>NC_060075.1:8717500-9967500 GCF_922984935.1 Meles meles | reverse complement strand
TCTCTCTCTCTCTTTCTTTCTCTCTCTCTCTCTCTCTCTTTCTCTCTCTCTCTTTTACCTTTGCTAACCCCTGGGATGGATTATGATCTTGTTTACATATATTGTGTCTGTTCATGTAGAATCTTGTCTACAGGACTGTGGGACTCTTTATTGATGGCAATAATACTGGTACCTCTGTGTTTTAGGCCACCCATTGAACCCATGCCCCTTCTCTTCTGGAGGTCTGCAAAAAAGAAGATATCTGGTGGGACACATATCCTGTCGCTCCTCTCCTTGCTTCACCAACATTTTTTTGTTGAAGGTTTAGTGTGATGTTATAAGTGACTTAAAGTATTAAAGGGACAAAAATTATTGGTCTCAACTAAATGTTTTCATGAGTCATGGGACACATTTTCCTCAGAGCCTCCAGGGGAAATCAATCTTGTTAGCACCTCGATTTCAGACTTTTAGTGAGAGAAGAAAGTTCTGTTGTTTTAAGCCACCCAGTGTATAGTACTTCATTACAGTAACCATAGGAAACTAATACAAGGTTATTAGTGAAAACTTAAAAGTCTCTGAACTTGCTAACTTGGACTTTTCTTGTAAGTGTTCAAGGTAGGCACCTGATGTTTTATTTTATTTATTATTATTATTTTAAAGATTTTATTTATTTATTTGACACACAGAGAGAAATCCCAAGTAGGTAGAGAGGCAGGCAGCATAGAGGGGGGAAGCAGGCTCCCCACTGAGCAGAGAACCCGATGTGGGGCTTGACCCCAGGACCCTGAGACCATGACCTGAGCCGAAGGCCGAGGGTTTAACCCACTGAGCCACCGAGGCACCTGGAACCTGATATTTTAATGTCTTCAGAAAAGAGGGACTTCTGGAGGTTCCTTCCTGTCTTTCCTTGCCAATCCTGTCCTCACTTGAAGGGTTTTACATCAAATAAACCCCTTCTTAAATCTTTCTGTGCTATGGTCTCATGCTCTCCCACAAGGAAAAGGGACCAGTTTTTATATTACATCCTAAGGAACATTGTCTCTCTTACATAGGAGAAGATGTCACTTTGTTAATTATTTCTAGACTCTTCCACTTCCTAGTAGTGCCTGAGACTCACGTGGGCACTGATTAATATGTGTACCACCATCTTTTTCCTGGGCTCCTGTCCCATGAGAAAGGGTGAATGAATGTCCTCAATTCCAGTTCAACTTTCTCAATAGAGTCACAGACTTGCAAATTGTTTTACTAAGTGCTATTTTAAGTACGAACATCTCAAAGATAAGTATTATTTATTTCTGAAACTCAACACACTCTCCATTGATAAAAAGAGAAGAAATATTGGAGCAGACCGTAGAGTAACTCTTTCCTTTTTTTTTCTTCAGCTCATTTGCAGGTTTGGTGACATCATACTAAATACACAGATTTTGATGTCTGCCTTCTCTGTTTCTGGGGGAATGACACTATCTTGGATTAATTTGTTTTTCCTTTTCATAACAGCTCTGATAGAAGATTAGGGCAGTAAGGCATGCAACTGATTCTTTGCCACAACATAAAAATAGAATCCTATTAACACTCTTGCTGGGTCTGGTTCAGTGAAACCTGCTCCGATCTGGTAGCACTGTGTAAACACACCTTCATAATATCTGAGAAAATATTTAACTGATTTTCTAATCAATTAATGCTGATTTTGTTCAGAGGAAGAAAAGAACACTAAAAATAACTTGTGTTTTATTTTATTTTTTAAAATATTTTATTTATTGGAGAAAGACAGAGTGGAAGCAGGGGGTGGGGCAGAGGGAGAAGCAGACTCCCACTGAGGGGGGAGCCCAATACGGGGCTGGATCCCAGGACTCTGGGATCATGACCTGAGCTGAAGGCAGTTGCTTAACCGACTGAGCCCCTCAGGTGTTCCTTTTTCATGTTTTAAGTTTAAACAAATTCTATTTTAAAATATGGGGAAATATTTCAAATATTAGGCATTGTAAGTATTTTGTTTTGAACTGAAATTTTAACTGAAACAAAACACCACTATTTTTGAAGACTACTGAACAATATAATAATTTAATATAGGGCAATAATAGAAGCTGCAAATCTCAAGAGAAACAGGGGGAACAAAAGAAATAAAATAATTGTTTGCTATTTTATGAAAAGATTAATATCAACTTCATTCTGTTTATACTTACTCGAAGAAATATTGGCTGCCTGCCATATACTGTTGGTGTTGAAAAACAATTGTGAAGAAACTAGATGACGTGTCTGATCTCTTGGGAGAGATGGTTGATAAATGGCCTTTTTCATGCTTTAACATTACAGTCTTCTGGATTTTAAAAGAGATGAAAAGAGCTCTGAGGCCAGGAGATGTTCAACACAATTCTAAATTGTCTGGAATTCAGGCCACCCCACGGAACGTTGATGCAGGGTGCGAAATCCACCCTACTGTGTGACTTGGGTCAATCTCAGCAACCAGTAACTCTCTGACTCGTTATGTCATTTTAATTGGTTAAACCTGAGGAACGAAATACTTACATGCTTGGTGATTATAACAATTTAAAGCCATTTACAAAATTATGGAATAGTTTCTTTCTTTCACAAGTGAATTTCTGTCTCTCTCAATTACGTTTTCTTTCCCCAAAATTGTTCATGGAAAAATTAATAGTTCCAGCTTGATCTTTTGTAACTGCTGCCTGGTGTTCTGAATAGAGATGCAGCTTGATATATTTAAACATATATTTAATGGGGTGCGTGGGTGGCTCAGTGGGTTGAAGCCTCTGCCTTCAGCTCAGGTCATGATCCCAGGATCCTAGGATCGAGCCCCGCATAGGGCTCTCTGCTCAGTGGCGAGCCTGCTTCCCTTCCTCTCTCTCTGCCTGCCTCTCTGCCTACTTGTGATCTCTATCTGATGAATAAATAAAATCTTTAAAAAAAAATTTAAACAGGGGCACCTGGGTGGCTCAGTGGGTTAAGCCTCTGCCTTTGACTCAGGTCATGATCCCAGGGTCCTGGGATCGAGTCCCACATCAGGCTCCCTGCTCAGCAGGAATCCTGCTTCCTCCTCTCTCTCTCTGCCTGTCTCCCTCCCTACTTGTGATCTCTGTCTGTCAAATAAATAAATAAAAGATTAAAAAAAAATTTAAACATATATTTGTTGTTTAAAATTCTACAGTATTATACATAATTTTACAAAAAACATGAACTATACTGCAATGAGTTCCCTTGTATGTATTTATTTGTACACAAATGCTCAGAATATGTGTTGGCTATATTCTTGCAAGTTGGATTATGAAGTTAGATTCAAGAGATTTAATTTTTTTATAAGATTTTATTATTTATTTGACAGAGGGAGAGAGAGAGAGCACAAGCAGAGGGAGCGGCAGGCAGAGGGAGGAGGAGGAGCAGTTTTCCCACTGAACAAGGAGCCCAATGTGGGGTTCGATCCCAGGACTCTGGGATCATGATGCCTAACCCACTGAGCCACCCGGGCACCCTGAGACTTAAGAATTTGATGGATGGTGATAAAATATTCTCCAAGTGTCCTCCAACCTACAGACTGACCAAAGATATGGGACAATGCTTATTTTCTGAGAACCAAACACTGGACATTATTAAAAAATTTTAACTTTTGCTATTCTACTGAGTGATGGATAATTTATCATTATTTCTTGTTTGTGTTTCTTTGACTATCAACAAGGTTTAATTTAATTTTATTTATTAATTAATATTCATATATTAAGTGGTCGTTATATTTTTCCCTTCTGCCAGAAGTATATTTTTAATTAAACATTTTCTATATTTTTAGTTGAAGACATTCATTATATACTGTATTTTAGATATTAAAATTTTTCTATAAATATTGCAAATATTTTCTTTCAGTCTATTATGTATCTTTTAACTGTATCTATGTTCTTATATTTTAGCCATATATTTTTAATGTAAAAAATTTTTATGTTTCGCTTCTTGGCAATAGGGCTTTATATCCTTATTTAATGGAGTTTGTTTGCTTTTTGGTATGGTTAGAGTGAACAATATTCTATTCTGCATTTATTGAGTAGTTCAACTTTCGCACCTATGTGAAATGCCATACATACCATATTCAAATTTCCATATATGCATGGGTTACTTTGTGACCTCACTATTCTGTTCTTGTAATCTATTTGTCTCTACATCAATGATTTACTGTCTTAATTATGATCCTTTTCTAGTATTTTTATTATTTGGTAGGTCAAACCATTAGTCTGTTCTTCCAATGTATCTCTGTACATGTATTTTTCTGTAGGGATCTTTGAATCAGCTTGTCAAGTTTCAAAAATGCCTTTGGCAATGATTTCAAGGAACAGAGTTACGAATAGCCATGTATTTCCATTTATTAAACATTCCTCTGTAGGTTTCAATAATGTATTTTTATTTTTCTCCTATGAAACTTCAAAGATCTTGTTGGATTTATTCTTGGAAACTTACAATTGTACCATGAAATAGATCATTTTGTTCATTTTTGGGTTTTGGTAGGTCGGTTGTCTGCTGAAATAGTATTCGTTTCTCTATATTTATCTTGCCATTTTATTGGATACATTATGATAGTGTTCCTGTTCTACATAGATATTGGATGCTCTGGTGTGACAATGTATTATAGTTCTCCATTAACATGTTCCCGTGATTGCAGAAAGGAGATTTAATTATTTTTAATCTCCTTTATTATGAATAAGTTTAAATTGTAAAATGCAGCTTTAACCTGAGGCCAAAACTGAGATCTCTGACCTTTCCCCCTGAATGAGAACAGTTTTAGAGCTACATGTCCCTCCTGACAAAAAAGGACGCCTCCTGCATCCATGGGTATAGGAACTACTTGGCCTGACAGGAGGCACAACAGACTGGGTCAAGGACTGTAAGGAGGTAGATCACAGACTTGAATTTTTTTTTTCTTCTGATTTTGGGAGAGATGGCATGGGGAAGAATTAGACGTGGGATAGTTTTGACAGACCTTAGGGCCTTTGAGTAGTAAGGTAGTGCTCTGCGTTTGGAATAACCAGAATCGCCTCCTGCTAAACCTGCCATGCTGGGCATCACAGCCTCCTCTCCTCCTTTCTCTTTCTCCTTTCTTCTTTCCTCCTTTGAAGAAAGACACTGTTAGTGCCTTGTCAGAGGAGTTTACCTTTCAAGAGGAAGTTAATTTTCTTCATGTTCCTTCCCCATCACTCTTCATTATCTCCAGACCTATAATTAGAATCCAATTCCAGTATGTGTAGGAGACCAATTATGAAGTCAAACATGTAGGAAGAAGGCTCACACAACAAAGGATTTCAAAATTTTGCTCATTTTCCCGTTTTCATTCCACCTTTCTTCCATTATTGTATGTGGGATTTGTTTGTGGAGGTTAATTACATATTTTGGTCTACAGATAGCTGATTATTAAAACAGAATTGCAAAAGAAGCAGAAGGAAAGGAGACATCAGAGATCCTTGGACTTGAATTACTTAAGAGATAAGAATTTGAATTGTTTTTTGAGTTCACTTTGGGCTGCATAATGTTGAGTTGAATTGAGTTAACTTGGAGCTTTTAAAATTGTTATTACTAAAAAAGGTATATGTAGATATTAGAACAGTGCTTAGAATATAGGAGGTTTTCTAAACACACTTTTCATATGAATAAATAAATGCATGCTAGGTAGTTAGTGAGGTGGATTGCGAGGTAATTCGAATTTTAAAAGTTTTTGACTTATTAATATCCAGATCTCCTTTTGGAGGGTAGTTATCCATATTATGTGCATCTTGGTGAGAAGTGGTGCATGCCTCTAAATTCTTTCACTTTGTTCTTTGAAATTCAGCTTTTCATAAATAAAATTTGCTCATTGGAAATGATTTTCTGTTTTCGTTTTCTTTGATTTCTGCTCAAAGTCTTCTCATTTCTCTTCTTCTGCTTGCTTTGGGTTTAATTTGCTCATTTTTCTCGTTTCCTAAGATAAAAGCTTATATTATTGCTTTTAAATATTTATCTTTTTAAGTGTATGCAATCAATGCTATAGATTTCCCTCCAAGCCCTGCTTTCACCACATCGCACAAATTCTGATAAGTTGTGTTTTCATTTTCATTAAGTTCAGAACATTTTAAATTTCTCTTGAGATTTATTCTTTGACCCACGTGTTATTTAGAAGTGTATTTTAAAATCTGTACGTATTTGGGGATTTTCTACTCACCTGTCATTGATTTGTAATAAAATCCACTGTGGTCTCAAAACAGGCATTTTATGGTCTCTCTTCGTTTAATTTGCTATGATGTGTTTTACAGCCCAGAAAGTGGTCTATCTTGGTGAAAGTTTCGTGTGAGCTACAGAAGCACATATCATCTGCTGTTGTTGGATGAAGTGGTCTAGAGATTCCAATTACATCCAGCTGATTGACAAAGGAGTTGGGTTCAATTCTGTCCTTGCTGATTTTCCGCCTGTTGGATCTGTCCATTTCTGAGAAAGGTGTGTTGAAATCTCCAACTATGAGAGTGGATTCATCTCTCTCTCCTGGCTGTTTTATCCGTTTTTGCCTCACATCCTTTGATGTTCTGATATTAGGTACATGCACATTAAACACTGCTCTGTCTTCTTAGAGAATTGACCCCTTTATCCTTATGGTAATCCATTTCTTTATTCTTGATAACTTTTCTTACATTGAAGTCTTCTCTGTTTGAAATAAATAATAAATAAATAAAACTACTCCTGCTTCCTTTTGACTAGTGTTAGCATGATATGTTTTTCTCCATCCCTTTACTTTTAATCTATATGTTTCCATTATAAAGTAGATTTCTTATAGACAGCATATAATTTGGTGGTGGGTTTTTTTTTTTTTTGTACATTTCATTTTACTTGTTCTTTTTTTTTAATTTTAAATTAAATTTAATTTTTTTCAGTGTTCCAAGATTCATTGTTTATGCACCACACCCAGTGCTCCATGCAATATGTGCCCTCTTAATACCCACCAGATCCACTCTGACAAACTCTATCTTTTATATGATATATTTAAGCCACTGACATTCACACTGATCATTGATATAGTTGGATTAATAACTACCACATTCATTGCTGTTTTCCATTTGTTGCCCACGTTCTAGGTTCCTATTTTTTCCCATTTTCCTATTTTGGTCTTCCACTCTTTTTCTGTCTTTGTGGTTTTAACTGAGCATTTTGTGTGATTCCATTTTCTTTTCTTTCTTAGCACATCAGCTGTACTTCTTTTTAAAACATTTTTTGTGGTTGCCCTGGAATTTGCCATATACTTTTACAACCAATCCAAGTCCGTTTTCAAATAACACTATCCCACTTGATGGACATAAAAATAAAATATAAAAACTAATAAGCATAATTCTTCTCCTGTTTGCCCGGATCCATAGTGTAGTTTCTGACATTAATTTGGGGGAATTTCTCAGTCATCATTGTTTCCAATATTTCTTCTGATCCTTTCCGTCTTTGTGCCTGTGGTGTTCCCAGTATGTTTTGTTGTCTCACAGTTCTTACTGTGTTCCTGTTTTTCAGTCTCTATTCTCTTTGCTTTTCAGTATTTGAGGATTCTTTTGACATCCTCCAGCTTAGCCATTCTTTCCTCAGCCCTAATCTACTAATAAGCTTATCAAGTATATTCTTTATTTCTCTTACAATGTGCTATTATTTGTAGCATTTCTACTTGGTTCGCTCTTAGATTCACACCTCTCTCTGCTCACATTGCCCGTCTATGCTTGCATGCTGTCTGCCTTAACATATTAATAATCACGGTTTTAAATTCCTGGCCTGATAACTCCTACATTCATTTCTACTATGTCTGCTTCTGATTTTGGATTTTCTCTTCCATTTGTGTTTGTTTTGGCCTTTTGGTACACCTTGTGATTTTCTTTTTCTGTTAGTCAGACATAATGCACCAGGTCAAAGGAACTGCCCTAAGCAGATTTTGAGCTCTGTGGGGGGTGGTGTGTAGGGGGAGGGGCAGCCTTTGAAACTTCCAGGATTAGGTCTCAGTATTTTGGGGAGTCTGTGTTCTTGGGCTGTGAACTTCATAAATGTTTCTCGTTTCCCTCCTCTTCCCTTAGGTGGGGCAGGATGGTAAAGCCAGCCAGAGTCGGTTTTCCACCCCCAGGTCAAGGGAGCTTCAATAATACTCCGCAGGTGAGGCGATGGTTAAAAGAGTTTCCACAGAGCGTCGCCTTGTTGCCAACAGTGCCTGGTAGAGTTTTTCAAAGTGGCTCCTTTTCCCCTTGCACAGCCAGAGCCCTGCGGAATTTTTGTCGGATATTTACTGTGGGGCTATGGTTGAGCCTCTGGAAGGACCTGGAAGTCACCTTCCCAATATGACGGGGCAATGCCCCCACCATGACTGGGTCCCCCAGGACCTTGTCCTGTCAGAGTGGTCCGCACTGAGCCTCCCGGCGAGGCCAGCTCAGCTTTCCCTGCTCACGTGTGTGCTGCTGGGGATTTAGCTCCTGGGTGGGCCCCGGTAAGTCCAGAGTCCCTGTGTTCGTCCTTTTTCAGTCCTTGGGGCAACGGTTGGCTCAGTGTCTCCCTCTCTCATGGATCCAAGGAGAGTTGTTGAGTTTTCAGTCTGTTCCGCTGTTTTAGCTGTTGTTAGGACAGAGTGGTATGGCCCAAGCTTCTTACACGTGGAACCTATTAAGGGGATTTCCTTCACCTGTTTTTTATTCCTTTTCTGTGAACCTACCCTATGCCGGTCCAGTCTGCAGGGATTTCTACCTCTGTCTTTACATGGGTCATTTAGTTGCACATGCTGCTTTGGGATCTTTTTCATATTGTCAAATTGAATGGTAATTTTCCGTGTATATTAGGATTTTTAGAATGTTTAATTTTTGATTCCTAAATATTTTTAAAGTTTCTTAAAAAACAGCATCTGTTACTTATTGAGATTACTCTGTGCCATCCCTGGTAAGCACGATTGAAACTCCGCTAAAGATTGGCAGGCACATTCTCAAATCTTTCCTTTGGAATCTGTTTCTCCCTGTTTCCTGAAATATGTTATGCCAGGTGTTTTCCGCTCTGTGCAACATTTGTTTTTGCTGGGATAGCAGTCTTGTGCCCCATTCTTTCCTACTGGGATCGGGTCAGGCCTCGTGTTACGTATATATAATCTGAGCATTATCAATTAATCTATTTCGCCTCCCTGACCAGCATAAAAGAAGTTTAGGATGGTACATAACCCACTTGGTTCCTGATACTATTGTCTTCCCTGAGACTCTTCTGGTAGAGGTGCTAAGGTGATGTTCATGCACCCAAGGGTGTAAGGTTGGGTGTGTGTGTTGCCACTAGCCCCCTTTCTCACCATGTAGAGACAGCCTCACTGAGAGCCATGGGGTGGTATCTGATGGCTGCATTTGAGCCCCTGGATTCAGCACCTTAATTATAGGAAGCAGTACAGTTTCTTTGTCGATAGTCATTTTAAGTGGGTTTCAATTAGTCAAATTTAATGAAATTCTGACAATACAACTCTCCTTCATGTGTCTTAAACCATATTTTTCTAGTAGTTCATTTCCAAAGCATATGCCTGCTTTTGAGTACGTCTCACCATACAAGCCATCAAAAGCCCGCTTTAGACTCCTTGGCCCTCTCTCTCCTTCCTCTGTTCATTAGTGTATTTAGAAAGTGTGTTTAGAAGTCACAGTATACCCTCCACCCCCCACTCACCATTGACTTATCTCCTGTCTCTTCCACTCCTTTGAAAGAGCTGTCACTAACATCACTAATGCTTGCAGGTGGGTTAAATCCATGGATTATTTTTCTAGCTTTACATTAGTCACTGTTTCTGATATATTTGGCATTAGATATCGTTTCACTCACATACCCAGCTTTCTGCCTATTTCCTCTGATACTGTTTTCTTGTTTTATTCCAAATTATGTACTGCTTTATCTCCCATGGGCTTATTCACCTTTCTTTTGGACATTTTCAAAGATTCGTCCTCTAGCCTTTCATCTGTTTATATAGTTTCCTCATTTAGATCTATGGTTTAATATATAAATCTACATGCTAAATACTTGAAAATTGAGAATTCTAGTTTCTGATAACAGTGGATGAGGTGATTAAGACTAACTGTCCCACTGAAAACCATTACAAATGCCAAATAAAAAATATAAATCACCTTGTTTAAAGCATCAAAGTCCTGACAAGATTATGAATAATACTCAGATGAAATTTGAAACAAAAATAAGAATGCAGAGATGTAAGCAGAACACAAAAACTGCAATTATATGAAGAGCCCTAAACTTTTAATCGATGGCTTTATCCGTCATGGGATGTATAAATCAAGGCAAGGGGCCATCCAATGTAGAACTCTAGCAGAGACAGTTCCAGCTGGAACCTGGGAACTCAGGGTTGAACCAAAGTAATAAGCACTATGTGGATTTATAGCTGCAGTTTGATTTGTCTGGGTTTGGAAGAAACCTTATTTTTCAAAGGGGGTGTTGGAGTTTTACTTTATTTATTTATTTGGTATTGGGGTTTTAATTAGACCTTGAAGCCCCTCTGTAGAGTTGGTTTAACTGAGTTAACCCTTTGCTAGATGACCTACAACAAGGAGTGAGATTCTCTGCAGCCATCAAATGGACAAAGGATTTGAGGCTCTTGTAGAGTTACACGGAGCAAGTGTTAATTTAAAGGGGATAATATAGACATGGAAATCCAGTAATGTTTTTAAACGTTTCACAGTACTCAGTAAAGCTTCATTTTCATCTTAAGTGGTATCACTTTGAGACACTTGAGCGTCACTGTTCACTAGGACACGTTTGTCCTTTTGAAATAGTAGTCATGCTTGTTGAATTGAAAAAATCACTAACTTATCTTAAAACGAAAGAATTCACTGTGATTTTTATCAGGAGTGGAACCAGACATCTTGAGAGACTGCCAATTTCCCCATTTCTCTCTCTAATCCTGTTTTATCTACTGGACCAACTTCGTACACTGGATTTCTCCTTACAGGTTCATCTTCCGTGGGATTTTGGCTTTCTCTGACTTTCCATTTGATTTGGCTATTTATTAAGGACATTTTCAAATGCACGTAAAGAGAATTATATGACAAACTACTATCTGTAATTGCCTTCCTTGAACAATTACCAACTTTCCCTTCCCATTTTATGATGCACGTAGTTTTTTTTTTTTTTTTTTAACTACTTAAAAAAAAAAAAAGCTAACCCCAGTTATGTATGAGTCAGGATCCTCTTGACAAAACTACCATGTCATTATGAATCCTTGAGAATTAATACTAGTTCCTTAATAGCCTCTAATACCTAGTTCATATTTAATCCCCCACATTGTATCAAAGATGCTTTTTAATTTGCTGATTGTTGTCTCATGAAGTTGTTTATTTTGCTCCTCTCTACCCTGTATTTCCTGTAAATTGATAGATCCATAGACTTGATACTTGGGCAATAATTCTGCATCTATGACTCTATGTCCTTTTTTAGCATTGTATCATTAAGATAATGGTGAAAAGTTGTAGCACTCTGTTATGATTTTCAAGTGGAAATGTTCTAATACTATCTTCCTTCTGTTCTTATTTACTGGAATTCTATGAAAGGAATCACATCAACCTCTTGCTACTCTTCATCTAAACATAAAGAAAAGGTAGAAAAAATAATTCACAGCAGGGAGTTGGTGCCCTAGCAACTTCCATGATGTCCAGTGATACTTAATTTTTCAGTCTAATCAGGAATTTTAGTATACTTGATTCATTATAGTCTTTTTTTTTTAATGCTGTTTAAATTGTCCCATAGGGACTCTGTCAAATTCTTTGTCCTTTTGTCATCACGTGATTGGACTTACATTGCCCTCTTCCATTCTACACAGCAAAACAGGTTCATCTTTTTACTTACAGGTCTTTTCATCTGGTAGATCAGGCTATTAATATGTTGAAGAGAAATAGTGTGGATGTATTTGTTCTGGTATTTCAAATTAATATTTTACATCTTACTTTAATTCTTTGATTTTATACTTTTACATATTTCTATCTTAATGAAAATATTGGTTCTTAACAATATTAACACAACTATTTGCTTTTATCTATGCCAGTAATTGTTTTGAAATAACAGAATATTTTAACTATTTTCTCAAAATAAAATAACTTTCTCTCTGTGATTTGCAACCTTTGTTATAATGTTCAATGTTATTTGTTTGTTTTGCCACCCCCAAACCCAGTATTTAGGGATTTTTTTGTGGTACGATTTTTAATGTACATCAAATATTTACCCTGTTCCAATGTCAAAATGAGTAAGAGCTATGTTTCCATAAAAGTTTTTCCTGTTCTTCCCATCTACTTTCTCCATTTAGCTATAGATAATCATTTTGATTATGGTTTTGTTATCCTTTCATGTGGATACTCAATAAATAATTCTGGAATATTAATTAGAAATTTAGAAACAAGTTTTACATCATATTATACATCTAAATATATTCCATAATTAGTGAACAGCTACATGTAAAAATTAAATTACTTTCAATAAAAAGCCATTTAATGTTGACTCAAATTCTGAAAGAGGGGGGAACAAGTCTCACCATAAAAGCGCCAAAACAAACATGGAAGCAAAAAATTTGTTAAAAATAAATGAAGTTGAACAGTAAACATTATCATGAAAAAATTTTTACAACAAATGTATCAAAATAAATTATAAAAAATAATAAGTATCTTGTATCACCTACTCTATTCTAGTAACTTCAAAACCATCTTATTTGATACCCAGTACTTTCATGATGTTCCTTTCGGTAGACTATAAGTGAAAGAAGTTTGTAAACAACGGTCTCTCATCTCATGGGTTTCATGTAAGCAAGGTGTTTAACAGAATGGCCTGGCTTCTTGGGACCATCAGCTTCCATAATCTGCCTCATTAAGATGCCCATCTGAGGCTTGGTTAATGACCATTGAGCGACGGCACTTCAGAGGCCTTTTTTTCTCCATGCAGAATCTGATCTTTCTGCTGTTGAATTCCTTGCTGTTGGCTCTGGAGATCTGAAAATAAATAACCACTTCTTGGAAACACTTCCAGGAAGAGAGGCTAGAGGGGCTGGGAGTCTGGAGGTGTCTACAGGGTCATGGCTGTGGTTCTATGTATCAGCTCAAATATGCCTGCCACTAAGCAGATAAATCTTTCTACAAATACATATTCATATATATATGTATATACACACACATCTATATATGGCTATATTCATATACTTTCCTAGAGTTGCATAGCTAATAAGTGAAACAAGGAAGAAACAGACTCATCTGACTCTAAATTTCATGTTTTTTCCTATTGTACCTTCTATAAAACATTTATTAAATATATAAAGTGATACAAATAATAAAATAACAAAAGAACAATTTCATGAATAATTATACAGAAAATATCAGGAATATGTGCGTTTGAGTTGGCATGCATGTTCTGTCATTAGCTACAAAAAGAACAAGATGTTTATTGGATAAATTTGGCATGTAATGTGTAAATTTAAGGTATGTATTGCACTACTTTGATATATTTGTATATTGCAATATTGTTGCTGTTAATGATATTTATCACATTACATACTTATTACAACATAGTACAAAATAGCACAATACACAGTAAATCTCAAAGCTATTTTAATACATGTTTCATCTTCGTACCCTTAAACACCAACAATTTTATCTCCTCACACCCATCTCCTGGTAACTGCCATTTTATTCTTCATCATTTTTTCATGTTTATTTATTTATTTTTTTACTCCACATATGAACAATATCATGTAATACTTGTCTTTGGCTGTTTTTGTTCACCATAATGTACTGAAGGTTCATCCATATTTTCATGAATAGTAGGATATCCTCCTTTCTTATGACTAACTTACATTCCATTGCGTATAGATACCACATCTTTTTTTATCCCCTCATCCATTGATGGGCATTTGGATTATGCCCTTATTTTAGCTACTGTGAATAGTACTGCAGTAAACCTAGATATACATGTATCTTGTACATGAAGCATGTAAAAACAGGAAATTAACATTCTCAGAAGTGAAACTAATGAATTATATAGTAGGTCTATTTTTAGTTTTTGAGGAATTGCCCTAATGTTTTCCATAGTGGATAGACTACTATACATGCCACTGCAGTGTATAAGGATTCCCTTTTCAATATACCCTTACCAGCTCCTGTTGTCTGTCTTCCTGATGATAGCCATTCTAACAGATGTGAGGTAATAGCTCACTGTGGTTTTTATTTGCATTTTTTTTTTTTTTGGACGATTAGTGATGTTGAGTATCTTCTTCTGTGCCTTTTGAGAATTTTGATGTCCTCTTTGGAAAAAAATGTATTTAGTTCTTCTGCCTGTTTTAAAAATCAGATTGTTGGGGGCGCCTGGGTGGCTCAGTGGGTTAAGCCTCTGCCTTCAGCTCAGTTCATGATCTCAGGGTCCTGGGATCGAGCCCCACATCAGGCTCTCTGCTCAGCAGGGAGCCTGCTTCCTCCTCTCTCTCTGCCTGCCTCTCTGCTTACTTGTGATCTCTCTCTGTCAAGTAAATAAATAAAATATTTAAAAATCAGATTGTTGGGATTTTGTCCTTATGGTCATTGTTAAGTTGTGTTGGTCCTTAATATATTTTGGATAGAATCCCCTAATCTGATGTATGACTTACAAAATTTTTTTCCATTCTATAGGCAGCCTTTTGATTTTGTTGTTGTTGTACAGAAGATTTCCAACCCGTGGATGTGGAATGCCTTCCCATTTGTTTGTGTCTTCATTAATTTCTTAAAGTCTTGTTATTTTCATTGTGCAGATTTTCCACTTCCTGGTTAAATTTATTTCTTTTTTTAAAGATCTATTTATTTTAGAGAGTGTGAGTGCAAGGAGGGGAAGTGCAGAGGGAGAGAGGAGAGAGAATCTTAAGCAGACTCCCTGTGGAGCACAGACCCAACATCGGGCTCAATCCTATAACCCTGAGATCATGATCTGAGGTGAAATCAGAGTCAGAGTCTGAACCAACTGATCTTCAGGCACCTCTGGTTAGATTTATTTCTAAGCATTCTATTGTTTTTATGCAATCACAAATGGGATAGTTTTCTTTATTTTTAGTTGGATGTTTCATTATTATCAATGTGCTGATTTCTGTAAGTTGATTTTGTAACCTAATATATTTAAATAATTAATTTCAACACTTTTTTGATTTTCTCTGGAATTTTTTTTTTAAAGGTTTTATTTATTTATTTGACAGACAGAGACTACAAGCAGGTGGAGAGGCAAGCAGAGAGAGAGGGGGGAAGCAGACTCCCCGCTGAGCAGAGAGCCCAATGAGGGGCTTGATTCCAGGACCCTGAGACCATGACCTGAGCTGAAGGCAGAGGCTTAACCCACTGAGCCACCCAGGCACCCCATCTCTGGGATTTCTTATGTAAGATCATGTCCTCGGCAAGTGGTGAGAGTTTTACTTCCTTCCTTCCTTATTTGGATGACTTATTTCTTTGGTCTTGTCTAATTGCTCTAGCTAGGACTTTTATTTCGGATGGGAATGGTGAAGGTGGGCAACCTTGTTGTGTTCCTGATCTGAGAAGAAATCTTTCAGTTTTTTCGCCATTGACTATAATATTAGCTGTGGTTTTGTCATGTATGGTCTTTATTGTGTTGAAGTATGTTCCTACTATACACAGTCTGTGTTTTTCCCCCTGTGTCTCTCTGAGCTTTAATTTTTTAAAATTTTTTAGGTTTTTTTGTGTTTTTATCATGAAAGGATGTTGCATTTTTTCAAATACTATTTCTGTGTCTATTGAGATAATCATGTGATTTTTATCTTTTATTTTGTTGATGTAATGAATTATATTTATTGATTTGTATGTCTTGAATCATCTTTGCATTCCAGAAATAAACCCCACTTGGTCTTGGTGTATCATCTTTTTAATGTGTTCTTGAATTTTGTTTGCTAATATTTTGTTGAGAATTTTTGCATCTATAGTAATCAGGGATATTGGCCTATATGGTTTCCTTGGCATATTCTTAACTGGTTTTGGTATCAAGGTAATGCTGGCTTTGTGTGAGTTTGGAAATATGCCCTCTTCTTCAATCTTGAGGAAGAGTTTGAAGGGGATTGATGTTAATTCTTGAAATGTGTGGTAGAATTTACAGGTCAAGCTGTCAGGCCTTGGAATTTTCTATGTTGGAAGAGTTTTAATTACTTACTCAATCTCTTGACTTGTTATTCATCTGTTCAGATTTTCTATGTCTTCTTGATTCAGTCTTGGTAGGTTGTGTGTTTCTAGAAATGGATCCATTTCTTCTAGGCTATGTAATTTGTTCATAGTAGTCTTTTAAAATTCTCTATTTTTGTAATATCAGTTTAATATCAACTCTTTCATTTAAAATTTTATTTGTATGAGCCATCTCTTTTTTCCCTTATTCTAGCTAAAGCTTTGTCAATTTTATTTCTTAAAGAAACATGCTTTTACTTTCATTGATTTTTTTTTAATTGTTGGTCTCATTTATTTCCATTCTGATTTTTATTATTTCCATTGGGCTTAATTGGTTATTCTAATTCCTTCAGGTGTTAAGTTAGAAGGTATAAAGCTAGGTTGTTTGTTTGAGATCTAATTTATTAATACATGCATTTTTTCCATAAACTTTGCTATCAAACAGCTTATGTTGTATCCCACAAAATTTGATATGTTTTATTCTCATTTTCATTTGTTTCAAGGTAATTTTTTAATTTCTTTTTTTAATTAATCTATTGGTTGTTTAGAAGTATGTTGTTTAGTTTCGACATATTTGTCAATCTACCCACTTTCTTCTTGGTGTTAAGTTCTAATTTCATAACACTGTGGTCAGAGAAGACAGCTGGTATGATTTCAGTTTGGTTAAATTTGCTATTACTTCTTTAGTGGCCTATCATGTGACCTATCCTGGAGGATGTTCCATGTGCACTTGAGAATATGTATTCTGCTGCTGTTGGATGGCATGTTCTATATATTTCAAGTCTATTTGTTCTAAAGTATGGTTCAGTTCCAACATTTGTTCATTGATTTTCTGTCTTGGGTGATCTATTCGTTGTGATAGTGGGTTATTGAATTCCCTTGCTATTATTGTATTGTTGTCTATTTCTCCATTAGTATTTTTTAGTATTTGCTTAGTAAATTTCAGGGCTCAGGTTTTGGGAGCATGTATATTGAAATACCTTCTTGATATATTAATCTTTTTATCATTATATAGTGACCTCTTTGTCTCTTGTTATTATTTATGACTTGACATCTACTTTGTCTAATGAAAGTATGGCTACACACACATCCATTTGCTTGGAGTACTGTTTTCTACCCCTTCACTTTGAGTCTATGTGTGTCTTAAGGCTGAAATGGGTCTCTCAAAGGCAGCATGTAGTTGGGTCTCATTTTTTAATTCAGCCAGCCACTCAGTGCCTTTTGGTGAGTGCAATCCATTTACATTTATATTTATTGATATGTGAGCACTTAACTACTGCCATTTTTTCTTTTGTTTTCTGGTTGTTTTGCTTTTCCTACTGTTCGTCTTTTTTTTTTTTTTTTTAGATTTGTATTTATTTATTTGAGACAGAAAAAGAGTGAGGGAGAGAGCACACAGAGGGAGAGTGGGAGGGAAAATCAGACTCCCCACTGAGCAGAGAGCCCCATGCAGGGGCTTGATCCCAGGACCCTGGGATCATTGCCTGAGCTGAAGGCAGACACTTAATCGACTGAGCCATCCAGGCATCCTTGTTTGTATACTTGTTATACTTTTTAAAGTTAGTTGTTTTCCATGATGATTTGCTCAGTTTGCCTTTTTTTTTTGTAATGTTTCATGTCTCTCCTTTAAATTTTTGTTTTGTTGTTACCATGAGGTTTGCATAAGGTGTTTCATACATAATCTTTTTTTCTGCTGATAACAACTGACCCTCATTTGCCCATATAGTTTTATTTTCTTCTTCCCCTTTTATGTCTTGCTGTCACAAATTATCGTTTTTTTAAATTATTTAATAAACATATAATGTATTTTTATCCCCATGGGTACAGGTCTGTGAATCGCCAGGTTTACACACTTCACAGCACTCATCATAGCACATACCCTCCCCAATGTCCATAACCCCACCCCCCTCTCCCGAACCCCACCTCCCCCCAGCAACCCTCAGTTTGTTTTGTTAGATTAAGAGTCACTTATGGTTTGTCTCCCTCCCAATCCCATCTTGTTTCCTTTATTCTTTTCCTACCCCCAAGCCCCCATGTTGCATCTCCACTTCCTCATATCAGGGAGATCATATGATAGTTGTCTTTCTCCGATTGACTTATTTCACTAAGCATAATACCCTCTAGTTCCATCCACATCATTGCAAATGGCATGATTTCATTTCTTCTGATGGCTGTATTGTATTCCATTGAATATATATACCACATCTTCTTGATCCATTCATCTGTTGGTGGACATCTAGGTTCTTTCCGTAGTTTGGCTATTGTGGACATTGCTGCTATAAACATTTGGGTGCATGTGCTCCTTCGAATCACTGTGTTTGTATCTTTAGGGTAAATACCCAGAAGTGCAATTTCTGGGTCATAGAGCATCTCTATTTTCAACTTTTTGAGGAACCTCCATGCTGTTTTCCAGAGTGGTTGCACCAGCTTGCATTTCCACCAACAGTGTAGGAGGGTTCCCCTTTCTCCACATCCTCACCAGCATCTGTCATGTCCTGACTTGTTAATTTTAGTCATTCTGATTGATGTGAGGTGGTATCTCATTGTAGTTTTGATTTGTATTTCCCTGATACTGAGTGATGTGGAGCATTTTTTCATGTGTCTGTTAGCCATCTGGATGTCTTCTTTGCAGAAATGTCTGTTCATGTCCTCTGCCCATTTCTTGATTGGATTATTTGTTCTTTGGGTGTTGAGTTTGCTAAGCTCTTCATAGATTTTGGACACTAGCCCTTTATCTGATATGTCGTTTGTGAATATATTCTCCCATTCTGTCAGTTGTCTTTTGGTTTTGTTAACTGTTTCCTTTGCTGTGCAAAAGCTTTTGATCTTGATGAAATCCCAATAGTTCATTTTTGCCCTTGCTTCCCTTGCCTTTGGCAATGTTCCTAGGAAGAAGTTGCTGTGGCTGAGGTCGAAGAGGTTGCTGCCCGTGTTCTCCTCAAGGATTTTGATGGATTCCTTTCTCACATTCAGGTCCTTCATCCATTTTGAGTCTGTTTTCATGTGTGGTGTAAGGAAATGGTCCAGTTTCATTTTTCTGCATGTGGCTGTCCAATTTTCCCAACACCATTTGTTGAAGAGACTATCCTTTTTCCATTGTACATTCTTTCCTGCTTTGTCGAAAATTAGTTGACCATAGTGTTGAGGGTCTATTTCTGGGCTCTCTATTCTGTTCCATTGATCTATGTGTCTGTTTTTGTGCCAGTACCATACTGTCTTGATGACGACAGCTTTGAAATAAAGCTTGAAGTCCAGAATTGTGATGCCACCAACTTTGGCTTTCTTTTTCAATATTCCTTTGGCTGTTCGAGGTCTTTTCTGGTTCCATATAAATTTTAGGATTATTTGTTCCATTTCCTTGAAAAAAATTGAGGAATTTTGATAGGGATTGCATTAAATGTGTATATTGCTTTAGGTAGCATAGACATTTTCACAATATTTGTTCTTCCAATCAATGAGCATGGAACATTTTTCCATTTCTTTGTGTCTTCCTCGATTTCTTTCATGAGTCCTTTATAGTTTTCTGAGTATAGATTCTTTGCCTCTTTTGTTAGGTTTATTCCTATAGTTTTGGGTGCAATTGTAAATGGGATTGACTCCACAAATTATTGATTTTTATGCTGTGAGTTTATGACCAAATTGTAGTAGCTATAGTTTAATGTCCCCCCCCAACCTTTGTGCTGTAAGTGTTTAACAGCCTATTCTAAAATAATTTAGCTTTTCTGATTCTGTTGTCACCTTACTCAGAGTTTTATGTACTTTTGTCTTTTCATTTTAGGTAGAAGATCTCTTTTCAACATATTTTGTAAAGCAGGTGTAGAGCTATTGATCCTTCTCAGCTTTTGTTTGTCTAGGAAGACCTTTATTTCTCCCTCATACCTAAAGATTGCTATGCTGGATAATGTATTCTTGGCTAGAAATGTTTATGTTGTTTTTGTTGTTTGTTGGTGTTATTTAAATACTTTGCTTATATCCTTCTACTCTTTCCTGGATCATAGAGTTTATGCTGAGAAATCTGATAGACTAATGGGGGTTTCTTTGTAGGCTACTTACTTTTTCCTCTGGCTGCCCTTAGTAGTTCTTTATCATTGACTTTGACAGCTTCATTATAATGTGTCTTGGAGATGGTCTTTTTGCATTTAGATAGTAAGGTTATCCAGGAGTTTTGTGGATTCCATGTCCAGTTCTTTACTCAGATTTGGGAAATTCTCAACTATTATTTTTTTAAGGCTTCTGTTCCCCTCTTTTTCTCCTGTTGTTTATGTTGGCTTTCTAATGGAGTCTCATATATCTTGCAGGATTTTTTTTTTACTTAAATCTTAATTTTCTCTCTTCTACCTGAATCATTTCTAGTTTCTTAACTTCTAGATTGCTTATTCTCTCTTTCATCTGATCTGCTCTATTTCTACTGCTTTTGAATGCACTCTTCATCTCATTTATTGAGTTCTTAAGCTCTAGAATTTGGGTTTTGTTTTGTTTTGTTTTTAGAATTTCAATTTCTTTGATAAAGTGTCCCTTCAGTAATTTTGTGAGCTCATGGAGTTTGCCTTTCTGAGTTTTCATGTAGCTCATTGAACCTTTTTTATAACCGTTATTTTGAATTCTATGTCATCTCACAATCTTCCATGAGTTCGAGTTCAGTTTCTGGAGGATTCTTTTGTGTGTGTGCTATCATATTACCATGATTTTTCATGGTGTTTGAGATGTACCTACCTTGGCTCATTAAATAGCAAACACACGTCTAGGTGATGTTTTGTTGATTTTGATTCTAACAGTCCAACAGGTTGGCAATTAGAGCCTGTTCTTCTGTTTTACAGTAGGTGGCTCTATACCACCAGCTTTGGTTGTTCTTTACTGAGCTGTTCTGTGGCTGTTTGGGAACTCACATTGAAAATAGGGTGGTGGGGAGCAAGAGAGTTGGGGAAGTGTGTATTTGGCCCTTAGGGCTTTAGGCATGCCCGTGGCCTGGTAGGGAATCCTTTAGTGAGGGAGTCCTGGATGGTCCTCTTGTTGAACTTCAGGTGCAGGCAACAAGTAATGTGTTTCTCCTAGTCTCTTTCCCTTTCATTTCATATCTACACCTCCCGCACAGTGAGGCTCTCTCTCCTCATAGGACCAGGCACTGCTGAAGTGCAACAGGACCCTGAGCTGCTGCCTACAGAGCTGCATAGACTTTCCCTCCCAACTTTGCACCCTCCACCCCTCTGCCAGAGGCGTGCCAGCATCTCTGCTGCTGGGGTCACTGGATGGGATGGCAGGTAACTTTGTGACCCCCCCCATATTGGCAGAACCCTCCTCCCGTGTTTGCAGCCCCCTCTCCTCTCAGGTTAATTTTAGCTGGGCACATGCACATATATTTCTGGTGTCTTGATGTGCTGTGCCAAGTACTTTTGGTGGGTTATGGATCTCCTACGAGTTGTAAGTGGAAGGGAGGGACAAAGGGAATATTTCAAATCATCATGATGCTCAAGATAATATTTCTTTCTAGTAGTTAAGTGATAGCCTATGGTTCTCAAGATTCTGTTAATTGTTTGTTAGAATCTGAATTGCTTTTTAAATATTAGAAATATGCTATTAAATATCTTCCTATTGATTGGCATTTCGTTTCTTAGAATCAACCACAAAGGAAGAATGATATGTTTTCCTTTTTGAATTTGTTAATGATGACCTTGCTGAAGTTAAAATTATTTATAATGCAACAAGAGACCATATGGAAAATAGTAAGATTGGGGAACACATGGAAAACATAAGCAATAAAATACTTTTTTTTAAAATTCTTAACACTACAGCAAATAAGTAAATAGAATGCAAAATAATTGCATGAATCATAATTTAGGAATTAAATCTGGTATCCATTTACTGTCTCCTACTACCTGTAATTATTTTTATTTAATGAGGGTAATAGGCATATGAGGAGTAACTTTTACGTCTGGTCCTTCAGATAGAAGAGAAGCCCTTGTATTTTATTGACATATCTGCACTCTAGCACTCAGGCAGGGTGATCTGACAGTTTGGATAGGCTGTGTGCCTTTCAAATCTTTTTCTGGAACCCAGGTTTCAAATCATACTTAAACAGACATAGTTTCTTCTAGAATATCTTAATCTTTTGGGGGGGTCATGAATACCTTTGGGAATTTGAGAAATTCTTAATTCTTTGCCCACCAAACTAATATCTTCCTACAGAGAATGAATGGCACTGGCATGAATTGGGGAATGGATAGGCCTAGGAAATATTTATGTACTAGCTGGACATAGTGTCACAAGAACCATTAATCTGCCTAGTGATGATCTGAATTGGACTCACTCGCATATGGATTACCCCAAATAGGGAATTTTTAAACTGATTCTAATGTACTGATGAGATCAGTTGGGATAAGATGGGCTATGTAGCAAGAAAAGAAAACCAGATTTTCTCACCTTATGGATGGTGCTGGGCAGATGCCCTACCGGCAGGGACTCTTTATTCAAAACTATCTGAACTTACTGCAATACAGTGAGAACATTATAATAGCTGGAGAGTGGAGGAAGGAAGGAAGAGCACATCCTGGTTCTCACATAGTTCTGCATAGAAATAAAAAATGTCACTTCTCATATTTTACTGGCTGGAGTCAGGTACTTGGCCATGTCCAATTTCAAGAAGTTCAGCTCTCACACTTAATTTTAGTAACACAACTGTGGGTGTTGATCAGGAACTCAGATCAGCTGAGCATTGGTTCATGGGAGAGCAAAGAAAAAAGACAACAACTTCGTGGGTTATTTAAACATATTCAATGTGCATCAGCAATACCTACTTAAAAGTAATAAGGAGATTAACTGCTATGCAAATAAAGGCAAATTATGAATATTGGCATAATATTTTTAAAACAATAACTGAAACTTGAGAAGTACAGAAAGGGTTTAGCAACAATGTGACATAGTAATAGGATTAAATTAAAACCAAAAGTGGAGCAAAAGACACAAAATTACATAACCAAGAGTGAGAGTCAAACTTAGAAGACATTTCTCACCAAAAACAGGGAATAAACATGTAAGTTACCCTGAGCAGCATGAAATAGTTTGATTAGGACTGAGGAATGGAAGTTGCATTAGCCCCAAAATAAATAAAAGATGTCCATCAAAAGGACTGGGCATCTTTATTCATCTTGAAAAAGAAATTCTCTGTTCCAGTTTGTTCCAGGAGGGACTCAGTTACTGTTAGGGAGACTGCAGAAACTCTGAGATAACTCAATGAACCTTCAACATTTCCTTTAGCTCTAAATTATGCAGTGCAATCCTATGTCATCATTTTCAGTTATTTTCTGGGCAATATTATTTCTTGAGTGAATTGTTCTATTTACCTCAAAACATTTCATCCTGACAATGTCTTGTAGAATATAATCTTTTCCCCTAACTCAGTTTATGGTTGTTAGTATTTATTTAACCTGAGTTCTCTGTTCCTCCCTTTCATTTCCTCTCAATCCTCTGCCTCCCTGGACCATCTGTCATTTGTCTTTTCTAAAGGAAAACACATTTTCATTTTGTGGTTATAAAGATTTGGGGTATAACTGGACTGTGAAAGTGAAGGAGACAGATATTGTTTAATAGCTGTTTTCTATACTAGAAAAAGGGCTTGGTTACTCTCCTTCTCCCTATAGATGTTTCTTCCCTTAACAGACTTGATATTGTAGATACATATTTCATCAGAGGCAAAATTAGAAAGACCACGAGACAGAGCAGAAATGATGCTGCTGCCAATTCATCTTTACTTGCACTTCTTTCACTGAGTCTGTCAGATGCTACGGGGGGAAAGAGACAACGTTCCTGTGACAAATAGGCCCCATGATTATTTTCAACAAGTCACAAGAAAGTAGGACAAAATATCTTAATGTTTTCCTCTTTGCCTTCATCTTTCATTCAACAGAGATTTGCTGTCATTTATAAAGGTCATTGGGCCTGGAAGGAGTCAGGCAGAGAAAAAGTTTTGTCCATTCCTCAGGTACATCTTAAGTAGTGACCCTGCTGAAATCCTGAAAAGTGAGAGATTGGAACCAGTGTGTGTGTGCGTCTTTAAAGGGAGTAGATTTTACTAGGCCACCCACCGTCTTCTGTCTACTTGGGGTTGTTGTGAGCATCCGAAAATGGAGCATTTTCATGTGGAAATGATGGTAATGTTTAAAAGCTCGTTTATTTCTTTTTATTCATCTTTATTTTTCTTTTTTGTAGAAATGGTAGATTGGTTTTGGACATGAAGTGCTAAAGAGAAAAAAAAAAAAGTTCACATGAGATATCCTTGGCACTTAATAAATATACTGATTTATTTAGTAACTTTTTTCTCTCCTCTTGGGAGGCATTTGGAAGTAATAGACTCCTCAAACTGTAAATGTGGCTATCGCGAACATGAATAAAAGATAGACTGAAATGAATATCTATAGTCACTTAGGCACAGTCACTTTGGTCTTGGAAATGGGCATCGTACCTGAAGGATTTATACTAATAGAAGAACTTTTAGAGCATGTATTGGATGTAGTGCCTCCAATTTACTCCTGAGATAAGCCCGCCCTGCACTTTTAGCAGGAAACTTGTCACCCTAAATCTTCATGTGGCGACGTGATGCAGCAGTGACGAAGAGAGACGGCTAATGACTGTTGATTGAACGCCTACCGTGTGCAAGGGACTGAAGACAGACTGACAGGGGATCAGAAAACTATTCAAGGAACCTGGAGCCATCAATATTATTACGTTAGTCAGGATCTCGTCAGAAACTACTCTGCACTTCTGGAAAACTTCCAGGCGGCGTCCAGCACAGCTCTCTTCACACTTCTGTACCTCACTGGCTTCTCTTTCTCAGTTGCCTTGACCAGTTCTCTCTAACTGTTGGAAGGCTCAAAGCGTCAGTCTGGGATCATGTTTTCTTTGCCCCCTACCTACTCTCCTCTGCATGCTAATGTCTTCTGAATTGCCTCCAGCAGAGACCTCTGCCTTCAGCGTCCCTTACACAGCAATCTGATGAGTCCTTCCTCCACTTAGATGGAGAATAGGGATATCCAAGTAAATAATTTCGGAGCAATTTGTTATTTTCCTACAGATAACTGTCCATACTTTAAGTCTCTCCTACTCCCTTTTTAACTGGGTCTTTATTCTACTGGTTTCTCAAATAAAAACCTTGAAATGGTCTTGAAACTTTCCTTCACCCCCCGCCCAGTATAATTCATTGGATTAGACAATTACAACTCTGCCTTCAAATGATATTGAAAAACCTGGCATGGATTCTCCCTCCCGTATTATTATTAGTCAAGAACTTCACCCATTCTTGCCTGGTCACGTTCACAGCCCGATGGCTCCTTGTCTTCCTGTTTCAGCTCAGATGTCCTGCCTCTCCCTAAGTGTCTGTCTGTTGTTGTTTTTAATACGTAGATCTTCATTAATACTCTTTGGCTCCTACTATTATTAATAGAAGTTCCATGAGGGTAGGAACTTGTCTCTTTCATCCGGTACTCTATTTCAGCACACAAAGTAGGCCTTAAATATTTCTGTTGAAGGAGAAGGTGGGTGATTTAATGAGATTTACAACCATCAACTCCTTGCTGCTGTAAACGATCCATGGATACTGATGCCAAAGCGCCAGGAATTTGATGGTGTTTCCTTTAAGAAAGGTGAACCTCCTTCTAAATGTTGCACATGGGCTAAGGAGGAAACAGATGTTCTGAGAAGGGATGTGGAGACCTGAGGTGAGTTACCAGGGCAAAGACTGCCAGGGTACTGAAGGATAAACAATGACAGTGTATTGAGGAGAGGGCATTAATGTCAGAAAAGTAGGTCAGGGTGTCAAATCACAGATATCCTTAAAATTGGAGCATGAATTTTATCATCTCAAAAGGCCTTAGGAAAAGCTTTAAACAGAGGCATTATGAAAGTCATATTTTCAGCTGTTCAGTCTGGCTAGATAGGAGAGAATGAGTCTGCCTTCAGCAAAACAAGCCAGCAAGCTAGGTCATAGTGAGTGGGAAGTAGAAAGATGCCATATATTCGTAGAGTGAAGACAACTGATGCAAGAGTCATCACAACTCACAAACTCACAACCGAGTGTTTGGCGAATAGGGTTTCTAACAACGGGGTGTAGAAACTAAAGGAAAGGAAAGGAAAGAGGTAATGCTTACAGTAAAATTTTGGACACCCAGACTTGGGAAACCAGCCATCTGATTAACAAAACATAGGAACTTTGTGGGCAGTGGGCCTTGGAGATGACTTCTAACTTTACATGCTTTGAACTTGGGTAATGTTAGCAAATAAGAACATCTAGTTGGCAGTTGCCAGTAAAATTCTGGCCCCCGAGTTAGAATAAATTGACCTCAGATATCTTATAGAAATAATATTTTGAATATTGAGAACAGGGGCACCTGGCTGGCTCAGTGGGTTAAGCCTCTGCCTTCAGCTCAGGTCATGATCTCAGGCTCCTGGGATCCAGCTCCACATGGGGCTCTCTGCTCAGTGGGGAGACTACTTCTCCCTTCCTTCTCTGTGTTCTCTCTTGCTATGCCTCTCTCAAATAAAATCTTTTAAAAATTTTGAACAAATGAATTCTTTAGTAGGAAGATTCATTTAGGGAACAAAGATTTTTGAATTATGAGATCCCAGTTTTGAATGTTAAATCTGTGGGGATAGCTAAATACAAAAAGTGGATGAGAGACAGAGTGCGCCAAGAAAGAAGGATGGTTTGTGCAATGCCACAAGAAAGTGGGGGGAAAAGGATTTTTAGGAAGGAAATGAAGAGTGTTACCAAATGGTTAAACATTAACAAAGAATAAAATCTTTACAGAAAAAGCATTTGTATGTGGAGTCTATGGGATCATTGCTACTATCCCAGTTTGGGTTTTTCGGTATTACAGGAAGTTGGTCTAAGATCATAAAAAGTGAGTAAAGTCATGACAAAACAAGTGCAATAGATCTGATGAAATTTGTTAGAGAAATTTGCCAGTAGAAAAAGGACAGACTGAGTTTGAGTTGAAGATACTTTTCCAAAATATGGAAATTGGAAAAAATATGGATGAATTTTTAATTTAATCCTGGCATTGCCCGAGAAATCCTACTAGGGTGGCCCACATATAGGTCATCTGAGCCTAGAAATACCTAAATTTATCTGACTTGCTATTTACTGATTATACATATTGTCTTATGATGTTCTTAGAAAATGCATATTATTGATACTTTGCAACTCCATAAATTCAGAGATAAATTTATATGTAGCTGATAAAATAGTTATTCTTATTTTCCAGTAGAAAAAAGGACCCTGAAAAATAAGCATTTTTCCCCTTTGTAGGACATTTATCACTTTTGTCTAACATAGCAATGTTATATAAACATATTTTTCCCACTGAATATAAATTTCAGTTTTTTTGGAATTTCTTTCAGACTGAATTTGTTTCCCTGCTATGTTCTCATTACGAGTTAAATTAAAATTTGTTGCAACTTCACTGCTCATTTACAACAGAATTATGCTTTGAAAATTTGAAAATTATGCTTTGACAGTGTCAGGGTTTTAATTTGTATTGGATTCCTTTCTTTGTAAGATGGGGAACACTTGTGCACATTGATGTATGAAGGGAAAAGTCAGGAGATGGTAGGAGGTTCTGTCTGGAAGTGAAATTGCCCTGCCTTCTCGTCATTGATGAGAGCATGAGCTATGTTCTATGTTCAGGTATCAGAATTAGGTGGTCCAGGAACAGGCAGCCCCACAAAAAAGTGTTCTGTGGATTCAAGCTACTAGGAAACACTGCTAATTTAAGTCCCAGAGAGTCTATACACTGCAATTCGGGGTTCAGAAAGAAAAGTAAAACTTATGCAGGCATTGACCCAAACAGAACAAAGCAAAAAAAAAAAAAAAAACAAAAAACAAAAAACCAAAAAAAAAAAAAAAAAAACCTTTAAAACTTTTATATTCCCTATCTCCTGGCTTTTTATTCTTGTTTGTTAGTTTTGATATCAGAATATTTGGACAGAGAAAAATCAGGAAGCAGAAAAATAATGGAATAAGATATTAGAAGAACCCAGAGAAGATGAGATAAAAATCTTAGTGTGAATGTTCTCTCTCTCTGGCAAAGACCTGCATTCATGGAGTAAGTCAATAGGTCCTATACCTGGAACTCAAGTTTTCCTCATCTGACAAAGAAGGGCATTGGCATTACTATAATGTTTTCTTTTTTCCACTGTAAACCCAGTTTACTATCTTAACCTGGTGGTAAGACCCTAGGTATGCTTTCTTCTTTTTTTTTTTTTTTTTAAGATTTATTTATTTATTTATTTGGCAGAGAGAGATACAAGTAGGCAGAGAGGCAGGCAGAGAGAGTGAGAGGGAAGCAGGCTCCCTGCCGAGCAGAGAGCCCGATGCGGGACTCGATCCCAGGACCCTGAGATCATGACCTGAGCCGAAGGCAGCGGCTTAAACCACTGAGCCACCCAGGCACCCCTAGGTATGCTTTCTTATCCAACAAATGTATGTGCTGTATTTAAAATTTTATGCACCTTAAGAAATAGACTATATCAAAGATAGTCCCTGGAATTTGAGAAATAGATATTTACAGATGAGGGAGTTTACTTATAAATTGCCTTATCAGTAAATTAATGGTTGTGATCTTTTATCCTTGGACAAAGATGAGGGGTTGGAGCACTGTGGATAAATTCTGACAATGTTCCTATGCTTAATGAGCTTTCCTGCTGTCTAGAGTAATGTGAAACACTTACTGGCACAGGGTAGGCACCAAGTGAATGATCGCCCAAATAAACAAATGGATGAATAAAGTTAGGAGTAAATACCTATTGAACACCTTATGTTCGTAATTGATAAAACATAGGTAAGCAAAAAAAAAAAAAAAAAAGCAAAAAAAAATTGCAGATACAGAAATAAGCTGAGAGTTAGACTAACTGGACTGCCCCCCCCCCCACCTCCCAAACACCTCAAACACACACCATCTGCTACAGAACATATACACACATGGTCAGAGAGCCAAGGAGCCAGGGTCTCTTAACTTCTTCTCTTGTCTGTACTGGCTGAGGGCCTCTGAGATGGGAGGACAGATGCTAACTCCCAGGTGCTTCTAGGTCTTAGTCCACAGACAGGACAACTCCTGTAGCCCAAGGGAATTCTTCACAAGAAGACTGGCACCTGCAGGCCTTTGGAGGCAAAAGCATGTTGAAGCCAGGAAGAGGTATAGAGAAATAGTAAAGAGATCCAAGGGAATTTAAGCTGGGAGTATCCATACAAATGGGCACACTTGTCTATGAGTATCCTTTTTTTGTCAGTTGCTGCTAAGAGAATCCTAGTAAGTTTGTGAACATTTTGGAACCACTGTGATGACCAGAATGGTCCTTGGAATTTAACCACCAATAGAAAATGTCAAAAATTGGTCCCACCAGTTCCAAACTGTACAAACTGTATGAAGCTCCTCCTCCCAGCGGGTTTCTTATTTCTATGTGGAATCTCCTCTCTTGCAGTGTCTGTAAATAAAGATTAAATTCCACCCTTTTCTTTAAAAAAAAAAAATTGGTCCCAATATTTAATCTGATTATGAAATGAAAGTAAGTATTTTTCTCTGCTGATTGAAGTTAAATTTTATTTTTGCTCCTCTGCACTGCAAAGCAAAACTGGCCAAAGCCTGGAGGTGGCATTTTTAAAATGTTTTATGTACCAGTTGTAAATGTTTTGTGGGATTTCTTAGATCTGTGGGCTGTCGTCAATGTTTTTTCTTTACCTGTTTTTCACACTACGACATATAACCATTAAAATTAAGATAACACCGAGTAAAATCTGGGTTAATAAAAGTCACTTTAGTCGTAAGATGTAAGTTAGCATTTCGGTATATTTACTTTCTGAAGGTTTGCGTTTTAACTTAAACCAGGAAAATTTTATTTAAAAAGAATTGTGAATCTGCTTGACAATGCTGCCTTAAGCAAAAGGCTTTCCAGAGGTATTTCTTGCATCTAATTACAAGGTAATTTAATGAAGTTTTAAAAATCACAGGAAAATCTGGTGATTTTAAACTTCAGTCAGTGTGAGGCTTACTAGATAATGAGTGATCTGAGTCCTGGGTTAGATATCTATAAAATGGAAAATAATAGTAACAGTTTTAAGAGACGGTGAGCGTTAACTGTGCAAAGCACGCATTGCGATGTATGCGAACATCGGGAATACTTCATAAATGGTAATTATATCATTAGGAACAGTGTCAGCAGCAGCAGCAACAGTAGTAATAATAATGATGGTAGTAATGCTAATGGTAGCGGAAGCATGTAGTAGTAATACTAGCAGTAATGACTCATAATGAGTTTGAAGTCTCTTTACCTGCACATCCTCCTATGTTTGAACTGTTGACTTGTAGCTCTTTACTGTGCGATCTATCCACCCTGCATTTTTTTTTAAAGATTTTATTTATTTATTTGACAGAGAGAGATCACAAGTAGGCAGAGAGGCAAGCAGAGAGAGTGAGAGGGAAGCAGGCTCCCCGCCGAGCAGAGAGCCCGACGCGGGACTCGATCCAAGGACCCTGAGATCATGACCTGAGCTGAAGGAAGTGGCCTAAACCACTGAGCCACCCAGGCGCCCCCACCCTGCATTTTTTAAAAGATTTTATTTATTTGTTTGACAGACAGAGATTACAAGTAGGCAGAGAGGCAGGCAGAGAGAGAGAGAGAGGAGGAAACAGGCTCCACACTGAGCAGAGAGCCCGATGCGGGGTTCGATCCCGGGACCCTGGGATCATGACCTGAGCCGAGGCAGAGGCTTTAACACACTCAGCCACCCAGGCGGCCCTACCACCCTACATTTTCTGACAGTCTCCTCCAATTCTGCTTTTTTTTTTTTTTTGGTCTTCGGAACACTCATTATTCTCTAATGTATTGCATAATTTATTTATTTCTTATTTATTTATTTTTGTATCTACTGCTTATTTTTCATGTCTTTTCTAAATCCATCCCGCTAAGACTGCCAGCCAAAGCCTGCATTGTACAGGCAAGAAGAAGCGATACTTTTTGAGACTATCAGTGAATGAATGAGGCTTGACAGCACCCTGTTGAGTTCAGGGTGTGTTTCTGATGGCCCTATAGGAAATGAGGCAAGTATTTTGTTTGTTTGTTTGTTTGTTTAACATGCAGTGAGGTGGGGGGGCAGAGGGAGAGAGGGAGAGAGAATTCTAAGCAAGTTCCATGCCCAGCACAGAGCCCAAGGCAGGCAGGGCTTGGTTTCAGAACTCTGAGATCATAATCTGAGCCAAAATCAAGAGTTGGACGCTTAACCAACTGAGCTAATCAGGCACCCCTGTAAAAAGTATTTTTAAAAAATAATTCTGACTTAGTTAATTTTCACTTAAATTTCAGATATGTACATGTCTTCAAAAGTTTTTTTTCTCCAAGAGGAAATAGACAATTTGGGGGATCTTCCAAATATGAAGATATTTTTGCTGCTTTTACATGGTCACTAGTAGACAACAGAGAAGTTGGGTCTAAAATTATTGGGTTTCCAAATGGTTCCTAAAAATCTACTGGCTTTTGTTATATGGTCATCGGAAATTTAGTTTTGCTGAGAGATAAGGCTGGTTAAGTGATCTATTTCACCTGCTTTTACTTTTATAATTCATACATATTTACTGGACTCCAATGAGCACATCAATGTTTAAATTCCATTTTACTAATTGTTTTATTTTTTTCCCTCAAATATGGTAATAAAGCATGACTTGGACTTACGTTGTCTCTACATCCTATTTCTCACCTTCTAAAAATATTTTAAAATTTCAGTTCTTTTTCCCTTCACTCAGTGATAACTTTTAAACTTTGTTCTTCATATTTTTTTCTAAAAATTGAGTATAAACTTAGTACCAAACTATCCCTACTCTCTTCCTTATAATTTATTTTGTCTCTGTATTTTTCCCATCCAAGTACTAACAAGGCCCGACCCTGCTTAGCTTCCGAGATCAGACGAGATGGGGCGCGTTCAGGGTGGTATGGCCGTAGACTGTCTCTGTATTTTTCTTAATCACTTCTATCTTCATTTTTGTCATGTTGATGTTACCACCTTTTTTCTCTTGTTAAATAAATGTTCTGTACTTTTCCCCTTCTATTGAAAATTTCTGATAATGTTTTAAAATATTCATCTGGACTATATAGTAATAGTATATTTTATATGTAAAATTTATACAAATTTCTGTCTAGAAAGTATTTGTCAATAAGCTAACCATTTAGATGCCCCTGACTTGCTATTTCTTCATTATAAAGATTTTTAGCTATACACTGGGTAAATGTGCACAGCTATTACTCCAGTTCCCAGAGAATGACAGGTTTAGTTGGCTGGGTTCTAGTAAATTGAATCTTTTCTTATCACTACTCCCTAGCTTTTTGATAGTACAAAAACATCAACACCATTAAAACTTGTCTCTAGATGCATTGCTACTGGGACTTTCTCCTGTCTTGACACTTAGTGAGCTGTGTATTTGTGGGGATTAAACCTGCAAGTGTGTAACGTGTGTGTGCTCGCGTGCCCGTGTGGACACGTGTGTCTGCACGTGTGGATGGTGGTGTCTTTTTCTGGATGTTGAAAAATGAATACCATTATCAGAGATGGAGGGTATGGAAATAACTCTTCGGCTGCCTTAAACAACAGCACTAATATAGTTAGTGGTGATTACTCAATTTTCTGATGGGAAGAAACACTGGAGTTTATAAACCCAGATGAACAGAAGGCAGGAGGGATAAAGTGTATCCCTTTTTAGTATCACATGAATATAACATATATTCATCAGCAGTTACATTTCTTAATTTTGTTACAATAGTCTATATTTCAGAGGAAACCTTCCATATTTGAAACTTAAAGATGACATTTGCAGTGGTGTTCTAGGTTTTCATCTTTTCTTTGCCTTAATGTTTATTTATTTTTTTTCCATTTTATTTATTTTTTCAGTGTAACAGTATTCATTCTTTTTGCACAACACCCAGTGCTCCATGCAAAACGTGCCCTCCGCATTACCCACCACCTGTTCCCCCAACCTCCCACCCCTGACCCTTCAAAACCCTCAGGTTGTTTTTCAGAGTCCATAGTCTCTTATGGTTCGCCTCCCCTTCCAAATTTTTTTTTTTTAATAAACATATAATGTATTTTTATCCCCAGGGGTACAGGTCTGTGAATCGCCAGGTTTACACACTTCACAGCACTCACGATAGCACTTACCCTCCCCAATGTCCATAGCCCCCTCCCCCTCTCCCAATCCCATCTCCCCCCAGCAACCCCCAGTTTGTTTTGTGAGATTAAGAGTCATTTATGGTTTGTCTCCCTCCCAATCCCATCTTGTTTCATTTATTCTTCTCCTATCCCCCTACCCCCCCATGTTGCTTCTCCATGTCCTCATATCAGGGAGATCATATGATAGTTGTCTTTCTCCGATTGACTTATTTCACTAAGCATGATACGCTCTAGTTCCATCCACGTCGTCGCAAATGGCATGATTTCATTTCTTTTGATGGCTGCATAGTATTCCATTGTGTAATTGCATCAAGCCAATATTGCCAAATCAGTTTTAAATCAGAGGCTGTGTTTATTTTTATCTTATGATTCAAAAGATTCACGGAAGACTAGCAAACTATTTGAAGGTTGGAAACTGGTTTAAAAAAAGACTAGGAAAAATCAGATGAATATTTCACTACCTTCTTTCCTGTAGAAAGTCCTTCTTTAAAAGTGATAAATATGAGGGGTGCTTTGGTGGCTCAGCAGGTTAAAGCCTCTGCCTTCAGCTCAGGTCAAGATCTCAGGGTCCTGGGATCCAGCCTGGGCATTGGGCTCTCTGCTCAGCGGGGAGCCTGCTTCCTCCTCTCTCTCTCCCTGCCTCTCTGCCTACTCTCTCTGTCAAATAAATAAAAGCTTTAAAAAAAAAGTGATAAATATGATTTGCTTATTGGAAAAATGCAAACATGAGGTCTTGTAAATAAAACGTTCAAGACTTCACACTATTCTACCAAAGTAACTACATGTTTACTTACTTACTTACTTACTTTGCATCTTACTTACTGTTTTCCTAAGTATGGGGTTGAAATAGAGCATGGGTTTTTGTTTTTGTTTTTGTTTTGCCTTTGTGCTTTTACTTTCATAGGCCATTTGATTGTTCTGCCTAAATACCAACAGATTTCTTATTTATCCTTAAAACCCCCAAATGTGAGGAAAACAGGAAATATGAGAAAGAAATTGTCAAATTAAAAACAATGATGAAGGTTCAAATATAAAGCAGAATGAGCATGGGTTTTTTAAAAGTAATTTTTGTATGAAAGGTTTATGCCCAGTGGTTTTTTTTTTTTAAGTACTCATTTTAGAAAGAGAGAAATGCATATTCATAACAAATTAGGAAGTGAAGCCTACAAGTCAGATATTCAAATAGCTCTTTTCACTGGAAACTCCCTCAGGCCATCATGATTGATTACTCCTAATTTCCTGTTGGAAGAAAATGTCAGGCATAGATGCTTAACAGAACTTGAGCTTTAAGTGTTTGGAGAGATCACTGACTGGAGCTAAAATAGAATCTTTAGAGTTTGCTGGAGAAAAAGGTTTTAGGACCATCTAAATTTTTTACCCAATGCTTCAGAAATATTGTAATAAAAATTATTTATTAGAAGCTTTAATGACTTAAGCTTAAGCCTGTGTCCGTAGGGTTTGTGACTGTGTATGGGGGAGGCGAACAGGGAAGAACACTCTCCAAATATGTGGCTGATTTTCCGTTAAGTGAAGAGCTTGTATAGTACAAGTGCTTGTTGGGAATGTAGACTTAAATAACAAAATTTGGATTTCAGTAGCTAATCTTCATTGAGAATTGTTTTGCATAAAATGACTAAAATCACATTTTCCCACAAAACTAAGATGAAATGAAAGTTTTAAAGGGTTGTTTAGGGGTGCCTGGGTGGCTCAGTTGGTTAAGCGACTGCCTCAGCTCTGATCATGATCTTGGAGTCTGAGGATTAAGTCTGGGATTGGGCTCCTCGACAGGGAAACTGCTTCCCCTCTGACCACCCCCTGATGCGTGTGCTGTCTCTCTCTTTCTCTCTCTCAAATAAATAAAATCTTAAAAAAAATAAAGTATTGTTTAGTATTCAAAAATCATTTAAATTCTGGCTTCGTCCTCCCCCCACCCCCCATCTGATAGTTTTATTTTTGCTTTCCGTAGAAATAAGCTCATTTTTCATTTAAGTTAGTTCCTTAGAGCTGTGTGCCATGCTCATTCCCAACAAACTTGTCAGATCACTTACATTTTCTTTGCCTCTGCTTCTGGCTTCTACCCGCCCTCATCACTGCCACCGCACACACCAGCTAAGGCGTTCTTGGGAAGCTGGGTTGTCTTCTGCCTTTTATGTACTGATGTGACTGATAATTTTGAAAAGTTGTATCTATACATTAGATACCCCAGATCTTAAAAATGGGTCCTTTGGGAAGACTTCAGGGTTAGGAGTCCAGTCAGTATTGACAGCAGGAACTCATTATATTCATCAACATCCTTTGTTTAAAAAAAAAAAAAAAAGTCTGAGTCAATTTTAAATATCTTACTAGCTTTCTTCAAGGATTCACAAATTGGCAGCATCCAATCTAGCAGATTAGAAAGGAGCTTCCAAGAACTAGACAACACAAAAAATCTGGGCAGAAGGGAGCAGGACCAAGGACGTTCTACGAGGCTAAAAAGTAGTTTGGTTATTGCAAGGTTTCTTTCCTTGTCTTGGATGGCAGGGGGTCTATCAGGTGGATGATGATGTAATAATGCTGATCAATCCTCATAGTCTGGTTTAAGATTCCATTGCCTAGGACAGCTGAAACTGTAATGAAGTTGAATCTCAGTTTGGTGACCTTAAAGTACACAACTTCAGGTAGGGCCTGTTCTGTTTTTAATGTCTTCATCATTAACGTTGTCATCCTTAAAATCTGTTGAGCTTAATACATGGCCAGCCCCTTTTTAAATACCTTAATTTAATGTTTAATACACCCCAGGGACGGTTACCCTCATTTCACATATGAATGTAGATACTAAGGGTTGTGATTGTCTAGGTGTGCCGATGAAGGCGGAATTAAAATCTGAGCCTCTCTGCTTCAGGGTACAGACTTTTGTCCCTGAACATTGTGCTAGGATTACATGGCTTTTATAAATAAGTACTGATGCAAATTCTGAATTAGAAGAAAAAGTAAAAATATCAAAAATTTCAATCTTTAGTTTACCAGTGAACAAATGAATACCCAACTTTTTGCTGAGATTAGCCCAAGTAGATTTTTCACTATTTTGTCTTTAAAATAATGCATTTTGTAGAAGATCTGCATTCCAGAATAGTTTCCTATTCATAAATTATAGAAACAAAATTTAAAAGTAATCAAGTAATAGTAAGATAACTGATAGTTTCTTATTCCTGCTGTAGTAAATTACCTCAACCTTAAAACACATGTTATTGTGTAATTTTGGAAGTCAAATGCTTAAAATCAAGGTGCTGGCAGGGCTCTATTCCTTATGTAGGCTTCATGAAAGAATTCATTTTCTTGTCATTTTTTAGCTTCTGGAAGCCATGCTGTTCTTTGGTTTATAATTTCTTCTTTCCTCTTCAAAGTCACCAACATAGCATCTTCTACCTTCTTTGACCTTCTGCCTCCCTTTTATAAGGATGCTTATAACTCTATTGGGTTATTTTGGAAAATCTAGGATAATCCCTTATTTTAAGATAATCATGTCTGAAAAGTTATTTTAAACATATGGTTTTATGGTCGTATGTTCTGGGGATTAGGATGCTGACCTCTTTGAAGAAATTTATTCAGGCCCCACAATAACATGATATAAATAATCCTTCAGAAAGATGCTTTTTTAAAAGAATCATGTATGATGTTGATAGTTGTTGTCTAAATCCCTCTTTGCATACTAGATAGCAAGATAACTATGTTTATGCCCATCGTGGTTATAAAGGGAATGAAGAAGTATGCATAATATAGGAAATAAGAATTATGATATACTGTCTTTTCCCTGTTAACTTACTGAATCTTAAAAATCTAAAATGTTTTCAAGTTTCCATAGTTACATTTAATTTTGAATTAAGTTGGGAATGTACTTTAAATTATACCAGCCATGTCGACTATTGTAATAAGTTTCCTCTTTCACTGAGAGTTTGTTATAGGCATCTCAGAAGTATTTTTCCCTTGGGACACCTCGGTGGCTCAGCCAGTTAAATGTCTGACTCTCAGTTTCAGCTCAGGTCATGGTCTCAGGGTTGTGAGCTCAAACTCCACATCTAGCTCTTTGCTCCACTCAGAGTCTGCTGGGGATTCTCTCCCCTTCCCTCTATGTCCTCTCTCACCCCACCCCATTCCCTGCTCTTATGCTCTCCCTTGCTCTCTCTCAAATAAGTAAATAAAATATTTTTAAAAAGTATTTTTCCAAAGAAACATACTAATAAATTACTACTAATTATTCTGATGCATATTCACACACATTTGATGGTCAGATTTTTTTTTTTTTTTTTACATTGGGAGAAGACAAATTTCTGTGAATACCTGGAGGAGAAATTACTAATATTAATAAAATTAATAATATTAACATCTTCTGAAAATAATAAAAAACATATTTTTTACTTACCCAATATGTACAGTAGAAGCAATAGTTTTCTTCATGCTTTTACTCTGCAAAAATTCAGAGAATATTTTTCTAGTAGTTTAGACCATTTGTATCATATTTTTGTGACAACACACTTTGTCACTGTTTCCTAAAGAATATTGTTGTCTTATGTTTAGAAAACACCACTGATTGTTTGGGAATCCAAATCAGATAAGCTACTTAAAAAAGTGTGAAAACTCCAAATATTCTTTTCTTGTGGAAAGGAAGCCAGTTGCTTTCAAAATGGTATTTTTTACTGACACTAAAACTTAAAAACTCTACACTGTAAAGTTAGGACTGTGGAAAAAGATTGCATAAATCTTATCATAACCTCAGGAAATGACAGTTTTCTTCTATGTGGTCTTATTGAGACTAGATTCTCTATTTCTGTTATATTTAAAAATACTTTCTTTGGAGATAAATTCATTCTCACAGTAAGTCTTCAACTGGAACTTTGAAGCACATTTTTTGAAAGCTTTTATTTCTGAATGGAATGTGGTGTTTATTTTTGAAATAAGTCATTTGGGTTTCTTTTAATCTTTATTTTTCCAATATTTTCAAATTATACTTGTGTTTGTATCAGTGGTTATAAAAACTTGAAGTTATTTCAAACTAGGGTTACTTCAAACATTTGAACAATTTCTTCAACAAAGTAAAATTTTCTCTAAAATTGATTCTATAACTGATACTTAATTGAGAAATACAAGAAAATGCTGATTATTATCTCAGAAGTACAGTATTACAAGTGTGAAATATAGGCTAATAAAGTTCAGATTTATTCTTATCTGCTACAAGTATTTATTATTATTATTATTTAATTTTTTTGTTTTAATTCTAGTATAGTTAACATAAAGTGTTATATTAGTTTCAGGAGTACAATATAGTGATTACTTACAGTAATGTAACTCAAAGTCTGGAATTGTGATATTGCAATATTTCCAAGGTTGCTTTGGCTCTTTGGGGTCTTTTGTGGTTTCATACAAATTTTAGGATTGTTTGTTCTAGTCTGTGAGAAATGCTGTTGATATTTTGATAGGGACTGCATTAAATCTGTACAGTGGTTTGGGTAGTATGGACATTTTAACAGTATTTATTCTTCCAATCCATGAGCATGGGATATCTTTCCATTTGTGTTATCTTCTATTTCTTTCAACAGTATTTTATAGTTTTCAGAGTACTGGTCTTCCACCTCTTTAAGTTTATTCCTAGGTAAGTTATTCATTTTGGTGCCATTGTAAATGGGATTATATTTTAATTTCTTTCTGCCATTTCCTTGTTAGTATATAGAAATGCAACCGACTTCTGTGCATTGATTTTGTATCCCGTGACATTACTGAATTCATTTATCAGTTCTAGTAGTTTTTTGGTGGAGTCTTTAGGGTTTTCTATATATAATATTGTGTCATCTGCAAATAGTGAAAGTTTTACTTTTTCCTTATCAATTTAGATGCATTTTATTTCTTGTCTAGTTGGTGTGGATAGGACTTGAATAAGAGTGGTGAGGGTAGACATCCTTGTTCTATTCCTGATGTTGGGGAGAAAGCTTGCTGTTTTTTTTTTGTTTGTTTGTTTGTTTGTTTTTTACCGTTGAATATGATGTTAGCTGTGGGTTTTTCATATATGGCCTTGATAGTGTTGAGGTATATTCTGTGCAAACCGACTTTGTTGAAGCCTTTTATCATGAATGGATGCTATATTTTGTCAAATGCTTTTTCTGTATCCATTGAAATGATCAGGTGTTTTATCCTTCCTCTTCTTGAAGTGATATCATGTTGATTGATTTGTAAATATTAAACCACCCTTGCATCTCAGGAATAAATCCTACTTGATTGTGGTGAATGATTTTTTAAAATATATTGTCAAATTCATTTTGCTAATTTTTTTAAAAGATTTTATTTATTTGACAGAGAACACAAGCAGGCAGAGAGGCAGGCAGAGAGTGAGGAGGGGAAGCAGGCTCCCCGCTGAGCAGAGAGCCCGATGCGGGCTCGATCCCAGGACCCTGGGATCATGACCTGAGCCGAAGGCAGAGGCTTTAACCCATTGAGCCACCCAGGCGCCCCATTTTGCTAATATTTTTGTGGAGGATTTTTGCATCTATGTTCATCAGAAATATTGGCATATCATTCTTTTTTTTTTTTTTTGTAGTGTGTTTATCTGCTTTTGGTATCAAGATGATGATGGTCTCATAGAATGAATTGGAAGTTCTCCTTCCTCTTCTAAATTTTGGAATCATTTGAGAAGAATAGGTATTAAATCTTCTTTATATGTTTGGTAAAATTTACCTGTGAAGCCATCTGGTTCTCAGTTCTTGTTTGGGAGTTTTTGGATTCATATTCATTGCTGGTAATTGGTCTATTCAAGTTTCCTATTTCTTCCTGCTCCAATTTTGGGAGATTATGAGTTTCTAGGAATTTATCCATTTCTTCTAGGTTGTACAATCTGTTGGCATAAATCTTTTCATATTATTCTCTTATAATTCTTTGCATTTCTGTGATACCAGTTGTTACTTCTCTTTCATTTCTGATTTTGTTTGAGTACTCCCTTTTTTTTTTAATGGCCTCTTCTCTACTTTAGTTGTTCTGCCAGACTTTGGGACATTTTCTGGGCTATTTAAACTGATGTCAGTGTCACCTAGTTGTATTCATGGGATGAGGCAAACTTAGGGTCCTCTACTCTGCCATCCTCCTAGAATCCTGCTATAAACATTCTTTCAACATTGTATAATGAGGTGGATACAAGAGGAAAGTAAAAATGGTTCTTTGTTGATGGAAACATTAACATGTATTTTCTATTTAAATTTTCACCACCTAATCAGATTTCTTTAGTGTTTCCCATTTTATACACTAGAGACGTATAGTGTCTAGGTTTGCAGAACTAATAAATGATAGAGCTGGCATTCAAAGTCTTATCCTCTTGACCGAAATTATTTTCATCGCTCTGTAGTGACACAAACAAAAGTTTCAGGCTTGATTCCAGCCCTCCATTAAACAGACAAAAAAGAAAACAAAATGTCTAACAAGGCAGTATTTTATGGCATGTGACACAATAATAGTTGGGTACATTATCAGAACACTAGGGGTTTAAAGAACAACTTCTTTGGTATTTAATGGATGAAAGGGTGAAGGGAAGATTCTTTTGACATTGATGGTTCTTGAGATGGTCTCTAGGAATTGGATAGGAGGTAGTCATAGAGAATGGTGGAAAGCATTATGGAAAAAGGGAAGAGTTGAAAAAAAATAACATCTAGTTCTGGAATGTTTGCATATTAGTGGAAGCACCAACCAAACTATAGAGGATATTTGTTGAATTTAGCCTGAGAAGGGAAAAATGGGCTCAGGTGTAGCCAGTTAGAAATGGACTATACAGACAGAAAATGGCCAGACCATTTATTACAATAGAACTCTGACCCCAATCCGTAGCAGTCAGCTCCAGAAACCACAACACAACCCCTGCTGAAATCAGCCCCAAATGGCTGGGACTTGATCAATAATATCTCTCTATTTGTCCTCCTCTTCTAACTTAGGGCTAACTAGAGAACATCAAATATCTTCCCCTAACCAACCACATAGGATGCCCTCTTTCATTTAGTCCACTTCCAGCTTGTAGGATAACAATAACCTGAATTCTTTACCTTTTTCTCAGCTATAAAGCTTTCCTCCTTTGCCTTCTTTTGAGTGTCTGTTAAGCTGAGGTGATGGTGACCAACTCTCTTGGTATAGGAAGTTCTGAATAAAGAGCTGTTATCTGATCTTACTGTGTGTTTGAGTTGAAGGTACTAGAGAGACATGGGTCTACTTTAGAAATACAGTGATTTGCAAGACTGGTTTTATGATAGGACTCATGCAGGAAGAGTGAAACATTTAGACTTGAGTGAAAACCCAGTAACAGTTAAGAAGGTCTTGTAAGGTTTAGATTTGAGATGAGAATCTGTGAATAGGACAAAGAAATGGAAATAAAATAGAAAAAATAAAATAGAATCATCAATAATCCATTCATTCTTTCTTTCCACAAATATTTACTGTTCCCCTGTTTGGCCACTTAGTTAAAATATTCTGGGTAGGGGCGCCTGGGTGGCTCAGTGGGTTAAGCCGCTGCCTTCGGCTCGGGTCATGATCTCGGGGTCCTGGGATCGAGCCCCACGTCGAGCTCTCTGCTCGGCGGGAAGCCTGCTTCCTCCTCTCTCTCTCTGCCTGCCTCTCTGCCTACTTGTGATCTCTCTCTGTGTGTCAAATAAATAGATCAAATCTTTAAAAAAAAATAAACAAGATGGGATTGGGAGGGAGACAAACCATAAATGACTCTTAATCTCACAAAACAAACTGGGGGTTGCTGGGGGGAGGTGGTATTGGGAGAGGGGGAGGGGGCTATGGACATTGGGGAAGGTAAGTGCTATCGTGAGTGCTGTGAAGTGTGTAAACCTGGCGATTCACAGACCTGTACCCCTGGGGATAAAAATACATTATATGTTTTTTTTTAAAAAAAAAATTTGGAAGGGGAGGCGAACCATAAGAGACTATGGACTCTGAAAAACAACCTCAGGGTTTTGAAGGGTCAGGGGTGGGAGGTTGGGGGAACAGGTGGTGGGTAATGGGGAGGGCACGTTTTGCATGGAGCACTGGGTGTTGTGCAAAAAGAATGAATACTGTTACGCTGAAAAAATAAATAAAATGGAAAAAAATATTCTGGGTAAATTTTAATTTCATGAATGATAAATTTTCCATAATAGTAAATAGCCCCAAAACATTCCTGTCACAATTCCCTAGCCTTTGTTCCTGTTATATAGTTGATTCACAAATGACAATTATTGGTCCTTCTTTCTCAATTAAATGCATGAAAGATATTCAGGGCACAGGGGATTTCTCTCTCTCTCTCTTTTTTTAATATTTTATTAATTTGACAGAGAGAAATCACAACAAAAGGCAGAGAGGCAGGCAGAGAGAGAGGAGGAAGCAGGCTCCCCGCGGAGTAGAGAGCCCGATGCGGGGCTTGATCCCAGGACCCTGGGATCATAACCTGAGCCGATGGCAGAGGCTTTAACCCACTGAGCCACCCAGGTGCCCCAGATTTCTCTCTTTTTAAATTACTTCTCCAGTGAAACCAGTTGGAGGCAGAAACATGGGAAAGCATATTTGTTCTATAACTTGTTGAGGAAATATGATTTAAAACAAAGTCTCTTCCCAACCCAGAAAAGCTCTCTATAAGGATAAAAGAGACAGAAAGAAGTTTTGCAATTGAAGAGCACTAAACCAGAATGGATCATAGGTATGGCACTAAGAAATTCTTTTTGGGGCGCCTGCGTGGCTCAGTGGGTTAAAGCCTCTGCCTTCGGCTCAGGTCATGATCCCAGGGTCCTGGGATCGAGCCCTGCATCAGGCTTTATGCTCGGTGGGGTGCCTGCTTCCCCTCCCCTCTCTCTGCCTGCCTCTCCGCCTACTTGTGATCTCTGTCTGTCAAATAAATAAATATTATCTTAAAAAAAATAATTGTTTTTCCATTTGGTCTCCTTGGACATCCTGGTGGATGGTGGTTGCCTTATTTCTGCTGAGCAGAGATGGCATCTCATGCTGCCTAGTCATCCTCAGCTAACTTCAGCTGATTGGCAGGAGGACAGAAATTTCATTCTTGCTCTTCAAGTAGCCTCTATGGACAACATAGAGACAGAGTATGGCGAGTGACCACTGGATGGTGGTGAGATTTTCAGCTTTGCATTTGAATCTTCTGGTTTTGGCTGGGAGTAATAGATATGCCTTATTACTACAGGATGGGGTAGAAGTCCAGGATGTCTGCATAGCTCCCACTGACACTATGGTGGTAGAGTGTCATTACTGCTGGGGAAGGGTGAAACTCCCAGCTCTTCATGTGGTGTTCTTGGATACCACACCATGGCATTTGAGGAAGTGTGTGTGGAGGGGGGGATACTTCACCATAACCAGATAAGGCAAGATGCCTAGTCTTCCTACTTGGCCTTTGATGACAAGTTTGATGGTGAGACTGCAGCTTTTTCCATGGTTTTGGGACTAGGACTGTCACTGTTAAAGTTGTTTTGTATTTCGTTTTGTCTTTCTTACTAGCTTGTCTTTATGTTTCAATGCTTTGTCTAAAAAATGAAAGTTTTCTTGCCCTTTCTTTGCACCATTGGTGTTTCTGTATTGCTGACTTCTCTAACACCCAGTCTGGGATATGTGTAACAAAAAGAAAACCCAATAGACCCACCAACATATTGTTCTTCAGGCTCACGTCCCTAGCCAGTCTGCCTTTTTCTCACCACTTTTCAGAGCCACTGTTTGTTTGTTTTATGTATATTTCTAAGGTTTTTAGCCCAATTTAGCAGGAAGAGGGGAAAGCGTGTCTATCCCATTTTTGGTTTGGATATTGCTTTAAATCCTAAAAATATGCTTTTTATATACTGTCCCACACCTAAATCCCGAATGTCTTATCTTGGGGATATTTTCAGAAGTCTAGGTTGACAGTTAGGTCTGTCATTTCCTTTTAAGTCTGTGTGGAACCTCTTTGAAGGATGAAGTGCTCTACAATGTGAGGACACTGGTGGTTAAAAAGGGAACTAGAAGTGAATGAAGAAACTTCAGATGGAAACTGTATTTTAGTCCTGATCACGACTAAGAAGTCAAAATTATCTGAGAACCTAGGGTATCGGAGATTGAATGTTACACTCCGTAAGAAAAAAAAAAGCCTTTAAAATTTGGGGGCAGTTATAGTTAATTTAGGACAGTGTATACAAACTCTGGGGACATGGTATTTGTCCCTCTATGCCAGGCTGAATGGTTGTTTGATAATGAAGATAAATACTGTGGTGTTATGGAAGTTAAGGGATTGTAAGCCAGAACTGTGAAATGCACTGATAACAAGAATCCTGAAAATTTCTCCAGTTAATAGCAAGTGGAGGAAAACATATGGATCAAGTGTTTGTCATTTTTTAAAAATATTTTATTTATTTATTTGACAGAGAGAGACACAGCTAGAGAGTGAACACTAGCAGGGGGAGTGGGAGAGGGAGAAGGAGGCTTCCCGCCGAGCAGGGAGCCTGATGCGGGGCTCCATGCCAGGACCCTGGGATCATGACCTGAACCCAAGGCAGACACTTAATGACTGAGCCACCCAGGCACCCCCAAGTGTTTGTCATTCTTAAAATATCCACTGAACAGCAAATATTATTGGAGGACGATTTCCCTTCAGTACGAAGGTCACATGTTGAATGTTTCACATAGTCCCCAAAGCAGTAGTGCTGTTCCACAGAGCAAAGAGAAGAAAATAATAAATCGCAATAGTGAGCAGAACAGAGAGGAAAGACCAGGAGAGGAAAATGGATGATGAAGGGATCTGAAGAGTGAGAGCCACTTTGCAGTAATTATGGTGGAGGATAAAGAGCCTCCACTCTGTCTCATAGCCTCTCTTAGGGACTCAACCCAAATGTACTGTTTTACTTTTGGAGTATTGACATGTGTGTAGTGTGTAATCTTTATCTATTGGACTTGAAAAGATGTACTCCTAGGTTAGAAGAAGGAACTGAAATATTTCTGAAGATGAAGTCAATGACCATGTTTTAAAGAAAATTGATTGGTTCTCTTTCATACTCATTTTTAAAAAGTTATTTCTCTTTGCAATGGTGATTTCCTTTTGAATATGTCTAGTAGTATTGCATCCTCACTTGAGATTATAAGTACTTATTGCAAAAATATTGATGTGAAGCTGAATATTAAGATATTTCGGATTCTTGTCCATTTTGTCTTCTCCTCTTAAGGTGTTTTTCTTTTTATTCACTTTCACTCAGTATCAGACTCCGTGTCATTTATCATGCTACATTTACTGTGAGCTGAATTCTACCAGCCAGTTCTTGATGACTCCTTCTACTTGCAAGACAGTGCAATAAATCACAAGGAAAACACTCTTATTAAATATATATTTTCTAGGGAATTTTGGAAAACCATAAATTAATTTTTTTTAAGTTTTAAGGTTATGGTCATAGGAGTTCCATTCCCAGATAAAATGGATTTAGTACACTGCACCCTTTCTCTCCCACAGAATGTAGTACAGAACCTTGATATCATGCCTGGAACAGCTATTTGAAGATGCAGTCCCACCAAACTGGCTGTGACTTTAGCATCATTTTTCCTTCAGTATACCCTGCCCTGGATTCAGGTTCACCCACAATAGGGAAGTTGGCATTGGCAGGACTGAAAGAGTTCCAGGACAAACCATCTAGGTCTGGCTCAAGAAAAGAAGTTTCCAAAGGCTAAGAGAGAGTGGAAAGATTTCCCCATATTTTACAGCTTTCAGCCAAAGAGAAATGATACCCACAGAAACCGAATATCAAGGTGAAGAAGCAATTCAAATTGTAAATATCTAGGTATGTTACTTTCTATTTCTGCTGTGATCAAATGACTACAAACTTTGTGGTTTCAAACAACAGAAGTTTATTATCTCATAGTTTCTGTAGGTCAGAAGTCTGGTACAATGTGACTTGATTCTCTGTTCAGAGTCTCACCAGGCTGGGATCAAGCTATCATCTTTTGTGGTGGTTCTAATCTGGAGTTAGGGTCCTACTCCTCCAAGCTCAGTGGTTGTTGAGAGAACTCATTTTTTTCTCATGCTCTCCACGTGGACTCTTACATCTCTAAGTCAACAGTGTATTGAAGTCTTCTTGTGCTTTAATTCTCTCTGCCTTTTCTTTCAGAGAAAGACTTCTGTTTTTTGTTATTATTATTTTATGATGTTATGTTAGTCATGGTACAGTACATCATTAGTTTTTGATGTGGTATTTCATGATTCATTGTTTGCATATAACACCCAGTGCTCCATGCAATACGTCCTCTTGTTAACACTCATCACCCGGCTAACCCAACCCCCTGACCCCCTCCCCTCTAAAATCCTGTTTGTTTCCCAGAGTCCATAGTCTCTCATGGTTCGTCTCCCTCTCTGATTTCCCCCTTCATTTTTCTCTTCCTTCTCCTAATGTCCTCCATTCTATTCCTTGTGTTGTACAAATAAGTGAAACCATATGATCATTGTCTTTCTCTGCTTCACTTATTTCACTTAACATAATCTCCTCCAGTTCCATCCACATTGTTGCAAAAGTTGGGTATTCATCCTTTCTGATGGCTGAGTAATATTCCATTGTATATATAGACCACATCTTCTTTATTGATTTGTCTGTTGAAGGGCATCTTGGCTCCTTCCACAGTTTGGCTATTGTGGACATTGCTGGTGTGAACATTGGGCTGCATGTGGCCCTTCTTTTCACTACATCTGCATCTTTGGGCTAAATACCCAGGAGTGCCACTTTGGAAAATTGTGGAGGTTCCTCAAAAAGTTAAAGAAGACTTCTGTTTTTTAAGACCCAGATGATTACACTGGGCTCACCTGGATAATCTTCCTCTTAAGAATTTATTACTAACCTTAATTACATCAGAAAAGTCCCTTTGCTGTGTACTATAACATAAACATAGGAGTAACACCAGAGAGCCAAATTATGAAGGGAAGAGTCTGCTTACCATACTGGTTAAGATAGATTATTCTCCTTTTGAGGTACTAAAAATTTATTTAAGAGTTGTAAACTGGGTGTGATGCCAAAACAATGAACACTGTTATGCTGTAAATAAACAAATAAAAAAAAAGAGTTGTAAACAAACTATAGACCCAATTTTCTGCCTCCATTTAGAGATACACCTTTCTTTTATTCCTCACTGGAAACTACCAATGGCTGAACTGTCTCAGGATATTCACCTGGTATTGGTCAGGATTCTTCCATAACTTAATTGTAGTCATTAAAGTATATAAAGACATAAAAGTATACATAAAATATATAAATTGTAGTCGTTAAAGTATATAAGTATATTATATAAAGTATATAAAGTCATTAAAGCATATAAAGTATATTAAAGTATATAAAGTCATTAAAGTATATAAATTGTAGTCATTAAAGTATATTAAAGTATATATAAAGTGATCAAGGCTATCAATTTGGACTTTTGTGTGTGTGAGGAAAGTAGTAGAAAACTAAATAAAAAATGTGACACTGAATTTGAACATATATTACACATAGCAATAAGTCAGGAGTTAGATTATTTTAAAATTAAATAATCCTGTGATTTAACAAAGACACCAGGAATCAAAATGTATTTTTCTTCCCTTCAGTGATCATAATATGATAACTATGTATGACAGATTTTAATACATTTGTGTGTATTGACTCTTTTTCTCACTAGAGATGAACTTTTTTTTTAAGTAGGACAAGAATAACTATTTTACTGTTTTAGAAAAAGAAACAAACAGAAATTACATGTTCAGAAGTACATTTAAAAATAGCCCACAGTACTGATTCCTTTTTTTTTTCTGTCACTAAAATCGTTTTTTTTTTTTTTTTTCCTGAGCTATTTTATTATTTGCCCTAAGGGTACAGGTCTGTAAATCATAAGGCTTATACATTTCACAGCATTCACCATAGTGCATACCCTCCCCAGTGTCCATAACCTAGCCACCATATCCCTCCCCCTACCCCCCACTATCTTCAGTTTGTTTTGTGAGATTAAGAGCCTCTTGTGGCTTGTATCCCTCCCAATCCCATCTTGTTTCATTTTTTTCTTCCCTATTCCCCAAACCCCTGACCCTGCCTCTCAATTCCTCATATCAGGGAGATCATATGATAATTGTCTTTCTCTGATTGACTTATTTCCCTTAGCATAATACCCTCTAGTTCCATCCATGTTGTTGCAAATGGCAAGATTTCATTTCTTTGATGGCTGCCTAGTATTCCATCATATATATATATATATATATATATATATATATATATATATATATATATGCCATATCTCCTTTATCCATTCATCTGTTGATAGACATCTAGGTTTTTTCCATAGTTTGGCTATTGTGGACATTGCTGCTATAAACATTCAGGTGCATATGCCCCTTACGATCACGATATTTTTATCTTTAGGCTAAATACCCAGTAGTGTGATTGCTGGGTCGTAGGGTAGCTCTATTTTCAACTTTTGAGGAACCTCCATGCTGTTTTCCAGAGTGACTGTACCAGCTTGCATTCCCACCAACAGTGTTGGAGGGTTCCCCTTTCTCCACATCCTAGCCAACATCTGTTTCTTCCTGACTTGTTAATTGTAGCCATTCTGACTGGTGTGAAGTGCTATCTCATTGTGGTTTTCCCCTAATTGTGATTGTGATTGTGGTATTTCCCTGATGCCGAGGGATGTTGAGCACTTTTTTATGTGTCCGTGGACCATCTGGTTGTCTTCTGTGCAGAAATGTCTGTTTATGGCCTCTGCCCATTTCTTGATTGGATTATATGTTCATTGGGTGTTGAATTTGATAAGTTCTTTATAGATTTTTGGATACTAGCCTTTTATCTGATATGTCATTTGTGAATATCTTCTCCCAATTTGTCAGTTGTCTTTTGGTTTTGTTGACTGTTTCCTTTGCTATGCAAAAGCTTTTGATCTTGATGAAGTCCAAATAGTTCATTATTGCCCTTGCTTCCCTTGCCTTTGGCGATGTTCCTAGGAAGAACATCCTAGGAAGAAGTTGCTGCACCTGAGGTTGAAGAGGTTACTGCCTGTGTTCTCCTCAAGGATTTTAATGGATTCCTTTCTCACATTGAGGTCTTTCATCCATTTTGAGTCTATTTTTGTGTGGACATAGGAAATGGTCCAGTTTCATTTTTCTGCATGTGGCTGTCCAATTTTCCCAACACCATTTGTTGAAGAGACTGTCTTTTTTCCATTGGACGTTCTTTCCTGCTTTGTCGAAGATTAGTTGACCATAGGGTTGAGGGTCTATTTCTGGGCTCTCTGTTCTGTTCCATTGATCTATGTGTCTATTTTTGTGCCAGTACCATACTGTCTTGATGATTACAGCTTTGTAATAGAGCTTGAAGTCTGGAATTGTGATGCCACCAACTTTGGCTTTCTTTTTCAACATTCCTCTGGCTGTTTGGCATCTCTTCTGGTTCCATATAAATTATAGGATTATTTTTTCCATTTCTTGGAAAAAAATGGATGGTATTTTGATAAGGATTGCATTAAATGTGTGGATTGCTTTAGGTGGTAGACATTTCACAATATTTCTTCTTCCAATCCATGAGCATGGAATGCTTTTCCATTTCTTTTGTCTTCTTCAATTTCTTTCATGAGTACTTTATGAGTACTTTCATGAGTACTTTATTTTCTGAGTACAGATTCTTTGCCTCTTTGGTTAGGTTTATTCCTAAGTATCTTATAGTTTTGGGTGCAATTGTAAATGGGATTGACTCCTGAAATTCTCTTTTTTCTCTCTTGTTGATATAAAGAAACGCAACTGATTTCTGTGCATTGATTTTATATCCTGACATTTTACTGAATTCCTGTACAAGTTCTAGCAATTTTAGAGTGGAGTCTTTTGGGTTTTCCACATAAAGTATATGTCAACTGCAAAGAGTGAGAGTTTGACTTCTTCTTTGCTGATTTGGATGCCTTTTGTTTCTTTTTGTAGTCTGATTGCTGTGGTTAGGACTTCTAGTACTATGTTGAATAACAGTGGTGATAATGGACATCCCTGCCATGTTCTTGACCTTAGTGGAAAAGCTCGTAGTTTTTCCTCATTGAGAAAGATATTCATTGTGGGTTTTTCCTAGATGGCTTTGATGATATTGAGGCATGTACCCTCTATCTGTATACTTTGAAGAGTTTTGATCAAGGATGCTGTACTTTGTCAAATGCTTTTTCAGCATCTATTGAGAGTATCATATGGTTCTTGTTCTTTCTTTTATTAATGTATTGTATCACATTGATTGATTCGGGAATGCTGAACCAAGCTTGCAGCCCAGGAATAAATCCCACTTGGTGGCGGTGAATAATCCTTTTAATGTACTATTGGATCCTATTGGCTAGTATTTTGGTGAGAATTTTCATATGTGTTCATCAAGGATATTGGTCTCTAATTCTCCTTTTTGATGGGATCTTTGGTTTGGGGACCAGGGTAATGCTCCTCATAAAGCGAGTTTGGAAGTTTTCCTTCCATTTCTATTTTTGGAACAGTTTCAGGAGAATAGGTATTAATTCTTCTTTAAATGTTTGGTAGAATTCCCCTGGGAAGCCGTCTGGCCCTCTGCTCTTGTTTGTTGGGAGTTTTTTGATGACTGATTCAATCTCCTTACTGGTTGTGGGTCTGTTCAGGTTTTCTATTTCTTTCTGGTTCAGTTTTGGGAGTTTATGTCTCTGGGAATGCATCCATTTCGTCCAGATTGGCAAATTTGCTCGTGTATAGTTGCTTATATAATATGTTCTTATAATTGTTTGTGTTTCTTTGGTGTTGGTTGTGATCTCTCCTCTTTCATTCATAATTTTATTAATTTGGGTTGTTTCTCATTTCTTTTTGTTATGTCTGGCCAGGGGTTTATTAATCTTTTAATTCTTTCCAAGAACCAGCTCCTAGTTTCGTTGATCTGTTCTACTGTTCTTTTGGTTTCTATTTCATTTATTTCTGCTCTGATAATTATGATTTCTCTTCCTGGGTTTAGGCTTTCTTTACTGTTCTTTCTCCAGCTCCTTTAGGTGTAGGATTAGGTTGTTTACTTGAGACCTTTCTTATTTCTTGAGAAAGGCTTGTATCACTATATACTTTCTTTTCAGGACCGCCTTTGCTGTGTCCCTCAGATTTTGAACAGTTGTGTTTTCATTTTCATTTTTTCCATGAATTTTTTCAGTTCTTTAATTTCCTGGTTGACCCATTCATTCTTCCATAGGATGCTCTTCAGCCTCCATGTATTTGGGTTCTTTCCAACTTTCCTCTTGTGGACGAGTTCTAGTTTCAGAGCATTGTGGTCTGAAAATGTGCAGGGAATGATCCCAATCTTTTGGTACCAGTTGAGACCTGATCTGTGACCCAGGATGTGATCTGTTCTGGAGAATGCTCCATGTGCACTAGAGAAGAATTATTCTGTTGCTTTGGGATGGAATGTTTTGAGTATATCTGTGATGTCCATCTGGTCCAGTGTGTCATTTAAGGCCTTTATTACCCTGTTGCTTGGATGATCTGTCCATTTCAGTGAGGGATTTTTTAACATCCCCTAAAACGTTAAAAATTAATCCTAAAACATTAAAAATTATTGTATTTTTAATACGATATTGTTGTATTATTGTATTATTTTTGATGTGTTTCTTTGATTTTGTTATTAATTGGTTTATATAGTTGGCTGCTTCCATGTCAGGGGCATAGATATTTAAAATTGTTAGATCTTCTTGTTGGACAGAACCTTTTAGTATGATATAGTGTCCTTCCTCATCTCTTATTATAGTCTTCGGCTTAAAATCTAATTGATCTGATATAAGGATTGCCACCCTAGCTTTTTTTGATGTCCATTAGCAATTTAAATGGTTTTCCACCCCCTCACTTTAAATCTGGAGGTGTCTTTGGGTTTAAAATGAGTTTTGTGTAGGGGCGCCTGGGTGGCTCAGTGGGTTAAAGCCTCTGCCTTCGGCTCAGGTCATGATCCCAGGGTCCTGGGATCGAGCCCCACACCGGGCTCTCTGCTCCGCAGGGAGTCTGCTTCCTCCTCTCTCTCTGCCTGCCTCTCTGCCTAGTTGTGATTTCTCTCTGTCAAATAAATAAAATTTTAAAAAAATGAGTTTTGTGTAGACAACATATTGATGGTTTTTGTTTTTTAATCCATTTTCATACCCTGTGCCTTTTGATTGGGACATTTAGCCCATTTAAATTCTGGGTAATTACTGAAAGGTATGAATTTAGTGCCATTGTATTGCCTGTAAGGTGACTGTTACTGTATATTGTCCCTGTTCCTTTCTGGTCTGCTACTACTTGCTTCCAGGACCCTTTCAATATTTCCTGTAGGGTTGGTTTGGTGTTTGCAAATTATTTTAATTTTTGTTTGTCCTGGAAGCTTTTTATCTCTTCTTCTATTTTCAATGACAGCTGAGCTGGATATAGTGTTCTTGGGCTGCATATTTTTCTCATTTAGTGCGCTGAGTATATCATACCAGTTCGTTCTGGCTGCCGGGTCTCTGTGGATAAGTGTACTGCCAATCTAAAATTTCTAGCATTGTATGTTACAGACTTCTTGTCCCAAGCTGCTTTCAGTTTTTCTCTTTGTCACTAAGACTTGTCAGTTTTACTATTAGATGACAGGGTGTGGACCTATTTTTAGTGATTTTGAGGGGGCTTCTCTGTGCCTTCTGGACTTTGATGCTGTTCCCTTTGCCATATTAGGGAAATTCTCTACTATGATTCACTCCAATATACCTTCTGCCCCACTCTCTCTTTCTTATTCTTCTGGAATCCCAATTATTCTAATATTGTTTTGTGTCATGGTAATACTTATCTCTCGAATTCTCCCCTCATGGTCCAGTAGTTTTTTGTCTCTCTTTTGCTCAGCTTCTTTATTCTTTGTCATTTGGTCTTCTGTATCACTAATTCTCTCTTCTTCTTTTATCCTAGCAGTAAGAGCCTCCATTTTTTATTGCACCCCACTTAATAGCTTTTTTTATTTCAGCTTGGTTATATTTTAGTTCTTTTATTTCTCCAGAAAGGGATTTTATTTCTCCAGAAAGGGTTTCTCTAATATCTGCCATGCCTTTTTTGAGCCCAGCTAGCAACTTGAGAATGTCATTCTGAACTCTAGATTTGACATGTTGCCAATCTCCATATTGATTAGGTCCCTAGCCATTGGTACTGGCTCTTGTTCATTTTTTTTTTTTTTTTGTGGTGAGTTTTTCCACCTTGTCATTTTATCCAGATAAGAATATATGGACAAGAGAATAAAATACAAAAAGTGTGTCAAAGACCCTAGAGAAATGTATGCTAATCAAATCAGAAGAGACCCAAAACCAGGGGGAGAAGAAAGGCAGAGAAAAGAAATAAAAATAAAAAATAAAAAATGAATATATATATATATTAGACTGGTGAATAGAACAGAGCCACCCACTTGATTTTGGGTGTATTGTGGTCCTTTAGAAGAATTTACCTCCCAAAAAGTTAAAGAAAGAAAAACTTATATAAATACAAAGATAAGGGTGAACACAATGAAGGGATGGAATATGAGTGTAAAGATGAAAAATTTTTTAAATATTCTAAAAAAGGAATTGATAAGTTGGTTGGAAAAAGAAAAGAAAAATAAAAAGAGGAGAGAATGTGCTCAGGCTGGAGACTAGAACAAAGCCATGTCTTAGATTTAGGATATATTTTGATCTATTAGATTAAATTGTATCCCAAAATTTTAAAGAGAAAAAAAAAACCTATATGTATACAAAAATAAGATTAAATACAATGAAGGGATAAAATATGACTATAATAGTGAAGGCTTAAAAGGATTTTTTTAAAAGAAAGTTATTGTTAAGATAAACTAATTAAAAAATGTTAGAAGAGGAAAGAGGGAAAATTTTAAAATAGAATAAGAAAAAAAATAAAATTAAAAAAATTTAACTTTGTAAGACTAAAAGATCATGGGGAAATTGCCATGAATTCTATGCTTTGCTTTCCCCTAGTTCTGGAGTTCTACTTTTCTTCTTGATCAGAGAGTTTGGTCTTGGCTGGATGTTCTTGCTGGTCATCTGGGGGAGGGGCCTGTTGCAGTTAGTCTCAGATGTCTTTGCCCAAGGTGGAATTGCACCACCCTTGCTGAGGCCCAGGCTAAGTCATCTGTTCGGGTCTCTCTCAGAAGCTTTGGTTCCCTGAACAGTTTCCGTAGAGCTCTGGAGGATGGGAATGAAAATGGCCGCCTCCCAATCTCCAGCCAGAGGAGCCCAGAGCTTGGGGCCCCACTCCTCAGTGTGCCCTCAGGAAAAAAAAAAAAAAAAAAACAGTCAGTCACTCCTGTCTCCCTGGTCTCCGGCCATACTCCGTGCTCACTCAGCCTGTGACTAAACATTTCTATCTCTGGCGCACAGCCCCATTTGGAGTTCCCAAACCCAGCAGATTCCTGCCATGCATTCCCGTGCCACTCCTCCCTGAGATTGAAGGAGGGGGTCTCCCTGGATCAGCCACTTGTGGGCCCCTGCTCGAAGAGTAGTGGTCCAACTGTGCCTTGGATCACAGTTTAAGGTAACCCAGACCTGAAAGCTCACTCCTCAGCTCTGTCTCTGTAGTTGGCTTCCCTGCTCTGCCACACTCAGACACCCCTGATTTTTCTGTGACCCCACGGGACCTAAGACCACACTGTCCCCATGAGGGCTCCACCCCTGCTTAGCCCCTGGAGTAATGTCACTCAGTGGAGCAGACTTCTAAAAGTTCTGATTTTCTGCTCCGCTGCTCTACCACTTGCCAGGATCTGGCACCTCCTGCCAAAGTCTATCTTTCCATTGCCTTGGATTCACTTCTCCACATGTCTGACCTTTCAGAAAGTGGTTGATTTTCTGTTCCTAGAATTGCTGCTGTTCTTCTCTTCTATCTCCTGTTGAGTTTGTAGGTGTTTGGAATGGTTTGATAACTATATAGCTGAACTCCTGGGACCTGATGTCATTTCTGTCTGCTGCTCCTCTGCCATCTTGGCCCCCTCTCCCAAACTCTTACTTTTCTTTTAACTTTGACAAATAGAAACTGAGTATTCTATAAATATAGGTCTCTATCCTCTGATTTAAAGACTAATATACTTATAATTGAAGTATATAATTTATTTTGCTGTTTCCTCCACGGTCTGTTGCTCTATAAGAAATTTACAATGCTCAGATCCTGGTGCTGGTTAGGTGCTTATAAGTTTCAGATTCTTCCAAATCTTAACTTGCATTCATGCCTCTTAGTAATTTCTCTATGCCAGATATTGTATCATAACTAAAAATAGGGATAACGTATATAGATATCTAGATAACTGAGGGGACAAATGAATACAAATACTAAGTGTTAAAGCAAAGGTACTCCCATGAAGAAAAATCAGTTAAAGCAGTCATGAAAGGCTTCTAGGAGGAAGTAATATCTGAACTAAGTTTAAAGAAGTAAAGTGGGGAAACAAACTCTTTAAAAGGAAAATAAAAACATGGATATATAACACATTCTTGTAAAATCATCCACTTAATTATGACTCACTGGGTTCTAGGCAAGAGATACATAAGTGACAAGATTTTAGGATGCTTTAGCTATGATTTTAAATTAATATATATAACATAATTTTCCTATAAAAATTTCCTGCTTTGCCCTTCTCCAATGCCATTGTCTTCTTACTCTCCCAGATATTTTCATTCCCATGTCTGTTTCTGTAAGTGTGTTTATATTTACTATTTTTGTGTATACAGTATACATAAAATGTTTGCATATCTATTTAAAACACAGTTTTGCACATTTTAAAATTGAACATCATTTTCTATCATATTTCTGATTTCCTTTCAGTATTCATGAGATTTATTGATCTTATAAGTGTATTTCTATATTTCTTTTACTGCTATAATACTATGCTACTAAATGAATATACTATAGTTTATTCTAGTATTGATGAAATTTTATGCTTTTCTATTTTCATTCTTGTAAAGCAGTGATTCTCTGCATATGTTTTCTTGTGCATATGAACAGAGATTTCTTAGAATATTGGACTAGGAGTGGAATAGAATGACTGATTCCAGGGTATGAACATGTTCAAATTTCCTAGACATTAATGTATTTTTGTAATTTCCATGCCTATTTACAGTTGCTGTTTTTTTTTCACATTCTTGCCAAGAATTTCTATTTTTAGAGTTTAAAACTTTTAAGAATCAGTTATGAAACAGTATATCATTGGTCTTTAAATTGTACTCTTCATTCACTTTTCTGGTTATTAACCAAGGCCCAATAATTTGAGTAGGATTAATTTAGTATAAGGACCCTTTTATCAAGTTAAAGTGTGGTCTACACACATGAAAAAATGTTCATCATCATTAGCTATCAGGGAAATTCAAATCAAAACCACATTGGGATACCACCTTAGTTAGAATGGCCAAAATTAACAGGAGAGGAAACAACAAGCATTGGAGAGGATGTGGAGAAAGGGGAATCCTCTTACACTGTTGGTGGGAATGCAAGTTGGTGCAGCCACTTTGGAAACAGTGTGGAGATTCCTTCAGAAATTAAAAATAGAGCTACCCTATGACCCTGTAATTTCACTACTGGATATTTACCCCAAATATACAGATGCAGAGAAAAGAAGGGCCATTTGTACCCCAGTGTTCATAGCAGCAATGGCCACAGTCGCCAAACTGTGGAAAGAACCAAGATGCCCTTCAACAGATAAATGGATAAAGAAGATATGGCCCATATATACAATGGAATATTGTATTCTTAGTAATTTCTCTATGCCAGATGTTGTATCATAACTAAAAATAGGGATAACGTGTATAGATATCTAGATAACTGAGGGGACAAATGAATACAAATACTAAGTGTTAAAGCAAAGGTATTCCTGTGAAGAAAAATCAGTTAAAGCAGTCTTGAAAGGCTTCTAGGAGGCCTTCAGAAAGGATGAATACCCAAATTTTGTATCAGCATGGATGGGACTGGAGGAGATTATGCTGAGTAAAGTAAGTCAAGCAGAGAGAGTCAATTATATGGTTTCACTTACTTGTGGAGCATAAGAAATAACACAGAGGACATTAGGAGATGGAGAGGAGAAGAGAGTTGGGGGAAATTGGAGGAGATGAACCATGAGAGACTGTGGGCTCTGAGAAACAAACTGTGGGTTTTGGAGGGGAGGAGGATGGGAGGTTGGGTGAGCCTGGTGATGGGTATTATGGAGGGCACGTATTGCATGGAGCACTGGGTGTGGTACATAAACAATGAATCTTGGAACACTGAAAAAAAAAATAAATAAAATTACAAAAAAATAAAATGTGGTCTACAGTAAGAAGGTAGAAAGGTGATTGCTGCAGAGTAACTATTTACCTTTGGACTGTGGGGGGAAATTTAATAAAAGAGGAACCTGGAAACTCAAAGGAGAGAGAACAGCAGAAGCAGGATTCAGACACTGAGAGAGGATTGTTGACACAGGAATATACTTCCCAGGCCTCTGGTGACAACAAAACTTGCTACTGCTATGCCAAAAGAGCAGGAGCTCTAGTTTTTGTTATGGTAAGGCCACTTAATTACATAGACAAGAAACCATAGCTGCACTTCCTTGATCAGAATAGATGGTGTCAACACTGTGGCATCATCTCTGTGTATATTATGGGACATGAATTTACTTTTCTGTCTGTGGTGTTCTGTCAATGCCACCATCCATGGACTCATGGTGTGCTTTACCCACTAACATGTTATCACCGAAATCTATGACCATGTAATTAACTGCCACTATAGCCACTTTTCTCATTAACTCATTGAGCAATCACTGGAAAGCACTGGTACAACATAAGAGGCTGATTGTCATGCAAAAAACATTTCATGCTGTCCACTGCAGGAGATGTTCTGGGTAACTCTTAAAATAGGATATGAATATGTTCACCAGCTGCTTATTCTCAGCAGGTTATCAACAGAATTTTTCCCTAGACTTCCTTGTCACCACTTTTCTATCCTGATCCTTCCAATCCATTACTACCCACCAAAACAATCGCAGCCACGCATGAATAAATTTATGTTTATGGCCATCATTATTCCAGGAAAAGTGACTATAAAATGCACCATGTAAAGTTCTGCCTATAGAGAGGATTATCCTTCAATTTAGGCTTTCCAGGCAACCAGTTGAATGGAGAAGTAATGCTACAACTGTCCACTTTCAAATGGCACCAGTATATCTTCAGAACCAAGAATTTAGAAAATAAGAGGAAGGGGTCCCTCCATGCTGACATTCACATCTCTCAGAAGAGGTAAATGTAATGCATTGACTGTTGGAGTGATGAAAAATTTGACTACCCTGAGCCATGAGAGTCGAGCCACTACCGGTATGGTGAAGACACTGGCTGGAGGGATGCCAGTGACTCAACTGCAGTAAATGGTGCCAGTATCCCACCTCCTTTTTTCTTTTTCTTTTTCTTTTTTTTTAAGTTTTATTTATGAAATCACTACACCCAACATGGGGCTCAAACTCATGACCCTGAAATCAGGAGTTCCATGCTTTTTCAGTTGAGCTATAGGCATTGCTCAAAAAAATAGGATTGCTGCAAAATAGAAAAAGGAGACACAGAAGAATCCCTCTTCCTTTTCCACTCCTTTGAGTCCCTCCAGTACCTGCTACTGGGGAAGCCAAGCATTGAGCCAGCTTCCAAAGGAGAAATGCAATCTGTAGGCTCATGTTTTAGTATCTTTACGCAAAGGCAAAGAAAGTCTGCAGCTGAACAGCAATAAATTAATAACTGGTACATATAGATTATTACTTAATAGCTTCATGGTATTTTTATTGGATTTTCAAGTTGCTTCTTCTGTTCATTTACTTTTCCCATTATCTATTTTTTTTTTTTTTAAGATTTTATTTATTTATTTGACAGAGAGAGAGATCACAAGTAGGCAGAGAGGCAGGCAGAGAGAGGAGGAAGCAGGCTCCCTGCGGAGCAGAGAACCCGATGCGGGGCTCGATCCCAGGACCCCGAGATCATGACCCGAGCCGAAGGCAGCGGCTTAATCCACTGAGCCACCCAGGCGCCCCCCCATTATCTATTTTTTCTTAATTTTTATTCCTCTAAGAACATGAATATTAGTCTTTCATTTGTTACATGAGTTGTGAATATTTTCTCCCAGTATGTGTCTTGTTTCCTCACAGTTTTTAGGTGTTTTTACTTAATTCCTTCTATCTCTCAAATTACAGATACTAATTCTTCATCTGTAATAAAGTTGGCAAATATCTTTGTCTCGTATTTTTGTTCAGTTACTGTTACAAAACAGTTACAGTTTTGTTCAGTTAACTCATAGACGTTTGAAATTTAATGTAGAATAAAATTTTTGTGTTTTTTAAAGTGAATGTTTTATTTTGGAATAATTTTAGATTCATAGAGATTTGCAAGGATAATAAGGAGAGTTTCAGTATAACACTTACCCAATTTCTCGTATTGTTAATATCTTATTACCCAGGTGCATCCATAAAAATTAAGACATTGACTTTGGTATGTTACTATTAACTAAACTTCAGACTTTGAGTTTCATCTATTAATGTCCACATTCTGGTTCAGAATCCAATTCTGAGTACTACATTACATTTAGTTTCTATATTTCTCTAGTGTCCTCTGGTTTGTGGTGGTTCTTAAATTATTGTGGTTTTTTTTGTAATTTTCATCTTGATGAGTATTTTGATCCTGTTTAATGTTCCCCAACCTGGGTTTTTTTTTTTTTTAAGATTTTATTTATTTATTTGACAGAGAGAGAGATCACAAGTAGACAGGCAGGCAGAGAGAGGGGAGGAAGCAGGCTCCCTGCTGAGCAGAGAGCCCAATGCGGAGCTCGATCCCAGGACCCTGAGATCATGACCTGAGCTGAAGGCAGCGGCTTAATCCACTGAGCCACCCAGGTGCCCCCCACCAACCTGGGTTTTGTTTGATTTCTATCAGAATTACACTGGCGTTATAGAGTTTTAGAGAGCTATCTAGGAAATGTTCTTTTTTTCATATCAGAGAGTACATCATATCCATGCCATTATTGGTGATTATTTTCATCACTTGAGTAAGACAACTTTAGCTAGATTTATTCAATGCAGAATAACCAATTTCCCTTTCCCTACTTTGTTCTGAAGAAGAGAGTAAGTCCAACTCCCTCTTAAAAGGAAGGAAGGCCGGGGATTATACTCCACTGTTGGAAGGGAAGTGTTTATATGAGCTACTTGGAAGTTTTCTGTAAGGAAACTCTTTCCCTGTATTTATTTGTTTATTTGATCACAATTTATACTGATTTAGGAGTATTTATTTTAGAATTTGTATGATAATCCTATGCTACTTTATTTTGTTGATAAAATTGTTCCAGCTTTGGTTATTGGGAGCATTTTAAGGTTAGTTCTGTCGCTTTGGATTACCCCTAGTTTCCTTAATAGCCTTTTTTACTTTCTGATACATTGTGATGTTTATGACTGACTCATTTTGTATTGTCCCTGCCCTCATCCTAGAATCAGACAATTCTCTAAGGATTCCCATTCTTTCTATTCAAGAATAGTATTTAGAAAACAAATTCTGGGCTCTGGGTATGCTTATTGCTTCTAGGGTCTCCCTGCAGTCAGTGCTAAGTAATATCGGTATGAATACCAATCTGTGTCTACAACTGTTTACTTATCTACTGAACTACTCTCATATTTTATATCTTGACACCCATGCAAATATTTAGTGTGCATGCACTGAATAAATTGATTCATTCTCCAATTATTACTAATGTTTCTTTTCTCATATACCCAGATCTCATGCATATATGTATATATTATATCTCTATATATGCATATATAAACATATTTATATATTTAATATAAACATATTAAATATTATATATTATATAAATAAATATTAATGTTTATATAAATATATAAACATATTTACATATAAATATGTTTATATATAAATATGTTTATATATGCATATAGAGAGATATTTATGTATCTATATATGCTGGTCTATTTTTATGCTCACTTTTGAGTCTGTTTATCTATTTTTTAAAATATTTATTTGAAAAAGAGAGTTCATGGGGGGTTGCAGCTGAGGCAGAGAGATTCTTAAGCAGACTCTGCCTTGAGCATGGGGACTGACATGGGGCTTGATCTCATGACTCTTAGATCAGGACTAAGATGAAACCAAGAGTCAGTGACTCAATCAACTGCACCACCCAGACACCCCTAGTTTATTTAATTTTCCATGTACTGATCCACAGTTTTGACTATTACATCTATATGAAAATTAAATATATAACAATTAAAATTGCCACATATTATTACTTTAAATTTCAGAAAGACTTCTTGATCCTTTACTCTTTCATATGAATACTAGGATCAGCTTTTTGACTAAAACAAAAAACACAACTGGGAGTATCAGTTGAAAGTATATTTCACTTATGGATTAATTTGGGGACAATACCATTTCACTGTTGAGCTTTCTTTCCATCCATATCTTCATCCCCCCAGGTCTTTTAAAGGTAAATTTCAAAAGTACTTGTAATTGTCTCAGTAAAGATCATATATATGTTTTTCATAGAATCAAAGATGCCATCCACTCCATTAACAATAGTAAGAAAAAAAATAAGGTGATCCTTGTTTCTTTTTTTTTTAACTTATGCCCAGATTCTGATAATAATTAGGTCTCATAGTTTGATTTCCCCAATCTGTTCATATGATTGAGTTAGTGAAATATAACTGTCACCTGCTTGTTTGCAGATGCTGTCTGTAGGTTTTTGGTTTTTCTACTTTAGCTCTTTGTGTATTTTTATAGCACAGTTTGAGGAGACTTAAAAACAATACCAATGCCCCCATTGTTGCTAGTTCTCCTGTGCTAGGCTAAGAGGAGTAGAATAAATACTGATGTAGGAAATCCAGGTCATATTTTCTGGACAATGCAGTAAATAATTTTGTAGAGGTTTTGGAATAGAGGTTTTTGAATAGGAATAACACAGTAACTTTTACTTGATCAAAGAATATATTAGTAGATAAACTAGGAAAATCTATCAATCATCAGACTTCTAAGCATCCATATGCATTTGCAATTTTTTTCCTCATCCTTAATTTATTACACAATGTCATGGATTCCAACTCTAACTTATGTTTATGTTTAATGTCTTTTCCCTTTACCCTAACCCAATAAATTGTAAGCTCATTGTACACGAAGCAATGACTTGGTCACCTTTTTCTTTTACTAGTCATAGTATAGGACTCTAGTATTTTGTGTTTGCTGTACTGTTCAATTTAATATAAAAGAGGCAGCAACATAGAGGACAAAAGATGAATGGGAACCAGATAATCTACCATTAGCTTTTTCTTAGTTTAGCTCGTGTGGCACTTCTATGGTTAAGCTTATATATCCATCAAAAAAAACCCCACAGGAATGCAAGTTGGTGCAGTCACTTTGGAGAACAGTGTGGAGATTCCTCAAGAAATTAAAAATGGAGCTTCCCTATGACCCTGCAAGTGCACTGCTGGGTATTTACCCCAAAGATACAGACGTAGTGAAAAGAAGAGCCATCTGTACCCCAATGTTTATTGCAGCAATGGCCACGGTCGCCAAACTGTGGAAAGAACCAAGATGCCCTTCAACGGATGAGTGGATAAGGAAGATGTGGTCCATATACACAATGGAGTATTATGCCTCCATCAGAAAGGATGAATACCCAACTTTTGTAGCAACATGGACGGGACTGGAAGAGATTATGCTGAGCGAAATAAGTCAAGCAGAGAGAGTCAAGTATCATATGGTTTCACTTATTTGTGGAGCATAACAAAGAACATGGAGGACATGGGGAGATGGAGAGGAGAGGGAGTTGAGGGAAACTGGAAGGGGAGATGAACCATGAGAGACTATGGACTCTGAAAAACAACCTGAGAGTTTTGAAGGGGTGGGGGTTGGGAGGTTGGGGCACCAGGTAGTGGGTATTAGGGAGGGCACGTATTGCATGGAACACTGGGTGTGGTGCAAAAACAATGAATACTGTTACGCTGAAAATAAAAAAAAAAATTTAAAAAACCCCACAAAACTGTCTCTGAGAATTTTCTGTTACCAATATTTGACTTGCTTCAGTATTGTTTTTTCATACTTATGGAAACCTGGATGAAGTCACCAAAATTATGTTGATTTTACTGTTAAAGGGACTTAAATGACACAGTGAAATAAATAAAAGCAATAATTATGATGGTATAATTTTTTAGCTTTATTGAAATATAACCAAAATTCTGTATTTAAAATGTGCAACATGATTTGGTTTAGGGATACATTGCAAAATTACCAAATTAAGTTAATTAACATTCATTACCTCACAAAGTTACTTGTTTTTCTTGCTTACTTGCTTAAGATCTACTTAAGATCTACTCTCAAGATCCAGCAAATTTCAAGTGTACAATATAGTAGGAACTATAGTCAGCATGCTGTAAAAAGAAATAGGATAAAATGTATTTGTGCTAAATGTTAAATCATGTACTTTGATACACATTTAAAAAAACACGTTTTACAAACATGGGTTCTGGGACAGAAGAGAATTGCCAAAATGTTATGCTATAAAGAATATTTAATTATAATGGACTGCAGATCTGTATAACTCCAGAATTTGACTTTCCAGTTGAAAGTATTTCTTATCTCTGACAATGAACTAGGCACTTGCAAGGTGTCGAAGTACAACATTAGGAATCTGATATTCAAAACAAGGGAAAAGAAGCACTTATTTTGAAGTTTTTCTTTACTATTTTGGCTGGAGGGGAGTATATTTAGGCAATTGAAAAATCAAAGCATGCTCATTGGAGGATGTATTTTTTGTATATAAAACAAACAGGTGAAGAATGGTAAGAGAGGCAAGGTTTAAGTGAATATTTTGTATTTTTAAATAATGTGTCAAATAGAGTGAAGATAATTTGGTGTATTAATATTCTAATAAGAAAATGGTGCAGTGGCTGCATCTTTAGGAAATCCTATTACCACTGTTGAAGATACAAAAATCAGAAAAGAATGTATAATGAAATTTATCTTAATTAAATGTTTCTGGCAGGGTTTTCACAGGCATCTTGCATGAAAGGTTTGAACTGTTGGTGATGATTCAGGTTCTCTCTGAAGTCCTTTTTATATCTAAGTCTCAATGATTGTAGAATATCATCAATTTTCATTCTGTCTACTTAACTGACATTAAATGTTGCTTCATACATGAAAAGCTCATTAAAAAATATATCCTTAGGGACAAAGCATAAACATGGCAGTATTGTATCTTTATGTATAAAGTGGCCTTAATGTAGAGAGAACCTCGTTAAAAATAAAAGAAAATTGCTGATTTTGTCTCTGAAGGACATAAATGCACACACAGAGGCATACAAGCATACACATCTGATTTCACTATCTTTCCCTCTGAAAACATCAGAAGACTATTTTTTGACTGTAGTAACTGGAGCTGTAGCACCATGGCTATACTTAAAGAATAGGGATATTAATGTTGACCTGGAAAGAAATAACTTATTTTTATGAGAGTACACATAAAAGTGGTGTCCTCACATTACATATTCTCACATTCCATATTGATCACATTCAATCATCCTGAATAGGATTAGCATGTTCACATCTTTCTATTAAAAATATTTTCACTTGGCAGCCAAAGCGTTACAGCTTACATGCTCTTTCAAGATATTTTGGCTATCTTTAGTTCACTTGAGTAACTTTAAGTTCTGTAAAAATATTTAAAAGAACTTTAAGATAGCCATTGTTTATAGGAAGAAAAAAATAGAACAAGATAAATGGAAGTTTAGAAAAACAAGCAGATACATACAAGGAACACGGGACAAAGAATAATTTAGACTGTCAGAAAGCCAAGATACTGCCTTTTTGTTTCTCCTTGAGGATGAATACATTATCAAGGATTAGTAATGCTATAGAAATTAAATACTAGGGAAAATGTCACCAATTCTTTGGCAATAAATACCTTTCAGAGCTGAACAATGTGAAATCTGGGTTCTGTGTATATATTGAAATGAGCTATAGAGGAACATCACATCATTTTTTTTCTTTTTTGTGACTTAGTAAATTGAGTTGGCCTGTAGTAACTGACTTTTGTTTTTAATTTAAAGAGGTATTCACTTGTGTTCATAAAACAGAAAAAATGTTTACCTTGATTTTGTTAGTGTTGGACATCTTCTCAAAGAAATTTATTTTTTGGAAAAATTCCTATTTACCTAAACATCTGCCAGCAAAGCTGTAATCACTGTCCCCCAAAGCCTTAACAAAATTGATTAACAAAACACTATGAGAGGTAGTTTCATATGTCTTTAAGTATCAGCCCAGTATCTGCATTATGTTTCTATTAAAAAAATTTAGAGTCCGAGAATATAATTTCCTGTAAAATAATCTATTTAGAAAGAAAGAGCAGGAGAAAAAACTGATGGGATAACAAGTGTTGATTAAAGTGTGGAGAAACTGGAGCTTTTGTGCCCTGTTGGTGAGAATGTAAATTGGTGCAGCCGTTTTGGAGAACAGTATGGAGGTTCCTCAGAGAACTAAAAATAGAGCTATTGTATGATCCAGCAATCTCAGTTCTGGGTTTATACCTTGTAGAGATACATGAATCTTACATTCACTATAGCATTACTCACAATAACCAGGATAGTAAAACAACCTAAATATCTGCTTGATAGCTGAGTAGATAAAGAAAATGTTGTGTGTGTGTGTGTGTGTATGCATGTATATATGTGTCTATGTGATTATTATTCAACCTTTAAAAAGGTGGAAATCCTGTCACTTGTAATAATATGAATGAATCTGGAGAATATTATACTAAGAGAAATGAGGCAGATGGAAAAACAAATATTGCATGACCTCATTTATGTGAAGAGTCTGAAATAGTCTAAATCGTAGAAGAGACTGGAATGATGTTTAGCAGAGTTGGGTTGAGGGAAATGAGAAAATGTTTCAATCATGTGGGATGAATACGTTCTGGTGATCTTACATCTAGCACATTGATTATGGTTGACAGTATTGTAGTGTATACTTAAAATATGCAAAGTAGGTAGTTCTTCAGTGTTCTCATCACACACACACACAAACATTGGTAACTATGTGATATGGTGGGTATGTTTATTAACTTGATTGTGGTGATATTTTGCAATTTGTACATATATGAAACATCAAGTTGTATACTATGAAGATGTACAATGTTTGTCCATTATACCTCCATAAAGCTAAAAAAAAAAGGTTAGCTACAGCTTACTCTACTTTAGGTGCATATCAAATGTGAATACTGCATGTAATTTTTGTATTTCATGATCCATATCATATTCTTTATGATATTGCTAGCAAAATCATTTTTCCCCATTGAATACTATTTTGCATGTTTTATTCAGCTGAAAGTTATTTTTTAAATTTTCTAAGAATACTTAACATGAACTCTACCTTTAAAAATTTTAAATGTATAATACAATATTGTTAACCATAGGCCTTATATACTATAGCAGATCTCAATGAGATTTATTAGATAAGAATTTATTGTTAAATATTATTTTTTATCAAGTAATAGATCAAAGTTGGTTCATTCAGCTGAGGATATGAATTGACTATCTCTTGACTTTTTCAAATGAGCAAAAATTTCATACTTTCATAGATTTCATGCATTTAAAATTTTGAATAATTGCAAGACTTGTTTGGAATAATATAAAGTATAAGAAAAATAACTCATTCTAGACTTAAATAGGAGAGTCTCTCTTCTTGTTTATGTAATTAGCTCCTGACTGAAAGGGAAAAAGTTCTGCACCAGAATCATCTCTGTTTTGCCACCCTGCATTTCATCTCTCCTTGGGATTCTGTTGCTTTCATCACACTGATACCCATGGGGCTGCTCATTCTTTTTAAAGTCTGAACTCAGGGTGGACACAAATCTCTTCCATTAGTTCTGTTAAAACAACTGAGACTTGAAAATGTGCTTTTCAGTAGATGTAAATATTAAAGAAAAACAGGAAGAAAGTGAGGAAAATACAAGGAACATTTAAACTGCAGATGGTTTAAACTGTAGGTGGTTTAGATGACGGCTGTACCTTTCCACTATGGATACATCTTTCATTCCTGAGCTTTCCCAAGTACATGTTGTTATGCTCACCTGGGTGATTTTGTATGATCTACAAATTTTGTGCTTTGTCACTTTGCTTTTCAGTTTCCAGCCTGACCCTCTGAGAAGGATCAACCTTTCTACTTGTGGGGATTTTCCTCCAGGCCATGTGGGGCACCATCTGCTCATCCTCTTGTACACCTACCACTGACTGAAGGCAATTGTTATTTCCAGGATATATGGTTTGTATGGCCTTCCTGCCTCCAGTCTCAGAACCCCTTTGAATTCACCCCATACTCTTTACCCAGCCTATTTGATAGCTCTCTATTGGAGCACATTTCTTGGTCTGGAAAGCCTTTTACCCTGTCTTCTCTGCTAAGTCCTAGTCAAACATCTTCAGTGTCATTTTGTTTTCGCCTTTGAATATGAGATAAGTCAGGGTTATTTATTTTTCTTTTTAACATTGTTAAAAATATTTATTTGAGAGAGAAAGATAGAGATAACAAGAAAGGAGAGGAGAGAGAGAAGCAGGGTCCCTGCTGAGCAAGGAGCCTGATGTAGAACTCTATCTCAGGACCCCAGGATCATGGCCTGAGCTGAAGGCAGACACTTAACTGACTGAGCCCCCCAGAGCCCCCCAGGGTTATTTATTTTTCCAACCTTTATGTCACCAATACACCTTGAACACTTCTCTCTTATAGACTACCCAAGCTAGTGATATCTTTCTGTATTTCAGTTTTCCTCAGAGATTAAATGAGGAAGCTAATACAATCCAACTTATTGGACTGTTTTATTTTATTTTTTATTTTTTTTAAGATTTTATTTATTTATTTGACACAGAGAGAGAACACAAGTAGGCAGAGAGGCAGGCAGAGAGAGAGAGAGGGAAGCAGGCTCCCTGCTGAGCAGAGAGCCCTATGCGGGGCTCGATCCCAGGACTCTGAGATCATGACCTGAGCTGAAGGCAGAAGCTTTAACCCACTGAACCACCCAGGCGCCCCTTATTGGTGTGTTTTAAAGATTAAACAAGGACAAGTCACATAAAGTGTTTTCACTCCAGCATGTATGTAATGTTAAATAAATGCTAGGTATTAATTATTGTAATTATTGCTTTTTTAACCTTAAGGAAAAACCCATTAAAACCAAACATAAGCACAACTATACATATCAAATGCATACAGGGATAAATTTAATAGCCCTAAATAAGGAAAGATTATGTTGCCCTCTACCTATGAAACTGAGCAATTAAAAAATGTATCAGTATAACTGCAAGGATGTTAAGAGATTCTGAATCTTTACGAGGACAGGTACTATATTTTTTGTTGACTATGTCTTGTAAAGCACCAACTATGAGATGATATCTAAGAGTTTCTCACTTTTTTTGTTCTCTTAAAATGTTGGTGCCTGATTTCTTTTTTTGATCTACTTTTTGGGTATTTAAATACTGTACATTTCCATAAAAGTACAAGAAGATTTATGTATTAAAGCTTTTAGCACCCCTCTTTCCCATTGTTCAAGTAATAAAGGCCTGCAGTGTTCTTTGTACTTACCAGTATTGATAAATAGCAGAACATGTATTTTGGGCAAGATTGCAGTACTAAGGGCCCTCCTCCTCCTCTTCTTTTCAAGAATAAAAATGCTAATGGGAAGCAAGGAGATCTGAGCATAGAAGCCGAAAGGAAAAATACCCTGAAGGAAATCGAGGGCAAGTTACCATGTGTGACATGGAGAGAAGCAAAACCAGAAAAAGCCTACCTTCTTTCCTCAAATGAAGGTTGTGCACAATTATTGTATTTCCAGCGCCTTCCCAAAGTGGAGGAGTCTTATATGTGACATCACATTGCCTTGAGGATGGGTGCTGCCCAGACAGTAGTATTTCTGTCACTTAGGAGAAAGTTGTTCTAGGGATTAGGAGCTAAATTATTGAGAGACTAGGCTGGGACACCTGTTAGGCTTGGTAGACTAGACTGGGGATTATTGGGAATTTTTTTTTTTTTCCTGAGTTGGAAGAAGGAATTGGGCAGGGTCAAAACTCAGATAACTGTATAATGTTTTTTTTTTTTTTTAAAAAAAACTTCATTGAACTATGATGTACAAAACTGCACATATTTAATATATATAATTTCTTGAGTTTACATACGTGCACATACCCATGAAACTACCACCAGAAGGTAGTAGACCTGTCCAGACACCCAAGTTTCCTTGTTTGCTGTCGTCATCATCATTGTTTTTGTCCTAAGGCATTAATAAGAGACCTATCTTCCTAACAAATTTTAAGTGTACAACTCAGTGTGGTTAACTATAGGCACTATATCTTCATTCCCACATTTGTTACAGCATTATTCACAACTGCCAAGACAGGAAAATAACCTAAATGTCCATCAGTGAATGAATGGATAAAGAAAATGTGGTATATACGTATCATAGAATATTAGTCAGCCTTAAAAAGGAGTAAATCCTGCCATGTACCACAACAGGGATAAATCTTTATGCTAAGTGAAATAAGCCAATTATAGAAAGACAAATACTACATTATTTCAGTTATTCGAGATAACTGTAAACTTTTCATATTTTCTGGATTGTACTTGTAGATGAGTGGTGTCCTGGCGTATCTATGAAAATTAATATATGCAAGAGTCTTGAGTTTTCATAGCACAAAAACCAATTAAGTGAATCAGTATAACAAGTCTGTTTATCTCAGAGTTTTAAACAAAACTTCTCTTGAAACACTCCAGGGAAGATTTTTCTCTTTTATGGTGTTTCTGTCATCTTATTCAGGACTACCAGTTATAATAAAGCTGCATTCAGTGGGAAGAATGTCTACAGACAATTTCCAGAAACCCGATTTTATTCATTAGTGAATATTCTATTTCTTGAGAAGGTTAGAATGTGGCAGCTACCCTGAAGTCCAGATCAGAGTACATCCACTCAGTGCCCTGATGTGCTGAACTTGCACAAGCCAGATGTAAGTTATTAGACACAATTAGTAATTCAGATTCCAAGGAGCTGCTTTCTGTGCTGATGGCAAAAATGGAAGATATTAATTGCCCTGCTTAGAGCTTCAGCCTCTTCAGCTGAATGAGATGTTTTGTGATTTCCCCAGGAGCATAAGGCTTGAAGCTGAAATATATTTCATGACAGATTGACAAATAGGGCAGCTTTTTAAAATATATTTTAGATTCTGGAATATAAAACATGAACAAATAATTAAAAAGGGGGCTTATTTATTTTCTCTCCCCAATCCAAGTAAATTATTTTTAAAGGCTTCCCTTTTAACATTTCCACTGTTTCGGGAAAAAAGTATTTTTCTTCTATTTTGTTATCTGTAAAAATACATTAATAATACATTCTGTGAGTTTTAGAGCCATCAGTTATAATTAGACTCTGTGGGTGTTCAGATACAGGAAATAGCCAAGTAATTTAGTTAATTTAGTTTATACCTTACTGTATCTTCCATCCCCCCTCCCCCCAAAAAAAGAGAATCTCACAAACTAATCAGTGGATCCTGTGAAGATGGTACATTTTGTGGCAAAAGCAACTTTGCCAATGTAATTAAGGTTATGGACCTTTCAATAGAAGATTATCCTAGATTACCTAGGAGGGCACAATCTAATCACATGAGCCCTTTAAAAAAGCAAATAATTTTCTCTGGCTAGAAGCAGAAGGGATGTGGTAGAAGAAGTCAGATTTCAAGAGTGGTAAGGGGTGGAAACATCATTGCTGTCTTGGAGATACAGGGGCCCATGTGCCAGGACGACAGCATGGTCTATTATGTGATTATGTGTACCTCTCCCAGATGACTGCTAGTGAAGTAGATTCTGCCAACAATATGCATGGGCTTGGAAACAGATTTTCCCAGAGTCTCTTGATAATAGCCCAGTAGTAGATGCCTTGATTTCCTGTAACTTGAAGTAGAGAAAAACCAGCTCAGACAACCCCGGCTTCTGGCCTATAGGGCCGTGAGACCATAAATTTATGTTGTCTTAAGGTGTTACACTGAAGGTAATTTGTTATCTTAGCTATGGAAAACTTATATGCTAATTTCTGTCCTAACTACTGTCAAAAAATGATTTGAGATGAATTTTAATATAAACAGAAGCACTAATATGTTATAATGAAATGTTTTAATAATTTAAGATTAATAAAATATTTAGCATCTATGTAGTAAGGATTAATTTATTTAATATAGAGTCAGCAATAAATCCAGCTAACTGAAAACATACCAGTTTTTCAGAAGAAATATACTTTTTCCTAATTTGCAATTCCAAAAGGATATTTTTCATTAATTTTTATTATTTAAATTATTTAATTAATTTTATTGTAATTGTCAAAGAGCAGCATAATGGGCTTTTCCTGTTTGTAGAATATGTAGAAAACTCATAAAATGGTTTCTTTTAATAGAGTTTTTCAGTAAATTTAAGGAATGACAACCAAAAATTCAGTGAAGATATTTCTTCATGATACATAAATGAGCAATATGTATATACTGTACTAGAGACCCAGAAAAGGATAATAATGTTGAATTTGATATCAGGTGCTTTTATCCAGAGTTTCCCATATAAACTGAAACAATCTAATAATAAACATAACAAAAATCATAATTAAATGGGAAACAGACACAAGATTGTCATTTTTAGTGAAATAAGATGGTAAAAACAATTTTCTGCTACCATTTTTTCAAGAACAAAAGACTTTTTTTTAACACCAAAAGATAGAAAGTACATCCTAACATAAAGATGAATAGTTTAATTTTTATAACTTTAAATTTTTGAATGTCTTTATTTGTTGTTGTTGTTGTTGTTGTTGTTTAGGTAATATTAGCACATGATAAAAATTAAAATGACCTGTAGAGGTATGAATTGAAAGGTCTGTTCCCACTCCTGTATCCAAATACCCAACTCTCACTTTTCTCAACATATAACCTCTTTACCATTTCTCTATGCAGATTGAAGCAAATATAAATATGCTATGCTGCCTTTTCTGCCTCTCCCATCTTTGACGAAAGACAACACTATTAACCTTCTATGCCTTGCCTTTTTCAGTTATTACTTAATGGTTTAGTGTGAGTAGGAAAAAAATAGCTTTCTCAGATCTTTTCTATAGCTGCATCATATTTTATGTGGATGTACTTTAGTAAAGAACATGAGTTATTTCTTTTATTATAATCAAAGCTATAGCAGCTATTTTGTATACATGTTAAATTTTTGTTTTTTACTCATAGTGGTGTATCTGAAAGTTAAAGTGTCACAAATAGGACTCTTGGGTCAAAAGATAATTGGATTTATAATTTTGATAGCAGCTTTTCCAGTTACGTCCATAGGAGTTTACAATGAAATTGTGCATTCTACCAGCATTGTAATAGAGCATCTGATACACTACATGTTAATACTGCCAAACTTACTCAGTTTTTCCTCAGTGTTGTGAGAAACAGTATCTCATATTTTTTAAAATTTCCATTTCTCTTACAAGTGAAGTTGATGAGCCTTTCATATATGAGAGCCATGTGTTCTGTTCTTTCTCTGTGATCTTTAAAATTATTTATTTTCTGTATTCTGAATACAAGTCCTTTCATATATATGTATTATTCATGTAAATACATATATATCAATATATACACACAAAACAAATAGCATTTTCTACTCTGTGGCTTGTTTGTTGGGTAACTCAGTATTTCTTTTTTCTGGGGGCTAAAGTTTTTCTTCTAAACATGGGAACACTTCAGAAATTTATAATCCCACCTTCCATGTATGAGAATATTAATTGCTCCACAGTTTCACCAACAATTGTCATAGTTTTTTATTCTTTTTTCTTATTTAGCTATTCTGTTGGGTGTGTAGTGATGTCTCATTGTGGTTCTTTTTGGCATTTATGTGATGATTAATAAAATTAAGTCTTTCATTTTATGTTCAGTGGCCATTTGGAAATCCTTTGTTCTGAAGTACCTATTTTCTACATGAGGTTGCCTGTCTTTTTCTTACTGGTTTATAAGTGTTGTAAACGGAAAGCCTTTGTTAGATCTTACCTTCTTCCAGTTTGTAGCTTGAATTTTCACAGTCTTAATATGGTCTTTTGGTCAACTGATGTTTTTATAATGAGGCCCAATTTATCAGGTCTTTTGCCTTACTGTTAACGTATTTTCTACGCATTGTTTCTAGTATATAGAAACATAATTGAATTTAGAATATTGATCTTAGATCCAAAGATCTTTATGAACTCTGTTAGGCTTTTAGTAGTTACTTTTATTAATTTTATCCTGAATGAACACATTAGGTATACTGTATTGGAGAGGGATTTCTTATTAAATATCTAGCATTACATAAGTTAGTCCTCCTTTGTGTTAGAATTCACTCTCAGTGTGACGGGATGAATGCCAGGTCATTTTTTCTGAGGAACCCAATACTCCATAATCAAGCAATAAAGGGGAATGATTTTTTCCCCCTTATAAAGACAGTTACCTCTACCTCTTCTAGCCATTTGGTATGTAAATAAAATCTCTCGGGGAGCCGGATAGGTCACCTTGTTTCGGCTTTTACAACTTTAGGTTACTAGGACTTTCTGTAGGAACACTAAGAAATCTTACATTTTCTACAAATTCCAGTAAAATTCTAAAGCATAAATTTGCTTCTGGAAACTTAGCTGTTTTAGGAATTCTGCTATGCTCTCTGAATAATTTCTATTTTAATCTTTCTAATCCTGTGTTTTGACTTATTTTCCTTGCTTTATGGTAACATATTTAAAATACAATACTGAATAAAAGTGGTGATAGTTGTCATAATTCTCCTGATCACAGATAGAAAACTTTCTAGCAGAGTGTTTGAAATATTCTGTATCAATTTGAGAACCTCCTTATTTTGCTAGTTTGCCACAATTTATTGGCCATTAATGAGTGTTCATCTATCCAGGTGAGTTTATTTTATTTCTACCCCCTCTTCTCCTTCTTCTACTCCTCCTTTCCCTCCTCCTATTCTTCTCCATATGTGATAAATACTACAGTCAGTTTTCAAATATTAAACCAATCTGGCATTATTGAAATAGAACCATTGAATCAAGATGTATTAGACTTGTTGCATTTTCCAAATTTAGTGTAATATTTTTGAGGGGGTTATTGCATCTGCATTCATGAACAGGCTTACTCTATAATGTTCTTTTATTTATGTCTGGATTTGGTGTCAAGGTCCTAGACTTCTGAAATACCTTGGAATTGGTCTCTGTTTTGTATGTTATAGAAGAATTTGTAAAATTGGTGTTATTTATTTTTTAAATATTTGTGTTATATACTGGGCAAATTCATATAGAATTTTCTCTTTGTGAAAATATTGAAGAGATTCAATTTTTAAAGTGGGTATGGTACAATTCATTTTGGGAAAGCAGTATCCTAAAAAAATTGGGACATGTCATGCAATTTTTCAAGTAATTTGACATAAGTTGCTCACAATATTTTCTTATTAACTATATGGTATCTAGGAACAATAGTGATATCCTCATTTTCATTTCTGATTATACTTGCTTTTTATTTCTTGCTATAAAATCTTCAAATATTAGTTGGCTTTTTTAAGGGTAAACTATTTTGGGGGTTCCTGGGTGGCTCATTTGGTTGGGTGACTGACTCTTGATATCGGCTCAGGTCATGATCTTAGGGTTGTGAGGTTGACTCTGCATACATGGGCTCTTCACTCCTTGGGAAGTCTGCTAGAGATTCTCTTGCCCTCTCTCCCTTTACCACCCCCCCATCTTACAGATTCTCTCTCAATCTCTCTCTCTTTAAAAATAAATAAATCCTGGGGCGCCTGGGTGGCTCAGTGGATTGGGCCGCTGCCTTCGGCTCAGGTCGTGAGCTCAGGGTCCTGGGATCGAGCCCCGCATCGGGCTCTCTGCTCCGCAGGGGGCCTGCTTCCTCCTCTCTCTCTGCCTGCCTCTCTGCCTACTTGTGATCTCTCTCTCTCTGTCAAATAAATAAAATAAAATCTTTAAAAAAAAAAAAAAAAAAAAAAAAAAAAAAAAAATAAATAAATAAATCCTGAGGAAAAAAAAAGTAAACCTTTTTCTCTTTATTCTTATTCCTTCCTCCTGTAATCCTAAAATAGATGTGTTTCTTAGCTTTTTAGTTTATTTTCTAACATGTATTTAAAAATATTTATTTTCTTATTTTCCTAATTTTAGCAACTTCCATGAAGTGCAAATTGTTTATTACTTAAATTGTGATTTATTTTTCTTTTTGAAAATGTTTTTTCTATATTTTTTTACTCTCATTTCTTGCCACCTTTTGGACTAATAAATGTCTTAATAGTCTATTTTTTCTCCTCTATTAGCTTTATGTTATATATCTCATCTATTCTTTGAGAGGCTTCCTGGACATTAGAACATTCATCTTTGACTTCCTACAATCTCATATAAATGACTATATATTTGGCACAACTTTTGGTACTTCCTGATGACAGTAGGACTTAGAAAACTACTCAGATTTTCCCCTTTTTATGGAGTCACTGGGTATCTTTCAGTGTTCCATTTTATATTCACTAATGGAAATGTAATTACTTTTTTCTTTGTTGCTCCAGGGTTAAAATAAATATCTTTAATAGTTTGTCACAGCCTAACTTCAAATTATATCACTTTATATAAAGTTAAACTCTTACAATAGTTGTTTTATGATTCCTACCTCCTGTCCTTTGTTCTGGTTTTTGTCATATATACATATTCTCCATGTGTTATAAAGGTTATATTATTAACTTTTATTTACTTTATTTACCAAATTTGCCACTTTTCATTCTTTGTGTAGATCCAAGATTTTTTTCCAATACCTTTCTTATAACTGCAGTTCTATTGCTGATAAATTCTCATAGTTTTCTATGTCTGAAAACATCTTATGTTTTCATTATTTTTGAAGGATATTTTTCCTGGATAGAATTCTGGCTTGACTTTTTTTTCTTTCAATATAAAATTGTTCTTTTTTTTCTGGATTGGTTATTTTACTGAAGAGTAGTCTCAGGTTTTTCTTCTCGTTTTTCCTCTCAGATGAAATGAACCTTTTTTTTTTTCCCTCCTGCTGCTGTTCAAATATCCTCTTTACCACTGGTTTTCCTAATATACTTATTTCGTGCCTTGGTGTATCTTCCTTTATGTTATTTTGCTTAGGTATCTTTATCTTTCTTGAATCTATGGGATGATAGTTTTAATTAAACTTGGAAATATTTTGTCCATTAATCAAAATTTTTTTCTTCTTCCTTAATTTGGGATTTTAATTTTAATTGTTTCATCAGCCAAAATTATCCTAAGGGTAATTGAGGGTTGGTTGTGTGTGTGTTTGTGTTGTTTTCACTCTTTTATTCCTCAGTTTGCATATATGCTGCTATTTATTCAAATTTAGTGAATTTTCCTTCCTTGCATCACCAGTTGTTAAGACCATTCAGTGAATTTTTCATTTTGGCTTATGTATTTTTTAAGCTGTAGACTTTCCCTTGTATCATTTCCATGTGGAGTTTATCTCTTATCACTATGCTCATGTTTTCCTTTAACACCTTTAACTACTCTTTGTAAGAGTTATGTTGAAGCACTTGTTTGCCCATTCCATCATCTCTGTCATTTCTGAGTATTTTTTACTAACTGATTCTCCGTCTCAGGAGATATATTTTCCTGCTTCATATATCGTATGATATATTTTATTATATTGCCTGTTAGGAAAGTTATATTGTTGAATATCGGGATTTTGTTGAGCTGGAAGAATTCTGTATTTCTCCTTTACTTCACACTGCTGTAACAATTAACTTCTGGTTACCAATGTGTGGGGTTTTCCACACACATCAAGCAATTCTTGACCCCAGCTGGGTTTCCTACAAATTAGCTCATTTCTGACACTATCTTCTTGGAAACAGAATCAGATCCCACAAATTAAGGGCTCAGTTGCATTAGAGTGTACTCTCTCCCCATTCTAGATGGCATCCAGATTGTCACCTGGATTTCTGGGTGACAAGTTATGAACTGGGTTCCTACAACCTCCTCCTTGGGTTTGATAATTTGTTAGAATGGCTTACAGAATTCAGAGAAATAATTATATTTACCAGTTATTACATAATAGAAGTATGATAATGGATACAGGTAAACAGAAACATAAAGAGATATATAGGGTGAGGTCCAGAGAAGTCCCAAGTGCAGGACATTCTGGCCCATGGAGTTGGGATTTGCTATCCTCACAGCACATAGATGTGTCCACTCATCTGGAAGCTCTCCTAACCCTGTCCTTTAAGGATTTTAAGGAGGTTTCATAGAGTAGGCATGATCAATCATTAATTCAGACGTTAGCCCCTCTCCCTTTCTCAGAGGATGGGGGTGGGGCTTTGAGTTCTAAGCTATGTGGTCTTGTTACCAACCCCAATCCTAAAGCTATCCAGGAGCCCATCAAAGGTTGCTTCACTCGAACAAAACACATATTTATCACCCAGGAAATTCCAAAGTAACAGGAAACTTATGTATCAGGAACTAGCACCAAAGACCAAATATTAGAAGAAAAGATGCTCCTTAACAAATGACATGGAGGACATTGGGAGATGGAGAGGAGAAGGAAGTTGAGGGAAATTGGAAGGGGAGGCGACCCATAAGAGACTATGGACTCTGAAAAACAACCTGAGGGTTTTGAAGGGGCGGGGGTGGGAGGTTGGGGGAACTAGGTGGTGGGTAATAGGGAGGGCACGTATTGCATGGAGCACTGGGTGTTGTGCAAAAACAATGAATACTGTTACGCTGAAAAAAATAAATTAATTAAAAAAAAAGAAAAGAAAAGATGCTCCTTATGCTCTTAAAGCTTAGGAAATTACAAGGTTTTAGGAGCTCTGTAGCCAGAAATTGGGGCAGAGACCAGTACATACACACACACACACACACACACACACACGTGCGCGCGTGATATATTTCAATTGTTGTTTAAGGAAGTTATCTTTCTTAAAAGCATAGAACTCAAATAGGTTGGTAGTTAAACTGCTTACTAGTGGTTCAGCTCCATATTTTCCAGGCTTTTTATTTGCTTTGTTTTTAAAGTTATGATGAGTTTGAAGTTGCCTTTACTTTAGGGCTTATTTAGTCATACTACTGTCAAATAAAAAGAAACAGTAAGAGACTATATTTAAAAAAGAATAATACAGTTGGAAGAGCACTCCTACCTCAAGATCTGTAAGCATCAAAAAAGAAAACAGAGAAAGTATTTTATTTTATAAAGGAAGACTGCATGAATTTCCTAGGGCTTCCATAATAAATTACCACATGTTTGGTTGCTTAAAACAACAGAATGTTATTCTCAAAGTTTCAGAGGCCAGAAGTGACAAATATAGGTGTCAGCAGGTATGTGTTCCCTCTGAAGGCTCTAAGGAGAATCCTTCCTTTTCTCCTCTAGCTTCTGATAACTTCAGACATTCTTTGGCTTGTGTCTACATTCATCCAGTCTTCCCCTCTCCTTACATGGCCTTTTCCTCTTTGTGTCTTCTCCTCTTTTGTCTCTCATGAGGACACTTGTCATTAGATTTAGGGTGCAACTGGATAATCAGGGATGAGTTCATCGCAAGATCCTTAGTTTAATTACATCTGCAAAGACCCTTTTTCTAAATAAGGTATACTCACAGATTCTGGGGGTTAAAACATGGACTTATCTTTTTGGGAGGGGCAACATTCAACCCACTACAAGGAGTTAACATGACTAGGAGACTAAGATACAGAACTGGGAGTGAGCAGAGAGCATCACTGAAGCAGATCTACAGGAAATGTTCTTTGTGGCAGCCAGTTTCCAGAATGATCTGATAAGGGGAGATGTTCTGCGTGTTAGTACTTGCATAAGCTTAAGTGTGAACCAAAGTTCAGGGGCCTGTGGGAAGAAGTTAGGTCAAGCCAAGTCAATGGGTAAATTGTGAGTAGGTGTGAGAACGTGGTGACTGCTATAATAAAGTATTTTGGAGTTTTTAGCAGAATGCTCTGGTTGTTCAGTAAGGTCTCTGCAATTTGGCTGGTAAGAACTCATCTCCTGGTCTTGTGTGAATTCTTGGAATAATTTTTTATATCTCCCTAGTAGTTTGTTCTCTGGCATCTCTCATCCTAAATATGTATAGCTGCTTATTACCTGGTAACATACTCAAGGGGAGCCTTTTGTTGGCTTTTGGATCTTTTTCTGTATGCTTCCTTTTTTCACAATAATCTTTACTGTCAATTCTAGATACTTTGTCCTTGAATTTGAAGATTGGGCTCCTCACCTCTGCCAGAACATCATGCCTACTTGTTTTCTTTTTCCCTGTGCTGTGGTGTAAAAGTGGCTCTAGGTAGAAATCCAATAATCATAAACCTCATGTCATTTCTTTTATGTCATGGATCAAAACTGTGCAATGCCTTTTGTCTGCTGTCTTAAACATTCTTTCCATAAAGCTTTCCCGTTGTTGGGTTATTTACAATGGGCAGGCAAGTTCTGAAGTAGTTACCCTATCCTGGCGGAAGGGGAAGCCCCATAGCAGGGTAACTTTTAAGTGGGAATTTCCATAGTTTCATCACTGAAATCATTTTTATTTCATTATCCCCAGGACTTTGTTCATGCTGTTGCCTGACAAATAGACAAATGACAAATAGAAAAATGACAAATAGGCTAGTTTTTAAAATTTATCTATACCTTTAAGAAGCCTTGGCAAGCATGTGACTTCAGTAGCAGAATTATTTCATTGCTATCACCGCCTTGTCTACTGGGTAGAACAATCAGGGACTTAGGTTCAGTAGAATTGTAGTGGCAAGTGTTTGATTATAAATATGAAGGAACAATGAAATGTGGATGAAATGGAAGCATTATATATTGACTATTGCTCATAATTTTTTTTTTTTTTACAAAAATGGAGGAGAGTGGTACATTTTGATGGGATATCTGAAGTAACAGGATTGAAGAGAAGATGGTTTTGTTTGAGGTAAGAGGACATGTATATGCTTTCACACTGAGAGAATAAATCGTTTGGAAGAAAGATAAAGGGTAAAGTAAATATTTGACAGAAAAGAACCCAGCAGAAATAGAGAAATGATGGAATTAGGGGGATAAGGGTTATGGGTGGAATTTGCTTTGAAGAGAATAGGACCAGTGTTTCAAGAGAAAGAAGCACAGTAAAGGAAATATTTGTTACTGAGATCTTATTATGTGTCAGACTTGCATGCTAATTCATTCAATGCTTATGGGACAAACTAGGTAAACATTGTTATTCCAATTCAAAAATCAGAGCTTGAGATTTAAGAATTTAAATGACTTGCACATTCTCCATCAGCAGCCAGTGTGAGCCTTTTATAGCAAAAATATATTCAAGTCATTTCTACTCCATATCTCTAGTGGTTTCCCATCCTACATGGTCTCACAGCCAGTGTGCTCTGGTTTACAAGGCCCACGTGATCTGGCTCCCACAAACCAGTCTGAACTACTCTCCTGCTGCTTTTGCACGGCACATTCTGTTTCAGCCACTTGCATCTTAGTTTTCCCCCTTTTCTGAACTCCCAGCACTCACTCCAATTCCAGAACTTTTACACTAGTATTCACCCTACTAGGAATTAGCATTAGCTTTCTTACTGCGTCACCTCGAGCATGCCTCTGTTCAAATGTCTCTTCAGAGAGGTTCTTTCTCTCCATTCTATTGAAAGTCATACTTCTACCATGATACTCCAGTCTTTGTATCTCTGTAGCTGTCCAATAATGGGTTTATTTCATTTGTCATATCCACTAGGATGTATATTCCATAGGGGAGGCACTTAGTTTTGCTTGTTACATTGTAGCCCCAGAGTCTGGATAGGTACCTGACATATAGTAGCTGCTTAATGAAAATTTACTGGACAGATAAATGAAAGAAAAGCCATATAGCTAACAAATCACAAGACCTCTAATTCTGAAATTCTTTTTCTTTTTATTCCTGATGAATAAGGGAAGGCAAGGATTCTGATACCATGTGGTCTTAAAGTTGTAAGTATGTAGTAGAGTCAGGAAGAATATTTTCTTCATGGAAGCAGCAAAAGGCAGATCCTGATGTCTGCACTTTTGTTGTTGTTGTTGTTGTTTGGCAATTGTGATAGTCACAGAAAAGTTAAGCTTGACTGAAGTTCTTGTGCAATGGGATCTTTAAAATGATAATTAATAGACACTCAAGAAAATATTAGCTTTAGGATTGGAAAAAACAAATGAACAGAATCTAGTCCTCCAAATATAAAGGCTGTGTTCTAAATTAACGTTATGCAAAATATAAAAAATCATTTAGAATTTAATTAAAAACAGTTGAAACTTTTGTTTCAATAAACTTATTTTTCAGTTTGGTTAACTTGTGACACTCCGAAATCTGTTTAGATTGCTTTATCTTTTATTTCAGACATATTTTTACACAGGGAGATACTGCTTTGCAGCAGAATGTATTTTCCTAAATAGTATTTATTACGTAATTTGAGGGTTTATAGAGGACAGGTCAGGGTTGACGAATAGAGGAGCTGTACTAGATTATACATCTGAAGAAATCAATAAATGCATAAACAAAATCACCTTTAGAAACTAAGGAGATTTGTTGAACACTTTATTGCTTAATTTACATTACAGCTTTTGTATGATGGAATTTACCTTGTGGCACCAATTGTTTCAATAATCTTATCTACTTCATGAAAAGAACAAAGCATTTGCTTAGCAGATGAAATAAAATTGTTTTACTTTTCATGGGGCTTTGAGTTTTTTTGAATCTGGCTGTTATTGATTATGGTAGATAAACATTGAAAACACAAAGCAGTTTATACATGAGCACAGTAATTCTTCATCCTGTTTATTGAGGGCAGGTTTGAAATTGAAATGCCATACGCCATTATGAGGAACCAGTAGTTTATGCATGAGGGCAGCCTAGAATAGTTTGCTGGAATTAATGTCATGGAAACTCTTGGAAAAGCAAATGAAACTCTGAAGTTATTTGTAATTTTTCTACTTACTGCTATTCTGTATCCATTTTAAATATTGATTTTTTAAAATTTAAACTTAGGGATAATCATAAATACAGTAATATTAGATTAATGATAATTCCTGTTATTTCATTATTTCATAAATTTAGCAAGGTAGATCGAAGTTAATGCTCTATCTTACTACTGACTTCTTGGGTTCATAAAAGCCATATTCATATAGTCATTTAATCCGCATAAATATCAGGAGAAGTTGAGTAAATCAGAAATGGGCTGAAGTTAATGTTATTTGATGTAAATTTTCTTTTGAAGTTTCAAAGAGTTCTTGATTTTACCTGACCTAGTTTACCAAAAAAGCTAATAATATGTTTCTCCATGCATAGGAGATTTGATATGCATATATATATATATATAAAATATATAATAATATGTTTCTCCATGCATAGAAGATTTGATATGCATACATATACATATATATGTATATATATACGTATATATATAAAACAACAAACTGTAGGAGAAAAGTGTTGTTTGTAAATAATGTTCTTGCTTCAAGTAAATTACTATATAAATGAGAAAAGGAAAGGGGGATATATTAAGCTGAAAAGGAATCTTGGGTGTTTAATTTCATCTGAGAAACAAAAAATTGTTAAAATTGAAGTACAAATGCTAGTTTGCACTTGTTTAGGTCAAATTTAGTTTCTTTAGTACTAACAATCCTTTATTCCATCCATACTTAAGAAAACTTTCTGAAATATAAAATAAATTCAACTTGCTGATGAATTTATTCTGACATTATTTAGATACTCTAAAAATTTATCATAATCAGATTATAAGTGATAAGTTACAAGCTTTATCAATAAATCCTGGGATAAGAGGAAACCTAATGTATAACTTTTTTTTTAAGAATTATTCATTTTTCAATTTAAATATAGCTAACATAGTATTATATTAGTTTTACATATATAACATAACTATTCAGCATTTATATACACTATGAAATGCTCATGGTAATAAGTGTATAACATTTAAAAAAATGCTTCATTCCCTTTTCAATATCTTAGAAAAAATACTAAATTTTTCATACAAGTTACCTTGTTTGAAAAATGCATGCAATATTTTTTTTCCATTTCATGGAGATTTTCAAGATCTTCAAATGAATTTTTTCAAAAACTGTAAGTGAATGATGAATCTTGGAATGAGGACAGAGCTGGAGAAATGCTGATAGCATGTGTAGCTATAGAGATATTATTACAGTGCCAGCAAATAGACCTGTGGTAGAGTTACTGAAAGAGAACATGGTGGAAGGAGAACTTCTGGAACAACGACTGTAACCCATGAGCAGAAACCTGAAAAGCTAAAAGAAAAAGAAATTTAGTCAGGATGGATAAAAGGAAGAAAACAGGAATGGATTAATCATGAGCACATAGAAGAAAGAAGATTGTTATTCTGAGGATCACTAACTAGGGAAGAAGAATATAGAACACAGAACCTCCAGGGGTCTGAGAGCAGTTTTCTGAAAGAACTATGCTAGGGTCTGCCACCATGAGAAACTTCCTTTATTTTGCACGATTCAGGACACAGTTGGTTGGCTTCTGCAAATCTCAAGTTGCCTCAGTGTTAATAATGTCTTCATTACAACCCAACACAGTATAAATTTGGGATTGGGAGGGAGACAAACCATAAATGACTCTTAATCTCACAAAATAAACTGGGGGTTGCTGGGGGGAGGTGGGATTGGGAGAGGGGGAGGGGGCTATGGACATTGGGGAGGGTAAGTGCTATCGTAAGTGCTGTGAAGTGTGTAAACCTGGCGATTCACAGACCTGTACCCCTGGGGATAAAAATACATTATATGTTTATTAAAAAAAAAAAATTTGGAAGGGGAGGCGAACCATAAGAGACTATGGACTCTGAAAAACAACCTGAGGGTTTTGAAGGGTCAGGGGTGGGAGGTTGGGGGAACAGGTGGTGGGTAATGGGGAGGGCACGTTTTGCATGGAGCACTGGGTGTTGTGCAAAAAGAATGAATACTGTTACGCTGAAAAAATAAATAAAATGGGGAAAAAAAAAAGTCTAAAAAAAAAAAAAATTTAGGTGGCCTGATAGACACTAGAGTAAACCAAGGTGATAGATGATGGTATCAAGAGAAAAGGGGTCAAACTATAAATTTACATTTTATGGTAGAAAAAGCCCTAAGGGGTAAGGGGATGGAAACAGGGGCAGTAATTTGTTACTTTTTTATCCTGGCTCTAGCATGTATTACCTAGTATTTTGGGTAAACACTTTAATCTCACTGAGCCTCAATCTTGTCATGTATAAAATGGGATCAAGCTCTATGTGCCCTTCATAGACAAAAAAATAGATGATGTGTAGAAAAGTACTTTGTAATCAATGAAACCCTAAGTGCATGTAAAATGACATAACTTTCCTTTAGGAATTTCTTTCAGTAATAGAGAGGCAATATTAAAAGATTCTGTTGATCTCTTCAAGATGAACTATTTGCTGTACCACAGTCATATAGTGGCCCGAAAAGGAAACAAAATGATGTTCCGATAGTCTAGAAATTTCAGAGAAAATACAAAAGAATTTGAGATGTGAAATGGAGATTATACATAGGAAAGAAAATTCTGGCAAGTAGAGGATGGAATTAGTCACCTTCCAAATACAGTATGTAAAAGCAGAAAAGGATTATAACTCTGTAGAGGACAAAGACATGCTATAAATGCGAGTTAAGAAATCATCTGAGTGTAAATGAACAGTCAAAAAAAGGTTTTTCTGGTGTGGAGTTCAAGGGCGCAGCTGTGCTCTTAATAACAGGCATTTGTGTAACCTCTCTGAGAAAGGAAGAAGATATATATAAACAAAGTATTCAGAAGGCTTATAATCACCTTTTCTCTAAACATGTCTTATATAATGGATTTCAATTTTTGAAGACCCTGTTTTAATTTATATTGGCCAATATTAACTGTTTAAACTGGGAGAAACTTTCATAGGATTTCTAAGTGGCAAGCCAAGGTTTAATGCCAAAGAGAATTTAATTCATCCCTCTTTGGGTCTTGGCATCTATGTCCACTATGGGATACTGTAGGGCTATGAGTGCTATGCCTATAGGGAATTTAGATAGAAAAATAGCCTGATGGTTAAGATTAGCCACGCCTACATTTTCTCTGTTCTCCATTTGGTAAGATTATAGGTGGTGCCTTGTTTATATTTAGTGGGATCTCCAAGTAGACCTATAATTTGAGTTTCAGTATTAAGACCATGAAGGTTGACCAACTGACCTATTTCACCAGATGTTAAATTAAGAAACTATGTTTTAGAGGTCCTTTTAAACTTTTGTTGTATAACTTTCTTAGTAAATTTTGGATATCTCTTTGGGTTAAACTGAATTGTGAACGTCTTTTTCAGATTTAATTTTTTGTTTTCTCCCTCGGTATCCAGATTTCATGTACGCGTTTTCTGTCTCTCTAGTGCTCTCTTAGTCTCTTTTTTGCCCGCTCCTTCACTCTCTCCCATGCTTCTGTTCTATCTTGTGGAAACTAGATATACTTTGGGAGTGGGGAGAGAGGTTCTCTCTAACCTGCTTACATTTTAATATTCATCCAGAGAGCTTCAAATCAGTATCATCAGGGTTAGTGGCCTCTGGCAATAGTAGAATTAACTCCTTGCATGTCTTTTTCCCTATAACTCCAAGGATCAGAATCCGCATTTGACCAAGAAGTAGAGACACAGGCAGCATCAGTAGCAATAAGGGCATTTTGTAGGGTCTTCATACCAATTAGCAACCCTACTCTGAGGTCCACATGAAGAATGTGGAAATATTGGTCCACCTAAAGATTTCTGTGCAAATATTCTTAAGATTATTATTTATAATAATATAAAAACAATTCAAATGTCCATTAGCTACCAAAAGGATAAGTAACTTTGGCAAATAGGCATATTGCCTACTATGCGATGGATGTTACTCAGCAAGAAAAGAGAAAATATTAGCATTCACAGGAGTATGTCTAAATTTTTAAACATGATAACTGAAAATAATCACATGAAAGATTACATGCTGTGTGATTCATTCATATGAAATTCTGGAAAACATTTATAGAGGCAGTAAGCAGATTGGTGGTTTCCTGAGGTTGGAGATTGAAAGACATTAACATTGCTAACATTGTTAACATCAACAATGAGAAAACCATAGAACAGTTCCCTCTCTTTTTTTGTAGCAAGAGTTAAGTATCTGTACACAATGATCAAAAATCCTCAAACGGTAAAATGTACCGAAATGGGTGAATACAATTTAAACAGTTAAAAAAACTACGAGAGCATCAGGTTTTAATTTGGATTTTGCCAGTATTTACTTTTAGGGCTTTATGTAACTTCTGCAACTTCTCTGATTTTTCTGTGTAAAATGGAGAATAACACTATTTGGCATGGCTGTTGTCATGATTAGTGCGTAGATAAAACGTGCTTAGAATTGTGCAGGTCAGGGGCGCCTGGGTGGCTCCGTGGGTTAAAGCCTCTGCCTTCGGCTCAGGTCATCAGGGAGCTTGCTTCCTCCTCTCTCTGCCTGCCTCTCTGCCTACTTGTGATCTCTGTCTGTAAAATAAATAAATAAATAAATAAATAAAATCTTTATTTGTTGTTTATTACATAAGAGAAAATGAGACTGATTATTTTTATTAGCAGCAAAAAGACATCTTGAGTCAGAGAAGAAAATGTTAAGTTGTTTTGCATATCAAATTTGGTCATAAAATCCAAAGAATATCCATATTCATGAATTAAATATGAAGATTGTTTAAATGCTCTTTAAAGTGTAATTATTTTAAAAAGCTTAAATTCAACTAGGAGTTTTTTTTAAACCAAATGCATTTGATGATTACCTACAAATTCATGGAGTATTTAAACTCAAAGATTTCTGTTTGCTTCAACAAACAAAAGAAAGAACTAAACACTACCCAATAGAAAATTTGGTAATGCAAGCATGTACAAAGATGGGAGAGGAAATCTCTTTAGTCTTGTTATCCGTGGAAGCACCATATTTCAGACAGTGAGCAGTTTTTCAGTTTCTTTTTTAGGGGCAGGGTAGCAGGGTGGTTCTGTTTGTTAAATTATTTTATCCAGGATCTTATAATTTCAGTTCCTGAAAAAAAAATTTCTGGTTGTGTCACATGGAAGGAATATATTTTTGGTTAGATGTACCTGGAGATAAATTATTAGTAACTTTCAGAAAATAGAAAATTGATTTTCAGGAGAGAATAATAGTGATAAAGTAAATGAGGGAAAGGAAGAGAGAATGAAGACATAGGGGATTATGAATGGAAATAAATGATACCATCATAAAATGTCCTCAATTATTCTATAATTACTGATTTCAACACTTTAAAAATAAATAAATCAGCTGGCAACCTTAATAATGTCTTTTCACAATTGATTATTTAAATGGACCTTATTACTTAATATGTGTAACATAATATTGTGAGAGTGTTAAGAGGAAATCTCCAGAAAATCCCTTTGATTACCCTCTTGTGATGGAAAAATTCTCCCACTTTTTAGACAACGGAGCACTTATTTGAATATTAATATTGCTATCCTAAATTGCCTTAGCTACGCCCTGATTAGGAAGTTTTTTTCAGTGCTCTCCTCATTCATAGGTGCTGTAACAAATTGCTAAATCATTTGGGAACTTTTTCTTTGCCAAACACCTGCCTTTGCCCTTCTTGCCTTCATTTTTATTCTGCTTTCCCATCCCTCTTTCTCTGGCTGCCCCAGTAATTTTGAGAATTTTCTTCTTAACTTAAAAAAGTAAAGCTACTGTACTCTTCCCTTGTTATTCCTTTTTTTCCATATCATGCTGTAGAAGGAGAGAAAGAGTGGAAGTTAGAGTAAAAGAGTTATTTGTCATAGAAAAATTTATCCAATTTGGTGTTTAACTAAATAAAAGATCACCCCATTTCCAAAATGTTCTGCTTCCTGGGAAATAGAATTGACTTGGGTCAGTGTTTGTTTTGAACAGTACGTTTTTCTTTTTCATTAGCCCAGTACTGATTTGGTGAAACTCCGTATTCAATAAATAAATGACAATCAAATGAAATTCTTTTTCTCATGCAAGCAATGGGAAATTATAAAATTCAATGCTGGCAAGGCTGTCATGAGATTTGCTTACTCATCTGTGTTTGTTATAGATATAAGACCTATAATAAGAGTCCTGGTATTAATCCCAGTTTATAGATACAAAGCATATGGCTGTGTTTTCTTGTTTCCCTTGCAATGTTGCCTTCACCTTTTGATGCTTGCATTCATCTTCTGATGCCTGCTAGTCTGATAAGTATAAAATGTAACTCATTATTTTAATTTACATTTCCTTCAATCTTATATTTAAATGTTTTCATTTTTTATTTGCATTTGCTCTTCTACAAGTTGCTTATTCATGTACTCTGTCAACTTTCATCTTTTTTAATGAAATCATGAAATTCCTCATATGTCAAACTTAACAACTTTTTTATGGTCAAATTTACTACACGATTTTTTATTTTTTTTATTTTTATTTTTTTTTCCAGAGTATCATTTAAGGTAACCTCATTTGTTGTGTGATTTGTTTTCTGCCAAACTGTTGCACCATAAAGCACAAACATCTCTATTTTCTATAATTTCCTGGGCTACTGCTTGTTAAGATATGTTAGAAACGGGGTCTGAGCTGCAATAAGTACAAAATGTAAAATCACCCATATATAAATAGGGCCAGAGAAGGGCAACATGATTACAGTAGTCTGAAAACAAAATCTGGACCCTGGAGAATGAATAAAATAACTTTAAAAAATATGTTAATGAGGTTAATATACACACAAACACAAACACGTGTATATCTTATAGATCTATGTACCGATGCATGCGTATACATATGCACAGATGCATAAAATACTTGAGGATAATTATATATGGCACTAATGTGAATTCTGGAATTAAAAATAGTCTGTGATTTCTAAATGTAGCACCTCGAAGTTTGACGAGAAATATCTTTATATAATGAGCAAAAAATAGCAAATAATGAAAATCTTGTGCATACTTTCAGCAAGCTTACACATATAAATGAAAAGATTCATTTCCTGCAAACTTCTGTATTCACTGGAGGAGAGAGTTACGAGGAAAAAAATATGCTTTCTTATGAGTGGGGTATATTTTCCCTTTTCACCAAATAGCAGTTTGATGTATTAAACAAACTGGGTATTAAACAAATAAATGCTAGTTAAACAAAATGCTGTTTCTCATCAAAGCAACGGGAAATTATCAAACTGATTGCTGGCAAGAGTGAAAGGAGAAGGGCTCACTCATTGGTCGTTGTTAGGTATTTGATGAGAGAAGGAAATTCTGTATGTACTTGTGTCTCTAGAATTTTGTAGCAAATTGAGAATGTATTGCTTAGTCAAAGGAATACAATGGAATTTAAACCAAAAGCACCAGGAAAAGCCATGTGAATTCACAGCCAAGATCAACCTCACTGAAAAAAGAGTGAAATCATTCCATTTGCAATGGCATGGATGGAGCTAGAGAGTACTATGCTAACTGAAGTAAGTCACTCAGAGAAAGATAAATGCCACAGTATCTCACAGATGTGACATTGAAGAAAGAAAAATGAGCAAAGGAAAAAAAAAAAAAGAGAAGGAGGCAAACCAAAAAAGGACTCCAAACTATAGAGAATAAACTGATGACTACCAGAGGGGAGGTGCACCGGGAAAGGGTGAAATTGTTGATGGGGAGGGAGTAAGAAGGGCATGTGTGATGGGCAGCTGTTGATGTATGGAAGTGCTAAGTCATTGCATTGTACGCCTAAAACTAATATTACACTGTATGGTAACTAACTGGAATGTAAATTAAAACTTTAAAAAAGAAGAGAATGAGTAAATAATCCCAATACTGATAAACTGATCTCAGTTAAGTAAATGTTTCCAAATGAGCATCCATTTCAATTTTCTCCAGACGTGTAGAGGATAGAATTTTTCTTCCTCTCCAGATGTGTATAGGATAGAACACTTCATGTGAGCAACTTTTGCTTTTTGACAAATGGCAAGGTTTGTAATCCTTCATTGTGGTTAGGATTTAAAATTTCTTCTTAATAAAGTTAAGTACATAATCATATCGCTATTAAGCAATGCCACCTTTTCTTGATAGAACAGATGTTAGCTTATTAATTGATTGTCTCTTTTTATTATACCTATTATCTGTCTTGTAACATACTACTAGTCAAGGAAGCACTATATAAATAACATCACCCAAATGTGTATTCCAGAACTATACTCAAGATAATTCAATTTAGCAAAATCTGTGTCTTCGTATGTACCCTCCAAGATGTTGGTGGCTGGGGACAGACGGTTAGTGGCAGATAGGTGAGAAGTTGTTTGGTACTGGGTATATTTTGAAATAGTAGAGAAAAACTGTGCCCAAGAAATTGAATATGGATGTAAAAGCAAGCAGAATTTGTGATGAGTCCAAGATTTTGGACTGGGTGACTGAAAGAATATAGTCACTGAGATGGAGAACATAGTTAACTGAAATGGAGAGAAGCCTGCTCTGTAAATAAATGTTTAGAACATTGTCTGAATTGTTTTAGTGCATACTTGCACATATTAAGAAATTTCTTATGGTTCTGAAGTTTTTATGAAGTGCTAGTACGTGATTAACTTCGATTATTATGGAGAGCATTTCACAAACATTTCTGGACAACAAGGCCAGACTTAAGGGTTACAGATAAAGAGAAATTACTATAATTTCTAGAGAAATTACTATAATATAAATTACTATAGTTGAAAAAAGAAAATACTATTTGGAACAGTTATATATTTTTACTAATGCTTTAACAATGGCGGATTGTTATGGAATGCTCAGTATAATATGGAAAAGCTATTTGCTTATATATAAAAACAACATTTCTTTTAGAATGCTTTGATGATTAAGATCTTACTGTGATCAAGAGCAATCTGAAATTTTAGAGATTTATGAAGTTTCTGTTACTTTGATTGAATTTAAAATTTCAATTGCATGCAGTTGTATTCAATTGTATTCAATTATATTCAATTCAACTGAACATTTAAAATTTCAGTTGTATTCAATTAAGTTGAAATAGCAAAATTTATTTGGAATCACTAGGCATTGGGCAGAAAAATTAATATTGATTAATTTAATTAATTAATAATTTAATTAATATTTACCATCTTAGAAAATAGAAGATGTCCGACTGGATAGCCTGGAAAAGCATTTTAAAAAATGTATTTTGTAGTAGCTCATGCACTAGGAATTTTTATAAGAATTTGCTAAGTACCTGTAAAATACTCTAAGAGGAAGTGATACATAAGGATGGAACTGAGCATAGCTAAAGGAACTGGGGCAGGTTGAACCCTGATATTACTTCATCTACTGTGTGGTTGGGAATCCAGGGGCTTCTAAATATTACTTCTCTGTCTCAGTAGCTTATAAAATAGGTTGTTATGCTTTCAGTCAGTCTCCTACTTTCCAGAACACATTTGTGAAGATATGCAAATCCACTTGTCATTTTCTCTTGCCAAATAAGAAGCTGCTTGTTTTGCTTGCCACATATTTTCCCCCATAGGTAACATTAGAAAAGAGAAAAGCTGAATCATGTATTAATTGGGTTTGTAGAACTTGGAAAATAAGTAACCTATTTCTTAGTAATAATCTTACAGCACAACAATCACAGTTATACATACAAAGTAACTGCTTCTTGGGGCGCCTTGGTAGCTCAGTCACTAAGCGTCTGCCTTCCGCTCAGGTCATGATCCCAAAGTCTGGGATCAAGGCCCAGAGGTGGCAGGTTCCCTGCTCTGCGGGAGGTCTGCTTATCCTTCTCCCACTCCCCCTGCTTGTGTTCCCTCTCTTGCTGTGTCTCATTCTGTCAAATAGATAAATGAAATCTTAAAAAAAAAAAAAAAAAAAAAAGCTTCTCATTACCACTAGTGTCTAGCTATGACATCTATTTGAAATTTAAATCCTTGCGAACATGTATTTATGGACTCCTAAACATATAGCAATCTAGTAAGTGTTCAGAGAAATAAGGAAGTTGACTTTCTGGTTTTCACAAAGGGTTTGTAGTCTTTATGAGCCAGTAGGAAGATACTGAGTATCATAAGTGTGATTTGGCAATTAAAAAACAAGTAATTTATAAAATTTGAAAAAGATTTGTGTAACATTGGAGATTGCTCACGCAGAATGAATAATGACTTAATAGATGGGGTAACAAGTGCTGAGAAAAGTCCACATCGGGGAGAAGCATACAGCAAAGTATGTGTATTAAATTGAATGTGGAACAACCAATAAGCCAATGTGTCTGAAATGTAGTGTCATGTAAGAATATAGTAGTAAGTAAGGGTACATGTAGGATTTCATTGCGATAGACCTTGATTGCCCGCTTATTTGGATCTTATTGTATGTACTGAGGAACCGCTGAAGCTTTTTGGAGTAAGAATGAAGGTCTTTAAAGCAGTTCTAGGAAGTTTTATCTAATACAAATTACAGTCAGTGAGGTGAAATGTGAGAGGAAAGAGGTAAAAGACTCCCAGCAGAAAGCCCTGAGGGGAAATGAAGCCAATATCCAACTTGAATGGTATTGAAAATGCAGCTGGAGGGACCAAACAAAAGCAGATTTGATACTGATCAGTGAGTGCTTGAATTTGGAAGGAGGCATATCAGAGGTGAATTTGGAAGGAGGCATATCAGAGGTGAATCCTAGAATAGGTTCTGGAGCAAAATGTCAATCTGGCCACAAGAAATAGACATTTGCAAACTTTACAAAATAACCGGTAATGGAGGTTTATTGCAGGTGTAGATGGAAATGATACTCTCTTGTCATGTTTTTCTCAGTCCATGTGCTGCTAGGATGTGATGTATTGTGAACTTGATGAAAAACCAAAATGATTATATCTCATTTTCTGGAATACAGATTAAATTCTCTTGGTTTAGGGGCGCCTGGGTGGCTCAGTTGGGTAAGCTGCTGTCTTTGGCTCAGGTCATGGTCTCAGGGTCCTGGACTTGAGTCCTGCATTGGGCTGCCTGCTCAGGTGGGAGCCTGCTTCTCCCTCTTCCATCCTCCCTGTTTGTGCTCTCTCTCTCTGTCAAATAAATACATAAAATCTTTAAAAAAATAAAAAATAAATTCTCTTGGTTTAGCCAGATTTAGCAGAAACTAAAGAAAGTTTTCTTTTCAGTGTCTCTCATTTATGCTTACCTTTAATGAGCTCTGCATCTAATTTCATGAGCCCACACCGTACCCACAAGAATATTATCAACATTTATGCTCACTTTACAAATTTAACTTTTTCCTCTCTGTTGACTTCTTAATAAAGCATTTAAGGATGCCAGCATATTCCTTGCATATCAAAAAGTGACCTCTGTTATCTGTTCCCCTGGCTACTCCCTTACCTTCCATCTCTCCTACTCCACTAAATCCTTTGTGATGCTCACATCAGAGACCTAAAGGAAAGGTCAATAGTTGTCACCTAAGTTCCTGCACATCCTGCTTCTAAACTCTCATCAATTGCATTCACTCTTAAGTCAGTACCACTCCAGTGGGACCACACCCGCTAGTGCCATTGATGACTTTACTATGTACCAACTCCATTGGATTCTTTCCATGGCTCAATTTCTTATAAGATCTACATTGTTCAACATTACTGATAATTTTTTTTTTCCTTAAGACCTACCTACTCCTTTGGATTTTATGGATTGATTACAGTAGGTTTCCTTTCTTCTCCTACAGTTGTTGCTTGACTTACTTTTATAGGTCATTCATGCTCTACTTTTAGAAGCCATGGTCTTAAACTTTTTCCTTATTCTCCATATGCGTTGAACCTGGTGATCAGACTCAATACCATAGCATTTTATTGTAAAAATATAATTGCCACTTGTTTTTTATACTGACTGCACTTGAGAGTGGCCTTTCTTGTACTTCATCCCAAATCTAGTTACATCCAATTAAAAGCTAAATTTTATTGATCTGTTTCTAAAGTAATGTACTTGTGGTTTTCCTCTACTTTCCTATACCATACCCTCCTTCTCTTCATTGTAAAATAGCTTCATTTCATATATCAATACCTTTAGTGATTTATCCTTTGTACCATCTATGTTGTTGACATCTTTTAAAAATATAAATATGGTCATTTATCTCTGTGCTTAAAAGCCTTCTTTATATGTCCATATAAGTTACAGAACATGTCTTTAGTATGATCCAGCAGTTTATACCCTTCACAGGTTGGACCTAACATAAATCCTAGGATCTATTGCTTTGTGTTTCCCTCAACACACATAATCATTAATGCAATTTTGTTAGTGTTAGGAACTCATTCAATAGATTCACAAAATCATGGAAGTTTATAGTGATAGAACATTAGGTCAAGTATAATCCAGATGAAAACACTAATGCTCAGAAAGGTAACTGGCGTTGTATAGTGTATAGAATTTGTTATAAACAGAAGAGAAACAAAAACCATAGTCTATCTCCTTAGGAGCTATTAGTCTCTCTTACTTGACAGGGCAAATACATCCTACTAGTCTATGGAACCATGGCTTCATTGAGTAGGTACAGATAATCTAGGCAATAGAAACAAACATTTATATTGTTATACTGGTTACATTGATCCACTTGTTGCTGCTTGGCAGTTGTCAAAACTGTTTTGTATGTCTGGCTTCCATTCAGATCCCACCTGGGAATATCTAGAGTTAAAAATTCTCAAGGGCAGCAGCTTATTTTTCCTTTCTTCTTCTTCTTTTTTTAAAATTAACATATAATGTATTATTTGCCCCAGGGGTACAGGTCTGTGAATTGCCAGGTTTATACACTTTACAGCACTCACCATAGCACATACCCTCCCCAATGTCCATAACCCAACCACCCTCTCCACATCTCCCTACCCCCGGCAACCCTCAGATTGTTTTGTGAGATTAAGAGTTTCTTATGGTTTGTCTCCCTCCTGATCCTATCTTGTTTCATTTTTTCCTTCCCTACTCCCCAAATCCCCCACACTGCCTCTCAAATTCCTCATATCAGAGAGATCATGTGATAATTCTTAAACTGATTGACTTATTTCACTTAGCATAATACCCTATAATTTCATCTTCATTCTTGCAAATGGCAAGATTTCATTTATTTTGATGGCTGCATAGTATTCCATTGTGTGTGTATATATATGTACATATATATCCATATATATGTGTATATGTGTATACGTATACATATATACATATGTATATATCCATATATATACACACCACTTCTTCTTTATCCATTCATCTGTTGATGGACATCTAGGTTCTTTCCATAGTCTGGCTATTGTGGACATTGCTGCTATAAACACTCGGGTGGATATGCCCCTTCGGATCACTGCATTTGTATCATTAGGGTAAGTACCCACTAGTGTGATTGCTGGGTCATAGGGTGGCTCTATTTTCAACTTTTTGAGGAACCTCATGCTGTTTTCCAGAGTGGCTGCAATAGTTTGCATTCCCAACAGCAGTGTAGGAGGGTTCCCCATTCTCTGCATCCTCACCAGCATCTATCATTTCCTGACTTATTAATTTTAGCCATTCTGACTGGTGTGTGGTGGTATCTCATTGTGGTTTTGATTTGTATTTCCCTGATGCCGAGTGACGTGGAGCAATTTTTCATGTCTGTTGGCCATCTGGATGTCTTCTTTGCAGAAATGTCTGTTCATGTCCTCTGCCCATTTCTTGATTGGATTATTTGTTCTTTGGATGCTGAGTTTGATAAGTTCTTTATAGATTTTGGATACTATCCCTTTATCTGATATGTCATTTGCAAATATCTTCTCCTATTCTGTCAGTTATCTTCTGGTGTTGTTGACTGCTTCCTTTGCTGTGCGAAAACTTTTGATCTTGATGAGTCCCAATGGTTCATTTTTGCCCTTGTTTCCCTTGCCTTTGGTGATATTTCTAGGAAGAGGTTCTATAGCTGAGGTGGAAGAGGTTGCTGCCATTGTTCTCCTCAAGGATTTTGATGGATTCCTTTCTCACATTGAGGTCTTTCATATCTTTGGAATCTATTTTTTGTGTGTGGTATAAGGAAATGGTCCAGTTTCATTTCTCTGCATGTGGCTATCCAATTTTCCCAACACCATTTGTTGAAGAGAATGTCTTTTTTCCATTGGACATTCTTTCCGACTTTGTCAAAGATTAGTTGACCATAATGTTGAGGGTCTATTTCTGGGCTCTCTGTTCTGTTCCATTGATCTATGTGTCCGTTTTTATGTCAGTACCATCTGATGATGACAGCTTTGTAATAGAGCTTGAAGTCTGGAATTGTGATGCCATCAACTTTGGCTTTCCTTTTCAACATTCCTCTGGCTATTCAAGGTCTTTTCTGGTTCCATATAAATTTTAGGATTATTTGTTCCATTTCTTTGAAAAAAATGGATGGGATTTTGATAGGGATTACATTAAACATGTAAATTGCTTTAGGTAGCATAGACATTTTCACAATATTTTTTCTTCTAATCCATGAGCTTGGCACATTTTTCCATTTCTTTGTGTCTTCCTTAATTTCTTTCATGAGTACTTTATATTTTTCTGAGTACAGATTCTTTGCCCCTTTTGTTAGGTTTATTCCTAGGTATCTTATGGTTTGGGGTGCAATTATAAATAAGATTGACCCTTAACTTCTCTTTCTTCTCTCTTGTTGTTGGTATATAGAAATGCAGCTGATTTCTGTGCATTGATTTTATATCCTGACACTTTACTGAATTCTGTACAAGTTCTAGCAGAGTTGGAGGGGAGTCTATTGGGTTTTCCACATAAAGTATCATGTCAACTGCAAAGAGTGAAAGTTTGACTTCTTCTTTGCAGATTTGGATGCCTTTTATTTCTTTTTGTAGTCTGATTGCTGAGGTTAGGACTTCTAGTACTATGTTGAATAGCAGTGGTGATATTGGACATCCCTGCCATGTTCCTGACCTTAGCAGAAAAGCTCTCAGTTTTTCCCCTTTGAGAATGATATTCGCTGTGGGTTTTTCATAGATGGCTTAGATGATATTGAGGTATTTGTCCACTATCTGTACACTTTGAAGAGTTTTGATCAAGAAAAGATGCTGTACTTTGTCAAATGCTTTTTCAGCATCTATTGAGAGTATCATATGGTTCTTGTTTTCTTTTATTAATGTATTGTATCACATTGATCGACTTGGGGATGTTGAACCAACCTTGCTGCCCTGGATAAATCCCACTTGGTCCTGTTGAATAATCGTTTTAATGTACACATGTATCCTATTGGCTAGTATTACAGTGAGAATTTTTGCCTTTGTGTTCATCAAGGATATTGATCTGTAATTCTCTTTTTTGATGGGGTCTTTGTCTGGTTTGGGGATCAAGGTAATGCTGGCTTCATAAAATGAGTTTGGAAGTTTTCCTTCCATTTCTAGTTTTTGGACAGTTATAGGAGATTAGGTATTAATTCTTCTTTAAATGTTTGGTAGAATTCCCCTGGGAAGCTGTCTGGCCCTCCGCTCTTGTTTGTTGGGAGTTTTTTGATGACTGATTCAATCTCCTTATTGGTTGTGGGTCTGTTCAGGTTTTTGTTTCTTCCTGGTTCAGTTTTGGTAGTTTATATGTCACTAAGAATGCGTCCATTTTTTCCAGATTGTCAAATTTGCTGGCTTATAGTTGCTTATAAAATGTTCTTATAATTGTTTGTATTTCTTGGGTGTTGGTTGTGATCTGTCCTATTTCATTCATGATTTTATTAATTTGGGTCCTTTTTCTTTTCTTTTTGATAAGTCTGGCCAGGGATTTATCAATCTTTTAATTCTTTCCAAGATCCAGCTCCTAGTTTTGTTGATTTGTTCTGTTCTTTTGGTTCCTATCTCATTGATTTTTGCTTTGATCTTTATGATTTCCCTTCTTCTGCTAGATTTATGCTTTCTTTGCTGTTTTTCTCCAGTTCCTTTAGTGTAGGGTTTGGTTGTGTACTTAAGACCTTTCTTGTTTCTTGAGAAAGGCTTGTATTGCTATATATTTTCCTCTCAGGACTGCCTTTGCTGTGTCCCACAGATTTTGAACTGTTGTGTTTTCATTATCATTTGTTTCCATGAATTTTTTCAGTTCTTCTTTAATTTCCTGCTTGACCCATTCATTCTTTAGTAGGATGCTGTTTAGCCTCCATGTATTCGGGTTCCTTCCCATTTTCCTCTTGTCATGGAGTTCTAGCTTCAGAGCATTGTGGTCTGAAAGTATGCAGGGAATGATCCTAATCTTTTGGTACCAGTTGAGACCTGATTTGTGACCCAGGATGTGATCTATTCTGGATAATGTTCCATGTGCACTAGAGAAGAATGTGTATTCTTTTACTTTGGGATGGAATGTTCTGACATTCCATCTGTGATGTCTATCTGGTCCAGTGTGTCACTTAAGGTCTTTATTTCCTTGTGAATCTTTTTCTTGGATGATATTTCAGTAAGGGGGGGTGTGAAAGTTCCCTATTATTATTATATTATTGTCAACGTGTTTCTTTGATCTTATTATTAATTGGTTTATATAGTTGGCTGCTCCCATGTTAGGGGCATAGATATTTAAAATTGTTAGATCTTCTTGTTAGACAGACCCTTTGAGTATGATATAGTGTCCTTCCTCATCGCTTATTATAGTCTTAGGCTTAAAATCTAATTTATATGATATAAGGATTCCCACCCCCAGCTTTCTTTTGATGTCCATTAGCATTTTAAATGGTTTTCCACCCCTCACTTTAAATCTGGAGGTGTCTTTGGGTCTAAAATGAGTTTTGTGTAGACAACATATTGATGGGTTTTGTTTTTTAATCCATTTTCATACCCTGTGCCTTTTGATTGGGGCATTTAGCCCATTTACATTCTGGGTAACTACTGAAAGATATGAATTTAGTGCCATTGTATTGCCTGTAAGGTGACTGTTACTGTGTATTGCCCTGTTCCTTTCTGGTCTACTACTTTGCTTCAAGGACCCCTTTCAATATTTCCTGTAGGGCTGGTTTGGTGATTGAAAATTCTTTTAATTTTTGCTTGTCCTGGAAGCTTTTTATCTCTCCTTCTATTTTCAATGATAGCCTAGCTGGATATAGTATTCTTGGCTGCATGTTTTTCTCATTTAGTGTTCTGAATATATCATACCAGTTCTTTCTGGCCTGCCAGTTCTCTGTGGATAAGTCTGTTGCCAATCTAATATTTTTACCATTGTATGTTAGACTTCTTGTCCTGAGCTGCTTTCAGTTTTTCTCTTTGTCACTAAGACTTGTCAGTTTTACTATTAGATGAGAGGGTGTGGACCTATTCTTATTGATTTTGAGGTGGGTTCTCTGTGCCTCCTGGATTTTGATGCTTGTTCCCTTTGCCGTATTAGGGAAATTCTCTATAGTAATTTGCTCCAGTATACCTTCTGCCCCCGCCTCTCTTTCTTCTTCTGGAATCCCAATTATTCTAAGGTTGTTTTGTCTTATGTTATTACTTATCTCTCGAATTCTCCCCTCATGGTACAGTAGTTGTTTATCTCTCTTTTGCACAACTTCTTTATTCTCCATCATTTGGTCTTCTATATCACTAATTCTCTCTTCTGCCTCATTTATCCTAACAGTAACAGCCTCCATTTTTATTGCACCTCATTAATAGCTTTTTTGATTTCAGCTTCGTTAGCTTTTAGTTCTTTTATTTCTCCAGAAAGGGTTTTCACAGGGTTTGTCTAGTATCTTCCATGCCCTTTTCAAGCCCAGCTAGCACCTTGATAATTATCATTCTGAACTCTAGATCTAAGATATCATCAATGTCTGTATTGATAAGGTTCCTAGCCTCTAGTACTGCCTCTTGTTCTTTTTTTTTGTGGTGAGTTTTTCTGCCTTGTCATTTTATCCAGATAAGAATATACGAATGAGAGAATCAAATACTATAAGGGTGGGAAAGACCCCAGAAGAATGTATGCTAACCATATCAAAAGAGACCCCAAATCAAGGGGAGTATAAAGGGGGTAAAATGAAATTTTAAAAATGTTTTTTAAATTAAAAAAATATATATAATGTGTGTATACACACACACACACACACACACACACACACACACACACACATATATGACTGGTGAATAGAACAGAGCCACTCACTTGATTTTTGGGTGTACTTTGAAGTTACCTCCCAAAATTTTACAGAAAGAAAAATTTGTATATATACAAAAATAAGGATAAACACGATGAGGGGATGAAATATGACTGTAAAGATGAAAATTAAAAAAAAATTCTAAAAAAGAAATTGATAAGATAATTTGGTTGGAAAAAGAAGGAAAAAGAAAGTGGAGAGAATTTGCTCAGGCTGGAGAGTAGAACAAAGCCCTGTGGTAGATTTAAGGTATATTTTGATCTATTAGAAGAAATTGTATCCCAAGATTTTTTAGAAGAAAAAACACTATATGTGTGCCAAAAATAATGTTAGATACAATGAAGGATAAAATATGATTATAATAATGAAGGTTTAAGAAGATTTTTTTAGAAAGGTATTGTTAAGATAAACTAGTTTAAAAACATTAAAAGTGGAAAGAGGAAAAGTTAAAAAAATAGTATAAGAATAAATAAAATTAAAAAATTTAACTTTGCAAGACTAAAGAATCATGGGGAGAAAGCCATGAATTCCATGCTTTGCTTTCTCCTCCTCTGGAATTCGACTGTTCTCCTTTATCAGTGAGCTTGGTCTTGGCTGGATGTTCTTGCTGATCTTCTTGGGGAAGGGTCTGTTGTAGTGATTCTCAAATGTCTTTACCTGAGGCAGAATTGTGCCGCTCTTGACAGAGGCCGGTCCAAGTAATCTGCTCGGGTTTGCTCTTGGGAGCTTTTGTTCCCTGAATGCTTTCCGTAGAGCTCTGGAGGATGTGAATTAAAACAGCAGCCTCCCAATCTCTGGCCTCAAGGATCTGAGAGCTCAGGGCCCCACTCCTCAGTTCATGCTCGGGGAAAAGCACTCAGTCTGTCCCATCTCCCTTGTCTCTGGCTGCACTACAAGCTCACCCAGCCTGTGACCGAGCGTTTCTGTCTCTTGCACACAGCCCCATTTGGAGTCTTCAAATCCAGCAGACTCTTGCCACTCTGCTCTTTGGCCAGGAAGGTGGGTCTCCCCAGATCTGCCTCCTGTGGGGTCCCTGCTCAAAGAGCAGTGGTCCGGCTGTGCTGCAGATCACAGTTAATAATGGTAACCACAAGCTGAGAGCTCACTCGTTCGCTCCATCTCTGTAGTCGGCTTCCCTGCTCTTATACCTGCGAGCTCTGCGACACTCAGACACCCCCATCCTTCTTTGATCCTGCAGGACCTGAGACCACACTGTCCCTGTGAGGGCTCCACCCCACTTAGCCTCTGGAGTGATGTTCCTCAGTGGAGCAGACATCTAAATGTTTGGATTTTGTGCTCTGTTACTCCATTGTTTGTGGGGAGCTGGCTCCTCCCTGACATGATCTATCTTCCCCTTGCTTCAGATTCACTTCTCCGCATGTCCTACCTTTCAGAAAGTGGTCAATTTCCTGTTCCTGAATTGCTGCTCTTCCTCTCTTCAATCTCCTGTTGGGTTCATAGGTGTTCCCAATGGTTTGATAACTATCTAACTGAACTCCTGTGACTTGATGTCCTCTCAGTCTGTTACTCCACCATCTTGACTCTCTTCTTTTTGACTTTTAATGGAAAATGAGTTGTTCATGATTGCCAGTTATTTCATAGTAAGGCACTGAATATTGGCCAATGTTAACATTTTAAGTAAGGACTAGTAAATAGAGAAATTCATGCTAATTATAAAATGTTTTAATATTAAAACCGAGAAGAGTAAGGAAAAAAGACAGAACTCTTGTTTCATCCTTCTTACCATTCTCGTCCAGCAAAGGACATAGTCTCTTCAAGACAGAATCACCGTAAATGTTCATATATTTTCTAAATGTGTTTGCTTTTGTTTCCTGGTTTACTTCCCTGGTTGTGTTAATATGGAAGACCAAACTTGTTAAGGCTTCTGGACATAAAGATTGTTAGATACTTGACTTCATCACCCTTTTATTATAGTGATTGAAGGAGGAAGCATAGCTTACAGATTTTCTTAAAACTTTGAGATTGCTTTCTTATTTTAAATCAAATTTGAGCAGACCCATCTCCTATTTTCTTGGCCTGGTGAATGGCATGTGGCTAATACAATTTCCTATTTATTCAAAGGAATGTAATCTATTTTCAAAGTTACTTGTGGCTAATAGGTTTGCAGAGGCATATTCAGACAATAGAAATAAATCACTCATTCAAAGTTTCTAAAGTGTAGTTTGAGTGAAACCCCATAGTGACTTTTTAAGCATCTCACAAAAAACAATTTATCTTTCTTCTCCCCTACTCTTCCTACTTTCCTACTCCACTAAATCCTTTCTGACTTTCACATCAGGGACCTAAGGAAAGATAAACAGTTGCCACCTCAATTTCTGCACCTTGTGCTGCTGAACTCCCATCAGTTGCTTTCAGTTTTAAGTTGCTACATTCCAGTGGGACAACACCAACTAGTGCTGTTGGTGACCTTACTACTGTTTCCACTGGATTCTTTCCAGGGCTGATTTTGTTTTCAGAAAAATAACCCCTCCCTCCCAGTTGCTTATATGGATAGATATTAGAGCATTTTGCTTCAGATACTACAATGTACCATGAGATTTGGTTAATGATGCATTGGGAATGAAAGAGTTCATTCATTCTTTTGAATCAGTTAATAACTGATCAGGCATAGACTGAATGTGCTATTTTCCTTGCATGGATTATGCATTTTGGAACTCTTTGCTCTTTAATTTAGCATTCTAAATTAACTCATATCATAGCCATTATCGAGGAAGATGACCACCTGCCACCCCCATATGTTTGCTTTAATTACAAATATTTCCATTTGAAAGTCACAAAACTCTACCCAATCCTTTATATAAGTTCAAACAAGGAGGGCCAATATTTCATGAAATAATATCTTATTATAAGGGTCTTCACATAAAAAAAAAAGATGACCTATGAAAAAGTAATGTCAGAAACATAGCAGATGGCTCATAGTAAGAGATTTGCTAGTCTAGTTACATGAAGCTTCAAAAATCTTTGACAATAATGCATAATAGCTTATTTTATTTTTTTGGTTCCTGCTCATCACAGCAGCTTTTATGTAGAATTTCATTTCTGTTAGTTTGGTTTGGGGTGATTCCTTAACTCTCTCCCTTCTTGCTTTGTATATCAAACAACAAATAGCCTTAAATAAAAGTTAGCTTTACACAAATTTTCTAAGTAAAAATTTATGCTTAGTACTTGACTTTCTGGTTCCTTATCAACTGTCATTTGCTTTCTGGTTTGTACTAGAGCAAGCATTTATTATGTTCCTTTTATGCTGCAGATACTTTATAGTGGATATGGAGCATATTGGAACATATCTTTTCATTAATGGTGCCCCAGGGTAGGGTTAGGATAGATAGGTCAGCCTGTCATAAGTGTACAAATAAACTATATGGTTATCACTAGTGTGAAGCATCTCCCTACCTGGAAATATCAGGAGGTTATTTTTAGCATTGATATGTATGGGCTAAAACTTGTAGGATCCTTAAGAATTTACTAGGAAGGACTGTCCAGGTGGAGATGGGAGAGTGAAGAAAGAACTGTGAATTTCCTGAAGCTGACCCTTCTCTGGGTAACTTATCTCTGCCTCATTTTATGGGGAATTGTTGTTTTTCTCAACCTAAATCTTAGCTAAGAAGATTTTCTTAATCTGCCTCAAGTGTATTTTTACATACAGTGTCTTTCTCTGGAAACTAAAAGTCATCTTAGAAGAAAAATGGTTTCAGGGGTTGTAGAAAACAACATTTTAGAAAACTTATTAAAGGCTAAGCATTTTACTTTGTCTATATAAACCTTTCTACACTATTATGGATATTTGTTACAAGTGAGTAAATTGAGAGCTAGGTCAAGTATGTTACACATAAAGTAAGAGATTATGTCAGAGTGTGAAATTAAATCTTTATTATCTGCTTTCCTAGAATGGAAGAACTTAGTAGTGTATGACCTTTGACTCTGTCTTTTTGTTCTTTCATTCTTCTTAAAATTCATCTGAACTTCCCAATTCTCGTTTTTATGTAAGCTATTCTCCCATCTCTGACACTCAGATTGCTCCCAACACCTCAAGCCCTTGATCAAATGCATTTTCTCTATGAGATCTTTTTTGATTACTCATTACAAAATGTGTTTCTAAACAAATTTTCCTCCTTTTCCTCATAACAATGATCAGGGCCCTGATTAAATGAATACTTTTGTGAATTCTAAAACCATAAATTAAAAACTTAGAAATTTAATTGTTAGGCTTTCTAATTTCAGTCAGTGTCCTCCATGTACTTCAAATCCATAGCATTACCTCCTTTGTGGAACTAGAGAAGTCCAACATACAAAGACATGACTTGTATTGCCATACAACTAGATGGACCTGCCTCCCTTAGGATCACACTTTGCAGCAAGTCTCTGAAAGAACATCCAGTTCTCTTTGGAGCCATCTTAGTTGCTGCTTCTAACATAAGGCAGCCTCCACTGCTGCTTCTTATTTAAATTGGACCATCAGTTCTTTGTCCCACTCTCTCAAGTTCAGAAACATAGTCCCACTTGCACTAATAAGTATATCCTGCTATAACTAATCTTCTCCTTGACTGAATGCTTCCATATTCCAACTCAAAAGGAGTTGAGAACTGCAAAATTTCCATCGCTGATCATCCCATCTCAATAACTTCTTGACTAACCCATCCTTGGCTACTTGCCATGTGTCAGTGTTATCTTAGTTAACTATTACATCAACCATAATCCAATGGCAGGAAGTAGGAATGTCTTTGTTTTAAGCAGAAATGGATATGGGAGTCTGCCAGTGAAGTTAGAGCTATAGTTAAAGCTATAACACAGCACCTGTTACTACTCCTTCACACCCTTGTTATATTGACTGGGTGCTTAGCAGTGACCAAATTTTTATGGCAGCATGTTGGTGTGGAGTTCTTACAGGAACACAGCATGGTTTTTGCTTTACTATTTTGTTAGGGTGAGACAATTTCAAAACTTCTTCTTAGATCTTTCTACAAACCCATGTATCAGGGTCCTGATGGTGGTGATATTCTATTTGTCCAAGTCAGTCTTTTTATAATTAAACTTTTAGGAACTAGGAAACTAAATACACAATAAGTTTGGGGACACACTGAAACAACTGTGAGGTAATTCTTATTCACCTTGCAATAAACCAAGTCTGAGAACAAGACTTACATGGAGGAAACTCACATATAAGTTACATCCTTTTAGTCCCACACAAAGCCGAGGACCCCTTTTACTTTCTTTTCTATTTTTTTTTGTTCGGTCACTATTGAGGTGTAATTGACATATTAGTTTCAGATGTACAACACAATGATTCTATTTATGTATATATTGCAAAATGACCACAATAAGTTGTTGGGGATAAATGTAGACCATGAAATCAGCCATAATACCTTGTTTGCTAAAATGTAACACAGAGGCTGCTGGGGACAAAGGAAGGCTTCAGAGAACCAGTAGGCCTTTGGAATGCTGAGGCCTGTGTGACCACTCTGCCATTGGAATACTGTGGGGAATTGCCTTCTGGAAGCTTTCTTAGCCCAAACAGCCATCCTGTGATCTAAGAGATACATGCATTGTCCCTTAGGCTATGTTTAGCAGAATATGCAGGTTAGCATATTGCATCTTTCCTGTAAACAGATCATCCCAGTTTCAGTAAGACCCCTTGTCACACATCAGGTGCTTGAGGAACATTGATAAGGATTTGTGATTGTCCTGACGGACCAATAAAAGCAGGAGCAAAGAAGGGCAAATGGCAGAATTTTCTTTTTTGAGCACAATAATACACATCTATTTATCTTGTAACTTCTTTATCAATTTGTCAGTGGATGCTAAGTTGATTCAGTGTCTTAGCTAGTGTAAATAATGCTACTGTGAACATGGGGGTGAATATCTCTCTTAGACATCATGTTTTTGGTTCCTTCCGATAGAATCCCTAAAGTGGAGTTGTTGGTTCATATGGTTATTCTATTTTTAAATTTTTGATAAGACTCCATCCTGTTTTCTATAGTGGCTGTACTAATTTGAAATCTCACCAACAGTGTGTAAGGAATCCCTTTTCTCCATGTTCTTACCAGCATTTTTTTTTGTATTTATTTATTTATTGAAAATATACACTTTTATTTACTTTATAGGCAGTTTATGTCCTTGAGGGGTACAGCATCTCACAGATTCTGTGGCCAATAGCTTTGGCAGAAAGATTCCTTTGGAATTCGGCACGAACCATGCCACTGTTTCCATGAGCGTAAGTTACTTTTCCCCACATCACTGTTTTGTTCCGTTTGCCACCAGGAGTCACTGTGTTGTCCTCTGTGTTGCACATGTAAGTGTATCTCTTGCCTAGAAAGAATTCAGTGTCATCTCGAGCACAAACATCTTAAATTTTAAGAAGAGCTCTGTGCTCCCTTTGGTTCTGGAGACCCTTGCTTATAGCCAGCAAACATGGCCTTGGACCACAGTCTTCCATGTACATTTGTTGTTTTAGTTCTGTCCCCAGGGGGACCCCACAGGCTCCAAGATGGTGAAAAGGGCACTACATGTATGATTTTAAATTTTCTAGTAGCCAGATTTAACAACAAGCAAAAGTAGCAGGTAAAACAGATTGAATTTTTCTTTTCCCTAACCCAATATATCACAAATATTACCACTAAATCAATATAAAAATATAGTAGTGATATTTACCCATTAGCAGATAGAGGTTTTGAGAAATGGGAAAATCATTGGAAATGCTGTCTTCATTTTGTTGATGGTTTCCTTTCTTATGCAGATGCTTTTTGGTATGCTGTGGTCCCATTTGTCTATTTTTGCTTTTGTTGCTTATGGTTTTGATGGCATATCTAAAAAATCATTGCCAAGATTTCTATCTATGTTTTCTTCTAAGAGTTTTACAGTTTCCAGTCTTATATTTAAGCCTTTAGTCCATCATTTGTAAGAGACTATCCTTTCCCCATTTGGTGTTTTTGATACTCTGGTTGAGGCTTAGTTCTGTGTGAGTTTACTTTTAGACTTCTCTTCCATTGGTCCATATGTCTGTCTTAATGCCAGTACCATGCTGGTTTAATTACTGTAGCTTTGTAATACATTTTGAAATAAAGGAGTGTGATACCTCTAGCTTTGTTCTTCTTTCTTAAGATGGCTTTGAATATTTGGGATCTTCTGTATTTCCATATGAATTTCAGGATTGTTCTTTGTATTTTTTATAAAAAATACCATAGGGATTTTGGTGGGGATAACATTGCATCTGTAGATTGCTGTGGGTAGTATGGATATTTTAAAGATAATAAGTCTTCCAATTAGTGAACATAGAATATCTTTCCATTTATTTGTGTTTTTTTTTAAGATTTTATTTATTTATTTGTCAGAGAGAGAGAGAGAGCACAAGCAGGGGGAGTGATAGGCAGAGGGAGAAGTGGGTTCCCTGCTGAGCAAGGAGCCGCAAGTGGGACTCAATTCTGGGATCCTGGGATCATGACCTGAGATGAAGGCAGATGCTTAACAACTGAGTCACTCAGTCATCCTTCATGTGTTTGTAATATATTTGTGTTTGTAACACAAATATATACAAACACAAATATATTTGTGTTTGTAATATAAAATTCACCTTTGTACACTGTTAGTGAGAATGTAAAATGGTACAGTCACTATGAGAAATAGTATAATGTTTTTTCAAAAATAAAAAGATAGAACTAATGATATTCATTGCAGTATTCTTCAAAATAGCCAAAAAAGGGAAACAATCCAAATGTATATCAATAGATAATGAATAAAGAAAATGTGCATACACATACGGGGGAATATTATTTAGCCTTTAAAAAGAAGGAAACTCTACTATGTGTGAAAAAATGAATGAAACCGAAGAACATTATGCTAAATGAAATGGGGCAGTGACAGGACAAATACTGCATGATTCTGCTTATATGAGGTACCTAAAATACTCAAACTTATAGAAGCAGAGAGTAGAATGTTGGTTGCAAGGGGTTAGGGGAGGGGGAAATGGGATTTTGTTCAACAGAAATAAAGTTTCAATTCTGCAAGATGAGAAACTTCTGGAAATCTGCTGCATAATATCATGCCTTAGGGAACAATATAGGGTTGTACACGCAAAAATTTTTCAAAGGGTAGATCTCCTGTTAAATACTCTTATCAAAATTTTTAAAAGTGGAAAATACTAGTATTGAGATATTTTACATTTTTTTTCTTATACCAGGCCTTCAAAATCCAGTGTATATTTTATATTTATAGCACATCTCAATTTGGACCAGTTCATTTCTAGTGCTCAAGAGCACACGTGACTAACATTAAACAGTACATATCTAGGTGAGTATATATATACGTGTGTGCACCCACAATCCAATTTGTAGCTATTACCTTCAATTATTTCTGTTATTAAGGATTATAATTTAGCAGTTCTTTCAAACAAAATATATAGTTAGTTATGTATATTTTATAGTGATATATAACTACATATAGTGTATATACACATATATGTATATACATGTATATATATGTATATGTACATATGCATTTGCATGAATTTGAGGGAAATCATGATGTAATTTTTAACTTAATTTTCATTTTTCCTCAGCTCCACTATTCCCCACCTGGGAGTTCTGCTCCCTTGTGGAGATAATTACTTTCAACTCTTCTGTTTCTTTTTATATGTACCATAATATATTTTTTTTCATTTTATTTATTTTTTTCAGTGTAACAGTATTCATTCTTTTTGCACAACACCCAGTGCTCCATGCAAAACGTGCCCTTCCCATTACCCACCACCTGTTCCCCCAACCTCCCACCCCTGACCCTTCAAAACCCTCAGGTTGCCCCAACCTCCCACCCCTGACCCTTCAAAACCCTCAGGTTGTTTTTCAGAGTACATAGTCTCTTATGGTTCGCCTCCCCTCCCCAATGTCCATAGCCCGCTCCCCCTCTCCCAATCCCAACTCCCCCCAGCAACCCCCAGTTTGTTTTGTGAGATTAAGAGTCATTTATGGTTTGTCTCCCTCCCAATCCCATCTTGTTTCATTTACTCTTCTCCTATCCCCCTACCCCCCCATGTTGCTTCTCCATGTCCTCATATCAGGGAGATCATATGATACTTGTCTTTCTCCGATTGACTTATTTCACTAAGCATGATACGCTCTAGTTCCATCCACGTCGTCGCAAATGGCATGATTTCAAAAGAAATGAAATCGTACCATAATATTTTTAAACAATAGGCTTATACTACTATTTTATGATTTTTACATTTAACTAATTCTTGCCTTTCTTTTATGGAGATGAAATTTTTTTTTTACAGTTTAATTTATTTATTTTTCAGCATAACAGTATTCATTGTTTTTGCACAACACCCAGTGCTCCATGCAAAACGTGCCCTCCCTATTACCCACCACCTGTTCCCCCAACCTCCCACCCCCGCCCCTTCAAAACCCTCAGGTTGTTTTTCAGAGTCCATAGTCTCTTATGGTTCGCCTCCCCTTCCAATTTTTTTTTATAAACATATAATATATTTTTATCCCCAGGGGTACAGGTCTGTGAATCGCCAGGTTTACACACTTCACAGCACTCACGATACCACATATCCTCCTCAATGTCCATAACCCCCCTCCCCCTCTCCCAACCCCACCTCCCCCCAGCAACCCCCAGTTTGTTTTGTGAGATTAAGAGTCATTTATGGTTTGTCTCCCTCCCAATCCCATCTTGTTTCATTTATTCTTCTCCTATCCCCCTAACCCCCCATGTTGCTTCTCCATGTCCTCATATCAGGGAGATCATATGATAGTTGTCTTTCTCCGATTGACTTATTTCACTAAGCATGATACCCTCTAGTTCCATCCACATTGTCGCAAATGGCAAGATTTCATTTCTTTTGATGGCTGCATAGTATTCCATTGTGTATATATACCACATCTTCTTTATCCATGCATCTGTTGATGGACAGCTAGATTCTTTCCGTAGTTTGGTTATTGTAGACATTGCTGCTATAAACATTCGGGTACACGTGCCCCTTCGGATCACTATGTTTGTATCTTTAGGGTAAATACCCAGTAGTGCAATTGCTGGGTCATAGGGTAGTTCTATTTTCAACATTTTGAGGAACCTCCATGCTGTTTTCCAGAGTGGTTGCACCAGCTTTCATTCCCACCAACGGTGTAGGAGGGTTCCCCGTTCTCCACATCCTCGCCAGCATCTGTGATTTCCTAACTTGTTAATTTTAGCCATTCTGACTGGTGTGAGGTGATATCTCATTGTGGTTTTGATTTGTATTTCCCTGATGCCGAGTGACGTGGAGCACTTTTTCATGTGTCTGTTGGCCATCTGGATGTCTTCTTTGCAGAAATGTCTGTTCATGTCCTCTGCCCATTTCTTGATTGGATTGTTTGTTCTTTGGGTGTTGAGTTTGCTAAGTTCCTTATAGATTTTGGATACTAGCCCTTTATCTGATGTGTCGTTTGCAAATATCTTCTCCCATTCTGTCAGTTGTCTTTTGGTTTTTTAACTGTTTCCTTTGCCGTGCAAAAGCTTTTGATCTTGATGAAATCCCAATAGTTCATTTTTGCCCTTGCATCCTTTGCCTTTGCCATTGTTCCTAGGAAGATGTTGCTGCGGCTGAGGTCGAAGAGGTTGCTGCCTGCGTTCTCCTCAAGGATTTTGATGGATTCCTTTCTCACATTGAGGTCCTTCATCCATTTGGAATCTATTTTCGTGTGTGGTGTAAGGAAGTGGTCCAATTTCATTTTTCTGCATGTGGCTGTCCAATTTTCCCAGCACCATTTATTGAAGAGGCTGTCTTTTTTCCATTGGACATTCTTTCCTGCTTTGTTGAAGATTAGTTGACCATAGAGTTGAGGGTCTATTTCTGGGCTCTCTATTCTGTTCCACTGATCTATGTGTCTGTTTTTGTGCCAGTACCATGCTGTCTTGATGATGACAGCTTTGTAATAGAGCTTGAAATCCAGAATTGTAAATGCCACCAACTTTGGCTTTCTTTTTCAATGTTCCTTTGGCTATTCAAGGTCTTTTCTGGTTCCATATAAATTTTAGGATTATTTGTTCCATTTCTTTGAAAAAAATGGATGGTATTTTGATAGGGATTGCATTAAATGTGTAGATTGCTTTAGGTAACATAGACATTTTCACAATATTTATTCTTCCAATCCAGGAGCATGGAACATTTTTCCATTTCTTTATGTCTTCCTCAATTTCTTTCATGAGTACTTTATAATTTTCTGCGTATAGATTCTTAGCCTCTTTGGTTAGGTTTATTCCTAGGTATCTTATAGTTTTGGGTGCAATTGTAAATGGGATTGACTCCTTAATTTCTCTTTCTTCTGTCTTGTTGTTGGTGTACAGAAATGCAACTGATTTCTGTGCATTGATTTTATATCCTGACACTTTACTGAATTCCTGTACAAGTTCTAGCAGTTTTGGAGTGGAGTCTTTTGGGTTTTCCACATATAGTATCATATCATCTGCGAAGAGTGATAGTTTGACTTCTTCTTTGCCAATTTGGATGCCTTTAATTTCTTTTTGTTGTCTGATTGCTGAGGCTAGGACTTCTAGTGCTATGTTGAATAGCAGTGGGGATAATGGACATCCCTGCCGTGTTCCTGACCTTAGTGGAAAAGCTTTCAGTTTTTCTCCATTGAGAATGATATTTGCGGTGGGTTTTTCATAGATGGCTTTGATAATATTGAGGTATGTGCCTTCTATCCCTACACTTTGAAGAATTTTGATCAGGAAGGGATGGTGTACTTTGTCAAATGCTTTTTCAGCATCTATTGAGAGTATCATATAGTTCTTGTTCTTTCTTTTATTAATGTGTTGTATCACATTGATTGACTTGCGGATGTTGAACCAACCCTGCAGCCCTGGAATAAATCCCACTTGATCGTGGTGAATAATCCTTTTAATGTACTGTTGAATCCTATTGGCTAGTATTTTGGTGAGAAATTTTGCATCTGTGTTCATCAAGGATATTGGTCTGTAGTTCTGTTTTTTGGTGGGATCCTTGTCTGGTTTTGGGATCAAGGTGATGCTGGCCTCATAAAATGCGTTTGGAAGTTTTCCTTCCATTTCTATTTTTTGGAACAGTTTCAGGAGAATAGGAATGAGTTCTTCTGTAAATGTTTGGTAGAATTCCCCTGGGAAGCCTTCTGGCCCTGGGCTTTTGTTTGTTTGGAGATTTTTGATGACTGTTTCAATCTCCTTACTGGTTATGGGCCTGTGCAGGTTTTCTATTTCTTCCTGGTTCAGTTGTGGTAGTTTATATGTCTCTAGGAATGCATCCATTTCTTCCAGATTGTCTAATTTGTTGGCGTAGAGTTGCTCATAGTATGTTCTTATAATTGTCTGTATTTCTTTGGTGTTAGTTGTGATCTCTCCTCTTTCATTCATGATTTTATTTATTTGGGTCCTTTCTCTTTCCTTTTTGATGAGTCTGGCCAGGGGTTTATCAATCTTATTGATTCTTTCAAAGAACCAGCTCCTAGTTTCATTGATTTTTTCTATTGTTTTTTTGGTTTCTATTTCATTGATTTCTGCTCTGATCTTTATGATTTCTCTTCTCCTGCTGGGTTTAGGGTTTCTTTCTTGTTCTTTCTCCAGTTACTTTACGTGTAGGGCTAGGTTGTGTACTTGAGACCTTTCTTGTTTCTTGAGAAAGTCTTGTACCACTATATATTTTTCTCTCAGGACTGCCTTTGCTGTGTCCCACAGGTTTTGAACCATTGTGTTTTCATTATCATTTGTTTCCATGAATTTTTTCAGTTCTTCTTTAATTTCCTGGTTGACCCATTCATTCTTTAGAAGGATGCTGTTTAGTCTCCATGTATTTGGGTTGTTTCCAGTTTTCCTCTTGTGATTGAGTTCTAGCTTCAGAGCATTATGGTATGAAAATATGCAGGGAATGATCCTAATCTTTTGATACCGGTTGAGACCTGATTTGTGACCCAGGATGTGATCTATTCTGGAGAAGGTTTCATGTGCACTAGAGAAGAATGTGTATTCTGTTGCTTTGGGATGAAATGTTCTGAATAGATCTGTGATGTCCATCTGGTCCAGTGTGTCATTTAAGGCCTTTATTTCCTTGTTGATCTTTTGCTTGGATGATCTGTCCATTTCAGTGAGGGGAGTGTTCAAGTCCCCTACTATTATTTTATTATTATTGATGTGTTTCTTTGATTTTGTTATTAATTGGTTGATATAGTTGGCTGCTCCCACGTTAGGGGCATAGATATTTAAAATTGTTAGACCTTCTTGTTGGACATACCCTTTGAGTAGGATATAGTGTCCTTCCTCATCTCTTATTATAGTCTTTGGCTTAAAATCTAATTGATCTGCTATAAGGATTGCCACCCCAGCTTTCTTCTGATGCCCATTAGCATGGTAAATTGGTTTCCACCCCCTCACTTTAAATCTGGAGATGTCTTCGTGTCTAAAATGAGTTTCTTGTAGGCAACATACTGATGGGTTTTGTTTTTTTATCCATTCTGATACCCTGTGTCTTTTGATTGGGGCATTTAGCCCATTAACTTTCAGGGTAACTATTGAGAGATATGAATTTAGTGCCATTATTAGCCTGTAAGATGACTGTTACTGTATATTGTCTCTGTACCTTTCTGATCTACTACTTTTAGGCTCTCTCTTTGCTTAGAGGACCCCTTTCAATATTTCCTGTAGAGCTGGTTTGGTGTTTGCAAATTCTTTCAGTTTTTGTTTGTCCTGGAAGCTTTTTATCTCTCCTTCTATTTTCAATGATAGCCTAGCTGGATAGAGTATTCTTGGCTGCATGTTTTTCTCATTTAGTGCTCTGAATATATCATGCCAGCTCTTTCTGGCCTGCCAGGTCTCTGTGGATAAGTCTGTTGCCAATCTAATATTTTTACCATTGTATGTTATAGACTTCTTTTCCCAGGCTGCTTTCAGGATTTTCTCTTTGTCACTAAGACTTGTCAATTTTACTATTAGGTGACGGGGTGTGGACCTATTCTTGTTGACTTTGAGGGGAGTTCTCTGCATCTCCTGGATTTTGATGCTTGTTCCCTTTGCCATATTAGGGAAATTCTCTCCAATAATTCTCTCCAATAGACCTTCTGCTCCCCTCTCTGTTTCTTCTTCTTCTGGAATCCCAATTATTCTAATGTTGTTTCATCTTATGGTGTCACTTATCTCTCGAATTCTCCCCTCATGGTCCAATAGCCGTTTGTCCCTCTTTCCTCGGCTTCTTTATTCTCTGTCATTTGGTCTTCTATATCACTAATTCTTTCTTCTACCTCATTGATCCTAGCAGTGAGAGCCTCCATTTTTTATTGCACCTCATTAATAGCTTTTTTGATTTCTACTTGGTTAGATTTTAGTTCTTTAATTTCTCCAGAAAGGGCTTTTATATCTCCAGAGAGGGTTTCTCTAATATCTTCCATGCCTTTTTCGAGCCCGGCTAGAACGTTCAGAATCGTCATTCTGAACTCTATCTGACATATTACCAATGTCAGTGTTGATTAGGTCCCTAGCCTTCGGTACTGTCTCTTGTTCTTTTGTTTGTGGTGATTTTTTCCGCCTTGTCATTTTGTCCAGATAAGAGGATATGAAGGATCAAATAAAATACTAAAAGGGTGGCAAAGACCCCAGAAAAATGTGCTGTAACCAAATGAGAAGAGACCCCAAATTGTGGGGGGGAGAAAGGGGATAAAAAGAGGTTCAGAAAATAAAAGAAAAAATTTAAAAAATAAAACAAATAAAGAAAAAATATAAAAAAGAAAGAAAATATATATATATATTTAGATAAACTAGTCAAAAAACGTTAAAAAAGAAAAGGGTAAAAGTTTTAAAAAATTTAGCAGAAGAAGAAAAAAGAAAAAAAATTGAAAAAAGAAAAAAAATTGAATTAGCTGCAAGACTAAAGAAGGGTAGAAAGCCATGAGTTCCGTGCTTTGCTTTCTCCTCCTCTGGAATTACGCTGCTGTCTTAGGAATTGAACCTACTTTCCTTGATAGATGAACTTCGTCCTGGCTGGATATTTTGTTGATCTTCTGGGGGAGGGGGCTGTTGTAGTGACTCTCAATTGTCTTTGCCCGAGGTGGGATTCCACCTCCCTTACCAGGAGCCGGACTAAGTAATCGGCTCGGGTTCGCTTTTGGGAGCTTCTGTTCCCTGAACTCTTTCCGTAGAGTTCCGGAGGACGGGAATGAAAATGGCGGCCACCTAGTCTCCGGCCCGGAGGTCCCGAGAGCCTGGGGCCCCACTCCTCAGTGTGTCCCCAGAGGACAGCACCCAATCACTCCCGTATCCCCAGCCTCTAGCCGCGCTCCGAGCTCACCCAGCCCGCGACCAGTTCAAGGTAACCCCGAGCTGAGAGTTCAGTCCTCGGCTCTGTCTCTGTAGCCGGCTTCTCTGTTCTAATATCTGCGAGCTCTGCGACACTCCAACACCCCCATCCTTCTGTGACCCTGCGGGAGCTGGGGCCACGCTGACCCCACGTGGGCTTCACCCTGGTTTAGCCTCTGGAGCAATGTCTCTCAGTGGAACAGACTTTTAAAAGTCCTGATTTTGTGCTCCGTTCCTCCGCCGCTTGCTGGGAGCCGGCCCCTCCCACCGTGGTCTATCTTCCCGTCGTTTTAGATTCACTTCTCCACCAGTCCTACCTTTCAGAAAGTGGTTGATTTTCTGTTTCTAGAATTGCTGTTCTTCTTCTCTTCGATCTCCCGTTGGATTTGTAGGTGTTTGCAATGTTTGGATAAGCTATCGAGCTGATCTCCTGCTACCTGATGTAGTCTCAGCCTGCTACTTCTCTGCCATCTTGACTCCTCCTCTTACCAGCATTTTTTATCTCTTTTCTTTTTGATGACAAATATTCTAACAGGCATAAGGTATTATCGTGCTGTAGTTTTCATTTGCATTTCCCCTTCAAGCATTTTTTCATGGACCTGTTGACTATTAATAATCTTCTTTTTTTTAAAATATATTTTATTTATTTGACAGAGAGAAATCACAAGTAGGCAGAGAGGCAGGCAGAGAGAGAGGAGGAAGCAGGCTCCCCGCGGAGCAGAGAGCCCGATGCGGGGCTCGATGTGGGGCTCGATGTGGGGCTCGATCCCAGGATCCCAGGACCCCAGGATCATGACCTGAGCTGAAGGCAGAGGCTTTAACCCACTGAGACACCCAGGCGCCCCCTATTAATAATCTTCTTTAGGAAAATGTCCAGTCAGGTACTTTGTCCATTTTTTAGTTGAATAATTTTTTTTGTTGTTTTATTTTGTTGGGGTTTTTGTTTAGTTTTGGTTTTAGCTTTGTTTTTTGCCATTGAGTTGCATGAGTTCTTCACATAATTTGGATATTAACCCCTTATCAGATAGATCATGTGCAAATATATTTTCCCATTTCATAGGCTTTCATTATATTGTTTCTTTTGTTGTGTAAAAACTTGTTTGATGTAGTCCTACTTGTTTATTTTTTACTTTGTTGCCTGCATTTTAGGTGTCAGATCCAAGAAAATCATTGCCAAAACCCATGACAAAAGATTATGTTTTCTTCTAGAAGTTTTGTGGTTTCTTATATTTATGCCCTTAATCTATTTTGAGTTAATTTTTATGAGTGGTGTAAGAGAAGAGTCTAGTTTCATTTTTTACATGTGAATATTTAATTTTCCCAGCATCATTTATTGAAGGGATTTTTTTCCAATTAACTTTGGATCACTTGACAAATATTAAATATGCATATTTAATATTTGTATATATTTAATATTAGTATATATATTTAATATTTTGAGTTTGCTTTTGAGCTCTTAATTCTGTTCATTGGTCTTTGTGTCTGTCTTCATGCCAATACTATACTCCTTTGGTTACTATAGCTTTGTAATATAGCTTGAAATCAAGACATGTGATATCTCCTGCTTTGTTATTCTTTCTCAGTATTGCTTTGGCTTTTCAGGATCTTTTGTGGTTCTATATAAATTTTAGGATTTTATTTAATTCTGTAAAAAATGCCATTGGAATCTTGGTAGAGATTCCTTTGAATTTCTTTGGACATTTTCACAATATTATCCATAAACATGGTATATCTTTTCATTTTTTTGACTCTTCTTTGAAATCTTTGATCCTTGTCTTATAGTTTTCAAAGTAGGCATCTTTCACCTCCTTAGTTAAATTTATTTCTATGTATCGTGTTGTTTTTAATGCTATTGTAAATGGTATCCTTTTCTTTGATTTTTTTTCTGACAATTCACTGTTATTTTATTAAAATTCTATTGAATTATATATATTTTGTATCCTTCAACTTGATTGAATTTAATTATAACTGACAGATATTTGGTGGGGTCTTTAGAATTTCGGTATATAAAATCATGTCATCTGCAAATAAAGACATTTCACTTTTTTCTTTTAAGATTCTGATACCTTTTCTTTCGTTTAAATTTTTAAATATAATTTTTTGTTTGATTGCTTTGGCTAGGGCTTTCAATTTAATGTTGAATAGGAGTGGAGAGACTAGATACCCTTGCCTTGTTCTTGACCTTAGAGGAAAAGCTTTCAGCAGTCAATATGATGTTAGTTGTGGGCTTTATCATATATGGCCTTTATTATGTTGAAATACTTTTTTTTTCTAATTTGTTAAGAGTCATTATCATGAATAGATATTGAATTTTGTTGAATGCTTTTTCTGTGTCTATTGAAATAATCCTATGATTTTTTTTTCTTACATTCTCTTAATCTGATAACACATTTTTTTATTTGTGTGTTGAAGTGTGCTTGCATCCCAGGGATAAATCCCGCTTGATCATGGTGAATGGTCCTTTTAATGTGCTGCTGAATTCAGTTTGCTAGTACTTTCTTGGGGAATTTTTGCATCTATATTCATCTGGAATATTAACCTATAGTTTTCTTGTAATGTACTTTTCTGGCTTGGGTATCAAGGTTATGTTGTTCTCATAAAGTGAGTTTTAGAGTATTTCCTCTTCTGCAACTGGGAAGAGTTTGAGAAGATTTGGTATTAATTTTTCTTTAAATGTTGACAAAAATTTATCAGTGATTTTTGCTTCATATATTTAAGTGCCTTATGTTGGGCACATAAATATTTACCATTGTTCTTTCTTCTTGGTTTATTGAGACCTTTATCATTAAATGTTTTCTGGCACTTGTGTTGATATCATTTTTTAATCCTGCTGTCTATTTTTGTGTTTTGATGTTTTGATGTATCAATATGCTTTGACTTCTTCATCATGTTCTTTTGTGTATTTACTACAGGTTTTCCCCTTAAAATTACCATGAGGTGTACATAAAATATCTTAAAATTATAACACCATATTTTAAACTCATAACAGCTTAACTTGGATAGCATTCCTAAGCTGTAAATTTTTTACTTCTCCTCCTTCTTCATATTTGAGGTTATTGATGTTACAGTTTACATATTTTTTATATTTGTATCCAATAACAGTTTATTGTAGCTAAGGTTATTTTAGGTTTGTGTTTCCATTTAGTTTTTGGTTTGTTTTTTTAACTACAGTTATAAATGAATTATCAACCACCATTATCTTCCTACACAATCTTTGATTATATGTTTAGCATTACCAATCAGTTTTACTCTACCTTCTTAGGTTTATTAATAAATTAATATCCTTTTATTTCCACTCAAAGAACTTTTTTAGCGCCTCCTGTAAGGCAGGTCTAGTGGTGACAAACTCCCTCAGATTTTATTCTTGGAAGCCTCTATTTCTCCATTTCTAAAGAAATGCTTTATTGATGATAGAATTTTTGGTTTGTGATGTTTTCTCTTTATATTTCAAATATATCATTTCATTCTCCCCTGGCTTGAAAAAGTACTATTGAGTAATCTTCTGATAGTCTAGTGGGTGTTTTCTTATACATAATTTCTCTCTTTTATCTAGCTATTTAAAATTTCATTATTGTGTCTAATTTTTACAATTTTAGTATGTGACTCAATTTAGCCCAATTGAGGTTCCACATGTTTAGAGTTCTTTGAACCTCATGGACCAAATCATGGATTTCCATTTCTCTTCCCAGAGATTTCTAGCCCTTATTGTTTTAAATATACTTTCTGTTTCTTTCCCTTTCTCTTCTCTTTCTGGAATACCCCTAATGCAGATATTGTTTGACTTGATGGTCCATAATTCCTGAAGGCTTTCTTAACTCTGTCATTTTATTTTTTTTCTTTTTATTCCTCCTATTGGATAATTTTAAATACTCTATCTTCTTGGTCATCGATTCTCTCTTCTGTTTGGTTAAGTCTTCTTTGAATCTCTCTACTGAGTTTTTCAGTTCACTTATGTATTTTTCAGCTCTGGAATTTTTTTTAGGGTTTATGTTTCTTTGTTGAACTTCTTGCTTTGTTTATGTTTTGTTTTATTAATTTCACTTAGTTGTCTTTAGTTGTATTCTTGTAGCTCACTTCTTTAGGAGGATTATTTTGAATTCTTTGACTGTTCATAGATCTCCATTTTTTTAGTGTCTATTATTATTGGAGCTTTATTAGTTTCCTTTGACAGTGTCATGTTTACCTGATTTTTCATGATCCCTGAGTCCTTATGTTGATATTTGCACATTTAAATAAGCAATCTCTTCTTTCAGACTTTATAGGTTTGCTCAGATAGACACAATTCTTCATCAGTTAAGCTCAGATAAACTCAGTTTGGGTTTCTGGATGTGTCCACTGATAGTGTCCTCAGGCAAGATCAAGCTATCATGGTCTATTTTGGGCAGATACCACTGTCTGAGCTCTGAAGTCAGAAGGGGAGTGTCCCTGGCCAAAACAGTCAGGACTGCTGGCTTGGTTGTTTAGAGAAGCGAGGCTATAGAATGGGCTCCACTGTTGCCTGGGTTATCTGGTCAAGCTTACTAGATGGTTGAGACTGGGTACTATACTCGTACTAGTAGGGTCCTTGAATCAGTTTTCCTACCTTGGTAAGGCAGTAGAACAGGCTCCAAGGCCTGAATACCTCATTGTTTGGGGGGAACTGAATCATATAAAACTATCAACTGAATTTCCTGGCCAGATAGGGCCACCAGTTTTGCTCTGCAGATAGGAAAACCCACAGGCTATGCTTTCTGTTTAAGTGCCACTGCAAGCAGGACTATTGGATAGGCTACAAAGCTTCCTATGTGGTCTGGCTAAGTTCTTTGGTTGAGAAGGTTGAAAGCTGTATTCAGTAACGGGCAAGGCTCTAAATTAGTTTCCCTGCCAGGATAGAGCAGGAGAACCAGATCTAACATCAGAAAGTCTCTTTGTGGTTTTGACTCAAGTCGACCCATGTTGCAAGTTCCCTGGACAAATAGGCCACCAACTTTACTCAGTTGATAATCATCTTTGCCTGCTATAATATCTGCTTGAGCTTTGCTGGTTTACTAATCTTCCAGATGTTCTGAACAATCTTTCTGTTCACACAGGGCTGCAAGCTATTAAGCAATGGGCAAGGTATGACTCAGCTCCTTTCCCTTGGTGGGGGTAGACCAGGTGTCAGTGCTAGAAAGACTCTTTTTTTTTTTTTCAAGATTTATTTCTTTGACAGATAGAGATTACAAGTAGGCAGAGAGGCAGGCAGAGAGAGACAGAGAGGAGGAAGCAGGCTCCCAGCCAAGCAGAGAGCCCGATGCGGGGCTCGATCCCAGGACCCTGGGATCATGACCTGAGCCGAATGCAGAGGCTTTAACCCGCTGAGCCACCCAGGCGCCCCTAGAAAGACTCTTTATTTGGAGACCCAAATCAGAGAAACCACACACCACCAACTTACTTGGTTAAATTGTGCCACTATATTGGCTCTGTGGATGACCAAACCCATGGTTTTGGACTATTTGGGCACGATTGGTAGGAAATCTGTCTGCCAAGATCCAAGTGTTGGTGTTGTAACCATTTTCCACTTCTCTTTCATGATCAGATTCCTTCTAGTAAACACCTATAGATTCCCCTATGATCCCTGAGGGATGAAACCAGAGTGGAGACTCCCAAGAAGTGACCTACAACACTAGGTGAACTGGATGTCCACCCTGAGCTCTTTTCCTATTGGAGGGACCTTAGGCTCAGGGGAGAATTCTGATCTCTTGGCATGGTGCTATGTCCAGAAGGGAGGTAGGGGCAATTTAGTCAGCAAATAGCTTCCCCTCTTACCCTTCTAATGTTAGATGTCTTGGCGTCCATGGTATAGGGGGACATTTTAGCCTCACCTCCATGTTCTAAGATTTTATCAGTGATATGTTGTCCATGAATAGTTGTTAATTATTGTTCTTTTTTAAATTATCTGTTTTTATAAATTTAAATTCAATTAACATATAGTGTATTTTTAGTTTCAAACGTAGAGTTTAGTGATTCATCAGTCTTACATCATACCCAGTGCTCTTTACATCACGTGCCCTCCTTAATTATTGTTCTTCTTGGGGGGGAGGGTAAAGTCAGGAATGACCTATTTACCACCTTGGTGATATCATTTTCAATTTCTTTTGCTTGTTGGTTGGTTGTTTTTCTTTTGCTTCAACAGTAAAACGTTTATTACTTTAGGTCCTTGACATTTCTCCACTTACAGTGTCTCATGTATAGAGTAAGGGGAGTGATTTGGATGGTCTCTGATGTTCCTTCTAACTTTAACATGATGCTTTCTTCCTTTTATATTTATTTCTCAATGTGTCCTCATATGCAGTTAATATACTTTGTCCGGTATTCCCTGCACAAGTGTATTTTTTACCGACTATAATAAAGGCTTCATGAGGATAAAGAATATAAACATTTTGTTTATTGATAAATATCCACAATGCTTTTTAATAAATATTATGTAAAATAATTCATACTTGATTCTTCATTCATACTGTTCTGCTATGTTTTCTCTTCATTCATCCATTCATCATGTAAAAATTTACATAGCAAATACTTATTGATCACCACATCACCTGTTTCCTTCAATCTTATCTGCCTACAAAGCCAACTGAACTTCAGCTTGTCCTCTAAAGTATACTGAAATTTTCAGCTACAACAAATCTCTATCGTACTTGAATTCCTACCACATACACAGCATTTATCATAATGGCCTGCAAATAAAATCTTTAGGGACTTATTAATTAATTGGACTAATTAATTACAATTAATATGGTCTCATTGATACTATGCTACTTATTAATATACTGTCCTTGAATGGTTCTGACTTCCTTAGAGTCTGTGGATTTTCCAAAGACAGGGATGGTATAATATATGCTTTCTAAAATTTATCCATGGTATGTAATACCATCTAGATTTAGAATCTGAAAACTGTCACACATGCTCTTTCTCTCTCCCAATAACACATGTGCAAACACATATACACACACAATCCTGAATGGTGCTTCAGTATCCGTGTGTTTATTCTGCTAGAAATTGAAACAGGAAAGAGGGGGGAAAGAGTTAAATACGCCAGAAAATTGCTCCTAAATTTTTATCTCATTTATGGGGGATAATGGTCTGAGTTATAAGTGTATCATCCCATTTCCTAGCTGCACCCACAGTATGGAAATGCTTCCTTGCCTTTGCCACAATTTATTTATTTATTTCTTCTTCCTTTCTTTCTTCCTCTCTTTCTTTCTCTTGCTGAGAGAAATCAAATAGTCTGAAGTTATGCTGGTGCACAAAGCATTCTAAAATAGCCTTCATTTATGAGCAATCATCTATGAAGGACTAACATTTAAGGAACCTTGCTGTGTCCTTTTCTTGAGATTACAGCTTCTGTATAAGTGACAAATATATTTAGATGGAGCATGAAGTGTTCACTGTACAGCTTTCAATTTGTATAGTTAGCATTTGTATCTTTTAGGATCAAATAAATGCCCAATGGGGAAATGTTGAAGAATACTAATAACTACTAACAAATAACTAAAATAGATGTTGTCCCAGAAGGGCAACAGCAGGCTATATTTCTAGGAAATAAATCTGGGTAAATGATTTATGACTTCTTTCTGAGTATATGTTGTTAAAATTTCTCTGATTGCACATATCCCTTATTCACTCCAAAAATTCAGAGAGACAGGACAAGGGAGAGATTGAAAGAAAGAGATTTCTAATTATTTATCCTATGTCTACTTCTTTGTGAATACTGTGTGTGAAAAAACCTCAGAATAAAAATAAATTTATGGTAATGCATCAGTAATTCCCTATTTTATGTATTTCTTCTGACCAAAGCCCAATGGATCCAAAACCTCTGAAAAAAAGGAATGTTATATAAATAATTCCTAATTAAGAGGATTGCAAATATAGAATTATATACCATATAGGGCCAAACTACACCTTTCTGTTATTTTCATTAGAGAGAGAATATATTTCACTGTATTGGGGCTCTCTCCATATTACAAAGAAATGAGTAACATTCTAGGAAAAAAAACATAAAATAAAAATAGGTACTTTCTCCTCTAAAAGAACATGTCTCATTTAAAAGTCTGCTAGGGGCGCCTGGGTGGCTCAGTGGATTAAGCCGCTGCCTTCGGCTCAGGTCATGATCTCAGGGTCCTGGGATCGAGCCCTGCATCAGGCTCTCTGCTCCACAGGGAGCCTGCTTCCTCCTCTCTCTCTGCCTGCCTCTCTGTCTGCTTGTGATCTCTCTCTCCGTCAAATAAATAAATAAAATCTTTAAAAAAAAAAAAAAGTCTGCTAAATCACATTTGTTAAAAATTTAGACCAATGTTTAAAGTAGAAATAATAATTATTGCCTTAATCATAAGAAATTTCTGAATATTGAAGTTGGAGCATGAGAAAAGAGAATTGATTCGGCTAAATACAGACTTAGAAATCATCCTGTGACTCATTTTCCTGGTGATGATACTGAAGTCTAGGGAGGTGCAATGATGAGCCAGACTGAGACAAAGAACTAAAAATCTAGAATCCAGATTTCCTCATTCTGAGGAATTACAGTGTCCTTTTCTTCCTATATTTAAACTAAGTTGAAGTACAGTCGGTATTTAAAAATACAGATATTTTTCTTTTTTTTTTTTTTTAGATTTTATTTATTCATTTGACAGAGAGAGAGATCACAAGTCGGCAGAGAGGCAGGCAGAGAGAGAGGAGGAAGCAGGCTCCCTGCGGAGCAGAGAGCCCGATGCGGGGCTTGATCCCAGGACCCTGAGATCATGACCTGAGCCCAAGGCCGAAGGCAGCGGCTTAATCCACTGAGCCACCCAGGCGCCCCACAGATATTTTTCTTTGTAAATATACTCATTTTCAAAAACAATTAAAAAGTAAATCAAGTGGTAAATTTAGTGCACCTTCTCAAAGTTGACCAAAAATAAGCTCCTGATACAGCTTTTCTTTTGTTTTGTGTTTTGTTGGTGGTATTGTTGCAATAAAGTATGCATAGCATACAATTTCCCATTTTAACCATTTTTATGTGTGCAGTTCTGAGATACTGAATACATTCACTTTGTTGTGTAACTATCACCACAGTCTCCAGAACTTTTACATCTTCCCAACTGAAACTTGTACCCATGATACCAACTTCCCATTTCCTCTATCTCCCAGCCACTGGAAACCACAATTCTTCATATTTCTATAACTTTGACTACACTAGGTGCCTTCTATAAGTGGAATCATATGATGTCAGTCCTTTAGCAATTGGCTTATTTCATGTAATGTTATGTATGCAAGATGCATCCATGTTGCAGCCCATATATATATGTGTGTGTGTATATATATGTATATGCAACATGCGTGTACACACATATATGTATATGTAATATGTGTGTATATATACATATGTATATGTAATATGTGTGTGTGTACACACATATGTATATGTGATATGTGTGTATATATATACACGCACATATATATGTATATGTAATATGTGTGTATATACACACACACACACACATATATATATATGTAATATGTCTGTTTTCTTTTTTCCATCTTTCTGAGGGATAAATGACAAATGAAAATTGTATATATTTAAGGTATATAACTCCACGCTTTGATATATGTATACATTGTAAAATAATCACCACAATCAAGGTAATTAACATAGCTATCACCTTACATAGGTTATCATTTTCATTTTGTCATTTTTATTGTTGTTTATTTGTGGTGACAACACTTAAGATCTACCCCCAATGAATTTTAAGGATACAATACAGCTTTGTTAACTACAGTCACATTGCTGTACATTAGATATACAGAACTTATTAATCTTGCATAGCTGAAACTTTATATTCCTTCACCAACATCTCATTTTCTCCTCCCCAAACACTGGCAACCACCTCCTTCTTTCAGTTTGACTATCTTAGATCCAACATGTAAATGAGATCACACAGCATTTGTTTCCTGTATTTGACTTACTGTACTTAGCAAAATTTGCTACAGGTGTATCTGTGTTGTTGCAAATGGCAGGATTTTCTTCTTTTCCAAGTCTGAATAATATTTAATTCAATTCAATAATATTCAATTATATATATATGTGTGTGTGTATATAATATTCAATTATATATATACACACACACATATATATATAATTGAATATTATTGAATTGAATTAAATATTATTCACACACATATATATACATACACATACACATGCATATATCACATTTTCCTTATTCATTTATTGATTGATTATTGAGAATAATGCTTTAACAAACGTGTGTGGACAGACTTCTTTGAGATCCTGATTTCATTTCCTTTGGATATATATCCAGAAGTGTGATTGCTGGGTCATATGAGAATTCTGTCTGGTTTTTTGAAGAATGTCCATACTCTTTTTCCATAATAGCTGTACCAAGTTAAGTTCCTACCAACAATGTCAAGGGTTCTTTTCTCCATGTCCTTGCCAACATTGGTATTTTCTGTCTTTTTTATAATAGTCATTCTAATAGGAGTGAAGTGCTAGGTAATTGTGGTCTGACTTGCATTTCACTAATGATTAGTGATGTCGAACATCTTTTCATATATGTATCAGCCGTTTGTATATCCTCTTTAAAGAAATGTCTATTCAGGTTATTTGCCCATTTTTTCAATTATCTTATTTGGCTATTGAAGCTTTTTTTACTATTGCATTGTAGGAGTTCCTTGTTTATTTTTGGATATTAACTCCTTATCAGAGAGATGGCTTGCAAATATTTCCTCCCATTTTTCGATAGATTTTCTCCACTTTCTCCCATTGACTGTCTTTCCACTCTGTTGGTTGTTTCCTTTGCTTTAAAGAAGACTTTCAGTTTGATGCAAGCTCACTTTTCTATTTGTTGCCTGTGCCTTTGGTGTTACATCTGAAAACTCATTGCCTAGACCAATGTCAAGAATCCTTTTCCTTAGGTTGTTCTCCAGCAATTTTAAGGTTTCAGGCTTATGTTTAGGTCTTTAATTCATTTTGTGTTGATTTTTGTGAGATAAGTGTCCTATTTCATTCTTCCATCTATGAATACTCAGTTTTGCTAACACTATTTATTGAGGAGACTGTCCTTTACGTTTGTCATGAAGAGTCTAAGATTTTACATTGCTTAGAAGCTAACAAGCTAGTTTGTTTAAGTCATAGGGATGTTGTTGGAAGACGATAGAATCCTGAGTTAGATAAAGGAGCTGCTTACTCTTGGCACACTAAACCCATTGGGTGTCATGTTTGCTTCACCTTTGCCTCTTAAGTTCCACAAATTCAGTGTGAGGGTCTCAGAGCTATTGCACTCACATGGTTATGAATCACAGCTGAGGAACCTTGAACTCAGGAAATCCAAAGTTTTTGTTTTGTTTTGTTTTTGTTTTGTTTTGTTTTTTTGCTTTTTCCTAATGGCCTACAAGCAGAACTGCTCATTATCCTAAAAAAAAAAAAAAAAAAAAAAAAAGACATCTTTGTTGTACTGGATGGTAAGTAAATCTGTCTTTTATTTTTCAGAGATCTTAATTTTCCAAGGCTATTCACTACACAAACATCCTTGAGAAGTTAAGTTAAACAATAAAAAATAAAAATAAAGTTAAACAATAAAAAAGTCAGTCAGTGCTTTGCTCAGAAGACGTGCAGCAATGGGATAGATAAGGAAACTGTGACTGAAAAACCTTTTATTATTGGTTCTTTCTTCACTCACTAATTGAATTATTCATTTATTCATTCTTCTATCCACTTTTTCTACAATTCATTCAGTGAACATCCCATCTCTTTGCCTGAGACTGTTCTGTTCTTCCATAACTCTGCATTTCAACCACATGGAATAGATCTTTCTACTTTCAATTAATCAATCAATCAATCCTTCCATGGAATTTTTAACACAATGACAGTGTTGTTTTTTTTTTAATGTTTTTCCTTCTACTCTGATAATCATCTAACATTTCTATTATGGAATCCTTTGTTTCCCTCAAGAAAAAAATAACATAGTCTTCATCATTCTTTTCTGATTCCTGTGATTGGAACTAAGCATCTACTTTGGTTGAACTCAGGTAACGATGACAGCTTACATTTTTATGACACTTTTTGAATTCTTGATTTCTTTGATATTTGTTAGTTACTCATGTTTAGTTATAATTCCCTATCTTGGAGTGCAAGATCCCAGGAAAGAGAGCCTGCTAAATCCTCACTTTTTTTCTTATACTCTATAGTGCCTTCACAGTCTCTTGCTTATAGTTGCAAATTGCATATTAATTAAAATTGATATTTTTGAAATATGGTCTGTGTTGCAGCTGGGCTTTTATTTGGTATGCAAAATTACAGTGATTAACAAAGTACATCATTTAAACCATTTTTTCCATTGCATTTGTACTTATATAGAATACATATATATGTATTTATATGTATATAAAATCATATGAAACACATATAAAACATACATATATACAATTCAGAAACCAAGTTTTGCCTACTAATTATTGTTTGGTTATAGTTAGGAAAACAGGTATATTGCCTCAAAAGAAAAACAAAACAGGGTGCCCGGGTGGCTCAGTTGGTTGTGTCTGACTTTTGATTTTTGGCTCAGGTCATAATCTCAGGGTCATGGGTTGAGCCCATGAGAGATTCTCTCTCTCTTTCTCCCTCTTCCTCTCTCTGCCCCCCATCCCCCAGCTCCTGTTCAATCACTCTAGCTCTCAGGAAAAAAAAAAAAGTAAAAGAGAAACAAAACCCCATAACAACATATTAGAAATGAGGCTCAGAAACAAAATGACTGAAAGTGAAATAACTAAAAATACCAAGGATTTTCAAGGATGTTGAGCAGCTGGAACTCATACATGGCTGGAAAGAGTCTAAATTGATACAATCACATAAAAACATTATTTCACAGTATCAATCAGAGCTAAATATACATCTGTTCTGTGACCCAGCAATTACTCTCCTGGCTATACATCGCCACCCCCAGATAAATGCATATGCCCATCAAAAAGCATACACAAGAATGTCCATAGCATGTTTATTCATAATAACAAAGTAATGGAAATAATTCAAAGGTACAGCAACAGAATTTGTAAAATATGACATATTCACACAATATAATACTATATAGAAATTAAACGTATTTTGTTACATATCACAATACGGATGGATTTTATGACAGATTGTTGAATGAAGAAGCCAGATACAAAGAATGCTTGGTATCATTATATTATTCCATTATGAGAAATTCAAAATCAAACAAATTAAGTTTGTGGTAATAGAAATAAGAATAGCATTTATTTTGTGGAATATTAATTATTGAGGGGGTTGCTGGCATGTGATAAATTTTCTATATTTTGATATACATAGTACCTATGGGTTTTGGGTGCATATGTATACACATATATAGTGTGTGTATATTGTGTGTTCACAGTGTATATATACGTTGTGTATATTGTGTACATTGGAATAATCTGATGTGAAAAATAATAGATCAAATTACCTCAAAAAATACTTTAAAAAGATGTTGATACCTTTATGGAAAATTTAAGATTCAATTTTATGGTACTAACAGAACTTTAATAAATTAAGAAACAGAAGGTCATAGATTGACATATTCCATACCATGACAAAATTAATTCTCCCAAAGCTCATCTACAGATGTAATGCATTTCATTTAATGATGCAGCAATTTTATAAAATTTTTGAGAGTGATGCATTTTTGAGAGTGATGATGGTGCTAAAAATTGACATGTTCATTTCGGCATCAGTGTGGAAAAGCCAACAGCCAAGTGTCTGAGGAAATCTAGAATAAAAACAAAATTTGGGGAATTTCTCTTAAATACTTCAGAAGTTTTAGGAGGTATAGTAAATAAGACAAATATTGTTAGGAGAATCAATACACAGACTACTGAAACAGATTTGAGAACAGGGAAACAGATCAAACAACAAGAATCTAGAAATAATTGATGATGCAGCTAGATGGCATGGCCAATCAATGAAGCAGTCATGGTCTTCTCAGTAGATGGTTCTGGGTCAGAAGACTATAGGTCCATATGTACACATGCACATAGTTTCAGTTTTGTAAGATGAAAAGAGTTTGGAAATTGGCTGCATTACACAAATGAACTTAATTTTACTGAACTGTGCACTTAAATTGGCCAGCTTGGTAAAACCTATGTGTAGTTTACAACAATAAAATTTTTTTAATAAAAAATATCAAGAAAATCATTAATATTAAATTCAGAACGTTAGTTACCTTGAGGAAGGGCATGTTCCAAAGTATGCAAGAGAAGCCACACATGTTCATTATATTTCCCAAGCAACTCTGCAGAACTCATGACTGCCAAGGAAATCTTAAGAAGAACTGTTCCTCAGTGTTTTGAGAATCAGGTAAGATAATGCATGTGAAGATCATTCACAGTGCTGTCTTGCGGTATTTTACCTTGTTATAAGATGAAATCCAATTATCTTAATCTAATATATGCTCCATGGGAAACAGAATCCTGAGCTATTGGCAAAACATTTTGCTTCCCCCTTTTCAGTGCTCACAAACCCCATGACGCAGCCACACATTTCTTGTGTCTGGAGAGGGTGGAAGTCGCAGGTAGTGACTAAGTGGCTCAGAGAAGTCATTATGAAAATTAAAAAGCACCTATTCCACCATGTTTTGTAAACTTGTAGTTGTATCAAGCGATAAAGACTACACAGGTGCAATGCACATCCTGGTAAGCTGAAGTAATGCATTTGAGCAAAAAAAAAAAAAAAATAGACATTATAATCACCGAAAGAGTTAAATGCAACATCTTTTGGCTTTCTTGATATCTTTATATTCTCTAGCCGTCCTCTGCTTAGAATTACACAAGGAGTGGGCAATACCATGTAACTGTTAAGAGACCAGTGTCTAGACAAAGTTACACCAGGTGATTTGGGTCTTGCTCTGTGTTTTAGGAGCATATGACATGGGCGAACCCCTAAACCTCTGCCTTCAGCCCATCCTCTAGAAAATAATAATAAGAGCAACTTCTGCATAGAGCAGTCATGAGAACAAAGAGATAGTCTGAATAAAGCCCAGTGTGTTCTGTAAATTTCCCTATTCCTATTACACTGTTCTCAGAAGTGTTCTGCCAGCACTGTGGAGAGCTCTTCAAATTAGAACTGCAATCTTGTAGTTCCCATACCTTCTCCAGGTCCTCAAGTCACTCCGGTTGAGGGTATTATTAATCTATTTCAATTGATTGACAGTTGCACAGTAGTCAGTTACTTGATTTATAATTTGCACCAGGTTATTGAATTTATAATTTGGACTGAGCTCTAAATGCGTTTTTGATTTATGTGTGTCCCCCACGCAGTTACAACAAATCATTGGTGGTTGAGCAACATTTACTGTAAGACACACACATTTAGCAGTTGGATTTTAAAGGGCAAAGAAATTTATATTTCTTCATGTAAATGTAGAGAATCAATGCTTCAAATAATTGCAAAAGTAGCCATGTGATCAAGTGAGGAAAGTCACGCCATTTAATAACCAGAAAAAAATGCATTTTGTTTATAATGTTGTCCCTGTTTGGGCTGCATTACAAACTTGGAGAATTATGCCAGAGGATGGTGAAGATCTAGGTCAGCATTTTTACTTTACACACAAGAGGGCTAAAGTGCTCGAGGCCATAAAGTAGTTAGTGGCTAAGTTGGAAATTGAACCAACTTTCCTGATTCTTGCTTAGGAATCTTTTCACTGTATCTCATAGTTTCTCTGTAACTCCTTTTCTTTCTCTGAAAAGTGTAAGGATAATGATATAATCCTTGCTTCTCAATGGAGTACTTTTCTAATACATGAGAAAGATCTTTGCAGTATAAATACTTTATAAATTTCTACCTACATCCAAACCTTGGTTTCTTTGGTAAGGAGTGAACATAAGTGGTATAGTCAAGTGTACCCATTTATCAAGAGGCACTATTAGTAGAGGGGCTCTATCACCCACATATTTTCAGTTTGTTTTTTAAAGATTTTATTTATTTATTTGAGAGAGAGAGAGAAAGAGATAGAGTGTGAGAGGGAAGAAGGTGAGAGGGAGAAGCAGACTCCCCGTGGAGCTGGGTGCCTGATGCGGGACTCAATCCCTGGACTCCAGGATCATGACCCAAGCCAAAGGCAGTTCTTAACCAACTGAGTCACCCAGGTGCCCCATATTTTCAGTTTTAATCTGCACTAAACCCTATTTTTTTTTTTTCGGATGATAAAAGTGAGGGTCAGAAAAGTTAAGGAAATGCTCAAGCCAGGTTTTCAAATTCCCAAGGCCTGTATATGTGTCACTGCTGCTGGACAGACTAAAATAAGACCTACCAGGTTCTTTAATGCAAGACTGTGAATTTAATATTTTCTGGCAAAGGAAAAACACCTGCCTCTTTAAGATTTGACCCTAATTGTAAAACAGTTTTCTTCTTGCTGCGGTATTAGGTGTCATATTAATCTTTCTTTCTGACCTCATTCTGGCAAATCGTCTTGGAGAGAGGAATAAATAATGTTCTTGTAAATTGATTTATATGAACTCTAGAGATACAGCACCAGCAAAAAATACCAGGCCACGTCTGGGCCTCAGTCAGTGGATCAAAGGTGTCTCTGCCTTATTATTTGTTCCTTATAAAGTTCAGAATGATCACTGAAATGCCCATTTTCCTAATGTCATACCTCTAGTCAAGTATTCTGAACTTTGACCTCCACTGATCAGGTCTCAAATATAATGCAATAACTTCTCACAATGGCCAGGAGACAACCAATTGTAGGAATCTGAACTTGAAATGGAGGGTCAGACTGCAGGTGCAAAGATGAGTAATCAGAACAAAGAGGATACCTTTAGACTTCCAAGTTCTAAATGAACTCTGCAAAAATACTGTTTTAGAGCATCTTAGGGCCCTATCCCTTCCACTCTGAGCTGCATATTAGAGCCTGATGATTTGTTTTCAGTTTTTCAACTCCCCTTTGGTTATTACTGAATGCAACTTTCATCCAGCACAGCAAGTACTCAAAGCGGGGGGTATGGTTGTGCCCCTATCCTCACACACTGTTTCAATAATTTCCTTCTCTGTGAAAATGGGCACACTTTATGTTAAGAGATCATGATCATCTTCCATTCAATTATAAACTTGCTTATTGAATGCCCACAATTTGATTAGCACTCGAAGGAAAGAAAAAAAAAAAAACAGGACACATTTGCTGATCTCAACAATAATAGTATTTCATTGAGGGAGAAAGAAATAACATTGCTTTAAAAACGAAATTCGGTGTATGATAGTGTCTTAAAGTAATTGTTACAGGTAATTTCCATAGAAGAGTCTTTGCAAGGTGGATGAAAAAGTATAGGAAAACATACAAGAGAGGAACATTGCATGAGAGCTTGACAGGGTGATTACATGAGAAGAGAGAAGAGATCTGAGACACAGAAGTAGCATGGCTGAAGTGAAGGAGATATACAATAAACATGTTTATTCTAAAGACATCTGGAGTGAGGCAGTAACTTGGAGAATCAATGTGATGGCAGTTGAATAGAAACATGCACCCTGGTAAAAGATGCCTGGAAATTAAGCAGAGAAATTTGGACTTGATCATGAGTGGAAGAGAACGTGTACAAATATGTTGGATGAGAATGCCTTGTGAGAAACCAGAGTCAGGGAGTGTATGTATCAAAGATACTGCAGGGTGACAGCTTTAACAGATGAGAGGAAGTATGTGAGGGAAAGGGATGGAAGAAAGACATGAAGTAGAGAACTCTGGGGAAGCCCGATAGAGTTTCGGTACTAATTTTATGGTAGTGTTGCCAGATAAAGCAAATAAAAATACAGGAGGCCCGGTTAAGTCCCATTTCAAAATAAATGATTGATATAGTTTTAATATAGGTATGACCCACACATGTGTAATTATATTAAACATTATTATTTATTTGAAATTCAAATTTAACTTGATGTCTAGTATTTTTTTTTTATTCTGTCAGCCCCATCTGGGGAATTTACCTATACCAGTATTTACCTTATGTTTTGGAAACATTCAAAGAGCATTTGTTCTTGTGCTACAGAATTATATGGGTCCCTAACATTTATGTAGTGTCATAAGTACAGACATGTTTCAACAAAAAAATGTTGTATAGATAATATATACTGTATATGGAGACTAAGGTTGGAGAAGTTGTAGCATTAATCTAGGTAGGACTTTCATTAAAAACACATCTGTAACCCGGAGTTCTGAGGGGGAGAAGTGGGAATTGTAGAGTTTTAAAAGGGAATATGCAATTACCTAGAACTTGTAGTTTCAAAACTATAATGAAATATATTTTAGTGTCTTGAGGAATGTATATGAATTAGAATAAACAGCATAATTGGATGAATTGCTATACCATATAATGCCAATTTGACTAAACTTTAAAGCTGACCAAGTAAGGAAGTAAAATAATTTGTCACATCATTTTGCTATTTTTGGAAAGGAAACAATGATTAATTGTAGGCATTAGAGAAATAGGTACTTAAGACTCCCTTAAAAACTAAGATTACACTAACACTTCTAAGAAGCTCACAAATTCACATCAACCACTAAAAAGTGGTCCTAGGGGTGCCTGGGTGGCTCAGTCAGTTAAGTGTCTGCATTCGGCTCAGTTCATGATCTCAGGGTCCTGGGATCAAACTTCACATAGGGCTCTCTGCTCAGCAGGGAGACTGCTTCTGCCTTTGTCTGTTGCTCTGCCTTCTTGTGCTCTGTGTCTCCGTCAAATAAATAAAATCTTTAAAAAGGTGGCCATAGAAGCAAACAAAAGTATTGAACTTCTCATCAAAGAGCTATGTAGAAAGAAAAAAAAAGATTACCTAGATTGTGTGTGATATAAAATTGAGGACCAGAGGAAAAACAAAAAAAATACATTTAGAAGATGCATGATGGGAACAGTGGCAGAATGTGTGGTTGGTATGGGGAGCTTTGAGTACAAAGGCTTGAAAGGCCACGACAGAGAGATTTGGTTGTACCTATGAAATGTCAACATCTGTATCTCCTTACCCCTTTCAGCATAATCAAATTCTGTTGACTCAGAGCACTCTCTTTCAGTATGTAGACTTTCTGGATTGCTCTCATTACTGCTAATTTTTTCCTCCTTCAAAAACCCTTGTAGTCTCCTCATTTCTTTTTCTCATAATGATACATAGCTATTAGGATTCATTTGTTACATATCTTCTCCCATTTGTGAGAACAGAGATAATTTTATTTTCTGTATGTAGTTCTAAACACATAATAGGTGCTCAATAAATATTCCACAAATTCAACAGAAACATGTAAAAGAAAATGTTATGTAACCTTGAATAGGAAGCCAGTTTTGACTGACAGACTAAAATACAAAGATCATTTGCTTATTGGCTTGAAACATGGAGTCTTGATTTGGAAGCAGATTGTCTGTACAGGGTTCCTGTAGTAGAAAGAATCCTTTGAGTTCATGAAAAAAGTGTCTCATCTAGTGAAGAGCCATATAAAAGGAAGTTTGAGATACTCCTTGTCTATTTGTCAAGATAGTTTTAAAAAATCCAGAATGACTGACATATCTGACTTTCAAATGAAAGACATTTTCACTTTGATTGTTGCCAATTATTAAATATTTATCACTTTTATAGAAGAAACAATAGAATAGTTGTAGCAGTCAGAGCTTTACATGAAATAAAGTGTGTTATCTGGAAGAATCCAGTCATCCTTTCATATCACTAATCTTCAGAATCATATGAAAACAGATTAAAAAAAAGGTAGATTTCCAGGATCTGCTGGTCACAATGTGTGTGTTTTTAAATTTTCATTATTCCTCCGTAGGTTAATGTTGCAACTTCCCTAATCACATTGTAGTCTCAATAAACAGTATTTTATTTATGTGTATTATTTTTCACTCAAATCTATATTTCCAATATTAGGTAAATATTATGAATTCATATTTTTCTATAGAACCAAACCAGTTGTTTCTTGACCATCCCTATTTTATAAGGTAATCATTGGCATGAGGAAGTTCCCCAGATGTGGTTGCCAGATTCATTATTTTGGGGTGGGATCCCAGGAATCTATAATTTAAAAAATTGAAGGTGATTCTGTTCATCAGTTGTATTTGGGAATCACAAATGTATTGCATGGTTTCATATTTAAAGAAATTGAGGTCTTAGAAGGCAAAAAGAGGTTTCTGGGCGTCATAAATTTTTTCTGTTGTTGAAAGAATAGGAGATCAGATGTGCAATTTTAGTATACTGGAACTTTTGTGTCTACACTTCTATTGTGGTCATTTCCTTGACAACCCAGTTCCCCTTTATGTAAGCATGCCTAGGACTTAATTTGAGGAAAACTATGGCAGTGTGCCTCCTGGAAGCAATATTTTTGGAAAACTGAGAAATGCAAAGGAGCACTAGGAATCAGGCACCAAAAACAGTCATTTAAGGGTGAGATGAATGTTACCTTCTTTCAACAACTTTGTATGAAAGAAATGGGCAATATCTTGTCAAAGCATGGGATCAAAATCATGTACTCCTGACTATGGATTCATTTTATAAAGCTCAAAGTTCTGATAATAAACCAGCATATAAATATTCAAGAAACTCCTTGATTCGGGAATGTCATAGTACCCTACCATTAAAAAAGAAATCCCTGAAAAACAAAAATGTTGTTCCTATAACGCCATGGTGTATCTTGCTCATGTCACAGACAAGGAAATCCAAGTACAGGAATGGGTAGCACAATACATTAATAGTAGATCGAAGAGTAAAATTATTTTTGTGTTTTGCTATTCTATTATTTTACTTACTGCTATGCCTATGTCCTTTTCTTTTACAACACTGGGTAAACTCATCTATATATGAATATATATAAATGAATATATATGAATATGCTTATTTTGAAAGGTCTAAAAATGTACATGCAAATTTTAAAAATCCCATTTAGGTGGAGAGTGATTGACTAGAAAGTGTACTAATGTTTTGTCTGGGCTAGAGCTGATATTCAAAATACATCATTAAAAGACAGAAGTGAAATGAGCATGTGTTCCTTCCTGGATGCTGTATCAGATCAACCAAACCAAAAACAACCCAAAATATAACATCGAAAAATAACCAAACAAAAGGAGGGGGAAGCCTTCTTAACTTTCATACAGGAACATGGAAATAGATGTTTCAATGCATTTTCTTACATTGGGTTCAGAAATCCCAAGGACGAGAATTTGTATCCAAAACAGGATTTCAGGCATATACACAAATAACTGATGAACCTGAGGTAGGGAATAAGTCATGGAAGAGCAATTGTTTTCCTTAAACAAACATTTCCACAGGGAAGGAGTTCTATAGAGTGGGCAACTTTTTTTTTTAGTTTTTATTTAAATTCCAATTAGTTAATAAACTATGTAATACTCATTTCAGGTGCATGTTACAGTGATTCAACACTTCCATACAAGACCTGCTGTTCATGCTAGCAAGTGCCCTCCTTAATCCCCATCACCTATTTAACCCGTCTCTCTACCCACCTCCCCTCTGATAATCATCAGTTCTCTGTAGTTGGGAGTTTGTTCCTTGGTTCATCCTTCTCTTTTTGCCCCCCATTGTTTATTTATTTCTTAAATGGCAGATGAATAAAATAATATGCTTTTTTTTTCTCTGATTTATCTTACCTAGCATAATACTCTCTAGCTCCAGCCATGTCTTTGCAAATGGCCAGATTTCATTCTTTTTTATGGCTGAATGATATTCCATTGTATGTGTGTATTTTAATATCTATCTATCTACTACTTCATTATCCATTTATTGCTCAATGGGCATGTGCTATTTCCATAATTTGGCTATTATAGATAATGTTGCTGTAAATATTGGAGGGTATGTATCCCTTTGAATTAGTATTTTTGTATTCTTTGTGTAAATACCTAGTAGTTCAGTTGCCAGATTGTAGGGTAGGTAGTTCTATTTTAAACTTTTTGAGTAATGTCTCTACTGCCTTCCAGATTGGTTGTACCAGTTTGCATTCCCACTAACAGTTCAAGTTTGTTTTTCTTTATCCACATCCTCAGCAAAATCATTCACCATGACCAAGTGAGATTCATTCCCAGGATGCATTTTTACACACTAATAGTGAAGCAGCAGGAAAATAAATTAAGAAAACAATCCCATTAACAATTTTACCAAAAATAATAGAATACCTGGGAATGACTTTTGTAATGTATTCTTGGATTTAGTTTACTAATATTTTGTTGAAGATTTTTGCATTTAAGTTCATCAGAGATATTGGCCTGTAATTCTCTCTCTCTCTCTCTCTTTTTGTAGTGTCTTTATCTGGTTTTGGTAGGGTAATTCTGGCTTCATAGAATCAATGTGGAGCCTTTTTTTCTTCTTCTATTTTTTTTGGAATATTTTAAGAAGGATAGGTATTAACTTTTTAAATGTTTGGTAGAATTTGTGGAGAATTTATGAAGCCATCTGGTCCTGGACTTTTTGTTTGTTGGAAGTTTTTTTTATTACTGATTCAATTTTTTTTTTTTTTTTTTTTTGGCTAGTAATCAATCTTCTCAAATTTTCTATTTCCTCCTAATTCTGTTTTGGGACGTTATCTGTTTCTAGGAATTTATCTATTTATGTTGTACAATTTATTGGCATATTTTCATAATATTCTTTTATAATCCTTAGTATTTCTGTGGTATTATTTATTTCTCCACTTTAATTTCTGATTTTGTTTGCGTCTTCTCTCTGTCTCTTTGTTTTTATGGGTCTGGCTAAAGGTTTACCAATTTTGTTGGTCTTTTCACAGAAACAACTCCTGATTTCATTGATCAGTTCTAAAATTTTTAGTTTCTATTTCATTTATTCTGCTCTAATCTTTATTATTTTCTTCTTCTGGTTTTGTGTTTTGTTTTTTCTTCTTTTCTAACTTATTTAGATTTAAAGTTGGGTTGCTTGAGGTTTTTCTTACTTCTTGACATAGGCCTGTTTTGCTACAAACTTACCTCTTAGGACAGCTTCTACTATATCTCAAAGATTTTGGACCATTGTATTTTCAATTTCATTTTGTCTCCATGTATATTCCTGGGCTGCCTCTTTGATTTGTTAGTTGACCCATTCATTGTCAAGTGGCATATTATTTAACTTCTATGTACCTGTGCTCTTTCCAGAATTTTTCTTGCAATTAATTTCTAATTTCATAGCATTGTGGTCAGAAAAGATGCATGGTATAACTTTATATATAATACATATAACTTTATATATATATATAATACATATACATAATATATATATAACTTTAGTCTTCTTGAATTTGTTGATAATTGCTTTGTGGCCCAATATATGATCTATTCTAGAAAATGTTTCATATGTTTTCATATGCAGTTGATAAGAATATGTATTCTGCTGTTTTAGAGTGTAATATTCTGAATAAATCTGTTAAATCCATCTGGCCCAAAGTGAAATTCAGATTAATGGTCTCCTTGTTGATATCTATTTAGATGCTCTATTCATTGATATAAGTTGGGTGTTAAAGTCCCCTACTATTATTGTATTAATATTGATTAGTTCCTTTATGTTTGTTATTAACTGCTTTATATATTTGGGTGCTTTCATGTTGGGAGCATAAATATTTACCACAGTTATATCTTGTTGGATTTTTCCATTTGTGAAATACAGTGTCCTTCTTTGTCTCTTATTACAGCCTTTGTTTTAAAGTCTATTTGTCAGATATAATTACTACTATGCCAGCTTTCATTTCCAATTGCATGATTAATGCTTCTACAACCTTTCACTTTCAATTTATATATGTCTTTAAGTTTGAAATGAGTCTCTAGTAGGCAGCATATAGATAGGTCTTATTTTTCTTACCCATTCCATAATGCTATGTCTTTTGAGTGGAGTGTTTAGTCCATTTACATTCAAAGTAATTATTGATAGCTATTTATTGCCATGTTTTTACTTACCTTATGGTTGTTTTGGTAGTTCTTCTGTTTTCCATTCTTCTCCTGCTCTCTTCTCTCATGGCTTGCTGGCTTTCTTTAGTGATATACTTGGATTCCTTTCTCTTTATTTTTTGTACATCTGTTACTGGTTTTTGATTTCTGGTTACCTTTAGGTTTGTATAAAACATCTTCTGGATATAGCAGTCTATATTAAGTTGATGGTCACTTAAGTTTGAACCCATTCTTTTACTTCTCTCATCACCCCACCCCATTATTTAGGTATATGGTGTCATTCTTCACATTGTTTTATTTCAGGCTGCTGATTTATTCTTCTGTTTACTCTAGTCTACTATTTATACCATCTTAGTCTATTTTTAATTCCATTTATTGTGTTCTTCATCTGTTTGGTTCTTTTGTTAAGGGTCTCACTGATGTCCTCTAGTCTTTGCTCAAGTACAGTGAGTATTTGTATGAACATTATTTTAAATTCTCTATACATGTATTATTTATCTCCATTTTGTTTAGGTCTCTTGCTATGATTTTTGTCCTTTCATTTGGGACATATTCTTCTGTCTCCCCATTTTGTCTTACTCTCTGTGACCATTTCTCTATTAGGAAAATTAGCTACTTCTCCTGCTCTTGAGAGTAGTGGCCTTACAAAGAAGAGGTCCTGTGGTGCCCTGCATTGCAGTGTCCCCTTTCTACCATAACCTGACTTTTCAGCAGTTTCTTCTATGTTTGTTGCAATTGCTTTTCTCTTTGTGGTTGGGGCACTTTTTCCTTCAAGTTAAGTCATTTGCAGTGACTCTCTTTGCCTGCTGTGGGCAATGTTTGGTCCCTGTGGTGTTAATGGGCCAGTCTGGGGCTGCCTTGGGCTTGAGTTGAGTTAGACCATATGTTTTCAAGATGCAGTAGCACCAAAACACAGGCCACTTTCCCTGTGTTGTATCCTGAAAAGCTTGCATTGGTGGGTGGGACTGCAGTCAGACCAGATGTCTGACCCCAGGCCACTGCTGGGGCTGCAGTCTAACTGGTGCGTGTTTGTGTGTGTGCGTGTGTTTATCAATCCCTCTTTCCAGGATAGTATTCTCTTTGGACTGGTGTTTGCTCCTTTTAGGGCTGCTTCCATCCTGTCAAGCTCATGGTATGTCTTTGGATGGGCTTGAGCCAAGAGTGTATTAGAGAAGGCAGATCTGCAACATGTAAGGGGGTGGGATGTGCAGTATTTGCAGGGTGAGCCTTGGTCCTCTATGAAACCTGCAGCACAAGGACTGAGGTAGCCCTGGCTGGTGGAGGTGGATCCACCAAAGTGTGGGGGGTGGTGTGCCATCAGTATTGGCAAGTTAGGTAGCAAATGTCATCTCCATGTTTGTTCTTGCAGGTGGGATGTATTTATGTGGGGTGGGGAGGGAAATGGTGCCTGCTAGCTCCTTTGTTGGAGGAGTCCCAAAGATCTCTGTTCCTCTAGTACATGCTCTGAGATAAGTAAACAACTCTCCCTCCAGTATGCCCCCAGGCATTTTTCAAACTGCTGTGTCTATGCTTTCTCTGTGGGCTGTTTTTTGTGCCTTTCTTTTTAGGGGCAGGGACTCAAGTTTCCTCTCTCAGAGATGAGCCTGCTGGTTTTTAAAATTCCTGCTGGTTGTAAGAGCTTGTGAAATTTGGCCTGTGTGGTTTTCTAAGCACATGTTACGGGGATTTGTCTTCCCAGTACAGGATCCCAGGTGTGAGGGTCTCCTCTCCCCTCTCCATGCTCAAAGCATCCCTCACTCCTTGGGCAATCCAATAGGATCATTTAGATCCCTACCATGTCCTTACCTTTCCAATCTTCTTTTACATGGCCCCCTCTCTACATTTACTTATTGAGGTTGTTCTCTCAGTTTTTGGGTTGTTTTCTGGGTTAGTTACATTGATGTGAATGTTTTTTAGTTGTATCCATGAGGCAGGGTGAGTTTAGAATCCTCCTCTTCATCATCTTTCCAGCAATCTATATTTGGGACATTATTATATTTAAGAAGTATTTGTTTATATAAAGTTAAAATAGGTATACCACATTTTTATATATATATATCTTTTTATATATATAAAATTTTATATATATAAATTTTATATATATAAATTTTGTATTTATATATAAAGATATATATAAATAAAATATATAATATATATAATATATATGTAAAATAGTTCATATGATTCATATATATAGAATATATATATAGAAATAGTTCGTATGATTCATATATATGTGAATATATATGTGAATATATATTCATATATATATGTGAATATATATATTCATATATGAATATATATATATATATGAATCATACGAACTATTTCTATTATCTAGTCTATTATCTATTATCTAGCCATGTCAGAGAGTAGTGGGTACAAATGGAGCTATGTAAAGAATAGTCTTCGTTTTTGTGGCTTATGCCCTTAAAAGCTAATGGCAAACTTCCAGGTTTATAAAGAACAACAACCCTCCTCCATTAACACCTTTCCACATACACCACACTCTGGCTGGTTGGTACTTTGGTTTCTTCCTCACCTGATGCCCCAATGTTCTTCTTCTCTTGCTCTGCATGTTACTAATTTTCATCACCCATGAAGTCACTTTCATGACCACCACTGCTGCTGGTGCTCATATACTAACACCTAAGACAAAACCTTCAAGATATCAGAGTATTACTGGATCTTCCAGAGGCTCCATTCTATCGAAACAACAACAAATTGCCACACCTTGCAGAATGTGAGGAGAAATTTTCTTCCAGTTCAGATTCATACAATGTCAAATGACCATTAAAGCAGCCCTCTTGGTGCCCCATGATTTACAAAACAAGGACTTGGTTCTGCTATAAGCCCTGAAGTATGTCTCCAAAACTGCCAGGCATGAGCTGTGATGCCAGTCCCTTAGGTCGACTCCATAATGCCTTTTCAACCAGGCCATCCATACATGCTCCTTTGGGCTTTTTCACATACATCGCTAGCTCTATCTAAGCCTTCATGAAAATCACCTCACCAAAATACTCCAATAAGTTTGGGAGCAGCTCATTTTAAGGCTGGGAACACTTCGATAAACAGAAATAAATTTCAGGCAATTTCTAACCAGTTGCTATACTTTTGAATATTCAACAACAAAAGATTAACATTCTTTAACATGCTGAATTTATATGAGCTCCAGCTGAAGCAGTAGTCTTTCAAAGGTCACAGCTGCCTAATATCATTTTCTGAAATTGGAAGGTGTCCTAGTCACCTCAGATTTTATATAAAGACATAGTTCATTCCAGGTCATTCATTCACTCACCAAATATTTAATGAAGACTTTTATATGAAAGGTACTACCAGAAAAGCAAAGAAATACATGACAGGATAATGTAGTGGGAGGTTTTTTTGTTTTGTTTTGTTTTTTGTTTTTTTAAGCTCTTCTCTCTGTCTACTTGCCCCACCTTAGCCTAAGTTACTCAATCATTATACTTTGTCTCAGCGGAGACATATGATTGCATGATAGCACAGAAATGAGAGATTTTCCTTGCCTTTTAAAGTTCCTAAACCTCTTTACACTAGGAACTAAGATGAATACACATTTTTAAGGAGGGTTTGAAGATGGTAAAACTGGGTAGGGTTAGGTAGCATTCTTTCCTTCCCAGAACCCATCCCCTAGATATTTTCCATGTTAGAAGTACAGAGTAAGTGGTGCCTTGATGGCTCAGTGGGTTAAAGTCTCTGCCTTCAGCTCAGGTCATGACAGGGTTCTGGGATTGAGCCCCACATTGGGCTCTCTGCTCAGGGGGGAGCCTGCTTCCTCCTCTCTCTCTCGGCCTGCCTCTCTGCCTACTTGTAATCTCTGTCTGTCAAATAAATAAATAAAATCTTTTAAAAAATTAAAAAAGTACAGGGTAAGCAAAATTAAATAACAAAATGTAGTTTGGACATTGTTGGGTCCCAAAAGAGAGGATCTGAGTAAAAGAAAATAATATCTGCTTCCTAAAATTCATCCTGCTACTTATAATTATGATGATCATAATATGTGTCATCTAAATTTTGGCAACTTTTTAGTAACAGGGCACGTTAACAAGATTTAATGTCAGGACAACAGAGTTAAATTCTGTCTAAGGGATGCTAGGAAACTACGGTCAGCCTACTTGTAACCTTTTTTGTCATGGAATCCTTACCTCTGATGTGACTGGATCAGAATTCAGAGAGGGAAAATTCCTTTATTTTATAATATCTTCAGTTATTGGCTTTGCCTTTCATATCTTGGTCCATCTTTTCTTAAGATTTATTTCCCAGTGAAACATTTTGAGAGGACAAGAGATTTGAAAGTGCATATCTAAGGAAAAAATAGTGAACACTGGAAAAATTTAGAAAACCTTGACAATTAAGGAAAGTAGAAAATTAAGGATGTTCTGATAAGAGTAAGAGGGAAAATACTGGGCTGAACAATCTTCCAAATCTAAAATTTTGTTATTTTTGTGTCAAAGTAAGAAGATTCATAATGATTATCAAATATGTAAGCAACTAAAAATTGCGGCTAAAACAAAACTGCTCACCAACTATTGCTGATAAGATTTAAGCATATACATATTTTCTGTTATTAAGTTTCTCATTGTATTTCTAAATAAGATGGTACAAGCGAAAATCTATTATTTGTGATCCTACAAACTCTTCTCCTTGTCAAGAATCTGTCTAAGAGTCAAGAGATTTTCATATTTCCAGTGAATTTTTCTTTGTGCTTTTCATATCATTAGAAATTACCAAAAGTTCCCACTAGCTGATATGAAGGCATTTATCTGAAACTATTCAAGTGATAAATGACATGTCATTGTTAACACAGAAGAGGTTTTGAAATCTATCTTCTCAAGTGCTAAGTTAATCAAACTGCTTATCCTCCTATGAACCTGAGATCAATCCTCTAGATACTCTCCTCCTTCAATGAGAGAAGGATAACTCTGAATGCATGGCCCCAGGGATGAATGTGCCTGATAATAAAGAGTAATAGAGAGGAATATGGGAAAGAATAAAGGACACAGTTACCACGGCCAACTACAGCTGTTTCACTTTGGAAAAGTCATTCCTAGCACTTGGGTGGTTATGTGTCTTTGGCATACCAAAATGAAGATTTGACCTCATTACATGCTTACTTAAAATCCTTCAAAGACTCTTGGATAAGGTCAAATGAATAACTGATAAAATTAAACTCTTTTTTTAAAATTAAACTCTTCAGTGAAATTTTCCTCCCTAGGTTCATTTTGTAGCATTTTTTTTCTTATGATTTCCTTTATGGTCTACCTAATTTACATTTTAATTTTTATTTCACACTACTCTCTTGTACTCTACAGTTCTGCCATGTCTTGGCAATTCTCAAATCTTCCAAAAGCCCAGGATGACTTGGAAGGAAAGTCTTATTCCATAGGATAAAGAATTGTTCATGAATGAGGTAGAATTAAAGAAAGAAAACAATCATTTCCTTACCATTTAGGTTCAATAACCAACACTGGTAAATTGTATCTGCTGATAGAGGGTCTAAACCATCTTCAGTGAAATCTGTTCAAATCTGTTCTACTAGATGGCAATGCAGTAACTCTGGAATAATTTTTGTATTAGTTATGATCTTCAAAAGATTAAATAAGAAATAAAGTCAATGCCTAGATATTTAATTAATGATGTGATTAACACAACATGTAAGAATCCATATACGTATCCTGGTAGGAAATACACAAGTAAGAGAAACTTAATAATAGAAGATGCTCCTAGGGGGCAGAGGATTAAAAATTGTGTCCTGCCAGTGAATTGCAACCCTTAAAAACATGTTATTAAAAATATTAAATTAATGACAACTAGTTTTCATACTGTCCTAAAATCACAAATCCTAGGTTTTTGAAAACATTTGGTGGATAAACTTATCAGCAGATGTAAATTCAATATTGGGCAGAAACACATTTAAAGATGAATAAAGCTATAATGTTAGTTACAGAAATAATTCAGTGAAATTTGAATTCTGGACATAATCTTAGAATCTAGCAATGAAAATACTATGAAAAAAGTAAAAATTTTTTTTTAAAGATTTTATTTATTTATTTGACAGATAGAGATCACAAGTAGGCAGAGAGGCAGGCAGAGAGAGAGGAAGGGAAGCAGGCTCTCTGCTCAGCAGAGAGCCCAATGTGGGGCTCGATCCCAGGACCCTGGGATCATGACCTGAGCCAAAGGCAGTGGCTTTAACCCACTGAGCCACCCAGGTGCCCCGAAAAAAGTAAAATTTTTAAGTATGTTTATTTCAAGTTGATTTCTCTTTAATTGGTACTTATGCTTTAAAAACTGGTTCAGAGATGATATTATACAATTAAACATAAATCATTGAAAACAGCCACTTTGTGTTTCTTTTCTGAACACTTGTCTGGAAATCAAGTTTGAAATATTCTAGATATATGTATAAAGTCTAAAGAAATGGATGAAATATGTCAAGAAGTAATCCCCAGCAATTTCTAACAAAAAACTCATTTTACATGGAAGAACAGTGGAAAAATAAGATTCAATATACACTAAAATTCCTAAGTGCAATAGTGAAAGGTGAAATAATTTATAAGCATTTTATAAATATAAAAAATGCTTCAACTCAGTTTCTAGGAGAACATGTTTTTCATTGAGCTCTCAGACCACACTTAGTCCTTCCATTGTAAACGGGGAGAAAATTAAAAACAAATGTGTACATGTATGTACACATAGATAAGTATAAATATGTGAGCTCTATCACAGCATTGAGCAACAGCCAATTCAAGAACTTTATCCTTAAGAAAATGGATATGCACTATGGAAGTCCCACCTTCAGTTTTGCTCTATGAGGATAAATTTCTCACCAATGTACAGTGAAATGGAATCCAAACAAACCATGTGGTGTTGCTGAGTAGAGAAGGCACAAACCTGAGTTTGGGGCAGATGAAACAGTTATACACCATATATGAGAGTTGTTTAGAAGAGAGGAGTCCAACAAGGCCAAGGAAAGTTCCCCAAAAGTTCTTGGGTAAGGACTGGGCTTTCCGTACACAGAATGAGACTGTACAGACTTGCCAGAAACCAGCAGTTGTGAGATTCAAAACGGAGGAAGAATACTAGAGACTGCAACATTCTGGAGGCATGGGGGTTTGGAGGCATCCCTGCTGCACTGATACCTAACAGAGACTCCACTGAGGCCATGTTTAGGAATATAACCTTCCAGAAAAAGACTTCTACAGACTGACTCAACCACGGTCTGAAACCTTCATAGTATCTCTGTAAAAAAAAAAAATGGAATTTTGGAGATTGACTCTTGATAGTTTAGAGAGGTCTGGAAAACACAGTGGGCTTTCCCCAGGCATAAAAGTCATAAAATCAAGCCTATCCAAGTTCACAATGATCAGCCAGTAATGGAACTGCCCACTAAACTAAAACCCAATACCATTAGAACAGAATCGGGTACCTATACAATGTATAAGCCATAATGTCCAGAATAAAATAAAAAAAAAATACTGGTGACTCAAGCATGAGAATGTGTTCCATACTAAAAAAAAAAAAAAAAAAAGGTGTAGTCAATAGGAGCCAGCCAGTGATGTTACATATGTTGGATTTATCACATTGCATCTACTATAAAATATTCAAATAATTATCAAAATATATTGAAAGGAAATATGGTTCTAATGAGTGAATAGACCATTTGAAAGGAACAATTGAAAACTATAAACAAAAACTAAATGGGAATTCTTGATCTTAAAATTATAATAACTGAAATCCAAATTTGGATGAAATCCAAATTTTTGGATTTGAAATCCAAATCTTGGATGGTAAAAGTTAACCGGATGGCAAATTTGAGATTATAATCCAAGGTAGAAAGTTAATGTCCATTGCATGATACTAAGAATATTTTTGAGAAATAGCCTAAAATTCATTTGTCAAACAACTGAATGATAGATCTTATTAGGGTTGAGTCTTTTCCTTTTAGAGAATATTTGGGAATTCATTTATAGGCAGGGGATTATTGATAATACCAGGCATCCTAATATTGGATTAATTATGGGGCATGGCATATCAGTGAATAAATCAATCTTACCAGGTATTTTAAAGCTGTTAGTTATAAATGCTAATTAGAGCAAAGTAGCTGAAAATGTATTTTAGAAGTAGATGTGGAGAAGAGTATTAGGTTATTTCACTCGTGATGAAGGCAAGTGGAAAGCAACTATTTATCAATGGTATGTCACCCCCTATTGTTGAGAACTGAGAAGAAATGATTTTGTTCAGCACTGAGATGGGCCCCAGAGAAGTGATCCAAAGTTGTTTTCCTGTATTATGTACTAAGATATTCATAAAAATGATTCAACTTTTGTCATCTCTTTTGTACTATACTTACCTACTTACCATGTATAATATCAAAATAATTCAATACTTCCAGATGACATCAGCTTGATGTTTGTATTTTGCAGTATTCAAAGAAAGCTCATAATATCTTTAAGTGGTTCATTGAGGCAGCAGTGCTCTATAATAGATATAAATTGCTAATCACCTTGATGCATTTGCAGGAAAGGGCAAGTAATATTCAGAAACCTTCTCAGTGGCATGTTTTTCTCCCCCCACTCCACTAACTATATAACCTAGGCTGGAAGAATTGCTTTTAGTATGTCCCGCTGCTGCTCAATAGCTGGAAGTTGGAGAAGACTCCATCTACCCTATTCTGGACATTTTTAAAAATGTTAATTTTCCATAAGGTTTTGATTCCTCATTTTTCCAGCTGATGAAGTGGCTGTATGTTACTTCTGGCACTCACCCTGAAAGTTGATCCATTCACATTATAAAAGAAAAAAAGTGCAATCTCTTTTTAATCGTCTTATTTAATACTACTTCACCCAGAAATCTTTCTTCCATTTACCATAAGCAAATTCAATTCCCCACATCTCTGTTTTAAAGGAAATTTAATTGTTAATGAAGCTGACGAGCTTGTAGTTTGACACTTGGGTGTTGCCTCCAGTGGACTAAAGATGATGAATCAATATTGATTTCTGTTGAACTGGAAAAATATGAATATTTCATTAGGGATCAAACAGCATATGAAGATACGGTTCTAATTTTAGGCATCTCTTATTTAGGGAAAATTAACCAAATCAATAAAATTACATAATCTCCATCACTAGAATATAAATTCTTTACATTTATTACTTAGGAAATATTATTATTATGAATTAAGTGGGTAAATAGTTAAAACTTACATATTTTCCCTATTCAGTTACTAGCAATCTAATCGAAGTTTCCAATATCTTTGTTCCAAAGCAAAGAAGTAATATTTAGAATTAAAATCAATGTAGTAAGATTAATTTGATAATATTGCTGCTGTTTTTAAACCTGAGAATCTTTAATAAAATAATGTTTGGCTCAATCACTATAAAGTGTGAATAAATGCTTAAGTCTTAGCTCTGGCCTTAGAATCACATATGGATTATGATATTAGTTCTGTTCTTTACCAGCTTAGTGTACATGTCTCCAAAACCTCAGTTTTCTTCATTTGGAAAATGGAAAGCTTGCCTTGAAGAATTTTGCCAATGTTAAATGGAAAATATACACATGTATCCTGTGTTTCTCTGTGTGGGGTTGGGGGTGGGGGGTGGGTGTTTATGTGCATAAATCATATTGTCTTCTCAGTAGGTCTTATAAATCCATTCTCTGAAACATTTTCTTTTTTCATTTTGAATTACCTTTTTTGATAACTTTATAAATAGAATATGCACACCATTTTTAGTTGTCATAAGCCCCAATTTTGACAGATTTTGAATGACTGTACTTAGAACAATTTCTCCTTCATAATTAAAATACTATTTGAATTTGAGAACTTTACCATGTAGTGAATCTTTGTGATATAACTGTGGAATATTAACATCATTGTGATTAAATAACTTCACATATTAAAAATAACTGGACATTAAGAGAACATACCAACTTGATTACAGTTACAAGAAAGTGATGGATCTGAGAATAGAGACTACCTTTTCAACATAATCTGGAAGTTGCTTGGAAAGGCATTAGGCAAATATGTTTGGTACCCACTAGTACTTGTAAACCTCTTCAGTCCTCCCCTTACCTTTAGTGGGAGCCCCCTGGCCACCTGGACACTAGGTCAGGGGCTATCTCCCAGCCTCTCTTCAAATACCAAACACTTCTATGACTAAGTCTAGGGAAATGAAATATAATCAGAAGTGATGTGAGCAACTTTTAAATCATGCTGAGAACAGAAACATGGGTGTACTCTCTCTTTCTCACTTTTTTGTTTTTGCTATTTATTATGTTCATTTATGATAAAAACCCAAGAATATATTTCTAAATGTTGAAAGCTTTTCCAAGGTAATGTAGAAGCACCATATTAAAACTATATAGCCTGGTGGTCTTACTGATCCAAAGGTTTTGCTTTCAGATTCTAAAAGAATGAAAGCTTTGTTTTTTTTTAATAAAGATTTTTAAAAAATTTTTATTCATTTTTAAATTTTTTTTTCAGTGTTCCAGAGTTCATTGTTTAAGCAACACACCCAGAATGAAAGAATGAAAGCTTTGTTGTTGTTTTTTTAAAGATTTTAAAAAATATTTTCTTTTTTAAAATTTCTTTTCAGTGTTCCAGAGTTCATTGTTTATGCACCACACCCAGTGCTCCATGCAATATGTGCCCTCCATAATACCCACCACCAGGCTCACCTAACCTCCCACCTCCTGCCCCTCCAAAACCCTCAGACTGTTTTTCAGAGTCCACAGTCTTTCATGGTTCATCTCCCCCTCCAATTTCCCCCAACGCCCTTCTCCTCTCCACGTCCCCATGTCTTCCGTGTTATTTCTTATGGTCCACAAATAAGTGAAACCATATGACAATTGACTCTCTCTGCTTGACTTACTTCACTCAGTATAATCTCTTCCAGTCCCATCCATGTTGATTACAAAAGTTGGGTATTCATCCTTTCTGATGGAGGCATAATACTCCATAGTGTATATGGACCACATCTTCCTTATCAATTCGTCCTTGAAGGGCATCTTGGTTCTTTCCATAGTTTGGTGACTGCGGCCATTGCTGCTATAAACATTGGGGTACAGATTATTTATTTATGAGAGAGGGAATGTGCATGGTTGGGGGCAGGCACAGAGGGAGAGAGAGAGAGAGAGAGAATCTGAAGCAGACTCCCTGCTGAGCATGAAGTGGCATGGTGGCTTGATCCCAGGACCCTGAGATCATGACCTGAGCTGAAATCAAGAGTTGGTCACTTAACTGATTGAGCCACCTAGGTGTCCCTAAAAGAATGAAAGCTTGGCATGTCTCACATCAGTTAACTCAACAGCACTGGAAGGGAACTGACTCAATAGTGATACTTTTCTGGAGACAACATGAAGCTTTTATTAAAATCAGATATGGAGATAAAAAGTTGGCTTCTGGTTAAAAATACGAAGCAATAGATTTGTATCTCTGCCCAAATAGTTAGCCTATCAACTCTGAATGAAGTAGACTATAGAGTTAAAATTTTCTCTAGGAAACATCTTTGAACCTGTTAACGTGCTAAAATCTACTGTCTTGTGTTTTTATTATTTTCTATTGGGGCTCCATCATCTTTAGAGATGCCTCTGAATGCTAGGTAACTTCAGGTTCACATTCTACCTTCAGTATACACCAACTCTAAAACACTGAAAAAATAGCTTAACCATTTCAAACCTTACATACCTAGAGTGTAAAATAAAGAAAATTATCACCTGAATAGGTATTTGTGAGTTTTCAATAAACTGAAAAGCATCAGAAATAATAAACATCACTCATTGACATCAAGGTTATAAGCATTTTGATATTTGTATCGTAAGTGTCCCAATTATGTCTGATGTTAAATAATGTAAGTCATATGTATAACATATCTATTAGACCCATTTTTTTAAAAACAAAATTAGTAACACTCTCTGTAAACCAATATACCCAAAGATCATTTTAGTAGGAATTCAATATAAAAATTATTAGTGAGATATTTTACATACTTTTTTATTTCTACCACATTTTTGTAATTAGTAATGTGTATTATACTTACACCACATTAGTCTGAACTGGCCACATCCTAAGTGTTCAGTAGTTGCATGTGACTAGTGGCTGCTGTTTTGGGCAATACATGCTTTAATACACAGTAGTTATTCAAGGTATGTTTTCACTGAACAATGGCCCAAGTTACAGATAAACTAGAGGATAGTGAGACCAAAGCTATTTCTCATACCCAGTGCTTTATTATACGGAACATGATACATAATTGAAGTGGAATATAAAAGCCTACATTATGTGATTATTGATAATACAAGCTGTTATTTTGAACATGATCTTAATCAAAGTGGATTTTAATATATACATATTAACTGTGTATAAACAAGATAACATGTTATTCTCTTGAAGTATAAATTGGAGGACCAGATCTTGATGGAACTGATCAAAGTCACTATAAAATGAAGTCTTTTCAATAAGCTGCACAGGTGTATTTCTTTTGTTCTGTTAATTTCCATGCTTTCTTTTGCCATTTTTATCTATCTGTTATAGGGATATATTGATGACAACACAGATTTATCATTTTATTTGCAGATTTTAGAATCCTCTAACATATGCATTCAGATTATCCCTGGGTAAGCATGCTTTAACTGAAAGGTAAACAAAAGATTTCCTCCATCAGGCACCTACAAAATTACTACACATGGCTCTAAGCAAGCCCATATTAAATACAAAATGAATATTAAAACATTTTCACTGGAGGGGCGCCTGGGTGGCTCAGTGGGTTAAAGCCTCTGCTTTTGGCTCAGGTCGTGATCCCAGGGTCCTGGGATCAAGCACCACATCTGGCTCTCTGCTCAGCGGGGAGCCTCCTTCCTCCTCTCTCTGTCTGCCTCTCTGCCTACCTGTGATCTCTCTCTGTCAAATAAATAAATAAAATCTTTAAATTAAAAAAAAAAACATTTTCACTGGAAATATCTACTATCTCTGAAGAGTTAAAAATGGCATAAAATTTCTTCAATTTTTGGGAAATTGCATTTATTTTATTTATTTTATCTTACTCCAGAGCATTAGTAAATTCATTAAAACATAAAACACAAGTAAGGTATATTACAATTATTTGTGGTCTGTTTTATGAGAGGAATAAAATGCCCAAATTAAGTGAAAAAAAATTAGACCAATAAGAAGGCCCCATAAATTAGCTTGTATGAAATTAAAATATAAATGTATTTGCTCAAAACCATCAAAATCAGTATAGAATATGAAAGAAAAATACTCTACTAACAAAAATTATTGGCAAAATGTGAGTATCTTTGAATGACTTTATGGTATTTCATGAATGACGCCTAAAAAAAAAAAAAAAAAACCCAACATGGTGTATATATATTGAGTAAGAGGACATCACATTCTGTTTTTTGGTGATGCACTAAATATTAGAGATTTTATTTTTTAATTATTTTGAATATTTATTTTAAAATGACTTAAAAGTAATGAGGGTCTCTGGAGTTCCTTGTGAAAATAACTAAGAATATATGAAAAAAAAGGGGCAAATTAACCTACTACATATTGAAAAATTACAAAGCTATTGATAGTGTCATATTTGTCCCAGAATACCAAGCAACATACCTGAATTTGTATAGTTCAGAGTCTACAGAACATATATTTTTAAAAGACTTTATTTATTTATTTGACAGAGAGAGAGATTACAAATAGGCAGAGAGGCAGGCAGTGAGAGAGGGGGAAGCAGGCTCCCTGCTGAGCCACCCAGGCACCCCCAGAACATATTATACGTAAAGCTGATATTCTCAGTGGAGAAAGAGAGGAATATTCCATTGGCCACGCTAGAATAGAGTGACTGTTTTTCAAACTACTTTTCATCTCTGAGCCTATTCTTTAAAGAGATTTTAGGTCTTTATGCTTAAAGGTAGTAGGAGGAGGCCTGGAGACCAGCTAATTGCTTAATTGCTTTTTTTTTTTTTTTTGTCTTTTGTCCCTACCGGTCCTGAAGCTACTCAGAACACCTGTTAGGAAAGCACAGTAAAATATTCTCTGGGCAGTTACTTGACTAAATTTGGTCAATACATTGCTAACCACCATGGTACAAGTAGAGACGTGAAATGTGCTTGCACTGTTGGATTTGCTCATTTGCGTTACTATATTTTATCAGGGAAAAAATATGCTTCAGAGAACTGAAGTTACAGCCCTACCTTCAGTTTGCTACATTTGAAAAAGAATGAATGGAAACAATTTTTTTTTTAAAGATTTATTTATTTGACAGATAGAGATTACAGGTAGGCAGAGAGGCAGGCAGAGAGAGAGAGAGGAGGAAGCAGGCTCCCAGTCAAGCAGAGAGCCCGATGCGGGGCTCGATCCCAGCTGGGATCATGACCTGAGCTGAAGGCAGAGGCTTTAACCCGCTGAGCCACCCAGGCGCCCCAGAATGGAAACAATTTTATCAGGTACATTTTTCTGCGTCTTTCAGGGAACATATGAATTTTTTTTTTCTTTTTCAATCTGTTAATGAGATGGCACACATTGATTCTACCTACCCTGTATTTCTGTAATAAAACTCCACTTGATGGCTCTATGTATATTTACTGGATTCTATTTGCTATATTTATTTATTTATTTTTAAAGATTTTATTTATTTGACAGAGAGAAAGCACAAGAGCGAGCACAGGTAGGCAGAGGGAGAGGGAGAATCAGGCTGCCCACTGAGCAGGGAGCCCAATGTGGGGCTTGATCCTAGGACCCTGGGATCATGACCTGAGCCAAAGGCAGTCGCTTAACCAACTGAGCCACCCACGGGCCCCTCCATTTGCAATATTTATTTAGTAGATTTTATGTCCACATCTGTGAGCATGATTTGTCTCTCACTTTCTATTATTCTAATTCCCTCTCACATACTGGTAAAAAAAAAATTATTCCTCCTCATAAAATGAGTTGGAATGTGTTCCCTCCTTTTCTCCTAAAGAGTTTGTGGAATATTTCTGTTGTTTCTTCTTTAATATTTGGAAAAGATTGTTGATGAAACTCATGGGTCTTAAGTTTTCTTTGTGGGAAGTTTTGTAGTAATGTTTTCAGCTTCTTTAGTTGATACCAGCATATTCATATTGTTTATTTCTGCTACTATTAACCTCAGATAATTGTATTTTATTTAAGGATTTTTTTCTATCAGATTCAAACTGTGGATTTTTTATGTATAATTATTGCTTTAGGTTTATGAAATCTGTAGTGATACCCTTTATGTGTTTTTGGTATAGATAGTTTTTATTTCTCCTTTTTTCTTAGCAGGCTTGCTAGGAACTAATTAATGCTTAAAACCTTTTCAAAGAAAGAGCTTTCTGTTTTTTGTGCATATTTTGTGCATATTAATTGATGTCTATTTCATTTTATATTCATCCTTTTACTTAAAATTTTGTCTCTTTTTATTCTAGCTTTTGATAAAAGCTTAAATCACTAATTTTTTTGCCTTTCTTGTCTAATATATGCTTTTAAGACTATGCATTTCTAAGCACTGCTTGTACCTTGTAAGTTTTGCTATGTCAAATGCATGATATCTCAATTATAATTTAGTTCAAATTATTTTCTGATTTTGATTTTACCTTTCCCTTGTTATACAGAACACTCTTATTTAAATTCTAAACTTGTGGGATTTTTCTAGTTATTTTAAACTTACTAAATGCCATTTTATTTAACTTTGTTAAAATTCTTGTGATCAGAGTTTTTACTATTTACTCTCAGTGATTTCAGCTATTTGAGATTTGTAGCAGCTTTCTTTATATCCCAACCTACTGATGTCAGTAAATTTTTGAAATCATACTATGTTTATTTTTTTTTATTTTTTTTTTTAAGATTTTACTTATTTATTTATTTATTTGACAGAGAGAGATCACAAGTAGATAGGCAGGCAGAGAGAGAGGGGAAACAGGCCCCTGCTGAGCACAGAGCCCGATGCGGGACTCGATCCCAGGACCCTGAGATCATGACCTGAGCCGAAGGCAGCGGCTTAACCCACTGAGCCACCCAGGTGCCCCGAAATCATACTATGTTTAAAGAGAGATATTTTACTTCTTCCTTTCTAATCTGAGTGCCTTTTAAAAAAATTTTCTTGCCAACTTTTCTGGCTAGAACTTTCAGAGCTTTGGTGAATGATCGTGGTGAGAATAGGTACCTTTATTTCTGATCTTAGTGAGAAAACTACCCTTTTACCATAAAATATGATGTTAGCTGGAGATTTTCATAGACAGTTCTTATTGCATTAAAGAAATTCTCTGTTCCTAGTAATTTTTTCATGAAAGGATAATAGATATTCATGAAATTCTTCAAATAGATGAGAATCTATTGAGATGATCATGTTATTTCTGTCTTTATTATGTGTTACTTTAGTTGATTTTCAGATGTTAAACCAACCTTGCATTCCTGAAATAACCCAATTGATGATGGGGCATAACCTTTTTTTATATGTTGCTGAATTTAGTTAGCCTTGAACCAGTAAAACTCTCAGCCACTTCTGAGCGGTTTTGTATATGGGTATGGGAGCATGCCTTCATTACAGTTTACAACTCTGCCTTAGCCTTCATTTCCTGCTTCCACAGAGCCTTAAAATAACCAAAAATGAGAGATCATGACAGTCTAAGGTCTTTGCTGGACAGATTCACAGCCTGCATCTGTACATGATTTAGATGTAGATATATTTAGATAACCAGAAATATGGGACAAATTTTTAAATTACTATGAACATATTATTATTATTATTACTATTCCCTAAGTTTTCCTTTTCAGTTTTCTGGTCAGCCTCCTGTTTGCCCCAGGCGGTATTGACACCTTAGACAGCTATCAGCCACCACAGTTTTGCTGAACACTTGCTGCTATTTATTGCTGATAAATACCGTGGGGATAATACCATTTGTCTTCAGTGAGTCAAGTTAAATAAAGATAAATCCTGTGAGAAGGATTTTTTTACAGGGAAAAAACAGGTCCATAGAAACAACTATTGGGGCACTTGGGTGGCTCAATTGGTTAAACATCCACCTCTTCATTGTGGCTCAGGTATTGAACTCAGGATTGTGAGATCAAGTACTGCATCAGGCTCTGTGCTGGGTATGGAGCCTGACTAAGATTCCCTCTCTCCCTCTGGCCCACCCACCCTGTGCTCTCTCTAACAAACAAATAAGCAAAAAAGTAGCAACTGTCTGGGAATGGGACTTTGAGGGAGGTCTAATTTACTATGTGTTAGACCATATGACCATATGACCTATGTTCTGTCTTGTGCTTCTTTCTGCTTTATCTGTCTCAGTATGGTCATCTTTTATTCATGTGCCTGTGTCCTGCTATAAACAATATATTATTAAACTATCCACTGGGTTGTTAATTTCAAATATTTCATTTTCTCAGCCCTAAAATATTTGAGAATGATGATTTAAATCCTATGAACTGGTGAAAATTTCCATTTTTTCATCTCAGTTGACTATCTTTTTCTCTATTTTGTACATATCAATTATAATTATTGTAAGCTCCTCATCTACTAACATCAGCATTTGATCACCTTTTCATCTATTTCTACTGTCTATTCTTTAGGTTATTTATCAGAGAGTCATAATTTTTCATGTTTTCTTTTTTGTTTTGTTTTGTTTTTACTTTTCATGTTTTTTGGAAAAAGAAGCATTTACTGATGCAGAACTTGCATCCTGAAAAATTCACCATCCTCTTAGTTTTTAATCATTTGACAGATACTGTATGTGAGATAAGTGTACAGCCTGCAAAATGGTGATATATTCTTTACCAGAGATGATCCTGCTTTTTCTCATCAAGTTTGGGGCTGGTCATACCCATCCAATCTAGGATTAAGCTCATTTAGGGCAGGGTGAAATTTTCAAAATACACAGCTACTTTTGGTTAATCAGAGCATCTATGGATCTTCTATATTGAGAGACTATGAGGGTTCAGTTCTTCTTGAGAAAATTTTTAATTATTTTTTCTTTAGCTTCTGCCTAATAATACTTCAAAATTTGGCAGCTGTTTTTTGTTTAATTTATTCAGAGTTCCAAGATTGTTTATGCACCCAGTGCTCCATGTAATATGTGCCCTCCTTAATATTCACCACCAGTCTCACCCAACCCCCCACCCTCCGCCCTTCCAAAATCCTCAGTTTGTTTTTCAGAGTGCACGGTCTCTCTTGCTTCCACACTGTTTTCCAAAGTGGCTGCACCAACTTGCATTCCCACCAACAGTGTAAGAGGAGTTCCCCTTTCTCTGCATCTTCTCCAACACTTGTTGTTTACTGTTTTGTTAATTTTGGCCATTCTGACTGGTGTAAGGTAGTACCTCAATGTGGTTTTGGTTTGCATCTCTCTGATGACTAACGATGATGGACATTTCTTCATGTGTCTGACAGCCACTTGTATGTCTTCTTTGGAGAAGTATATGTTCATGTCTTCTGTCCATTTTTTGATGTGATTATCTGTTTTGTGTGTGTTGAGTTTGAGGAGTTCATTATAGATCTTGGCTATCAGCCCTTTGTCTGTACTGTCATTTGTGAGTATCTTCTCCCATTCCATAGGTTTGCCCCTTTTGATCTTGATGAAGTCGCTTTTGTTTCCTTTGCCTTTGGAGACATCTTGAAAGAAGTTGCTGTGGCCGATGTTAAAGAGGTTACTGCCTATGTTCTCTTCTAGGATTCTGATGGATTCCTGCCTCACATTGAGGTTTTGAGTTTATGTTTCTTTGATAAACAATGAATGAGTTTCATTCTTCTACACATAGCTGTCCAATTTTCCCAGGACCATTTATTGAAGAGACTATCCTCTTTCCACTGTATATTTATTTCTGCTTTGTTGAAGATTATTTGTCCAGAGCTGTGGGTCCATATCTGGACTCTCTACTCTGTTCCACTGGCCTTTGTGTCTGTTTTTGGGCCAGTACCATGTTGTCATGGTCATCAAAGCTTTGTAGTAAAGCTTGAAATCAGGAAACGTGATGCCCCCAGCTTTGTTTTTCTTTTTCAACATCTCCTTGGCAATTCGGGGTCTCTTCTGGTTCCATACAAATTTTAAGATTGCTTGTTCCAGCTCTTTGAAAAATGCCGGTGGAAATTTTGATCAGGAAGGCATCGAAAGTATACATTGTTCCAGGCAGTATAGACATTTTAACAATGTTAATTCTTCCAATCCATGAGCATGGAATGCTTTTCCATCTTTATGTGTCATCTTCAATTTCTTTCATGGGTGTTCTGCAGTTCCTTGAGTACAGATCCTTTACCTTTTTGGTTAGGTTTATTCCCAGGTATCTTATGGTTCTTGGTGCTATAGTAAATGGAATCGATTCTCTACTTTCCCTTTCTATACTTTCACTGTTAGTATATAAGAAAGCAACTGATTTCTGTACATTGATTTTGTATCCTGCCACATTACTGAATTGCTGTATGAGTTCTAGTAGTTTGGGGGTGGAGTCTTTTGGGTTTTCCATATAAAGTATCAAGTCACCTGTGAAGAGAGAGAGTGTGACTTCTTCTTTGCCAATCTGAGTACCCTTTAGTTCTTTTTGTTTTCTGAGTGCTGTTGCTAGGACTTCTAGTACTATGTTGAATAATAGTGTGAGAGTGGGCATTCTTGTTGTGTTCCTGATCTCAAAGGGAAGGTTGGAAGCTTTCCCCCACTGAGAATGGTATTTGCTGTGGGTTTTTCATAGATAGAATTTATGAAGTTAAGGAATGTTCCCTCTATCTTATAATTTAAAGCATTTTAATCAGGAATGGATGCTGTATCATCAGATGCTTTTTCTACATCAAATGAGAGGACCATGTGGTTCTTCTCTCTTCTCATTGATTTGTTCTATCACATTGATTGATTTGCGAATGTTAAATCACCCTTGCATCCCAGGGATAAATCCCACCTGGTCATGGTGGATAATTTTTTTAATGTACTGTTGGATCCTATTAGCTAGGAACTTGTTGAGAATATTAGCATCCATATTCATCAGGGATATTGGTCTGAAATTGTCCTTTTTAGATGGGGTCTTTGCCTGTTTTAGGGATCAGGGTAGTGATGGCTTCATAAAAAGAATTTGGAGGTTTTCCTTCTGTTTCTGTTTTTTCGAAACAGCTTCAGAAGAATAGGTAATTATTTCTTCTTTGAATGTTTGGTAGAATTCTCCAGGGAATCCGTCAAGTCCTGGGCTCTTGTTTTTTGGGAGGTTTTTGATCACTGCTTCAATCTTGTTACTAGATATTGGTCTATTCAGGTTGTCAATTTCTTCCTGATTCAGTTTTAGAAGTTTATAGGTTTCTAAGAATGCATCCATTTTGTAGGTTGCTTAATTTATTGGCATATAACTGTTGATAATAATTTCTGATGATTGTTTCCATTTCCTTGGTGTTAGTCATGATCTCTCCCCTTTCACTCATAATTTTATTAATTTAGGTCCTCTCTCTTTTCTTTTGGATTAGTTTGGCCAATGGTTTATTAATTTCATTGATTCTTTCAAAAAAACCAGCTTCAAGTTTCATTGTTGTGTTCTACTGTATCTCTCGTTTCTATCTCATTGATCTCTGCTCTAATCTTGATTATTTACCTTCTTATATGTGGGGTTGGCTTAATTTGTTCTTGATTTTCCAGTTCTTTAAGGTGTAAAGAGAGCTTGTGTATTTTTATTTCTTTTTTTTTGTTTTTTTTTAATTTTAATTTTTTTTATTAAGATTTTATTTGCTTATTTGACAGACAGAGATCACAAGTAAGCAGAGCTGCAGGCAGAGAGAGAGAGAGGAGGAAGCAGGCTCCCTGCTGAGCAGAGAGCCGGATGTGGGGCTCGATCCCAGGACCCTGGGATCATGACCTGAACCGAAGGCAGAGGCTTTAACCCACTGAGCCACCCAGGCGCCCCTTTAATTTTAATTTTTTAAAATTTCTATTCAGTGCACCAGAATTTATTGTTTGTGCACCACACCCAGTGCTCCATACAATGCATGCCCTCCATAATACCCACCACCAGGCTCACCCAATTTCCTACCCCCCCACTCAAAACAATTTTTTTTTTTTTAAAGTGAGGCTTCAATGGCTATGTCTTTCCCCCTTAGGACCACCTTTGCTGTATCCCAGAGGTTTTGGACTGATGTGTCCTCATTCTCATTCGTTTCCATGAATTGTTTAAATTCTTCTTTGATTTCCTGGTTGATTCAAACATTCTTAAGCAAGGTGGTCTTTAGCTTCCAAGTGTTTGAATTCCTACCAAAATTTTTCTTGTGGTTGAGTTCCGGTTTCAAAGCATTGTTGTCTGAGAATATGCAGGGAATAATCTCAATCTTTTGGTATCAGTTGAGCCCTGATTTCTGACCCATTATGTGGTCTATTCTGGAGAAAGTTCCATGTGTGCTCGAGAAGAATGAGTATTCTGTTGTTTTAGGGTGGAATGTTCTGTATATATCTATGAGGTCCATCTGGTCCAATGTGTCATTCAAAGCTCTTGTTTCTTTATTGATCATGCTTGGATGATCTATTACTGAGAGTGGCATGTTAAGATCCCCTACTATTAATCTACTCATATCAATAGGACTCTTTATTTTGAGTAACAGTTGGCTTGTGTAGTTGGCTGCTCCCATGCTGGGGGCATAAATATGTACAAGAGCTTCTTGATGGACAGACCCGTTAAGAATGATGTAGTGTCCTTCCATATCTCTGACTACAGTCTTTAGCTTAAAAATCAAATTTATCTGATATAAGAATCGCTACCCCAGCTTTCTTTTGAGGCCCGTTGGCATGAAAGATGCTTCTCCATCCCTTCACTTTCAGTCTGGATGTATCTTTAGGTTCCAAATGGGTCTCTGGTAGACAGTATATGGACAGGTCCTGTCATTTGATCCAATCTGCAACCCTGTGCTGTTTTATGGGAGCATTTGGGCCATTCACATTGAGAGTGATCATTGATAGATACGTTTTTATTGACATCGTGTTACCTTTGAAGTCTTTCTTTCTGTAGATTGTCTCCATATTTCTGTTCAATGATATTCTTAGGATTTTTCCTCTTTTATAGAACCCCCCTTAATATTTCCTGTAGTGCTGGCTTGGTGGTCACATACTCTTTCAAACCTTGGTGGTTTTGGAAGCTCTTTATCTCTCCATCCATTTTGAATGTCAATCTTGCTGGATAAAGTATTCTTGGCTGCATGTTCTTCTCATTTAGTGCCCTGAATATGTCTTGCCAGCCCTTTCTGGCTTTCCAGGTTTCTGTGGAAAGGTCTGACATTATTCTGATGGACCCTCCTCTGTACCTAAGGAAACTTCCCCTTGGCTGCCCTCAGAAGCTCTTGTTTAAAATTATGATTCATCAGTTTCACAATTAAGTGCCTGGAGGTCTTTCCAGATTTGTTGATCTTGGGGGATGTTCTTTCTGCTTCTAAGACAGGAACGCTTATTCCATTCCCCAGACTGGGAAAATTTTCATCCAGAATTTGTTCAACTACATCTTCTAGTCTTCTGTCTTTTCCCACCCCCACAGGGATCTCAATAATTCTGACGTTGGAACATTTCATGGCATCATTTATTTCCCTAATTCTTTTTCATGGCTTCTAAGCTATTTGTTCCTTTCCTCCTCCTGATCTTTTTTCTCTATCATTTTGTCCTCTAGGTCACTAATTCTATCTTCTGCCTTGGTTATTCTAGCTATTTTGACAGGAATTTCCTTCTTGGCTTTCAGGGCGCCTCCATCCTCTGGTCACAGTGCACACCAAACATAAAATCTTTGATGGTCTTTATGGTCTACAGCACCTGCCTTCTGAAACTAGACTTGGAACATTTATCTGAGCCCTGAATCAGTGCTCCTACATGATACTGGCTATAGATTCTAAATGTGAATTCATTCATTCCAGACTCTTCATCTCTAGCTTATTTTGCTTTTACTTAAATCCAGTTTATTTTTGACAGGGGAAATTCTTAAACTCCAAAGGAGTGAAAGTCTATGGGAGATTTCACTTTCCTTTCCAGAGTTTCCCTCCTAACTCCTTAGACCAGCACCGAGTCTGAAAATTCAAAGTTGTGCAGTCCTCAAAAATCTTCATGTTTTGTCATTCCAGTCTCACACATCAGTTAAAAGCTTTGCAGATTTCCCTTTCTCTAGCAACAGTCCATAGTCTCATTGTATGCCTATACTCACATCTGAAAATATGTTCATTCTGAAAAGCAGCTGCTCATCTATCCACTCACTTCTGAATGGTTATTTCCTCTAAGTGATTTTGGCTCACCTAGTCTTCTCAGTCTCAACAGGTATTTCATGTCTTTAGAAGTAAGAAAACAGGAAACTTCCAAAGAAAAAAGCTGCATAACACACAAAAGAAATATAAATAGTATACTCCAATGAGAAAATAATTTATCTCTGTAAAACAAGAAATGCAAATAAATCAGTAATATATCATCCTTCATTTATTAAACTAGCAAAATAAAAAGGAAAGACTGTTTCCTGCTATTATGTATGAAAATCTGTTAAACTTGAAATAATGAAGCAGTATATTTTAAGAGCTAAGTAAGTTTGCATTCAAGTCAGTTATTACCTCTCAAAAATTCTTAGAAAGTAAAATGACAACTATAAAAATATTTTCTTATGGGCATCTGGGTGGCTCAGTTGGTTAAGCCTCTGACTCTTGACTTCAGCTCAGATCATTAATTCAGGGTTGTGAGACTGAGCCCCAGGTCACGTTCTGTGCTAAGCACAGAGTCTGCTTGAGATTTTCCCTCTTCTCCTTCCCCGGATCATTCTCTTGCTCTCTCAAATAAATAAATCTTAAAAAGAATACTTTCTTACAAGGATTAACATTATGTAGTAAATGTAATTTTAGTACAAATTATCATTATGTACTAAAATGGTGTTTCCAAGATCTTTTGTAATATCATGGGAAAATACTTGCCATGTAATATTTTAAAACATATTAACTCTATACTAATTTCAGTAAAAAATGCAATAGGACCTTAAATCTAAAATCAAGCTGCCTAAAGAAAATAATAAGTTGTAAATATAATAATATACTAATGGTGCTTGTGCCTTTTCATCTTGAGATTATGGATTCTTCTTTATACTTTTTCTCTAATTTTCACATTTTCTGTGGTAAAGTATATATTGCTCTTAAAATGAGAAAACACATACAAAATTACATTAAAATAATTTAGAAGACCTCAATATACATTTGACAGTTTAAGATATACCTTCTGTAGAGACCTGAGGGCTGAAAAAATATGCAACTGATAGAGAAATGAGCAGATACATTTTTATATTATACACAATTTTTCATTTTTATAATAGCTATCTTCTAGATTTTGGTTAAGCTTAAACTATGAAAGCTTCCTTGCAAAAGAAGGCATATCTACTCTAGTATTATAGTTAAAAAAAGATAAAAAATTGATGCAGCTCTGGTTATGAACCTTGAATCCTACCCACTGAATTTCCTGTTACCTGCTTTAAGCAGTTCCCAAGGAACCTCCCAGGCAAGTATTGTATCTGTGAGGAGAGAATAAATAACACTAGTTTAGAGTAACATTTTTATAGAAAGAAGTTTTGTAAATGTCTTATTTATTTATGATCTAACTCTGCTTGTTAGAATTGTTCTACTCTACCAGATAATATTCTATGGAGGCAATAGAAATGCTAAAAATTACAGGTTACAATAGATATTTAAAAAAATATATTTTTAATATAATAACTCAGAGCATTTTTTATTTTATAATGGGGTAATAGCTTAAAATTACTTCAAAATATGCCCACAGATTCTTTTCATAGTGTTTAAATTTGTGATGGTAATAAAAAAGGGAGTAATTTAAGCACTGAACTGTTTACAATGTTATGAGATGCAAATATTAAAGTAGGAGCTACCCTTCATTGAAAGATTTCCCAGTGCAAGGTGTTATGCTAAATACTCTACATATGTCTTTTTATATAATTCTAACATCAATAATATGAGATAAAAGCCACTGGCCATTTGCTACAAACCTATTTTATAAGAACATTGAATTGTAGAGAAATAAAGTCAATGACAAGTAATGAATGGCCAAGTCAGAATTTGGTCATAAATATTCAAAGAGACTGCCCTCTCAACCCTGTGCTTTCTGCTCCCAACTCAAAAGTACAGCTTTTCCTCTTTTTTCAGAGAAAAGATTTTTTTTAATGTAAAAAAAAATTTTTGTGTTATTGTTTTAGCGCCTGTTTTCATTGGGATTTTAGCATGAAACAGACGGTATACTTAAATTGGAATAATTCAAAGGCCTTTAAAAGGGGGCCTATTTCTAAAGTGTGGGCAGAATATAGGAAAACCTCAGGAGATCGTGCATTATTTCAGAGCTAACAACAACAGCTGTTGTTACTACCCTGGGACCTGAGCAATGTGGTGAGAATAGTTGCTTATTTCGACCCAGTAGCAGGTCATGGTGGAAACAGGGTCAATTTGAGAACTGTGACCTTTAACCCTGAGACACAGCCATGTTGAAATGACCCTGCAACGAAGAAGTGACGTTTCATTAACCATCCTGACCTCCTATTCAGGCTTCCCACTGGTTGAACACAAATTGAAGCCAGCATCCAAGAGTCCAGTAAAGGTAGGAAAGGGTGGGAATCTGTTCTGCAGGAACAGACATAGGGTATTCTCTGTACACACATGTAACATAAATGAAAATAATTCTTACATGGTAAATTCTAATTTTTGGAATGTAATATAAATTTTAAGCAAATCAAAATTTTATATTCTACTTTTCTCAGATAACATTTTTCTTTCTTTTTTTTTAATTTTAGTATCCTTAAATATTCCTAATGCTTTGTTTTTTTTTAAAAAGCATTTGTTTTTATGTATTTTATTTTTTTTCCATTTTATTTATTTTTCTCATATGATCTCCCTGATCTCAGATAACATTTTGATTAAAGTGCTGATATTTCTTAGTTTTGTTTTATTTCAATGAGAATTTTCTACTCAAATAGATCAAGCCTTATAGAAATCATTGAGGTTATAACTTAGCAAATGTTTAATCTTACGCAAAATTAGTCTAATTTACTTGGTATCAAGCAAAAACGACAGTGAAATTTTTGGCACAAAGATTTCTTACTGTGCTGGCAAAGTTTATGAAATAAAAATCATCAAAAATATTTTAATTATTCACATTTTGAATGCAATCACTTAGAGGTCAACACTAATGGCTAAATGAGGTATATATCCAATACTAATGATAGAATATTACATGCATAATAAAAATGTGAAAAATTAATGATTACTTTATGCAGGACACTGCCAAAGCCCTTTCCATTTATCACGTCAGTGCTTCCACCTTAAGCCCTCTGAGCTACATGGTGCTATTAGCCTTATTTTAAAAGAGAGAAATGGGGATTTAGACCTAATGATTTGAACACATGTAGCTTATTCATTCATGTCTTCATTATGTGGAATATTGTGATTCTGAACTATGAGCAACTTAGACAAGGACTATGTTATTCACCTTTACATTTCTTTCTATATGCAGGGCTTTGTACATTGGGATGAATGGCATTTTTCCATCAAGGGATGGCTTGTGCTTTTCAGAAGCAAAGAACATACTTTTTCTTGGAGTGGAGGATCTTCACAGGATCTGGGAAAACCTGACACACTTGACTGAGAAGTTTCTTGAGATGTCTGGAGAAGCTCAGCATCTGCCACCTGGTAAAAATTAAATAAAATAAAAAACAAAAAACAACTGAGGTGGAATTTTCTCAAGATTTAGTTTGAGACTTGCTCAAAGTTCCTTGATTAGAGTCCTCCCCCATGTGAATGTGCCTAAGGTCTCAGGAGGCGATGTTCTTTCCTGCCAACAATATTAACAAAGACCTGTAGTCTATTTACTCGAGGGGAAATGAAACTGGACAAAAATGCACAGCCCTGTATTAAGACAGACTGAGAGTCACTGGATCTAGCCCTCAGTGTGTGAGCTTGCTCCTGCTGTGAGAATTGTTTCCACAGGGCATTCAGCCATAGAATAGCTGCCATTTTAGGAAATAAGGTGGACTGTCAGAGAACCCTTCCTTTTATCTGCTCGTAATTTGCACCCTAGGTAATGGTAACTGAGAACCTCCAGGAAGGGAAGCTAGTTCCACTCCTCTTACAACTTGCAAGAACTTAACGTATAATAACATCACTGGCATGAGTACTGCCTTTAAAGATAAAGGCCATTCCTTAATGGCTGAGTTTATATACACTGATTTAAACATGTGCAGCCAGGATACAGGCAGCATGGAATTAATTTAATCCTTGTTCTAAAATGTGTAAACTCTTGAGTAGCTAAAGGGGAGAAAAAAATGGCGAATACTTTTATCACAGTATTTATGATGGGTCATACTTTCTCTAGGCTTTTAGCATTTATTAATTTACTTCCTCTTCAAAGCACGAAGTCAGTATTAATCTTGACCTCCTCTTAATAAAAGAAGAAGCTGAACACAAAGAGTGAAGATTTGGCCAAGATTATACAAGTAAGTAGTGGGATGGGTGGGATTCATACCAGGCAAATTCTTAAGTCTTTGCTTTCTCACAATATGAGATTAATTCTCAAATACCTGTATTTCTGGATAAGACCCTCTGAGTCCAAGTGAGGAAATGTGTTTTGTGTCCTTTGTTGAATGAGACTGTCAACAGGAGGCAGTATCTGAAGAAATCTTCTGGTGTATAAATTGCCCAGTGGGTAATTTACCCACAAATCACAAAATGACCAATGGCCAAATCCCAAATTTTATAGAAATTTCAATTAAAATGACTTTTAAATTTTCAGAAGCTTCACAATTTTCACACATTTCACACACATATCACTGTGCCCTCATTCAGATTGACATTCAGATTGAACCTGCTGTTCAGTAACTGACTGTTTTATTTAAATGTACTATTTAAACATTAAAATATTTATCAACATACATACATACATACACAGTGTATGATACATATAACAACTTAGACTAACAGGTGATATAACCACTACTGGATAATAGTAGTATATCATATGAGTGTTTGATGAGTACAGTAATGATAAAAGACAAATACTTACCAAATTCTTACTGTATGCCAGGTACTCTTCCAGGCATCTAACATGAATTGACTCATTTGATCTTCTCAATATTGCCATGAGGCATGTAATACTCAGTCTCTATCATTTAGAGACGTATTACTTAAGACCCCCAACTGGGAAGTGGGAGAACTAAGATTTGAATTTCAGAGTCTTATTCTGACCTATGACACTTTATACTAAAACATGATTTTGATGATTTAAAATTTTTTATCTTAATGCACTTAAATCAGTAAAAAGTATATTTCCCATGCTACAATTTCTAAACAACTGTCAGTCCTTTGAAGGAAAGAACCAAGTTCTATTAATATCTGCATCTCCATTCCCTCTCAAAGTTTGTGCATATCATTTTTTAAAAAGATTTTATTTATTTATTTGACAGACAGAGATCACAAGTAGGCAGAGAGGCAGGCAGAGAGAGAGGAGGAAGCAGGCTCCACGCTGAGCAGAGAGCCCAATGCGGGGCTTGATCCCAGGACGCTGGGATCATGATCAGAGCCAAAGGCAGAGGCTTTAACCCACTGAGCCACCCAGGTGCCCCCCATATCATTTTTTTAAAATAAATGACTAGCTAAATGGGAGGGTAAATAAAATAATTTGAAGCTGACAAACTTGAGGGATATCAAATTTTGGTCAACAATATGATTCATAAAAATAAAATAAAACATAGGAATATACTATAGTTATATTTTAAGAGAATTATCAGGATCCCCTCATTAATTATTTCAGGGGTCTTTGGGAATTTGGGGGTTTGTTTCCTTTTGTATGTTTCCATTTGTATGAAAATAATAATATCTGACCTATCTCAGAGGGCTAAGGATGTCCAAGTACTAACACCTGTCACATGGGGATTTATACTGTAAAATACATTCTTCCAAATTAAGAATTCAATACCTCATACTTGAAAAATTGCTTCCTGAACTTGAATAATATAGTTTATATACTTTCAAATAAGCATATGATAGACCAGTAGAGATGGATGGTTGCATGGATAGATAGAACAAAAACAATAGGAGTTATATGGAATATTCTGGTAATTAATTGTAATAAGCTTGTATACTGTCCATTAATGTCTCCCCATTCTCATTACCCAAACTTAAGCCTGCTAAAGTTTCTTGCTACCTCATTAAGTAATAAATCTTGTTCAAATGCAAGAATTCTAACATAATCCTTTTTGCTCTTTATAATTTAAAAGCCTTTCTTGCGCAGACCTCTATTTATGTGATGCCTTTCTTGGGTCTTTATTGACAGATCAGAGAGTCCATTATCCTGTAAACATCATTTAGAATCCAATCCAAGCCTCCTTACTTGTTCTCCCTAACCTTCACTGTTTCCTACTCACTCTCTTCTAGTCCTACACTTCAGTACTTAGAAGACTATGGGAAAACTAAACATTTCCCATACTTCCTCATTTCAGACATTTTAGAAAAGAAGAAACACCACTATTTTTCTCTCTGTCTCTCCCCTCTCCCACTCTCCAAGTGGTGCTTATTTATTCTGGCCCAAAAATAAGACAAAATTTCCCTTTTTTCTCAGTATGTGATAAATTACCAGGTGATGCACTCTTTCTTATAGAAGCTTTCTATCTAAGCTCTCTAGGAGTTAAATACATTTTTATAGTATTCTCTTCTTCCATACAATTACTTATTCCCTCATATAACTTCAACAGCTGAAAAAGCACAGTTCCCCAACAGAAATGAGTTTAAAATATGAAGCCAAAAAAAGCTATCAAGTTAATGCATTTGCTTTTGTGTGAAGCAGTGTAAAAAATTTTTATGCAAGAAATAATTTTGATTTAAAAATTGTTAAATCAAAAGCTGATATTATGTTCATTATTGGGAAAAAACTGTTCCCTCATAGCCATTGGGTATAATGAGGAGGTTTATGTTTCAAGAAGAAGAAAATGAATACCTGTAACCTCAACTGTAAATTGAGAAGTTGTATTAAATATTAAATGATTTTTCTTCTTTTGTAGACTGAAAAAAATGCATCAGAATTTATTGCAGTCATTAAATAATGCATTAAAGTTACATTAAGGAACTTAGTTTTCCTTCATCTAAAGTCTGAAATACGCCAAATTTTGGATACCAAAAACTTCCCTCAAGGCACATTTAGGCTAAACATTCATATCATCACAGCATCAGCAATGTGACTTTTAAAAATTGTTTTACTCAAACAGGGGCAAGTACAATAGGGCAATTAACAAACACAGAAAAAACAAGAAGGAACTGAAGGCAAACAACAGTAAGAATGATCAAGCTGATGGATTTGATTAGTTAAAAATTGCCAGTTACTAAGGAGTGTGTAGAGTATAAAAAAAGAATTAAATGGTAAGTCATGTTTCTTAGAATCACATAGGCAAAACACTTCTTTATGGTATTGTCTTTTTGTTTGTTTTCTTTATGGTATTTTCTTAAAAGTTCATGCAAAAACTCTTCAGTAAATCAAATCATAGCATTGCCTTGGTCTAGATTATTTTTAGTAATATACTGTCACATACAACAAAACTTAACAGCTTCACAGTAAAATAAAAATGAGAAAAGTTAGTTTTTATAAAAGTTTATATTGAAAACAAAAAGCATAAGTTTTCTGTATTGCATTAATAGGCATGCTCCAATTGAATAGCTCTCTGGAAGGTCTGTGCAGAACTCCCGTTTGATGCTAGCGAAGCAGTGCTGACTTGCCCTCAGGCTGGGCACAGCCAACAGGCAGCCCCAACCCTGCCCCTAGGAAAGACCAGTCTACCAGATGCTACAGGCTCTGCTCCAGCCAGACTATTCCAAAAGAATTCTTGGCGAGTAATAGCCAAGTGACTACTGATTCATAGTGAATCATTTGGCTAGTTTCAACAATAAAAAGAAAAAAAAGATTAAAATAGTTATATTACTTTAAAATGGGGGGGGGGAAAGGCAGGAGAGTGATCGTCAAGAGTAAGTATATTGTGTTCTAGGCTTAGCTCCTTCAACATTAGGACAATTCTAAACATTTAAGAAGACAAAGAAACAGCAGCCAATACATTCTTAATGGTGTGTTGATCATAGGAAATAAATTACCAAGTGTGAGATAAACCTCCATGGAGACCATGAGAAATGGCCTAGTATAGATCTACATCTATTAGCATTTCCATTTCCACGTATATTTGTAGCACCAGGAGGCTTAGAGGTGCTGGAGAGATGGGGTCAGGATGCAGAAGTAGGAAAATATAACACTTGCCTGTGAAATGGAGATAAAAACAATAGCAATCAGTGCTATTTCTTTGAACAACAGGCTTCAGAAAGATGATTTCTATAATTTCTGCAAATATGACACATTTATTTCAACATCTGAGGACTCCCTGAGCTATAAATTTAAAAAAATTATAAAAAATAGGCCAAAAAACTCCTCTAACAATGCAGAAATGTATCTTTTTCTCTTCCCTCCCCTTGCTCTTACTTTTCCACAACAGCAACCTCTGTTGGGAGTTTATGCCCATCCTTCTACTCCTTCTCTATGGACATACACACACACACATGTGCACTGACAGGCATGATTAGTTAGGAATAATGTGTATTTGCACATAAATACAGAATTGCTCTCAATAAAGTCATATCACATACACCTTGTCTAATGAGCTATAGATATCTGTTCATATAGAGCTATTTTATACCTTTATGGACTTTCACATTATTCAAGTATGTATATCCCGTGATTTATTCATCATTATCCTACTGATAGTTTCTAATTTTTCATAGAACAAATAATCATGCAGTAACATAAATATACATTTCTGTGTATTTATGAATATTTTTGTATGGCAGACATAAGTATGCACATTTTCAGTTTCGACAGATTACTGTCAACTTGTCAACATTAAAAGCTGTACCAGACTAAAAAGCTCTACCAATTTATATTTCCATCAACTGTGTGTAAGAGTACCTGTTTTGGTAGACAAATGTATCATTGCAATTTATTATATTTTCATTTTCAGTTCCATAATCTAATTAATGGAAATTGAAAGCTTGTAGTCATATACATTTCAATTACTGATTACTAATCGAAATATGTTTTAAAAAATTTTTTTAAGATTTTACTTAGAGAGCAAGAGTAAGAGCAAGAGTAGGGGCAGGGGCAGAGAGAGGGAGAGAGAGAGAATCTCAAGGAGACTCCCCGCTGAGCTCAGAGCCTGATGTGGGTCTCCATCTCATGCTCCTGAGATCATGACCTGAGCCAAAATCAAGAGTCAGATGCTTAACTGAGTCACCCACGTACCCTGAGAATATTTTATAAGCTCATTGGCCATTAGCAATTTTTAACTGAGAATTCTGCTTTTTGTCCTTTGTTTTTAATTCTTATTTTTTTTTGTCTCTGGAATTATAGGGACTCTATATGTAAATATTAAACATTTTATTGCAACATATGTATTTTTCAATGTTATCTTTTAACTATGCTTTTAATGTATTTCATGTAGAAAAGGTATATAAACTTAGGTTTAATTTTCTATCTCATTTAGGAAGGACCTGATACAGACTTTTCTTATACCTTGGATTATTGCCCAACTCCTGCTCATCTGATTCTGGCATCCTATTTCCAAGAAGGATATCACCCAGACTCTATCTGGTTCAGGTGGCAGACTCCACTCTGACTCCAAGGATTAGCATAAGTAGTGGACCTGCAGGTGAGCCAGCTACATCCAAAGACTCAAGAGGTAGAACATATGAACCCAGACCATGTGAAAGAAAGCAAGGGAAAATTAACCTGGGGAAAATTGCTATTACATTCCATAAAGAGAAGAAATCACTTCTTCATTGGAGTCCTCATTTCTATAAGCCTAGAACTTTCTATGGCCATCTGGTTGACCTTCAGTAGACCTTGCCTGAAAACAAATCCAACACAGGGAAAGCAATACAGAAAGATGTGGAGAAACACATCCCTGATGCCCTGCTTCGGTACCAGTATCAAGAGTGCTAAAAACAGAGACAACCCTGGCACTTTTCAGGTGTCTGAGTGAGTATGTTCTTAAACTGTTACATTTTGAAGTGTCAGTTTGAATAGTTTCATTCTGCCTTGCAAAAAAACCAAAACCAAAAACAAAAAAAAACTAACACATTTTCCATCCAAAAATAATTTTTAAAAAATCTATACTTTCTCCTGTAGTTTCATGTACTTAATAGATTTCTCACTGTATTTACCATACAAAGCCATTGAAAAACTATCAAGCCATGAAAACATAAGTGGGGAAGTAAAAAATGTTTTCAGTATCTTTTGTTTGTTTTTAATATCTTGAAAGAAGTATCATTAATATTTTTATAACTTTTAATACATCCTTCTAGATATACCCCAGCCTCCCATCCACCCACATATTTTCACATATCTTACCCTAGGGGTGTTACTTTGTAGTTGGAAATGGACATTCTCATTTTTATAACACCTTGGTATTATTTTTACTTATATCCCTCTCATCTTTTTTTCCTTCTTTACCATGGAACCAAGTATTAACAACTTTGTGTGTGTTTTTCTCCATGTGCATAATGTCATTACAGATATACATAAGCACACATAAAATGAATTTCTGCCATTTCTGTGTAATAAGCAGGTAGCATAGACACGTCTCTGCATCTAGCTCTTCTCATGTAACTGTATCCAAGGAATCTCTCCTACTAGTGATGTGAATCTCCTTTTATCATATAGTATATTTTAGTAACCAGCACCCCAACTTATTTCCACTTTGTCTATACGAGAGATGTCTTTTTGTCTTTTACTTCAATGTGTATATGTGTTAAATATTTTCGTAGGTACATTGAGGTTGCGTTTCCAAAGACTGAAAAGAAGAGCCAGCCACTTTCCCTGCATCGGCTATACCAGGAGGTGTCCCCACTTTTTTTTTTAATTAATTAATTTATTTTTTCAGCGTAACAGTATTCATTGTTTTTGCACCACACCCAGTGCTCCATGCAGTACGTGCCCTCCCTATTACCCACCACCTGGTTCCCCCAACCTCCCACCCCCGCGCCTTCAAAACCCTCAGGTTGTTTTTCAGAGTCCATAGTCTCTTATGGTTTGCCTCCCCTTCCAATTTCCCTCAACTCCCTTCTCCTCTCCATCTCCCCATGTCCTTCATGTTGCCACTTTTAATCACTATCATCAATGTAAGTATTATTCAGGCCATCTGGTTGTTACTTCTATATTTTCTTAATACTGAAATTGAACATATTTACATATAAGTTATATTTTGAATTAAAAATAATATAAACATACTGATATCCTTTCCCAGTTTTTAGTTGTGGTGATTTTCTTGAGAGTCCTAGAACTTTATTTTTTATTTTTTTAAAAATTTTATTTAAAAATAAAAAAATTTTATTTGAGAGAGAGATAGAGAATGATAGAGAGGGGGCATGCATAAGCAGGGGTAGGGGCAGAGGCTGAGGGAGAGGCAGACTCCCTGCTGAGCAGGGAACCCAATGTGGGGCAAGGTCCCAGGACACTGGGATCATGATCTGAGCTCAAGGCAGTTGCTTAACCAATGGAGCCACCCAGGTGCCTCTAGACCTTCATTTTTAGTAATTATTGAGATGACATTCCTCTCTATATAATAATGTGCTTATAATTGTTCTTAAGCCTTTTGTATTTAACTTATATGATTTAATTTCTCACATATTTTGGTCACATATTTTTTTTTTCTCACATAAGTCTGGAATATCTAGAGGTTTTCCAGCCCTTGTTGAGATCTGGAATTGGTAAGTATGGCTTCACTTCCTTAGATATTTCCTTGGACTGCTTAAAACTTACACATGCTTTATGTTTGCCTGTGTGCAAACTTGCTGTGTGTATGTCTTTGCATGGATATATGCCTAGGGGTGAATTGGCTGGTCATATGGTACATGTATATTTAACTTTTCAAGCAAAAGCCAAGCTATTTTCAAACATGTTTTCCATTTTCCATTCTTATCAGTAGTTAGTAAGATTTACAAATGCTCGACAATCTTGCCACTGATTTGTTTGGTTAGGCTTCTTAGTTTTAGGCATTCTAGGTGATGTAGAGAAGTATCAACTTGTGATTTTAATTTTTAGGTTTTCTTTTAATAATGAATGATGAATGACTTTTCAGATCCTTATTTGCACTTCTATTTCTTCCTTAGTGAACAAAAATATATTTCTACTCAAAGATTGTACCTAAGTTCTAATCAAGTTGCCAGTTTTCTCATTGAGGTTTGATATTTCCTTATATATTCAGAATAGTGGGGGAGGGCACGTTTTGCATGGAGCACTGGGTGTTGTGCAAAAAGAATGAATACTGTTACGCTGAAAAAATAAAATGGGAAAAAAAAGAAATAAAATATTATAAATACAGAATAGTTCTTTATCAGATATATAGTCATTTTTTGCAGTTGTGACTTTCTGCTAACAGAAACTTATAAAACACAATTTATCAATTGTTTTTATTCATTTATTACTCTTCTAAGAAATATTGGCCCAATGCTAGATCACAGATATTTTCTTTCTTACTTTCTCCCAGAAGTTTGGGCTTCATATTTAGTTCCACAACCCATAGAATGTTAATTTTTTTTTTTCCATTTTAGAATGTTAATTTTTGTAAGTGAGTCGAGGTGTGAATTATTCGCTTCTGATATATTCTTGTATTTAATTTATGAAACTGAAGCCATCTTGTCTTGGACCTTTCTTTGTGGGAAAGATTTTAAGTAAAGATAAGTGATACTTGGCTCTTTGTGTAACAGATTTTTTCTGGAATGAGCTTTGGTAATTTGTCTTTTACTTTGTTCATTGCATCTGATATTTGGAAGCAGACTGTAGTTGGGTCATGATTTTCTATCCCTGGTGACGATCACTGTGTATTGATAGTCTATATCATTTAATATGATCATTGCTGTGGTTGGTTCTAAATCTTTTATTTGCTAATTGCTTTTGTTGTGTTTATTCCTGTTCCACTTTTTCCCCCCCACTGGAATGCATTATTTTGGGTTAGTGTATTTTATGATTCTATTTTTTTCTCCTTTAGTTACTGGCTGTAACATTTTTTGTTTTGGTGTTTGCTTATGTTTGTATGATACATTTTAACTTATCGGTCTATGTTCAATGATACTATAGCACTTCATGCACAGTATAAGAAGAATAACATACACCTGCATTTTTTCCTCTTAGCCCTCATGTCTTACTGCTATCCATTTACTGTCATATGTTATAAAGTCTGTAATACAATATTATTTTTAAAAGTTAATTATCATTGGAGATTTTTACATAATAAGAAAAACCCATTTTATATATCCACAGTTACCATTTGGTGCTCTTCATTCCATTGTGTATATTATGATTTATTGGTGTCATTCCTTCTACCTGAAAATTTTTCTTTACGATTTCTTATATTTTCAGTTTGTAGATGATTCTTTGAGCCAATGAATGTGTGAAAATGTTTTTTATATTTTACCTTTGTTTTGAAGATACTTATGTAGGGCATAAAATTCTACACTAATTTCTTTGATTTCGTTTTTCTTCCACCTTAAAGATGCTGCTCTAGGAACTTCTGGTTTGCCTTATATGAAAAGTCTATTATTTTTAGATTTGTTCCTATGTATGTACTGTTTGCTTTTCCTCTGACTACTTTTTGATGTTTCTTTATCACAGATTTTAAGCAAAGTAAGTATGATATGGCCTTCAAGTAATTTCATCAAATCATTGTATTTGGGGTCCATTTAGCTTCTAAAATCTGTGGGATTTGTTTTCATTAAATTTGTACTATTTTCAAACTTTATTTTTCCTATTATTTTTTCTGTCTTCCCTCAATCCATTTGCTCTTTTTGAGACGAACTACATTTATAGTAAGCTGATTGAATTTGTCCCACAACTCAATGATGCACAAATTATTTTTTTTTCATTCTTTTGCTCTTTTTTATTTTGAATAGTTTCTATGTCTGGGTCTTCAAGTTCATTGATCTGCAGCTGTTCATTATTCTGAGAAATCCAATCTACCTTTAATTCTATCCAGGGCATTGCATATCAGACATTGTAGTTTTCATCTCTAGATTAAATTTGTATCTTGTTACATTTCCGTATTTCACTTTACATGTTCTTTTCCTCTAGCTTCATATATACATATATGTGTCTGTATATGCATATATATAAAATATATTTTATATATAAAGTATAAAAATATAAAAATATAAAATATAAAGTATAAATATAAATATAAAAAATATATAAAGAAGTGTTTTAGTGTTGTTACTAATTCTATAATCTGTTTCTTGGATTAATTGTGATTGATATTTTTCCTCATTATGTGTCATATTTTCTTTATTGCATACCCGGCAATTTTTGAATGAACACCTTGTGTCTATCTACCTTTGTATTCCTGTAAATAGTGTTGAGCTTTGTTAATGAACACAGTTAAGTTACTTTAAAATAATGTGCTATCCTTCTGTCTTGCTTTTAAGTTTTGTTACGCAGGGCCAGGACAGAGCTCACTCTAGGTCTATTTTTTTTCCACTTCTGAATCCCTTCTGAGTAGTCTACCCAATGACCCATGATTTAAGAGGCTTTTCTACTACATGGGAATAGGAATTACACTTGGCTCTGTGAACTCTGAAGGCTCTTTCCCTCTGTTTATTTTAGGTGGTTGTTTCCGGAGCCACAAGTAGTTTTCTCACCATCAAGATTGGTAAATACTCAGCTGAAAACTGAAGGAGAACCCTATATACACCTCCACATTGCTTTCTCTATGCAGTTTTCCCCTTTCAGGATTCTGCCCTGTGAACTCTAGCCTCTTGTTCTATCTACACTATGGAAGACTCCTCAACCCAGAGCACTCTACATTTCACCTCCTATGATAAAAAAAAAAGCCTGGAACTTCTCTGCAGAGGGTTTACTGTGGCAATCCTAGAGCTCACCTTCTTTGTTTACCTCCTGTTAGGGAACACTGTCCTTATTGCAGAACCTCCAATGCCTTGAGAAGTGTTGACTTATATATTGTGTCCAGATTTTTAGTTGTTTAAGCTGGGTGTGTAAATTCAGATGCTATTACTTTTTCTTGGTCACAAGCGGAAATTTTTACAGAGATCTTTTTCAAGACTGAAAGGTGATAAATCCCAAGAATCACTGTTGGGATAGATGGACTCTCATTGTTAAATACATATGTAGATTATGGTAAAGAACCGTAATAAGCGTATTTAACTTACAACTCCTTTATAGCTTATGTACAGGGTTCTTATCAACCTGCTATTCAAAGTCAGCAAGGAAACAGCAATCAGTATTTTAGTGTTAGAAAATGTAAATGTATATTCTAATGAATAGAATAGATTTGGACTAGGCATTTTGGAACTTCATAAGTGGAAACATAAGTGGAAAGACTAAAGGATATTCTCCCCAGGCATTTTACTGAAAAGGAGACAAATTAAGGGCGATGAAAAAAGCTAACCTGTGATTTTTTTCCCCCAAATGCAAGCCATTAAAAGAAAAACACTTAATTTGAAAGCTTTTTCTAAATATGCCTGCTCCCACTCCAGAAATTGTTTGTCAAATTTTAATGTGTTTTCTACTTAATTTCATTAATACGTAAATCCTTAACAAAAGAAAAAAAACACATCAACAAGGTATTATTTTTTCATGATTTTATTTTTATATGTTGGAATTCTATTCCATAAAATTTGCATGAAATTATGCAATTGACATTAAACATGGAACTACATTGTTCTTTACCAAGTCATGTACTCATATAAAGGACAAATTATTTGGTATTCTATTTGGAATTTCAGTATTTTATCTGTTTGGTAATTTAATTTATACTAAAGTATGATTGTTTTGTGTTTTCTTCAGTAAACAGTCCACTTATTTTTATAACTTCATTATACAGAAAATATTTTCATGGAAAAGACCAAGAAAATAAGAGCACTCAATTTCATAAAATTCAGTTATTAAGTACTTAAACTTCTTGAAATCAAAATAGCATCTTTTGCTTGTTTCAGGGGTATTAGAAATACTGACCCAGGAAATTAAAACTCAAGAAAGACCTACTCTTTGGTTTGGGATAAATTTATTAACCAACTAAAAACTAGTTTGTTTTTTTTTAAGATTTTATTTATTTATTTGACAGACAGAGATCACAAGTAGGCAGAGAGGCAGGCAGAGAGAGAGATGAGGAAGCAGGCTCTCGGCTGAGCAGAGAGCCCTATGCAGGGCTCAATACCTGGACGCTGGGATCATGACCCAAGCTGAAGGCAGAGGCTTTAACCCACTGAGCCACCCAGGCACCCCTAAAAACTAGTTTTAAGTTTCTGGATAAAAGGGGAAATTACTGGGGCACCTGGGTGTCTCAGTGGGTTAAAGTCTCTGCCTCCAGCTCAGGTCATGGTCCCAGGGTCCTGGGATAGAGCCCTGCATTGGCTCTCTGCTCGGCGGGGATCCTGCTTTCCCTCTCCCCCCGCCTACCTCTCTGCCTCCTTGTGATCTCTGTCAAATAAATAAATAAATAGGAAATTACTAATTGTCCATAAAGTAAATATGTGTTTTCTCATTCTGGTGAGATATAACAAAAGAATAAAAAATTAACCTCAGATAAGAGATTCACAGATAATCTAAAGGAGGATATGGAAAAAGGTCAGAATTTTATCAAAAGTGAGATAGAGTTGGATTGTGGTAGCGGGGGACATAGTTTCAATGTACAGTAAATTTGGCCTTTATTTTTTTTTTAAAGATTTTATTTATTTATTTGACAGATAGAGATCACGAGTAGGGAGAGAGGCAGGCAGAGAGAGAGAGAGGAGGAAGCAGGCTCCCTGCCAAGCAGAGAGCTCGATGTGGGGCTCGATCCCAGGACCCCGGGATCATGACCTGAGCGAAAGGCAGAGGCTTTAACCCACTGAGCCACCCAGGCGCCCCTGGCCTTTATTTTTTTTATGTTGGATTTTTTTTTCCCCATTTTATTTTTTTCAGCATAACAGTATTCATTGTTTTTGCACAACACCCAGTGCTCCATGCAAAACGTGCCCTCCCCATTACCCACCACCTATTCCCCCAACCTCCCACCCCTGACCCTTCAAAACCCTCAGGTTGTTTTTCAGAGTCCATAGTCTCTTATGGTTCGCCTCCCCTCCCCAATGTCCATAGCCCCCTCCCCCTCTCCCAATCCCACCTCCCCCCAGCAACCCCCAGTTTGTTTTGTGAGATTAAGAGTCATTTATGGTTTGTCTCCCTCCCAATCCCATCTTGTTTCATTTAGACTACCTGAAAAGGCAAACATTTCTAAACTTTTGTAATTGGTCCTTTGATGCTTTGATGCAGAGATCAGAGATTTGATGAGGAATTTAAGAATTCCTCAGGAATTCTCATGAGGAGAGAAAGCTCCAGCTTTCACCAGAATTAACTGAGGGGTATTTTTCTAACTATACTCACGTGCCCAAGAGGCAGCTCAACATGATACAGGAGAAGCATTGCTTTTGGAACCTAATTATGTAGGCTTGAATCCTAAGTTGATAGCACCAAATTGATTATTTTTTGTACCTTAGAATCTTCAGCTATAAATGGGAATTAAAAATAAATCACAGGGGGCGCCTGGGTGGCTCAGTGGGTTGGGCCGCTGCCTTCGGCTCAGGTCATGATCTCAGGGTCCTGGGATTGAGTCCCGCATCGGGCTCTCTGCTCAGCGGGGAGCCTGCTTCCCTCTCTCTCTGCCTGCCTCTCTGCTTACTCGTGATCTCTCTGTCAAATAAATAAATAAAATCTTTAAAAAAATAAATCACAGAAGGTTTTGAAGTGGAATAGGTAATCTATGTAGGCTGCTGGCACAGTATGATCTATAAATCTTCAATAAATGTTAACTACTAGCTATTAGATCAATAGTAATTATCATTATCAGCCATAGAGAGCTAATGGAAATATTTCATAACACACAGAATTGAGGGACAGGAGACCAGTTGAGAATTTCAGTGATCAGTAAAAGAACTGGACATCCACTCTCCAAAGCCAAAGGGTAAGTAAGGAAAGATGTTAAGATGGATTCCTTTTACCTTGTATTTCCTTTGCCCTATAGCACCCTAATTTCTGTGCATTCATGAAGTGATAGTCTTTAGCAGTTAAGGAAGTTCTCCTCTACTCCTTCTTGAGTTTTTTCATGGATGGGTACTGGAATGTGTGAAATGCTTTTTGAATTAATAGTGCTTTTAAGGTCAATTTTATTTTTACTGGTTTTCTGCCTACTTGGTTTATCAATTACCAAAAGAGATGTTTAAAAATATATTTAGAAGAGTGGGTTTGTCTGTCTTCTTTTAGTTCTGTTTTCACTTTTTTTTTACTTTGATGTTCTGTTGTTAGGTGTATAGAGGTTTTTCTTGGGGAACTGACCTTTTTATTATTTTATGTCCTTCCTTATCTGAAGACGATACTTCTAAACTCTTGTCTGAAAATAATGAAGCTACTCAACTTTCTGTTACCATGGTAAGTTTCTCCATCCCTTCCCTTTCAACTTCTGTGAGTCCTTATATGTAAACTGTATTACTTAGAGACTGTGCTGTTTTTAATAGTCATGGATGTAATATTTTGCTTAGAGACTCATTTAACTGAGGTAAATATAAGTACAAGAAATTTCTTTATGAAATGACAAAAGAAAGAGAATTGAGTCTATGTTTAATGAAGTGTTTGGTCAATTACTATGGAAATCTTTTGCGACAGGCCATCTAGAAAAAAATAATCTCAACTGAAGATTTTTTGGCCTGTTACAGCTATCTAATCCTCTTCATTTAACTGAGAATTCAAAATGACAAGGTTCTCTCCTCTTGCCAATATCAATCTCACCATATTGTCACCTTTATTGTTATGTATATTAACAGTTTGACCTGATACTCAATTCTGCCACCTTCCTTAGTAATTTTGAATTATGATGCTCCCTTTATTAATTTAAGAGCTCTATTCTTTCCTTTAAAATTTCTGTGAGTTTAGGAGCTCATTAATTGGCTACTTAAGAATGCTACTCTAGAGATTATTCAAGCAATTTTATTATATGGGAAAATAATTCAAATTATTAAAACTATGGAATTTGGATCTACAAGCATCTAATTTTTACATATGACCAATTTTAATGAGTTTATCAATCAAACTCACCATCAAATGCACCATTACATTGAGCCTTTATAAGAAATTACATTTTCATTCCACTCCAGGGGAAAATAGAATTTTTACTTTAATTTTGTTCCCATTAGAATTATATTCCTAGGTAATCTTATTTTCCTAGGTTAATTTATAATTATCTTTCATGTTCCTCTAAAGATTTCCATCTTTCTAGTTTGAGCAAAGATCTCTACTGCAGAGTTCCTCAGTGGTCTGCTAGAGAATGTGAGAGTTATTAATCTCTATTGAGATTAAGTAAAGATGTATTCATAAATGAAATTTTCAGTATCTGAACTATATATATGTCTTAAAGAAACCAATAGGGAAAAGAAACTCTTTGTGATATTGCTGTACATTTCTTTTTCTCTTAGTTAAAATGATGGCAGATAGCGTTTATCCAAATCAGTACCCTGGAGATAAAAATACATTATATGTTTATAAAAAAAAAATTGGAAGGGGAGGCAAAACATAAGAGACTATGGACTCTGAAAAACAACCTGAGGGTTTGTTTGAAGGGTCAGGGGTGGGAGGTTGGGGGAACAGGTGGTGGGTAATAGGGAGGGCACGTTTTGCATGGAGCACTGGGTGTTGTGAAAAAACAATGAAGACTGTTATGCTGAAAAAATAAATAAATTTGAAATATTAAAAAAAAAAGTTTGCACCTGTTCTGCAGACATTAGTACCCATTATAGCAGTCTCATCGACCTTACTTTTCAACATTGCTTTCTATTACCAAGAACTGATGTCAGTATGTGCGGTGAGAAATTTTTGACCTGCAGAATTTTTGTCTAAACATAGTTCCTTTACTTTCTAATTAAAAAGGCATAATAATGTTGAAAACTTAGGCATCTTTATGTTTATCCTTCAAAATAATTACTTTTATAGTTATTTTAGTACTTGTAAAACCTTTATTCTAATTCAGAATACACTGAAAATAATCATTTTCATTTTCATAAATTACCTTACTTTTTTGAGATATAATTGATACTAATTTCAGGTATACAACATAATGATTTGACATTTGTGCATACAGCTGACCCTTGAACAACGTGAGTATGAAATGCTTGGGTCTACTTTATATGCCAAAATCTTTTGATGCAGTACCATAATGGCCTTTTCTCTTATGCTTTTCTTAATAATATTTTTCTCTAGTTTAAGAATACAGCATACCCTACCTATAACATAGAAAATATATATTCATCAACTGTTTATGTTATCAGTAAGGTTTCCTATCAATAGTAGGCTATAAATAATTAAGTTTTTGAGGAGTCCAAAGTTAGATACAGATTTTTTTTTTTTTTTGACTGCTGGACTGTTGGGGTCCAAAACCTCTACATTGTTTAAGGGTAAACTGTATTGTGAAATGGTCATCACAATAAGTCATAAAATGAAAATGCTTTTTCTTGTGATGAGAACTTTTAAGATTCACTTTTTTAACAACTTTCAAATATACAATATAGTTTTAAATGCAGTCATCATGCTGAACATTACATCCCATGACTTACTTATTTTATAACTCGAATTTTTGTACCTTTGATCCCCTTCACTGCAACAACCACCAATCTGGTCTCTGAACATGTGAGTTTTTTTTTGTTTTTGTTTTTGTTTTTTTAGAGTTCACATTTAAGTGAGATCATATGGTATTTGTCTTTCTTCATCTGAGTTATTTCACTTCATATTATGCCATCAGGGCCCATCCATCTCATCACAAATGACAAGATTTTCTTCTTTTCTTGTTTGAATAATATCCCATTCAATATATCTGTATCTGTATGTATACTCACAGAGTATTTTCTTTATTCATCCATCAATGAACACTTAGGTTGCTCTATGCTTTGGATACTATGAATATGTAAATAGTAATGCTATGAATATGTAGGTGGAAATAACCTTTCAAATCACTGTTTTTGTTTTCTTCAGATATGTACCCAGAGGCATATTCTGGATCACGGTGTAATTCTGTTTTTAATTTTTTGAGGAACTTTCATACCGTTTTCCATAGTACTGGTTTTCATTCCTCTCGACAGTGCATAATAATTATCCTCTCCACATCCTTGCCAACTCTTGTTATACCCTTTTTCATATTAGCTATTGCAGCAGTGTGAGATGATATCTCATTGTTGTTTCTATTTACATTTCTTTATGATTAGTGATGTTGAGCACTTTTCATGTGCTTGTTGGCCATCTGCATTTCTTCTTTGGGAAAATGTCTATTCGGATACGCTGCCCACTTTATATACTTTGAATATTAAGCCCTTATCAGAGAGATGATTTTCAAATATTTTTCCTATTCATATGTTGTCTCTTCATTGTGTTGGTTTCCTTTGCCGTGTATGAGCCTTTCAGTTTGATGTAGTCCCACTTGTTTATTTTTGTTGTCTTTGCTTTTAGTATCAAATCCAAAAATCTTCGAGACCTAAGTCAAGAACATTACTACTTTGTGTTCTCAGAATCTTAAGGCTTCAGGTCTTATTTTCAGGTTTTAGATTCATTTTGAGTCAACTTTTGTTAACTCATTTTATAACTCATTTAATAACTCATTAACCCAATGTGTCTTCTTGGCTCCTTTGTTATAATTTAACTAACCATATATGCATGGTTTTAATTGCTTTGCTTATTGAGGATTTTTTTAAAAGATTTTATTATTTATTTGACAGAGAGAGACACAGTGAGAGAGGGAACACAAGCAGTGGGAGTGGGAAAGGGAGAAGCAGGCTTCCTGCCGAGCAGGGAGCCTGATGCTGGGCTTGATCCCAAGACTTTGGGATTAGGACCTGAGCTAAGCAGACACTTAATGACTGAGCCACCCAGGCACCCCTGGGTTTTTTTTCCTCATTCCATACAAGTTTTAGGATAGTTTGTTCCATTTTTGTGAAAAATATACCACGGGAATTTAATAGGAATTGCATTGAATCTGGAGATTGCTTTGTGTAGTAAGGTCATATTAACAATATTACTTCTCCCAATCCATGATGATGGAACATCTTTGCATTTATTTGTGTCATCAATTTCTTTCATTGATATCTTTTAAGTTTTGGGTGTGCAGGTGTTTCACCTTCTGGGTAAAATATATTCCAAGGTATTTTGCTCTTTTTTATTTAGTACTAAACGGGACATGGGACTGTTCTGTATATTTTCCTTTCTTCTTTTTTTTTAAAGATTTTATTTATTTATTTGACAGACGGAGATCACAAGTAGGCAGAGAAGCAGGCAGAGAAAGAGGCGGAAGCAGGCTCCCCGCTGAGCAGAAAGCCTGATGCGGGGCTCAATCCCAGGACTCTGGGATCATGACCTGAGCTGAAGGCAGAAGCTTTAACCCACTGAGCCACCCAGGCGCCCCTATATTTTCCTTTCTGATCATTTGATAGAAACACAAGATGTATTTGTGTACTGATTTTGTATCTCCCAGTTTACTAAATTCATTCATTTATTCTAACACTTTTGGACAGGTTAGAGTCTTTAGGGTATTTTATATATAATGCCAAGTTATTTGCAAATAGTGACAGTTTTACTTCTTTCTTTCTGATTTAAATGACTTTTTTCCCCCCCTAATTGCTCTGGGTAGGACTTCCAATATTATTTTGAATAAAAGTAGTGAGACTGAGAAATTCTGTCTTGTTTCTGAATTCATATGAAAAACGTACAACTTTTCACCCTTAAGTATTGTCAGCTGTAGGTTAGTCATATATGGCCTTAATTAAGTTGAAGTACATTCCCTCTATACCCACTTGGTTGAAAGTTTTTAATCATAAATGGGTTTTGAATTGTGTGTGCTTTTCCTGCACCTATTAAGGTAATGATTTTTATTCTACATTTTATTAATATCATGTATGACAGTGACAGAGTTATGGATGTTGAACCATCCTTGCTTCCCTGGAAGTAATCCCATTCGATCACAGTATATGATTCTCTTAATATATTATTGAATTTTTCTGTAAATAGGTTGTTGGGGATTTTGTAGTATCCTTCTCTGGTTTTGGTATCAAGGTAATGCTGGCCTCACAAAATGACTTTGGATGTATTCTTTTACTTTTTGGAAGAGTTCAAGACAAATTGATTCTTCTCCGAATGGCTGGTAGAATTGATCAGAGAAGCCATCTGGTTCTGGACTATACTGGGAGGCTTTTGATTACTAATTCAATCTCTTTCATAATTTAAGATTTTCTATTTCTTTATCATTCATTCTCGGTAGGTTGTAGGTTTGTAGGAATATATACATTTCTTCTAGGTTGTCTAATTTTTTGGTATATAATTGTTTATAGTAGTCTTTGAGCCTTTGTATTTCTGTGGTATCAATTATAAGGTCTCCCATTTCTTATTTTGAGTCTTGTCTCTTTTTGTTGTCTTTCTAAAAAGCCGTGTCTTAATTGTGTTAATCTAATCTACTGCTTTATGAGTCTTTATTTCATTTCTTTCCACCTTGTTATTTCCTTCCTTTTACCAGCTTTGGACTCTTGTTTTTCTATTCCTTGAGGTGTAAATTAGGTTATTTTAGATTTTTTTAAATGTATTTCTTGATATAGGCATTTGTCACTATGAAATTCCCTCTCAGAACTCCTTTTTACTGTTTCCGTAAGTTTTGATATGTTGTATTTCTTTTCATTTGTTTCAAGGTATTTATAAAATTTCTTCTTTGACCAATTAGTTAAGTAGCATGTCATTTAATTTCCATGTATTTATGAATTTTTCAGTTTTCTTCATGCAATTGATGTCTAATTTCATATCACTGTGGTTGAAAATAATGTTTGATAGGATTTCAGTCTTCTTAAATTTATTAATACTTGTTTAAGGGCCTGTATGCGACCTCTCTTGGAGAATATTCTATTAACACTCAAGGAGAATCTATATTCTTGCTTTTGGATGTTGCGTTCCATGTCTCTTTTAAGTCCAGCTAGCTAATGTATCATTTAAAGCTGATGTTTCCATATTGATTTTCTGTCTGATTCATCCATTGATGGAAATGAGGTATTAAAGTCCCCTACTATTATTGTATTGCTATTTCTCCATTTATGTCTGCTAATGTCTGCTTTACTGTTGGGTGCATAAATATTTACAAATGTTATATCCTCTTGTTGGATTGATCCCTTTATCATTATATAATGACCTTATTTCTCCCTCTCATTATAGTCTTTGTCTTAAAGTCTGTTTTGTCTGATATAAATTAGAGCCATACCAATTTTCTTTTGGTTCCATTTGCATGAAATATCTTCCATTTCCTGTGTGCTTCCTATACCTGAAATGAGTTGCTTGTAGGCAATATCTACATGGATCTTTTTTTAATCCACTCAGGTACTCTGGGTCTGTGATTGGAGAATGTAGTCTGTTTACATTTAAATTACTTTAAATTACTTATTGATAGGTACCTATTTATTGCTAGTTTGTTAATTGTGTTCTGGTTGTTTTATAGTTACTCTGTTCCTGTTTTCTTCTCTTGCTCTCTTTTCTGTGATTTAAAAAAATATATATATTTTATTTATTTATTTGTCAGAGGCAGGAAGAGCAGCAAGAAGGCAGAGGGAGAAGCAGGTTCCCTGCTGAGCAAGGAGACTGATGGAGGACTCAATTCCAGGACCCTGTAATCATGACCCAGGCTGAAGGCAGATTCTTTTTTTTTTTTTTTAATTTATTTATTTTTTCAGCATAACAGTATTCATTGTTTTTGCACAACACCCAGTGCTCCATGCAAAATGTGCCCTCCCTATTACCCACCACCTGGTTCCCCCAACCTCCCACCCCTGACCCTTCAAAACCCTCAGGTTGTTTTTCAGAGTCCATAGTCTCTTATGGCTAGCCTCCCCTTCCAATTTTTTTTTTTAAACATGTATTGTATTTTTATCCCCAGGGGTACGGGTCTGTGAATCGCCAGGTTTACACACTTCACAGCACTCACGATAGCACATACCCTCCCCAATGTCCATAACCCCCTCCCCCTCTCCCAACCCCACCTCCCCCCAGCAACCCCCAGTTTGTTTTGTGAGATTAAGAGTCATTTATGGTTTGTCTCCCTCCCAATCCCATCTTGTTTCATTTATTCTTCTCCTATCCCCCTAACCCCCCATGTTGCTTCTCCATGTCCTCATATCAGGGAGATCATATGATAGTTGTCTTTCTCCGATTGACTTATTTCACTAAGCATGATACCCTCTAGTTCCATCCACGTCGTCGCAAATGGCAAGATTTCATTTCTTTTGATGGCTGCATAGTATTCCATTGTGTATATATACCACACCTTCTTTATCCATTCATCTGTTGATGGACATCTAGGTTCTTTCCATAGTTTGGCTATTGTAGACATTGCTGCTATAAACATTCTGGTACACGTGCCCCTTTGGATCACTATGTTTGTATCTTTAGGGTAAATACCCAGTAGTGCAATTGCTGGGTCATAGGGTAGTTCTATTTTCAACATTTTGAGGAACCTCCATGCTGTTTTCCAGAGTGGTTGCACCAGCTTGCATTCCCACCAACAGTGTAGGAGGGTTCCCCTTTCTCCGCATCCTCGCCAGCATCTGTCATTTCCTGACTTGTTAATTTTAGCCATTCTGACTGGTGTGAGGTGATATCTCATTGTGGTTTTGATTTGTATTTCCCTGATTGAAGGCAGATTCTTAACTGAGCCACCCAGGCATCCTTTTCTTTTCTGTGAGTTGATGATTTTCTACAGTGTTAGGCTTAAATTTCTTGCTCATTTTTTATGCGTGTACCAATGGTTTTTGCTCTGTGATTACCATTAGACTTATATAGGATGACTTATAATAACCTGTTTTAAGTTGATAACAAGTTAAATTTGAACACATTCAGAGCCTGCAAATTTTTACTCCCCCCACTCAATGAACATTTTTTTTTCTTTTTTCTTTTTTAAAGTAGATAGAGAGGCAGAGAGAGAGAGAGAGAGAGAGAGGGAAGCAGGCTCCCTGCTGAGCAGAGACCCTGATGCGGGACTCGATCCCAGGACCCCGAGATCATGACCTGAGCCAAAGGCAGCGGCTTAACCCACTGAGCCACCCAGGTGCCCTGAACATTTTGTTTTTGATGTCATGATTTACATACTTTTAACCTTCAGACTAACTTAAAAAGTGATGAACTCACCACCTTTCTCAGGGAAACTTACACTTTTATATGTTTTCTGTTATGAATTATCACCCTTTGATTTCAGCTGAAAGAATTCTCTTTAACATTTCTTGTAAGCCCAGTCTAGCAGTGATACACTCCTTTAACTTTTGTTTATCTGGAAAACTCTTTACCTTTCCTGTAAACCTGAAGAACTTTGGTTGACAGAGTACTTTTGGGTGCCGCCCCCCCCCCACCCGCTCCCAGCACTTTTAATATATTAGTCACTCCCTTCTGGCTTGCAAAGTTTGTGCTGAAAAACCTGATGGTCTTACGGGAGGTGGGGGAGTGGTTCTCTCATATGTAACAAGTTGTTTTTCTCTTGCTCCTTTTCAGATCCTCTTTTCTTGATGTGGATCTCTGCACAATATTTTTGAACTCTGCAAAATTACTGGATCTGGATGTCTGTTTCCTTCCTTTCAGGTTAGGAAATTGTTCAGCTTTTTTTTTTCTGAAAATAACTTTTCTTCCCCTTTCTTTCTTTTCTCCTTCTGGGGCCTGTATAATGTCAATGTTGGTCTGCTTATATTGTATTATAAGTCCCTTAAGCTATTTTCATCCTTTTACATTTTGCTGCTCTAATTGGGTGGTTCTACTGCCCTACCAGGTCACTAATGTTTTTTTTTTTTTATCTTCTCTAGTCATCTGTGGAACCCCTCCATTGCAGTGTTCAGTTACTATATTCTTCAGTTCTGTGACTTCTACTTTCTTATACTTTCTCCTTGTTGAAATTCTCACTTTTATCCACTCTTCTCCTGTGCTCAGTATGCATCTGTTATTCGAACAATCTATCAGCTAAATCACTTATCTCCATTTCACTGGTCTTTTTCTGAGGTTTTATTGTGTTCTTTCATTTTAAATTATATTCTTCTGCTTCTTCATTTTCCTTGATTCTCTATGTTGTTTTCTAGGCATTATGTAAAACAGCCTCCTCTTCTAGTGAAGGAATGTTTGAGTCTTATCATTCAGCTGTGTCCTACCTAGACTTTTGAAGTTGGCTCTCAAACCTCTGTAATTATCCAAGCAGTCTATTTTATTTTTAGTGGCTCCTACCAGTTAAGAGTTTGTAAAGATCTGTCAATGTCTTCCCATAGGGGAGGATCTCAGTTAGCACCTAGATTCAGGCTGACTAGAAGCCAGACCCTTAGGTAGGTTTAAAATTATGCAAATATATCTCTTTCAGTGGAAAACTGGGCTATTAGTATTCATGTCTGTTCCCTCTGCACAGAACCTTTAGGCGATAGCCAGGAAGAATGTTTCTTTCATTTCCAGGGAAGATGGCAGAATAGGAGGATTCTAAGCTCATCTCATCCCAAGATATACCTGGAAAACCTCCACGTCAGTGTAAATAACCCAGAAAATGTCCCCCAAACTGACAGAACAGATTCTTCACAGCTCAATGTAGAGAAGAGGCAAGTAGAAAATGGTAGGGAGGTCAGAAACATGGTGAAGAACAAAACTGACCCATGGATCTATCTAGGGGAAGGAGGGACATGGCAAGCACCAAGAAGGGAGAGGAAAAGGCTCCAACCCAGAAATGAGGGACCCACACTGGGAGGATGAATCCCTAAAAACATTTGGCTTTCAGACCTTCTGGTTTTCAAAGTCATGAGAGATCTCAGCCTCAAAGAGTCAAAATAACAACTCCACTGAGATACAGCATAGAAGCAGCAGCTTGAAAAACACCTGAGATACACAGGAAGATTTATTTACTAATCTCAGAATAAGCACAGGAGCAGCAGGAGTCTTTAGGCTCAAAGGCACTCTTTCTCTCACTGCAACCTCATTACACAGACACCTGTGGGAACCAATGCAAGCATGCTCCACCTAACTTGCTAATAGCATACCGAGCCCTATCCAGTCATTTTCAGCAGGAGTACTCCAAAGCAGTTCCAGCTCCCCTCCCACAACCTACAGCTATATGCCTAAGATGTTACCATCAGATTTTTTCAAAGAAATGGAATAATCCTAAAGTTTATATGGAACCAGAAAAGACCCTGAATACAAACAAACATTGAAAAACAAAAGCAACATTGGCGGCATCGCAACTCCAGACTTCAAGTTCTATTTCAAAGCTGTAATCAAGACAGCATGGTACTAGCACAAAACAGACACATAGATCAGTGGAACAGAATAGAGAGCCCAGAAATAGACCCTCAACACTATGGTCAACTAATCCTGGACAAAGCAGAAAAGAATGTCCAATGGAAAAAAGACAGTCTGTTCAAAAAATGGTGCTGGGAAAATTGGACAGTCACATGCAGAGAAATGAAACTGGACCATTTCCTTACACCACACACAAAAATAGACTCAAAATGGATGAAAGACCTCAATGTGAGAAAGGAATCCATCAAAATCCTTGAGGAGAACACAGGCAGCAACCTCTTCGACCTCAGCCACAGCAACTTCTTCCTGGAAACACTGCCAAAGGGAAACAAGGGCAAAAATGAACTACTAGGACTTCATCAAGATCAAAAGCTTTTACACAACAAAGGTACAGTCAACAAAACCAAAAGACAACTGACAGAATGGGAGAAGATATTTGCAAATGACATTTCAGATAAAGGGTTAGTATCCAAAATCTATAAAGAGCTTAGCAAACTCAACACCCAAAGGACAAATAATCCAATCAAGAAATGGGCAAAGGCCATGAACAGACATTTCTGCAAAGAAAACATCCAAATGGCCAACAGACACATGAAAAAGTGCTCAACATCTTGGCATCAGGGAAATACAAATCAAAACCACAGTGAGATACCAACTCAACACCAGTCAGAATGGCTAAAATTAACAAGTTAGGAAATGACAGATGTTGGCAAAGAAGTGGAGAAAGGGGAATCCTCCTACAGTGTTGGTGGGATTATAAGATGGTGCAGCCACTCTGGAAAACAGCATGGAGGTTCCTCAAAATGTTGAAAATAGAGCTAACTTATGACCCAGCAATCACACTACTGGGTATTTACCCTCAAGATAAAAATGTAGTGATCCGAAGGGGCACATGCACCCAAATGTTTTTAGCAGCAATGTCCACAATATCCAAACTATGGAAAGAAACTAGATGTCCATCAACAGAGGAATGGATCAAGAAGATGTGGTATATATACAATGGAATACTAGGCAGCCACCAAAGAAATGAAATCTTGCCATTTGCAACAACGTGGATGGAACTGGAGGGTATTATGCTAAGCAAAATAAGCCAATCAGAGAAAGACAATTATCATATGATCTCTCTGACAGGAGGAATTTGAGAGGCAGAGTGGGAGGTCATGGGGGTAGGGAGGGTAAAAATGAAACAAGATGGGACTGGGGAAGCAGAAAAACCATAAGAGACTCTTAATCTCAAGAAACTGAGGGTTGCTGGGGGGTGGGAGGAGGTATAGGGTGGTTGGGTTATGGACATTGGGGAGGGTATGTGCTATGTTGAGTGCTGTCAACTGTGTAAGTCTGATGATTCAGACACAAATAATATAGTATATGTTAATAAAAAAAGATCTTCTATGCAACCATAATAAATCAAAATCTGTTAATAGTTATACAAAAATTAAAGAGAAAGGTATTCAAGTGTATCATTAAGGAAAGCCAAAAACCATGAAAGAAGAAGAGGCGGAAGCAACAGACAAAAAAGTATAGGGTGACTGAATGGATAAAAATGCACAACTCATGCATATACTGCCTTAAAGAGATTAATTTCAGACCTAAAGTCACATGCAGATTGAAAGTGAAGGAATGGGAAAACATTTATCATCCCAATGGATGCCAAAGAAAGCTGGGGAAACAATACTTCTATCAGCCAAAATAGACTTTAAAATAAAGACTGTAACAAGAGACAATGAACGACACTATATAATTATAAAGGGACAAATTCAACAAGATGTAACAATTGTAAATATTTATGTACCCAATATGACTTTCCAAATACATAATACATCTATTAACAAACATAAAAGTAGCAGTTGATAGTAACACAAAATTTAAGGAACTTCATCCAAACAGAAAATCAACAAGGAAACAATGCCTTCAAAGGACACATTGGACCAGATGGATCTAACGGATAAATTTAGACCATTCCATCTTAGAACACTGGAAGACACATTCTTTTCAAGTGCACAGGAACCTTCTCCTCAATAGACAACATGTACAATGTAAGTCTCAATGAATTAAAAAAGACTGTAGTCGGGGCGCCTGGGTGGCTCAGTGGATTAAGCCGCTGCCTTCGGCTCCGGTCATGATCTCAGGGTCCTGGGATCGAGCCCCACATTGGGCTCTCTGCTCCGCGGGGAGCCTGCCTGCTTCCTCCTCTCTCTCTGCCTGCCTCTCTGCCTACTTGTGATCTCTCTCTCTCTGTCAAATAAATAAAGTAAAATCTTTAAAAAAAAAAAAGACTGTAGTCATATCATGTATCTTTCTCACTATAATCCTATGAAACTAGAAATCACCCACAAGAAAGAAGTCTGGAAAGAACACAAATACAAGGAGGTTAAAGAACATGCTAGTAAACAATGAATGGGTTAACTACGAAATTAAAGAGGAAATAAAAAACTACATGGAGACAAAAGAAAATAAAAACCATGTTCCAGTATTTAGGGTACAGTAAATCTGTTATAAGAAGGAAGATTATAGTGATACAGGCCTACCTCAAAAAAGCAAGGAAAATCTCAAACAACCTACCCTTAAACCTAAAGGATCTAAAAAAAGAACAAACTCCCAAACCAATAAAAGGAAAGAAACAAAGATTAGAACGGAAATACATGATAGTTAGAAAAAAAAATTGATAAACATTTAGTCAGACTCATCAAAAAAAAAAGGAGATGACTCAAACAAAATCAGAAATATAAGAGGAGAAATAACAACTGACACCACAGAAATACAAAGGACTTTAAGAATATTATGAGGGGCGCCTGGGTGGCTCAGTGGGTTAAAGCCTCTGCTTTTCGCTCAGGTCATGATCCCAGGGTCCTGGGATCGAGCCCTGCATTGGCTCTCTGCTTGGCAGGGAGCCTGCTTCCTCCTCTCTCTCTCTCTGCCTGCCTCTCTCCCTACTTGTGATCTCTATCTGTCAAATAAATAAATAAAATCTTTAAAAAAAAAAGAATATTATGAAAAATTATATGCCAACAAACTGAACAACTTAGAAAAAATACCTAGAAACATGTAACCTCCCCAAATGGAAGCAGGAAAAAATAGTAAAGTTGTACAGAATAATTACAGCAATGAAAATCAGTAATCAAAAAATTCATAAACAAAACCCAGAACTGGACAGCTTCACACGTGAATTCTACCAAACATTTAAAGAATTCTCAAATTATTCCAAATAATAGACAAAGATGTCAAATTCATTTTAGGCCAGAATTACCTTGATACCAAAACCAGATATAGACACTACAAAAAAAGGAGAACTACAGGCCAGTATCCCTGATGAACATGGATGCAACGATCTTCAACAAAGTATTAGCAAACCAAATCTAACAATGTATTAAAAAAACATTCACCATGATCAAGTGGGATTTATTCCTAGGAAGCAAGGGTGATATATCATATTAACAAGAGAAAGGAGAAAAGCTATATGATCATTTCTATAGATGCAGAAAAGCATTTGACAAAATACAACATCCATTCATTGATAAAAACCCTCAACACAATTGATTTAGAGGGAATATGTATCAGCATAATAAAGGGCATATATGAAAAATCCACAGTTAGCATCAAACACAATGGTGAAAAACTAAGGTTTCTCCCCAAGATCAAGACAAGGATGTCCATTCACTTTTATTCAACATTGTACTGGAAGTCTTAGCCACAGCAATTAGATAAGAAAAAATTATAAAAGGCACCCCAAAAGGTAGTAAAACTTTCACTATTTGCAGATGGCATGATACTATATATAGAAAGCCCCATAGACTCCCCTCATAAAAACTACTAGAACTGATCAATGAATTCAGTTAGGTCACAGGATACAAAATATACAGAAATCCGTTGCATTTCTATGTACTAATGAGGGAGAAAGAGAAATTAAGAAAACAGTCCCATTTGCAATTATGTAAAGAATAATAAAATGTCTAGGAAAAAAATTAAGTAAGGAGACGAACGACCTCTACTCAAAACTATAAAACACTGATGAAAGAAATTGAAGATGACATGAACCAATGGAAAGCTACTCCATGCTCATGGATTGGAAGAACAAATATTGTTAAAATGTGTATAGTTTAGGCAATCTACAAATTTAATGCAGTCCTAGCAAAATGCCAAAAACATTTCTTCTCCAACTGGAACAATAATTAAAGTTGTATGGAAATTTTAAAAAATTCTGAATTGCCAAAGCAGTCTTGAAAATGAAGAATGAAACTGGAGATATCCACAATCCCAGATTTCAAGATATACTACAAAGCTGTAGTAATCAAAAAAGTACGGTACTGGCACAAAAATAGACACAGATCAATAAAACAGAATAGAAACCCCAGAAATGAATACACAAGTATATAACCTTCAACAAAGGAGGGAAGAATATGAAATGAGAAAAAAAACGTTCTTTTCAACAAATGATGTTGCCCAAACTGGACAGCCACATGCAAGTGAATGAAACTAGGTCACTATAATATACCATACACAAAAATAAACTCAAAATGGAATTAAGACCTAAATGTGAGACCTGAAACCATAAAAAAAAAAAATCCTAGAGGAGAGCACAGGTGGTAACTTCTTTGACATTGACTGTAGCAACATTTTTCTAGATATGTCTTCTAAGGGAAGAGAAAGCAAAAAATAAACTATTAGGAGTATATCAAAATAAAAGGTTATGCACAACAAAGGAAATAATACTAAAAGACAAGCTACTGAATGGGAAAAGATACATGCAAATGGCATATCTCATAGGGGGTTATATATCCAGATTATATAAAGCACTTACACAGCTCAACACACACACACAATAAGTCAATTAAATGGAGAGAAGATGCAAACAGACTTTTCTCAAAGACACACAATGGCCAACAAAAGCATGAAAAGATGCTGTAAATCATCATTAGGGAAATGTTAACAAAGCCACAAAGACCTATCCACTCATACCTGTCAGAATGGCTAAAATCAAAAACACAAGAAACAACAAGAGTTGGTGAGGATGTGGAGGAAAAAGAACACTTGTACACTATTGGTGGGGACATAAACTGGTGCAGCCACTGTGGAAAACAGTATGGAGATTTCTTGAAAATTAAAAATAGAATTATCATGTGATTCAGTAATTCCACTACTGGGTATTTACACAAAGAAGACAAAACACTCAGTTGAAAAGGTAGATAACCCCCTCTGTTTACTGCAGCACCATTTACATTAGCCAAATTAAGGAAACAACTTTAGTGTTCATCCACAGATGAATGGATAAAGAAAAAGTGGTGTATACAGATGATAGATGATAGATACATACACACATACATACAATGGAAAGAAAAAGGAAAGGAAAGAAATCTTTTAATTTTCAACTACATGGGTGGACCGAGAGGGTATAATGCTAGGTGAAAAAAGTCAGAGAAAGACAAATACTGTATGATTTTACTCACAGGTGGAATTTAAGAAAATTTATAAAGGAACAAAGGGAAAAAAAGCCAAAAAAATTCAAATATAGAGAACAAAGTGATATTTACCAGCAGGTAGGTCCAGGGCATGGGTGAAATAAGTGAAGAGGATTAAGAAAATACTTACTGTGATGACCACTGAGTAATGTATAGGATTGATGAATCACTGTACTGTAAGCCTGAAACTAATGTAACAATATATGTTAATTATACTGGAAGAAAATTTAAATAACTGTTTCTGCTTTTGCTACTGCCCCAGTGAACCCATTAATATAAGCACCAGTAGCTACCAGAGCCAGGAAATCTAGAGGTGTTCCTTGGTGGCAGTCGTGAAAATCTAGGTGCCAGATGAGTATACCAACTCCTTTCTCAAGGTGGAGTGAGGGAGAGTGCAAAAATGGTGAATTCGGGGTGAGCTCTAGGGTGTGCAAATTAGCTTCTTTTACTGAAAGTCTTGGGAACTTTCCAGTCAGTTGTCTCTGTATGGGGCACTAGAATACTTGAGTCTACATGCAGGACCTTTAAAAATGACTCCTAGTTAACTATAAGACCCTCTGGCTTTCAAAAATAGAGGACTTGGAGGCTCATCTTTCAGGTGCACATCTTAAAAGTTGGGGTGTTACATGTGGGATTCAAACCTCTCACTCCTTAGGGGGAAGCTCAAGGTTTTGTGTTTCCTCTTAACTTGCAGGTCACCACATTGGGGTTAGGGTTCATGATGAGATTTTTGTCTCAGCTTCTCTTACCTGCTTCAGTATTTTTCCCCCCTCATCTGCCCAATGTGGAAGATCCACTCAGCTAGTTTAGGGTTTTTCAGAGGAAATTGTTCTGTATGTAACTGTAGATAAGCTGTGTCCCTGTGAGGAGAAGAGTTTAGGATCCCACTAAAGTTGCCATCTTGAACCAGAACTCCTCATTGAATTTTTACCATGGTAAATGGCTCCATTCCAGAGTCAAATGACTGAAACATGTATTTAAAATTAGCCTACGAAATCCCACAGTTTTGAAGGTGAAATAAAAGTATCTTTTACCTTCAAGGATTTCATAGTCTTGGAATTAGAACCATATGAAAGATGAAAAACTAAACTGGAACAGAATGAAAACAGGAATTCTGAAAACAGATTGCTGTAAAAATATAAGAAAATCAGTTTATCTAGTAGAAAATGAGCCTTTTCCAGTTCTAGGATTCTTGTCCCTCACTCCTGCCAAAGATAGTAGACATGGTAACTAAAAGCCCAGGTCAGAGGTTTCAAATTCCAGTACCCACAGTCCCTAGTTATATTGACCTTGGGCAAGTTCCTTACCTTTTCTAACATGGATTTGTAATTGTAAGGGTTGAAAAGAAATTTGTATACCTTTTGTTATATCTATTATCACTCTCCTATCTCTTTTAATTTCCCAACCCATGTGTCACTGGCCTTACTGAAATTAAATAAATTTCTATATATATGCACACGTTATTATGGCAGAGAAACTCAGTAGCAACCTGTGAGAAATTTACATTCTGGGACCTATCATAAAATCAGTGAATCCCCAACCAAGTTCCCCTGGCCTCTAGGTCCTTAAATCACATCTGCCCTTCCAGTCCTGCTGGTGGCAATCTCTAATGGTGAACCCCAGAGCATACCGATATTTTATTGGACATCACTATTTTCCTATTGGTTTCTTCTGCTGTTCTCATTCTTTTTTTTTTTTTTTAGAATGTTCTGTAACTTGATATATTTTCATCAGAACCCTTAAGACATGAGCATTTCACCATATATAAATTATACTTCAATAAAAAATAATGAATATCTAATCATTTGTCACCTTGCCTCCCACACTCAAATTTCTTATGTTATTATTTCTCATGTTTTTTTTTTCAGCGTAACAGTATTTATTGTTTTTGCACAACACTCAGTGTTCCATGCAATACGTGCCCTCCCTAATACTTACCACCTGGTTCCCCAACCTCCCACCCCCCACCCCTTCAAAACCTCAGATTCTTTTTCAGAGTCCATCGTCTCTCATGGTTCAATTCCCCTTCCAATTTCCCTCAACTTCCTTCTTTTCTCCATCTCCCAATATCCTCCATAGCATTTGTTATGCTCCACAAATAAGTGAAACCATACGATACTTGACTCTCTCTGCTTGACTTATTTCACTCAGCATAATCTCTTCCAGTCCTGTCCATGTTGCTACAAAAGTTGGGTATTCTTCCTTTCTGATGGAGGCATAATACTCCATCGTGTATATGGACCACATCTTCCTTATCCATTCGTCCGTTGAAGGGCATCTTGGTTCTTTCCACAGTTTGGCGACCGTGGCCATTGCTGCTATAAACATTGGGGTACAGATGGCTCTTCTTTTCACTACATCTCTATCTTTGGGGTAAATACCTAGCAGTGCAATTGCAGGGTCATAGGGAAGCTCTATTCTTAATTTCTTGAGGAGTCTCCACACTGTTCTCCAAAGTGGCTGCACCAACTTGCATTCCCACCAACAGTGTAAGAGGGTTCCTCTTTCCCCACATCCTCTCCAACACACGTTGTTTCCTGTCTTGCTAATTTTGGCCATTCTAACTGGTGTAAGGTGGTATCTCAATGTGGTTTTAATTTGAATCTCCCTGATGGCTAATGATGATGAACATTTTTTCATGTGTCTGATAGCCATTTGTATGTCTTCATTGGAGAAGTGTCTGTTCATATCTTCTGCCCATTTTTTGATATGATTATCTGTTTTGTGTGTGTTCTCATTCTGACTTGAGGAGGGGCGACTTTTTTACATAATAGGTCATAGTACAGCTAAGTCTAGGCTGTGACTTTTAGAAAGATTTCCTTATGTTTTGGGGTTAAGGGAAATTTGAATACAAAGCAATGTGTAAACCTGCTATTAAAAATAGTTTCTTTTAGAGTCCACAGGTCCAAACATAATGTGGGGGATCTTCTTTTCCTCCTTATTGTGGGGCCCCCTTTAGTCTCCATCATTAGCCTTGTCTAAATATCTTCATAGTTTTATTTTAGGCCCCAAAATATGCAAGCAAACTCCCCTCTCTAACATTCACTTTATTCCCTGACTATTCATAATTAACATTACAAAAGTGATTTCTCCATTTTTTTTCCCCCACAGAGTACTTCTCCTTCCACTATATTCCATACAGTGAATTCCTAATAGTGTCAGAGTACATATTCTGAAGGCCTGAATTATCAACTATTAAACTGTACTACATATCAGGCACAAGTCATCTAATTTAGGAAGTACTGAACCAATGTCAGGTTTTGTTTTCCACTCTTCCAATATTCCATTGATAAGATTTTTAAAAGCCTGATCTTAATGTAGATCCCTGCATTAGTTTGAGGAATGCACAAACGCTTAGAATATACACAAACACACATACTTCCATAAAATACTTTTGGCATACAATAAATATTTAGGGGGGATTCCTTAAATTTGCAGTAGCATTTTATGCTAAATGCATTCACATACAAAATTATGGGACAGAAGTTGTAACATATGAGTCTTAAAAATATGCCCCTGGAATACTTCCCTGCATCAGAGTTATTCTAAAAAATAGCAGGTACTATACTTTGACATTTACATGCAAAACTGTAATAAAGAGATGTTTCCTATACATAGGAACCCTTGGCTACCAAAATCAAATTTCAGTAATTACTTTAAAAATGGGAACCATGCACAACCCGTAAGTGCTATTTTCATTCTATTTAACATTCAGTTCTCATCAACACAGTGTTACATTATATACATATTGGTTTCTGTTCCCAGTGTTTTCTTTTGCATCTCAATATTGCTCTATTTTCTAAGCTGCAGCTCCTTATCTAATTCGTTTCATATATAATCACTTCTCACTTAATATGAGGTGTAATCTTCATCTGAAAGCATACTAGCATTAAATATAACTTCTGGAAATTTGAGGAGAAACAATTACAGAGCAGCAATAATAAGGAAAACATAACAAAGAGGACTTAGAAGAGAGCTCGGATACCATCTATCTACCACCTGATACTGTAATACTTTCTACCTTTATATTAAAGCTCCTCAAACTATACACATAATTTAATGAAATTCAGTTCAGCAAGCATGTGCCCATCACTTACTGTGAAACATTGTGAAATGGCTTGTACTTGCACAAATGACAGAGATACATTGTTTACCATAAATGAGATCACATTTTTTTTTAAAGATTTTATTTATTTATTTGACAGAGAGAGAGATCACAAGTAGGCAGAGAGGCAGGCAGAGAGAGAGGAGGAAGCAGGCTCCCCGTGGAGCAGAGAGCCCGATGCGGGGCTCGATCCCAGGACCCTGAGATCATGACCTGAGCCGAAGGCAGCGGCTTAATCTACTGAGCCACCCAGGCGCCCATGAGATCACATTTTAAAAGAGGATATGATTATAGATAAATAGTTACATGCAATTATTCAAACACCAGGGGAAAATATAGTGGAAAATATAAGCCATATATAGAACAGCACAGACAAAGGATTATAGCACAATGGAATAAAAAAATTCCTGTATAAATGTTCACAGTCTTTCCTCTTTATCAGTTCAGTATTTCACATTTTTCTACCCTCTAAATAGAAAATTACATGTCTGTGTGTATGGGGGAATCACTCAAGATAAAAAACAAAGAGTCCTCTTGGAGAATTTATAAACTATTCAGGAAGAGAAATGCTAGAGCAATTTCCATGATTCTATATGAAATACAAAGTACGAAAGTTGTGAGGAGACTAAAATATTAAGACAAAGATGTTTTGGATAGAAACAATTAGTAAAAGCTGCTTTATGTAAGAGTGGCTGTGTGTAAGCAATTGGACTCTCTTAAGTGTTTGAGTAATGTTTGAACCTTTGGTATGATCCATGGAATTTAACTATGTGACCCATGAAATTTAAGGTGTTGCAGAAGCATGAGTGGGCATGAAAATGCACAACTGATACACTGGAAAAGTGTACATGTAGGGAAGGAAGAAGTGGTGAGAAGTGGAGAGAACAGAGATCATGAAATACTTGAATATATAAGAGGGTGCTAAAGCCCATGAGCAAAACAGAAATATTTCTGAGATTCTCCTCTGAGGGCACTGCTGTAAATCTCCAAAGTCTGTGAGCAGTGCCATAGGATGGTGAGAGAGCTAACAAGTTGTAGAAAGATTAGAATAATGATAGAGAGCAAAGAAAACTTCCTAGTGATATAAAACCTGATAACCTATTGAACAATAGGGGAACTCACCATCATTTGCAAAGCTGGCACCTTATATATAAAGCAAAAAGAGATCTCTAGAATCTTCCTGGTTCTAAGATCTCAAGTCCCTCTTGGGAAATGCCATAATTCATGACTTCAAAATATTCACACCTAGTGGGACAGTTAATCCAATTAAACCTGCAATCAAATTTAAACCCAAATCACTACAGATTAACTTTAACTCAGCTCTCTGCCCAAAGTTGTGATATGATAATACTAATATGTCTTTCCTGAAGATAAATATTACTTAAGTGATGATAAAAAGGAAGAAAGTGTTAAACATGATTAAGGGAAAAGCAGTCCATAAAAGCAGACTCACAAATACCCAGATGAGACTTTCAAATAACTATGATAAATGTTAAACAAGTTAAACATGAATTAACAGATGGGAAATGGCATGAAAGATAAATGGAACTTCCTTCTCAAACAAAATGAAAATGCTGCCTATGAAAAATTATGTATCAGAAATAATTTATTAAAAAAAGAATTCATTTGGTGGTCTTAACCATAATAATCGAAGACAACAGAGGAAAGAGATCATAGATTAGAAGAAAGGTAACTATAGATAAAATTAAGAAAGTGTAACAGAATCTGAGACTTTTGAACATTAAATAAAATATAAAATATAATTCAAATGCCAGAAAGAGAAGATAGTGACTAAGATTTTGCAAAATTAAGGAAATCAATCCTCAAACCCAAAAACCAAAGGAATCCCAAGCAGGATAAAATAAGGGAAAACCACAATAAAGCATATTGTAGTTACAGTTGTGAATAGTAAAGTAACTTTTAAAACCAGTTACATTGAGGATGGTCATATTAAATAAAAGCATATGATTAAGGACAGATGGATGACTTCTCAATCAAAATGGTAGAGGATAAAGAGATTGCTAACTCACAATTCTACATATAGCAGAAATTCTCTTCTAAATGAAAGAGAAATCAAGACATTTTCAGAAACACAATAATCAGAGATATATCAGGCATATATATCCAGCAGACATACATATCCACATATAGTTTGAAAAGTTTTTCAGGGAAAATGGTGACGCTTTCACACTGAAGTCTTAAGATACAGAATAAAGGGTGATTATATGTACCTAAAAATATTCTGTACTTTTTTCAAAAGCAACTTACTTTAGGCAAAATACCAGCATTTTAAAAGTAAAACAAATGACAAAAACAGCATAAAACATCAATGAGGTACGCAATTACGCTATTCATTTAAAATTAGAAGTACAAGATGAATATTCAAATCTTTACAACAATCCACATTAACATAAAATAAATATAGCTAAAAGGACATAGAGAATATAAAATACAATTGGGAAAGTATTCAAAACACCTAAAAGAAGTTAGGAACACAGGAATAAAGGAACAAAGCAGAAATGGGAAAAATACACAACAAATACTGACATGGTCGACTTAAACTTAACAATGTCAGTCCTTATTTTTAAACGACTAAACACATTTGTCATAAGAAGCACAGATTCTCACACAGGGATAAAAATAACAGGACTGTTATTAGAGCAAATTTACATATGTATGTGAAAACAGAGAAGCTGAAAGTAAAATAATAAGAGTGCTATAGACTGTGTCTCACCCAAATTCACGTTTTAATTGTAATCCCCAATGTGATCGTATTGAAAGGTGGGCTTTTGGGATGTAATGCGGTCCTGAGGAAGGATTCCTCATGAATAGCATTGGTGTCAATAGAGAAGAGACCCTGTCCCCTTCTGACATGTGAGGACACAATGGGAAAATGACATCTATGAATCAAGAAGTGGGCTCTCACCAGACAAGGAATCTGCCAACACCTTGGTTTGGATGTCCCAGACTCAAAAGAGGAAAAAAAAGCTTTGTTATTTAAGCCACACAGTGTATGTCATTGTTAGTAATGGACCAAGAGATTAAAATTCTCTGTAAAACAGAACCAAAGGGATACATACACATAGTTTTGGCATGTATTTGACACATATTATAAGGAACTGACTCACATGATTATAAAAGTTGACAAATCCAAGGATCTGCAGTTGGCAAGCTGGAGACAGGAAGAGCCAATGATATAGTTCTAGTCTGAAAGAAAGAGGAAAGGACACATGAGGGTTAAGTCAGTCGGTTAGGCATCTGACCCTTGATTTCAGCTCAGGTCATGATCTAGGGTCAGGAGATGGAATCCTACATGGGGCTCTGCACTCAACTTGGAGTCTGCTTGAGATTCTTTCTCTCCCTCTGCCCCTCTCACAACTCAGACTCACTCTCTCTAAATAAATAAAATATTAAATAAATAAAATATTTTTTAAAAAGGCGGGAAAGAGCAATGTCCCTCTTCAAAGACAGGCAGGATGAGGGTCAGCCCTTTTGTTCCTTCAGGCCTTCATACAATTGAGGCGCACGTTTGGGGAAGCATTACTCATTAGTCTCATCCGACAACATCCTTGCAGATCCACCAGGAATAATGTATGACAAAATTTCTGGGTACCTCATGATCCAGTCAAGCTGACAAAAAAATTAACCACCACAATAAGCATAAAACAAGCTAGGATAGCTATGCTAGTATCTGATAATGTAAGTTTTAAGACAGTATTATCAGTGATAAAATAAGATATTCCTGGTGCACCTGGGTGGCTTGGTCAGTTAGATGTTTGCTTTCAGCTCAGGTCATGATCCCAGGGTCCTGCTCAGCACGACCCTGCTTCTCACTCTCCTCCCGGCTTGTGCTTTCTCTTGTATCTCTGTCACTAGCGGTCTCTCTCTCTCAAACAAATAAAATCTTTAAAAAAAAATTACATAATGATAATTCACCAAGAAAATTTAACCCTAACTGCATAGGCACCAAAAACAAGAACTTCAAAATATATCAGAAAATACTATAGAATCAAAGAAAGAGGTAGATACACCTACAAACATAACTGGATATTTTAACACACCTTCCTCAGTAACTGGTAGAACTCTGTAAGGATGTGACTCGAACCATATTACCAACAAATTTGACGAAATTGATATATTTTGTATGGTGATAGCACCTCTATCACTTTATTACGCCACCAATTTTTTTAAATTATAATATTGTTGTCTATATTTGACTACATTTTGCATTAGTTCTCCAGCACTTATCCACTAGTTGCAAATTCGTACCTTAAACAACATATAAAACTATTCTCCCACTGACAAGCATCAGTTAGCCACCATTTTACTGCATTTTTATGAGTTTTTTTTGTGTGTGTTTTACATATAAGTGATATCATACAGTATTTATCTTTCTCTGCCTGACTTATCTCACCATCATGACCTCGAGGGCCATCCATGTTGTCACAAGTGGCAGGATTTCCTTCTTTCTTGTGGTTGAATATTACATTTTACACACATACCACATTTTTTCTATTCATCTACAGATGGACATTTAGATTGTTTCCACAAAGTTGATGTTTATAAATTATTATACTAAACAATGGCATAATGCATATGCTTTTCAAGTGCACATGGAATATTAACTAATACAGTCCGCTGGCTGGGCCAAAAAACAAATGTCTATACTTTTAAATGTAATAATATCATAAAGAGTAGTTTTATAACAATAACAGTATTAAATTATAAATAAGAATAAGGTATCAGCAAAATCCTAAATGTTTTGAAATTAAACCACACCCTTCCAAACACTACAAGGATCAAAAAAGGAATCACAAAGGGAAATAGAACCATTTGAGCTTGCTGGAGATGAAAATACATCATAGTAAAATTTACAGATTACAGCTGAAGCAGTGATTGCAAGGAAATGCACTGCAGAAGCCTGCTTAGAAAAATTAAAATCAGTGGTTTATGTTGCCACTTCAGATGCTAGAAACAGAAGGGCAAATAAACACAATCACAGAATAAAGGATTGAAGTAACAAGATAACATATCAAGAAAACCAAAAGCATCAAAATAATGGTCTTTGAGATTTTAATTAAATTTATAAACTCTTAGTAAGGCTGTTTGGAAATAAAAAAAAAACAAAGAGAACTTACCATTATATTCAATGAAAGATAACACCAAAAATCAAATTGTCATTAAAAGAAATGTATTTCACTAAGCATGATACGCTCTAGTTCCATCCACGTCAATCGGAGAAAGACAACTATCATATGATCTCCCTGATATGAGGACATGGAGAAGCAACATGGGGGGGTAGGGGGATAGGAGAAGAATAAATGAAACAAGATGGGATTGGGAGGGAGACAAACCATAAATGACTCTTAATCTCACAAAACAAACTGGGGGTTGCTGGGAGTGGGATTGGGAGAGGGGGAGCGGGCTATGGACATTGGGGAGGGGAGGCGAACCATAAGAGACTATGGACTCTGAAAAACAACCTGAGGGTTTTGAAGGGTCAGGGGTGGGAGGTTGGGGGAACAGGTGGTGGGTGATGGGGAGGGCACGTTTTGCATGGAGCACTGGGTGTTGTGCAAAAAGAATGAATACTGTTACGCTGAAAAAATTAATAAAAAGGGGAAAAAAAAGAAATGTAAAGAAGTATATTTTAAAGAGCTTTATAACAATAAAAACTATTTACCTAAAAAAATAAAAGCCAACAAACTTGAAGTAGGAAATTGAACAGATAATTTCAATATACATATATCTGTTAAAGACTGCTCTATTAGTTAAAAAAAATTTTCCCACCAATAAAATTCCACACCAAGAGATTCAATGGTAAGTTTTATCAATAATAAATGGAAGAAATTATAGCAATTTCACACAAACCCTTAATAAAACAGAAGAGGCCAGAACTCTTTTCAAATCATTTTGTATCTCCCATTATTACCCTCATATTAATGCCTGATAAAGACATTATCTTTGCAAACGCAGGTACCAAAATCCTTTGCAAATTAGCAAATGAAACTCACCATCCTATGAATGCCATGTATAAAACTCAGTGTATTTATCCCTGGAATACAAACTTGGTTCAGCAATTTAAAATTAACTGTAAAACAGGATAATGTAGAAATATTGTATCATCAATGCCATACATATATTTGAAAGTATTTGAAAAATTCAATACAAACTATATTAATCGTATCAAATTTAGAATTGAAGGCATTTTGTATTCATCTCTTATAGTACTTCTATGAAAAATCTGAGTCTAACATTGAACTTAATGGTGAAATAGTTAGTGAATGTTTTCTCCTAAGATAAAGAAGGTATCTATATGGACTTTCACAACTTCTATTCCATATTGTACTGGAAATACTAGTCATACAGTTAGATGAGAAAAAGACACAAAGGGTATGAAGTGTAAAGGAAGAAGCTGAACTCTCATTGGTGGAAGATAATGTGATTGGAAATAGAGGCAATCTTATGAAATCTATACATAAACATTGTTATGGGTTGAATTATGTCCCTTAAAAATTCATATGCAGAACTCTTAAACCCAAGTACCTCAGAGTGTTTTCTTACTCAGAAATAGGGTCATTGCAGATGTTATTAGTTAAGATGAGACCATACTGGAACAAGGTAGGTCCCCGATCCTTTATGACTGGTAGTCTTATAAAATGGGAAATTTCAACACAGGCATGCATAAAAAGATAACCTCAAGTGAAATTGAAGTTACAATGCCACAAGCCAAGAAACAGAAGCTAGAGAAAGTCATGGAAACGATCCTTCCTTCATGCCTTCAGAGGAATTATGACCCTGCCAACAACTTGATCTTGGACTCTGGCCTCTGGAACTGTGAGATGATAACATTTTTATTGTTTAAAACACCCATTTTGTGATACTCTGTTATGACAGCCTAAACAAATGGAACATAGCTCCAAATATAGTTAAGTTTTATATTTATTTTCCCTCTCTCTATATTGATCTATCTACAGATAGATTTATAGGTAGATATCTGTTTCTATATCTATATCAATTCATCCCAGTCAAAATCTCAGTAGCTTTTTGAAAAAAAAAAAAATGCCAGGCTGCTTCTAAAGTTTACAAGAAAATGAAAAACATCTCAAATAACTAAACGGATATTTTAAGAGAGCAACAAAAGTATAAGGTCAACACTATTTCATGCCAGGATTTTCTATAAAGCTACAGTAATTGAAACAATGCAGAATGAATGAAGAGAGAAAAATATTGAGAAAAGAGTTTCCAGAAATAGACCCATTACCACTCAAAGAACAAACCCCAGTCATTTGTTATATTCATGGTTTAAATTGGTGTTTCCCAAACTGTATTCCATAGACCATTACTCTGTAGGATGCAAATACATTTTAATAAGATTTTTTTGAAGATTTTATTTATTTATTTGTAAGAGAGAGCACCAGTGAAGAGAGGGTGAAGCAGGCTCTTGCTGAGCCAGGAGCCTGATGTGGGTGGGACTTGATCCCAGGACACTGGGGTCATACCTGGGCCAAAGGCAGTGGCTTAACTGACTAAGCCACCCAGGCACCCCAATTTTAATAAGATTTTTAAAAAAATTATGAGCAACTAGCTTTGGAAGACTGGGATAAAATAGCAACATAGTTTTCCTTACTACAGGGGTTAATAGGGCCTTAATATATAAATGTACAATTAAAATCTCTAAAGAATGTGTAGGGCTTCCCAATTTTTTAAGCTTTGGAAAATGTTCTTGTCAGCTTATCCCGTGGAAGAGTATTTCTTTGAGAAACAATGGCTTAGTGTTGTTAAATACATACAGATGGGAAAACGAATGGTCTCCTCAACAGTGCTGGGAAAACTGTATATACACATGCAAAAGAATAAAACGCAACACTTATCTTACAGCCCCCACAAAAAAGAACCCAAAACAGAAAAAAGATTTAAACCTAAAACCTAAAACTGCAAAACTTCTGAAAGAAATCATTTTTAAAAAATTCCTTGACATTGGCCTTTGTGGGGATTCATAATGCCTGGATAGGTAAGATTTAAGTGAGATAAGTCTCCCAAGGTGAGACGGATTGAAAAGCAAAGGAGTGCCTGGAACACTGGGTCTCCTTTAAAGTTTCTGAGTTGAAAGCAGCCAGACCTTACTGTGTGGCTCAGTGGTCTCATCTAGGGAGTAAATGTTTAACTTAGATGAAGAACACGCTCACCTTATGGTCACTTATTCATCAAACCCTTAGCCTGCACATATGTCATGAACACTGCTGACTTTAATCATACATTGCCCCATATACCTATATCTTAATTATCAAACTCTAATGTTCCTTTTTATTCTTCTGCCCTTACTTGATGTACTGATAAGACCTGCAATAAAAGCAGAGACTAAGTCTGGTTCAGTAACATTTGCCACTAGAGCAGAGTCCCCTTGCCCTCTCCTTTCTCTCATTTAGGTGTCTAGATTAATCTTTTCATTCACCGCCTCAGGGTTTGCTGGCCAAACCCAACAGGCCTTGGCAATGATTTTTGCATATGACATGAAAAGCTCAAGCATCAGAAGCAAAAATAAATGATACCACATCAAACTAAAATCTTCCGCACAGCAGAAGAAACAACCAACACAAGAAAAGGGTAACTTATGGTTTGGAAGAAATATTTACAAACTGCCTATCTGGTAAGAGGTGAATATCCAAAGTATATAAGGAGTGTATATAATTCAATAGCATTAATCAAACAATACAATTTTTTAAAAAGCAAAGGAACTGAGTATGTATTTTTCAAAAAAAGAGATACAGATGGCCAATAAGTACATGAAATCATCAGGGAAATGCAAATGAAAACTACAGTGAGATACCACCACATTATACTTAGTTAGAATGGATATTATTTTAAAAAAAAGACATCAAGTGTAAGAATGTGGAGAAACTAGAACACTTGTGCACTCTTGATGGGAATACAGTTTTTACACCAATCATGAAAATTAGCATATCACTTCCTCAAATAACTAAAAATAGAACACCATACAATCCAGCAATCCCACTCTGGGCATACAGCTGGAGGAAATGAAATCAGTACCCGCAGCAAATATTTTCACTTCCATGTTCACTGTAGCAGTATTAACTATAGCCAAGATATGACAGCAAACTAAGTACCTGTCAGTGAGTGACCAAATAAAGAAAATGTGGTGTGTGTGTGTGTGTGTGTGTGTGTGTGTGTGTGTGTGTGTGTGTGCATATATAAGATGGAGTATTATTCAGCCTTCGAGAAAAAGAGATACTTCCATTAGCAACAACATCAATGAACATATACTAAGTGAAATAAGCCAGACAGAGAAAAAACAGCTGATGATCTCACTTATATTTTGAATCTAAAATGGCTGAATACAGAGAAGCAGAAAATAAAATGGTGGTTACCAGAGGAAGGGAAGAGGGGAATGGGAAGATTACGGTAAAGAGTACACAGTTGCAGCCATGTAAGCTGAGTATGTCTAGAGATAATAGCCAGCATGATGATAAGAATGCTATACTGATTGCTATACTGAAAACTGAGAATATGCTAAGATAACAGATTTCAGATATTCTCATAATGCATCAAAAAATCATAACTATGTGAGGAGATATGTTACTTGACTATAGTAATGATTTCACTATGTATATCAAATCATTGTATTGTGCTCAAGCATATATATATTTTTGAATAAATACACTATATATAAACTACTTAGAACCTTCCAAGACATGGCATAAAAGTAAGCTAAACTGAAACAGGAAGAAACAGAAAATTTCAACAGACCCCATAACCAGCAAAGAAATGAATCAGTAATCAAAAATCTCCCAAGAAACAAAAGTCCAGGACTAGATGGTTTCCCAGGGGAATTCTACCTTCCATTTAACACTTTTTAAAACCTATTCTTCTCCAACATTTCCAAAAAATAGAAGTGGAGGGAAAACTTCCACACTCATTCTATGAGACCAGCATCACCTTGATTCAGAAATTAAAGACTATATTAAAAGGAGAAGTACAGGCCAACATCCCTGATGAACATGGATGCAAAAATCCTCAAAAAAATACTAGCAAATTGATTCCAGCAGTACTTTAAAATAATTATTCACCACGATCAAGTGGGATTTATTTCTGGTCTACAGGGGTGGTTCAATATTTAGAAATCAGTCAACATGGTATGTCACATTAATAAAAGGATAAGAAACATATGATCCTCTCCATAGATGAAGAAAAGGCATTTGACAAAATACAGCATCCATTCTTCATGAAAACTCTCAACAAGCAGGGATAGATGGAACACATCCAACATCATGAAGGCTGCATGTGAAAGACCCACAGTTAATATCATTTTCAATGAGGAAAAAAGGTGAACTTTTCCTCTATACTCAGGAACAATACATCGATGTCCACTCTCACCATTGTTATTGAACATAGTAGTGGAAGGTCTAGCCTCAGCAGTCAGACAACAAAAAGAAATAAATGGCATCCAAAATGGCAAGGAAGAAGTCAAACTGTCACTATTTACAGACAACATGATACTCTATGTAGAAAACCTAAAAGACTCCATCATAAAATTGTTATAACTGATACATGAATTCAGTAATGTCACAGGATACAAAAATCAATGTACAGAAATCTGTTACATTTCTATACACCAATAATGAAGCAGCAGAAAGAGAAACCAAGGGATAGATCACATTTACGATTGCACCAAAAACAATAAGATACCTAGAAATAAACCTAACTGAAGACGTAAAAGATCAACTCTGAAAACTATCAAATACTTATGAAAGAAACTGAAGATGACACAAAGAAATGGAAAAACATTCCATGGTTATGTTAGAAGAACAAATTTTATTAAAATGTCTAATCCACCCAAAGCAGTCTACACATTTAATGCAATCCCTATCAAAATACCACCAGCATTTTTCAGAGATAGAACAAACAATCCTAAAATTTGTACGGAACATCAAAAGACTCCAAACAGCCAAAGCAATCTTGAAAAGTAATGCTGGAGGCATCACAATTCTGGATTTCAAGCTATTTTACAAAGCTGTAGTCATCAAGACAGTATGGTTCTGACACAAAAACAGACAGACAAATCAGTGGAACAGAATAGAAAACCCAGAAATGGACCTACAACTGTATTGTCAGCTAATTTTCAAAAAATCAGGAAAGAATATCCAATGGAAAAAAGACATTCTTTTCAAAAAATGGTGTTAGGAAAACTGAACAGCAACATGCAGAAGAATGAAACTGGACCACTATCTTATACCATACACAAAAATAAACTCAAAATGATAAAAGACCTAAATATGAGACAGGAAACCATCAAAATCCTAGAGGAGGGCGCCTGGGTGGCTCAGTGGGTTAAGCCTCTGCCTTTGGCTCAGGTCATGATCCCAGGGTCCTGGGATCGAGTCCCGCATCTGGCTCTCTGCTTGGCAGGGAGCCTGCTTCCTCCTCTCTCTCTCTGACTGTTTCTCTGCCTACTTGTGATCTCTGTCTGTCAAATAAATACATAAAATATTAAAAAAAAATCCTAGAGGAGAACACAGGCAGTGACACTTGGCCATAGCAACTTCTTACTAGACAATCTCCAGAAGCAAGAGAAACAAAAGCAAAAATGAACTATTGGGACTTCATCAAGATAAAAAGCTTCTGCACAGTAAAGGAAACAATCAACAAAACTAAAAAACCTACAGAATGGGAGAAGACATTTGCAAATGATGTATCTGAGAAAGGGTTAGTATCCAAATCTATAAAGAAGTTATTAATCTTAACACCCCCAAAATAATTCACTTAAATGGGCAAAAGACATGAACAGGCATTTTTCCAAAGAAGACATCCAGATAGCCAACAGACACATGAAAAGTTGCTCAACATCACTTATCGTCAGTGAAATGCCAATCAAAACCACAATAAGATACTACCTCATACCTGTCAGAATGGCTAAAATTAACAACATAGAAAACAACAGATGGTGGTGAGGATGTGGAGAAAGGGAACCCTCTTACATTGGTGGATCCATTCTGGAAAACAGTATGGAGTTTCCTCAAAATGTTAAAAATAGAACTACCCTACCACCCATCAATTGTGCTACTAGGTATTTATCCAAAGGATACAAAAATACAGATTCAAAGAGGCAAAAGCACCCTGATTTTTATAGCAGCACTATCAACAGTAGCAAAATTATGGAAAGAGGTCAAATGTCCATCAGGTGATATATGGATAAAGAAGAGGTAGGAGATATATGTAAACACACACACACTGGAAAATTACTCAGCCACAAAAAAAGAATGAAATCTTGCCATTTGCAACAACATGGATGAAGCTAGAGTGTATTATGCGAAGTGAAATAAGAGAAAGACAAATACCATATGATTTCACTCATATGTGGATATTAAGAAACAAACAGATGGACATGGGGAAAGGGAAGAAAAAAAAAAGAGGGAGGAGGCACGTGGGTGGCTCAGTTGGTTAAGTGTCTGCCTTCAGCTCAGGTCATGATCCCAGGATCCTGGGATCAAGCCCTCCATCTGGATCCCTGCTCAGCGAGGAGCCTGTTTCTCCCTCTGCTCCTTGCTTGTGCTATCTCTGTCTCTGCCTCTCTTTCTCAAATAAGTAACATCTTCAAACAAACAGGGAGGCAAACCATAAGAGACTCATGAGACTCTTAACTATACAGAACAAACTGAAGGTTGATGGAAGGAGATGGTGGGGGTTGGGCTAAATGGGTGATGGGTACTAAGGAGGGCACTTGTGATGAGCACTGGGTATTATATGTAAATGAAAAACCACTAAGTTCTACACCTGAAACCAATTTTAGCCTATGTATTAACTAGAATTTAAGCAAAAACTTGAAATAATTTAAAAAGAAAAAAGTGAGCTAAACTTTACTAGTAAATACATTGTTGTGATAGATTTTGAATGATGATTCAATTTAATTTGGGAATATTTTTAATAACTATTAAGGGAAAATAATCACATAGGTGAAAATTTTATAGATATTATGCCTAAAAAGTATTACTACCTGTCTTTTCTCATTAGTATGTTATGTATTAAAGTAGAACTTGTTTATATTATTGCTGTTTGCTGTTAGAGGAGGCAAAAAAAAAAATCAACCACAATCTCACATATCCTAATACTGTTAGAAATAGCTGTATAACTAATGTAATAATGTCTTTTCCATCTAAATGATACTGTAATTCATTGAAATGGTATTTAAATCATTCTTGTTTTTGAATAATTATTTAAAACTACTTTATGCTATAAGGTATTTGATTAAAGACAAACTGTTTAGTATATTTGAATAAAATGTGCTTAACCTGGTGTGTTCCCCTGGTAAAGACCAAACCATATTTAGTCAGGACCTCAACCAATTACACAAAAGTATTCACCCAGATGGTTTGAAAGAAATTACTGAAAACTATATGTAATAACCTCACGTACTCACACTCTGAATAATAAAATTATTACAAGTATCTCAGCTAGTAAATAATTCTGATGGTAAGAACTTTAGAGTGTGTTAAAAACCCATATATACGCTTTTATAAACTTTTGCAAATGTTAAAAATGTTCCCCACTCATTTATATTATTTGGAGAAGTTCAAGGACAGTGTAAGAACTAATCTGGGAATGAGATCAACTTTTGGAGTGATTGAAATTCTCTAAGATTATATTGTGGTGATTATGGCAAAGCTCTGTAAATAAGACCACCTTTAAAATGGATGATATTTATGGCATGTGTACATTATAGCTCATAAAGTGGTTTTTAAAAATAAACCAATCAGGCAAACTTTGACTAATTGTGCCTTTAAGATGCTTTTAAGAACACTGAAAAAAAAAATCTGAACCATCAAAACATGAGGAGAATATGTTTGGGCATTAAATATTATTGCTTGTATTATCATTCAGAATATTTACCCTGTCAAATATCTTGTTGTTTTGAATGTTTTTTCCGTTGTTGCTACTGTTATTCATATTGGGTTTGGTGACTGAGCAACTGCTGGCAGAGAAATACTGAGAAACAATATGTTCTGTGTTATCTCTTGGTGAATAAAATCAAGCCATTGACAGGTACTGAAAAGTGTTGCATGGGCATCAATTACTAGAAACACCTGTGCATACGGGAGATTTTTATCCTTTAAGATTTCATTAAATCTTCCATATCATCTAAATAACAGATGATATGATAGCAGAAAATGTCAGTCTAAAATTGTCCTTGCCATCTATGAATTATCATATTACTTTTTATGTATTTATTGATACTGAGGTACCTTTGTTTTTTGTTTCTTTACACATTTATCTTATTTCTTCATGATATATGAGCTCATTGAAGGCAAACAGATGCACTCTATCTTTATAGCTTTAAAAAGCTCCAGAAAATTTTGCAAATATAATATTCAGTAAACATATGTTATATTAATCTAAGAAACGCCTTATAAAGAAAGCATATGGACCATTTCTGCTGCAATATGCTTAGACCTTTAAAACAATAAAAAAACAATAAATTCATGATACTTACCATTTAAATATAATTATTATTAAAACATTTTTGTGACATATAAATGACAATTGGATTAGCTTTTACTGTGGTTTGGTTTTAAGTTTTGGAATATTAAATAATCGCAAAACCAATTTCCTCATTTTTCCCAATTATGAATCAAAAATTATTTGGGGGACATCTTGTAGTCCTTTAAAAAGAACCTTAAGTTAAAATAATATTACACTGACAATAGAAGTAGTATTGAAATTTTAAAGTAATTTATCCTAAGTTAACTATTTTCTGAATTTAAATGATGAGGAAAATTGTTTCCCTATTCCAATTCCAGCATTATATTTTGTGTGACATCTAACAGTTTATGTTAATCCAATAATTTTGATTTGCATACATCAAACTGATTTATGAAATGCTTGAATGTCAGAAAAAATCATGTCAGCAAATAGCAAATAATCTGATTTACTGGTATTACAAATTATGTTTTGAATATAGATTTCTACATATTTTAGGTATCTCAAGGAAAGGATTTTATTTCTAATAAAATTATATGAAGTAGGTTTATAAAAATTACAAATATCAAGTCAAAATTATATATATTTCTAAAACAGGACACTGCAGTTTAAATCAATCCGATGAAAAAGTAATAGGACCATTAAGACAGACACAAATGCCTAGTCCTTGGGAGTTAAGACTTTACCTATGTTATGAGGCAACAGATTGTGTTCTACTCAAGAGACAATATCCTAGAGATATGTGAAAACAGTCCATATATTAAATGGTATAATTAGGTATTTTACAATTATGTTTGCATGTAAGGGTGTGTAGATTCAGTAGTTGACTTAATGACACAGAATATGTCATACCATTGTATATTTTACTTCCTAAATTTCAAACTAAGTAACAAACCAAATGATAGTTCTAATTGGTATTTTCACAGCCAAATGTTAAAATTCTGGCTCTTAAACATACATTTTGAATGTTAATAATGTCATCACTGCCTTTGAATTAAAGTAATATTAAGTTCCTCATCCATGGCTATGAATATTACTAAGGAGAAAATCCAGCTCTGCTGTGGCACTGAAATAAAACACACTGGGGGATATTATTATTTAATCGTAAGACACATTGTAATGAAGGCAAAATCATCTTGACATAAGTTGTTAAGTTTCATCTGGGTATTATATCTATGTGCCATACCTACTATGTATCTGGGTATCTCTGTACCATAGACTTATTTTCTGATGAAATTTTCATCTTGTTTCTGCTCTACTATTCCACTAAGTTATTATTTAATTACCATTAAATAGTTAGAGGCTATTTCTACTTTATAGAATTTATGTAAAATTTCCAAGCTGTATTTTTACATTTGCATTGGACAAAAAAATCACTTTAATGCCCTACAAAAAGTGGTGAATATAATTTATTTTATTTACACATTTTAAAATTACGTTTAATCCAAATATTATTTTAAAATATTAAAAATAAAATTCTTTTAGTAATTGTGTTTAAAAAGATAACTAAATCATTAATGAAACATTTATTAAAACTTAAATGATTAAACTAATCAATCTTTCAGGACACCTGGGTAGCTCAGTCCTTTAAGCATCTGCCTTCCGCTCAGGTCATGATCCCTGAGCCCCGGGATCGAGTCCTGCATCTGGCTCCTTACTGAGAGGGGAATCTGCTTCTTCCCTTACCCTTCACCCTGCTAGTGCTCTCTCTCTCTTGCTGTCTCTCAAATAAATAAATGAAATCTTAAAAACAAATCAATCTTTCTTTTTTGGCAGTTAATACTATAAACAATAAAATTTGATCTGTTTGGTCTAGTATCATTTTTATTCTTGGATATAAAACAAAATCCTATAAATACAGAACTAGAATACAGGCCACTGAGCTATAGAAAAAGAAATCATTCTTGTTTATTCTCAGTTTTCAGAAGAAGAAACCACAGTGGACCTTACAGTCAAATACACACACTTAATTCATGGACCAAATTTATATCTCTTTTCATATGATGGCAAGCTGGCCTGAAAACTTAAATAGGAATCTTCTATCTCTTTCCTTTAAGGATACAGCCAAGTGAGGGAAAGAAGGAGAAAATATGCTCATTTCTGATATCATCTTGTGACTTCTTGTCTTTTTAGTAATGAAAGCAAGCTCAAAGCAAGTGACATTTCTATTTTCAAATGAACTTCCAGGTAAAATGGCTTCTTAATGCACAGTCCTGACTACCTTTCTAGGTTAAAAATCACGTATTCCTGAAGCAAAAATTTTCACCTAACATTTTTGGTGCCTTCACCTGGATACAGTAGAAATGGCAGAAAAAAGAAAGGATAGGATGGGTGGCATCGACTCTTCTCTCGCTCGCTCTCTCTCTTTTTTTTTTTTTGGAGGTAAGTGCATATCCATGAGACCACCACAGTCTATGCCGTAAACATACCCATCACTTCCCAAAGTTTCTTCCAACCTCTTTATTACCATGTGTGATAAGAACACCTAACACAAGATCTACCCTTTTTGTAGATATTTAAGTATTCAAGGAAGTACTTTAGGCTCTATGTTGTAAGGTAGACCTCTTGGTGTAGACATTATAGAAAACATTATAGAAGTTCCTCAAAAATTAAAAATATAATTCCCATATGATGCACGAATCCCACTTTTGGGTGTATATCTTAAAAAAATTGAAATCAGGATCTCAAAAAAGTATCTACACTCTCATGTTCACTGCAGCATACAATAGCCAAGAAGGAAACAGAAACAAACCTAAATGTCCACAAGTGGATGACCAGATAAAGAAAATATGGAATAAACTTATCTTGGAATATCAGTCTTACAAAAGAAGGAAATCCTACCATTTGCAACAACGTGGATGAATCTGGACAGCGTTATGCTAAATGAAATAAGCCAGACACAGAAGGGCAAGTACTACATAATATCACTTAGCTCTCCTCTGTTGTTTCCAGTGTGCAGGTCCTGCCACTATTTTGTCCAATTTATCTATAAGGATTTCATAATTCTGATAATATTATAAACTGTGTAATTATTTTGATTTCAGTTTTAATGATTTGTTATCAATATAGTATTGGTATTTGTATCTTGATTTTGTATCCTGTAACCTCTTATCACTTACTAGCTTCTTATATATTCAGTTGGATTGATATGTAGAATGTTGTTTACAAATAAAGATAATTTTTTTTGTTTCTTTCCATTCTGTATCACTTTTATTGGTTTTTCTTACCTTCCATGCCTGCTAGAATATCTGGTGCAATGTCAAGTAAATGTGAGAGCAGACATTTTAGCCATACTCCTGACCTTAGAAGGGGCAATTTTTCTCCATATTTAAACATGATATACATAAATCAATGTCAGATTCTGTCAAATGTTTTTTCTGTATTGATTATAATAATAATATGGTTTTTATTTTTTAGTCTTTTAATATGTTAAATTGCATTCATTAATTTTTGAATATTTTTAAAACCCTATATGCCTGGGATAATGTCCAATAGGTTCTGATGCATTATCCTTTTTTATATATTGTTGAATTTCATGTGCTAAATTTTACTGTAGAATCTACTTATACATATTAGATTACATGATTTTATCCCCAAACTCACTGTTCATTTTTTAAAAATTCTCTTTCCTCTCTATGTTTAATTTTAAGTACTTTCTGTTGTGATGTCTTTAGGTTCACTAACGTTTTCTACTGCAGTGGATTGTCTGCTATGAATATACCATTCAGTGAATTTTTCATCTCACATATTTTAGTTTTCATTTCTAAGGGGTGTGAGTCACTATAACTTCCATTTTTTTCCACTTAATTTTTTGAATATACTGAATACAGTCATAGAAACTATTGTAATGTTCTTATCTGTTAATACTAAAATATATTTTAATTCAGAAGTCTGTTTATAGATTTATCTTTCTTTGCATTTTGAGTATTTTCTTATATTTTGCATGGTTAGTAATTACACATATAGTCACAATTCAGACAACCTGAATTTTATTTTCTTTGGTACTCGATAGTTTTGGAATCCTATAAATGTTTTAAATTCAATGTTTGGAATTCAATGACTTAGTTAGAAACAGCTCAATCCTTTGAATCGCTCTATTAGGCGGTTCCAGAATAATGCTCAGCTTTAGGCTAGTTATTCCCCATTCATCAACGAGGAATTATGGTATATTTACTCAATTCTTAATCTTGAAGCTTTCTGTTTTAGCTGTTGGGAATTGACAATATTCCTGGACCCATGTGAATTCCAGGCAGTCTATATCCCTAAAAACAACTAGGATCTGTAATCTCTCTAGCTTCGAGTAGCTTCTTACATTCTTGGGCTAATCTGTATTCTGCGTATCTTCTGAGTGCTCTGTCAAGGTTTCGCTATCCTAGTTGCATGTCTTGAGAGTTCTAGACTTGTTGACCTACCGGTACTCTCAGCTTCAATTCTTCATCTCAGGGACACAGTTGGGCTTTGGGTTCTCACAACCTAGAAATTCATTCAAGATAGTACATTTGGCTATTCATGGGGTTCACCTTGTTTCACCTTGTTTATTTACTACTTCATCTCATGGATTTCTGCCCTTCACTGCCCAATATCTAGTGTTCTTAAAACCACTGTTCCATTAATTTGGTTTTTTTTTTTTTTTTGGTTGCTTCAGACAGTAAAGCAAACCTAGTCCCTATTATTTTATCCTCACTGAAAACACTGCTACTATTTTATTAAAAATTTTTTGCATTAAAATATATCAATTCCTACAAAGACTCAGATATTTAAAAGTAACTAATATCAGCCTGTTTCAAATATATTTTACCAACATGACACCCTTGAAAATAATGACTTTGAGAAAGTATTTCTTGTTTGATTTTTAATATATTTTTTTTAAGATTTTATTTATTTATTTGACAGAGAGAGAGATCACAAGTAGGCAGAGAGGCAGGCAGAGAGAGAGGAGGAAGCAGGCTCCCTGCAGAGCAGAGAGCCCGATGCGGGGCTCGATCCCAGGACCCTGAGATCATGACCTGAGCCGAAGGCAGCGGCTTAATCCACTGAGCCACCCAGGCGCCCCTGATTTTTAATATATCTTTGATAGTGTAGTCTAACCATGACAAAAAATAAATGAAAGATGAATAAATTGAACTTATACTTGAAAAAATATCCTAGGGTTATACATGGATTTTATTTTATTGATTAGGTTAAAAATAGACAAGGGAATATTGTCCTTTGGTAAAGGTAAAATCAATATAAAAATGAAGTGCCCTTAATGTATGATTAAATTTATTTTTATCTAACTTTATGAAAAAAAAATCTTTAATATTTAACTTGTTTCTCTTTAATGTTGTTCCAAAGTAAATAGGGTACATACCACTGACATATTAAAGCTGACACAGATGTTCTATCCCCAAAATTTTAAAGACAAAGCATTTTTTATATCTGTCAGTTTGTTTTTTTCAGGATGGGAATAAAGTAAGAATTAGAAAGTACTTGTCTTATCCTGATACAGAGTTACCTCCATTTGTAACAGAGAACAAAGACACTCTAGTATCTTTTGAGTAGTGGCAACACAAGAAAGACTGTGAAACTGGTGACATTTGGGTTCAAGTCCTTTTTATCACCTCTTGCTAATACTACTTTTTGCCACCTGCTGTTTTTGCTCTTTCCTCTCTAGGTATAATGTACTCTGATCACAAACAGATCTTCCTAGACTTACAGTGTAGAATCAAAACATGGTACTAAATAACCACTTAAAGTTCCATTGACAATAATACTGTGCAGAAAAGAAACTTTTAGGTTAAAACAGTAACACTGATATAGTAAAATTAGAGAAAACTGACAAGGATGGAAGAGATTATTTTTAGTTCCCTTTTTTCTTGTACAAGTGAAGTATTATATGTAATTCAGTATTACATTATATGAAATGTAAGTATAAATAGGAGCCACAGGACTACTTGCTATTATTTATAGTAATCACAGTAAGGTATTTTATACTTACTATTAATTCATCTATAAAATAATTTTAATGAATCATTTTATTTATAAGAAATCAGAGGAGAAAAGTTTAAAACATATTTTGTGTCCTGATATTAAAAATCCTTACTTTCTGAGAGAATATCTGGGGGACAACAATTCCTTTTTCAGAGTCTACCATATATGTTTTTCTTGATTTCACTAAACTTTATCTGCCTCTTAATATTCTGTAAGCAAATCAGAAGCTAAATAAGAATCTGAAGTTATCCTAAAGCAGGGACCTCTTCTGGACATTAATATGCTGAAATATGTAACTTGGACTCTGTCCTATTTTGAATTATTCCTTGTGGATTTTTAAAAAAAATCTATGTTAATATGATATAGATTAAAAAAATGAGATGTTTTCTGTATTTAGTCAAGGCTTCCCTATCACCCCTCATAAAAAACCAGTTAATATTTTATGAAGAAAGATAGAGAAATTATTAAATATCCCTTAGGCACCTCTGAATATGTGCTTTTGTATTGTATTAACTGTCTCAGATACAGACCTCCAATTACAATGAAGAGCATCTCTTTGCTTTCTTCTTTATTAATACATAGAAAATTTTGAGAAGCCAATTAATCTCAAAAGATACATAGTGGTTATATTAGAATTGATATTGAAATGATAAATTTATTTCCCAACAGCTGTTTTAGAAATATATATATCTTTAAGAACAATGGCATAGTCTAATCTCACTTAAGATAAATTTTAGGTTTTATTATTTCAAATATTATTTCAGGTTCATCACATTTTTCTATAATTTAAATGATAAAATATGCCCTGGAGGAAAACTAAGTTCCCAGTCAAATCAGACAGACCAGGCTTCTGAAACACACTGTTATGTTAATATTTTCTCCATAAATTTATTATGAATAATGATTCATTTTCTTTGGAATTAAGAAGCTATAACGCAGTTCTATTTGTCTTCCTGGATAATATTCTCTTTCTCTTGTTTTTTTAGCCTCAGTCCCCAGGCTATGAAGAGACACTACCTAATGAATTTTTATTTGGTAACTCTACAAACTTCTGAAATGGTACAAACTAAATTCATGTTACCAGTAAAAGTGCTGGACGCATACATACATACATACATACAGATCTATTTTTATAAGCTATAAGTAACTAGTACTTCTTCTGTCAACCAAGTCAAAGGTGGTAAACGTTAGTTTGATATCTTGATCTTATAAAACCTGGGCTTAGTGGAGATGGCTAACATCTCATTATATTTCGCCCCCTCTCATCAGGTTAAAATAGAAATTCTTAATTGTCTCACTTTAGAAAGCACACTCCTGACATAAGTTTCTTATTCTGTGATAGTACTCTCAGAGCTGAGAGTACCACTGATGTAATATTTATGAAGGAAATTAATGACCACCTTTTTTTGTATTGAGTTTTTCAAACTGAATAGTAGCCCTGATAGTAAGAGCAAGGCTCAGTGGTGTTCGATATACTAGCCCGTTTAATTTAACACATGCAACCTAAACTCACATACCTATATATTTCAGTAATGCCAACAGTGAGGACAAAAGAAAAGTATACAATATTCTCCACCATCAAACAAAGTTTACGGATTTCCTTTACATTAAAATAGTGATCAACAAAATGTAATTTTCTTGAGTATTTCTTTCTTAAGATGCAATTACATTTTTATGCATCATTTTCATTTGAATGTTGTATCCATCCTGTAAGCTGAATTCATCTTAAAATTTAGCAGATTATAAATCTTCCATCTAACCCCACAAGCTCTTGCTGGCCTGAGTTCCCTGGCAAACCACTGACTTCTATGTTTTCCCTATCTGCATTATTCTCTTAGTGCTTTAACATTAAAAATCACAAATACATGAAAGACTAGCGACTCTGAAAAACAATCTGAGGGTTTTGGAGGGTTTGGGGGTGGGAGGTTGAGTGCGCCTAGTGGTGGGTATTATGGAGGGCATGTATTGCATGGAGCACTGGGTGTGGTACATAAACAATGAATTCTGGAACACTGAAAAGAAATTTTAAAAAATAAATAAAAATTGTTTAAAAATCACAAATACACTTTATCCTTGTAACAAATTGAACAATATATTTCCAAATGTTCTAAAAATCAGTAACAAAAGAACAATGGAAAACTTGCAAATACATGGAAATTAAATACAATGAAACAGCCACTGGGTCAAAAAATCAAAAGGTAAGTTAAAAAATATCTCAAAGGAAATGAAACAAAAATACAACACAGCAAAAACTTGTGGAATACAAAAAAAATAGGAGTACTAAGAGGGAAATTTATAGTGAAAAACACATACATTAAAAAAGCAGAACTCAACCAACCTACCTTTACACCTCAGGAGTTAAAAAAAGACAAACTAAGCCCAAAGTTAGCAGCAAGAAGGAAATAATAAATATCAGAGCATAAATAAATGAGAATATTAAAAACAGTAAAAAATGACAAAACTAAGAGGTAGTTTTTGAAAAGATAAATAAAATTGGAAAATTAGCTAGATTAATGAGGGGGAAAAAACTCAAAGAAATAAAAATTAAAATGAAAGAAGAGATATTATGATTTGATGCCACAGAAGTAATGAAAAAAATCACATGAATAATTATATACCCATGAATTAGGCAATCTAGAAGAAATGGATAAATTCCTGGAACACACAGTATACCAAGACTCAATTGAAACGAAATAGGAAACTTTAACAAGCCAATAACAAAAAAGGAGATTAAATCAGTAATCAAAAGCCTCTTCAAAAATGAAAGCTGAGGACCAGCTGGCTTCACAAGTGAATTCTACCAAAATTAAAGAAGAATGAAGACCCATCATTCTTAAACTCTTCCAAAAAAAGAGGAAGAAGTACTTCCAAACTCATTTTATGAGGCCATCATCACCTTGACAAAGACAAGACACCAGAAAAAAGCAAACTACAGGCCAATATCCTAATGAACATGGATGTGAAAATTCTCATCAAGATATCAGCAAACCAAATTCAATAGCATATTACAAAGATCATGCACCATGACCAAGTGGGATTTATCCTTTGGATACAAGGAAGGTTCAACATATACAAATCAATAATCATATAACAGAATTAAGAATAAACACCACAGAATCACCTTAATAAATGTGGGAAAAGTAAGTGATATAATCTAACACCCTTTCGTGAAAAAAAAAATCCTCAACAAATCAGGTATAGAAAGAAATTAACCTCAACACAATAAAAGCCATATGTCAATATCCCACAGCAAACATGATACTCAATGGTGAAAAATAACTTTCTGTAAGATCTCAAACAAGGCAAGGATGCTCGCTTCTGTCACTTTTATTCAACATAGTACTGGAAGTCCTAGCCACAGCAATTAGACAAGAAAAAGAAAAATCATCAATTATTTTCTTAAAATGTCTTATGTTTACCCTTCCTTTTGTATTAGAATTGCCACTGGCATAGTCTAGGTTCTTAATACTCCCTACCCAGAATAACTGCAATATCTCTGCACTGGTGTTCCTACTGCCAAATCCACAACTCCTAGGGTCTCTTCCTTCCTTAGGATTAGACTTCTAATGCTAATGATATTTAACCTCTTAATTTAAAAAAACTATTATAGTACCTATCATGTTGCAGATTAGAGGTCATGTGATTCTGCATTGCATTAATGATATGCAACAATCTCTCCTTATCTTCTCTATTTATCACCAGTTTGTAACATGAGTCTTGTAATAGGAGCAAACAAAGCCAAACCATATCAAATCATTTGCCATTCACTGAAAATATACCTGTCTCCTGCCCAGTGTCAGACACAACATAAATATGCTTATAGATGTAACAATGTAATAGAATTTCAGAGAGACAAATAGTGTGCTTGTAATCTTCCAATATTCTGGCTTGTTTTTGTTCTGTAAGTGTATTTTTTTGAAAACTCTGAACTTAATATGTGGGCTGGTAGCTTATACAACTCTAAAGGAGAAATTGTCACAAATAATGTGTATGTTGTATTCAGATTTTAAAACTGAACCGCAGATGGGATAATCATGTTCCTTTGAACATACCAGGCAATTTAGACTTCTTTCTTAAATTCCGTAACTCCACTAGCTGCAATTTTTCATGCTAAAAATCCCAAGATAAAAATAGACAGCTGATGACTTAGCTAGAAGGCATATTTTGCAATACCTCTCAAAATCTCTAAATTTCTGAATATATTCACATATTAATGCTATTATTGAATATAAATACTCAGTTTATATTCATAAATTCCATATATAATTTTTCTAGTAAATACTGTTTAAGTTTTAATTATTATACATCAATAAAAATAGCCATTAGAATCCATATTTTTTTAAGATTTTATTTATTTATTTGACAGAGAGAGATCACAGTAGACAGAGAGGCAGACAGAGAGAGAGGGAAGCAGACTCCCCGCTGAGCAGAGAGCCTGATGTGGGACTCGATTCCAGGACCCTGAGATCATGACCCGAGCTGAAGGCAGCAGCCCAACCCACTGAACCACCCAGGTGCCCCTAGAATCCATATTTTTGATGTTATAAATTATATTAATAAATCTTTAAGTGATATTTCATTGATCTGATCACTATAAAGTTTGTTTCATGTAAAGAAACAGATGTCATAAATAACATTTTGTATATTTAAAACCTGATAAAGTAGTCATATATCAAAAGATGTATAAAATGTTCCTTATATTTTCCTGTTCATTTCCTATTTGATATTTTTTTTAAAGATTTATTTATTTGACAGATAGAGATTACAAGTAGGCAGAGAGGCAGGCAGAGAGAGAGGAGGAAGCAGGCTCCCAGCTAAGCAGAGAGCCCGATGCGGGGCTCGATCCCAGCATCCCGGGACCACGACCCGAGCTGAAGGCAGAGGCCCTAACCCACTGAGCCACCCAGGCGCCCCCCTATTTGATATTTTAATAAAATAATATAAAATGCTGGCTTTTGAATACATTGTAGCAATTCCCTTACACAGAGGTATTAAAACATAGAACACATCTCTTAAATATTTTACTATCTAACTCCACTGACACATGTTAACTGTAATATTTGAACAATGTTTAGAGGAGAGCAAACTGCACCCCGACCTCCCTGTTCTAATAGCATTCTGTGAGATCAGTTGTTCCTAAGAACTTTTTAACAGTAACCCTCCCTAGACTAAAGAAACAATGATGAATAAGGAGAAGAAGGTGAAAAGCCTACCCATGTTTTCTACTTTGGAAGTATAAACTCCTATCTTTGTTAAATACAGATACAATGCACAAAGTGTCACACACACACACACACAAACACACAATTACACAATTATACAGTCTATTAAATCAGCTACAAGGCCATATATCTGGCCTTATATGTATACTGTATCTTGCCTGCAATGTGAATTCTTTAAAAAAAAAATAAAGCTGACAGTAGTGGAAAACCTCTGTCATATCTGTGGTGCAGTCTGCGCTAGATTCTCTGCTCAGAAGCAGCTACTTTAGGTCTTTGTGCATTTGACTGCTCTAACTACCTCATTTAAGTGGTATCACACAGTTTTCATCTTTCTGTGAATAGCTTATCTGACTCAGCCTAACGTCTTCAAAATTAATGGATGTTGAAGTATGTGTCAGAATGTCTTTCCTTTCTAAAGCTAAGTAATGTCTTACTGTATGTATATGCCACATTTTATTATCCATTCATCCATCGATGGACCCTTGTGTTGCTTCCATTTTGGCTAGTGTGAATAATGCTACGTTCATTGTTGCATCAGCCTTAAGGAAATACATTTTTTTGTTAATTCTACACAGGTCTACACCCTTGCCATAAAGATGATTATTACATGGATGTCATGGGAGGAAATGTATAAAGGACAAACATTCTCTAAACTTGCCTTAATCCCAGTCAACATATGAAAGAACTGATGAATCACGTATTTTATTATTACAGATTATGTATGGAATTTTTCTGCCTGAAATTTGGAGAGCTGGAAAGTGTCTATTATTACATGGACTTTTAATGTCAGGATCAAGTAGAAACACACACAAAAAAGAAAAAAATAATGTTTGTGTATTTAACCAAGAGTAATGCAATTTAACAATTAAGTTTCTTTTTTGCTTTAAAGTACTGTTTTGTGGGGTACCTGGATGGCTCACCCAGTTGAGTGGCTGCCTTCAGCTCAAGTCATGATCTCAGGGTTCTGGGATTGAGCCCCACACTGGGCTACCTGCTCGGTGGAGAGTCTGCTTTTCTCCCTCCCTCTGCTGCTTCCCCCACTTGTGCTCTCTTCTGGCTCTCTCTCTTAAATGAATAAATAGAATCTTTAAAATAAATAAGTAAAATACAGAACCATTTACAAAAATAAATAAAGTACTGCTTTGTGTTTGATTCTGGATTGAATTTATGCTATATGTGATATTTACCCAGTTGTTACAGCCAGATAAAGCTTGATGTAGTGCAAAAAATGAGCACTAAATTATCACGATTATAGCAGGGATAAGCAGTGTTATCTTTTAAAATATGTTAATTTTAATGTATAAAATTGGTTTCATTAAAAAAGCTTAATCTTGTGAGTTGTTTCGTTGTTTCAGAAAATTCCATTAAAAAATAACAGTAGAACCAACATAAAAAACAAAATCTAATCTAAAATTTACTGCAGGGCATTTTCTTTTAAAGCCGTATCTGTGTTTGTTACTTGTCATAAAATAAAAAATGGGAAGTGGACTCCGTGTAGTAGACTACTAAAGTATGTTTATCAGGAATTAATATATTGAAACATATACTCTTTTATGGAATTTGCCAATATGCACTTCAACAGAATTCCCAAAAAGTTTTATGAGAGTAAAGCCAACACCAGCCCATCCTCCTTCATAATAGGAACTCATGAAGTGTAACATATGAGTTACATATCAGAGAATTCTACTTACTTGCTTACCATATATTTTCCGTTACTTTTTCCTTTAGGAAACTAACTAAAGATGTGGATGTACACTAGCTTATAAAGTTCTATTTTCAAATAGAAACTGTTGGATTTTTCTTCCCAGGAATCTCCTTAAAGAGTGCTAACTCTGCTGGGTACCCAGTGTTTTATCCTTACCTCTTCCTCCTTCTTGCTTCTGAGAACATGGATTTGATGACTAGAGCTACAAAGACTGTCTCATGAAAATGAGTCAGTCCTTATGTTTGGAAACTTATCAGAAAGACCACAGTACAGATAAAGAGAGACAAGATTTCCAATGATACCAAAGACTCCATAACAACCGTACCAACCCTGATCTGCCTATACTGGGATCCTATTACTTAAAAGCAACATTAAAAAGTCTACCATATTATTTTTTGTTGTGAGTTTTTTATGTTATACAGAATAAATTAATTGTAACTGATATAAAGTTTTGTACCTGGAAGTGTATATTGCAATTAACAGATCATCAACAATGGAACTGACTGAAGGGAGAAGATCTAAAGGCAAATACTAAGCATTCAGATATTGTAAACTAGAGAAATAATATTCTTGTGTTCAGACTGTTGCCTGATATATATTGGAAGAGGAGGATGACAAACCAACTTAGGTTGTAACATCACAAACTCTGCTATCATAGAAGAAAATGAAAGTACGGCACATGTTCAACGTTCTGTGTTACTTTCAGTTAATAAACTGAAGTTAGAGCCAGGAGGAAAGTAAGTAGAGATCAAATAAATAAGCCTTGCAGAAACTATCTTCCAATGGCTTGCAGTCTAATCTCACTCAGACTTCGTTAATTTGGAATCTAGCTTGGGTAAAATGATGAATTCTACTATATTTTAACCTTGTGCATTTATCAACTCCAGATGTTAAAGGGAAGCATTAGTAGTAGGTAACACTATGGCCAAACCCTTTTAAACAATTTTCTTACTGTTCTCTTGCTCTCTGACAGGAGTAAACACACTGGTGAAGATAGGAATAAAGTATGGCATTCCTACTTGAGCCTGTTTTTTGAAGTGTATTCAAAATAGTGTAATTTTAATGAATAGGAGGTGGGGAGAACACAAAACTTAGTAAATAAAAAGTGAGAATGTTCAGGCTTCACCATATCTGGATGAGAACTTTAGGTATGATTAGTAATAGATGAAATTGTTTAGAAGAATGTACTAGACAATTTCTAACATTTGTAAATAATTTTATAGCCAATAATTTCTCTAAAGAGAGTCCATACTCCACTGAACCTTTCCCAGAAGAGGTGTGCAACTACCGGAAATATATTTTCCATGGTCTATGACAGACATAGAAGTAATGATAACAAGGAACATTCCGGATGGCAAGCCACACTGTGTGTGTGTGTGATCAATACAGAAGGACGGGGGGAGGGGGACTGGAGAAAAAAAAAAAGAGAATATAGAAGGTGAGGTGCATGACATAATTTAACTTAGTAACTATGACAAAAAAACCCCTAAAACCTATGAAATAATTAACACTATCCTTTTTTTTTTTAACAGATTGGTAAGAAGTCCTAGAGAAGTGGAATAATTAACCTAAAATAAAGCTGTATATCTGTGGAAGAGCCAGTGGTGGCTAACTGCATAAGCTGTATCCTTATATATATAAGTTAAACGGGAAAAATAATAGTAAGTATTGCCAACTGATGAGACTATAGGTGATTTTTTAAAAACATTATGGACTTTTTAATGTATAATGTATAATAGGTATGTATATGGGTATTGAATATTTGAAGGAAAATGAATTTATAAATACTTCTAGTCAGACTTATATGTGCAAACTTAAATATTCTAGTCTAACTTATATTCCACTTTATGACTATATTAATATGTGTAGTCATTGATATTGCATATATATATGAACATGATATATATACATATGAACATTGATATTGCATATACATTGGCACATGAGTTATTCTAGGATGCCTAGAGATAGCACCATTGACTAAAAATATGTTTACAGGGGCGCCTGGGTGGCTCAATGGTTAAGTCTCTGCCTTCAGCTCTGGTCATGATCTCAGGGTCTTGGGATTGAGCCCCAATTGTGCTCTCTGCTCAGTGGGGAGCCTGCGTCCTCCTCTCTCTCTGCCTGCTCTCTTCCTACATCTCTCTCTCTGTCAAATAAATAAAATCTTTTAAAAAGTATATTTACATATTTAAGTTTACTAGACAGTGTCATCTAGATTTCCAAGGAACATGGTTGTTCCATATTATCCACAGCTATTTTTAGAGTTTTACCAGTTAGGTAAGGATAAAACAGTATTTCTTGGTTTTTAAATTTAAATTTATATGGTTAAAAACTAAAGATATTTCTTGGGGAGGGGAGGCGAACCATAAGAGACTATGGACTCTGAAAAACAACCTGAGGGTTTTGAAGGGTCAGGGGTGGGAGGTTGGGGCAACCTGAGGGTTTTGAAGGGTCAGGGGTGGGAGGTTGGGGGAACAGGTGATGGGTAATGGGGAGGGCACGTTTTGCATGGAGCACTGGGTGTTGTGCAAAAAGAATGAATACTGTTACGCTGAAAAAATAAATAAAATGGGAAAAAAAAATAAATTTTAAAATACCTAAAAAAAAAAAAAAACAACTAAAGATATTTCTAAACAGGTTCATTTTTTATGCATGATTCTTTTTCTTTAATTATCCATTTTAATATGGTAATATTTTTGTGTGTTTTAAAGGAAATTTTATGGGGGCGCCTGGGTGGCTCAGTGGGTTAAAGCCTCTGTCTTCAGCTCAGGTCATGATCTGACTGGGATCAAGCCCCGCTTCAGGCTCTCTGCTCAGCAGGGAGCCTGCTTCCCCTTCTCTCTCTCTGTCTGCCTCTCTGCCCACTTGTGATCTGTCTGTCAAATAAATAAATAAAATCTTTAAAAAAGAATAAAGAAAATCTTATGTATTTTGCTATCAATCCTTTGTTGTAATTTGTTGGTCACGTATGGATCATTTTGGTTGCTTTTTTCCAATTATTTGGTGTCTTGATTAATAGAAGTTCTTAACTTTAATGTCATCTAATATATTAAATGTTTTCTTTTTCATACATTTTTGCATCTACCTTAGAAAGTCCTTCTCAGATGAATATATATATATATATATATACACATACTTAATTCCCATAGCATCAATTTGTAGCAACTCATATGAAGTGTTACCTACCAGAGAAACTGATTAGAGACTCAATGCCTAAGATTTTTATTGAGGACTGTTTACATTGACACCCTCTGCCTAGCATTTATCAAGATTCCAGACTCCCAGAAGAAAAGTGGATGTTTCACAAAAAACAGTATGTGCATAATTTAGGCACAGGTGGTAGCATTCTTATTACAGAATGGTGGAATTCCTCCCAAAATTCAAGTTCCAGACAGAAGCCAAAGTTCAACCTTACAAGCATGCTTTTTTAAGGGTAGCAGTCTCAGGCCATCTATGTTAATATTTTTAGGGATGTGGACACATTTCTTCTTTAGCAATTTGATAAAAATAATTTTTTTTCTTATTTACCTTTCTTCCTTATGTACACTGCCAGACATGAAGCAGTAAACACATCCATCTCTCCTTGGAAGTGTCTATTTTAGGCTAATTGATTGCCCTATAGTCTTAGTTCTCTAACTGGATGAAGAAAAGTTATAAATTTGTCTATTTTCTGACTTTTTTTTTGCAATTACAGTAGGAGTGATGCTGTTGTCATATTTCTATGCTATAAGTTGAATCCAAAAGCACTATGGATTTTAAATTTTCTAATATATTTGGACTTTTTAAATGTCCTGTCAAATACTGTCTTTTACCTATGAAATACTGACTTTTAACTTTGTTGTCCAATATTAAGAGATGAAAGGTTATTAATAGAGTACTAATTCACTTAAATGTTTTAAAGCTTTCTTATAGCTTAGCATGTGAACAATTTTTGAAATGTGTATTTTTTAATTGCTCAGTATAGAGTATGATATGGCCTGTTAAATCAAACTATTAGTTGTCTTGTTCATAATATTTCTATCATTTGAATTCATACAAAAATATGTTAACATGATTTTAATAAATGATAGTTACAAACATTATTTAATCTAATGTTGAATGGAAAGTGCTGATTTTCATAATGATAACATAGCAATACTAGCAAACTATAATATAGAATGAATTCTCATTATTTGTGGACTTCACATTGCAACTTGCCTACTCAGTAAAATTTGTGCCCTCAAATCCATACTTTTACCATCTTCATCATTCATGGACATGCATATGCATAGGACTGTAACAAATCTTAGTTATCCAATAAGTATGTGTGTTCCCAGCCAAGGTCAAACAAGGCTGCTATGTTTTCTTTGTTCAGTTCTCATGCTGTCAAAAGTATCCTTTTTCTATTTAGTGCAATGCTGTTCACATTTGTGTTTATTGCTGATTTCACTGCTTAGAATGTTCCTTAAACATAGTGTTGAAATGTTGTCAATTATTCCCAAATATAAAAGTCCTATGATGCATGTTATGGAGAATATATGAGTTACACTGCTTCATTGAGAGTTCAATGTTAATGAATCAACAATACATATTATATAAGGTATGGTTAAACAGAAATACACATAAAATAAGTTTAGAGACTGATTGGTTGATGTAAATATTATGACCAAAAGCTTGCAGGAACCTAACCCTGTATTTCCTCTAGGAGAAATGTGCCAGTGTTTACTAATTCATTGTTCACTGTAACTTTATAGAATATAATACAATAAGAATCATCTTTAAATTGTAAAATATTCCATTATAATGCTTGATTAAATTACACACTCCAAAAGAAGTAGGGAGCCCCTGATTCCCAATTGCTCTTAATCCAGACAACTAGAGATAGAAATCAGTGTCATTTTTGAACAAACTTCCTTAACTTCTGAATCAATATTTCACTTTAACAACTAAAATTTAACCATAACATCTTGAGTTCATCTAATAGCTGGTCCATGCCCAAAGCTGACCCAAAGAAAATCTTTAATAATGGTTTGCTGGACCTTGATCTGGTCAAATTATTATGTACATAAGTTCTACATGTTGAACTGTTTTTCATAAATGTTATGTTTCTTTTAACCTATAGTACTCCTTATCTACCAGATTTTTTAAATTTATCCAGGTTTTGAAGAGAACAGGCCAATTTTCCTTTTAAAAATTGCCAACCCAGGACATCTGGGTTCTCAGTCATTTAAGCAACTGCCTTCAGCACAGGTCATGATCCCAGGGCCTGGGGATCAAGTCCTGCATCAGGCTCCTTGCTCAGTGAGGAGCCCACTTCTCCCTTTGCCTGCTGTTCCCTCTGCTTGTGCGTGCTCTCTCTCTCTCTTTCTCTGACAAGTAAATAAAATCTCCATAAATATATAAATACATACGTACATATTGCCAAGCCTTCAGCACATCTTTGATTATTTCCTTGGGGTAGAGTATAACTCATTTAGTAAATCCTTGTAATGTCTACTTAAACTGGTCAGCTACATTCAAACTAAGAATACACCATAGGTGATTCTGTGTATTTCTTATTCAAACACAACAGGAAAGCAAGAGGCATGCAATGTCTGGATGATACACTATTAATTATGCTACATATAAATTTTATAACTTACAACAGTTCATAAAGGCTAAGAAATTCCAAAAATTGTATTTCTGATCATGCAATTATTTTAAGATTTTATTTATTTGTGTGTTTGAGAGAGTGTGTGTAAGCAGTGGGGAGGGGCAGAGGGAGGGACAAAGAACCTGAAGCAGACTCTGTGTCGAGCCCAAAGTGGGGCTGGATCTCACAACTGCAAATAATGACCCAAGCTGAAACCAAGAGTCAGGCACTTAATCAACTGAACCACTCAGACACCCTGATCATGCAATTGTGAAAAGTGGCATATTCACAGAGAAAAGACGGCTCTGATAAGTAGCTTACAGAACAATAGAAGATGACAAAAAATTTTATTAGGCCATGTGCCTTGCAAGAAATGCAATCAGGATGAAAGATTCCCTTTTCTTGAGACAAATAGTATAACATCAACAATAACAACAACAAAGACTTAGTAAAAAGCGAACAGTAGAACAAATCTCCTCTACTCTTGCCTTCACAGATTATGGAGGGCAAAATTAAAATTAGAAAGGGGCACCTGCAGGTCCTGATAAATGAGAATGTATGGAAAAAATTGTTCTAAGCATTTCAAATTAGATAAAAGTCCCAGGCCAAACGATTTACACTCTTTATAACATGAAAATAATTTGTACATATGCTATCACGGAGAACACTGCAGAAGTGATTTCATACACTATTCTTAAGGAAGATAATATTTGAGAGGTAATTAAGCACTGAAGAGGAACCATACACACACACACGTGTATATAATACAGGTAGTACTCTAGCTCTTATTTATATAAGGAGTAAAGGCAGGCAAGAATTAATTCAGTTTCCTCACTTGTGGAAGCTACATAATTAAGATAGTTTGGCCATGTATGAGTAAATCTGCATCAATTTTTATAATACAAAAATGAATTAATTTTTTAAAAAGAGGAATAAACCTCTAAAAATGAGCTATTTGGGATGCCAAACCATAGATAATGAAATGTTAGAATCGAGAAGTACAATGAGGCTAGAAAATGGATTCATTAAAGAACTTAACAACTTTCATCAAAGTACACAATGAAAAATTTTCTGTGTATGGGTCAGTAATTTGACAATGAAGGAATCCTACAAAACTCAGTAATATACTATATTTTTTATATGAGATAGTATGTTTTGTAACATAATTTAACTGAAAGCTCACAGAGAAAAACACACAACAAAAAGGAGAGTAATCATGAGCTTATAAAAATCAGAAATGTTGACTTCCAGGTACTATGTAAAGTAATTCCTATTTCTTTTTTTTTTAAGAATTTATTTATTTATTTGACACACACAGAGAGAGAGACCACAAGTAGGCAGAGAGGCAGGCAGAGAGAGGGGGAAGCAGGCTCCCCACTGAGTGGAGAGCCCGATGCCGGGCTCGATCCCAAGACCCTGAGATCATGACCTGAGCCGAAGGCAGAGGCTTAAACCACTGAGCCACCCAGGTGCCCCAAGTAATTCCTATTTCTAATCTGAGTATGCATTTAGGGAAGGAAGAGGATATTTTTCATGAGAAAAGTAGAACAAAAAGCCATTTATTTCAGGTAATTTCAGGGTAAAAAATATCAGTCAGTAATTTTAGTTTTAATGGAAGATTTAGGAGTATCACCACATAAATTTAAAAGCTATTGGTCTCTTCAAGGCCCCTTATCCCTCCTCTTTCAGAATGTTCCAGATGAAGCAAACTATCCCCACTTCTTCCCCACATTTTTTCAGGCTTATGACTGTCCTCTTTCTTACCCTCAATTCCCAGTGAGATATCAAAACTTGAATAAAAGAAAATTAAGTTCTGTAAAATGCTTCTTTTGGGTAAATTAAGGAAATAAAACATGTCATCCATACCTTCTGAATTACAAGAGTTCAAATGCCTTAGGCTGTATAAAAGTATTTCTTTTTTTAAAAAATTTTTAAAGGTTTTATTTATTTATTTGACAGAGAGAGAGATCACAAGTAGGCAGAGAGGCAGGCAGAGAGAGGGGGAAGCAGGCTCCCCGCTGAGCAGAGAGCCCGATGTGGGACTCAATCCTAGGACCCCAGGATCATGACCTGAGCTGAAGGCAGAGGCTTAACACACTGAGCCACCCAGGTGCCCTGTATAAAAGTATTTCTTAACCTTCAATGTGCTAGAGTACTCTGTACAAATAGAAGGTTTAATTATGGAGGGAAGGAGAGAAGAAAGAAGAGAGATATTCACACAGAGATAAAGTCAGACTTGTTCTTGCTGCATAGATAAAATATACTCCCTTAGCTTTTCATAGAGTTTATGTTTTATATTATTATAATTTGTACTTATTGCTATATAGTATTTACTTTTATATTATTTATTTTTCTATTTTTTGTGGGAGACCGCGATAAGGCTTGAGACGAGGAACAAACCAGGCCCTGACTTGTGTCTCCTTTAAAGTCCGAATAACCTAACAAAAGGTTTAGGATGGAAAAGTTGAGTAGCACTGAGAAAGGGTCTGTGCTATGTGTTGTGTGCTCGCCTACGCGATTTCCCACACGCTTACTTGTTAGATTAGAGCAATTTGGTTGGGGTCATAAAATCATAACTGGTCCTTGCTGTCCCAGCACAGCTTATGAATCACTCTCAGGTTTGTTGTTACTTCTTATATGTTTTGAGTTACTTTGGAGTCCGTGCAGCTGGTTAAGGAATTATCTGAAGACAGAGACCACTGGCCTTGGAGAGTCTGCATTTAGACCGTAAGAAGTAGATAATGGGGAAGTCTGGAAGGTTTTTTGTGCATGTAGTAAATTCTTTTGTAATCAGTTAAAAGTAGTTATTGTTGGCTATATAATGCCTTGCTGCCTTGAATAAACTCGGCATTGGTGGAAATCATCCCCTATGCTCCTCCTGCCCCCATCTCTTTGTCTCTTTAATTTCTTTTCATCATCCTCTTACCCTCGCGCTTCCTGGTCGATTTGTCACGCAGGCCGTGGCAATTTTTTTTTTTAAAGATTTTATTTATTTATTTGACAGAGAGAGATCATAAGTAGGCAGAGAGAGAGAGGAGGAAGCAGGCTCCCCGCTGAGCAGAGAGCCCGACGCGGGACTCGATCCCAGGACCCTGAGATCATGACCTGAGCCAAAGGCAGCAGCTTAAACCACTGAGTCACCTTTAGGTTGTTTCTAGATTTTGATTATTATGCATAATGCTGCTGTGAAAAAATTGTGTCTTTTTTTTTTTAAGTTGGCTTTATGCCTAATATGGGCCTGAACCCGTGATCCTGTGACCAAGAGTCATATGTTCTACTGACTGAGCCAGCCAGACTCAGTGTGTCTTTACTGTGTATCTTTTCTTTTTTTAAGATGTTATTTATTTATTTGACAGAGAGAGAGATCACAAGTAGGCAGAGAGGCAGGCAGAGAGAGAGGGGGAAGCAGGCTCCCTGCTGAGGAGAGAGACCAATGCGGGGCTCGATCCCAGGACCCTGAGATCATGACCTGAGCCGAAGGCAGAGGTTTAACCCACTGAGCCACCCAGGCGCCCCTTTACTGTGTATCTTTAATGAACATGTTCACATATTTTCTTTGGGGTTTGTATCAAAAAATAAGATAGCTGAGGGAAAATGCATATTTTCTTTTTTTTTAAGATTTTATTTATTTATTTGACAGGCAGAGATCACAAGTAGGCAGAGAGGCAGGCAGAAAGAGAGAGGGGAAAGCAAGCTCCCTGCTGAGCAGAGAGCCCAATGTGGGGCTCGATCCCAGGACCCTGGGATCATGATCTAAGCTGAAGGCAGAGGCTTTAACCCACTGAGCCACCCAGGTGCCCTGAAAATGCATATTTTCTATAAGTTTAGAAAATTTTTCTAACACGTTTCCAAGTTCCCATATTTTTATTTCTTCCAATAGCATGTGAGAATGCTACTGCTCCATATTGTCATAATAAGATGGCTGAGTATTTATTTATATTTGTGGTGATTTAAGTGTCTTCTTTCAATTGCACCCTTAAGTATCTTTCAATATAATTGTGTCATTAATTATATATTTGGATTAATGTCTATGATTATCTTTATTTTCTGCTTCTTACTTCAGCTTCTATTTCTTTTACATGTTTGCTTTTGGATTATTTATTAAGATTCCATTTTAGCTCCAATATTGGCTCATGATTAATAACTCTTTAAAAATAATTGTTGCCTCTTAATCTCACAAAACAAACTGGGGGTTGCTGGGGGGAGGTGGGATTGGGAGAGGGGGAGGGGGCTATGGACATTGGGGATGGTAAGTGCTATCGTGAGTGCTGTGAAGTGTGTAAACCTGGCGATTCACAGACCTGTACCCCTGGGGATAAAAATACATTATATGTTTATTAAAAAAAAAAATTGGAAGGGGAGGCGAACCATAAGAGACTATGGACTCTGAAAAACAACCTCAGGGTTTTGAAGGGGCGGGGGTGGGAGGTTGGGGGAACAGGTGGTGGGTAATGGGGAGGGCACGTTTTGCATGGAGCACTGGGTGTTGTGCAAAAGAATGAATACTGTTACGCTGAAAAAATAAATAAAATGGAAAAAAAAATAATTGTTGCCTGACTGGCATAGTTAGTTAAGCACCCAACTCTGGGTTTCAGCTCAGCTCATAATCTCAGGGTCATTAGATCAAGCCCCAAGTCAGGTTCCATGCTCAGCATTACTCTGTTTAAGTTGCTCTCCTCCACTCCCTCTGCTCCTCACCACTGTGCTGTGTCAAATAAATAAAGAAATCTTAAAAAAAAAAAAAGGGTGTTGTCTAGGCACTTAAAACATACCTTTTAAATTATTCATAGTTTACTTTAAATTAACAGTCTATTGCTTCACATGCTGGGTATATAAGTCTTGGTTTATAGGATTTTTTAATTTCCTGTCAGTGTTTTAATGATGCCATTCTTTATCTTTTGATGTACATAGTTTCACTATAACTAATAGTTATTTTAATCAAGATTACTAGCTGAAAGTGATAAAAATAATATTTTATGTACTAGTAATAAAAATTGGGAAATTAAAAATTTTAAATACCAGGGAACCTTGGTGGCTCAGTGGGTTAAGCTTCTGCCTTCAGCTGAGGTCATGAGGATTGAGCCCCACATCGGGCTTTCTGCTGAGCAGAGAGCCTGTTTCCCCTGTCTCTCTGCCTGCCTCTCTGCCTACTTGTGATCTCTCTCTGTCAAACAAATAAAATCTTTAAAAAAACTTAAATGCCCATATGCAGTAGCAAAAAAAAAAAAAAAAATCAGAAAAAAATTCCTGCATATATTATCATTTAATTTATGACAAAGGAATCAGGAGTATACAATGGTAAAATGACTATCTCTTCAATAAATGGGGCTGGGAATACAAGACAGTCACATGCAAAAGAATGTAATTGGATCACTATTTTAACACCATACACAAATGTTAACTCAAAATGGATTAAAGATTTGAACATAACACCAAAACCCATAAAACTTCTAGAAGAAAACATAGGTAGGAAGATCCTTGATATAATTCTAGTGATGATTTTTTGATTCAAAACTAAAAGCAAAAATAAACAAGTGAGACTACATCAAACTAAAAAGCTTCTGCACAGCACAGGAACTCATCAATTAAATGAAAAGGCAATGTACTGAATGGGACAAAATATTTGAAAATCTTATATAGGGGTTTAATATTCAAAATATAAACAACACATATAACTTAAGAGCAAAAATAGATAATTCAATTAAAATATAGTCAAACAACCTGAATGGAGTTTTTTCCAAAGAAGACAAGAGATGGCCAATAGGTTCATGAAAAGGTATTCAATATCACTAAATCACCAAGGAAATGCAAATCAAAACCACAATAAGATATCACCTCATATCTGTTAGAATAGTTAATGTCAAAATGACAAGAAATAACGTGTGCTGACAAGGATATGGAGAAAACCTAACCCTTGTGCACTGCTGGCAGGAATGCAAAGTTGTGCAACTATTATGCAAAACAATATGGAATTTCCTCAAAACATTAAAAACAAAACTACCATATGGTCCAGAAATTCTCCTTCTTGGTATTTATCTAGAGGAAATTAAAAAAAAAAAAAAAAAAAAAACTAACTCAAAAGAAAAGAAAACCAAAGCTGGTGGCATCACAATTCCAGACTTCTGGTTATATTAAGCTGGTGGCATCACAATTCCAGACTTCTGGTTATATTACAAAGCTATATCATCAAGACAGTATGACACTGGTACACAAAGAGACACATAGATCAATGGAACGGAACAAAGAACCCAAATATGGACCCCAACTCTATGGTCAACTATACTTTGACAAAGCAGGAAAGAATATCCAATGGAAAAATGTCTCTTCGACACATGGTGTTGGGAAACTTGGACAGCCACATCCAGAAGAATGAAACTGGGCCATTCTCTCACACCATACACAAAAATAAACCCCAAATGGGTGAAAGATGTAAATGTGAGACAGGAATCCCTCAAAATCTAGAGAATACAGGCAACAAGCTCTTTGACCTAAGACACAGCAACTTCTTGCTAGACACATCTCCAAAGGCAAAGAAAACAAAAGCGAAAAGTAACTACTGGGACTCCATTGAGATTAAAAGCTTTTGCACAGCAAATGAAATGGTCAATAAAACCAAAGACATTAGTGGGAGAAGATATTTGCAAGTGTCTTACCATATAAAGGGCTGATATCCAAAATCTATAAAGAACTTATCAAACACAGCACCCAAAGAACAAATAATCCAATCAAGAAATGGGCAAAAGACATTTTTCCAAAGAAGACATTCAAATGGCCAATAAACACATGAAAAAATGCTCAACATCACTAAGCGACACGGAAATACAAATCAAAACCACAATGAGACACCACTTCACACCAGTCAGAATGGCTAAAATGAACAAGACAGGGAATAAGAAATGCTGGCGAGGAAGTGAAGAAAGGGGAACCCTCTTACACTGTTGGTGGGAATGCAAGCTGGTGCAGTCACTCTAGAAAACAGTATGGAGGTTCCTCAAAAAGTTAAAAAAATGGAGCTACCCTACAACCCAGATATTGTACTACTAGGTGTATACTCCAAAGATACAAATATAGTAATCCAAATGGGCACCCCAATTTTATAACAGCAATGTCCACAATAGCCAAACTATGTAAAGAGCCCAGAGGCCCATCAACAGATGAATGGATATAGAAGAGGTTGTATATATACTTAATGGAATTTTACTCAGCCATTAAAGAAAATGAAATTTTGTCAGTGCAATAACTTTGTTGGAACTAGATGGTATTAATGCTAAGCAAAATAATTCAATCAGAGAAAGACAATTATCATATTTCACTCATATGTGGAATTTAAGAAAAAAAAAAAGAGGATCATAGAGGAAGGGAGGGGAAAAATAAGATGAAAACAAAGAGAGAGATAGACCATGAGTAGGAAACAAACTGAGGTTGCGGGAGTGGAGGTAGGGTAACTGATTGATGGGGCATTAAGGAGGGCACTTGATGTAATGAGCACTAAATCTAATAAAACATTTTATGTTAATTAATTGAATTTTATAAGAAAAGATATATTCACTTTGTTCATTGAAACAATATTCACCAATAGCCAAGGAAACAAGTGTCTATCAAGGGGTGGGATGTTGGGGGAACAGGTGGTGGGTAATGGGGAGGGCACGTTTTGCATGGAGCACTGGGTGTTGTGCAAAAAGAATGAATACTGTTACGCTGAAAAAATAAATAAAATGGAAAAAAACAAACAAACAAACAAACAAACAAAAAAAAAGATACAGAAGATATATATCTATATCTCTGTCTATGGATGTCAATTATATCTTGATAAAAATATCAGAAAAACTAACACACACACACACAAAACAACTTTTATATAAACTTAATAAAACATATTTGCCACTATCGAGACCTATTTTCAAACAATAAAAGACTGATGTCAAAAATCAAAGTAAATCGGGCACCTGGGTGGCTCAGTGAATTAAAGCCTCTGCCTTCTGCTCAGGTCATGATCTCAGGGTCCTGGGATGGAGCCCTGCATCAGGCTCTCTGCTCAGCAGGGAGCCTGCTTCCCTTCCTCTCTCTGCCTGCTTCTCTGCCTACTTGTGATCTGTCTGGTCTTCTGACAAATAAATAAATAAAACCTTTAAAAAAAGATTTTAAAAATCAAAGTAAATCTAAAAATTTTCAATATATCCTAGTTTTATAAATTTTTGAAGAATCAACATTTGTAGAATGTCAGTTTTCCTCAATTTGGTCTACAAGTTTGAGCACAGATGCCTTAGATATTACAAAAACTGATTAATTTTAGAAACAATAGTTTGTACCTCAAAAAATTTTAATTTCTGCTTTTCCAGAAATTTAAGCATATTTAAGTAAATAAAATACAAGCCACTAATATATGTTGGAACACAACCTGGACCCTCACTGGTGTGACTGTCGTGTGGGATCCTGTGAGAAAACTCCAGGGGATGGAGGGCAACCGTCTTCCTGGGCCAATGCCCAGAATAAACATGGGATCCCCCGAGTGCTTTCATGTCCTCCTTTAGATGGATCTGGTAAGTGTGGAGAATCCTTAACTTGCTCTTGTCATTTAAAGCTAAGAGATAATCACTGTTGTTCACTTGTCGCACTGCACTTGATTGCCTGCATGTAGTCCATGTCCGCACATAGCCCACATCCCACAAGCAGTTCATGTCCTGCTCATAAATCTATATGTTGTTCATAACTGGATATTGTGTAAAGGATAAGAGAAGTGATTGTAAGAAATAAAGTCGTCTACTGATCATTAGTCAGGAGTCCCCCCACCATTTAGGCTCTGATCACCAGGATCCCCACCTCACGAAGGTGACAAACATATATAATATTAAAAATGGTTTTTTTCTTTAAAACTCTCTCAGTTTGCATTAGAAATAATATATGTATCAACACAGTATGTAAACCTCATTCCTCTGTTGCTTAAAGGCTGCCTGTTGAAGCATCCTATCCCAACACACATTAATTTTATCAGAATTTCTTTTGAATTAATCCTAAACAAATGATACATATTGACGAAAGAAATATCTATGAAAAAAGATAGTTTTAGTTATATAACCATTTAAACCATAATAATGCATTTGTATTTGTTATTATAGCATTCTAAATGTGTTCACATTTTCCCACAAGTACATATCATTTCTTTGCCCTGGTTTTTATCTATGGTGGCTGCTCAGAAATATTTTGCTTCACTTACTGAGATTTATTGGCTTTTTATTTTAAGGAAAGTTAGTTTGTTGCATGAATGACTTCTGGATAAATGAAGCACTCTCATCTTTGAATATGTTATGGTTAGCATCTGTGTCTGATTTCTGAAGGAAATAATTTCATAGAAGCAATACAATCAAATATGGTGATAACCAAAATAAGTGTTTCAGAATAATTAGAGATATATCTTCTTTTGCCATTTATATTTTAAGCTCATCATATAGTCTCATTGACAATACAATAATTTAAAATTAATCTCCACTAGCTTTCATGAATCATGTAGTTAGTTATGGTAAAAAGGGATTTAATTAATTTCTGGGGTAAATTCCAGATCATCATAAAAACTTGGAAGAGGACCATTTGTATATTTAATTAATAAACTGTAGCATGTACACTATTGTTTCTATTAAAAATGAGCACTCTAATACTGATCATTGCTCAGTGTGAAATTCCTGCCAAGTAAAATCACAGGGAAATCCTCAAGATGAAAAATGAGCATAAGGAATTATCAGTAGTGCTTTAGAAATAATTCAATGAGAATAATAATAATAACAGATTAGGACTAGATATATCTCTATAGGTTCTTGTAGACTATTTGCTGAAAATAATCAGAATCACATATTAACTGACTCTAAACTGACAAAATCCATGGAAAACCCGACATTTATTTAAATACCTTGATGGGATGTAATAAATTCACCTTACTGAAACTATTAAAAACTACATAATTTATTTTGGTATTTTTACTTATTGGTGTATATCACTTTCCAATAATGGATCTTAAAAGGTCAGAAAACAGGGAATTTTGATACTTTCATTAAATTTTTGGTTCAGCATGTGACTCAACATCACAACCTGAGATTCTGATATTAGGGTGTTTTATTAATTTTAACTGGATATGTACCAGACATTGTGTGTACTTAAATGATTATGTTTATATAGGTACTCTCCCCTGAACCTGGGACATCTTTGAAAATTCATCATTTTGGATCAATGAAATTCATTTGATCCCTTCCCACTTCTTTTGATACATTATGTAATCTATTATTCTCTTCCTGAATCTTCACATACCTTTTTCAATGGCTTCATTCTTCTGCTATAAAATGTATTTAATGGGGCACCTGGGTGGTTCAGTCATTAAGCATCTGCCCTTCAGCTCAGGTCATGTTCCCAGGGTCCTGGGATCAAGCCCTGCAAGGAGCTCCCTGCTTAGTGGGGAGCCTGCTTCTCCCTCTCTCACTCCCCCTGCTTGTATTCCCTCTCTCACTGTCTCTCTCTCAGTCAAAAAAAAAATTTTTTTAAATGTACTTCAAAAAATAAAATAAAATAAAATACAATGTACTTCAATTTCCACATCAATAGTCACTTATCATTTCCAAACTTCTCATGGAAACACACATGCATAGTCCATTATTTAGCAATATTTATTGACCACCTAATACATATAATTAATTATTCCAAGTACTCAAGTTACATCATTAAATAAAATATCTCTACCAAACTAAGCTAATATTTTGTTTGGTGGAAAAACACAATATGTTAAATATAATAAATAATTTAAAATATGGTATATTAATAGTTAATAAATGCTTAAAAACAAAAATAGGGTAAGGAATATAAAATATATGTAAATGGGGTGGAGGTGATTTGCAATCTTAATTAGAGTCATCGATGTAGGTTCCACAAAGAAAATGATATTTGTAAAAATTATTGGAGGAGATGAGAGGGGTAATCATTAGGGTAGCTGGGAATAGAATAGTCCAGGAAGGAAGAATGCTGTAGCCAACGCAAAGTCAATAAGGGGTAAGGGTATAGGAGGGCAGGTCAGAGGGATGACAAAATCCTTCATCTGGTGGGGATATGCAGGCCACTGTATGATTTTTGGATTTTTTTTTGAGTGAGGTGAAAATCCACTGAATAATTCTGTACAAAGGAGTGCGATGACTAGACATATATTTTCAAAGGATCTTTGTAAATGACTTTGTAAATGTGAAGGACTTTGTAAATGACAGACTATAGAGTAGCAGATATGGTTGCATGCAGACTAGCTAGGATGTTCCTGTGCTAATAATGGCAGGAGATTTGATGCCTTAGACCAAAGTGGGAATAGGAGTTGTAGAGAAGTAGCCAGATTCTGCATATATATATATTTTAAAGATTTTATTTATTTGACAGACAAAGATCACAAGTAGACAGAGAGGCAACCAGAGAGAGAGGAGGGGGGAAGCTGGCTCCCTGCCAAGCAGGGAGTCTGATGCGGGGCTCAATCTCAGGACCCTGAGAATATGACCTGAGCCGAAGGCAGAGGCTTTAACCACTGAGCCACCCAGGTGCCCCTCTGCATATTATTTTAAAGTAGAGAAGACAGCAATGGATGTGGCAGATAAGAGAACACGTACTAAGAATGTCTATAAAATTTTTGGTGTCTATTTTCGTGTGTGGTGTAAGGAAGTGGTCCAATTTCATTTTTCTGCATGTGGCTGTCCAATTTTCCCAGCACCATTTATTGAAGAGGCTGTCTTTTTTCCATTGGACATTCTTTCCTGCTTTGTCGAAGATTAGTTGACCATAGAGTTGAGGGTCGATTTCTGGGCTCTCTATTCTGTTCCACTGATCTATGTGTCTGTTTTTGTGCCAGTACCATGCTGTCTTGATGATGACAGCTTTGTAATAGAGCTTGAAGTCCGGAATTGTGATGCCACCAACTTTGGCTTTCTTTTTCAATATTCCTTTGGCTATTCGAGTTCTTTTCTGGTTCCATATAAATTTGAGGATTATTTGTTCCATTTCTTTGAAAAAAATGGAAGGTATTTTGATAGGGATTGCATTAAATGTGTAGATTGCTTTAGGTAGCATAGACATTTTCACAATATTTATTCTTCCAATCCAGGAGCATGGAACATTTTTCCATTTCTTTGTGTCTTCTTCAATTTCTTTCATGAGTACTTTATAATTTTCTGTGTATAGATTCTTAGTCTCTTTGGTTAGGTTTATTCCTAGGTATCTTATAGTTTTGGGTGCAATTGTAAATGGGATTGACTCCTTAATTTCTCTTTCTTCAGTCTTGTTGTTGGTGTACAGAAATGCAACTGATTTCTGTGCATTGATTTTATATCCTGACACTTTACTGAATTCCTGTACAAGTTCTAGCAGTTCTGGAGTGGAGTCTTTTGGGTTTTCCACATATAGTATCATATCATCTGCGAAGAGTGATAGTTTGACTTCTTCTTTACCAATTTGGATGCCTTTAATTTCTTTTTGTTGTCTAATTGCTGAGGCTAGGACTTCTAATACTATGTTGAATAGCAGTGGTGATAATGGACATCCCTGCCGTGTTCCTGACCTTAACGGAAAAGCTTTCAGTTTTTCTCCATTGAGAATGATATTTGTGGTGGGTTTTTCATAGATGGCTTTGATAATATTGAGGTATGTGCCCTCTATCCCCACACTTTGAAGAGTTTTGATCAGGAAGGGATGCTGTACTTTGTCAAATGCTTTTTCAGCATCTATTGAGAGTATCATATGGTTCTTGTTCTTTCTTTTATTAATGTGTTCTATCACATTGATTGATTTGCGGATGTTGAACCAACCCTGCAGCCCTGGAATAAATCCCACTTGATCGTGGTGAATAATCCTTTTAATGTACTGTTGAATCCTATTGGCTAGTATTTTGGCGAGAATTTTTGCGTCTGTGTTCATCAAGGATATTGTTCTGTAGTTCTCTTTTTTGGTGGGATCCTTGTCTGGTTTTGGGATCAAGGTGATGCTGGCCTCATAAAATGAGTTTGGAAGTTTTCCTTCCATTTCTATTTTTTGGAACAGTTTCAGGAGAATAGGAATGAGTTCTTCTTTAAATGTTTGGTAGAATTCCCCTGGGAAGCCATCTGGCCCTGGGCTTTTGTTTGTTTGGAGATTTTTGATGACTGTTTCAATCTCCTTACTGGTTATGGGCCTGTTCAGGTTTTCTATTTCTTCCTGGTTCAGTTGTGGTAGTTTATATGTCTCTAGGAATGCATCCATTTCTTCCAGATTGTCAAATTTGTTGACATAGAGTTGCTCATAGTATGTTCTTATAATTGTCTGTATTTCTTTGGTGTTAGTTGTGATCTCTCCTCTTTCATTCATGATTTTATTTATTTGGGTCCTTTCTCTTTTCTTTTTGATGAGTCTGGCCAGGGGTTTATCAATCTTATTGATTCTTTCAAAGAACCAGCTCCTAGTTTCATTGATCTCAATGTGAGAAAGGAATCCATCAAAATCCTTGAGGAGAATGCAGGCAGCAACCTCTTCGACCTCAGCCATAGCAACATCTTCCTAGGAACAACGGTAAAGGCAAGGGAAGCAAGGGCAAAAATGAACTCTTGGGATTTCATCAAGATCAAAAGCTTTTGCACAGCAAAGGAAACAGTTAACAAAACCAAAAGACAGCTGACAGAATGGGAGAAGATATTTGCAAACGACATATCAGATAAAGGGCTAGTATCCAAAATCTATAAGGAACTTAGCAAACTCAACACCCAAAGAACAAACAATCCAATCAAGAAATGGGCAGAGGACATGAACAGACATTTCTGCAAAGAAGACATCCAGATGGCCAACAGACACATGAAAAAGTGCTCCACGTCACTCGGCATCAGGGAAATACAAATCAAAACCACAATGAGATATCACCTCACACCAGTCAGAATGGCTAAAATTAACAAGTCAGGAAATGACAGATGCTGGCGAGGATGTGGAGAAAGGGGAACCCTCCTCCACTGTTGGTGGGAATGCAAGCTGGTCCAACCACTCTGGAAAACAGCATGGAGGTTCCTCAAAATGTTGAAAATAGAACTACCCTATGACCCAGCAATTGCACTACTGGGTATTTACCCTAAAGATACAAACATAGTGATCCGAAGGGGCACGTGTACCCGAATGTTTATAGCAGCAATGTCTACAATAGCCAAACTATGGAAAGAACCTAGATGTCCATCAACAGATGAATGGATAAGGAAGAAGTGGTATATATACACAATGGAATACTATGCAGCCATCAAAAGAAATGAAATCTTGCCATTTGCGACGACGTGGATGGAACTAGAGCATATCATGCTTAGTGAAATAAGTCAATCGGAGAAAGACAACTATCATATGATCTCCCTGATATGAGGACATGGAGAAGCAACATGGGGGGGTAGGGGGATAGGAGAAGAATAAATGAAACAAGATGGGATTGGGAGGGAGACAAACCATAAATGACTCTTAATCTCACAAAACAAACTGGGGGTTGCTGGGGGGAGGTGGGATTGGGAGAGGGGGAGGGGGCTATGGACATTGGGGAGGGTAAGTGCTATCATGAGTGCTGTGAAGTGTGTAAACCTGGCGATTCACAGACCTGTACCCCTGGGGATAAAAATACATTATATGTTTATTAAAAAAAAAATTTGGAATGGGAGGCGAACCATAAGAGACTATGGACTCTGAAAAACAATCTGAGGGTTTTGAAGGGTCAGGGGTGGGAGGTTGGGGGAACAGGTGGTGGGTAATGGGGAGGGCACGTTTTGCATGGAGCACTGGGTGTTGTGCAAAAAGAATGAATACTGTTACGCTGAAAAAATAAATAAAATGGAAAAAAAAATTTTTTGGTGTGAATAATTGGAAAGAATAACTGGCCAGAAACTGCAAAGGGAAGAGAAGTAGTGATTTTATTGGTTGGAGGAATTTAGCAGTTAATTTTAGTCATGCCAAGTTTCAAGTGTTTACCTCCAAATGGAGGTATCATATCATATTGGTGGTTGGGTATATTAGTCCAGGGTTTAGAAAAGGAGTCTATATTTTGAAGACAACCTTTTGTTGTATTCAAAGTCAATGGCTGGATAAGATAACCAGAAATACATCAGTGTAGAAAGAGAAGGGGGAAAGTCATGTACTAAGAACTGGGGTACTTCTACATTAAATAGTTACAAAAAAGAGGAGAAAACAAAGAAATTTAATTTAGGTAATTTAACATTAACATTTTGAGATGTATTCACTGCATTAAGCTAGAAGCAGCCTATATCACCATGGAGGAAGAAATGTTTGCTTTTCGCATCTGTCTTGCCTTTTTTATTTATTTAAAATATTCTGAATTTTGAAAAAAGGAAGTAGTTTGTAGATTTCAGATATTTCTTACTGTAGTCACCGTTGATTTCCTTTTATTTGTTACAATTTTAGCTGTGAATTTTAAAAAGTTTTAAAAAGTTGTTTGTGAGTTTTAAAAAGTTGTTTTTAAAAAGTTTTTATTTAAATTCCAGTTAGTTAACATACAGTGTAATATTGGTTTCAGGTGTACACTATAGTGATTCCACACTTCCATACATCACCCTGAGCTCATCGCCACAAGTGCACTCCTTAATCCTTATCACCTATTTAAATCATCCCCTCACTCACCTCCCTTCCGGTAACCATCAGTTTGTTCTCTATAGTTAAGAGTCTGTTTCTTGGTTTGCCTCTCTCGCTTGCTCTCTTTCTTTTTCCCCCTTTGCCCATTTTTTTGTTTCTTAAATTTCACATACGAGGGAAGTCACATGGTATTTGCCCTTCTCTGACTAAGAGTATTATGCTAAAATAGATTTCTGAAGTAATTTATCTGGCATTTTTATGTACTTCGTTGCTGGAGAAATATCTAGAATACAATATTACAAAAGCTTAAACCTTTTTCTTAAATTCTGAGCACCCAGTATTATGTTTTTACAGCCAGGAGTAATTTAGACATATCAATAATGTGTTTAGTAATTTCTTTGTTCCTTAATACTTCTAGTTTCCAGTCTTTTCTGGGTTTAATTTTATTTTAACTGGAGTGCAGTTTAGTTCTTCTCAAATTAAGGAATCATATCCTTTCTGTATTTGCTCATCTAAATGTTTTTGTTATTTTTCTCAAGTGTAAAATTCTAGGTAGGAAGTTATTATTTTTTATAATATTTTTGAGCATATCATTTTATGGCCTTTTGGCATCTTTTATTAAAGGGCAGAAGCATATAGTTAGTTCAACTTTATTTTCTTTGATGTAATCTGTTTTTCTCTGGTAGCTGTTCAGATTTTGTCACTGAATTTCTATTTTACTGTGATTCTTTTCCAATGGTAAATGCCTTCTTGGTCTTGCTCAGGACTCAGTCTCTTCAATCAGAGATGTCATTCCCCATCCCCTAATATTTTATTATACATATATCAATTTCTCTTTAAATATTGACCTATTTCTCACTCCACGTTTAATTTTTCAACTCTTACTGCTTTATTCCTTTGTTTTCCATTTCTTTTAAGACACTGAAATGTCTTAAGACATACATTTTTTAATCTTTGTGCTTTTTTGATTTCCTCAGAAATGCATCATTTCTCTTCATAGTTTTGCTAATTAATTCTTACTGAAATCTACTGAAGTTTCTTTTTCTTTTTTGTAATTAATATTTTTTTATTTTATAAAATGTTTTGACATATGAAAAAATGTAACCTGTATATTGCCTTTTAATTTATTTATCATTTTCTCTTCTGTGCAGAATCTCTTTAGATTAATATAGTTCTGCTTGCTTATTTTAGTTTTTGTTCTTGTTGTTATTTTTGTTTTCCTGTGCTCTTGAAGTCTTATCCAAAAATATCATTTCCAAAACTAATGTTAAGGATCTTTTCCTTTAAGTTTTTTTGGTAGGAGTTTTGTGGTTTCAGGTTCCACATTTAATCCTTTGATCCATCTGAGTTCATTTTTATCAGAGGTGTAATGTAGCAGTCCAGTTTCATTCTTTTGCATGTGGATACCCAGTTTTCTCAGTACCATTTATCAAAGATATTCTCCTCTCTCTATTTTGTGTTCTTGGCACTCTTGTTAAAAAATAGTTGGCCATATATGCATAGGTTTATGTCTGGGCTCTCTATTCTAATCCACTGGTGTATATGCCCATTTATTCCTTATAAGAGGTCAGTATCCAAAATACATAAAGAACTCATATAACTTTACAGTAAAAAAAAAGCAAATAATCATATTAAAAATGGGTAAAGACCTGAATAGACATGTTTCCAAAGAAGACATACCAATGGTTAACAGATATATGAAAATATGTTCAACATTACTCATCAACAGGGAAATGCAAATCAGAATCACAACGAGATATCTATCACCTCACATCTGTTAGACTGGGTATCATCAAAACAAAATGAGATAACTAATGGTGAGGATATAGAGAAAAGGGAACCATTACACTGTTGGTGGAAATAAAATGGTATAACCATATTAGGAAACAATATGATGATTTCCCCAAAAATTCAAAATCAAATTGCCATAGGATCCAGCAATCACACTACTGAGTATATAACCAAAGAAAGAGAAATTAGTATCTTGAAAAGATTTCTGCACACCCATGTTTACTGCAGAATTATTCCTAATATCCAAGATATGGAAACAAACTAAATGTCCTTTAATGAATAAAGAAACTGTGGTATACATGAACACCTGAACAGTATTCATCCATAAGAAAGAAGGACATTTGGGGAGGGGAGCTAAAATGGCGGCACAGTAAGAGGACCCTAAGCCCGTCTTGTTGTCCTTGAACAGAACTAGATAACTATGAAATCATTCTAAATACTACAGAAATCAACTTCAAGACTGACAGCACAAACTCCACAATTAAAGAGAGAGAATAAACCACACGGAAGAGGGTAGGAAGTGCAGACATGTGGTTTGGGGGAGAAATGGAGCAAGGGTGCTGCCAAGGGGAGGAAACTATGGTCCCAGAGAAAGGTGAGGTAGACAGACAGGAGCACACAGGGGAATGCACAAGGAGATATTCCCAAAAACCACTGACTGGAAAAATAAGAGAGGCTGAGTTTTATGAGTTATTGCAACCATCAGGGCTTTAAGACTAGAGTTTTAAAGGTCTGAAGGCTTGGCTGGCGTAGAGACCTAAGGCCACTGCCCCACTCCTGCAGAGGAAACAGACAAACAACCCAGAGACAGTATGGAAAACGATCTGGAAAATGCCTGGGGCACACAGTGGGGAGTTTATTTGCTCTTCTGGAGTGTGCCCTCAGCAAGGAGAGTTCAGAGATGCCTCTCCGGGGACCTAAGAGACAGCTGGCACCATTTCTCTGCCTTCCCCCGGCCCCCACCCATCAGTTCAAATAAGAGCCACTAGCAGTAAGCAGCACATTGCCGATACTGGCTGCCTTCCCTGCTTACACCAAGTCCCACACCTCTGCACTCTGGTGTGACTGCCCTTCTCTGTTGAGCTTGCCTCAATGCCAGCACAGTGAGCCCTTTGCCAAAAGACCAGCAGAAACCCCCGCCCATGCCATATCTCCTGACCAGAGAGTTCTGCAGGCCTTCCATTATAGTGGAAGTACTATCAGCTCTCATTTAACAAGCAGACCAGAACACACCTAGTCAAAACTCATCACATCCTGGCCAAGGACAAAACACTGCCCACTGCAGGCAGAGAGCCTCTGCAGATGACTAGCCTGAGGGAGAGAACAGTCAAAACACAACAGCAGAGTGCATGCAGCACACATCAGAGACTCCCTGAAGCACAAAGCTCTAACTGTATGACCTCATCTCCATAAAGCCATGACTATCAGGAACAGGAAAAATAATGGGTTTTTCTAACATACAGAAGAAAGCAGAGACTTAGAATACCAAGATAGAGGAATTCATCCAAAATGAAAGAAGAAAATAAGGTCACAGCCAGAAATCTAAATGAAACAGTTTTAAGTAACATGTCTGATGGGAGGATTTAAAACAAAAATCATAAGGATACTCACTGGGCTTGAGAAAAGAATAAAACTTCAGGAGGCCCTTTCCACAGAGATAAAAGAGTTAAAAAACAAACAAACAAACAAACAGAAATGCAAAATGCAGTGGGACACTTGGGTGGCTCAGTCAGTTAAGCATCCAATTTCAGCTCAAGTCACGATCACAGGGTCTTACAAGTCACTATCTCAGGGTCCTAGGACTGAGACCCCACTCAGTAACTGTTTGTCCCTCTGCCCCTCCTCCCACTTGTGCTTGCTCTCTCCCTCTCACCCTCTCTCCCAAATAAATAAAATCTCAAAAGAGAAATGAAAAGTGCAGTAACTAAGATTCGTAACAGGCTTGATGCAATGTACACAAGGATGGAAGAAGTAGAGGAATATATAAGTGATTTGGAGTATAAAATAATGAAAAATAATGAAGGTGAACAAAAAAGAGATAGTTATGGAACACAATAGACTTAGGAAACTCAGTGATTCAAACGTAACACTTCATGTTATAGGAGCCCCAGAAGAAAAGAGAGTTAAGGGGACAGAACATTTATTTAAGGAAATAATAGATGAAAACTTCCCTAATTTGGGGAAGGAAACAGACATCCAGATCCAGGAGGCACAGAGAATTCTCACTAAAGTCAACAAAACCAAGCCAATACTAGGATGTATTTTAATTAAATTTGCAAAATATCATGATAAAGAAAAAAATCTTAACAGCATCAAGAAGTTGTCCCTAACTTACAAGGGGACGCCCATAAGGCGAGCTGCAGATCTCTCCATAGAAACTTGAGAAACCAGATGGGAGAGGCATGGTGTATTCAATGTGCTTGAATGGGAAAAATACAAAGTCTTGAAGAATACTATATCCAGCAAGGCTATCATTCAGAATAGAAGGAGAGATAGTTTGAAACAAAAAAAAAAAAAAAAAAAAAAATCTAAAGGAGCTCATGACCGCTAAACCAGCCCTGCAAGAAGTATTAAAGGTATCTCTGCTCTTAGTCTCAGGAAACAAGCTGAGGGTTGCTGGAGGGAAGGGGGCTGGGAGGGATGGGGTGGCTGGGTGATGGAATAACTAAAAAAAAAAAAAAAATTGGAAAAAAAAAGTGTCTCTGAGTGGAAAGGAGAGACCAAAAGTGATGAAGATGAAAGGAACAGAGAAAATCACCAGAAACAATAACGAAGAAAGCAAAAAAAAATGTCATTAACTACATATCAATAATTACCCTGAATGTAAATGGATTAAACACTTCGATAAAAAGACATAAGGTGTCAGAATGGATAAAAAGACCCATATATTTGCTTCCTGCAAAAGACTCATTTTAGACATAATGACAACTATAGATTGAAAGTGAGGGTATGGAAAAGTATTTATAATTGAAATGGACATCAAAAGAAAGTGGGAGTAGCAATACTTATATTGGACAAACTAGATTTTAAACTAAAGACTAACAAGAGATTAAGAAGGGCATTATATCATAATAAAGGGGACAATCAAACAAGAATATCTAATAATTATAAATATTTATGCACCCAATATGGGGACATCCAAATACATAAAACAATTAATAACATACATAAAGAAACTCATTGATAGGGGTGCCTGGGTGGCTCAGTCAGTTAAGTGTCTGATTCTTATTTTGGCTCATGTCATGATCTCAGAGTCCTGGGATCCCCAGGTCAGGTTCTATGCTCAGCAGGGAATGTACTTGAGATTTTCTCCCTCTTCCTCTGCCCTTACCATACCCTGACTCATGCTTCTGCTCTCTCTCTCTAATAAATAAACAAAATCTTAAAAAAAAAAGAAACTCATTGATAATAATACAATAAGAGTAAGAGACTTTAATACCCAACTCACATCAATGGACAGACCACCTAAGCATAAAATCAAGAAAAAAAAAAAAAAAACAATGGCTTTGAATGACACACTGGCTCAGATGGACATAACAGATATATTCAGAACATTCTGTCCTAAAGCAGTAGAATGCACATTCTTTCCATGTGTACACAGGACATTTCTCCAAAATAGATCACATACAGGTCACAAATCAGCCCTCAACAAGTACAAAAATATTGAGATCACAATCTCAACTATATATATTCTGATCTCACCACTATGAAACTTGAACTTAACTACAAGAAAAAAATTTAGAAAGACCATAAATACATGGACATTAAATAACATGCTACCAAATAAAGAACAGGTCAACCAGGAAATCAGAGAAGAAATTAAAAAAAAATACATGGGAACAAATGAAAATGAAAACAATGATCCAAAACTTTTGGGATGCAGTAAAAGTAATCATAAGTGAGAAGTATATAGCAATACAGACCTACCTCAAGAGGGAAGAAAAATCTCAAACAACCTACTCTTACACCTAAAGGAGATAGAAAAAGAACAAATGAAACCTAAAGCTATCAGAAAAGAAATAATGAAGATTATAGCAGAAATAAATGACACACACACAAACAAACAAACAAACCACAGTAGGACAGATCAATGAACCCAGCAGCTGTTATCAAAAGAAAAGAGAAAGGACCCAAAATAAACTAAATCACAAATGAGAGGAGAAACAACTAACACCACAGAACTATAATTGTAAGACAATATTATGAAAACTATATGCTGACAAATTGGACAATTTGGAAGAAATGGATAAATTCCTAGAGACATATAAATTACCAAAACTGAAACAGGAAAAAATAGAAAACTTGAATACACCAAAAACCAGCAAAGAAATGGAATCACTAATCAAAACTTACAACAAACCAAAGTCTCAGGCATCACAGGTGAATTCTACCAAACATTTAAAGAAGACTTTGTATCTATTTTTCTCAAACTATTCCAAAAAAATAGAAATAGAAGGAAAACTTCCAAATTCATTCTATGAGTCCAGCATTAGCCTGATACCAAAACGAGATAAAGACTCCACTGAGAAAAAGAACTACAGGCCAATATCCCTAATGAATATAGATGCACAAAATCTTGGTAAAATTATGGCAAACTGAATCCAAAAGTATATTAAAAGAAACATTCACAATGATTGAGTAGGATTTACTCCTGGGTTGCAAGAGTGGTTCAATGTTTGCAAATCAATCAACATGATACAGCACATTAATAAGAGAAAGGATAAGAATTATATAATTCTTTCAATAGATGCAGGAAAAGCATTTGACAAAGTATGACATCCATTCATAATAAAAACCCTCAACAAAGTTGAGGTAGAGGAACCATACCTCCACATAATACAGGCCATATTAAAAAAACAAAACAAAACAACAACTACCACTAATATCATCCTCAGTAGGTCAAAATTGAGAGCTTTTCCTCTATGGTCAAAAAAAAAAAAAAAAAAAAAAAAAAGAAAGGGATGTCCATTCTCACCCCTGTTATTTAACATAATAGTGGAGGTCCTAGCTATGCAGACAACAAAAAGAAGTGAAAGGCATCCAAATTGATAAGGAAGAAATCAAATGTTCACTATTCACAGAGGACACAACACTCTATGTAGAAAACCCAAAAGACTCCATCATAAAATTACTAGAAGTGATACATAACTCAGTAAAGTCACAGGATGCAAAATCAGTGTACAGAGATCTGTTGCATTTCTATACAATAATAATGAAGCAGCAAAAAGAGAAATCAAGGAATCAATGCCCTTTGAGATAATACCAAAAACCATAAAATACCTAGGAATAAATCTAAAGAGGTAAAAAGTCTGTATCCTGAAACTATCAAACACTTATGAAAGTAACTGAAGATGACACAAAGAACTGGAAAAACATTGTGTGCTCATGAATTGGAAGAACAAATATTGTTAAAATATCTATATTACTCAAACCAGTCTACACATATAACGCAATCCCCACCAAAATACCACAGTATTTTTCAAAGAGGTAGAAAAAACAATTTTAATTTTTTTTTTCCAGTGGAAGTCAGCAGTTTTTTTTTCCATTTTATTTATTTTTTCAGCGTAACAGTATTCATTGTTTTTGCACAACACCCAGTGCTCCATGCAAAATGTGCCCTCCTCATTACCCACCACTTGTTCCCCCAACCTCCCACCCCTGACCCTTCAAAATCCTCAGGTTGTGTTCCAGAGTTCATAGTCTCTTATGGTTCGCCTCCCCTTCCAAATTTTTTTTTTAATAAACATATAATGTATTTTTATCCCCAGGGGTCAGGTCTGTGAATCGCCAGGTTTACACACTTCACAGCACTCATGATAGCACTTACCCTCCCCAATGTCCATAGCCCCCTCCCCCTCTCCCAATCCCACCTCCCCCCAGCAACCCCCAGTTTGTTTTGTGAGATTAAGAGTCATTTATGGTTTGTCTCCCTCCCAATCCCATCTTGTTTCATTTATTCTTCTCCTATCCCCCTACCCCCCCATGTTGCTTCTCCATGTCCTCATATCAGGGAGATCATATGATAGTTGTCTTTCTCCGATTGACTTATTTCACTAAGCATGATACGCTCTAGTTCCATCCACGTCGTCGCAAATGGCAAGATTTCATTTCTTTTGATGGCTGCATAGTATTCCATTGTGTATATATACCACTTCTTCCTTATCCATTCATCTGTTGATGGACATCTAGGTTCTTTCCATAGTTTGGCTATTGTAGACATTGCTGCTATAAACATTCGGGTACACGTGCCCCTTCGGATCACTATGTTTGTATCTTTAGGGTAAATACCCAGTAGTGCAATTGCTGGGTCATAGGGTAGTTCTATTTTCAACATTTTGAGGAACCTCCATGCTGTTTTCCAGAGTGGTTGGACCAGCTTGCATTCCCACCAACAGTGGAGGAGGGTTCCCCTTTCTCCACATCCTCGCCAGCATCTGTCATTTCCTGACTTGTTAATTTTAGCCATTCTGACTGGTGTGAGGTGATATCTCATTGTGGTTTTGATTTGTATTTCCCTGATGCCGAGTGACGTGGAGCACTTTTTCATGTGTCTGTTGGCCATCTGGATGTCTTCTTTGCAGAAATGTCTGTTCATGTCCTCTGCCCATTTCTTGATTGGATTGTTTGTTCTTTGGGTGTTGAGTTTGCTAAGTTCCTTATAGATTTTGGATACTAGCCCTTTATCTGATATGTCGTTTGCAAATATCTTCTCCCATTCTGTCAGCTGTCTTTTGGTTTTGTTAACTGTTTCCTTTGCTGTGCAAAAGCTTTTGATCTTGATGAAATCCCAAGAGTTCATTTTTGCCCTTGCTTCCCTTGCCTTTGCCGTTGTTCCTAGGAAGATGTTGCTACGGCTGAGGTCGAAGAGGTTGCTGCCTGCATTCTCCTCAAGGATTTTGATGGATTCCTTTCTCACATTGAGGTCCTTCATCCATTTGGAGTCTATTTTCGTGTGTGGTGTAAGGAAGTGGTCCAATTTCATTTTTCTGCATGTGGCTGTCCAATTTTCCCAGCACCATTTATTGAAGAGGCTGTCTTTTTTCCATTGGACATTCTTTCCTGCTTTGTCGAAGATTAGTTGACCATAGAGTTGAGGGTCGATTTCTGGGCTCTCTATTCTGTTCCACTGATCTATGTGTCTGTTTTTGTGCCAGTACCATGCTGTCTTGATGATGACAGCTTTGTAATAGAGCTTGAAGTCCGGAATTGTGATGCCACCAACTTTGGCTTTCTTTTTCAATATTCCTTTGGCTATTCGAGGTCTTTTCTGGTTCCATATAAATTTGAGGATTATTTGTTCCATTTCTTTGAAAAAAATGGATGGTATTTTGATAGGGATTGCATTAAATGTGTAGATTGCTTTAGGTAGCATGGACATTTTCACAATATTTATTCTTCCAATCCAGGAGCATGGAACATTTTTCCATTTCTTTGTGTCTTCCTCAATTTCTTTCATGAGTACTTTATAATTTTCTGTGTATAGATTCTTAGCCTCTTTGGTTAGGTTTATTCCTAGGTATCTTATAGTTTTGGGTACAATTGTAAATGGGATTGACTCCTTAATTTCTCTTTCTTCTGTCTTGTTGTTGGTGTACAGAAATGCAACTGATTTCTGTGCATTGATTTTATATCCTGACACTTTACTGAATTCCTGTACAAGTTCCAGCAGTTTTGGAGTGGAGTCTTTTGGGTTTTCCACATAAAGTATCATATCATCTGCAAAGAGTGATAGTTTGACTTCTTCTTTACCAATTTGGATGCCTTTAATTTCTTTTTGTTGTCTAATTGCTGAGGCCAGGACTTCTAGTACTATGTTGAATAGCAGTGGTGATAATGGACATCCCTACCGTGTTCCTGACCTTAGCGGAAAAGCTTTCACTTTTTCTCCATTGAGAATGATATTTGCGGTGGGTTTTTCATAGATGGCTTTGATAATATTGAGGTATGTGCCCTCTATCCCCACACTTTGAAGAGTTTTGATCAGGAAGGGATGCTGTTGTCAAATGCTTTTTCAGCATCTATTGAGAGTATCATATGGTTCTTGTTCTTTCTTTTATTAATGTGTTCTATCACATTGATTGATTTGCGGATGTTGAACCAACCCTGCAGCCCTGGAATAAATCCCACTTGATCGTGGTGAATAATCCTTTTAATGTACTGTTGAATCCTATTGGCTAGTATTTTGGCGAGAATTTTTGCGTCTGTGTTCATCAAGGATATTGGTCTGTAGTTCTCTTTTTTAGTGGGATCCTTGTCTGGTTTTGGGATCAAGGTGATGCTGGCCTCATAGAATGAGTTTGGAAGTTTTCCTTCCATTTCTATTTTTTGGAACAGTTTCGGGAGAATAGGAATGAGTTCATTTTCATTCCCGTCCTCCGGAACTCTACGCAATTTTAAAATTTGTATGGAAAACCAAAAGACCCCAAATAGCCAAAACAACCTTGAAAAAGTAAAGCAAAGTTGGAAGTACTATAATTCTGGACTTTAGTTACATTACAAAGCTATAGTGATCAAAACAGGATGGTATTGGGATAAAAATATGGTATTGGTATAAAAATATGGTATTGGGACAAAAATGCACACATAGACCAATGGAACAGTAAAGAAAAGCCAGAGATGGGCCCTAAACTATAAGGTCAATTAATTTTCAACAAAGCAGGAAAGAATATCCAATGGAAAAAAGAATCTCAGATGTAGTGAAAAGAAGGGCCATCTGTACCCCAATGTTCATAGCAGCAATGGCCACAGTTGCCAAACTGTGGAAAGAACCAAGATGCCCTTCAACAGACGGATGGATAAAGAAGATATGGTCCATATATACAATGGAGTATTATGCCTCCATCAGAAAGGATGAATACACAACTTTTGTATCAACATGGATGGGACTGGAGGAGATTATGCTGAGTGAAATAAGTTAAGCAGAGAGATTCAATTATCATATGGTTTCATTTACTTGTGGAGCATAAGGAATAACAAGGAGGACATTGGGAGATGGAGAGAAGGGAGTTGGGGGAAATCGGAGGGGGAGATCAACCATGAGAGACTGTGGACTCTGAGAAACAAACTGAGGGTTTTGGAGGGGAGGGGGAAGGGAGGTTGGGTGAGCCTGGTGGTGGGTATTAAGGAGGGCACGCATTGCATGGAGCACTAGGTGTGGTGCATGAACAATGGATTTTGGAACACGGAAAATACATAAAATAAAACAAAATTTAAAAAAAAAGAATCTCTTCAACAAACGATGTTTGGAAAATTGGACAGCCACATGCAGAAGAATGAAACTGGACCACTTCCTTACACCATACACAAAAATAAATTAAAAATGGATTAAAGACCTAAATATGAAACAGGAAACTATCAAAATCCTAGAGGAGAACACAGGCAGTAACCTCTTTGACATCAGCCATAGAAATTTCTTATTAGACACCTCTCTATTAGAGATAGAGGTATATCTATTAGATATCCCTCCCCTTTGCAAGGAGGAAAAAGCAAAAATAAACTCTTGGGACTTCATCCAAATAAAAAGCTCCTGCAATTATTAACCAAACTAAAAGGCAACCTATGGGATAGGAGAAGATATCTGCAAGTGACATATCTGAGAAAAGGTTTGTATCCAAAATATATAAATAACTTATAAAACTCAACACCCCGAAAACAAATAATCCAGTTAAAAGATGGGCAGAAGACACGAATAGACATTTTCCCACAGAAGACATACAGATGACTAACAGACACATGAAAAAATGCTCAATATCACTTATCATCAGGGGAATGCAGTCAAAACTACAATGAGATATCACCTCACACCTGTCAGAATGGCTAAAATTAGCAACACAAGAAACAAGGTGCTGGCAAGGATATGGAGAAAGGCAAATGCTTGTGCACTGTTGGTGGGAATGCAAACTGGTGCAGCCAGCTCTGAAAAACAGTATGGAGGTTCCTCAGAAAGTTAAAAATAGAATTACCCTATGATCCAGCAATTGTACTACTAGGTATTTACCCAAAGAACACATAAGTTCTAAATCAAAGGGATACACACACCCTAGTGTTTCTAGCAGCATTATCAACAATAGCCAAATTATGGAAAGAGTACAAATGTCCGTTGACTGACGAATGAATAAGGAAGATGTACCTAACACAGGGGTGTATTACTCATCCTCAAAAAAGAATGAAATTTTGCCATTTGTAACAATGTGGCTGGAGCTAGAGACTATTAAGCTAAGTCAAATGAATCAGAGAAAGACAAATACCATATGAATTACCTCATATTGGAAATTAAGAATGAAAACACATGATCATAAGGGGAGAAAAAGAGAGAGGCAAATAAACAGACTCTTAATTATAGAGAACAAACGAAGAGTTACCAGAGGGGAGGTGGGTGAGCGGATTGGTTACACAGATGATGAAGATTAAGTAGTGCCCTTTTGAGGCGCCTGGGTGGCTCAGTGGGTTAAGCCTCTGCCTTCAGTTCAGGTCGTGATCCCAGGGACCTGAGATTAAGCCCCGCATCTGGCTCTCTGCTTAGCAGGGAGTGTGCTTCCCCCCTTCTCTTTCTCTGCCTACTTGTGATCTCTGTCTGTCAAATAAATCTTAAAAAAAAATTAAATAAAAAGTAGTGCACTTGTGATTAACAATGGGTGATGTATGGAAGTGCTGAATCACTAAATTGTACACCTGAAACTAATATGTTACATTGTATATTAGCTAACTGGAATCTAAATTTTTTTAAAGGAAATTCTGCCATTTCTAACAACTTGGATGAGTCTGGGGGGCGCATTACACTAAGCACATAAGTTAGACAAAAACAAATACTATATGGTATCACATGTGGAATCTTTAAAAAATATAGAAACAAAGAATAAAATGGTACTTTCCATTGCCTGAGTGGGAAGGAGGAAATAGGATGCTAGGGGTCAAAGGTCACATATATTCAGTTGTAAGAATAAGTTCTGAGGATCTAATGCATGGCACAGTTACTATATTTAATAATATAGTATTAAGGGGTGCCTGGGTGGCTCAGAGGGTTAAGCCTCTGCATTCGACTCAGGTCATGATCTCAGGGTTCTGGGATCGAGCCCCGCATTGGGCTCTCTGCTCAGCCGGGACCCTGCTTCCCCCCCCTCCCAAACCCCACCTGCAGCTCTGTCTACTTGTGATCCCTCTCTTTCTATCAAATAAAAAAAAATCTTTTTTAAAAATAATAATAATATGATATTAAATATTTGAAGGTTTCTTAGCACGGATCTTTTTTTAAAATTTAATTTTTTGTTTTTTTTTTCAGTGTTCCAAAATTCATTGTTTATGCACCACACCCAGTGCTCCATGCAATACGAGCCCTCCTTAATACCCACCACTAGGCTCACCCAACCCTCTACCCCCTCCAAAACCCTCAGTTTGTTTCTCAGAGTCCTAGACTGGTTCATCTCTCATGATTCATGTCTCCCTCCAATTTCTCCCAACTCACTTCTCTTCTTCATCTCCCAATGTCTTCTGTGTTATTCCTTATGCTCCACAAGTGAAACCATATCATAATTGACTCTCTGTGTTTGACTTATTTCACTCATTTTATTTATTTATTTATTTGACAGAGAGCACAAACAGGGGAAATGGAAGAGGGAAGCAGTCTCTGCTGAGCAGGGAGCCTGATGTGGTGCTTAATCCCAGGACTCCTGGATAATGACCTGAGCTGAAGGCAGATGCATAACCAACTGAGCCACCCAGCCATCCCTAGAGCAGATCTTTTTTTTTTTTTATTTATTATTTGACAGAGAGAGGTCACAGTAGGCAGAGAGGCAGGCAGAGAGAGAGGGAGAAACAGGCTACCCACTGAGCAGAGAGCCTGATGCGGGGCTCGATCCCAGGACCCTGAGACCATGACCTGAGCCGAAGGCAGAGGCCTAAACCACTGAGCCACCCAGGCGCCCCCGTAGAGCAGATCTTAAGCATTCTCAGTGCACACCCTCCAAAAAATTTTCTGTGGTAACTATGTGAGATAATGGATGTGTTACTTATCTCAAACTTGGTAATCATTCTACAATGTATATGTATATCAATTCACTTTAAATATACACAACTATATTGTCAATTCCTCAATAAAGCTAAAAAACATAAAACATTGCTTCATATTCAACCTTATTGCCCTTATGTCTCCTTTTTCTCTTCCATTTTCAATATGTGACATGATTTCAATATGTGATGATATGTAACATAAAACATTCTCTTTCATACTGCTCTATTATTTCCCTATTCCTTAACAAATTTTGCTACTTTTATCTATTTTTCAATTAAAATGAATTTCCAGTTTCTTAATCTTCCTAACAGAAACTATGATCACAAGGACTCCAGACTTCTAGCTTCATGATTTACTGGAACAGTAAGACTGAAGGGGGGAGGGACAGCATCTGTGTGTCGGGGTCCCTGCTCCAAGGGGGACCTGCTTCTCCCTCTCTTGCTCTCCCCTGCTTGTTTTCTTTCTCCTCTATCTCTAATAAAAATCTTTTTTAAAAGATTTTAAATCTTTTTAATCTTTTAAAAAAATTTTATTTATTTATTTATTTATTTATTTATTTTTTCAACAGGATCTCACGTTTATTGAGAAGTGATTAATGGTAAAAAGAAAGGCAATGCCCTTTCCTCATTGGCTGAACAATAAACTGAAGAAATATTCACTACACGTTTTATAATATTTTTCTCTTCCAAAATGCATTTCTGTAAACAAGTTTTTACCACTGTTCTTAGCTTTGAAATCAAATTAATCCTGACTTAATCAGTATAATGTACAAGAACAGAAAATTTCTTAGGACTCCTAGTACTTTACTTTGAGTAACAAAGGGTCAGAGAAAATGAACCACCCTTAAAGACACAACCTTGGGTAACACTGTTAAATTCTCCAAGACAAAAATTCTTCATAAAAATGTTTTCCCAGTTCGGAAGGGAAAAACCAAATTCCCACTTTCTGGGGTTTATTTATTTATTTATTAAAGAGAGACAACTAGCTGGGGGAGGGGCAGAGGGAGAAGCAGACTCCCAGCTGAGCAGGGAGCCTAATGTGGGACTAGATCCCTGGATCCTGAGATCATGACCTGAGCCAAAGGCAGACACTCAACCAACTGAGCCACTCAGATGTCCCATAAATAAATAATATCTTGAAAGAGACTGAGTCAAATTTGGGCCGCCTGGGTGATTTAGTCAGTTACACATCCAACTCCTGATTTCTGCCCAAGTCATGATCTCAGGGTCATGGGACTGAGCCCCCCAATCTGGCTCCTCGTTTGATGTGAAGTCTGCCTGAGATTATCTCTTTCCCCTACTCTCTCCCCCTGTTTGTGCTCTCTCTCTCTCAAATAAATCTCAAAAAAAAAGTGGAATATTAGAGTCATTTCTAAAATCCAAGGGGACACAGGTACCAGCTTTAGGAGATGCCCAGTTTGGGGGTAAGAATCACTGGAAAGGGATCTGAGTGTAATGGAAACCCATTTTTTTAAAAGATTTTATTTATTATAAACATTCGGGTACACGTGCCCCTTCGGATCACTATGTTTGTATCTTTAGGGTAAATACCCAGTAGTGCAATTGCTGGGTCATAGGGTAGTTCTATTTTCAACATTTTGAGGAACCTCCATGCTGTTTTCCAGAGTGGTTGGACCAGCTTGCATTCCCACCAACAGTGGAGGAGGGTTCCCCTTTCTCCACATCCTCGCCAGCATCTGTCATATTTACTTGACAGATAGAGATCACAAGTAGGCAGAGAGGCAGGCAGAGAGAGAGAGAGGAGGAAGCAGGCTCCCCATGGAGCAGAAAGCCCAATATGGGGGTCGATCCCAAGACACTGGGATCATGACCTGAGCCAAAGGCAGAGGCTTTAACCCACTGAGCCACCCGGTGCCCCATTGAAACCTATTCTGACCAAGAAGTTAAGAGCAATGATATGTCACCTAATAGGTGTTTCAATCAAAGCACAAATGTCAGAAATTTCTACTGTAATTTTGGAAGGAAATTATATATATAATATTATATATTTCTATAATTTATATATATTATATATAATATATAAGAAAACTATATAAATGTCACTCTGAGTTAGATTATGAGAAATAAATTCAAAGTAGATACCTGTTGTTTTCAGTTATAAATTATTTTAGTAACAGCATAGGTGTAGTTGGGGAGCATTATCGGTGTTTGAGCAGAGACAGCCTGAGAAAACTCAATGTCCAGATTCAGGGCATATTCTTGCTTTACTTGTCTCAATACTCTAATGATGTTGTCCATGATCAGGGTTCTTCTCACTTTTCTGATACATCTTCTGAAGTATGACAAATTTCCCCCTCGTGTTGATTCCCCTCAAGGTAATGGAATGCTATAGAAGTTCTAGGTTTCATGTCTAAACATGAGAACAACCATAGCAAAGGAAATCATCTCCTATTAATCACTTTTCATCACATCTGACTTTATTCTCTGCACTATTTTTCCAGAGCTTTGCATAGGGCATTGAACTGGTTTTAACTTAAGAAAAAAAGTTCTATTGATCTACTTCTACTAAACTGAAGAATTAGAGAAATATTAGCAATGAGTGCAGTAATATATCAATCAAAAATAGACGCCTAAGATGCCAAATACATCTTTGAGTTTAATCTTTTGTGTGTGACAAAAGACTGGCCTCAGCCAATGCCTGCATAGCTACCATTTAATCATCAAAACATTTATCTAAAAATGTAGTTAATATAGAGGATTAGCAGGGAGGAAAAATGATGAAAACTGAGAAATATTGAAAACAAGCCACGAATGGCAGTGATTATGCTGATGAAAAGTTTGCTTTTTGTACACTCTGTTCTCGCTCCTTTGAATATTTTTATGATATATGTAGGAGGCTGATTCACCAAAGTAATTAATCATGTAATGACTACACTTGTGTGTTCAATTACAGTCTTTCTGGTTGATTACTCTTTGTAATAAATACCATTACCAGCTCTTTTTCACTCCTTTTGCCCTGGGCAAGAAGGCCAGGACATAAATGGAAAAGACAAATATAACCAACGTGTAGATAGAGTACTTTTTGTAAAGCGGGATGTAAGGACATATTAATTTTCAGTGTCAGAAATATTAGTTTGTTTAGTGAAGCTAAAAGCATATAAACATTCACTAAATGTACAACTTCATTGCAACACCATCAGCTCTTTACCACATTTCAATTTTATTATTAATATAAATAATTTTAAAATGATTTTTTTAAAAGCCTCTCTACTTTTTCTCAAATGATAGAGAAAACATTTTGTGCATTCCCACAAAAAAATGCTTTTAATGTTTAAAGCCAAGAACCATTTGTAAAATCAACATCATTATTCCTAGGATAACCTCTAATGAAAACATTTTATCAGACTTTTAGAATTACATATATGGCTCCTAAATACATTGAGATTATAATTTGTCCCAATTTAAGAAGGAAATGCAAGCCCTAAATGCCCTTCCCCCCAACTTGTATAGGAGGCATTCTTTATTCATTTGGAATGGAGTTTGTTCACTTTCTTTGACAAATGTTTACTGAGAACTGCCCTATCTCAGGCTCAGTTCTTGGGGATGAGAATAATGTAATAAACAAAACAGGTAAACATCTCTGACATTGTGGAGCTTAAATTTTAGTATAATAAAGCACAGATAACACATACAATCTGTATTTGAATAAACGGTAGTGAGAATTTTGGAGGAATATAAATCATTGACATTTTAAATTGGGTGTTAAGAGAATACTTCATGAAGAAAGTTATATTTTAGTAAATCTATGTCTTTTCAAATCATTAATGTGGTTTCTCCCTTGTGATAGGATCCCAACATATACAGAATTGGTGTCAACAGTTGTCTTTGGACAATTGTCCATCCCAATTATGGAGTTTTTGGAAGGGGTAGTCATGGTCTTGCCCATGGAAAATGGGATAGTCATAATCTATGGTGTACAGTGGCACACACTGAGTCAAGTTTTTTCCTGTGGTTGACTGTGATCTATGACAAGTTCCTAAGGAGTTCAGATGGTTAACTTAACAGCTCAAGTCATGATCTTAAAACTAAATAGCTTTCATGGTAATACTAGAATAATTTATTTTTTTGCAGCCTCAGAACCAAGATATTTGACTATCAAACAAAATTTAATTGCATTGGTTACAGAATTACTGATTTACTTCATAATCTTGCCCAGTTTCTCATAGGAAGGTTAAGATTTTGACTGAAAAGGATAGGGACCGAGACACTTAGAATGAAGGCATCTGGTGGGGCTCCAATGAAACTTAGAATCTTGTGTACCCAGTTACCCTGAGCCTTCCTTGCTGGTGAAGTTAGATGTCCATATCTGTCTGAGAAAAGCTGCCTTTCTTTGCTGAAAACGCTTTGTTAACCCTACCTGGGTCATAGGTCTTACAGGGAAGATACTTATTTTCCTTAAACTGACACCATTACCCCCCTGTTGGCACCAGATCCATAGCTGAGTTGAATATCAACATGATCCTTGTTGATATTCAACAACTATGACCCAGAAAGAAATAGCTTACACACAAAATAATTCCAAGATTTAACGAATATATGTCAAGAGAATCTTGGAAATACATATGAAAGTGGATCCTAGACAGTAGACCAAGGTTAGAATAAAACACTAGGACATGCTTTTACCAGAGAATCTGAATCTAATGTGTTCGCTCATGCAGCTGACAGTAGCTCCTTCACCTAGTTACTTGGTTAACAGTAACATGGATTTAAAGGTAGCATATATTTCATGAGGTGGGTATGAAAGACCTTCCCAGCCATGATGTGGAAAAAAGAGTCAAAACTCCAGGATACGAGAAGGTGGAAATATATTTAATTTTTGCAACCTTCACACCAACCCTTACCTATATCTCAAAACATAGATCAGAGAACAAATGAAATAAAAATCTGAAAAACAGTAGAAAAGATTAACACAACTAAAAACTGCTTTTTAAAAGATAAACAAAATTTATAAACCTTGAATTAGACTAATTAATAAGAGGGAAGACTCAGTATATAAAATTAGAAATGAAAGAAGAGATCTTATAACTGTTACCACAGAAATACACAGGATCATTAGAGACTACTATGAATACACACCAACAAACTGAGTAACAGAAAAATGGATAAATTCCTAGAAACATACAACCTGCCTAGATTGAATCTTGAAGAAAGTGAAAATCTGAACAAACCAAAACAAGTAAGAAGTTTGAATTAGTAATCAAAAACCTCCCAAAAGACGGAAGCCCAGGAAAAGATGGTGAATTCTACTAAGCATTTAAAGAATTAATGCCAGTTTGTCTTAAGTTCTTCCAAAAAACTGAACAGGAAGGAACACTCCCAAACTCAAATTACAAGGCTAGCATTACCCTGATACCAAAGCCAGACAAAGAGACTATAAGGAAAGAAAACTATGGGCCCATATCCCTGAAAAATACATATGCAAAAATTTTCAAATATTAGCAAACCAAATTCAACAGCCCATTAAAAAGATCATACACCATGATAAGTGCAATTTATCCCTGGGATTCTAGGATGGTTCAACACATGCAAATCAATAAATATGGCATATCAAATTAATAGAATGAATGATAAAAGTCATATCTCAATAATGGCAAAAAAATAGTCTTTGACAAAGCAGAATATCCTTTCATAATAAAACTCTCAACAGATGGGATATAAAAGGAATGTACCTCAACATCATAAAGACTAACTATTGCAAACCCTTAACTAATATCATACTCAATGATGAAATTTAAAAGTGTTTCCTCTGAGGTCAGGAACAGGAAAATTGTGCCCCGGTCCCACAATTCCATTTCAATATAGTATTGGAAGTCCTGGCCAGAGCAATTAGGAAAGAGAAAGAAAGAAAATGAATCTAAAATGGAAAGGAAGAGGTAAAATTATCTGTCTAGACAATATGTTCTTATACAGAGAAAATCCTAAAAGGATCCACCAAAAAACTCTGAAGACTAATCAACAAATTTGGCAATGTTGCAGAAATCACATCAACCTACAGAAATCAGTTGTGTTTCTTCTATACAGTAACAACAAAATATCTGAAAGAAAATAAAGACAACAATCCTATTGACAATAGTATCAAAAATAATAAAACACTGAAGAACAAATTTAACCAGAGGTAAAAGACCAGTATACTGAAATCTGTGACTTTGGTGAAAGAAATGGAAGAATACACAAATAAATGGAAAGATGATCCATCTTTGTAGATCAGAAAAATTCATATTGTAAAAAAAGCCCATGTTACTCAAAGTCATCTATACATTCAGTGTAATCTCTACAAAAAATTCTAATGGCATGTTTTATAGAAATAGAAAAAAGAACCCTAAAATTCTTATGGAACCACAAAAGACTGAATAGTCTTTTCCTAAGAAAAAAGCTGGAGTCATCACACTTCCTAACTTCCTAAGCCCTTGTGAACTGTTGATGGGAATATAAACTGGTGCATCCATTATGGAAACCAGTATGGGGTGTCTTAAAAAATTTATATAGCAACCCCACTATGAGTAGGTATCTCAATGAAATGAAATCAGGAACTCAAAGAGATACATGCACTCCTTTGTTCACTGAAGCAATATTACAATAGCCAAGTAACAGAATCAGCCTAAATGTCTCTCAACAAATGAATGGATAAAGAAGTTATGTACATATCAATGAAATATGATTCAAACATGAGAAAGAAAGAAATCTTGACATTTGTGACAACATGGATAAACCTTGAGGATGATCTCATTTTTTTGTGAAACATAAAAAAGAAGCCAAAGGCATACAAACAGAATGGAATGGTGTTTGCCAGGGACTGAGGGAGTGGGGAAAATAGGAAGATGCTGGTCAAGAATATGGTATAAACTTGCATTTTTAAGATGAATAAATTCAGGAGATCCAGTGTACATCATGCTGACTACAGGTAGCAATCCTGTACTATATACTTGAAAGTTGCTAAAAGACTAGTTCTCAACACACACACACACAGTAATTATGTGAGGAAACAGAAGCATTAACTAACCCTACTGCAGTGATCATTTCACAACAGATACATTTATCAAGTCATCATGCTGTACACTTTATACTTGTCTAATGTTATATGTCAATTATATATTACTATAGCTGGGGGGTAAAGCAGGTCTTTTTTGTTGTTGTTTTTAAACCTAAAGAAACAAAGGAGAAATAAAACAACAAACCAAAGTGTAGATTCTGGCATCAAAAACTACAGCAAACATTAAACACAGCCTAGCTTCTAGCCAGGTTAACGCAAAGCCTCTCACTGAAGTTCCATTTACCTCAAGTACAATTTCCTAAACGATTACTGGTTGCTTTCAATAAAAAATTACAAGGAATGCCAAAGGCCAAGAAATGTACAGTCTAAAGAGACAAAACAGTCATCTAAACCAGATTCTAGTATCATACAGATTGAGTTATTATACAGAGAACTTAAAATAATTATGATTAGTATGTTAAGGACTTTAATGGAGAGATACAATTGGACAGCATTAAAGACTAGATGAGGAACATAACTATAGAAATAGAAACTCCAAGAAAAAATCAAAAGCAATGAGGGTTTATGGGGTGGAGGGAAGATGGGCTAAATGGATGATGGGTATTAGGGATGATGGGTATTAGGGATGATGGGTATTAGGCACTTGTGATGAGTACTGGGTGTTATATGTAAGTGATGAATCAATCACTAAATTCTATGCCTGGAATCAATTTTACCATAATCTTAACTAGCATTTAAATAAAACCTTGAAAAAAATTAAAAAATGAAGTGCTATAAACATAAGAAATCAAATATACTTTATTTTTTTTAATTTTTATTTATTTCTTTTCAGCATAACAGTATTCTTTTTTTTTTTGCATCACACCCAGTGCTCCGTGCAATACGTGCCCTCCCTATTACCCACCACCTGGTTCCCCCAACCTCCCAACCCCCTGCCACTTCAAAAGCCTCAGGTTGTTTTATAGAGTCCATAGTCTCTCATGGTTCATCTCCCCTTCCAATTTCCCTCAACTCCCTTTTCCTCTTCATCTCCCCATGTCCACTTTAAAAAATGAAGAATACCTTTGTTTTGAGCTCATCAATAGACATGGCCAAAGCAAGTCGGGTAAAACTTCCCAAAATGATATGCAAAGAGAAAAAAAAAGTGTATTTAAGAGTAAGATAGAAAGAAACCTACGTGAAGAGTGGGATAATAACAAAAGGTGTAATATTCCCCTCCCCATAAGTGGAGGGGAAAATGAGAATAAAGATTCTGAGTACTAAAGATGAATTTTCCAAAGTTAATTAAAGCCATAAACCATAAATTCAGGATGCTAACAGAATACCAACCAGGATAAATACCAACAATCCTACATCTGGGAGTATCATATTTATACCGTAGTAAATCAAAGACAATGAGAAAATCTTAAAAGAAAGCAGAGAAAAAAAATCACACTTCACCAGTAGTGGACTAAGGACAAAAATTACATTGGAATTAACATCAGAAACCATGCAAAGAGAGAAGAGGGGCGTTGAGAGAAAGAGAGAGAGAGATGTTTATCTCTTAGCGTTTCTCTTCTTGCGCCCTTCTAATCTATTCTTCATACTGAGAGAGTGAAAATTTATTAAAGAGAATTTGGTTGAACCCCCCCCAAAAGCCCCCATTTTAATACCTTTCAATGGTGTAAGACTAGTGTTTTGAGGCTAGACCTCCTAGGTTTTTTGAGCATTGAACCTGATTTCTCCAGGAGCGCTTGGAATTACCTGTCTACCTGATATTTATGCTTTCATCACACATTATTTTTTTCTCAGAAGCATCTTCTCATTCCTGTCAGAAGGCCCCCTTGCATATAAATCCTAACATCCCCCCCATACACATGGCTTCAATGAGTTAATTCCTATTAATCCTTCCAAACTCAGACCTACTCGCTCAGAGAAGTCTGTTCTGCTTTTCCAAACTGCCTCAAATATTTCTGACAAAGGTTCTCATTAAATCATACCATTTCCTGTGGTGCCTGGATGGATCAGTCAGTTAAGCATCTGTCTTTAGCTCAGCCCATGATCTCAGGGTCCTGGGATTGAGCCCTGTGTCAGGCTCTCTGCTTAGCAGGGAGTCTGCTTCTCCTTCTGTCCTTCACCTCTCCCTTTCTCTCTCTAATAAACAAAATCTTTTTAAAAATTTTGTACCATTTCCTTCCAGCAGATAGAGTTCCGTTTCGCCAATGTTCAAAACAAAAACAGAAACAAACAAACAAAAAAAAGAAGGCAGAAAAAGGAAGATAAAAAATAAATAATTGAAATTAACTGAAAACTGTTAAAAATATGGCAGATGTTAATCTAAATATATCAATAAGGACTTTAAATGTGAATTCCTGAAGTGCATCAATTAAAAGGTACTGTCCGAGTTTACTAAAAATTGCAAGACCCAGCTCTATGTTACTATAAGAAACTAAATTAGTAAGGATAAAGTAAACAGTTATAACCTTATGGCAAACAACATCAATTAATATGAACTGTTGTAAACACCATCAATCAGTTTGATCTATTGAGTGGCTTCCTCCACTCAATATCATTGATATTTGCACCCCTCCCACAAAAGAAAGAAAGAAAGAAAGAGAAAAACTCAATCATAAATTTGACAAAATATATATAGAATCTATGTGCAGAAAACTATAAAAGTTTGATAAAAGATATTTTTAAAATCTAAGGAAATGAAAGGATGTTCCATGTTTATGGATAGGAAGACTTAATATTAAAATTATTAAATTATTAAAATATTAAAAAGACTATATATTAAATTAAAATTTTAATTATTTAAAATAATTAAAATTATTAAAATACTTCCAATCTTGATTCATTGCAAGTCATTCAGAATCCCAGCAAGCAATTTTATGTTATTGACAAACTGAAACTAAAAGTTATATGGATTGGGAAAAGATACAGAAAAAGCAATATAATACTGAATAAATTCAGAGAACCAATACCACCCAACCACAAGATTTCTCATACAGCTGCAGAATTCAACATAGTTTGGTATTAGCTGAAGAACAGACCCAGAGAAGACAGTGAAGGGCCCAGATGCAAACAAAGGCAAAATAAACTATTGGGACTTCATCAAAATTAAAAGTTTCTGCACAGCAAAGGAAATAGTTGACAAAACTGAAAGGCAACCTACTGAATTGGAGAAGATATTTGCAAATGACATGTCTGAGAAAGGGCTAGTATCCAAAATATATAAAGAACTTATAAAACTCAACACCCCCCCCAAACCCAAATAATCCTGTTAAAAAAAATGGCAGATGACAGGAATAGACATTTTTTTCAAAAAGGATATACATATGGCCAACAAACACAAGAGAAGTTGTTCACCATCACTCAACAGCAGGGAAATGCAAATCAAAACTACAATGAGCTATCACGTCACACCTGTCAGAATGACTAAAATCAACAATATAAGAAACAAGAGATATTGGCTAGGATGTGGAGAAAAAGGAACTCTCATGCACTGTTGGTGGAAATGGAAATTGGTACAGCCACAGGTAGAAAACATATGGAGGTTCCTCAAATGTTAAAAATAGAACTTCCTTTTATGATCCACCAATCACACTATGGGGTATTTACCTAAAGAATACCAAAACACATCATGTGCCCTCCTTAATACCCATCATCTGGTTACCCCATTCTCCTACCCCCTTCCCCTCTGTAACCCTCAGTTTGTTTCCTGGAGTCCAGAGTCTCTTATGATTTGTCTCCCCCTCTGATTTCTTCCCATTCTGTTTTCCGTCCCTATGGTCCTCTGCTCTTTTCCTTATATTCCACATATGAGTGAAACCAAATGATAATTGTCTTTCTCTGTTTGACTTATTTCACTCAGTATAATACCCTCCAGTTCATCCATGTCGATGCAAATGGTAGGTATTCATCCTTTCTGATGGCTGAATAATATGCCATTTTATATATGAACCACATCTTCTTTATCCGTTTATCTATTGAAGGATATCTTGTTTCCTACCTCAGTTTGGCTATTGTGGATGTTGTTTCTATGAACACATGATGTGATGAGCACTGGGTATTTTATGCAACTAATGAATTGTTGTGCACTACATCAAAAACTAATGATGTACTATATGTTGGCTAATTGAACATAGTGGAGAAAGAAAGAAAGAAAGAAAGAAAGAAAGAAAGAAAAAGAAAAACACATCCTTGTTCTGTTAAATAACAAAAATTCAACCAATGGGGAAAAAAAAGAATTCCAAAACACTAATTCAAAGGAATACATGCACTCCTATATTTATAGTAGCATTATTTACAATAGCTAAATTATAAAGAGCCCAAACGTCCATCAACTGATGAATGGATAAAGATGTGAGATATATATATAATATTCATATATGAAATGGAATATTAATTAGTCATGAAATGAAAAGTAAATCTTACCATTTTCTATCACATAGATGCAGCTAGAGAGTATAATGCTAAGTGAAATAAATCATTCAGAGAAAGACAAACACTGTATGTGGAATTTAAGAAATAAAACAAATGAGCAAAGGGGGAAAAAAAAAACAGAGAAAGAGACAAGCCAGAAACAGATGCTTAACTATAGAGAACCAACTGATGGTTACCAAAAGGGAGGTAGGTAGAGGGTTTGGTGAAATAAGTGATGGGAATTAAGGAGTGCACTTGTGATAAGTACTGGTGATATGTGGAAGTGTGAAATCACTATACTGTGCATGTGAAACTAATATCACAGTGTATGTTAACTGGAATTTAAATAAAAACTTAAAAAGCAAAATAAAAATAAAAATAAACCTATACAATTATAGTCCACTGTTCTCTGACAAAAGACCAAAGGCAATTCAGTAAAGAAAGGATTATCTTTGCAACAAATGAAACTTGAACAGTTGGACATACATGTAAAATCACTTCTCAACAAATTTAAATCAAGATACTTAATAGATCTATATATAAAATTTAAAAAAAATATATAAACTTCTAGAAGAAAACATGACAAAGTACCGGTGGTCATGACTTTTGCAATGACTTTTTATATATAACGCCAAAAGCACATTTCAGGAAGAAAAAATAGATAAAGTTGGATTTAGTAAAATTAAAAACTTCAGATCTGTGAGAATCTTTTAAGAGAATGAAAAAACAAGCCACACTGTGCAAAAACATTTGCAAAACACCTCTCTAATAAAGGATTTGAAATATAAAAAGTACTCTTACTTAAGTTGTACTTAAAATTTGCAAAGCACTCTTAATACTCAATAATGAGAAAACAACTCAATTGAAAATAATCAAATAATTTGAGCATACACCTCAGATGTAAAATAAGCATATGACAAGATAAGCAACATTAATGTCATTAGGTAGTTGCTAATTAAAGCAACAAGATACCACAACACAACTACTAGAATGGCTAAAATCCAGAACACTAAAATACTAAATTCTGATGAAGATATATAACAAGAACTCTTATTTCTTCCTGGTGGAAATACATAATGGTACAACCATTTTAAAAGACACTCTGGCAATTACTTTCACATCTCAACTTTGTTTTAACATATGATCCAGAAATCATATCCCTAAGTATTTATGCGATGAATTATAAAACTAGGTCCACAGGAAAAACCCAAATCTAAATGTTTATAGTTGCTTTATTCATAGTCAACCCAAATTGGAAACAACCAAAATGGCATTCAAAAAATGAATGGATAAACTATGGTCTTACATTATACCCTGGAATATTATTCAGCAATAATAAGAAATGAACTATCAAACTATGAAAAGACTTGGAGGAACTTTATATATTGCTAAGTGAAACAAATCAGTCTGTACAATTACAACTATATGACATTCTAAAAAAGGCAAAATTATAAAGAAAGTAAAATATTAAAATATCAGTGGTTGCAATGGGATTGTGGACTAGGGTGGTATGAACAGGTGAACCACAGGCAATTTTAGGGCAGTGAAATTGTCCTGTATATTAATGTAATGACTAATATGCAACACTATATATTTGTCAAAAACTTTAGAAGTTGATAGCAAGCAAATTTACATACTATGGGTATGCAATTTAAGAGAAAAAAATCATTTAGTGTATTATAGGATCCCCAGAAAGAATGTAGACTGTGATAAGAGAATCTAACTATTATATATGAATTAAACAACCATACTAAAGGAGTTAGAGGTATATCTAAGACTAAAGTCAAAAGGACGGCTCATAATTTCTGTCCTCTACTTGACAAATTTATTTTATATTGAGGTACAGGTTAACAGTTCGGATACTACTCTCCAATTACTAATGGATATGCTGGACTTAACCAATTAGGTAAATGAATGGGTGACTATGAGAGTCAGGTTTCTCACTGTTGAGGTGGAAATTTATAGGTAAGCAAGTGAGAGATGTTAGAATGATCCATGTGGTAATGGATTATAGGTGGAGAATGTAAGAACTTCTGTTTAACTTAATATAGATATATATTATTCATATAGAAATATTCATAGATATGTGTATATACACAGGTTAGCATACCCAGATATATTTCTTTGCTCTCTGTGCTGAAAGGGTCTAGAGGTTAGGACACCCCAGTAGCAATGCACACACGTAGGGCTCCTGTGAGAAAGGGCTAATTATAAGACTGTGCAGGAAACATCCAAGAGGAGTCTGGAGCATCTTACAGTACCATCAAGTACGAAGTTGCTCAAAAAATTTCAATGATGGGCGTATGGAAAAGGCACAAGGATCCAACTGAGAGTTTCCAAAGGTTAAAGCTAGAATAATCTAAGCAACAATTAATAAAGCAATGTTGGATTCTAACTCAAAGTATAAATAACTACGAGTTTATATCAGTAAAAAAATGACTGAATAAGGGGGAGAAGAGAGAAATATCCCATGCTGATGAATTTCAAATAATTTATATAGAAACTCCATAGCATAACTCCCCACTCCTTATTTGTTGGGCTGTATGTAGTTCCTTCCAAAGAGTAAAGTATGAAGTGGAGATGTGGGATAGTAACTTTGTAGTGGAGAAACCCAACACTCCCTGACTCAGTTAAACAAAGTCACTATTAGCATTAATAAATCATGTTGATTTGTGTTCCCTTTCCATGAGTGACAAAATGGTCCTTTCCTCTACCATTTTTGTCCCAAATTCATATCACCAGTCTAATCATGGGAAAACAGAAAAATTTCAATAGAGGAGCAGCTACAATATACCCAACCAGTACTACCAGAAACTATCCAGGCCATCAAATGAAAAGAAATTCAGATAAACTGTCACAGCCAAAAGGAACTTAAAAAGACAGATATTTGCAAATGACAGTACAGACAAAAGGTTGATATTCAGGATCTATAAACAACTCCTCAAACTCAACACACACAAAACAGATAATCATATCAAAAAATGGGCAGAAGATATGAACAGACACTTCTCCAATGAAGACATACAAATGGCTATCAGACACATGAAGAAATGTTCATCATCACTAGCCATCAGGGAGATTCAAATTAAACCACATTGAGATACCACCTGACACCAGTTAGAATGGCCAAAATTAGCAAGACAGGAAACAACATGTGTTGGAGAGGATGTGGAGAAAGGGGAACCCTCTTACACTGTTGGTGAGACTGCAAGTTGGTGCAGCCACTTTGGAGAACAATGTGGAGATTCCCCAAGAAATTAAAAATAGAGATTTCCTATGACCCTGCAAGTGCACTACTGGGTATTTACCCCAAAGATACAGATGTAGTGAAAAGAAGGGCCATCTGTACCCCAACGTTTATAGCAGCAATGGCCACGGTCGCCACACTGTGGAAAGAACCAAGATGCCCTTCAATGGATGAATGGATAAGGAAGATATATAGTCCATATACACTATGGAGTATTATGCCTCCATCAGAAAGGATGAATACCCAACTTTTGTATCAACATGGCTGGGACTGGAAGAGATTATGCTGAGTGAAATAAGTCAAGCAGAGAGAGTCAAGTATCATATGGTTTCACTTACTTGTGGAGCATAACAAATAACATGGAGGACATAGGGAGATGGAGAGGAGAAGGGAGTTGAGGGAAATTGGAAGGGGAGGTGAACCATGAGAGACTATGAACTCTGAAAAACAACCTGCGGGTCTTGAAGGGGCAGGGGGTGGGAGGTTGGGGGAACAAAGTGGTGGGTATTAGGGAGGGCACGTATTGCATGGGGCACTGGGTGTGGTGCAGAAACAATGAATACTGTTATGCTGAAAAGAAATTAAAAAAACAACAACAAACAAACAAACAAAAGATATATAATGAAAGGTAATGTTTTATCTTGAATGGGATCTTGGAATGAAAAAGGGGCATCAATAAAAACTAAGGGAATCTGTTAATGTAGTTAAAAATAATAAATATTAGCTCATTAATTGTAACACAAGAATTACACTAATTACTGTAAATAGGAGAAACTTGGATAAGTATATAGGCATTGTTTTTATATCTGCATAATTTTCCCTATAAAGTAAAACTGTTCAAAAATGGTCTATTAAAAACATAAAGGGAAGCTAGGACCGACCATTGAGGAAAGACCCTGCAGCAGTGCCAGAGTATAAAACAAAGATCATCCAGGGCGCCTGGGTGGCTCAGTGGTTTAAGCCGCTGCCTTCGGCTCAGGTCATGATCTCAGGGTCCTGGGATCGAGTCCCACGTCAGGCTCTCTGCTCTGAAGGGAGCCTGCTTCCCTCTCACTCTCTCTGCCTGCCTCTCTACCTACTTGTGATCTCTGTCTGTCAAATAAATAAATAAAATCTTTAAAAAAAAAAAAACAAAAAACAAAGATCATCCTCCAAATCTTCCTAAGGGGCTTAAACCCATTTAATAGAATGACTGTGCCCTGGGGAGAAAGGGATGCTGAGACTTTTCAAAGATGGTTAGATCCTGACTTTGAATGGACACTAACTCCTGAGCACCAAAAATGGTACAACAGCTTATCAGACAAAGTGTGTACTTTTGGAGTCAGGTGATAGATGGCATCTTGGTTCAAGATGAACTCATAGTGGGGTCAGAAAGTGACTCATCTTGTGGTTATGTGCTGAATGTAGAGTTAAGATGACATATTTCACAATTCTCAGAATTTCCATGTTGGCTCTCTAACCCATGGAGAAATGGACAATGTAATAGGAATGCCTAAGTGGAATCTTCTGGAATTTTTTTCACTCCAGCAATATTGTAAACCAGAAGCATATCTCATTCCTAAAGCACTGCAAAAATTAGTGCCACTGTCAAGGGACCTTAGGAAACGTACAATGATTTGGGTTAAATCTACGGGTAATATGCATAACTGCTTAGAATTTTAAGGAGCTTGTGTTCAACGGATACAAATATTATGGAAGATAGGGACAATGCTTAACATTCTAATGTGAAACTGTATGGGTTTAGAGATTCCGTGCTGGAGGGAACAAACATAAATGTAAAGTAACAAAGGGGGAAAAGTGACTGGCAAGATTTTTCAGAGACTAAGTAGGCTTTACCTGATGCATATTTTGAATGGCCACTATGTGTGGAGAGATCATAATGTGTTTGTCCTTCAACAAAGGACTGAGTCATCAGCTAACTTGTTCTGCACCCAGTTTTCATTGGTTGTGCTAGTTGGAAACTTTTACAATTGCATGAGCCCTCTTTGCTAGTAAATAGTAAGCAGTCTCTTAGTCCATTCAAGCTGCTATAACAGAATACCATAATCTGTATGGCTTACAAAAAACAGAAATTGATTTCTCACAGTTCTGGAGGCTGGGAAGTCTTAGATCAAGACACCAGCACATTTAGTGTCTGCTGAGAGACTCCTCCTGTTTCACATAAGAGCCACTTTTTGTTGTAACCTCATATGACAGAAGAAATAAGGTTGCTTCTGAGATCTCTTTATAAGGATACTAATGCCCGGGGCGCCTAGGTCGTTCAGTGGGTTAAAGCCTCTGCCTTCGGCTCAGGTCATGGTCCCAGGGTCCTGGGATCAAGCCCCAAATCTGGGCTCTCTGCTCAGCAGGGAGCCTGCTTCCCTTCCTCTCTCTCTGCCTGCCTCTCTGCCTACTTGTGATCTCTGTCTGTCAGATAAATAAAATCTTAAAAAAAAAAGAAAAAGATAAAGATAAAAAGGATACTAATACCCTTCCTAATCACCTTCCAAAGTGACCTAACCAACACCCAAAATCTCCACCTCCAAGTATCCTCACACTGGGAATCAACATATTAAGGGGCAAGGGAGAAGGCTAAAACATTTGGTCTACAGCAAACAGAATTCCACATAGGCCTTCAGCAGTTTCATATGTACTAACAAATGGTATGATATTCGTGGGTCAGAGGCAAAGGACCTTATTACTTACATTTGTTTTTTCCCCCTTGTGATGCAGAACAGCCCAGATGAATGCTATATGTGTAATGGGTTTTCATAATAGCGGAGCAAGTCCAAGCTTACGAAATTCCAGTTTTTTGTAATAGGCTACAAGAAAACCTGTTCCACCTTTGCGTTGGAAGAAGACATTATCTAAGAATATTTGATTGACAATTTACTCAAAAGGAACTTAAAAGCAGAAATGCAAGTGTACCTTGAGTTAGAAAAATTGATCAATACTAAAAAGTTTGTGATATATACATACAGTGGACTATTCAACAATAAAAAGTAACAAAATACTGATATATGCGATAACATAAATGATTCTCATAGAATTTATGCTGGTAAAAGTATCTGAACATAAAATGTACACACTGTTCGGGTGGCTACAGGGATAAGTAAATGGGGTCTCTTTCAGTATGCAATTCCTTTTCCTCTTCCATAATTTATGGAGTTAGATGAGAGAGAAATTGATCACAGTGGGGAGAGCAAGAATGGGAATGCAGCTGAAAAACACGGGCAGGTGATTTTAAAAAGTGGATATATAAGTAAATAATTAATATACTTTTCCTGTCTAACCTCAAAAACTCAAAAGCCAAACAGAGCCAAGTGTAACCTGTACCTTTCCCTTGCCATATTACTGATATTTCTTAATTTCTTACATTTCTGAAAAAATATTAATATAAATTCAAAGTTCTTAATTGTGTTCAAATTTTGAGCAAGCAATTTCCCTTCTGAAAATCTATTCTATCATTTTGCTGTATTTGTGAATAAAGATTTATGCACAGAACTGATCATCACAACTTTATTTATATGGTGAAAAATAAAACACAAAATTTCCAAAAAAGAAGGAAATACTAAATAAATTGCTGTGTATCCAATCGATAGAATAATGTGCACCAGTTGAATAACTTTTATTAATCATTTTAGTAGCATATTGAACCGTTTGCAGTACAGCAGTAAGTGGGAAAAACATAAAATTAATGCTGAATTACATATTTAGCTTCATATATTTTCCAAAAAAGTTTTGCCATAACTGAATTTTTTAAAATTAATTTATTTATTTTTATTTGTTTATTTACAGCATAACAGTGTTCATTGTTTTGGCATCACACCCAGTGCTCCATGCAGTACGTGCCCTCCCTATTACCCACCACCTGGTTCCTCAACCTCCCACCCTCCCCCCCCGCCCCTTCAAAACCCTCTGGTTGTTTTTCAGAGACCATAGTCTCTAATGGTTCAGCATAGAAGTAGCAGTTGAAAAATGCCTAGGGTATACAAGATGATTTTTTTTTAAAGTAATCTTAGAGCATTTGCTGGAGGAGGGGGCAGGGATCTTTAGGAGACTTTTCCAAGAACAAAAGACCTGAGAGGCACCATTTTCCTCTTCTGCCCCCTCCCTAGCCTAGACACAAAGACCACCTATTGGACCAAGCATAGCCCAAACACTCTCTATCTAGCTTGCTACAGTGCACTGCCTGTGGTCTTCTATAGATGGGCTCTCTCCAATCTGCCCTCAGTAGGAGTTTTCCACAGCAGAGGAACACAACCTTGCTGACACCACATGCCCCCTCTGTCTCCTACAGACCTGTGTCATCCAACACTCCCTTGGCAGGAATCCATGGGAAACATTGCCATAAGCATGGCAGTGCGCAAGCAGCCCCAAAGGAGTCAGCATCATCATAAAGCGACTCCTCAGCCAGGAAGAAAGGAGGAAGACTACACACATCAACTCCACTGCAGCCCCAGCAGTAGGCTGGAGGAAGACATATGGTCTGAAAGCAGGCTCTACCCACCAATGAAAGCTTCTGCGGAGACAACACAGGTAAGTGCCTTGCAGTTCAGTGATACTGCATCTCTGGCAAATGTCTGGTCTCATTAAACTCAAGTTGAAGTTGGTCTCAGATGGCTCATTAACAATAGAGACCAAACCCTGACCACAAAAGGCAAAGAGAATCATTAGAGACACTGAACAAAAAGTAAACATGGCTCAGCCACAAATGTAGGGTATAGGCAGCCCACATAGAAAAACCCCTGAAGTGCCAGGTTCTGGTGAACTGGGGACATTGTACTACAGGGTACTACAGGACCCCTTCTTCATAAGCCCACTTCTTTCAAAAGCAGGAGACATAGCTGACTTTCCTAACACATAGAAACAAACACAGAGAGTAAGACAAAATGAGAATATGGAGGAATATGTACCAAATAAATGAACAGGACAAAATCACAGGAAGAGACTTAAATGAAAAACAGATAATATGCCTGATAGAAAATTTGAAATAATGGCCATAAAGATTCTTACTGATCTTGAAAAAAGAACAGAGGACCTCAGTGAGATCCTCAACCAAGAGACAAGACACTAAAACCTACCAATCAGAGATGAAGGACTCAGTAACTGAAATTAAAAATACACCAGATGGGTTGCCTGGGTGGCTCAGTTGGTTAAGCAACTGCCTTCAGCTCAGGTAATGATTCTGGAGTCCCAGGATTGAGTCCCACATGGGGCCCCCTGCTCAGCAGGGAGCCTGCTTCTCCCGCTGTCCTCTCTCCTCTTATGTGCACGCTCTCTCTCTCATTCTCTCTCTCTCTCTCTCAAATACATAAATAAAATCTTAAAAAAAAAATACACCAGATGGAGTAAATACTAAATAGGGGAAGCAAAAAAAAAAAAAAAATAGCAGCACTGTGGAGGACAGAATAATGGAAAGCAATCAAACTGAACAGGAGAGGGAAAACATAACAAGAAATTAGGGAACTCAGCAATACCATTATGCATAATATTCACATTCCATGGATCTCAGAAGAGAGAGAGAGAATGGAACAGAAAATTTATTTAAAAAGATAATAGCTGAGGACTTCCAAAATCTGGAGAAGAAAATAGGAATCTAGATTCAGGAGGCAGAGAGAACCCAATAGAATCAACCCAAGCAAGTCCACACAAGTATACATAATAATTAAATGGCATAAAGTTGTGATAAAGAGAGAATTTTAGAAGCATCAAGAGAAAATAGTGACATACAAAGCAAGTCCCATAAGGCTATCAGTGGATTTTTCAGCAGGAACAATGCAGGGCAGAAAGGAATGGCATAATATATTCAGTGCTGGAAGAAAAAACAAAAAACAAAACCCGAGAAAGTTCCGTAACCAATAATACTCTATCCAGCAAGGAGAGATAAACAGAAGAGATAAAGAGTTTCCCAGAAAAACAAAAGTTAAAGGAATAGAGTGCCACCATTCTAGCATTACAAGAAATATTAAAGTGACTCTCCATGGAAAATGAAAACCATAAGTAGGACTAAATGCACAAATCACAAAAGCAGTAAAATTAAGTATATCTGCAAAATCAGTTAAGGGTTTCACAAATAAAAAGATGCAAAAATATGACACTATATACCTAAAATGAGGCAGAAAGAGTAAAAATTTAGTGTTTTGAGAATGAGTTCAAACTTAAGCAACCATCAACTTAATATAGACTGCATATGAGTAAGATATTATATATAAAACTGAGGGTAATGATAAATCAAAAACCAATAATAAATATGTGAAAAATAAAGAGAAAGGAATTCAAGTATATTACTTAAGTAAGCCAGAAAACTATGAGAGAAGACAGCAAGAGAATATAGGAACAGAGAAGAATTATGAAAACAACCATAAAAGTAACACAATGATACAAAGTACACTTTCAATATAAATGGACTAAATGCTCCAATCAAAAAAATATAGAATGACCAAACAAATAAAAAAGTAAAACCCACCTATATGCTGCCTACAAGAAGACTTTTTTCATACCTAAATATACCTGCAGAGTTAAAGTGAAGGGACAGAAAAGCATCTATCATGTAAATGGAATTGGAAAGAAAGCTGGGCAGCAATACTTATATTAGACAAAATAGACTCAGAAACAAAGACTATAAGAGGCAAAGAAGGACACTACGTGATAGTAAAGGAGAGAATCTAACAAAACGATAAAACAGTTGTAAATATTTATGAACCCAACATGGGAGCACCAAATACATAATGCAGCTAATAACAAACAAAAAGGATGTAACTGATAATAATAAAATAATGGGGGAATTAAACATCCCATTTACACCAATGGATAGATCATCAAAACAGAAAATCAACAAAGAAACAACAGATAATGCATTTGTGTGACAACTGGAACAAATGAATCTAACAGATATATCCACAATATTTCATCCTAAAACATCAAAATATACACATTAAGCCACAAAATAAGTCTCAATAATTTCAAAAAACAAAGTCATGGGCATCTGGGTGGCTCAGTTGGTTGGACGACTGCCTTCAGCTCAGGTCATGGTCCTGGAGTCCTTCTCCCTCTGACCCTCCCTCATCTCATGCTCTCTCACTCTCGCTCTCTCAAAACAAACAAACAAATACATACATACATATATACAAAGTCATACCATTCATTTTTTTCTGATCACCATGCCAAGGAACTAGCAATCAACAAGGAAAAAGCTAGAAAAGAACACAAACACATGGAAGCTAAAGAACATGCTACTGAACAATAAATGGGTCAACCATGAAATCAAAGAAGAAATAAAAGAATACATGGAGGCAAATGTAAATGAAAACACAACTGTCAAAAGTCTCCAGGATGCAGGAATAGCTGTCCTAAGAGGGAAGTTTATAGCATTACAGACATGCCTCAAGAAGAAAGGAAAATCTTAAACAACCTAAGCCTATACCTCCAGGAGCTATAAAAACAACAAAACTCAAATCTGTAGAGGGAAATATAATAAAGATTGGGGCAGAGATAAATGAACTAGAAACTAAAAAATAGAAAATATAGAACAAATCAATGAAACCTGGAGATGGTTCTTTGAAAAGATCGATAAAGTTGATAGATGTCTACAAGATTGATTTAAAAAAGAGAGGGTGTACTCCAAATCAGAAATAAAAGAGAAGTAACAATTGTTATCACAAAAATACAAAGAATTTTGAGAGAAAATTATGAAATGCTGTATGCCAACAGATTAGACAACTTGGAAGAAATGGATAAATTCCTAGAAATGTGTAACCTCCCAAAACTGAATCAGGAGAAAATACAAAATTTCAACAAACAAAACACCAGCAATGAAATCAAATCACTGATCAAAAAACTGCCAACAAATAAAAGTCTAGGACCAGATGGTTTCACAGGTGAATTCTACAAAGCACTTAAGAATGAATGCCTATTCTTCTGAAACTATTCCAAAAAACAGAAGAGGAAAGATTATTTCTGAATTTATTCTATGAAGCCAGAATTACCTTGATACCAGACCAGATGAATGAATGAATGAATGAATGAATGAATGAATGAATGAATGAAAAAAGGAAAGAAAGGAAGGAAGGAAGAAAATGAACAGATAACTAGAGGCTAGGATCTCTCATGGTCATCAACACAAAAATCCTTAACAAAATATTAGCAAATTGAATCTAACAATTTATTATAAAATCATTCACCATGATCAAGAGGGATTTATTCCTGAGATGCAAGGGTGATTCAATACTCACAAATTAATCAATGTGACACATTGTCTCAATATGAGAAAAGATAAAAATCATAAGATCAATTCAAAAGATGCAGAAAGAGCGTGTGACGAAGTACAACATCCACTTATGAAAAAACCCTCAACCAAGTAGGTTTAGAGAGAACATACCTCAATGTAATAAAGGCCATATATGAAAAACCCACAACTAACCTCATACTCAATGGGGAAAAAAAAAACTCATAGCAGTTCCTCTAAGGTCAGAAATAAGATAAGGATTGGAAATCTTAGATAAGGATTTCCACTCTCATCACCTTTTTTTCCCCCCAAACATAGTCCTAGAAATCCTAGTCACAGCAATCAGACAAGAAATAAATGGCATTCACACTGGTAGGGAAGAAGTAAAACTTGCATTATTGGCAGATGACTTGATACTATATACAGAAAACCTTAAAGACTCCACCAAAAAATGACCACAACTCATAAGTTAATTTAGTAAGGTCACACAATACAAAATCAATCTACAGAAATCTACTGTGTTTTTATACACTAATAATGAAGTAGCAGGAAGGGAAACTAAGAAAAGCTCATTTATAATTGCACCAAAGTGAATAAAATGCCTAGGAATAAACCTCACTAAGGAGGTGAAAGATCTGTAAACTGAAAACTATAAAGCACTGATGAATGAAATTGAAGATTAGACAAATGGAAAAATATTACATGACCATGGATTAGGAGAACAAATATTATTAAAATGTCCATACAACCCAAAGTTATTTACACATTTAATGCAATCCCTATCAAAATACCAACAGCATTTTTCATAGTACTAGAAAAAACAATCCCAAAATACTTATGGAACTTCAAAAGACCCTAAAGAGTGAAGGTAATCTTGAAAAAGAGCTAAACTACAGCTATCACAATCCTAAATTTCAAGTTAAATTACAAACCTGTAGTAATCAAAACAGTATGGTACTGGCACAAAAATAGGCACATAGATCAATAGAACAGAATAAAGAGCCCAGAAACAAACCCACAATTGTATGGTCAATGAATTTTTGACATAGGAAGAAGAATACACCATGGGTAAAAGACAATCTGCTCAACAAATGGCGTTGGGAAACCTGGACAGCTACATGCAAAAGAATGAAGCTGGACCACTTTCTTACACAAAAATAAACTCAAAATGGAATAAGGACCTAAATGTGAGACCTGAAACCATAAAAATTCTAAAAGACAGTACAGGCAGTAATTTCTCTGACCCTGGGTGTAGCAACATTTTGCTAGGTATGTCTCTTGAGGCAAGGGCAACAAATGCAAAAGTAAACTATTGGAATTACATTAAAACAAAAACTTCTAAATAAAATAAAATAAAAACTTCTCCACAACAAAAGAAATAATAAACAAAGCAAAAGACAACATAGTGAACAGAAGATATTTTCAAATGGTATATCCATCAGGGGTTAATAGCCAATATATATAAAGTACACAAACAACAGACAAAAAAATAATCCAATTAAAAATGGGCCAAAGACATGAATAGAAATTTCTCCAAAGACAATATCAAGATGGTCAACAGCACTCATTATCATGGAAATGCAAATCAAAACCACAATGAGATATTACCTCACACCTGTTAGAATGGCTAAAATCAAAACACAAGTATCATAAGTAATGGCTAGGATGTGGAGAAAAAGGAATCCCAGTGTTTGTTGGTAGGAATAGAAGCTGGCGCAGCCACTTTGGAAAAGATAACAGAGGTGCCTCAAAAAGTTAAAATAAAATTCCCATATGCTCCAGTAATTATAATACTGAGTATTTACCCAAGGAATATGAAACATGCAGCATTATTATAATAGGCAAATTATGGAAACAGCCCAAGTGTCCATTAATAGATGAATGGGTAAAGAAGAAGTGGTGTACATATACACATAATACGATATAAGTCATAAAAGAGAATGAAATCTTGGGACGCCTGAGTGGCTCAGTGGGTTAAGCCTCTGCCTTTGGCTCAGGTCATGGTCTCAGGCTCCTAGGATTGAGCCCCACATCAGGCTCTCTGCTGAGCAGAGAGCCTGCTTCCCCTCTCTCTCTCTGCCTGCCTCTCTACCTATTTGTGATCTCTCTCTGTGTCAAATAAATAAAATCTTTGAAAAAAAGAGAATGAAATCTTGCCACTTGCAACAACATGGAGCATCTAGAGGGTATAATGCTAAGCGAAATGAGTCAGTCAGAGAAAGACAAATACTATATGATTTCACTCATATGTAGAATTTAAGAAACAAAACAAAGGAAAAAAAAAGAGATAAACCAAATAACGGACTCTTAAATATAGAGAACATACTGGTGTTTACCGGGAGGTGGAGGATGTGGAGGGATGGGTAAAACAGGGGAAGGGGATTAAGGGTATACTTACAGTGATAAACAATGAATAGTGCATAGTATTATTGAAGCACTTTATTATAAACTGAAATTAATACAATACTGTATGCTAATTGCATTGGAATTGCAATTTAAAAATAAAAGAGATTCCAAACTTAAAAAATAAAATTTTGTGACATTATCCATTGTTTGAATCAAGTAAGATAATGAGTCTCAAAATGTCATAGTGGCATATAAAAGAAATTCAACTTTTAGGTTTATGCTTGCTTTTTTTTAAGGATCAATAACCTTATCTAAGTAATTCACAATAACAATGTGAATTTAAACAGTATCTAGGTAGTTTTATGATAGGTCTCAGAAGACTGGCTTTGTAATATTTACCACTGTGGTAGCTAACACTTGGTGAACTGTGTTAATATCAAGAAAACAAATCCAAGAAGATAAAAATTTGTAAAAATTGTTTCTACAATGATGTCTATTCAAAATTACCATGCGTTGTAGATTTGTTATGAATATTTCCCACAATTTTAAGTTTATACACCTTAATAGAAATGTGCTTATCATAACATAAAGACATCCACTTTTATACCAATGTAACCATAAGCAAAGAACACATAAAAAATATGAGTAATTCTGTTCAACAAGCTTTACTGTCCCAAAACACATATTCCATATTCTATAGAAATATAATTCTAAACATGGAACTTGTTTTATGCTCACACTATTTCTTATTAATACTCCTTCCCTGTCCATATACTCACCCCTTCTACCAACCACATGAAGAAAAATAAATTTTTCCAAACAGAAATACCATAGATCTAGGAAAAAAAGTCCAAAATACCATTCTATTACCAATGTTAGAATTTGGGGGAAAATAAAGCTTCTGGTTTATGAAAACATAGGGATGATGGAGTATTTAAACAGCAGTCTTACAAAGTTTAAACAAGAGGAAAAAATGTAATAAACTGTGACACTGATGTTCATTTAGCTTAGTCTGTTAAGAGAAGGAGATGGAATCTTCTGAATATTTTTTGTAGTAATATTTTCCTCTCTAAGCAATTAATTTATACATAAATTCTTCCTCCCCCTCCTCCCCCCTCCTCTCCCCTCCTCCTTCTCCTCCTCACCACTCCCTCTCCTCCTCCTCCTCCTTCCTCCTCTTCTTTTTTTTTTTTGTAGGCTCCATGCCCAGTGTGGAGCCCAAAACAGGACTTGAACCCATGATCCTGAGATCAAGACCTGAGCCAAAATCAAGAGTCGAATGCTTAACTGATTCAGCCATCCAGACACCCTTGTACATAAATTCCTGAACATATTGAGACCATGTGGAAGATTCTAAGACAAATTTTTTCTAAGAGTTTCAATAGTGAAAGAATGGATTGGTACCTAGGATATCCATTAAAAGAAAAAGTATGAGAATTAAAGTGGCCAGAGAGATGACTTTGTTCTTTCTTTTGGAGAAGGAAATTTGGGTTATAAGAGGTACTGTGACATAGAAAAAGCATTATTATGGTTCAGACAAAATATGTCAGAAAAATTGGGGATTTTCAATGTAATCAATACATAGCAGAAAAGAATCAATTCAATAGTAAATCTGATAAAACGACTTATGAAGGGAGAGTATGCTTGCATAAAACTTGCACTTCCATTAGCAGAGATGAGTTACCACTACACATTTTCTAAAAAGCCTGTCATGTCTAGATTCTTTTAAGCGAAGTCACAAGTAAAGTATACAGCTATGGAAGCTACTTCAGATGTGGGTTGCTTTTTTGTTTTTTGTTTTATAGAGAGGAAGGGGGCAGCCTAGTGCAGAGCCTGGCATGGGGCTCAATCTCACAACCCTGAGATCATGATCTGAGCCAAAATCAAGAGTCAAATGCTTAACTGACTGACACACCCAGGCACCCCCAGATGTGATTTTTTAATTTTTTAAATTATATTATGTTAGTCACCATACATCATTAGTTTTTGATATAGTGTTCCATGATTCATTGTTTGTGTATAACACCCAGTGCTCCATGCCATGCATGCCCTCCTCAATACCCATCACTGGGCTAACCCATCCCCAGGCTAACCCATCCCCCCCACTTCCCTCCCCTCAAAAACCCTCAGTTTGTTTCTCAGAGTCCACAGCCTCTCATGGTTCCTCTCCCTCTCTGATTTTCCCCCTTCATTTTCCCCTTCCTTCTCCTAATGTCCTCCATGCTATTCCTTATGTTCCACAAATAAGTGACACCATATGATAACTGACTCTCTCTGCTTGACTTATTTCACTCAGCATAATCTCCTCCAGTTCCATCCGTGTTGATACAAAAGTTGGGTATTCATCTTTTCTAATGGCTGAGTAAAATATTGTATATACAGACCACATTTTCTTTATCCATTCATCTGTCGAAGGGCACCTTGGAGCTGATATCCAAGACCTATGAAGAACTTCTCAAACTCAACATCCCAAAAATAAATAATCAGTCAAGTACACTGCTGCACTTTACACAAATTTCTGGAGAGAAAAGAACCTAATGTACTTGCCTCCCTAAGAACATAAGAAATATGGAAGTAGGTATAGCTGATCCAGAGTTAAAAAAAAAAAAAAGACACTACTTACTTTCTTGCCCACACTTACCAGATCCTATAATTGTTTAAAGAGGGACACCAAAAGCTACTTTCTGAGTCTTTCCTGGTGACCACATGTGGAGGTGGTCTCTTCCTGACTGCTCACGTCTATTTTCACCCCTTTCTTCCACTACTGCTTTCTGCTTTGATTTTCACTTTTGAGAATAAAGTGTGTTTCACAATAGACTACAGACTAAAAATTCCTTTAGTGTATGACCTATATGAAATCAGTATTTTTCACCCTTAGCAGAAGCACAGCACACTGATAGCAGCTAAGAACTCTACAAACAACCTTTGAGATAACATAATTTAGACAAGAGAGTGAATAATATAAGGGGAAAAAAAGATAAATAAAATCACATAAATAAAAAGCAAGAAAACTAAAGGGTAGGGAAAAGATCATTTAGAAGTAAATTTATGTATATACATATTCAGTGTCCTGCAAAAAAGTCATGTTTCCTTGTTCTCTTGAAACCTGATTCTGTGATTCTAACCTGATTACCATTAGCAATATTCTACAGAACCATCTAAGGACTGGTTGTTCAATTGCCCCGTACACATTTACCCTGGAACAACTGTAAGATCAAGCGAAGAAACTGGTCGTATTAAGAGTGTTGCAAAAGAAATTTCTACGAATAGTGAAATATATGACTACTGTCTACACATGTAGTGAGTGAATGGGTAAATACACTGAAGTGACAAAGTTAAAAAGGAATGGTACCAGCCTACTTATGACTTTTCTGTGGATCTGTCCTCTGAGTTTGTTCATAAATAAGACAGTTTAGTATATTTGAAAGATAAATAAAATTTCTGATAGGCTCATGGAACCTCAGATAGGGAGAAGTAAATTAATATTATAATATAGTATATATTTACATAATTATATAATATATAACTATATTGTAAGAAATAATATGTTATATATAATTTTATCTAATATAAACGTCTTCTAATGTAAGCAAGGAAAAATCTATTATCTCTTCCTCTGGATTTTAATGATCCTTTCCTAGGCCTGCATTTGACACTATTTACACTATTTACACTGCCTTGTAATTTCTTCACATTCAGTCTCCCCTGTACATACTTATGTTGCTCCAGAATGGAAGGTGTAGGCAAGGACACTGCCTTAGAAATTAGTCAGTCCTAGGACACCTGGGTGGCTCAGTTGGTTAAAGGTCTCCCTTGGGCTCAGTTCATGATCTTAGGGCCCCAGGATCAAGTCCCTGAGTCCCATATTCATTCTCCTTCTCAGCTGGGAGCCAGCTTCTCCCTCTGCCTCTTCTGTTGTTGTGCTCTGGCAAATAAATAAATAAAATCTTAAAAAGAAAGAAAGAAATTGGTCGGTCCTACGTTCAAAACCAGTCTCTGCCCTTCAGTTGTTTAACTTCTCTGAGGTTTAACTACTTAAATTATAAAATTTAAAAACTGGACAGCTATATTTATTTTCTGGGTTTGCTGAAACATGTAAAAGGTGCCTAGGACATAATTTCGTACTTAGTAGGTGCTTGCAAATAAAATGCCATTAAAAATAACAATACAAACACACAATACTTAGGTATAAAGCTGAACACTAGGGTAATCCCTTTATGGGGAAAAAATATAAAATATAAAACCCTAAAAAGGTCCTAAATAAGTGGAGAGACATAGCACATTCATAAACAGAAAACACAGCATCATTAATGTATCAATTCTCAACTGCTATTAAATTCAATCTTGTTCCACTAAAATCTCAAAAGGGTTTTGGTAAAATTTAGTTAGAAGCTTAAATAAAAGAAAGTAGTAATGAAACTCTGAAGGGGAGACAAAATGCAGGGGGGGAATAAAAGTAACTGATTTTCTATACATATATCAAGAATTTTTGCAAAGCCATGGTAATTACACTGTGGTATAGATACAGGGGAAGACAGTAGGACAGTACACATGTGCATAGTAAGTGGAAATCTAACTACTGACCCAGCTACCACTGAAGACCAGTGGTACTTATTCAGTATATGGTGATATCTCAATTGAATGTAAATATAGAAAAATAAAGAAATAAATCCCTACCTCACACCATATACCAATCACTTTGAATGAGACATATGTGAAAACTGGGAGTTTAAGAACTGAAGTCATATCAGCACAGAAAATTTGAAGAGAAAAAGATTCTCAATTTTGGACTTCCGTATGTATTCTTTCATAAAACTACTCTAAGAAAACACTTTTTTTAATGTCTTTTTCACTTTTGCCTTTTTCCATATTTGCAAAAGAGAGCCATACCTCTCACTCATTCAGAATTATTCTGTGGTGTAAAAATGCCCAAGTACCTGATAAAGGAAGATATTAAAATGCCACCATCATTCGACCAATATGCCAAAACCCAGACCTGAGGCTGTCTCATTTCCTCTTGTATACATATTCTTTTCTGCGAAAAAAGCTTAGCATGAGAAATGTAACATTTTGTTCTATTTCAAAATATTCTTCATCAGGTTATTCCACACGGAGTACAGAACTGATAAAGTCCCAAATTATTTCCAGATATTTCAAAATTATTGTCAAATATTTAATGCATCTCTCCTGGGGGGAATGTCTAGCAATACAGAGGAGAAGGAGAGAGGGAAGAAATGAATGAGAATGAATGAAAACTTAAGAAATGCTAATGATGTAGCCCTTTATCTTATCCAGACCACAAAATGATGCTAGGAATCTATTCATTTTAGAGCTGGAATTTAGAAGTTCAATGATTATGAAGGGAGCTTATTAACACATTTACACTACTTTCTAAAAGAAAAATAAACCTTGCTTGGCTAATTTGCTTGACAAGGATTGACTTTGCCAATTAGGTTATATGACCATCATTTAAAATAAAATAAATGTGTTTAACTATGGCTCCATGACTTTTGCTCAAATATATTTAAAATGTGAGATAAGAGAAAACCTTTAATTAAAATTATATATTGCACTGATAAAAATAGAATTGATTTCAAAATGCATTTTTTTTTCTAATAAACTTTTAGTATATCAGGTTAAACACGTTGTCTCTAAATGGAGAAAGAATTAAAAGAAATAACTAATGGTCTTCTGAAAAGTCTTAGTAAAGCCTTTTAGGTATTATTCCTAGATACATATATGATTGATCTTCATGACTGGGTAACAAATCTTTTTGAAAGTTAGGTCATTTCCAATTTCTTGCTATCAATAAAACTGAAGGAGGAAGTAATCAAGTTGTCAGCTGATATAACATTAAAAATAGGTTTTATGAGAAACCACTATGTTATTTGGAACATAATTTGAAGAGTTTAAAGCACTGAGTAACAATGCTATTACAGAGCTTGTTTCCTTGTATCTCTCCATTAAATACACAAATTTTCTCATCATTTTCATCTATATTAAAGAAAACTAGGAAAAGGTCTCATTCTAGCAATTAGCAATAATTCATCAGGCATATATGAACTAATAGGAAAAAAGCTTTTTCTATCTTATAAAAGATAATTTATAGTTTGTATTTTATTCCTTATCTTTAACAGTTACTCAGATAAATTTTTTTGCTCATTTTTACACTCACACCTCATACTAATTCAAATGTAATGAAAAAAATCCTGAAAAAAATTTAAATTGTAGAGAGCTTTCAATGTACAAAAATTCTCAAAGTATTATGAATCATGCTTACATTTTCATTATATATAAATATATATATATATATAGCATAGGTAATTAAAATAATTTGAATCATAAAACATTAAATATTGAATACAAGGCAAAAAATCCAAATGTTCAGTATGCTCTAATTGCTGAACTTTTTTTAACTGGAGGACTGTGGTTATCAAATTGTCACAGTATTTTGATTCACTGGATACCTTTTTTTTTTTTTTTAAAGAGAAAGAGAGCATGCATGAGTGTGGGAGGGGCAGAGGAAGATGGAGAAAGAGAATCTCAAGCAAGTCCATGTCTGAGCAGAACCCAACACAGGGCTCTATCTCATGACTCTGAGATCATGACCTGAGGTGAAATGAAGAGCCAGAAGCTTAACCAGCTGAGCCACCTAAGTGCCCCTGAATATTGTTTTAAAATTGATGTGAGTTTTCTGCTGAATGCCAAACCTGATAAAATCCCCCTAGTTTTCTTTGTGCAACTAAACACAGTTGTGGAAATATCACACATGTCAAATTAAAACATTCAAAACAGTATATAACTTTCAAGTTTTTTAGGGAATCTTTAAGAAAAATTTTGAAACTGTGACCACTTCCAAAAGATAATTCTATATAAATCAAGGAATTAAATGTAAAAAGCAAATGTGTAATCTTCTAGAAACAAAAGCAGGAGAACGTCTTTATAATTTAAGAAATAAAATGTTTTATATAGGCACAAAAAACAATTGGGAAAAGACTGACCACTTGAAAACAAAAAAATATGTATGAATTTCTATTAAAATGAAAATGACAAACCAAAAATTAAGAGAAAATAAACACAACATATATAACTAAAAAAGAGAAAATACTCAATAAATAAGGGACTTCTGTAAATCAATTCTAAAATTTCAGCAAATTGGGAGAAATATAGATGGGGATGCACAAGTTGTCAATAAATATTTGACAATTAATCTAACTTTGATCAGAAGATGAAAATTAAAGGCATTAAAATTATTTTGCAATCATATTGGCAAAAATTAAGAAAACTAAATGGTAAGAATAGGAATTCATGATTATGTTTATTCAATCACTTTGGAAAACAATTTGGCTTTTCTCATATCTTACAACCTAGCAATTCCACTCTAAAGAAATACTGGCATACAGCCAACAAGAAACACGTACAAGAATATTTGTAATAGAAAAAATATATCAAAAACAAACTAAGGTCCATCAACAGGAAAATAAATAGTCTTATATTCAAGTAATAGAATTATAAACAGCAGTTTGTTACAAGGGTAAATCCCAAGCGTTTTCACCATAAAAGACAGAAAGAAAGAAGGAAGGAAGGGGTAACTACGAGAGGTGATGGACATGTTAATTAGCTTACTGTGGGGATCACTGCACATACATATGTATGTTGTGCGATTCAAGTTTGTGAATGTCAAACTATGAAGGTGTACATTTTAAGCATATATACAACTTTGATGTTTTAATTATACCCCAGTAAAGCTGAAGAAAACAGCAGTAATAAAATGAATCAATTCCATAATTATATATCAACGTAATGGATCTTGTGATTTTTTAATTTTGAAGGAAAGGAACAAATAAAGCTATTTAAATACTGTATTTATATAGAATTCAAAATTAAGGGGAAAATGAACATTGTATTCCTTAATCTTTCATATGTGTTTGTACCACAAAGAAAAGCAAGGAAAATATCACAGGAAAAGAGCACATGTTATGCTCTATTTTTAAAACTGTGTAATGAAACAAGATGGGATTGGGAGGGAGACAAACCATAAATGACTCTTAATCTCACAAAACAAACTGGGGGTTGCTGGGGGCAGGTGGGGTTGGGAGAGGGGGAGGGGGTTATGGACATTGGGGAGGGTATGTGCTATCGTGAGTGCTGTGAAGTGTGTAAACCTGGCGATTCACAGACCTGTACACCTGGGGATAAAAATACATTATATGTTTATAAAAAAAAAAAATGGAAGGGGAGGCGAACCATAAGAGACTATGGACTGAAAAAATAACCTGAGGGTTTTGAAGGGTCAGGGGTGGGAAGTTGGGGGAACAGGTGGTGGGTAATAGGGAGGGCACGTTTTGCATGGAGCACTGGGTGTTGTGCAAAAACAATGAATACTGTTACGCTGAAAAATAAATAAATTTAAAACACACACACACACACACACACACAAACACAAAAAAAACTGTGTTGACGCAAAAATTCTCGCCAAAATACTAGCCAATAGGATTCAACAGTACATTAAAAGGATTATTCACCACGATCAAGTGGGATTTATTCCAGGGCTGCAGGGTTGGTTCAACATCCGCAAATCAATCAATGTGATAGAACACATTAATAAAAGAAAGAACAAGAACCATATGATACTCTCAATAGATGCTGAAAAAGCATTTGACAAAGTACAGCATCCCTTCCTGATCAAAACTCTTCAAAGTGTAGGGATAGAGGGCACATACCTCAATATTATCAAAGCCATCTATGAAAAACCCACCGCAAATATCATTCTCAATGGAGAAAAACTGAAAGCTTTTCCATTAAGGTCAGGAACACGGCAGGGATGTCCATTATCACCACTGCTATTCAACATAGTATTAGAAGTCCTAGCCTCAGCAATCAGACAACAAAAAGAAATTAAAGGCATCCAAATTGGTAAAGAAGAAGTCAAACTATCACTCTTCGCAGATGATATGATACTATATGTGGAAAACCCAAAAGACTCCACTCCAAAACTGCTAGAACTTGTACAGGAATTCAGTAAAGTGTCAGGATATAAAATCAATGCACAGAAATCAGTTGCATTTCTGTACACCAACAACAAGACTGAAGAAAGAGAAATTAAGGAGTCAATCCCATTCACAATTGTACCCAAAACTATAAGATACCTAGGAATAAACCTAACCAAAGAGACTAAGAATCTATACACAGAAAATTATAAAGTACTCATGAAAGAAATTGAGGAAGACACAAAAAAATGGAAAAATGTTCCATGCTCCTGGATTGGAAGAATAAATATTGTGAAAATGTCTATGCTACCTAAAGCAATCTACACATTTAATGCAATCCCTATCAAAATACCATCCATTTTTTTCAAAGAAATGGAACAAATAATCCTAAAATTTATATGGAACCAGAAAAGACCTCGAATAGCCAAAGGAATATTGAAGAACAAAGCCAAAGTTGGTGGCATCACAATTCCGGACTTCAAGCTCTATTACAAAGCTGTCATCAAGACAGCATGGTACTGGCACAAAAACAGACACATAGATCAGTGGAACAGAATAGAGAGCCCAGAAATCGACCCTCAACTCTATGGCCAACTCATCTTCGACAAAGCAGGAAAGAATGTCCAATGGAAAAAAGACAGCCTCTTCAATAAATGGTGCTGGGAAAATTGGACGGCCACATTCAGAAAAATGAAATTGGACCACTTCCTTACACCACACACGAAAATAGACTCCAAATGGATGAAGGACCTCAATGTGAGAAAGGAATCCATCAAAACCCTTGAGGAGAATGCAGGCAGCAACCTCTTCGACCTCAGCCGCAGCAACATCTTCCTAGGAACAACGGCAAAGGCAAGGGAAGCAAGGGCAAAAATGAACTATTGGCATTTCATCAAGATCAAAAGCTTTTGCACAGCAAAGGAAACAGTTAACAAAACCAAAAGACAGCTGACAGAATGGGAGAAGATATTTGCAAACGACATATCAGATAAAGGGCTAGTATCCAAAATCTATAAGGAACTTAGCAAACTCAACACCCAAAGAACAAACAATCCAATCAAGAAATGGGCAGAGGACATGAACAGACATTTCTGCAAAGAAGACATCCAGATGGCCAACAGACACATGAAAAAGTGCTCCACGTCACTCGGCATCAGGGAAATACAAATCAAAACCACAATGAGATATCACCTCACACCAGTCAGAATGGCTAAAATTAACAAGTCAGGAAATGACAGATGCTGGAGAGGATGTGGAGAAAGGGGAACCCTCCTCCACTGTTGGTGGGAATGCAAGCTGGTCCAACCACTCTGGAAAACAGCATGGAGGTTCCTCAAAATGTTGAAAATAGAACTACCCTATGACCCAGCAATTGCACTACTGGGTATTTACCCTAAAGATACAAACATAGTGATCCGAAGGGGCACGTGTACCCGAATGTTTATAGCAGCAATGTCTACAATAGCCAGACTATGGAAAGAACCTAGATGTCCATCCACAGATGAATGGATAAAGAAGATGTGGTATATATACACAATGGAATACTATGCAGCCATCAAAAGAAATGAAATCTTGCCATTTGCGACGACATGGATGGAACTAGAGCGTATCATGCTTAGTGAAATAAGTCAATCGGAGAAAGACAACTATCATATGATCTCCCTGATATGAGGACATGGAGAAGCAACATGGGGGGGTAGGGGGATAGGAGAAGAATAAATGAAACAAGATGGGATTGGGAGGGAGACAAACCATAAATGACTCTTAATCTCACAAAACAAACTGGGGGTTGCTGGGGGGAGGTGGGATTGGGAGAGGGGGAGCGGGCTATGGACATTGGGGAGGGGAGGCGAACCATAAGAGACTATGGACTCTGAAAAACAACCTGAGGGTTTTGAAGGGTCAGGGGTGGGAGGTTTGGGGAACAGGTGGTGGGTAATGGGGAGGGCACGTTTTGCATGGAGCACTGGGTGTTGTGCAAAAGAATGAATACTGTTACGCTGAAAAAATAAATAAAATGGAAAAAAAAAAACTGTGTTGAGTGATATCATCAAGATGGTGTCACATGTTGCTCTGGATTCCAATCCTCCACTCAAGAAGACCAACTAGCAACTATCCATGGACAAAACACCAGAATTAAAATCCCAGAACACAGGTGTGAGACTGAAACAATCCCCTGGCCAACAGAGACTAAGATGGAGGGAATTGGAACACAGAGATACACACAGAAGACAATGTAAAGACACACAGGGACAAAATGGCCAGCTATAAGCCATGAAAAGAGGTCTGGAACAGATTCCCTTTCTCATCCCTCAGATGTCAACCCTTCTGACATCTTATCTCAGACTTCTATTCTCCAGAACTGTGAAAAACCTTGTGTATAGTGTCCATGAGTGTTTATATTATTGCTGATCTTTCTAACATGTTAGACATATCATTTTAAAACATTCAATATTTCATGGCATATTTTAGATCAAATGTATATGGGAGGGAAAAAAATAAGGAGAAAATATTCCTCCAGCCTGGATTCAAGGAAGTCCTATGTCAGCATTCCATGTTAACTCCAAAAAGCAAAATGGTTCTGAATCTGCAATTCTACAGTAGGACACTCAATGATATGTCATTGTTAGACAAAACGAGACATGTGAGCAAATAAAATTAGCCTCCAAAGGCTGGGGGAAATTTTTTAGCTCATTACTCCTGTGTGTATATTTATATACTGTGGAATATTTGTCAATGGATAACCTCCTTAACTAATAATCAAGAAGTAATTCAAAATAAGAAATAACTCTAAACATTTATACTGATGTTTCCTCATCTCTGAAGAACAAGCATCATGTATCATCTCAATGTGTTCATATTAAACCAAAACCTGCATATATAAGTGAAGTTAAATATTGATTCTTTACATTACCTTTTTTTTCTATGTAGAGCCACCTACTGTAAATATCTGTAAAAACTTTGTAAATTCTAAATGTAATTTTGTTCCCTCTTTCTCTAAGCCTACATCAACATCTTGGGCATCTACTTGAAAACCTACAAATTTAAATCCCTATATTGAACAAATAAAAATGCTTCCCATGAAGTTCATACAAGTTTTCCATCATGATATGTATTAATTATATGTAGGTGATAGCGTTTTGGTAGATGTAAGAGGTAGCTCTCATGTCCATTCTTCAAAATTTGAAAAGCTTCTTAAAAGTTTATTTCAAAGACCTATAATCATTTCTAACTGCTTGAGCATTGGTTCAGAGATAGTTCTCTTCTCTTCAAACAACTCTAACATTGATTTTGAAATAAAAGGTTCCCAAGGGGATTCAGAAGGTTTTACAGTGACTCAGTGTGAAGCAATAAACCTGAACTTTTAGGAATTTGTTTTATAACCTTGAGGTGTCTTAGACATACATGCTTGTAACCCTGGTTGATAGACCCTGTTGACACTGAAGCACTCAATTTGTTCTATCTTTTTTCTTTAGGGGACCAAGCTGATTCAACCTGAGAAATAAGTTTATTTGATTTAGCTGGATCCTATTGTGCCTTACATTTACAGATCCAAACACACACACACACAAATGCCTTTTAAATAATTGTGCCTTTCAGACAAATCCTCTTGGTCTCAATTGCTTTGATAATTTAAGCATATAATAATTAAACAATCATCAAGAATATTTTTAGTATTAAATTCATTTGAGGAATGTACAGCTATAAAATGTCTTTTTCAAATGCTTATTTAAATTGATACATTTTATATTTAAATTATTGCATGTTATTTATGTCATGCTAAAAATAAATTTTTTAATTTTTTTCTTTCTTTTAAATTTATTTTTTTTTCAGTTTCTAAGATTCATTGTTTATGTACCACACACAGTGCTCCATCCAATATATGCACTCCTTAATACCTATCACCAGTCTCACCCCTCAAAAACCCTCAGTTTGTTTCTCAGTGTTCATAGTCTCTCATGGTTTGTCTCTGCCTCTGATTCCCACAACTCACTTCTCCCAATGTCCTTCTCCCAATGTCCTCTATGTTATAAAAATAAAATTTTTAAAGTGTTGAAGATTTTTTAAAAAGACAGTAAAAAGAAAAAAAATAAGATTTCCCTCATTATTCATTTGATGCAAAATTTATAAAGGAAAAAATGATTTCACAAGAAAGTCATCTAATAGTATTGTGTTAAACAAAAATACAGTAAAATTGATAAAATAGGCATATATGTAGACATATAAATATATGTATGATACATATTTTCTCTGCACCATTAGCTAGAAAATAAAAGATCCTATCTATGTTTTATTATGAGATTTCTGTCACATTATTGTAAAAAGCAGTAACTAAGAAAAATAAAAAAGCAATGGGCAGGAAAGATATAAATGGACTTCTTTTTGGTGATCAATGTAGATGGAACTAGAAGGTATTATATGCTAAGTGATATAAGTCAATCAGAGAAAGACAACTGTCAGATGATCTTTTTCATATGAGGAATTTGAGAGGCAGGTCAAGAGGTTGTGGGGGGAAGGGAGGGAAAAAAAAATGAAACAAGATGGGACCAGGGAGGGAGGCAAATCATAAGAGACTCTTAATCACAGGAAACAAACTGAGATTTGCTGGAGGGTAAGAGTGGGGAAAGGGATAGGGTACTGGGTGATGGACACTGGGGAGGGGATGGGTTGTAGTGAGCACTGGGTATTATATAAGACTGATGAATCATAGGGCTGTACTTATGAAACAAATAAAAATTATATGTTAATTAACTGAATTTAAATTAGAAAAGCACAGATAATAAATAAATAAGTAAAAAAAACAAGACTTAAATAACTGGACAGATATGATGGCAAAATACTAGATTTCTTGAAGTACAACTCCAACAAAATTTTGATCTATAACAAATGAGTAACACCAAAAAATTCTGTAAAGAGATATAAAATATAGACAAATTTTTTAGAAAAAACTACACTTAAAGATATATTATTCCAGATAAAGAGGATTAAAAAATGATGATAAAAGATCTAATGATACCATGATAAAAGATCTTACGAGAAACGGGCAGGAGACATGAACAGACACCTTCTCCAAAGACATACAAATGGCTAACAGACACATGAAAAAATGTTCAATGCAAGTTAGAATGGCCAAAATTAACAAGACAGAGAACCAACAAATGTTGGCAAGGATTTAGAGAAAGAGGAACTCTCTTACACTGTTGGTGGGAATGGAAGCTGGTACAGACACTCTGGAAAACAGTGTGTAGTTTACTCAAGAAGTTAAAAATAGAGCTTCCCTATGACCCTGCAATTGCACTGAGTATTTACCCCAAAGATACATATGTAGTGAAAAGAAGGGGCACCTTCACCCCAATGTTCATAGCAGCAATGTCCACAAAAGCCAAACTGTGGAAGGAGCCAAGATGTCCTGAGATGAATGGATAAAGAAGATGTGGTCCATATATACAACGGAATACTATGCAGCCATCAGAAAAGAAGAATGCCTACCATTTGCACTGACATGGATGGAACTGGCGGGTATTATGCTAAGTGAAATAAGTCAAACAATGAAAGGCAATTATCATAAAGACTCACTAATATGTGGAATATAATGACTAACAGAGAAGACCATAGCGAAAGGGAGGGAAAACTGAACAGGAAGAAATCAGAGAGGGAGACAAACCATGAAAGACTCTGGACTCCAGGGAACGAACTGAGGGTTACAGAATGGAGGAGGGTGGGGGGATAACTGGGTGATGGGCATTAAGGCAGGCAGGTGATGTGATGAGCACTGGGTGTTATATACAACTAATGAATCACTGAACTTTACACCAAAAACTAATGCTGTGCTATATGTTGGCTAGTTGGACTTAATTTTAAAAAAAGATCTTACGAGGACAATATAATTACATAAAATGTACACAAAATTTCATGGGGTTATGCACATTGGGGAGGGTATGTGCTATGGTGAGTGCTGTGAAGTGTGTAAATCTGGAGATTCACAGACCTGTACCCCTGGGGCTAATAATACATTATATGTTTATTAAAAGAATAAAGAAGTTATTTTAAAAAATATGCACAAAATTTCAAAAAGAAAGCTTTATAATATGTAAAACAGATACAAACACTTTGAGGAATTGTAAAATCCAGTATCACTCAGAGAGATTCCAACACTATTCCCTCAATTGTAATTACATGCTAAATACACAAGATATTGAAGATATGGGAGACTCGAACAACGCAATAAACAAGTCTTATCCATTGGCCATAAACAGAGCTAATTTCAGCCATCATCTCTGGGTAGGTTATACATTCCCCAGCTGTTCTGACTAAACTTACATTCTGGTTGGCTGGATCAACACACCATTGGTTTTCACATATTTTTGTATATTGTCTCTGAGCAATATGTAAAATTTAATAAATGAGGATTATATTCTTTAATGAATATATAGAATGTCTAAAATATTACCACATATATTAGGCCATTGAGATATCAACACGTTTTATAATATCAACTCATCAGTATTGTCAGACCATGTTCTCTTAATAAAATGCCATCAAATTAGAAATGAATTTGAAAAATAACACTGAAGGGTGCCTGGGTGACTCAAGGGGTTAATCCTCTGCCTTCAGCTCAGGTCACGGTCCCAGGGTCTGGGACTGAGCCCCACATAGGGCTCTCTGCTCATCAAGTTGCCTGCTTCCTCCTCTCTCTCTGCCTGCCTCTCTGCCTGCTTGTGATCTCTCTCTCTGTTAAAAAATAAAGTCTTTTAAAAAAAGGAAAAATAACACTGAATAATTATGAAATGAAAATACTTCTAAATGTCTCATAAATTAAAAAAATAAATCATAATTTTAATTTTAATTAAAGAGAGTTTTCAGTAAATGTGATAATTAACTGACAATGAAAAAAAAATTGCAAATGGAAAACAGAGGCACAGGAACCAACAGTCTTCAGAGACCAGTATATTTTTTTAAATATTACTTTGAGAAACGCTGGAAGGAAGAGTAGAAATTGCTCAACAAAGGAGTGGAGCATATGTAAGACACATAGTGCAGATATATGGCAAGATAATTATTTACTTGTTTTTTATTTGTTTCCTGCTTTTTCTCATCCAGTAGCAGTTATTTTATTGGGAAAGATTGGATTTTTTTTAGGATTGGAAAAAAAACAAGTCTTTTTTTCTTTTCTTAGAAAGTCAAAAGACACTTTTAAAAACCAGATTTTCAGATTACAAGACCCAGGCATTCAAAAGTTAAAAAGGGGTTCTTTATTCTAAAGTTTAACTCAAATGGTAAAAATTCAATGTGCACAAGACTGAAATTACGCTTTTTTCTTAAGTCATGACTCAGGGGCTAAGTTCACTGACTATGTTGTTCAATTACCCAGAAGATGCCTGCAGTCTGGTCAAGTAGGACAGTTTGTGGACCTTACAACTGGATATTATAGCAAATACCATGGACAAGACAATAGTGATGTATGCCTATTCTCAACAGATATAGCAAGCCACAGCAACAGCAGATGCTGGGAAAGAAGATGAACCAAAGACTAAATAAATCCACTGAGAGACATTGGAGAGGCCACCACTGGCCTCCGTGACAAATCAGGACTCTATATGCCCTTCTAATGCCACAAGGTTATAAACATTTTCCCTGCAGCTCAGAGAGAGGCATAAAAGAAACAATTATTAAGAGGGGACAATATCTCTGATAGTAAGTTTAAATTTTAAATTGACTAAGTTTAAATGCAATACTGATTGAGAAATTAACCTTAAGAGACTGTTTTAACTTGAATGGCATAGGGTTTCCTGAAAGAGGCCAGATCCTATTCTTCTCCATTGAGTGGAAATGAGAGTTTAGGAGCAAGTTGATTACAATTACAGAAAAAAAAAAAGTAAGAAAATCGCAGTTCTGCACATCAGAGTAGTAGCGTATAAATTTAAAACACATGGCTTATGTAAAAAGTAGAAAGTGAACACTTGGTGTAGGAACTTGCTTTTTGAGTTTAACTGGATGTGAGATTTGGTTAACAAATCAAGAAGGGGAGCTTAGATAGCTAATCAGAGTAAATTATAAAAGACATATGTTATATGGTAGAATGTAGATTTCATTCTTTGGGCAATGCAGAATCATTTAGGATTTTAAAGAGTGGAATAACCACATTATTTAAGAGTCAGGTTTATTGAGATATAATTTTCATAACATATTTTATTTTTTGCTGTACAGTTGTATAAGTTTGGACAAATGAATAGAGCTAGACATACCAAGAGTCAAAATACAGAAGAATTCCATCCCCCAAGAAGTCCCTCGTCCTCTCTTCCATTCCCCGGTCTTAGTGCTCAATGACCCATTTTCTGTAGTTATAATTTTGCCTTTTCCAAAATATCTTATTAAGGGACTCACAATGTATCTTATTTAATCAGGCTGCAGAATGACACATTTGAAATTCATCCATGCTGCTGTAAATCACTAGTCTGTTTCTTTTCCTGCCAAGTAACAAATACATTGATACACCACCAGTGAAAGGCATTAGCTTATTTCCAGTCTTTGTGATATATATAGATATAACTATACATACATATGCGAACCTCAGTTTTCATGTCTCTTGATTAAATATATAAGATTGGGATTGCTGGATCATATGTTAATTACATATTTAATAGCAACTGGCAAAATATTTTCCCAAGTGGCTGTGCCATTTTGCATCTGTACCAGCAATCTAGGAGAGATCCAGTAGTCCTGGATCCATGCTATTTGAATGTCTTTTTGATTTTAGGTATTCTAATATGTGTATATATAGGTATTTTATTGTGGTTTTAATCTGCATTTTCTTAATGATATCGAGTATCTCTATTTTGTTGTTATTTTCCTTTCATGTGGTATAGTGTCAATATTAACATTATTAATGTAGATGTTATTATATGTCATCCATATACAGTTTTGAAGTGTCTTCCAACCCTCTGCATATTGTATTGGTCTATTTGCTTTTCCTGTTATTGAGTTTTTAGAGACTCTTATATATACACCAGATGCAAATCCTTTCTCCTATTTGTCTTTAGCCAAAATCTTCTTCAAGTTTGTGACTTGTCTTTTCAGATCAGATATGTGTGCTTGAAAGAGCCTGGTTTCAAGTTTTACAATCAGCTAAAATGAACAAAATTGGGGGCAGGAAGACTATGTGGTTGCATTTAACTGGAAAAACTGAACAGAATATAATGATATTAAAGAGACAGAATCAATAGAAGCTGTTAATTTAGACTTCCCAGGAAATAGAGGAGGAATAAAAATATAAACTAAGCCTTCTTCCCCAAGCAAATGGAAAGAAAATTTATGAATTTAACATATTCCCAAAAGATATTTTTTTCATTTATTTATTCTATTTTCATTTTTAAAATGTGAACTATTATATGAGCATTCATTTACTAGTGTCTAACTTTATTTTTACCATCATGCTTGATAGGGTCAAATTTTGACATGAACCATGGTTATTATCCTATTCTAGGATGTGAAAACTCCCCAGTCAATAAAATGTAATTTTTTTCATAGCCAGTCTTATTTGTGCATTTCCCCTCATTGCACCAGTTCCGAGAAGAATACTTAGCATATAGGAGGTACTATGTGATTAATGAAAAAAATGCGAATCTAGGATTAATGTCAGGTGTTGATAGGTTTACATACTCTTGACCATGTCCTGACTAACATTCTGATATCTACATCAAACACAGCTAATTCCATGTGCATCCCCTATCCTATTTATTCAGCTTGGCTTAAATTTATACAATCCTTGTTTTTCTTTCCAATACCACTGGATCTATATAGTGTCCTAAACTAATACCCCATTACTTCTCCTAAAATTTGCTTTTATGGATGTTAAATATAATTATAAATCTATCTGAGGTGAATTTTTATAGGTTTCTGACTATGTTAATAATTTCACCTAAAACAAACTTTATCTAGTATCCAAAAATCAACTCACTTTGGACAGCATGCAAACATCAAAAAAGAAAAACAAAGAGCAAATCTCTAAAACTGTTTAATGTATTACCATGTGTTTCTGTCTTATCAGAAAAAAAACAGTCATATTTCATTCATGTCAAAGGAGCTTACGTTACAGGGTAAGAATTGTGACTTACACGACATTTTAAAGAACTGGCTGAAATCTATTTGCAATATTTTTTCACCAAATTATCAGAGCATACTCTGTTTGAATGGTACATGTTTTTGAATACATATAAAGGAGTTTTAAAACAGATCTGAAGTCATAAAAATATTCCCTGAAAACACTAAAATTTTAACTTAAGAACAATCAAGTGCTTATAGAAATTTACCTAAATTCCAATCTCTTAAGTTAGTTCTTTGGTCTATTTGATCAAAGTATAAATTATGATATTCAAGAACACATGGAAAAATCAAATTAGCCAAGAAAATTCAGTGGAGATTAGGGACATACACATGCTTAATAAGTAGCACAGATTAAAACAAATGTGAGTATCTTAGAATCAATGTATAATCACACTTTATTCTGTTTAGTCTTGTGTCTGTAGCCTAATCCATACTGTGAAATATTATTGACACATTTAACATTAAAAGTAAGAGGAAAACACATAAATATTCTGTTGAATTATCCCACTATTTTAACTTGATGGATTTGATAAATGTTTCCTGTTAAAACTGTAAAATTGTGTTTATTCAGCTTTCCAGTCAAAATAAATGTTGTTCTCAAACTTACAGGTTCAGTGAAGCTTAGGGAAATCAAACAAAATCCTGCCTCCTTCATAAATTATAAGCAAAATCTGTGAAGTAATGGAAACTGTATCTTATTTTGGAATGATTCGTGGTGGCAATGTGAAATGTCCATGCAAACAGAAGTTGAAAAAGAGCACAGTCTTATTTTCATAAACTAGATGGGCCCTCTCAGGGTAAGGATAACAGAAAATAAATGAAAAATTATTCCCTATTTCTTCCAGTCAAACGAAGCATGGCCAGAAAATTGTAAAGATGAATACAAGAGTATAATGGTACATTTGTCTTTATGCCCAATTACATGCATCATTTTATAGGAGGAAAACTAAAACCAACCTGTACTGACAGAGTATCAAAGTCAGGACTGGAGCTATCTTCAGTCATTTGTTCAAACCTTTTTCACATCATCTGCTAATACTTTGGAAGTGCATCTGCATTACATTGGTAAATTTTTTAGTCATAAAGACACAGTGACTTTTATCCTCAATATTCTAGAATACACCATAAAGAGCATGAACACCAGAGTTATTCATTTCTTAATATATTACCAGCCTCTGGAGCTGTATCTGGTGGATAGAAGGTGTTAAATAATCACGAGATAATGAATGAGTTTTATCTTTGATTGAGGAACCTTAAAAAAACTCCCTATTTTTAAAATTATACATCATGCAATTGTAATTAATTTATTATGTTAGGGTAAACTTTTTAGACTTTGATTGCTTTTTTTTATTGAAAAGGCAAAACTGGGGCGCCTGGGTGGCTCAGTTGGTTAAGCGGCTGCCTTCAGCTCAGGTCATGATCCCAGCGTCCTGGGATCAAGTCCCACATCTGGCTCCTTGCTCCGCAGGGAGCCTGCTTCTCCCTCTGCCTCTGCCTGCCACTCTACCTGCCTGTACTCTCTCTATCTCTCTGAAAAAGAAAGAAAAAAGAAAGAAAGAAAAGGCAAACTCAGGCACCTGGATGGCTCAGTTGGTTAAGCCTCTGCCTCTGGCTCAGGCAATTATCCCAGAGTCCTGGGATTGATTCCCACTTCAGGTTCTCTGCTCCACAAGGAGTCTGCTTCTCCCCCTCCCCTCACTCATTCTCTCAATCTCTCCCTCAAATAAATAAAATCGCAAAAAAAAAAAAAAAGGCAAAGTTCAGTTATCAGTGAAAATTCCCACTACTACCTGGCACAGCAAAAATACAAACCACTAAGTATATTCACTTATATTCATGCCCATACCACATATGTAGCTATGCAAGTAGTTTTTTTTAAATTTTCAACAAAACTGTTTCAAAGTTTCACAAGATCATAATGATCTCTGATAAATTAGCAAGTAAAAGTAAGAACTGAAGCTGAATATTGAGCTAAATTCACTCCTGGTACTGATTCTTACTAAAATGTCTAGCATGAATTAGAGGGAAAAAAGATAACTATGAATAATTAATGTACTTTTTAATATAAGCAATAGATATGTGAACAACTAGCTAGAAAACAACATTTCATGGGCAAGAATGGATGAACAGCCAAACACTGAAATTTGTGCAGCTTAATTAATTTGTACCAATTGATTAATTTATGTAGATTAATTTGTGCTGAGTAATGTATCTGGAAGAAGAAAGGTAAGAGAGGGCTCCATGCAAAAGTTTGTGCCTTAGTAACATTGTAAAGATAAATAAAATAGAAACACAATGTGATATTGTGTAGTTTGGAAAATCAGGTATTATGCAATATTACTAGGAAATAAGGATTAGAAATGGAAGTAGTAAGGAAATTGCCCTGGAGTCTAGGCAGTGGTAAGATGATGTAGAAAGTTATGTATCTCATTACAAAATATGGATTTTCAATATGGATATTTCATTTTCAAAAACTAAACATAAAAACAACTATATAGTATGCTAGAATGAGATGAATGCCATCAAACATGTTTTCATGAAAGGAGAGCAAGGGAAGTTAGATGGATAGCACTAATGGTTACAATGTCCATGCGCAGATTAAAATTTTAAGAAGGCTGATTAGGGCAGGTTTTGTTGACAAGGTGACATTTGACCACTGATAGGAAGTGAGGTGGTAAGCTATGAAAACATCTCCTGAAACAGTATTCCAGAAAGAGAGAAAGAACAAGTACATAGTGCAAAAAACACAAGTTCAAAATATCTACGGTCAGCACATGCCTGGTGTTTTTAGTGATGGCAAGAAAGATTGGGTAGCCGGAGCAAACTGAGTAGGGAATACTAAGTAATCTGGTCTTATTAGGAACAATGAAGCCAGATCATGGAGGATCTTGTAAGCCATAGTAGGTATTTAGGAATTTATTCTAAATTAAATAAGGAACTACTGTAGTTTTAAGTAGAGAATATTTAGCTTTTGATTTAAAAGAATTGCCCTGATATGTTAAGACCCAAATATACAGAAGCAATTCTAAAAGCAGGGAGGCCAGTTAGGAAGTCTTTGCAGAAAATCAGGGGAGATGATGGTCTCTTTGGACCAAGGAGTCAGCAGTGGATTTGGGAAGAAATGTGCAGATTCTGCTACATTCTGAAGGTAGAACCAGAAATATTTTCTTAGAGATTTGAGATGGTATGTTAGGCACTAAAAAGAGTCCAATTTGAGTACAAGGTTTTAAAATGCAAATTAATGCATGGAATTACCTCAATTTAGTATAAAATGTCTGGAAGTAGAATCCACTTTGAGTTAGAATATCAATGTGGGGCATGGTTACACTGTAAAGATCTATTAGACATGTAATTAGAAATGCCGAATAGGCACTTGAATATATATGCTGGAGGTCCATAGAGATCTGGACTGCAGATAGAAATTTCTGGGTTATTTGTATATGGATGATAAGGCTGATGATATTATCAAAGAAGTATACAAACATGTGAATAGTATCAAGGGCTGAATACAGGGCACTTCAACATGAAGAGGTCATGGAACAGAGGAAAATCCAGTAAATAGGTCTGAAATGGAGTAACAGGGAAGAGAAACACAAGAGTGTGGTATTCTGGAAGTCAATTATAGAATGTGTATGAAGGAGAGCAAAGTATTTAACTGGGCCAAATGTTGCTAATAGGTCAAACTAGGAAAGGACTGGGCTCTGAGATTTGGATTTAACAGATGAAAGTTATTTGTCCCTCTAGCAATGCATGTTTGGTAGAATCCCATGAGTGAAACAATACTGATTTGGATTTAAGAAAAAAACAAAAAGAGAGAGGTTTCCCCTTCCCCTCCTGAACAATTCAAACCTGAGATCATTAGGAGGGGCTTGACAAGATAAGTGTTTACCTTGGTAGGAAGATAGTGAACATGGCTGAGATCAAGGGGGCAGATCCTGATCAGGGTGGAAGAGGTGTTATGCGGGAAAATGGTCTAGGGTACTGGAGCATGTGTAGAGTTTTGAGCACATCCTTGGGAAAAGGCATCCAGCACTGAGTGTCAGCCTAACGGTGGAATGGGGAATACATTTATATATGTAACAGTAGAAATAGCTGAGGATGGGTGTTAAAGTCAAGGGGCATAAGGAGAGCACGTATTCAGGGGAGGAACAATGATGGTTAGGAGAGATAAGACACATGCAAGGGGACTTCTAAAAACATATTTTAAGATTCATGGGAATGACGTTTCACACTATTAGGAAAAGGAGTAACAAATAACCCTAGAATAAACCCTGGTATTAGACTGAAATTGGGGTTATTAGTGTGAACTCACAGTTTTCAACAGCAACAGATATATAGAGAAATAAACAGGCATAAAAAGGTGTACACACATACACACATTCTAGAAAAAGAAAAGGTAATAGAGCCTAACACCAGCAGAAGGGAAATAATAAAGATTAGAGCAGAAATAAAGGATATAGAAAAAGAACAAACAGATCAACAAAACTAAAAGCTGGTTCTCTCAATTAACAAAATTGATAAACCCCTAGCCAGATTTACCAAAAAGAAACTAGAAAGGACCTAAATAAAATCATGAATGAAAGAGGAGAGATCACAACCACCACCACAGAAATACAAACAATTATGAGAAAATATTATGAAAAATTACATGCCAAAAACCTGGGTAATCTGGAAGAAACCAACAAATTCTTAGAAACATACAAACTATTAAAGCTGAAGCAGGAAGAAATAGAAAATTTGAACAGACCCATAACCACAAAGAAGTTGAACCAGTAATCAAAAATCCCCCAACAAACAAAAGTCCAGGGCCATATTGCCTCCCAGAGGGAATTCTACCAGACATTTAAAGAAGAGTTAATACTTATTCTTTTCAAAGTGTTCCAAAAAAATAGAAAAGTAAGGAAAACTTCCAATCTCTGTCTACAAAGCCATTGTTACCCTGATTCCAGAAACCAAAGACTCCACTGAAAAGGAGAATTATAGGCCAATATCTCTGATGAACATGGATGCAAAAATTCTCAAAAAGATACTAGCAAATTGATTTCAACAGTACCTTAAAGGAATTATTCACCATAACCCAGTAATATTCATTCCTGGGCTAAAAGTATGGTTCAATATTTGCAAATCAAGATAGGATAAGAGCCATATGATCCTCTCAATAGATGCAGGAAAAGCATTTGACAAAATTCAGCATCCATTCTTGATAAAAACCCTCAAAGAATTAAGGATAGATGGAACATACTTCAATATTGTAAAGTCCATATGTAAAAAACTCACAGCTAATATCATCCTCAATGGGGAAAAACTGAAAGCTTTTCCTGTATGGTCAGGAACAAGACGGGAATGTCCACTCTCACCATTACTATTTAACCTACTACTGGAAGTCTTACCTTCAGCAATCAGACAAGAAGAAGAAGAAGTAAAAGTCATCCAAACTGTCAATGAAGAAGTCGAAATTCCACTATTTGCAGATGACATGATATTCTACATAGAAAATCTGAAAGACTCCACCAAAAAATTGCTATAACTGATACATGAACTCAGTAAAGTCATAGGATATAAGATCAATGTAAAAAAATCTGTTACATTTCTATACACCAACAAAGAATCAGCATAAAAAGAAATCAAGGAATCAATCCCATTTTCAATTGCACCAAAACCCATAAGCTACTAGGTATATTCTGAAGGAAATTGAATATGATACAAAGAAATGGAAAACTATTCCATGATCATGGACTGGAAGCACAAACATTGTTAAAGTGTTTATACTCGCCAAGGCAATCCATACACCTAATGTAATCCCCATCAAAGAGCCACCAGCATTTTTCACAGAGATAGAACAAACAATCCTAAAATTTTTGTGGAAAAAAGATTCCATCAGGGAGATTCAAATTAAAACCACATTGAGATACCACCTTACACCAGTTAGAATGGCCAAAATTATCAAGACAAGGAAACAACCTGTGTTGGAGAGGATGTGGAGAAAGGGGAACCCTCTTACACTGCTGGTGGGAATGCAAGTTGGTGCAGCCACTTTGGAGAACAGTGTGGAGATTCCTTAAGAAATTAAAAATAGAGCTTCCCTATGACCCTGCAAGTGCACTACTGGGTATTTACCCCAAAGATGCAGATGTAGTGAAAAGAAGGCCCATCTGTACCCCAATGTTCATAGCAGCAATGGCCACAGTCGCCAAACTGTGGAAAGAACAAAGATGCCCTTCAACAGACAAATGGATAAGGAAGATGTGGTCCATATACACAATGGAGTATTATGCCTCCATCAGAAAGGATGAATACCCAACTTTTGTAGCAACATGGACGGGATTGGAAGAGATTACGCTAAGTGAAATAAGTCAAGCAGAGAGAGTCAAGTATCATATGGTTTCACTTATTTGTGGAGCATAACAAAGAACATGGAGAACATGGGGAGATGGAGAGGAGAAGGGAGCTGAGGGGAATTGGAAAAGGAGATGAACCATGAGAGACTATAGACTCTGAAAAACAATCTGAGGGTTTTGAAGGGGCCGGGGGGTGGGAGGTTGGGGGAACCAGGTGGTGGGTATTAGGGAGGGCACGTATTGCATGGAGCACTGGGCGTGGTGCAAAAACAATGAATTCTGTTACACTGAAAAGAAATTAAAAAAAAAAAAGATTCCAGATAGTCAAAACAATCTGAAAAAGAAAAGTAAAGCTGGAGGCACAGTTCTGGACTTTAAACTATATGAAGATATGATAATCAAGACAGTACTGTACTCGCATAAGGACAGACAAGTAGATCAATGGAAAAGAGTAGAGAACCCAGAAATGGACTCACAATTATATGATCAATTAATAAACAAAGCAGGAAAGAATATCCAATGGAAAAAAGTTTCTTCAGCAAATGGTGTTGGGAGAAGACAACAACATGCAGAATAAAACTGGACCACTTTCTTATACCATACACAAAAATAAACTCAAAATGGAGAAACACCTAAATGTGAGGCAGGAATCCATTAAAATACTAGAGGAGAATATAGGCAGCAAACTTTTGAACTCAGTCATAGCAAATTCTTATTAGACATGTGTGGGAGGTCAGGGAAACAAAGGCAAAAATGAACTATTTTATCAAGATAAAAAGCTGTGTAACAATTAACAATTAACATAGGAAACAATTAACAAAACTAAAGGCAACCTACAGAATGGAAGAAGATATTTGCAAATGACATATGTGAGAAAGGATTATTAACCAAATATATAAAGAACATTTCAAACTCAACAGTCCAAAAAATAATAATAATCCATTAAGAAATGGGCAGAAGACATGATTAGACACATCTCCAAAGACAACATTCAGATGTCTAAGAGACACAGGAAAGATGGTCAACAGCACTCATCATCAGAGAAATACAAATCAAAACCATGATGAGATACCATCTCACACCTGTCAGAATGGTTAAAATTAACAACACAAGAAACAAGAGGTGTTGGTGAAGATGTAGAGAAGGGGAACCCTCTTGTTCTCTTGGTGGGAATGTAAACTGGGACAGCCACTCTGGAAATCAGTATGGAGGTTCCTCAAAATGTTAAAACTAGAACTACTCTGTAACCCAGCAAATGCATTACTAGGTATTTATTCAAAGGATATAAAAATACAGATTCAAAGGGGGCACATACAACCCCAATGATTATAGCAGCATATCAACAATAGCCAAACTATAGAAAGAGCCCAAATGTCTTTGGGCTGACAAATGGATAAAGAAGATACAGTACACACACACACACACACACACACACACACACACACACTGGAAAATTGCTCATCCATCAAAAAGAATGGTATCTTGCCATTTGCAATGGTGTGGATAAGCTAGTGTGTGTTACACGAAGCAAAGTACATCAGAGAAAGACAAATACCATATGATTTACTTCTTTGCTTAATTAAATGTTAATACTTTCAGTTGAATTGCTAGTAGTTTCGATAGAGAGAGACCGAAGGCATTTTTCTTTACTTTAAAGTAAACGACAATTTTCTTGAAGTAAGTGTTCTAGTTTTGAAAGACAAAAGAAAAATGAAGTGAATGACAGATTTTTCCCCCATTAAAAATTTTCTGAGATGGGTAAGTAAATATCAACATACAGTTGATGTATTTTTTTAAAAAATCAAGAATAAATACTGAATTTTTAAAAACACTTTTCAGCATCTATGGATATAATCATGTGATTTTATTTTCTCCTTAGAATTCATTGGAATGGAATGGAACAGAAAGTGTTATTTTCTAACTATGAACAAAGCCCACTCTATATTTCCAAAATAAAAGACTGACACATTAAATGTAATAATTTTAGCTTTCTCTTATTTTGAAAATATTTAGAAAAAATCTTTGCTTCCCTAAGTTGACAAAAAATGTTACATTACTTTCAGGTGTTAGACACAGTGATTAACTTCTCTATACATTATGCTATGCTCACCGCAAGTGTTGCTACCATCTGTCACCAAGCAATGTTGTAACAGTATCACTGGCTGTATTCCTCATGCTATGCCCTTTATTCCTCTGACTTATTCATTCCATAACTGGAAACCTGTATCTTTCACTTCCCTTACCCATTTTGACCCCCCCCCCCCTTACCCCCTTCCCGTCTGGCAACCATCAGTTTGTTAGGTCTGATTTTGCTTTTTCTTTATTCATTTATTTTCTTTTTTAGATTCCACATGAATGAAATAATTTAGCATTTGTCTTTCTCAGTCTGACATATTGTTTCTCCCTTTATTTCACCCATCCCCCATCTACTTTCAGACTTGTTTTTGAAAATTATTTTCCATAATACTTAAACTGGTGATATATATTCTATATACTAAACTGAAGATGTATTTATGATTTTTCACATGAATTTTCCCCCCAAACATGTTTTTTTAGATGGCCAAGGTATGCTGGAACTTTCACAATCTGGAAAAGCCACCACCATGCTCAGTCACTGACTAAAGCATGCTTTGTAGAGGAAAGGACATAAGCTTGATGTTTCTGAAGGAATCAAATTTTGGTTCCACTCTTTTATAAATAAGTAAATGAGGGCAGTTAACTTAATCACTATAAGAGAAGCAAATACATTATGTTATAGTCACCTCATTACTATGGTCATTTTAGTTCAACCCTTTAAGTCTGCCTTCAAATATTCAAGCCTGCATTTTGCATTTTAAAAAAATTTTCTGTTCTTCTTTCTTATAAAATCCTATGACAGACTTTTGACAGAAAGTGCTTTCACCAAAACTGACAAACTGTGTCTAAATAGAAAGTTCACAGTTACAACATCTGGCTTTGTTTGTATTTCGTCGAGCTACGTGGGAAGATTCAACAACCCAAGGGGTTGTCTGCCTAGTCAGCAGGACAGCAGGAGCCAAAGGCAGAGAGAAGAAGGCAAGGTGTGAAGGAAGAGACATCCTGTCAATCAGAGAGCACAGCACGGGAGAACAAGGACCTGTACAGAGAGAGTGACTGTAGCAATGGGACAACATGAGGAAGTCTGGCACGGGTAGGCTTCCCTGGTACTTTGTGTACTGAGAGACTCTAGGACTGTAGAGAAGTCAGGGGCCTTACACCTTTTGGTTTTCTTTAAAATCCTCTAAAACTGCATACACACACACACACACACACACACACACACACACACACACATTCATGCTACTGAACTGCATTTTCTCTATCACTGTAAGCTACTGATTCTCTAGCGGCAAAATAGCAGTTACCTGGCTTTTTGTAATTTCAGAGTAAATTACTTATGAGTAAACTAATAATCACAGATGCAGGAAATGTGCTAAAAATATGTGGAGGAGCTTACATTAGGACCTAACTCGCATTGCTTTTGGAGGAATAAAAAGTTACTTTTTTTTTTTTTTTTTTTGTATATGAACTTGATAAGTAGGTAAATACGGGTTTTAGAATCCTTTAAAAGTTTTTTTTTTTCCTCCCCTATGGTCTCCTGAATTGGCTACAGTAATTTCAGACAAGGTAACAGACCTTATTCCAATTTTCTTTAAACTTCACACATGGAAAATGATGAATCAACACTTTCTTCCCCAAAGGAAAAAAATGCTCATTTTTAGATTAATTAGTAGAATAAATAGTGGTGTCGACTGTCTCTCCCCTCTAAATTGCCATTCTTAAAACCAGGACGAGTATTTCATTCCTTAAAACTATATCTGGCAGTCAGTGGACATTGGCCCCTCTGGACTATGGCTTAATCACCTGTAGGTTCCCATCTTTGGCCGTTTGGGCAGAGGCAGAAGCAGAAGAGTTCAGCCGTAGCTCAATAAATACGTTATGAAATCCAGCAGGCCAGGATAGCACACAGTTTCCCAAGACCAGGAATCAATTCTCATTCAGCATTTCTCCTACTCTTCCCTGCTCCCTTTGTTCCAAGATCGTTAACGTAAGAGATACGGTTTTGTGTTTACATGGGCTGACTTACACCTAAGCTCAAGTCATTAAAAGTAGCTGCCTAATTCTCATTAACGCAACCATTTTAATTTGCTGAGACAATATTTACTAATCCTGGGATTAATGATGCTCAATACAGCATGACTATTTTTTGCTAACCAGAACTTTTATGTAATAACGGAAAACTGACATTTGCTCTTGGGCCTTTTCTCACCCCTGTACAAGAGTGTTTATTGGCAACTCAGGGAAATACCCTTCAGAACTGAAGGAGAAATAAAGACTTTCAGATAGACAAAAACAGTGAATTAATTGCCAACAGATTTGCCGTGAAAGAAATGTTAAGGGAGACTTTCAGGCAAATGTAGCCTGAAACCTTGATAGGAGAAAGGTTCCACACAAAAATATGGAAATGGAGGAAAATAAATAAAACATTCCTGTTGTAAAAGAAAATGATTAAAGCAAAAGGGTAGCAGGGTACTATGTGTTTGTAGCACTTGTAAAAATAAAATAAGGGACAAAAATGTACAAAGGATGGAAAGAACCATTGGGACTATATTATCGTTAAGGCCCTTAGCACCACATATGAAGTGGTATAATACTATTTGAAGATAAATAAAATCTTTAAAAAAAAAAAAGAATCTCTTTATTTGACATAGAGAGACACAGCAAAAGAGGGAACACAAGCAGGGGGAGTGGGAGAAGGAGAAGCAGGCTTCCCACTGAGCAGGGAGCCCAATGTGGGGCTCAATCCCAGGACCCTGGGACCAGGACCTGAGCTGAAGGCAGATGCTTAATGACAGAGCCACCCAGGCACCCCTTGAAGATAAATACTTATTATTTAAAGATGTACACCATAAACCGTAGAAAAATATTTAAAATAGTTGTAAACTAAAAATAAATAGTATGATAAAACTGAATTTTAAAAAATTGAATTAACCAAAAATGCAGAAAAGGAAAAAGAAACAAAGACAGAAAAAATGGGAAACAGCTATCAAAATTGTATTTTAATCCAACCTTATCAATAATAATATTAAACAATATAGTACCAACTAAAATACAGAGATTGTCGTGTGAGATGAAAGATAAATATCCCACTGTAGACTGTCTCTAAGAAAGTCACTTTAAAAATAGAGTCATGGGGCAACTGGGTGGCTCAGCGGTTTAAAGCCTCTGCCGTCAGCTCAGGTCATGATCCCAGGGTCCTGGGATCGAGCCCCACATAGGGCTCTCTGCTCAGTGGGGAGCCTGCTTCCTTCTCTCTCCCTGCCTGCTTCTCTGACTACTTGTGATCTCTATCAAATAAATAAGTAAAATCGTTTAAAAAAATAAAAATAAAAAATAAAAATAGAGTCATGAATTGGTTAAAAGAAAACTGATAGAAAAAATCTAACATGTAAACCTTAAAAAAAAAAAACACCTAAAACTGTTATATTAATTCAGAAAAAAAGACTTCAGAGCAAGAAATTAAGCAGAACTAAAAAGGTATATCACACTGCAATAAAGGGGTCAGCTCTCCAAGAAACCTAAAGACTCAACTCTATAGGTTAATCGGAGCTTCAAAACAAACGTAGCAAAATTTGCTAGAACTGAAAGGAGAAATTTACCTGTCCACAGCTAGAGTTGGAGACATCAACCTCTCTTTCTCTCTCTAATTGATGAATATGTCACCAAAACTCTCTGCAGGAAAGATTTCCTATTCTCATTTACTCAAAATCTCCTATCTTCTTTAATTTCTATCTTTCCAACATCTCATCTCTACACATTTACATACCATATGAGCCCACTTCTACTTACTGGAGAAATAGGTGTCTAACATCCAAGAATCATATAAAATTGGAAAGCCACACCTGCATATTATCATATCTGCTAAAGGTTAACAACCAGCAGATATATTAAGCAGCAATTACTAGAAAACAAAGTTATAAGTTGGGGGGAAAAAAGCGCATTTCTCTCAATCTGTTTCATCAGTTTGATCATGCAGAGTCAAGCGTATGAAAATATGACTCAGTCTTCATCATTGAACGATTGCTGGTGTCTTGGGAAACTTCATGGAAACTAACACTAAAATTGGAAAAGCTACTTGTATTCCAGGTCACTTTGAACTGTTCTACAGACATCAGCATTGTGTTCCCATTAGAAATGTAAACCTCTTCAGCTATCTGTAATAATACATCCTATAAGACAAGAACGTGGTCGCTTTATTTTTCTTAGCTGTGTATACCATAAGGAATGGAAGAAGTTTAGATTGACCTGTTTTGCTTTAAACACTTGAGTGATGAATCATTGTTTTAAAAGTTTTTGTCTTTTGTTTGCTTTTGCCTTTTGGAAACAAACTAGCAACCTAACTTTCCTTATGACAATATGATTTCTTCTGGGTTAAAACAATGTGATGACTAAAGGCAACAAATCTCTCTGAACTTATTTGTCACTAAAAGATTCCAAAGAAAATCTTGACAAATGAAATTTTTAAAAAGTCCTACAACATTTCTGGGATCTTTAAGAGTAGTTTACTTCTGAAACAGAAGTATACACAGTCCACACAGAGATCTCTAAGAAGAATAGTTTAGTTCTGAAAGCAGAAATACGGAGTGGCTAAAGAACAGGAGAATTCATAAAAACCAAGTTTTATTGCTAACCTGGATAATAGACTGACAATGGGCTATGTCTTATCATGAGGCGACTAAAGCTAGAGCAGTTTCCCTGTATAAGAGAGAGAGCAGGGCGGCCAAGTAAGGCAATAAAAACCAGGCAGATGACAGGGAAATCTGACTCTTACTTTAAAAAAATAAAGCCATCTGTGATTTCCCCTCTCTCTCTCCATATACCTTACTTCATTCTCCAATTCTCTCCTGGTTGATTCAAACCCTGAGCTCCAACTATCCTGTTTATACACAGTATCATTATATATTAACTTTCCACCACTCAGATTGAAATTAACACTCCCTACCTGCTCCTGCCCTCATTCAGATCTCATTGAAAACTTCACAGTCAGTGGTTACATACTTCAAATAAAACACTTAGGATAATGTCACACTTGATTATGTGTCAAAACCTGTTCTTTTTAAAATTATTCAAAGATTCTATTTATTTATTTAAGAGAGTGAGCAAGAGAGAGAAATGGAGCAGGGGGAGCAGCAGAGGGAGGAGAAGTAGACTCCCCACTGAGCAGAGAGCCTGATGCGGAACTATTTCTCCCTACATTGGGCTTGACCCTGGAACACTGGGATCATCACTTGAGCCAAAGGCAGATGTTTAACTGACTGAGACACGCAGGTGCCCCTGTTCTTTTTAAAATGTAAACTCCTTAAAGTCTAGGGTTCTTTCATTTGTGTATTGTTCTGGAACAATACCTGGCATACAGTAACTACTTAACTAATATCTGTTGATGTGCTTACACCACGCAGTCAAACAAGGAAGGGGGACTGTTGCCTGGAAACAGGTATTCTGAGACAGAATACAGGATGTTGGGAGTACAAAGCAGGTACCAGCTGCCTTGATTTCATTGCAAAATGGAGGGGTTGGCATTTATGATATTTAGAGTTCTGAAGTTTTAAGTCTTTATGTGTTTCCTTATACACCCATTTAAATATGCATCTGGTAATTTGAGTTTACGAATCAAAAAAAAAGTCATAATTTTTAAAAGTACAATATAAACATACAAAATCAATATGCAGAATAAAAATACTTGGCATTTTACATTTATAACACAAATACTGTTTTATGTTAAAATTAAGTTGAATTTTATTCCATTCAATAAACTTTCTTTCACTCAGAAAAGTGTCCTAGCTATAAAATAACTTGTAACTTTACCTACATCTGCGATGATGTCTAATTTTATGAGTAAAATCATAGCGCTACTTAAATATTATTTCCATAGTCAAGTAATGTTTAAACTTCATGATATCATTTTATATACATATCATAATATATGAAAGGTTTACATTTCACATTATTATTACCATGATATGGTTCTCCATCTCTTTATTATATAATGTTTAAAATCCATGAGATTTCTTAAAATAATAGGCTGGAGTTCCCATGCCTCAAGTTTTACATTATAAAGTTTATCTAACATATCGTATTTTTAACTAACAATGTCATATATCTTATCTAAGCCTCAAGAGATATTATCCATGCATTACCACATTTGTGTTCATAAAACAGAAAATTTCCAACGACAACTTTTTATACGTATATGCATGCTTGAGTGAGCACTGGCGAGTAAGAAAGCCAGTGTGAGAAGGTAAGGTAGAAACTTTTGTGTTGTCCTGTTGTAATCTGGTAAAATGTGGCTATCCAGAAACTTCAGTCCATAGAAAGCTTCCCTTGCAGTAACATAGGTTTTCTTTTGGTATTTTCATACCTAAATATTAATACCTTCAGTTGTTTTAGAAGCAGTTTCAGAACATTATGACCCTTGGAAAAATATGGAGATGGGTCCGATATTGTCATATTCTGGTCTTCTCGCCTTTTGTTTTCTGGCTCTTCTTCAATTTAAATTGTTCAAAATCTATTTTAAATTTTTTTAATATTTTATTTATTTGACAGACACAGATCACAAGTAGGCAGAGAGGCAGGCAGAGAGAGGAGGAAGCAGGTTCCCTGCAGAGCAGAGAGCCTGATGTGGGGCTCGATCCTAGGACCCTGGGATCATGATCTGAGCCGAAGGCAGAGGCTTTAACCCACTGAGCCTCCCAGGCGCCCCCTATTTTATATTTTTAAATTTCTGGCTGCACATTCTACTGAATACAACCATTCTGTCATGTTCAGTGAAATGCTTATCTTCCCTCATTTTATTTATTTTTATTTTTCATTATTTTTAAAACTATCATTTCCAGTGGTAGTGACAGTTACAAAACTACAACACCAACTTTTCCATTTAGAAATTACTCTAAATAATTGATAAGAGACTGCCTGCTATGGGTAACTTTTTTCATATGAAAAAGGCTATTTCTAATAATAATGACAATAATAACACATACTCTGAGTAGGTGCTCTTCTAAGTACTTTCTATGTGTTTCACAATTTCAGCTTCATACAAACCCTGTGAGGTATGTACTATTATTGGCTCCATTTCACCTGTACGGACACTGAGGCATGAAGAAGTTAATGACATAAGCGTGAGATCACTCAGCTGTGGACCCATAATCTACCCTCATTGAAATTTAAGATATAAAAGGTTGATAGCCATATAGGAAGCTTTCTTCTAATACTTAAACATTTCCCCAAGTTGTGTTTTATGGATCAGCTTAATTTTACAGACGTCGTTTATTTCTCATCTAGAACTATATTTGTCTATGCATGACAAGGGTTTTGTCGGGTCTATGTGATGTCGATCGTATGCATTGACTGGGCGTAGGCTATAGCACAGCTGTTTGGTCAAATATTAGTCTAGATGTTGCTGTGAATGTAGTTTGTCTAAGTGAATAACATTGACAATCCAGTTACATTTAAGAGGATTACTCCCCATAATGTGAAGGGGCCTCATCCAATCAGTTGAAGGATCCTGAGAGGAAAAATTGCTATTTCCTGGGGGAAAAAATAAAAAGGAATTCTGTCTAACAGAAATCTTCTCTGAGTTTCTAGCCTACTGATCTGCCCTACAAATTTCAGATGTACAACCCTCATAATCTTGCCCCAAATCTCCCTTTGAAAAACCCTAACCTGGAAGCCTTCCTTGTATATACATATAATCAATCTTCAATCATTGTTATGTAAATATTACCTTTTTCACCAATTTTAGAGTTAAAGCAATATACCATGAAGATGTACTGTGAATATTACTATATTTGTACTTAGAAATTCTGTAAAGTATCGAAATGAAGATTCCTCATTTTTTTTATTTTTTATTTTTTAAAAGTATTTTGCATTTAAATAATCTCTCACCCAACATGGGGCTTGAACTCACAACTCTGAGATCGAGAATCACGTGCTCTATCCACTGAGTCAGTCAGGAACCCCTCATTCCTCATTTTTAAATCTTGAGTTTGGATTTACTAGTATAGTTTTTTTATAAGGCTAGAAACATCATCTGATTAAATATTGGAAATAGTAATATACTAAGAAAATTAATCTAATTGTGAAATCTATTTTATTTGATACAAGTTAATTTGAATGACTTTAGTTTCTCCTCATTTATTTCCTCTGCATGTGATTGTTTATAAAAGTTATGAGAAAAGGAAGCCAGGAAGGCAGCCAACAAATTGGGCTCCAGACTTTGTCTCCTCATTCTTCTTTTATTCTCATCATTATTATCACTAGGAGGTAAATCTGACTTCTCTTACTGGCTTGATTATCTTTTTCCTTTTATAAAAATAGCATTTGTGTGAGAGTTGAAAGTTTTATTACTGGGCAAAGTCTAGGGTGGAAAAGATAAGCGTAGCTGACCATATTGGTCCCCTAATAAAGTTTTATTAGGTCTACAGACTCTGCCTGTTAAAATAATGGGGTTACCCTTAACAGGGAGGCTTCCAAATTTTCATGCCCTCACTTTTTTTATTTTTCTGACCATGAAGGGAGATTTTAAATCTAGTACGGAAAAATTTTAATTCTTTCTTAAAAATGTGAGTCTACTCAGTGTGCATCAATTTCAGGGGACACTGGCATTAACATTCTCACAGGGTAGAGTATTCTCTACTTTACATAATTGAGATATCCAAAAACTCACACAAGCAGCAGTATTGTTATACACATACATGGTAATGATTTTAAGCCATTAAATGTATGTTGTAGATAAAGTAGAGGAAAAAAAAACTTAAACATACTGCCACTGGGGCACCTGGGTGGCTCAGTGGGTTAAGCATCTGCCTTTGGTTCAGGTCATGATCTCAGAGTCCGGGGATCAAGCCCTGCATCAGGCTCTCTGCTCAGTGGGGAGCCTGCTTCCCCCTCTCTCTGCCTCCCTCTCTGCCTACTTATGATCTCTGTCAAATAAATAAACAAAATCTTTAAAAATAAATAAATAAACATACTGCCACTGTCCTAAGTATAGCCAGTAACTTTAAACTAATTTATTGGCTCATGATTTCAAATAAATACTGCATATGGAGAACAAACACAAAAATGTCTTGACATGTTACAAAGGTATAGCAAAAGGGTTTATAATAAAAAAAAAGAAGTTTATGTATACTTGTTAAGAAGAGTTTAAAGGAATCAAAGCCATCTATGAAAAACCCACCGCAAATATCATTCTCAATGGAGAAAAACTGAAAGCCTTTCCGTTAAGGTCAGGAACACAGCAGGGATGTCCATTATCACCACTGCTATTCAACATAGTACTAGAAGTCCCAGCCTCAGCAGTCAGACAACAAAAGGAAATTAAAGGCATCCAAATCGGCAAAGAAGAAGTCAAACTATCACTCTTCGCAGATGATATGATACTATATGTGGAAAACCCAAAAGACTCCACTCCAAAACTACTAGAACTTGTACAGGAATTCAGTAAAGTGTCAGGATATAAAATCAATGCACATAAATCAGTTGCATTTCTGTACACCAACAAGACAGAAGAAAGAGAAATTAAGGAGTCAATCCCATTCACAATTATACCCAAAACTATAAAATACCTAGGAATAAACCTAACCAAAGAGGCAAAGAATCTATACACAGAAAACTATAAAGTACTCATGAAAGAAATTGAGGAAGACACAAAGAAATGGAAAAATGTTCCATGCTCCTGGATTGGAAGAATAAATATTGTGAAAATGTCCATGCTACCTAAAGCAATCTACACATTTAATGCAATCCCTATCAAAATACCATCCATTTTTTTCAAAGAAATGGAACAAATAATCCTAAAATCTATATGGAACCAGAAAAGACCTCAAATAGCCAAAGGAATATTAAAAAAGAAAGTCAAAGTTGGTGGCATCACAATTCCAGACTTCAAGCTCTATTACAAAGCTGTCATCATCAAGACAGCATGGTACTGGCACAAAAACAGACACATAGATCAATGGAACAGAACAGAGAGCCCAGAAATAGACACTCAACTCTATGGTCAACTAATCTTCAACAAAGCAGGAAAGAATGTCCACTGGAAAAAAGACAGCCTCTTCAATAAATGGTGCTGGGAAAATTGGACGGCCACATGCAGAAAAATGAAATTGGACCACCTCCTTACACCACACACGAAAATAGACTCCAAATGGATGAAGGACCTCAATGAAAGAAAGGAATCCATCAAAATCCTTGAGGAGAACACAGGCAGCAACCTCTTTGACCTCAGCCGCAGCAACATCTTCCTAGGAACATCGCCAAAGGCAAGGGAAGCAAGGGCAAAAATGAACTATTGGGATTTCATCAAGATCAAAAGCTTTTGCACAGCAAAGGAAACAGTTAACAAAACCAAAAGACAACTGACAGAATGGGAGAAGATATTTGCAAACGACATATCAGATAAAGAGCTAGTATCCAAAATCTATAAGGAACTTAGTAAACTCAACACCCAAAGAACAAACAATCCAATCAAGAAATGGGCAGAGGATATGAACAGACATACTCCCAAGGGAGTTTGTGGGGAAATCTGATAGTTGCACCCAAAGTTGAATACAGCCATGTGTAAGTCTTGGACGGAAGCATAGGAATGCAGGGTGCAAATGGAGTTTGTGGGGGAAATCTGCAGTTCCCACCGCAAAGGCAGACCGGAAGGTAGAGGGTAGGTCCCAGAAGCTCCCACACTTGCCACATGGGAATTTGTGAAGTCAACTGCACAGCTGCCAAACTGAAGAGGCGTCTAGGAAATCACTCGTGACCTCCCAGTGGTTACTGTCTCACTTCTGGTTTGTGAATCCCGAGGAAATTCCTTTCACTGGACATCTCTAACTAACAACTACACAGCAACAGTGCCCAGGGAGGGATGGAAGTGGTGATCACGGTGCCAACTTGACCGTGAGTAGCCGGCAACAAAGAATCTAGCTTTGTTTTATACTTTTTTTTTTAAATGTTGCAATAATTCTAGGAGCAGCAGAATTATGAAAAGTCTAACACAAAATATGAAACCTGAATCATTACACCAAACAGACTTGGAGGTAAGGCTAATTGGGAAATCACAATTAAAGTCCCTATGGAGAAGTTTTTTGTTTTGTTTTGTTTTACAGTAAGAATTAAATGAGGCTGAAACCAAGAGAAGCAGATATGAAAACCAGGTTATACTAGAAGGAAAGGAAAAGGGTAGGATTAGTGTCTCACAGGACTTGATTGGAAATTGTGCTCTGCAACCAGATAAATTCTGTTAGACCCCTGCGGCACATTCCTCTCCTTGTTTTATCTGGTAAATGTGGATTTCTGGTACTTGCAACAAAAGGTACATTGACTAAGGAAATGTCCTGGCTAAATTATGTTCATTTTCTATCATGCAATTAAAATCACTGTTCTGTTTGTAAAAGGAACTGATAAACCAGCATAGACTGTAAATGGACAGACCATAGAGACAAACTATATGGATTAACATCCCAACGCTGCCACTTAGCAGAGTGATTCCGGGAGAGTTATCTACTTACCTTATCTACCTCTGCCTAAGTTTCTCATTTATCAGTTGAGGACACCATTATTGGACGGTATTAAGAGGCTCCAATGATTCATTATTAGCACAGTTCTTCTAAAAGTGCCCGGTGAGCTGTAAATAATTTTTGAGCTAATAGATATTCAGATATGAGCCATGAACTCATTAAAAAAAAAAATCCATCTCTGAACTCACCAGAGACCTGGACCCTTATCACAAGTATTCCAGAAAAGTCAATCAAAACAAAATAACGAACAGTGGAGGACTTCATAGTCACTATCTATAATTCTTCTTTGCCATGTTGATGTGCCTTTCAAGTGTGATGTGTACATCAGTTAGAAACAAACGGGCTCCTGAAAGAGACCTCAGCCAATGAGCGTCCTCCCCTCCTTGAATCACTATGGGCTACCAGTGCTACATGTTATCCGACAGCAAAACTGATCTCAACATTAGAAAGTTGGGTGCTTAAAAGATATTAGAAATAATAAAATAGATTTTGTGGACTCCTGTATTTCACAATAGATCATTCTTTTATAATGTTATTTCTCACGAAGCTCTAGATTCTAACTGAATAATACCATCAATGAACTCTTAAGCATGTGCTAATTAACACTAAAAACTTAGTACAGATACAATTATGAACTATAAATCAACATTTGTTTATATGTCCTTGATTCAATGCACATGCACACATCCAGTAAACGGTACAATTAGCACCTTATGTTTTCGCTAGTTTATCAAAGGTTTTTTCTAAAAATTACTATTTTTCAAATGTTTTATATAAGATATCTGGTTCTCGCAGTGGAAGGACCCACTCTTCTAACTATCTCCTTGTTACGGGAACTGGAATAATTTACTTTGTTTCTTTTTTTCTCTCCTTTTTTTCTTCTTGATCTGTAAGATTGCCAAACAGATAAACTCAACTTTTCCCAAGTATGTGAAAACTTGCCACTGTATTCTAATAAAATACTTTTCACCTTACAGGTTGATCCTATCTTGTTAGTTGATTTGCTTTTAGGTACATGACTGAGACATTATTTTTTGTGGAATGTTTGAACATTTTCTGTTCTTCTTTCACTTTATTACTATTCTTCATGTTAGAGTTTATATTATGATATTATACTGGCTTTCTTCATTTGCTTCAATTTCAGATTTTTAATTCTTATGCTTTTTATCTATTTTTTTTAATTTGGCCCCTGTAAAGACCACAAAGATATTTTTTTCCTCCTTTAGAAATCTAACCTGAAGATTTCTCATTTTTAGTGATCTGGTTTCTATTTGATATCCCAGAATGCACAGAGCAGGCGCTGCAACCCTGCATTGCCAGCCCAATGTGGAGTACTAAAGAGACTATTAAGAAATTAGGGGCTTAACCTTTGCTCATTTACCAAAATTATTCTATTCATACTCAATCTCTTAATTCTCTCACCTTCTTTACTTCTGTCTCAAATAGAATGAACCTTTTTGTACCTTGTATGTATATTAAGAATGTGAGCTTAATGCACATTCATTTTTTGCACTTTTTTGAATATAGTTGATGCAATACATTAATATCAGGTGTACAACATAGTGATTCAACAAGTTTACACATTACAGTATGGTCACCACAAGTGTAGCAACCATCTGTCCCCATATATCACTATCACCATACTATTGAGTGCTAAAAAGGCTGGGCCTTTTATTCTCATGGCTTAGCCCTTCCATAACATTAACTTCTTTTCTCTAGAAAAATCTCCACATATTTATTATGGGTTTATGTGTATGTTAGCATGTTAAGTTAAGAAAAACAGAAATATCCGTACTTCCTGGAGTCTCAGACTGGGGGAAGAAAACTAAAACAAATAAATTGCTACAATTGGAAATACATTCTGCAACAGAAGAAGCTTCAAGTTACTTTCAGCACCAGGAGGGGAAAAAAAGACAGCTGTGGTCTCTATGCTGCCAGGGAATTTAATGAGGTGGGAGGTAAAAATGGGTAGGGAAGGGGGCACCTGGGTGGCTCAGTGGGTTAAGCCTCTGCCTTCAGCTCAGGTCATGGTCTCAGGGTCCTGGGATCGAGCCCCGCATGGGGCTCTCTGCTCAGCAGGGAGTCTACTTCCTCCTGTCTCTCTACCTGCCTCTCTGCCTACTTGTGATCTCTCTCTCTCTGTCAAATAAATAAATAAATAAAATCTTAAAAAAAAATGGGTAGGGAAGGCTTCACAAGAAGGCACTGCCTTTGATGATCTGTAAATGACGAGTGCAATTCTAGCGGATGGATTAAAGGAGCTCTCCCTGAGAAAAGGCCAGTATATGCAAACAATATGAGAGAAACCAGGGAAAGCTGTATAAACTGCGGTTGGAGACTTAGAAGTTAGATTAAGGATGGTCTAAAAGCCACATCTTCGGGGATGGAATCTGTCCAGTGATGTGCTCGCATCAGTTTGTAAGACACCATTCTGTGTACATCTTTGTCTTTCCAACTTGAATTTCAGTTAGGTCAGGTTAGTAGCATGAAATAGGCTATAATTTGAGCAGTTATAACGCTGAAATTGGCAAACAATACACACCAGAGCTTTTTATCCCAGAGATCTAGTTGTTAAACATTAACTAGCACACTAATGACTTTATCTAAAATGTAATGAGGAATCACCAAAAGACTTTAAATTAGGGTGCGACATCTAATTTGCTATTGGAACAACATGCCACAAACTTGGTAGTTTGAAACAACATTCATAATCATACAGTTCCAGAAGTCAGAAATCATAAATGGGTTTCAGTCAGCTAAAATCAAGGTACCTGCAGGTCTGCTTTCCTTTTGGAGGCTCTACGAAAATACTGGTCTCCTTGCCTTTTCCACATTCTAGAGGCTGACCACATCCCCCTTCACACATGTCCCCTTTTTTAAATTCAACACCATCAAGGTCTGGAAGAGCCTTTCTTTTTTTAAGTTATTTATTTATTTTCAGCATAACAGTACTTATTGTTTTTGCACCACACCTGGTGTTCCATGCAATACATGCCCTCTCTATTACCCTCCACCTGGTTCCCCAACCTCCCACCCCCCGCCCCTTCAAAACCCTCAGGTTGTTTCTCAGAGTCCATAGTCTGTCTTGGTTCATGTCCCCTTCCAATTTCCCTCAACTCCCTTCTCCTCTCCATCTCCCCATATCCTCCATGTTATTTGTTATGCTCCACAAATAAGTGAAACCATATGATACTTGACTCTCTCTGCTTGATTTATTTCGCTCAGCATAATCTCTTCCAGTCCCATCCATGTTGCTACAAAAGTTGGGTATTCATCCTTTCTGATGGAGGCATAATACTCCATCGTGTATATGGACCACATCTTCCTTATCCACTCGTCCGTTGAAGGGCATCTTGGTTCTTTCCACAGTTTGGCGACCGTGGCCATTGCTGCAGCCTTTCTTATATCACATCACTCTGACATTCTATTCTGTCTCCCTGTTCCACTTTGATTACTTTGGACCTGCCTGGATAATCCAGATTAACCTCCCCGTTATCAAGGTCTACTGACTAGCAAACTTAATTCCATGTGCAACCTTCACTCCTTCTTGACATGTAACATATTTACAGGCTCTGGAGATTTGGGGAACCATTCTACACCTACTGCTACATTCCATAGTTTGTTCAGCAAGTGGTATCGAAGATGGGCTAGATGCTAGTAAGAAGCGTAGGACAATACCTCAGTGAGATAAGATGAGAGCTTGAATTAAGTTAGTGTAAGTTAGAATAAAAATGGTGAGGGTAACTGATGACTTCTTTGTTGGACATAATGCAATAGGGGAAATAAAAGAACCCAAAGCTTTAACATAATGCAAAATTGTATCAACAATGAATGATATTGTTTCCATTTCCATTACAAATAAAAGTTATCAAATAGAATTTATATTTTGGTAAAATTGCCTACTTTGTATTAGATTGCAAACCAAAACAGCACTGTAATAGAAACTGTGTGCAATTTATCAAGTCCTAGCAAATACAATGCAGTTACCTTGACTCTTCAGATTTTTCTTCTCTTTCCTCTTGTTCTATAACATTCTGTCCACAGCTTTGAAATAAGTAACGATGGATTGGAGAAACAAATATTGTTCACTTCTTTACACATTTATATTCTAAATACCACTCTCAAAGAATTCACAGCAACTTTAAGAGGTTCCTAGAGGGGGGCATAAATGTTCTGTTTCTCCAACACATTAGCACAAACTACTTATGAAACAGTTACAGAAATGAAATATTTACCACTAATATAAGAAAGCACGATTATATTTATTCCTAAAATAGTAAGATAAAATAACTTATGTCAGGGAAAAGAAGAACTTGTGTCTGGCTCTTACCAGTTAACTGAGTGAAAGACTGATTAGGTAATGTCTATTGCTTAGAAGCTTAGATGAGTTAAAAACAAAAACAACAACAAAAAAACTTCTAGGATTAAAAAAAAATGCCAGTTGTAGTACTCCTAAATCTTTTAAAAGTGACTAAAAAGGACTAAGATGGCAGCACAAAGTAGATGTCCAAAGATACTTTCTGAAGACATAAATTAACATAAAGCAAAAGAAGTCTTTCTCGAAAATCTTTAAAGCTCCAGAAATCTGTACTATCTGTTATAATACCATATATTTATATTACTGAGCCTTGAAATTTGACCAGGGAACACTAATCCAAGTCACTGTCATATGCACAAGTGTCACACGCTTCCCAGATTTTCTCTCTGCTGCCATTCTTGATCCCCACTTAAACTGCACACATGTAAAATCATTATTGGTAAAATCGAAATATCATCGTAATTCTCCTGCATAAAACTCTCTAGGGGCTTCCCATTTCACTGGGAACAAAATTCCTAACCCTTGCTCTCCAGGGATTATCATGGCTAGCACCCATTTAGATGGTGGACTTCAAATCTGCTTGGAACATGCTAACCCCAGATCTTTGTCTCTTACCTCTGAAGAAAGGCTCTCCCTATCCACCTTACCTAAAGTAATCCCCCTTCTCATCCTGTCAAGTTATCACCTCATTTCATAATATTTATGGATTTTAAATTTCTTAAACCTATTATATTAAATCTGTTACTATTTATCTATATTTACATTACCTTATTTTTGTTTTACTTTCTCCTCCTCCCCATTAAAATACAAGTGCTGTGACTGCACATTGTTCATGTTTTTGTTCATTGCTCTATCTTGGTGAGCCCTCACCACATATTTTTGTATGGTTTAATGCATGCATTACCTTTAAGTGCAATGTATACAATCTTATATAATTATCAATTCAAATGATTCATATTGACTGATGAATTTAGAACAGACATCATCTCATGCATCCACCTCCCTTAAAATTTCACATAAATGAGACTTCCATTCACAGTTCAGGCAAGAAATACATAAAGCATGTTTTTGCTCATTTAATTCTCTCTCTCCACAGCATCTTAACCTTCAGCAAATTCTGTTGGCCTTGTTTTCAGACTCCCCCTATTCCTCTAGTACCTTAATCCAAGGAGCATCAACTCTTATAGACTACCATAAAGAAAAAAAAATTAGCTTGTGAAGTTTGAGAGGGCATTTGCATATACATATCACATAGGTAGAGAGTTATGTTAAAACAGGTTTAGTGGAAAATATATTAAAATATAAAATTTAGAGTTTTTATTCTGACAGGTGTAAGGTGATTTTTCATTATGGTTTTGATTTGCATTTTACTGATGATACATGATGTTGAGCATCTTTTCATGTCTGTTGGCCATCTATTTTTTTTTTTTTTTGAAAAATGTCTATTAATCTCTTCTCATTTTTTTAAATGGATTGTTTAGTTTTCTGGTGCTGAGTTGTATAAGAGTAAAAAGACAAGAAATAATAAGTGTTGGCATGAATATGGAGAAAAAGGAATGCATTTGCACTGTTGAAGGGGATATGAATTGGTGAAACCACTATGGAAAACAGTTGAAGGTTACTCACAAAGTTAAACATAGAAATACCATATAATCTAGTAATTCCATTGCTGAGTATTTCCCCAAAGAAAGTGAAAATGCTAACTCAAAAAGATATATGCACTTCTATGTTTACTGCAGCATTATTTATAATAGCCAAGATATAGAAACTATCCAAGTGTCACTAACAGATGAATAAATAAATATGATGGGGGTGTGTGTGTGTGTGGTGGAATATTACTCAGCCATAAAAAAGAATGAATTCTTCCCATTTGCAACAAGATGGATGGATCTAAATAATATACTGCTAAGCGAAGTAAGTCAAAGAAAGACAAATAGCATGTGATTTCACTTATATATGGCATCAAAAAAACAAAACAAGAATAAAGAAATGAACAAAAAAACAGACTCTTAAATACAAAGAATGGGTAGTCATTGCAGGGGATGCCAAAATAGATAAAGGGGACTAAGAGGAACAAATTTCTACTTATAAAATAGTGAATCATTGGGATGAAAAGTACAGCATAAGGAATACAGTCTATAATGTTGTAATAATGTTTGGTGATAGATGGTGACTACACTTATCATGGTGAGCACTGAGCAATGTATAGAATTGTTCAATCACTATATTGTACACCTGAAAGTTATATAATATTGTATGTTATTTTTATTTCAATAAAAGAATTGGGATTTTTCAGCATATACATGGTGTTAAAGCCATGAGTCTCTCACTTAAGAGATTTAGTTCAGATTGGATGAAATGCTACTACACTTAGAATTTGAAAAGGGGAGGAAGTCCCAGGAAAAGAGATTAAGAAGTCAGAGTCAATAAGATTTATGGAACACCAATAAAATGTATTCACCTAGAACCAAAATTAGCAAGAGTTTCAAGAAGGAGCGACTAATCAACTATATTACATACACTGACAGACCAATTAAGAGGAGGGCTGAGAGTTGAACATTAGATTTAGTAACTCTGACAAAAATAATTTCAGTTTAGTGATCAGAATCAAAGCTTGGATAGAGTGAATTTGATAGCTTAGTCATCTTGCATAACTGACAATTTACATCAACTGAACAGCAACTCCCCATTTCCCAAGTCCTCCAGCCCCTGGCAATCACCATTCTATCTCTTCATGGTCCTGACTTCAACTCTTCTGAATATATATCCTGAAGAAGTTCTAAAGATCTGTTGCATAAAATAGTATCTACAGTTAACAATAGTACATTTGCACTTAAAAAATTGTTAATAGATCCTATGTTAAGAGTTAACAAGCAAACAAAAACAAAATTAAAGGGCCATAAAGAAAATTTGGATGTGATGGATACGTCTAGTACTTCCATTGTGGTAACTGTCCCACCAGTATGTGCATATGTCCAAACTCATCAAATTGTATACATTAAATATATGCAGGCTTTATGAAACATATCTCAATAAAGTGAAGGGTGGGGAAGAACATTATAGGAGAGCAAACTTAGGAGGTTATCTAGAAAAAATCTTTGAAACACCTTTGCCATAAATGAGATTCTGTTTACTCTGCTTTCCCCATTTCTCACAGTGAATGGAGAATAGTTTTAATCAGCTTTTAACTAAGGGGTAAAGGGTTTGGAATTTTCATATCTGCCCTTTTTTAAAATGTAAAAGCCGTTAGATAACTATAGAACATCCATTCCCATTCTTTGAAAGTTCTTTAAAGTGTTGTCAATCCTGAATTCATCATATAATATTAATGTATGTAAATAAGATTGTGTATCTCCCACTCCTATTTAAAAGTAAGATTTGTTTGAACATTCAAAAATGCAGTTACTAGGAATAATTTGATGTCTCTTTCTTCTTTAGTATAACAATAAGCTAACTATTGTTAGCTGAATTCTCATTCAGCCTCACTCCATATTTAGTGGGAAAAAAAATTTTCCCTAGATTTTTTTTTTTAACTTTTGGAAATTATAGTCTTTAGTCCTATAACTACTAAGATGTGCCCTTCTGCAGTGCCTTGGTAGCACCATCAGTTAAATGTCTGATTCTTGATTTTGGCTCAGATCCTGATCTCAGGTTTGTGGGACTAAGCCCCACACTGGGCTCCCAACTCAATGTGGAGTCCACTTGAGATTCTCTTCCCTGCTCCCTCTGCCCCTCCCCAACATGCTTTCTCTTGCTCTCTAAAATGAATAAATTAATTTTGAAAAAAAGATGGGTGTTTCCTCCCTACCAAAAACAACAACAACAACAAAAAAAAAACCAAAAAAACAGAAAAACAAATTTTTCAACAAATTTATTCTTAAGAACTATTTTTTAAGAGTAAATCTATTTCAGGGCACCTGGGTGGCCTCTGCCTTCGGTTCAAGTCATGATCCCAGGATCCTGGGATTGAGTTCCAAATCGGGCTCTCTGCTTGGGGAACCCTCTCCCCACCCACCCCTGCCTGTCTCTCTGCTTACTTGTGATCTCTGTCTGTCAAATAAATAATAAAATCTTTTTAAAAAAAAGAGTAAATCTATTTCAATAGTAAAATCATCTTGCATTTATTGAATCAGAACTAGAATTTAAGTGACTGAGAAACAGGAAATGATTGATTGATCTTACCAAGAAAAGCTCAAAGTTAAGTAACTTATGATTAGTATTTATCCAAGGATTTTCCCTTCCTCCTGTAGGTCACAGGATGACCTGGATTAGACCTGATGTCTTAGGAAGCTTTTCTGTAACATAGTTACTGTTATGTGTCCAAGACATTTATTTTCTTGATGGTCTCAATCTTGTTATTAACATTCATTGAAAGGCACTACATTTTTTAACTGAACAGAAATGTTAGATGCAATGTCTGGTGTTGACTATACAAATAACTACATAAACTCATGGATAATCAAGATATATTCACGTTTATATGCTATCTATAATTTGTAATATACTAATAGTATTCTAAATATGTAACAATTGGCTCAAAATAAATGAATAATGTCTCCTACATTCTAAAATTGGAAACTACTAAGTCATGAAATAATAGGACATTCTCATCAGTAGTATCACTTTCATAATTCTCAATTACATTAAAATGGGGTAACAAATATTATTATCTTACTATTTTTAAAAATAAACTCACCTAATCATTTTTCCTCATGGCTTGGGCTTTTGCCCCTGTCTCTTGTAGTTGGGAAGGTGAGCTGGGATACACTTGGCGTCCTGAAGTTTTTCTTTTATATGGTCACCACCATGTGTCCAAGCTATTTATTTTCTTTATGACCTGCAACATTTTTTCACGAAGACTTGCTTAAAATTGTATTTTATACTGAATAGGAAGAGATGTTGGCAAATAGGTTCCGTAACTGCTAATATTCCCTACTTATCCTGAAAATTAGCAGCCAAAGACTAAGGAGAAAAAAATAGCAAGCTTCTACTCATCAACGGAAATTTACTGAGTCTCAGGAGAACAGAAAAAGGCAAGAGAAGTACTTTCAGGAATGTTGATAGAGTGAGGAGCGTGAAGGTCTCAGTCCCAGAAATACTTCGGTTTTGATTAGAATTCATTTCAGAAAGACTCCTGATTGGCTCATCCAGCAAAATGTCCTCTTTAAGGACTCATTAATGTTTCTTATTGATGATTGGTATGATCTTGCAGTCACTATTTTTTTTAATTTCTTAAGATTTATTTATTTGTCAGAAACAGAGAGTACAAACAGGCAGAGCAGTAGGAAGAGGGAGAAGCAGCAGGGTCCCCACCAGGCAAGGAGCCTTATGTAGGACTCGATCCCAGGACTCAGGCATCATGACCTGAGCCGAAGGTAGATCTTAACAGACTGAGCCACCCAGGCGTCCCTGCAGTCATCTTTTATAGCAAAGAATAATATTTTACACTGTTATGAATAAGGACTGTGTGAGATAATTTAAATTAAAAATAATTATGCTGAGCAAAATAAGTCAATCAAAGAAAGACAACTGTCATATGATCTCTCTGATTATGAGGAATTTGAGAGGCAGGGCAAGGGGTCGTGGGGGGTAGGGAAGGAAAAAATGATAAAAGATGGGACCAGGGAGGGAGACAAACTGAGGAGACTCTTAATCTCATGAAACAAACTGAAGGGTTGCTGGGGAGCTGGGGGGTAGGGATAGGGTGGTGGGGTGATGGACATTGGGGAGGGTGTGTGTTATGGTGAGTGCTGTGAAGTGTGTAAACCTGGAGATTCACAGACCTGTACCCCTGGGGCAAATAATACATTATATGTTAAGAAAAAAAATAAATAAAAATCACAATTCATACCCATTAGGATACTATTACAAAGCAAAATAATAATAATAATTCAACTCTCTCTGACCTCTTGTCTGCGTCACTATCATCAAAATGGAAATCAGTACTGCAACAGAAGTAAACAGGATTCAAATCTATTGTATTTGGTGTTTTATCTTCTCTTTATGGTGATAGGACATTATAATGTGGAAGATATCTTCACTGTTATCTTCCCCCATTGACTAATCATGTAATAATTCTGTAATTCCCTCATCTACTCAGTCCATCTGTGCTTCATGCATTTAATACCCTCAGGTTTAACCGTTCTTGCTTTCCTGGCGTATTACAGTTTAAGCAGCCTGTTAAAAGTTTCATATTGCTCTCTCAATATTGGTAACAATAGAAGGACAAAAATTGCCTTTCTCACAGTCCAGAACAATTTGGTAAAGTTCAGCTAACCAGCAATACCACCACCTCGAATTTTTTTTAAAAGATTTTATTTATTTCTTTACTTTTTTTTTAATTTGACAGAGAGAAATCACAACTAGGCAGAGAGGCAGGCAGAGAGAGAGGAGGAAGCAGGCTCCCCGCGGATCAGAGAGCCCAATAAGGGGCTCCATCCCAGGACCCTGGGTTCATGACCTGAGCTGAAGGCAGAGGCTTTAACCAACTGAGCCACCCAGGCGCCCTGACCACCACCTCAAATTTAATATCTGTATTAGTTTCATAACTGGTCTTAGCTAAAAATTTTCTATAGTTATTACCGGCTATAACTGTGCTACAAAGAAGGCTTATATCATCATCCAATACTCTAATTAAACAAGGGGTTAGTAAATTCTCACTGTCGTATAAAAAGCATTCTAAAGTGAACCTGAGCCCTACTGCAAGACTCTTCTGTTTTAGGGCAGAATTCTCTTCATAATGAGGACTTTATATTAGTTAGCTCGCAGAGATCACTGCCCTTCCCTGGTAGCTTAAAGTGTTTGTTCTGTAGAGAAGAACTGTCCTTCTGGGCCATTTTTCTTCTTTCAATGTCAGCAAATTTTATCCTTTAGGCCTGTACCATTGAGGGAGGCTTTCTTCAGTGCCTGTCTCACCCCTAACCATCCTCCTAAGTAGCCAGTAGCGATCTATGAAGAAAGCTTGCCAATGCACCCTAACTCCTTTTGAGTCTGAAGTTCACAGTGGCTCTATGGTCTCCACACTCAATATTTAGCATCTTTTTTTTTAATTTTATTTTTTTTATTTGTTTATTTACAGCATAACAGTGTTCATTGTTTTGGCATCACACCCAGTGCTCCATGCAGTACGTGCCCTCCCTATTACCCACCACCCGGCACCATTTAGCACCTTTTAAAGTATTGTGTCTACATTATTTTCATCCAATCGTGTTGTGCTTGGTGTCCATTTGGCTCATGCTCTGCCAATGTTGGTGTTCCATTTCTCTTTGAAGGGGCTGTTTTTGTTTTTGTTTTTTTCCCCAAGAATTCAGGCTACTTGCTTGTCCTGAAACCTCTGTTCTTCAATAATCCAAAGAAAACTAATTATTTTTAATCCAGCGTTTTCTTGTTGTGAGGGCAGCAGGGGCTGGTCTTACCAGCTTTCCACATCCTTTGTGAAAGTAAACCCAGGAAGACAATTTTGAGACTTATTCCACTAAGTTTCTTAGATTAAACCCCTATTACCCACAGCATAATACCTACTCTTCCATGACCCTTTACTGATTTTTCAAACTTTCCTGTCACTTTCTCCTGCCTTCTCTACTCCTCACATCTTTACAGGATTTCCTCCTCCATAAAAAATTACCATCACTGGTGGGTGGAAAGGACTTGGCTTAATATCAGCAGTAAATTAATAAGCTTTCTTTCTAACACTGTTCTAAAATCATTTGTTGGATATATTGCCTGGCCCTCCATATTCCTGAACCGTGTATTATTTCTTATAATTCTGTCATAAATTATATTATCTTACTTAAAATTTTATGTACATAAAGACCTATAGGAAAAATGTTTCTGAGTTAAATAAGAATTTCATTTAACTATAAGCACAAACCTTAAAAACAACCCATTCCACCAAATTCACGTATAAGTAGCTACGTCAGAAAAAGGCTATGCACTAGGAAAAAATATGTAACATGTTCTATAAATTTCTATAAATTTCTATAAATTTCTGGATTCTATAAATTTCATGGATTATGGCAGCAAGCGCATAAACCTGAGTTTTGGCATTGAATTTTTTTGACAAGAGGCTCAGAGCTCAACTCTTTTATCTGAAGTTCTCTGGCCTTGAAAATATAGTCCTATTTTGTGAGAAAAGAACCTCCCAGAATGTTGTAAATGCGCTTTGGCTTGAGGTAGATCTGAAAATGTCTAGGAATAGATGGTTTGGGCCTTAGAATTCTATCCTTAAAGTTAGATAAAATAAAGAATGAGAAACAAAAATAACTAGATTTCCAAAAAATATTTTTGGGTAAATTATCTCTCTTTTTTTTTTTTTTTTTTTTTTTTATTATTTTTTTTCCCTTTTTATTTATTTATTTTTTTTTCAGCGTAACAGTATTCATTCTTTTTGCACAACACCCAGTGCTCCATGCAAAACGTGCCCTCCCCATCACCCACCACCTGTTCCCCCAACCTCCCACCCCTGACCCTTCAAAACCCTCAGGTTGTTTTTCAGAGTCCATAGTCTCTTATGGTTCGCCTCCCCTCCCCAATGTCCATAGCCCGCACCCCCTCTCCCAATCCCACCTCCCCCCAGAAACAAGATGGGATTGGGAGGGAGACAAACCATAAATGACTCTTAATCTCACAAAACAAACTGGGGGTAAATTATCTCTTATATCTTAATGTAGAACTTTTATTTAAAGCTAAAACTTATTTAGAATGAATGTTTTGAGATTCAGAAAATATCCTACTGATTTCTAATTTTAAATAGTGTACGACTGGGGCACCTGGGTGGCTCAGTCGGTTACGCCTCTGCCTTCAGCTCACTTCATGATCTCAGGGTCCTGGGATCCAGCCCCACATCAGGCTCTCTGCTTAGCGGGGAGCCTGCTTCCTCCTCTCTCTGCCTGCCTCTCTGCCTACTTGTGATCTCTCTCTCTTGCTCTCTGTCAAATAAATAAATACAATCTTAAAATAAAATAAAAAACTAATAAATTTCCTGATTTTTAGGGAGAATTAACTTTTTTTTGTACAACAAACACTATTTGCATCAACTTTTCGGTTGGAAAATTTTTAAAAATTTTAAAGGAACTAGAAGATAATAACTATATTTTATTTCTTAAATATGGCTTATTAGTTTCTCTCATAGTGTACATCCCATTTCACATAATTTAAATATATGATCCAACCATAGGTTAATATTTCTCTTGAGACTAATGATACAATCTGAATTGACACGAACATTCTGTTACAATAAAAGAAAATCACAGCAGAAGGGCAAAAATAAGTGGCAAAAGCATAGACTTTTTCATCCTCTATGTCAAGTTATTCCTCATCTGAAAACAGATTTTGTAATGTGATTTATTCTTATCAAAATGGAATATAAAATATATTTAATATTATGAATAAGTTTCTCAATGGAGATCGAATTTTGCCTTCATTATCCATACAAAATTATTGTACTGATTTTACTATTTTTTTAATTTTTTACTATTTTAATAACGAGCTTTGCATCAAAGACAAAGAGGACAGCACTAATAATGGTGATGGTACAGCATAAAGAAGTAGAGAGAAACACAGAGAAACAAATTTAAATGGTTATGAAAATTACTGTGTTGTTTACCTATATACATTAAGCAAGGGATGACTGAAAAATAATTTACCCTAATCTTACAAAAGCTCCCTGTGTTACATTCTGAAAATCATTTTCTGCAATTGAGTTCATGTTCCCAGAGTATCTATGAAGCAGGACAAGTTACATGAAACAAAAAGAAACAACAACAACAAAAAAAACCACTTTGGATATTACATAAAAAAAGGTCTGATTTAGAATTAACTAAAAATAAAAACAAATGATACATCCAATTTTGTAACTTTTCTGTCAACAAGCAGAGAGAAGTTTCTGTATTTGTGTTTCACAGCAAGGGAATGAATTAATAAGAAAGAGAAGACTGGCTGAGCCCAGGAATCAAGTACTGAAAATTTTCACACCCATAAATATATGAACACACACCAGGACCCACAGAGATCCATACACAAAATACTATTTTGGGAATTAGGTATTAAACCAGTTTGTTAATTGCATAATGATCATCTGTATAATAATATCTAAAATAGTTGTTCTTTAAAGTTATATATCAGAAATTAGCTATACTGAATATTTTTCTCATAGTAACATGTGTTTCTCACAGTAACACAGCACTTGTTACACCTATAATTTTAAAATAGTTTTTTGTAGCTATTTACCTAATACCTCTTTATTCGTAAAATCACTGGTGATATGGATCATAGTCATGTCTGTCCATCATTACCTCAATGTGTAGCCTAGTGCCTACAACACGTAGGCACTTAATAGGTATCTACTGAATAAATCTGAATGTTTAAAGAAATGAAAGGATGTGTTCTTGAATGCATCACAGTTTTGCAAACAGTGACAGAAATATAAATAATTTTCTTGGTATAAGATCAGTACTGACTCTAGGATAAAATTCCAGTTGTTCAGTAGATATTTCTATCAAAATACCTCACAACTCAAGACAGTAAAGTAACTAAAGTCTTTGGATTAGATTTGAGATGTTTATGACTCAAGAAAAATGAACTACTACCTTTCTACTCAGACAGTATAAAAAGCAAATATTGCTATGAAAACAGCATGAGTTTTTATAAGTACTAGGTATTATTCCCCTTTAAGGAAATATTATTATACTCACAATTATATAGTGATTGAATTGTTCAGCTATTGATTATCTTGACTGTATGTACGTGTGTATGTGTATATATGTATATATATATGCACATATATATGTGTGTATGTATATGTGTGTATGTGTGTGAGTATGGCGTCTATTATTTGCTTACAGCAACTTAATATTCAATAGCCAAAACAGAAATCCTCAAAGAATGAAGTTTGACTTCTAGCAGACTAAGCAGACAATGACCAATAAACATAATTAATAAGTTGTATGTCAGAACGTGTCAAGAACTATAAAAAGGTAGAGCAGGATTGGGAGCTCAGTATTGGGGGAAAAGGCTTCAGTTTTTAAAAGGATAGTGAGACAACTTCAAGAAGGTTCATTTGGTCACAAACTTGTAGGCAGTGAGGGTATTAGCCATGTGAATATTCAGGAGGATAAGCCAAGTACAGAGTAAAGCCAGAGCAAAGGTCCTGTGGTGAAAACAACCATGACGTAAACAGGGAGGCCTACATGGCTGGAATTGGGTGAATCAGGGCAATCATGTGGGAACTTCTGTTAAATCTTCTGAAATATTTTTTTAAGATTGTTAAGACACTGATGAAAAGAATTAAAGCTATATATTTTCTTTTAAATTACTTAATATTCCATTTTGTTTGTATATCTCATACAGCTTATAAAACAGCAGTATTCTAAAAGAACTTATTTCTGATGTTTCTTCCATAAGTCATAGGTTCATATGATTTTCTTTCACAGCATCATGACTTTTAACTGATATTATCTTCAATCAAACTTACATCCTCCTCTCCCAATCCAAATTTATTTCAGAGTTTCCTATTTGGTGATGGTCATGTAAGAACAGAACAGCACAGTTGTCTTTCAGTTTTTTGTCTCCCTAATTCCTCTTATCTGTTTAACCATCAAGATTTGCTCAGGTATTCTCTAAAAACAGTCTTTTTCATTCTCAGGTCTAATTCTTTAGCTCAGTTTTTACCCCATAACATTCTATCATAACAGCCTTCATAAGCCTCCCAGCTTCTAGTTCACAACACACTTCTTACACCACTTTCACATTCATTGCGGTTGAGTGTGCCATCGTCCATTCAACTATTCTAGCAGGACAAATTGGTAACTGGTGGAAGGTGTTACAGCAGCTCTTGAATCTCATCACCCATCTCTTCCCACCTCCTTCCTTTACTGTCCCATATTAATTGGGTAGTAATTTAGCCCTGGCTCCAAGTGGGGCTAACTGTATGTTAACACACACCAGTGTGGTATTTTTCGTGGTGTTTCAATATTCTTAACCCAACATGCTCACTTCTAGGGCTGACTGAAGCAGGAGAAAAGTAATGAGAAAGCGGATTTACGGCCATATTTAAAAGACAAGATTGTAAAGGTGAGAATAATTGTGGGGTGGGAAATATGCAGGATAGACAGAGTTAGGAAGAAAAGGTTGATGCAACACACCAAAAAGTGACATCATCTCCCAGGGAAACCAAAGAAAAGCAAGGTGCCCAGGTGCTTTGGAAGAAAAGACGACATCTTTTTCCAACAGAGATTGGATTACATTTGTTTGCAGTGATTTTATGAATAAGGTATATAAAATATCCCATAGCTTGAAATGTCAAAGATATAAAAATATCAAATCTATGAAAAGGAAAGTCTAGAATGGAAGAGGTATAGCTGTGCCATTGCCATATTCCATCAACATTTAACTGAACTTGGATTAAATGTCTGAAGAAAAGGTTCAATTAAGAAATAGAACTTAGACAGAGTTACTTTCCATTCACATAAAAGAGAAATCAGTTTACAACAAGTGGATGATTTTTCTTTACATGACATTTTTTTTCCCAAATAGTCAACCATTCTATATCTTAGAACTTAACACATGATTTATAACCTTCAAATAATTTGTGCTATATAACCAGAGTTATAAAGTTGAATGACTTGATAAGCTAGCATAATGTCACAAAGACAAGGCTAAGCCACATGGCCTAGATTTGAGAGTCAAGTAAATGTAAGTTTAGGTAAGACATTTTATCTTGATAGGTTTCACTGATTTACATTTGAAATGATTATGTTGCTTTGATGATCTCTAGGGCCCAGTCCTGAAGAGTGGCCTTGAGAACAAAGAAAGAAAGGAAAAAAAAAAAAAAATATATATATATATATATATATTCTTTGTATGTATATATTCTTTATATATATTTTATATATATTATATCTCTATATATATTTGTATGTATATATTCTTTATATATATACATATACATATATATACACACACACACACTCTTTATATGTATATATTAAAAGCTACATAATTCAATTGGAAAATATAACACAACTTGGCTGCATTTGTTAGAATTAAGAATGAAAAAAAATTAATGTTTCCTGCACAACATTAGTTTCTGAAAATGCTAAACACACAAAAACTTCTGTTCTTTTTCCTATCCTATCAACATGGTCATAATTAAGTTACTGCCTTAAATTCAATATGGAAAAAAATTTCACTATGGATGGAATGCATATTCATGAAAGTGATCTAAATCTCCTCAACAGGAGGACAGAATATGTATCTTATAATTTTTGTCAATTATTAAGTTAAATACATTAAAAATAGACATATATATAAAGTTTTTATAACTGGGGTAAAAATTATGTGCAAAAATACTATGTTACATTCTTGACTATACTACAAAGTTAAAATACAGAATTTAAAAAGATTATTTTAATATAATTTTAATAGTTTTAGGAAGCATGTGGTCTGAAACTCTCTCTCTCACTCTCTCAGCTCTCTATGGGGAAGATTCAAACAAAAGCCATAAGGAAAATCTCAAATAAATGGATAACAAATCCATCCCACAGAACACTTCTGTGGCAAGAAGAATTCCAAGATGGACCAACCCATGATCTCCACTTTCTGTTATTACATCCATGATTGGTATACATTATATGATAAAAGATATTTTGCAGATGTAATTACGGTTACTAATCAATTGACCACATGATCAACAGATTATCTGGGTGGATCAAGCCTAATCAGGTGATTACTTTAAAAGCAGTATTTTCTCAGGGTGAAAATGAAAGAGGAAGTAAGAGAAATCTAAGTTTAAGAAGGATATTATGAGAAAGAGGGAGGGAAAGAGATTTCATTGCTGATTTAAAGAAGGAGGAGGTTATATGGAAAGAAGTTGAGTCAGTTCTAGAAGCAGAGAATGATCCTGGTTGACATCCAACAAGAAAATTAAGACCTAGTCCTATGACAGATCTGTACTGAATTCTACCAATTAACCTAAAGGAACTTGAAAATAGATTCTTTCCCAAAGCCCCCAAAAGTAAGAGGCTATTCCAGTGACACTTGGGTCTCAAACTTGTGAGACATTACGTAGAGCGCCCAGTAATGCCCACTCGGACTTTTGACTTACAGTACTGTGCAGTAATAAATGGGTGGTGTCTTAAGTTGCTAAGTTTGTGGAAAACTGTCAGGCAAAAATAGGAAACTACTATTACATCTAAAGCCTCAGGTTCATAACACATACAAAAATAATCAGTAAATTAATTAAAAACCTAAGGAGGGGGAAAGCTCCTTTAAAAAAAAAGTATGGGGAAATGTCTTATAACCTGAGATTTTTTTTAAAAAGGTTTTTTAAAGAGAAAAATTAAGAAACAAAAATGAAGGAAAACATTAATAAATTTGAGTACACTGAAAATCTCAAAAAAGTCGTATTCAAAGTAGAAAGACAAATTATACTCTGTAAGAAGACAATTTTAACATATATTTAAAATGATCATTTTGTGATTAGAATACATTTAAAGACATGACAAATCATTAAAAGTCAATCCAACTGAAAAATTAGAAAATCGTGCAGAAAGAAACTATATAAAAACTGAATTGGTTTCTATCTACATGAAAATTGCTCAATATCAAAAGTGGAGAAATGCAATTTTTTTAGAAAGTGATATACTATTTATGCCCATCATATTGACCAAAATTGAAGTCTCTTGATGTGAAACAGTCTGGGTATCAAAGAAAAATTTATATGATATTTTGGAAACTGAATTATTATACTTACTTTGGAATCTAATTTGAGATTATCTAACAGTGTTGAAGGTACCAATTTCCACTAGTCAAATATTTCTAGGTTACTCCTAAGAGCAACTTTCACATAGGTTCATGTGGAGAATTCCAACTTTGCTTCTAGTGAAAAATTGTTGCGTCTTAAACTGTGGTCTTCCAGAAGAATGTGTAAAATAGGAATGATATTAAGGTACAAGCATGAGACACTGTTCATTTTAAGTAAGTCCCAAGATCCTAAAATTCTGAATACATTATTTTTGAGCATTACATGAGATTTTTTCTCTGTTTCTCTTTTAAATACAACTTTTCTAACATTAAGCCAGACATGCAAACACACAGACATACACACACACACACACACATGCGCGCATGCCTCTCACTAACAGCGAATTTATCTGGCAAATAAAAGTACTTTATAAAGCCACATAAATATAATTTTAAGAGGTATTCTGGGAAAGCTTTCCTCAAATCATGAGTCACAGCACCAAAGATTCATCACAGGACTTCTTTCTTCCTCTAATTATTCATGAAAGATAAAGAGTGGCATTGGATATGGGTTAAATTGGCCTTTATTTGAATTATCTGAATTAGAAAAACTTTGGACAATGGTCCATAAGAGTAATGGCAATTCTTGCTTAACAACCAACAATCTTTAATAACTCAAAGATTACCAACAAAATATTGTTTTGAGACAAGGTCTTATTTTTTATTATTTTACTATTTTTTTGTTTAAGGGATTAAATTCATGACCCTGAGATCAAGACCTGAGCTGAGATCAAGAGTCAGACACTTAAAAACAACTGAGCCACCCAGGTGCTCCTGAGAGAGGGTTTTATTAAGGGAAGGTGAAGAGAGCTTTGGAAAGAAATTTTGAAAAATAAGGAGACTTTTAAAAATATAATTAAGTGCAGGGTGAGAGACACCAGGGACTCAGGAGGGACATGTCCACTCCTCTTGTTGCATGCTTTTTCAGAGCATTTGCACTCTTTCTTCCTTTTATGGCCTCCTTTACCCACTTTATGGCCTCTTTTACTCACTTTTACTCCAGTGGAGGTATTTTGCTCTTAATCAACTCCTACTTCTTCATATAGAGTATAACCAGAACCAAAGCTGAATATTCCTATGTCAATGCCACCAAACTCCTATTCGAGGGAACCAAGGCTAAGAGAAAGAAGAAAAAAAGTAAAGAGAAGAAGAAAAAAAAAAGAAAAGAAAAATATGAAGAAACTCAACTTGGTATTGTTGTAATCTGTTGGAGCAGAACAAACTTCAGTGAAATTTCAGGGACCAGAGCAACTGAAATGGCTAAAGGAATGTACATACATACACTTGAGAATGGACTTTTTATACTGGGAGTGCCACATAAAGAAACTGATGAGGGCCCTAGTCCTTCAGAGCAGTTTACAACTATCATCCTGCCTGATTCCTGAATTACACTGAAATCTGGCTATGTCTCCATTGATACCTTGGTATCAATTCATGTGGACTTATTATGGGGTTTTTGGATGCAACTGGACCAAGACAACAATGGGAACTGGTCTTTCAGGATGAGAAAATGTTTTATTGGCCTCAAATAGCTGCTTTAGTAGATGCAATGAAGCAGGCAATACGGAGGCAAAAAGCAAAACATCAGGAGAAGAAAGATAAAGCTTACATCCTGTGCTGAAAGTGAAACTAAGAAAAAAGATGATATTCCAGAAGAAGACAAAAGAAATGTTAGATAATGTGAAATCAGTTGTGCAAAGAAATGTCAGAGTTTCTAAGTCCACTAACTTAAAATAAGTAAAGGAGACAGTAAAATTCTCAAAAGGCCTAGAATGATGGATTTTTCATCAATCACTTCTGGATAGAACAAAACTGAAAGCTGATAGATACTGCAAATGACCAGAATTTTTGTTTGTCTCCTTCTGTTTATTTTTCTCTGAATAAAATAGTCAGTGGAAGTGTTTTACAGGATACACACACACGCACACACACATATACACCCACAATACATAAAATTAAATGCAAACATTTATATTCATCCTAGAGTATTTTATTAGCTGGCTCCAGATTTTTCAAGTTATCCTAAATAAAATTCAGAGTTTAAAACTTCTTTTCTTTCTTTCCTCCACCCATGGAGGGTTCTTAGTAAGATAGTTAAGATCTACTTTAGGAGCACCTGGGTGGCTCAGTGGGTTAAAGCCTCTTCCTTCAGCTCAGGTCATGATCCCAGGGTCCTGGGATCAAACCCCACATCGGGCTCTCTGCTCAGTGGGGAGCCTGCTTCTCTTCCTTCTCTCTGTCAAATAAATAAATAAAATCTTTAAAAAAAATCTACTTTATGAGAATTCATACTCTTGGAGTAGATAGCTTTCTATTTCTCCTGATGATTACAACTAAAACCCCTGAAGACACACAATTTTTTTTCCCCCGGGTTTACATAGGTTTAAATATATAAAGGAAACCTAAAAAGAATTTGAAAGGTGGAAAGAAGGCAGAAAAAGCTAGGAATCTTGACCCTTAAAAAATGATATGTGATGATTTTCCTAGGATTTCTTTATAACATGCATAAACAAGACTGGGTGCTAGAGAAACTGGCAACACAGAAAAACCAAGAAACATAGAAAAAAAAAATCTCTCGTGGTGTTACTTGAGTCATGTGAAAATCAGAGATTCTACCCCCACCCAATAGTAAAAAAAATGCCCCTCTTGTCCCCACTGGGGTGATATCAAGGAGGCTGACTGAAAAGGTGGGACTTTCCTCACATTTTGGAAGTAAAAATCCCCATTCACACAGCATCAGTGGACGCAGTGTCAAGACCACTAACAAAGGAGTGGTACTGAGAGAAGCCTAGTGGGGGTTCTAAACTCTTAACCTGGCCCAACAGTAATGATGGTCCTCTGCCCACCACCTCAGGATATCAATGGAAGCTGAACAGGAAACCTGGACTTCCACTCACATGTGAAAGTAACAGGCATTTTTTTCCTTCTTGAAACAACTGTATTAAAAATTAGAGTGTCTCATAAAATAAGCAGAAAGCCTTATTAAAGAAATAGAAGATATAAACAAGAAACAAATGGAAACTGAAAGACATAAAACCATAGTAACAAAAGTTTTAAAACACAATGGATGGATTTCACACAACGAATAGGACAGAAGAATAATTATTAGACTGGAAGATTGAATAGAAATTACCTAACATGGAGGACATTGGGAGATGGAGAGGAGAAGTGAGTTGGGGGAAATTGGAGGGGGGAATAAGCCATGAGAGACTGTGGACTCTGAGAAACAAACTGAAGGTTTTGGAGGGGAAAGGGGTGGGGGGGTTGAGTGAGCCTGGTGATGGGTATGATGGAGGGCATGTATTGCATGGAGCACAGGGTGTGGTGCATAAACAATGAATTTTGGAACACTGAAAAAAAATAAAATAAAAATTTAAAAAACGTAAAAGAAAAAGGAATTACCTGGCTGAAACAACAGAGAGAAAATGCACTTTAAAACAAAATAAAACAAAACAAAAACAAAAGAGGGACAGAGCCTGAGGGACATGTGGGATTATAACAAAAGATCTAAAATCCCAGGAGGAAAAGAGGAGGAAGAAGATGGGACTAAAAAAACATTCAATAAAATAATGGTTAAAAACTTCTTAAATTTGGCAAAAACAAAACAAAACAACAACAACAACAGCTATGGATTTAAGAAGCTGAGCAAACTCTAATAAGGATAAATCACAGCAAGACACATTAAATTAAACTTCTGAAAAATTAAAGACAGAAAACAAATCTTGAAAGTAGCAGTGGGAGGGGCAGAAAACCCACCTTAACTCCAGGGGAAAATTAATTCTAATGAAAACAGAAGAAATAAGCAAAGGACAGTAAGAAAGAGGCACTGTATTTCCAAGTTATGAACAAAAGAACTATCAACCCAGAATCTTATATTCAGTGAAAATACACTTTAGTAAAGAAGGGGAAATCAAGATATAACTGGATGAAGGAAAACTAGAATTTGTCATATATATGTATATATATGCATGCCATACACACATACACACACACACACACACACACACACACACACACACACACACACTAAGAGAATGGCTAAAGAAAATTCTCTCAACAGAAAGGAAATTATAAAAGAATGAAACTTAGAACATCAAAAAGGGAAAAAACATGAAAAACATGATAAATAAACATATGGATAAATACAACAGACTTTCTAAGTCTTGATATTTATAATTTATACTTAAAATATATATATATGTATAATATAGTAACAGATTAAATAAGTATGTATGTGTAACACCTAGAGTAATTACTAAAAGAGCTACACAAAGGGATACATTCAAAAACAACAGTGCTAAATAAAAAGGGAACTGTAAATTTGTTCAAGGAACCCAAAGAGAGGCAGAAACAATAAAACAGAAATAAGCAAGCAAACAAAAAAAAATTCAGAAACAGAAAACAAAAAAATGAAATTGTGGACTTCAGTCCTAAAATTATCAGTTATTATATTAAACATAGATATTCTAAATACAGAAGGTAAAAGACAGAGAATTGAAGAGTGGTTAATGACATGAACCTAACTAAATGTCTATCTAAGAAACTCATTTCCAGAAAATGACACAGGGATGTTAAAAGTAAAACTATGGAAACGAATAGATCATGAGCATATTAACCAAAAGGAAGGATGAATGGCTATATTAATTTCATATAAAGTAGAATTCAGAACAAAGAAAATTACCAGAGAAAGAAAGGGAAATTACATATTGGTAAGAGAATCTATTTACCAAGAAGATACAGCAATCCTAAATGTGTATGCACCAAACAGAAGTGCTGCAAAATATGTGAAGTAATCACTAATAAACAGAGAGAAGTAGAAAAATGCTCAATTATAGCTGGAGATTTTCCTCCTCTCAAGAAATATTACAAGAACTAGAGAGAAAATTAGCAAGGATATAGAAGAACACAACAATACCATCAACCAATAGGGTATCATAAACATTACAGAAAACTCCACCCCGCAACACCAGAATATACATTATTTTCAAGTTTCTATACAACAAACACCAAAAAATACCATACCCTGGGCCATAAAACAAACCTCAGTATATCTGAAATAACTGAAATAATTCAGAATATATACAACTACAATGGAATCAATCTAGATATCAATTGAGAATGATAACAGAAAAATCCCCAAACACTTGGCCATTGAACAACATAATTCTAAATAACCCATTCGTCAAAGAGCAAATCTCAGAAGAAATTTCTAAAAATGCGTCAATGAATGAATGAAATTGAAAGCACAACCTATACAAAATTTTAAGACAAAAAGCAGTGCTGCAAGGGAACTGCTTACATTTAAAAAATGCTTACATTTAAAAAAAAAAGTAAAATCTCTAAATAAGAATCTAAACTTTCATTAGAGAAACGAAATATAAGAACAAAATAAACCTTAAAACAAGCAGAAGGAATGGAGTAAGAGCCCAAATTAATGAATTTGAAAAAACAGAAAGTAATTGAGAAAATCAACAAAACAAAGAGCTGATTCTTTGTAAAGATCAATAAATTTAACAAGCTTCTAGCAATATTGACAAAGAAGAGAGAGAAGACAGAAATTAGCAATATCAACAATGAAATGGGATATCAGTAGAGATCCCTCATTATTAAAAACACAAGGTAATAATAAAAACAACACTACACAGATAGATTGGACAACTTAGATGAAGTGAAGTAGTTCTTAAAAAAAAAAAAAACTTATTAAGTCACCTTCTGTCTGTACTGTCATTTGCAAATATCTTCTCCCATTCCGTGGCTTGCCTCTTTGTTTTGTTGACTGTTTCCTTTGCTGAGCAGAAGCTTTTCATCTTGATGAAGTCCCCAAAGTTCATTTTCGCTTTTGTTTCCTTTGCCTTTGGAGACATATCTTGAAAGAAGTTGCTGTGGCAGATATCAAAGAGGTTACTGCCTATGTTCTCCTCTAGGATCCTGATGGATTCCTGTCTCATGTTGAGGTCTTTTATCCATTTCGAGTTTATCTTTGTGTACGGTGTAAGAGAAAGGTCAAGTTTCATTCTTCTACATATAGCTGTCCAGTTTTCCCAGCACCATTTATTGAAGAGACTGTCTTTTTTCCACTGTATAATTTTTCCTGTTTTGTCGAAGATTATTTGACCATAGAGTTGAGGGTCCATATCTGGGCTCTCTACTCTGTTCCACTGGTCTATGTGTCTGTTTTTATTCCAGTACCATGCTGTCTTGGTGATCACAGCTTTGTAGTAAAGCTTGAAATCAGGTAACGTGATACCGCCAGTTTTATTTTTGTTTTTCAACATTTCCTTAGCAATGTGGGGTCTCTTCTGATTCCATACAAATTTTAGGATTATTTGCTCCAGCTCTTTGAAAAATACCAGTGGAATTTTGATCAGAATGGCATTAAAAGGTTGATATCCAGGATCTATAAAGAACTCCTCAAACTCAACACACACAAAACAGATAATCATATCAAAAAATGGGCAGAAGATATGAACAGACACTTCTCCAATGAAGACATACAAATGGCTATCAGACACATGAAAAAATATTCATCATCACTAGCCATCAGGGAGATTCAAATTAAAACCATATTCAGATACCACCTTACACCAGTTAGAATGGCCAAAATTAGCAAGACAGGAAACAACATGTGTTGGAGAGAATGTGGAGAAAGGGGAACCTTCTCACACTGTTGGTGGGAATGCAAGTTGGTGCAGCCACTTTGGAGAACAGTGTGGAGATTCCTCAAGAAATTAAAAATAGAGCTTTCCTATGACCCTGAAATTGCACTACTGGGTATTTACCCCAAAGATATAGATGTAGTGAAAAGAAGGGCCATCTGTACCCCAGTGTTTATAGCAGCAATATGCCCAGCAATGGTCACGGTCGCCAAACTGTAGAAAGAACCAAGATGCCCTTCAACGGATGAATGAATAAGGAAGATGTGGTCCATATACACTATGGAGTATTATGCCTCTATCAGAAAGGATGAATATCCAACTTTTGTAGCAACATGGACAGGACTGGAAGAGATTATGCTGAATGAAATAAGTCAAGCAGAGTCAAGTATCATATGGTTTCACTTATTTGTGGAGAATAACAAATAACATGGAGGACATGGGGAGATGGAGAAAAGGGAGTTGAGGGAAATTGGAAGGGGAGGTGAACCATGAGAGACTATGGACTCTGAAAAACAACCTGAGGGTCTTGAAGGGGCAGGGGGTGAGAGGTTGGGGGAACAAGGTGGTGGGTATTAGGGAGGGCACATATTGCATGGAGCACTGGGTGTGGTGAAAATGAATATTGTTATGCTGAAAAGAAATTAAAAAAACTTATTAAGTCACCCATTATGAAACAGAAGTTTTGAAAAGCTTTATAATTACTAAAGAAATTGGATTCATAATTTTAAAATCTCCTGAAAAGAAATTTCCAGGTCCAGATAATTTCCCCAAAGAATCCTACCAAAAATGTTAACACTAATTCTACTTGATCTTCTGAAAACAGAATTGAGAACACATCCCAATTCATTTTATGAGTGAATATTACCTTAATACACAAATTAGCCAAAGAATAAAGAAGAAAAGTATGGACCAGTATCTCTCCTGAATATAGATGCCAAAGCCTCTAACAAAACATTATCAAATACATTTCAGCAATCTATAAAAATAATTACATACACTGTCACATGAGGTTTATCTCAGGGATAGAAGGATGGTTCAATATTTGGAAAACAATCATTGTAATCCACCTACCATATTATTGGGGTAAAGAAAAAGTAAAAAGATCACATTAACTGACGTAGAAAAAGTACTGGACAATATTCAACACCTATTCACCAAACAACAAACAGCACAACAACAAAAAGTGAGAATAGCCAGGAATTTCTTCGACTTGATAAAAAATACCAATAATCTTATAGTTAATGGCATATTTAATGATGAAAGACTAAATACCACCAAACTGCTTTCCACAGTGTTTTCATTACTGCACATTCTCACCAACAGTGTATAAGGATTCAAATTTCCCCATTCATCATTGTCAACACTTCTTCCCCATTTTTTGTGTTTTCTCTACTTTTTATTAGTCTTCCTTTCCTATTTTTTTACTACTCATCAAAAAGTACTACCTTGTAGTTTTGATTTTCATTTACTTAATGACTAATGATGTTGAGCAAGTTTCCATATTCTTATTAATCCTTTGTCCAACTTCTTTGGAGAAATGTCTGTTCAAGTTCTTTGTCAATATTCAGCTGAATTTGTTGTTATTGTTATTGTGAAGTCATGAAGGTACAAAAGGGAATGAAGCCTTGATACATGCTACAACATGGATGGACCTCAAAATATGCACATTAAGTAAGAGAAGAAAGACACGTAGTATATAATTCCATTTATATGAAGTATCCAGAAGAGGTAAATCCATAGTGACTAATAGCAGAGTTTAGTGATTACTAGATGCAAGAGGGAGAAAAGTGGGAAGTGACTACTTAAAGGGTATGGAGTTTTCTTTTGAGGTGGTAAGAATGTTTTGGCATTTGATAAAGAATGATTTGACTTTACAACATTGTGAATGTACTAACTACCAGTCTTGTATTTTTTAAATGGCTAATTACTTGTTATTAAGTTTCACCTCAATTTTAAAAAGTAGAAAAAAAATAATAGTAGCTAAACTTAAGAGGTGACAGAGACTGAAAGGGAGTATAAGAAGGGCTTTTAGGGTGTTAGTGGGTGCTCTGTTTCTTAGATTGGGTGACTTGTTTTCAGAGGAGTCAGTATCTGAAATGCTCTATATTAATAATAGGTACACTTTTATATAAATGTCATCCTTTAAAAGTCCATTACAAAAAAAAAAAAAAAAGAAGGGGTGCCTGGGTGGCTCAGTGGGTTAAGCCTCTGCCTTTGGCTCAGGTCGTGATCTCAGGGTCCTGGGATCAAGCCCTGCATCAGGCTCTCTGCTCAGAGGGGAGCCTGCTTCTCTTCCTCTCTCTCTCTACTTGCCTCTCTGCCTACTTGTGATCTCTGTCAAATAAATAAATAAAATCTTAAAAAAATATATTCCAAGGAAGTTAGGACTCCTTCCTTTTTTAAAATATTGAAATAGCCGTGTACAGCATCATACTACCAATAAGTGTAGCACTGAAATTTTGGCATAATTCCTAAACTCTCCCCATTACATTAATCTAGAGCTCAAAACAGATTCCTGTGGCTATGTTATCATCTATAAATTTTATACTGACTATTCTCGTTAGGCTAGTTCTCAAAAGCTATAGCAGTTTTGTTTTTACAGTTTTCAAGTCACTAGTAAGTTTTGCTTATGAAAAATACTGCATGAAGATACATCCAAGTGTGGGTATACACCATGTATTGCGGAGTTAAGAAGAAACAAAGATAATTAAAAATAAAGTAGAATATTGACTGGCTAATTTAATGTACTAATTGATCTTTTTTATCCATTGTTTCAACAGAGCTAGAGAATATGTAATTTCTTTCCATATGGATTATTACCTGGCCTCAAATGCCTTAATTTTTTTTTTCAGTTCAATTACTCTATTACTTTCGTTTGGTTTTTAGGGAACAGAATTGAACAGTTTACCTAATTAAAATTCCAAATGCAAAAAAAAACATCTCCCCAAAAGTACACTGCCACTCTTCTAATTGAGCACTCTACTTTCGCATTAATGCAGTTGGTTTAGATGAAAGTGCTATTGTATTAGCAGAATCCTCTTTGTTTCCTTTTTGTTGATTCCCACAACCATATCTTAGTTGGTAATTTCTCTTTTTCCCCTAAGGCTGCTCCCAAAAAAGTAAGAACAGCTGACAACTTCCTTGAATTATTAGTATTAAATCCATCTTTTCTCATTTCATCTGTCATATATCTGCCTGAAGGAATGCAATTGCAGCTTTCTTGAAATGCTCTGCCTTAAGCCAGCACTTTTGTGTGGTGATGAGAGGCGTGTACCCCAAGAAAACTGGTAGTTACTAAGTCTTTAATTTCTGCACTTACACCATCAGCTTGTGGGACACACACACAAACACATACTCACAGAGGTTGTATGTGTACACATGTGTCTGTGACTACAGAACCTATCATCTGTTTTTATGAACATCTGTACTTTTAATATGGCATTGATGCCCTTGTAGATTTCCACAGTGTTCTTGACTATGTATAGATGTTCTTACCTCGGTTACCCACAAATACTACCCACAAAGACAGGTTTCAATGTGGATTTTAAGCTATTAAATACCACGTTGATGTGACGATAAATAATTCACATGTAAGACCAACAATGTTTTACCTCATTGACTCAAGCAGTTCAATTTTACCTGGAATTAGAACAATAAAAATTGGGGCGCTTGGGTGGCTCAGTGGATTAAGCCGCTGCCTTAGGCTCAGGTCATGATCTCAGGGTCCTGGGATTGAGCCCCGCATCAGGCTCTCTGCTCCGCAGGGAGCCTGCTTCCTCCTCTCTGCCTGCTTCTCTGCCTACTTGTGATCTCTCTCTCTGTCAAATAAATAAATAAATAAAATCTTAAAAAAAAATTAAAAAAAAGAACAATAAAAATTTCATATGTATGCAAGAGTGCAATCATTTGGATTTTCAAGGATTGAACAATCTAAATCCTTGAGGACAGAGATTATTTTTTTTCCCTCTTTTACTTACCAGCATATTCCAAGAGCTTAAAACAAAGCTTGGAACATAGTAAGGACTTAATATTTGTTCCATGAGTAAGTGAATACATGCAAGACTTGAAGCAAGTATGATGTAAAAATTGTTTTTGTCCGGCGTCTGGGTTGCTCAATGGGTTAAAGCCTCTGCCTTCAGCTCAGGTCATGATCTCAGGGTCCTGGGATGGAGCCCTGCATCTCACTCTCTGCTCAGCAGGGAGCCTGTTTCGCCCTCTCTCTCTGCCTGGCACTCTGCCTACTTGTGCTCTTTGTCTGTCAAATAAAGAAATAAAATCTTTAAAAAAAATTGTTTTGTCATGTCATATGTTCATATTTTACTACTCTTTTTTTAAAGATTTTTAATTTATTTATCTGAGAGAGAGATCACAAGTAGGCAGAGAGAGAGGGGGAAGCAGGCTCCCTGCTGAGCAGAGAGCCCAATGCAGGGTTCGATCCCAGGACCCTGAGATCATGACCTGAGCGGAAGGCAGAGGCTTAACCCACTGAGCCACCATGCACTCCCATATTTTACTACTCTTACACACAAATAAAAATAAATAAAACATAATATTGAAGGGATTTCTAAATAATGCTGATTCAATTATATATAAAGATATATAATTCATGATAATACACATTTTTAATTTAAATTATATATTTATAAATATATAATTGATTGATTTTGTAAAAATACCACTGTTGTTTAATGCCCTCATGTCTCTTTATTAACTCTTAAAAGAGTCTTGAAAGTCTTTAATACCCAGTATGTAGATTGTGCAAAGATAGGATGCAACTGTACAAGTTAGTCTGATCTTTACTTCACTTAAGGTCATGCAAATATGCCTGGCTTCTTCAGTCTGAGATATAAAAACTGGAGTGGGAGTTCATAGCACCTGTTTATATCACCAATGGAATTTAGAGAGGTAAAAGAAGGATGAAAGACAAAGAAAGCAAATTATATTTAAGTGAAAACTATAGATACGTAATGTTTTCTCACATGGAGCTATAACTAAATTCCAACACTACAAGAGAAAACAGATGTGCTTTACTTTATACTTTTATTTAATCTTCAGATCCTCAATAGAGTCATTTTCATAGATAGTGAATTTTATTCATGGAAAACATACATATAAAATTCAGTATCCATGAATGACTCACTCCATTCATTCAGCCATATTAACTGAAGATAGCACCAAGAACAGTATTACCCACAGTAGATTATCTGTCAGTTCAATTTAATAAAAGTGTTATGAAACTTGAAACATTCTCCTGGTTGTTTAAATACTTGACATGGTTCATCCCTGTTAGAAGTTACAATAGTTTGGGACAAAAAAAAAAGTAGATACAAAACAAATATTTGACATCATTCCTCCGCAAGAAGTTACACTATTTGGAAAAAGATGACATGTCCGGCACTTTCAAATTAGGAAATAATGCAAAAATACAGCAAGAAAAGTGCTAAGTTGAATATAATCAAATGCTAACAAGAAATCACATAATCCAAAGAACAGTCACAAGGAATATAAATGCTGACTCTTGTTGTGGGAGGAAGCCTCCTGAAGGAGGTAGAAAACTCTGATGAGTTTTAAAGAGGTTGAAGAATGGAGACAGAACTGTAAATCCTGTGCCAAAGAAGGAGAAGATGAGTATTTTTAGCTGTGAGAAGCAATCTTTTCAAACAAACTTACTTTTGAAACCCAATTAATTAGCAGTCCCTGTTGCAACTCTTATCTCCTCAAACACTGACTTACCTGCTCAAACACTGACGGCAATCCACCCTGGAAAAGCAAATCCTCAACTACACCACCTTGCTCAGCATTGGCAGTGGTTATCAGCAAAGCGAGATCTCAGTTTGTCGTGACTGAAGCAGAACTTAAAGCAGTTAACAGCTGGGAACTATCTGCTAACGCCTCCCTTCTCACAGCTGTCTTAACATCAATATTAAGTATTTCCATAAATTTTAATAATCCTTTATTTGTAAACAAAAAGCTATCTATTAAGTACCTATTTCAATAGTAAAAAATCCTTCCACTTTTAATTCAGAATAACTCACCCTTCGTTTTAATTCTTACATCCTTTGAAGTCCCATTCTATCATTGTTTTATTCATTATATACTTTTGAGAGAGGGAACACAAGCAGGGGGAGTGGGAGAGGGAGAAGCAGGCTTCCTGCTGAGCAGGGAGCCCCACGCAGGCCTCAATCCCAGGACCCCGGGATCATGACTGGAGCCAAAGACAGACACTTAAGGACTGAGCCACCCAGGAATCCCACATTCTATTTCTTTAAAAACACAACTATATTAGATTAATATAAATAAGGAAGAGGTGGAAGACTGAGGCAGGGGGGAGCGATCTTGGAGCACCTAGATGGCTCATTCAGTAAGCGTCCACCTCTTGACTGAGGCTCAGGTCTTGATCTCAGGGTTGTGAGATCGAGTCCTTCATGGGGCTCTGTGCTGGGCATGGAGCCTGCTTAAGATTCTCTCTCTCCCTCTTCCTCTGTTCCTCCCCACCCACTTGCTTTCTCTCTTTCTCTCCCCCTCCCTTAAAAAAAAATGATCTAGCACACTCAAAAAAAAAAAAAAAAGAAAGAAAAATTCATGCATGTAAGATTCTTTGAGCAATGCACTGACTTTAATTGTAGAAAAAAAAAAACTAAAACTATTTAAGAATAGTTACATCAATAACCAGGGAAGAAAACACGATCAAAAATTGACAAAATATGTGAGTGATGGTTGTAACAAAGTTTTCCATTTTTTTCTATTGGGAATGTCATCGCAAATTGGCATGATCTTTTCAACAAAGCTCGGAGCCTCAACAGTATGTTCAAAGTGAAGCCTGTTGTTAACACTGGCTCTTCTATTTTATGTGAACAGGCAATAACATTCTCAAAAAAACTAGCCCTTGGAAATTAAATAGCTTTTGAAATTAAATGAAAACATCCAAATTTGTCAAAATGCTATGCTTGTTTAAGAACACTGCTAATCAAACAAGATCACCAGACCACCCCCCCACCAGCCTTTACAAATAGGCCACTAAACCAATTGAGAGATGTTAAATTTAACCTCTGATAAAGTATCACAATGACTACAGAAAAAGGAATGAATTTATTTACAAGGAAATACGAGGAATATGCTATGTTTGTGACATTAGTCTGCTGAATACTACTTTCAAACAATTTAAGAAATAAAATATATGAAAGATTCCAGTGTGAATAAATCATTATAAAGTCAGGGGCACCTGGGTGGCTCAGTGGGTTAAGCCTCTGCCTTCGGCTCAGATCATGGTCTCAGGGTCCTGGGATCGAGCCCCACATCGGGCTCTCTGCTCAGCGGGGAGCTTGCTTCTTCCTCTCTCTCTCTGACTGCCTCTCTGACTACTTGTGATCTGTCTGTCAAATAAATAAATAAAAATCTTAAAATAAAATAAAAAATCAAAGGGGAATTTTTGTGAGTTACAGTTACATGCAAACTATCCTACTCAAAATTTCCTTCCTGAACCCTATTTAGGGCAAATTACCTAATGGAAGAGGCATTAATATAAGATACGAGTACACAACCTGTTGGGAAAAACCTGTTTCCCAAACACAACCTGTTTGGGAAAAAGTTTGGAAAGAAAACATTTTTATATATATAGAGGTCAAAGAATTTATTAATCTATTATCTCTAGGCACCATGCCTAGAAATTCCTTAAGCGTCATTTCTCATTGTTCTATTTGTATACGTTTGTGCCCAAATCACACTGTATATATTAGTGATGCTTTGGAGTAGGTCTTAGTATCGGGTAAACCATTCTTCAAGATCATGTTTTCATATGAATTCTTCAAATAGTTTTTCAATTTCCAAAAAAGACTAGCTTAAATTTTGATTGAGATTTTATTGAATTTATAGGTAATAATATTGGGGAGAATCAGTATCTTTACATCTTGCAGGTTTCCAACTCAAGAACATAGCAGCTCATATAAATTGTATTGTTTTTTTCAGTTTACAGTTTTACACTCATGTCCTGTAAATTTAGTATTTATTCCTTAGCATTTGAATTTTCTTACTCTAAATGGTTATCTCCATGGACTGGAAGAAAAATATCTACAACACATACAACTAATAATCGTTCTATTTTATGCTATATAAAGAACCCCTACAAATCAGTAAGTAAAAAGTAGCTGAGCCTTGGGGTGGAGAATGGGCAAGTTATTCAAAAAAGAAATGTTTTTTTAATATATTTTGAACACCCCAATAAGCATATGAAAAGGTATTCACCCTCATTAGTCTTAATTAAAAATTAAAATTGAAACTAAAAATAGACATGGCTACACATTTGCCAGGATAAGTAAAGTCAGAAAAATACACGATGGCAAATATTTGCAAGGTTATCGGGTAATAGGAACCAAACTACACTGCTAGTCAGAGTGCAAATTTGTACAAGCACTTCAGAGAATTACCTGGCCTAACACACTAAGTGGAATTTATACACATGGTTTGTTAGCATCTCACTTCCCATTGACAAAGAGCCCAGCACTATGCTCAGGCACACAGACATGACTGAACTAATTCTAAAATACCATATTTTAGGGTTTATCTCCTGAGATCTTCCCCCATACCTACCCCCCATACCTATCCGGTATCATGTAAAATCTAGTTAGAACACAAAAACCACACCAGCAATCTGAATATGAAAATAAAATTCATATAAAATACAATAGAATAAAAGAGAATTTTAAAGAGCGTAAGCCTGAGAGAGCATAGGCAAGAAAGCAGCAAGGAAGGAAAGGGATCCCCTCCAAGGAGAAGAGTCAAGCCTTCTTGGGCAGGCTGTGGCTACCGCCCATTGATACTGGAGAAGGTTACTGAGCTCCCAAAGTTAGTCCACCAAGGGGCCAAGTGGGGCCCAGGCTGGCAAGTAAGAAACCAACTAGATGGAGAAGATGGTGCCTAGCTTGTCTCCTGCTAGAACTGGCCCACAGCTACTAAACAAAGCCTGATGAACAGGAAGCTTCCTGCCAGACTGCTGGTTGGCTGAGGTCCATGAGCAGGAAACCACAGGACAGGATCGTTGGAGGACAAGCACTCCCCTGGTGTGCATGCAGCTGGCTCAAAGGCTGGGCTGGTGTACAATGCCAGAGCTTGAAGGGGAAAAGCACACCAGAACCAGGAAAATCCCTGTCTCCCTATAGGATCCCTTCAGTGGTTTTACTGACTGGGCTTAACATCTCATCTGGCCGAAATACTCACTGAGTCCAGCTCTGGTACCACAAATCAAAGCAAGTAAGCGTGAACTGGGTCAAACAAATGAATACCTGGCACCAAAAAAAAAAAAAAAGTTATTTACCATAAGAATTTTGGAAATAAATTAATAAAATTCGAAGAAACTAACTAAACACGTATGGATGCCAATTTTGAGAAGCCCAGGCTACTGATGATCACATAGGACATGCTTCATAATACTTAGAGATGGACTGATTCATCTTAGTAGCACTACTAACACAGCACAAGAAGGAGGGAGCAGAAAGAATGGGGTGAGACCAGTAAAAGACAATGCAACAGAAGTCAGGGAGCAATACATTCTGAAGTCAAAGGGACAATAAAAGTGTCAAAAATTCTAAAGATAACAAGGAGAATGAGGGCTGAAGAAATGCTTCTGGTTTTGAACAGATATAAGTCACTGAGGGCTCCTCAGTGTTAGCTGTGAATTCTGGCCAGATTTCAAGTGATTAAGAAGGAATGATTGGATACTCAGCACAGTGAAAAATGGGAAATGGCATGAAATTAGCATTTAACATGCACCTCTTAGATCAGATGCGCACAGGCACTGTACAATGTATTTTTTTTAATCTTTTCAGCATCCCATAATAATAATTATTATTATTTCCATTTTATAGTTGAGAAAACTGAGGCTAAGAGCAATTAAGGAAACTGCTAATGGTTTTGAAGTTCACATGTGACAGAGCCAGGACTTAAATCCAAATTGATTAAACACCTGCCTGGGGGGATAAATAAATCCAATGAAAGGAAGCCTCATTTTTAACATACAGCTGACTGTGACTGTTTGATTTTTCAAGGGATGGATTTCATAAGAAAAATAATTAAGCTTCTAAGGGATGAAATGTATATTCTTATGCTAAAAAATATTAGTAGTCTAAATAATAAAAGATGAGCCTCGAGGTTGTGGTAGATTACAAACAACAGAAATAAAGAAATTTTATGTTCATTAAAAACAAAACTTTGGTGTTTGATGAATGTATATTGGTATGCCTCTTACTATCTATATAATCTTAGGTAAATTACTTTACATCTGTCTTAGTCTCCCTCTATACATTTATTTAATTTTATAGTTCCTATGAAATTAAGTTAATATACATTTACAAGTGACTGTCACATAGAAAGTGCTATATATATTGGGATTTTTTTTACATAACAGGGACACAAGGATATATCATATGCTCTTTTCTCATTTTCTTGCAAAATTGATACAATGAAGCAACTTTAAGAATACGTTCAAGAAGACAATTTAATTATTGCTGAGTAAATTAGGGAATAGAAGAATCATAACCCTCTCTAGGCCAGAGTAAAAGAAGAAATAAGATTTTTAAACTTCTAAGTATATTCCACTTTGTCTTAGCATTCTTGCCAATAAATTAAAACAGTACAACCTCATTTTCTTTAACAGTCCCCTGGCCCTCATTCAAAGCTGGGTTAACACTCCTCTTTGACATTCATCAAAAACAGGCTATGTCTCTTGTTTTTTTATTTAGCTGTTGCTGTATAACAAATGGCCTCCAAACCTAATGGCAATAAACACACGTTCTTTTTGTATCTGTGGATCAGGAATCAGAGTTTTAGTGAGTTCTCTTTCTCTGGGTCACTTACAAGTAGCACTGCAAGACTCAGCAGATAAAATATAGCATACACAAATAAAATTTTATTTCAAATAAACAACAAGTAATTTTTAATGTATGTCCCCAAGATTGTCTACTTTCCTAAAAATTTCATTGTTTACCTGAACTTCAAGTTTAACTGAGCTTTTTATATGGCAGCTCTACAAGACTTAGACCATCTCAAGGTTCGACAGGAAAGATACTGTTTTCTAGATCACTCACAAGATTGTGCATGAGATTTAATTCCTAGTGTTGTGTCGGTTAGAGGCCTCTTTCAATTCCTTGCCATTAGACCTCCCCACAGAGCACCTCACAGTACAGCAGCTGGCTTTTATCAGAGCAAGAGCAGGAGAGCAAGAAGGAATTCCAGAAGAAAGGACCAGCAAGACAAAAGTCAGTTTTTAGTAGCAAAATGACTGATCGCTTTTGCAATATTCTATTAGCTAGAAGCAATTAACTAGATCCATCCCACACTGAAGTGAAGGGGATTACAGAGAGCATGAATCCCAGAAACTGGGGGATCCCAGGAGCCATGTTAGAAGCTGCCAACTACAACAATGATTCTGTCTCTCAATCCATCCCTTTCTTTCCTCATCTCCCTCTCTAACCCCACTGTCTACACGGCTCTAGTCCCAGTGGTTCCTCTACTGATTCCTTGAACATGCCAAGAATACCTTTGTCATGGTGTTTTCTACCCATTTTCTTCTGTCCAAAATGTTCTTCAGCCATGCTAACTCCATCACTTAATCTTAGATCTATCTCTCTCAGTAAGCCCTGCTCTAACCATGCAACATAAAACAGCATCTCCCCCAAAATAAAATGAAACAGTATCCCTCCTCACCTCTGAAGTCTCAAGCACTACTTTTCCTGTTCTTATTTCATGCACAGCTGTACCCCATTCTAGCACATCACTTCCTTTACTTATTAATTCCCATAATGTTTATTGTCTATCGCTGCTTGCAGAACAAGCTTCATGAAGGCAAGAATATTTGCTTTGTTAACTAAAGTATCTCTAATGCCTAGCAGTGTTTGGCACAGGGAATGTATTTTACCAACATAAACTGTTGAATAAATGATGAATAAATAAGTGATGTTGAATAAATTATGAACGCATAAATATTGCATTTCTTTTCAATCTTACGAGATTTCAAACGCACTAAGGGTAAGCTCTGGAAAATTAATTATTTGTATTCCTCTTACTACTTCACATGGTGACATGAAAAGGACTGTAACTACAAAATCTTTTTTAAGGTGATCTTTGCACATTGACCTAAATTTGTAAGCATTACAGAATCACTTATTTTTTGCCTGTAATGATCCTATTGACTTCAAAGTTAGTTTATCAAAGTAGTTCTATAATGGGAAAATTCGGACTATCAAGTGTTTTTGGCATATCAGCTGGAAAAGGCCAATTTAGAAAGCTATTATAAAATGAATGAATAAAATTTGAAATTCAAAGTCATGGGTTATGAATTCAATTATTTAGGAAAGGAAATCTTTTGATTTATGTTTCAGTTCTGGGATATTATCTAATGGCAGTCTTTGGTTTTATCACACCACTTAGTTCAAGCACTACCTTGATTCAAATATGTAACATTTTTTCCAATAGAAAAGTAATAAGCTTTAGCTTGGAAAAGAAAAATCACCAACCAGAGGTAAGCTTAAACAAAATGAATATATTTTTCATAGGTCGTCTCTTCCTCTTTCCCCCCTCCCCTGCCCTGGTCTCCCTTCCTTCCTCTTGGAAATCCGCTCATGTTGAAATACCAACATGTGAATCTCGCTGGTGCAAATGTCTTACTTCTAGCACCCTCCCTAAAATCTGACTGTGTCTTGCAGAGCACCCTGTTCGATATCAGAATTTTGGTTCAGGGAGATTATTTTGTCTCCTCGTTGTTTATCCCTACTTCGTCTTCTTCCTCATGACAACATGTACATCCTAGTGATTTTATCTTCACCGCCCTGCAGTCACACAATTTCAATAATTTGTATCTAACTCATTCAAGGGTAACACTGATTGTGAACTCAACTAATTTTTAAATGACATAAATGTGAAAAGAATAACAAAAAAATAAAAATCCAATACAGATAGAGATAACATTCAATGAGGCAGCATAAATGTCAAGTGCAAGCTGGTAAGGCGTAACTTCACAACATGATACATGGAAAACAAAATGTAGGGAATTTAATTCACTGTGTACTAAATATGAGTCAAAACAGTATGGAAATGGTAAAACAGAGTGTAGACCACTTTCAAGATTATAAAGTATACAAGAAGAGAAATAATCATCCATCTTCTTTGGAGGGATGATGTAGCTAGTACTTTACTTAGTTTAGGCTTAGAGACCATACCTGTTAAGAGTTGTTGGTATAGAGATTTAGACCAAAAAAAAAAAGTGAGTTAATTTGTGTTTTTGGAAGGACATAATTAAAAAATAGCTGACAAAATGGGAAAGATTTATCTTGAAAAAAGAACACTGGAAGGAAACCAAAGAGCTCAAAAATACTTAAATATTTTAACATGAGAGAGTAATATATTCTAGGCTGGCGCAGACGATAAAAGTAGACTCAATGAATTCAGGTTACAGGGAAAGCAAATATAGCTTTGTATAATGATCACATTAGGTCCTTACACTTCATATTGAAAACCTGTGAGCTAACCTTTCATCAGGTGGTGTCATCCACCAATATACTAATAAAAGTTTAGATGGTCATTTGTTTAGGGGCAATTTTCTAAATTACTAGATAGTCCCGTAAGAGCATTGCAACTCAAATATATTCTGATGCTATGATCTCACACTGAAAACTTAACTTTAGCCAAAACACGTACCTTCTAAGTTTTCCACTCCTCTGAGAGTATGACATGCACACTTTTATGATCACTATGGCTGTCAATTCCCAACACCACTGCCATTCCCTCCCTTCTTCAGGTTTTTTGCAATATTCACACGCTTCTCTACTCATCCTGGGCTAGCTGATCAGAAACATACATTTTATTCTTACTAATTATGCTACACTATTTCCCTAATTTTATTGTCTTTTGTTCTTTCCAATTCCAATGACCTGTACCCTAACTCCAACAATGCTGATAAAAAAATTTATGGTAAGAATAATGAAGACAGCATTTGTGAAAAAGAACATTTGGGGATTCTGAAAGACCACACGATTTTCCTCTATACTATGGTTGCAACCATGTCTCAGACAAAGTTCAGTCGGCTTTTATAAAGTTGTTTTGACTTCAAAATAAAAGTAACTTTCTAAGTAACCTTGTGCCAAGTTCAACCCTTTCCCACTTAACTTGAGCTTCTACCTTCAGTGGGAGAAGACAAGTGGAAGGAATTTGATTGGATGAGGCTGCTTGATGTTGCCAGCAGAGTTCTTACCCTCCAAACTAAGGGGTCCACCCTCGTCTATACTCTATTTATGCCACAATCATTTTTCCTAGAGCTATACCAACTGCGAAAACTTCTAAATATATTTATTGGATAGGGAAAGAACAATAAACCTATGTACTTCCCATTTTACAAAAACCAGAAAGTAGCCCAATCCTGTTTGTTCCTTAGGCTCATGTGTTTGGTTTTTAATCACCAGAAATTTTCTGGTGATTAATATATATATAATATATATATGAATGAAAGAATATATATATATATTTAAATGTCTTATGCAGATACGTGATAACTTGAAACTTCTATTATTAAATAGTCCCTGGCAGTAACCAAAAGAGGACAATTATTTTATAATTGCTGGCCCTACATAGTTTATTACTACGATTTCTTTGACCAGAGACTTTTAAATAAGTTTTTTTTTAATTAACATATAATGTATTATTTGCTTCAGGGGTATAGTCTATGAATCATCATGAGTAAAGCCTTTTCTCTTACCATCTCTGCATCAGTCTCGCCAGTCTTTAGACCCTGGTAAATCTACTTGCTCCTGTCTCTTGCCTGCTTTGGGATTCAGCTCTGAAAAATGTGCTGTTATAATGATACCAAATGTCTCCAATCACTCTAACATATTTTTACACCAATTAATCTCTAATTTTTGTCCCTGCGCTTAGTGAATATTAGTTTGCACATCCCACAGTTACCGACTTCTCACTAATTCTGCACAGCTGTCATTCATGTACCAACTGTGTGTTCTCTTCCTATCCATCTACCCACTCAAACTTACCTTAAGAAAACAAGGCTGTGTTCAAGTAAGACTTCCTTCAGCTGCCCTGCATTCCTAAGCAACCTGCATCTACATCTCTCTCCTCCTTTCCTCATTAGCCCTCCTGTCAAGCAAAACACTTTCACTTTTCCAATTCTTCAGACTTCAAGGATCTTCTTCTGGTATTGTTCTAGGATTCTGTTTTATTATAGGCCCCTGCAGTCTGTCACTGAATTTAAAAAAAAAAAAAAAGTTCAAATCTTACTCATATTCAAATTCTCTTGGTCCTTTTTTTTTTTTTTTAAGAATTTATTTATTTGACAGACGGAGATCACAAGTAGGCAGAGAAGCAGGCAGAGAGAGAGGAGGAAGCAGGCTCCCCGCTGAGCAGAGAGTCTGATTCCCTGATTCCGGGCTCGATCCCAGGACCCTGGGATAATGACCTGAGCTGAAGGCAGAGGCTTAACCCACTGAACCACCCAGGTGCCCCTCTTGGTCCTTTTTTAATTTCTTTAAATATTTATTTGAGGAAGCAAGTGTGTGTGTGGGGGAGAGCAGAAGGCAAGACAGCATCCAAGCAGACTCCCTCCCTGCTAAGCTCAAGGAACCCAAGACCTTGAGATTATGACCTGAGCTGAAATCAAGAATCAGACACCTAACCAACTGAGCCACCCAGATACCCCAGCCTTGGTCCCTTTCATTTCCTTCTTTATGCTTCTTCCCTGCCCGGTTACAGAGTAGGAAAATGTGTATTTTTTTTACTCCTGTTTAGTGCAATAAGGAGAACAGGTTATGTTGTTAAATTGTCTGTTCAGTATTAACTCTAACATATATGTATTCCTAAATACTTTAAATCACTGAACTGCCTTTTTGCTTTTAAGTGAAATAGTAACTGTATTTTGAAAATTAAATCAATTAATACATGTACGAATCTTAAAATGTTTGGAGCATATTAGGGCTAAAGTTGCATTAGCCACCATTAACTTTATTAACACTTTTTAAATAGTTTTTTTAATCGAATCTTCTAATATACATTAATATATATAATTGTAAATATTAGTCTTTTCTTTCTAAAATCTAAATTCTGGGGAAACATTCAGACTGAAAAGTTTGGGTTTTTAATCATACTTATTTTATCTTTAAACATATAATTCCTGATTATATAAAAGAAATATGGTAATTCTACAAGGCAAAGTTCTATTTTGAGTTTCTTCTAAAGAATGGATATTATTTGAATATTGTTAAAGAATTTCCCTATAGGAACCAGGAGCAAAATATCAAAGAGTTCTTCACTTTCTAAACATGTTTCTCTTCAAAGTTTTAATGTTTCACTAGATCCTAAAAAGTAATTTAAAGTATAGCTAGGTAAGTTAATGGGAAGCAGAAAGTGAGTTCTCTAAGAATTTAAAAATTTATACAACAATGGAAATTTTTTTCATAACATATAAAGGAAAAATCCAATATCTAAATATATATAGACACAACATAGGCATATGTAAATATGTCTTTTTATTCCATTTCATTTAGAAAATACAATACCTGAGTTATACTTCCAAAATTATTTTAAAATGCATTAAAAATTAAGAAACATCTATAACAAAAATTAAGAAATAATAAATGAACATGTATATTTTTTATATCCATCCAGTTTTTAGTAATTTTATAGGGCCATTTTAATCTTTGAAATCTAAGTGATTTAGCTGAATTGTAAATGCTTCCCCATATATGTATTTTTTGTTAATATTTTCATTTCTAACTTTGTTTCTAATCCCTTTACATTAAAAAAAACTTTAACTGATACTGATATTTTGAAATGTGTTCATGTGTATATTATTTCCCTGTATTTCAATTAGATATTGTCATTTTATAGAGTCCCTTTTTATGTTTTTCCATTTTTTTCATTTTACCTTATATTTTTACTTCATATTTCCTTTTGAAATCTTTTTTTTTTAATTCTTGAAGTACTTTTGGGATTTTAAATAGTAATGTTCTAAATGCAATGTTGTTCTTTGTAGAAGGGGGAGAGATTGAGAGAGAGCATGAGTTGAGTGGGGAAGGGCAAAAGGATGGGAAAGAATCTCAAGTAGATCCCCCCCCCCGCCCCAAGTGTGGAGCTCAACAGGGCTCGATCTCAGGGTCCTGAGATCATGACCTGAGTCATGACATTAACCAACTGTGCCACCAAGGTGCCCCTATAATACTAAATTTTATTTTTTATTTTTTTTAAGATTTGATTTATTTATTTGACAGAGAGGAACACAGTGAGAGAAGGAACACAAGAGGGGGGAGCATAAGAGGGAGAAGCAGGCTTCCAGCTGGGCAGGGAGCCCGATGCAGGGCTTCATCCCAGGACTCTGCAATCATGACCTGAGCCGAAGGCAGACACTTAATGACTGAGCCACCCAGGTGCCCTAATACTAAATTTTGTTGTATGTATTATTTAAGAAGTTTACTTCATAGTTATTCTTAAATGATTTTGTGGACTTGAAAGCTATATTCTGTCAATACAATGTACTGGTCACATGCCATTTCCTCTTGGCTTCATTTGTTCCCACTGCACAGTCCGCTGTAATTGTCAACTCTATATACTTAACCTCGATTTCCTCCCTAGCCACTCTGATTGTGTGTGTGTGTGTGTGTGTGTGTGTGTGTGTGTGATCTGAAGTTCCACTATCCAGTGTCTGTGTTTAGGTATGTGTTACTTTTTACAGTCCTTCCTCAGATTGTTTTTCCTTTATCTTAGCATTCAAGTGTTTATTAATTCTAGAACATTCTCAACCATACTGCTCCTGAACTTGCTTTTTTCCCATTCTCATTTTTTTTCTAAGTTTAATAAATCCTTTATTTGTTCAATTATTACACACTTTATTTTATTCTCCTTATAAATTCTACAATTTATATATATATATATATACACCTATATGTATATACACATATATAAACTTCTACAATTTTTACAAATTCTACAACATTCTGCCATATTTTCAATCCAATTTTCCTTCTGTGATTCACTTTAATAATTTCATGTGTTCTTCTTGCTACAACAATCATTTTTTTCCAGTGGGACCCTGAAATTTTAATGTCTAAAGTTTTTTCTTGAAGTCCCCTACTATTATTGTAACTACAGAGAACAAACTGATGGTTACCTGAGGAGAGGTGGGAGGGGAAGTGTTAAATACATGATGGAGATTAGAGTGGGGACTTGTGATGAGCCCTGGGTGATGTACGGAAGTGTGCAATCACTATATTGTACACCTGAAACTAATATTACACTGTAATAACTAATTGGAAATTAAATAACTTAAAAAAATTTCTTGCTTTAAGTATTGTTTGAATCTTTTAAAATGCACTTACCTGTCATGCCTTTATTTTCATTTAATATACTCTTATTTATTTAGACATAATTAAAATATTTTCTATTTCTCAAAGAAAAATTTGGTACCCAGAATCTACAAGGAATAATTCAGTTCTTTGTTGACTTACTTTCACTCGTTGAGGCTTACTTCATCAAGTACTAGGATTTTAAGTGTGTGTGTATGTTGTGTTACAAGTTAACCATATATACCCCAGAAGTTTATATAGCTAAATTTTTTATAACATGGTAGCAAGGTCTATCTAATCTAGAAGTGTAATTTATGAAAAGACATTAAAAAACTGCTTCACAGGGACGCCTGGGTGGCTCAGTTGGTTGGGCAGCTGCCTTCGGCTCAGGTCAAGATCCCACCGTCCTGGGATCGAGTCCCACATCGGGCTCCTTGCTCAGCAGGGAGCCTGCTTCTCCCTCTGCCTGCCACTCTGTCTGCCTGTGCTCCCTCTCTCCCTCTCTCTCTCTCTGACAAATAAATAAATAAAATCTTTAAAAAAAAAAAAAAAAAAAAACTGCTTCACACAAAAAAAAAAAATCTGGGAAGTCAGACTGAAAAAAGAAGGCATTTGCAACTCAGAGACAAAGCATTAACATCCTTAAAATATAGACCAATATTAACAAAGCAAAAAGTAAGGAGCTGGGGGAGCCTGGGTGGCTCAGTGGGTTAAGCCTCTGTCTTCAGCTCAGGTCATGATCTCGGGGTCCTGGGATCAAGCCTCACATCTGGCTCTCTGCTCAGCGGGGAGCCTGTTTCCCCCTCTCTCTCTGCCTCCTTCTCTGCCTACTTGTGATCTCTCTCTGTTAAACAAATAAAATCTTAAAAAAAAAAAGAGCTTGTTAAAAATAAACGTATGAACAGATAATCTAGAAATGTATATGCAAGATCCTTAAACATAAAATATGCTCACCTTTAGTAGAACAAAAATGCACATTTAAGCTATATAGTGCTTTTCATGACTTGGCTAAAATACAAAAGTTTGAGGATACATTTTTTTGACATAATGAATGGAAACACAAACACTGTTACATTGCTGGTGAGAGTAAAAACAGTTATTTTCCCACATGGCTAGAAATTTGGCAATGCACAGCATGATTACGGACACATATGCTCTGCCCTATGTCAGGTATTATCGCAACAAAACTGCTTCAGTAAATATTGCAAAACTTATCATTATATTTTCTCATTTGCTCTTCTTAAAAATAAAATGCACTGTGCATTTGCTGTGTACGTTAGCTGTGGCTGTTCCCACTTGTTGATTATCTCAGTTCAGCTGTTGGCTGTGAACTGAATGTACTTCTGTTCCACGTATGCCTCATTTCCCTTTAATTACAACCTGTCTAGGGCTTCTTCTCATTATAAATCAAGGATCACAACAAACAAGATGCACCATATGAATACATTTAAAGCTTCTGCTTGCACATCTGCTCTATTCCACCGACCACAGCAAATCACCTGGCCAGCCCCAAAGTAACAGGGGCTGGAAAGTATCCTTTGCCCCAAGGAAAAGGACAAAGAGAGAAAGAGATGAATGTGTATTTGCTGGAGAAGACTTCACTTTCTCAAATTTTGCCTTCTTGCTCACACATATTTACATTCATTCCTCCTGCATAGAAAGAATCCAGTCTATGGCAGGTCAATTTGCACCATCTTGTAGTGCCAAGTAGCAAGACACTGCTTAAAGACAAAGGGGGTCGTGAAAGGAAACAGGTTAGCATTCAGGAATTCTCACTGGGCCTCCAGATACCATGCAACATTTGTTAAGTTTTTTTCTTGCCCAAGGTACACCAGACTCTAATCAAGTCTGTATAACTTCTAGTTTACTGGAAATTTAGGGGATAAAGAAACAAGGTAAATGACAAAAATGAACAAAAAGCAAACATATCCAGTATTTGTTATAAATTATAAGGAATCCGGTCTGGACTCAAAAAAATCAATGTTATTGAAAAGTTTTTTAAAGCATGGGTTTACAGAGTGCCTGGGTGGCTCAGTGGGTTAAAGCCTCTGCCTTCAGCTCAGGTCATGGTCCCAGGGTCCTGGGATCGAGCCCCGCATCGGGCTCTCTGCTTGGCAGGGAGCCTGCTTCCTCCTCTCTCTCTGCCTGCCTCTCTGCCTGGTTGTGATTTCTCTCTGTCAAAGAAATAAAAATTAAAAAAAAAAAACAAAACAAAAAAAAACCAAAAAAACAGTTCTCTGAAGAGAGAAAGTGAGACAGATGAAAAATGTAGGGAAAAGTTAGTACTTTCTAAATGTAGATTGGGGAATACAGGTGTTTATTGAACTGTTCTTTCTTCTCCCTTTTTGAAAGATTACAAATAAAAAATTGAGGGAGGAATAAATAATATATAGTCAGGCTGTTCCACATCACTGTCCTAAGTATTTTTAAGTATCTTCCTTGATCGCTTATAAATAATGTTCCATAATGCCCACTTTAGACTATACAGCTCATGAAATGTTTCTTCCTAGTTAAAATGTGTTTATAAACATAGATTATGTGGATCATGACAAACCATCTTAGTACTTTTTCTTATGGTATAGCTGATATATCTTATTTCAGGTTTAGAAAGAATCTCAAATTCTGAATTTCTTTTCCTTCTATGTTCCATCCACGGAACATCATGATTACCCATAGAATACTGATTTACCTAGTTCTCTCAATTTTTAAAGTTCTCTTGTTTTCATGTATTTATTTATTTGGGGGAATTCTTTGCCATGAAGAAGAGGGAATTTTAATTCTCTAGGGAGACATAATCTCTCATTTTCAATCTTTACTGGCAATTTTTCAGAGTTTTTCTCATCTATGTGTTCATTCCTCAATTTTTTTTCTCAAGAAACATATTATAAGAACATCCAGAAAACAGCTTTTCCATCCTTTTTTTTAATTAAAAAAAAAAAAAGCCCTGTCTTTTCAAAATGAAGTCAATGACTGAACATGATCTGGGTCCCTGCGACATACATAAATAATAGCCCCTACAAAAATGTGTACCTCAAAATATAGAGTAATTTTATCATTGCTGCAAAAATATAAGCATCAAAAAAAAAAAAGTATGTGCCGGGGCGCCTGGGTGGATCAGTGGATTAAAGCCTCTGCCTTTGGCTCAGGTCATGATCCTGGGGTCCTGAGATCGAGCCCAACATCAGGCTCTCTGCTCGGCAGGGAGCCTGCTTCCCTCTCTCTCTCTGCCTGCCTTTCTGCATACTTGTGATCTCTCTGTCAAATAAATAAAAATCTTAAAAAAAAAAGAAAGAAAAAGCCCCTCATACATACCCTACACTTTTTATTAGAACTATTCTACTTACTATGAAAACATCCTCCCACTGAAATCAACTGAGACAATTTTTTTTTAAATCTATTTGACAGAGAGAGAGAGAGAGAGATCACAGGTAGGCAGAGAGAGAGGAGGAAACAGGCTCCCCACCGAGCAGAGAGCCCGATGTGGGGCTCGTGGGGCTCGATCCCAGGACCCTGGGATCACGACCTGAGCCGAAGGCAGAGGCTCAACCCATTGAGCCACCCAGGTGCCCTGGGATAATTCTATCCAAAAATCTTAGGAACTCATTTTCAGTCATTAAAAACAGACATTTATTTCAACACCATCACTAAGATTAAAGTTTTTAACAAAATAAACTGACAAGAAAGAATACTATTCCCAAAAACAAAAAATATTTTAGATACAGAATGAATGCAAAGCATAAATGTAAGAATGTAGAAAATACTCAACAATTTCAATACATTGCAATTTATGTACCCAAGTCACCTCATAAAATACTAGGAACTCTCCACCATCTCATTAAAGTAATATAAAGTGAAATAATTTACCTTTTAAGGACAAGCAATACATGGCTATTATATAGTATCAATGTAAATATAGTTATGTCAAATAACCACTTGAAAATTATTTTACTCATTTGAAAACATTTTTTTCTGTTTATTTTCAGCGTAACAGCGTTCATTGTTTTTGCACCACACCCAGTGCTCCATGCAATACGTGCACTCCCTATTACCTACCACCTGGTTCCTCAACCTCCCACCCCACCCCACCCCGCCCCTTCAAAGCCCTCTGATTGTTTTTCAGAGTCTACAGTCTCTCATGGTTCATCTCCCCTTCCAGTTTCCCTCAACTCCCTCTCCTCTCCATCTCCCCATGTCCTCCGTGTTCTTTGTTATGCTCCACAAATAAGTGAGACCGTATGATACTTGACTCTCTCTGCTTGACTTATTTCGCTCAGCATAATTTCTTCCAGTCCCGTCCATGTTGCTACAAAAGTTGGGTATTCATCCTTTCTGATAGAGGCATAATACTCCATTGTGTATATGGACCACATCTTCCTTATCCATTCATCCGTTGAAGGGCATCTTGGTTCTTTCTACAGTTTGGTGACCGTTGCCATTGCTGCTATAAACATTGGGGTACAGATGGCCCTTCTTTTCACTACATCTGTATCTTTGGGGTAAATACCCAGCAGTGCAATTGCAGGGTCATAGGGAAGCTCTATTCTTAATTTCTTGAGGAATCTCCACACTGTTCTCCAAAGTGGCTGCACTAACTTACATTCCCACCAACAATGGAAGAGGGCTCCCCTTTCTCCACATCCTCTCCAACACACGTTGTTTCCTGTCTTGCTAATTTTGGCCATTCTAACTGGTGTCAGGTGGTATCTCAATGTAGTTTTAATTTGAATCTCCCTGATGGCTAGTGATGATGAACATTTTTTCACATGTCTGATAGTCATTTGTATGTCTTCGTTGGAGAAGTGTCTGTTCATATCTTCTGCCCATTTTTTGATATGATTATCTGTTTTGTGTGTGTTGAGTTTGAGGAGTTCTTTATAGATCCTCGATATCAACCTTTTGTCTGTACTGTCATTTGCAAATATCTTCTCCCATTCCGTGGGTTGCCTTTTTGTTTTGTTGACTGTTTCCTTTGCTGTGCAGAAGCTTTTGATCTTGATGAAGTCCCAAAAGTTCATTTTCGCTTTTGTTTCCTTTGCCTTTGGAGACATATCTTGAAAGAAGTTGCTGTGGCTGATATCGAAGAGGTTACTGCCTATGTTCTCCTCTAGGATTTTGATGAATTCCTGTCTCACGTTGAGGTCTTTTATCCATTTCGAGTTTATCTTTGTGTACGGTGTAAGAGAATGGTCAAGTTTCATTCTTCTACATATAGTTGTCCAGTTTTCCCAGCACCATTTATTGAAGAGACTGTCTTTTTTCCATTGTATATTTCTTCCTGTTTTGTCAAAGATTATTTGACCATAGAGTTGAGGGTCCATATCTGGGCTCTCCACTCTGTTCCACTAGTCAATGTGTCTGTTTTTATGCCAGTACCATGCTGTCTTGGTGAACACAGCTTTGTAGTAAAGCTTGAAATCGGGTAACGTGATGCCACCAGTTTTGTTTTTGTTTTTCAACATTTCTCTAGCAATTCGGGGTCTCTTCTGATTACATACAAATTTTAGGATTATTTGCTCGAGCTCTTTGAAAAATACCAGTGGAATTTTGATCAGAACAGCATTAAAAGTATAGATTGCTCTAGGCAGTATATACATTTTAACAATGTTTATTCTTCCAATCCAAGAGCATGGAACGGTCTTCCATCTTTTTTGTGTCTTCTTCAATTTCTTTCATGAGTGTTCTGTAGTTCCTCGAGTACAGGTCCTTTACCTCTTTGGTTAGGTTTATTCCCAGACAGGTAGAGAGAAAGGATCAGGAGGAAGCCTGGAATAAACAGCTCAGAAGCCACGAAAATAGAATCAGGGAAATAAATGATGCCATGAAATGTTCCAACGTCAGAATTATTGGAATCCCTGAAGGGGAAGAAAAAGAAAGAAGTCTAGAAGATATAGTGGAAGAAGTTGTCTATGAAAATTTTCCCAATCTCATGAATGGAAACAACGTTCATGTACTAGAGGCAGAGAGATTTCCTCCTAAGATTTTAGATTCTCGAAAGTCCTCGCGACACCTTATAGTTAAAATGAGGAATTATGTTTCAAGACAGACCCTCTTAAAAGCAGCTAGGACAAAGAAGCTCCTTACATAGAGAGGAAAGCCCATTAGAATAACGTCAGACCTGTCCACAGAGACCTGGCAAGCCAGTAAGGGCTGGCAAAATATATTCAGAGTACTAAATGAGAAGAACATGCAACCAAGAATACTCTATCCAGCAAGACTGACATTTAAAATGGATAGAGAGATAAAGAGTTTCCAAGACCGGCAAGGCTTAAAAGACTATGCAACCACCATGCCGACACTGCAGGAAATATGAAGGGGGGTCCTATAAAAGAGAAAAAATCCTAAGAATATCATTGAACAGAAATATAGAAACAATCTACAGACAGAAAGACTTCAAAGGTAACACGAAGTCAATAAAAACCTATCTCTCAATAATCACTCTCAATGTGAATGGCCTAAATGCGCCCTTAAAATGACACAGGGTTGCAGATTGGATAAAACGACAGGACCCATCCATATGTTGTCTACAAGAGACCCATTTTGAACCTAAGGATACATCCAGACTGAAAGTGAAGGGATGGAGAAGCATCTTTCATGCCAATGGGCCTCAAAAGAAGATTGGGGTAGCGATTCTCATATCAGATAAATTAGATTTTAAACTAAAGACTATAGTCAGAGATACAGAAGGACACTACATCATTCTTAAAGGGACTATCCACCAAGATGATCTAACAATTGTGAATATCTACGTCCCCAATATGGGAGCACCCAATTACATAAGAAAACTATTAATCAAGATAAAGAGTCATATTGATATGAATACAATAGTAGGAGATCTTAATACGCCTCTCTCAGAAATAGATAGATCATTGAAGCAGAAAATTAATAAAGAAATAAGAGCATTGAAAGAAACATTGGACCAGATAGACCTCATAGACATATACAGAACATTCCACCCTAAAACAACAGAACACTCATTCTTCTCAAGTGCACACGGAACCTTCTCCAGAATAGACCACATACTGGGTCACAAAGCAGGACTCAACTGATACCAAAAGACTGACATTATTCCCTGCATATTCTCAGATCACAATGCTTTGAAACTGGAACTCAATCACAAGGAAAAGTTCAGAAGGAACTCAAACACCTGGTAGCTAAAGACCACCTTGCTTAAGAATGCTTGGATCAACCAGGAGATCAAAGATGAACTTAAACAATTCATGGAAACCAATGAGAATGAAGACACTTCGGTAAAAAAACTTTGGGATACAGCAAAGGCGGTTCTAAGGGGTAAATACATAGCCATCCAAGCCTCCCTCAAAAAAATTGAAAAATCCAGAATACACCAGCTGTCTCTACACCTTGAAAACATTTTTGAAGAAAAGGAGGAGGACGAGGAGGAGGAAGAAAGGAAGTAAATGTGTGTCTACAGCTCCTGGTGAATGTGGCACAAATTTGATGTTATCAATGACAAAACTTCATGCTACCTAACTCTATGCTTCAAGTACGTGGTCTAATAAAAATGGGATATTGCTTTACTTCAATTTCTTAACAATTCTTATAATACACTGTAATAGATTTGACCAATCTGTTGATATTCCACAGCAATACTGAAAGATTAATAAAGTCATATTTGGAAAATAATCAGAGCTCACTCAAGACACAGAATACATTAAATATTGCCAAGTAGTCTGTCTCAGATTTCAGTAATGAGTAGAAGTGTTAAAACTCTCTTTAACGTCACTTTTAATGCTAAGAGTGTACACTATTCTTTAAACTGTATCTTATTCATAAACAAAAGTCAAATACTTCCCAATGAGGCAGATATTTAATATTCACCTAGGCCAGTGCATCTAACTTTAGTAATTGTAATTAAAAAAATATGTTCGTGTGGAATGAACAGCAAATATTTTCAAGTGTCAAAAAAACTGAGAAAAGTCAGCTATTTTTATTGTTTAAAGAGTATTAAAATTTAATCAAATATCCTCATATGACAGCTGCGAACACTAAGGCCCAAAGAAACTGAGAAATGAACATGGCCTGTGATGAGACGGAAGGGTCTTGGCTTTCAACCAGGTTCTCTTCATTAAGGTAATCATCAGTCCTATTAGGAGATGAGCAGTATGCTACAGATGCCAAAACGACTGGGTGCTCAAAACGCTCACAGTTTAGCAAAGGTGAGTTCCTTTACAAATAAGCTGGATAATGTGTGACAAGCATATGAATATATGAAGTAGGACATGCCTTGAGGATGGAGATGATATCTCAGATACCTTCCCAGAGACACCCTTATGGATGCAACTTTGTCTTAAAAGAACAGTCAGCAATGACAAGGTCCTCCAGTGGGAAACAACATAGGAAAGGCCATGCCCAGACTAACACCAGTCAATGATAATCCGTAAGGATCATGTGAGGGAGACTAAGATTGAAATTAGATCAGGGCCAAAGGATGAGGGTTCTCGAATGTTAGGAAGAAGAATTTATTCTTCATTCTGTGCACCAGAGGGGAAAAAAAAAATCACAAGATTTATGCACACGATGATAAGGTGGTAAGGTTTCTAATTTAGGGGGAAAATTCTTTCATAACAGGAAGGGGAATTGGTCTCAAGTCACAAAACACATTTCCTAGTTATAAATAGATAACCAAATGCAGTCCTATATTATTGCAATAAGGATGAGATTTAACAAACAAGACTTAAGAAACAAGTTGAGGGGAAAAAATGAAGTAATTGTTAATATTTGTGAGTTTGTTGCATATTAACTGGCCAGGTGAATAACAGAAATAGACTAGGAAAGGAAGTTTTGACAGAAAATGCGTACATTTAATGCTATATATGTTGTATTTGAAATTTCTTGGTCACATTTATTTGGGGAAGCCTGATGGGAAACTAAATATAGCCATCCAGAATAACGGGAAATTTCTTGGTCACATTTATTTGGGGAAGCCTGACGGGAAACTAAATATAGCCATCCAGGGGAGAGGTCTGAGCTCCAGGCATATTTCTGAAGAAGTTAGAACATGACTAAAGATAAAAATCCTCTGAAGAAAGGAAGATGAGAGAAAGGGAAGAAAGGCAGTAAAGGAGAGAAAGAAGAAAAATTATAGCTACTTAAAATTTTTTAAAAATTATTTTCTAATACAGAAGTGGAAAAATTCATTTTAATCAAAAAGTCAATTTTTATTAAAACTCACACCATGTTTTCCAAATTGAAATAGATGGCTAAATTTGGAGCCTGTCTTTTCACTAAATCTAAATGCAGAGCTAACAAAGGGAAAAATTAAGGGATCATACATGTATCTGGAAAACAGAAATTAAATGACTATCATATTTTTAAATGCTGGATGACAGATTTTATTTTTAAATCAAGCTTATTAAGAGCAAAGCTCATTTCCTATTTTTTAACAAACGCCCTTCCAGAACAACAGAAAATTTTTTTTTATTAGAAGGAGGGGGAAAAAAGAAAAAAAAAGACTTGTTAGAAAAAAAAATTGCTACTAAAGTGCCTTAAGTCATCTGATGCATTACCCCAACAAATAAATTTATCTGCATCAAATACAGTTTTTCTTTACTCATTTATTACAAGCCATCTTTTTTGGTAGGACACATGTCAGAAACCAATTAAAATGCATGAGTAAACAGAAGAAGATTGTCATATCCGATATTCTCTCTTCTATGAGTACACTAAATGAATTATTTCAAGGACAAATAAGTTTGCGTTATTGTTTGAATTATATACCATAAATATTCCCAGGTTAAAGAAAATCTTATCCCTGAACATACATAATTGAAATGGCAAAAAATATCTACCATCTTATCTGTTTTTAAATGGAAACATTTGCGTAACTTCTCTGTAAATTTCTCTGTCATTTGTTAGGGTACCATCACCTTCCCGGCGCTGATCTTCTGAAGAAGTCTTACAAAATTAACCTGAAAATTACAGACAAAAAAGACGAACGAAATTAAAGTGATTGCCTAATAGTCAGTATTCTTAGTAGTGGTCGAAGTTATGAGGCTGGGAACTCCAACACGTACTTGCCTGAAAACTTATTTAGATTCATACTGTGCTGAGATGGGACAGAACTCCAGTCTGAACGTCCTACTGGCACATCTTACCGGATCTATCACCACATTCCTCTCACTTTTAAGATCAACTCAAGCAGAGTCAATGATGGGAGCCCAGGGATGCCATTTTATATACCTGAATGCCCTGCCTTCCCACTAGATTTTAAGTAGAATGAGAGAAGAAAACATACAATTTTCTGTTTTCTTGTACCTCTGTCTTCCCACCCATCACCTACCACATCACCGCCATGGCTGCTGGTACTGAGCCCACAACCCTCAACTGAATACATGCCGGGATAAATGAACCGCCACCCAGTTTGGGGCCCTGGAGCATCTAAGTGATCTCTCCGGGCCACAATTACTAATGTCAAGCAAGGCGGTTGGATTTTTTAAAAATGGGAAAGCATCTCCTACGCTCAGAAATATAATTATGGCTCTAGCTATGAATTCTTGGTTAGTGGAAAATTTGATAGAAATATTTAAAGAAAATTATAGTCTAAATTTCCTTCTCCATGGGAAATAAAATGCATGACATAAAGAATGTTAAAGAGTTAGGAGAAAAATGCCTATTAATAAATGGAAACAACCATATCATTTTTCCACAATAATTCCTATTTTTTTTTCCATTTTATTTATTTTTTCAGCGTAACAGTATTCATTCTTTTTGCACAACACCCAGTGCTCCATGCGAAACGTGCCCTCCCCATTACCCACCACCTGTTCCCCCAACCTCCCACCCCTGACCCTTCAAAACCCTCAGGTTGTTTTTCAGAGTCCATAGTCTCTTATGGTTCGCCTCCCCTCCCCAATTCCTATTTTTGCCCTGTTTTCAAAACTTGGAAAGCACAGATGGAGGAAAATAAAGTGTAGACATCCCACTTCAGGCTGCTACTGAAATAGAACCTCAGTTGAAAAGTTTTGTCTATTTGCAAGTTACATCACTGAAAAGGTTAATATTCCTAAAATGGAAAGAGCGCCTGTAACTAGAAAACAAAAAAACACCCTGACCGAAGTGGGCAGGAGGTAAATACAGTATGTGCATACCCATATTCAAAATAAATTCAAATGTCCATGACATGGATGATAAAATGATTAATCTTGCTACAGTAAGGGAGAGAAAATGTAAATTTAAACACCCTGAGGCCATTATCACCTATCAGATTAGCAAAATTCGTACATTTGACAAAACACACAATTGAATAAAGCTGTTAAAGCTGTGGCAAAGTAGATATTTTTTTTTTCAAACAACGCTGGTGGGGTTGCAAGATAATGCAATCTCTACGCAGAGGAACTTGGCAATATCTAGCAAAATTAATGATTTCTGGACCCTTTGATCCAGAATCACACTTCAAGAAATCTATCGTAAAGATACCCTGGTAAAACCATAATATATATATATATACACACACATACATATATATATACACATATATATACACACACACATACATTATATATATACACATACATTATATATATGTATATATATACATATATATAATGATGATACACTGTTTGTATTAGCAAAGACAAGAAACCCAAATGTCTATCAATAGGGAATCTATGCACTTATAAAATGCATAATCAATATAAAGTAAAACAACCATGACCTGCAGTCTTCAAAATGAAAGAAAAATATCTATACGGCTACGGAGATCGCCCTATACTATATTGCTTATTAAAAAAGCAAAGCCGGGACACTTCCAGTTTCGGATGCAGCGTGTAAGGACCCTGGAAGTCGGCAGTCTGTACCGACAACCGGTCAAATGCAGAACTGAAAAATCAACCGTTTTTCGCAGAACCGCAGAGAAGGACGGGCACGGAGTTAAGTGCTTCCCAGTAACTGGAGAGAACGAAACAGGAGAACACGGAGAAGCGTAACTCACCAGCAGAAACCCAAGCAGCAGGAAGCTCTGCAGGAAACAGCGCCCATGGAGGGAAACCGAAATTTGCAGCGAGAAGCTGCTGGAGGTCAGTGTAGACAAGCCTGAGACTTGAAACCCCGGAGGCCCAGGGAAGAGGACCTCTCGTCTTCTGGGGATTTTATCTCCTGGAGCTCTACCAGGCTCCCTCTGTGGCGGAGAAAAATCCCACCCCCTACCCCGTGCTTCTGAAACACGCAAGGGTGTGCAGTTCTTCCAACGAGGCTCGTCCCCAGGAGAAACTATTTAACCACAGTGTATCCATCCCGCGGGGTGTCGTCAAGCCTAAACCGGGAGAAGCGACACACCCAACCCAGCTGTCTCTAGACTTCCACTTGAAGGACAGGAGAACCAGAGCCGCAGCCGGCTCTAGCCAACCTGCCCCCCTCCCATGGGGAGAGGAAAAAAATGAGAAATACTTGACAAGATCACCGTCCAGGGGCCCAGGCTGCTAAAACCTGACCCTTCCTCCTAGGACTAGCCCCACAGCTCCTCACATTACTAAAGACCTAAGCCACAGCAGGTTGTTTTTGCGCAGCATATCATGACTGGGTTTTCGAATTCAAATGAATTTCAAGCATAATTATTCTTACATTTCTTGTGGAATACCATCTGAAAAGAATAAAAACCCTAACATATTAAAAACATGTGACCAATAATATAATTTGTGGTCGTATGGTATTATTAGTCTATAACTGTTATAAGTATATTATGGGGTTAAAAAGAAAGGGATAACTATGGGATTTGTTCCTAGGAGAACCTAGGAATTCTCTCTCAGAAAAAGCTGATATAATTTAATGTGATAAAACAAATAGAGTAATTTGCTAATAGTACAATTTAGGGCATCTGTATATAGGTATTTGCGGTAAACTTTCAATGTTACTGTATATTTGAAATTTTTCATAATATGATTTTGGGGAAAAAGAAATATTTTCCTACCCAAGGTCATGAAAATATTGCCCTATGTTTCCATCTGGGGTCTCTTTTGTTTCTTTTTATCCTTGAGTTCATAATATATCTTGAATTAAACTCTGTGTAAGGCATGGAGGTTCAAGTTTCAGGGTGGTTTTCATTTTGTTTTGTTTTTTAACTATGCAGATACCCAGTTAATCTGGCCCACTTAGTAATATCACCATTCACTGTCACTACATTGCCTCACTGGTGCCTTGTGCTCAATCAAACCTCCATATATGGGAGGATCTTTTTCTAGAATCTCTAATCTCTTCCATTGTGCTCCATTGTTCTATGTGTCTATCCTCATCCCTGTATCATACCATCTTGACGACTTTCACTTTATAACTCTTGAATCTGGTAATGTAAGTTTGACTTTACTTTTTTCCCCTAGATTCTCTTAATTTTATTAGGTCCTTTGCATTTTCAAGTTAACTTTAAAGTTGGCCTGCTGATGTGCTAGAATTATGGTTCCCAAATTAAGTGTATCTCTACTACTATGGTTTTAGCAACTTCAAAGAATTTGCCCGAACTTTATTTTCCCAGTTGGCAGGATCTGAATCTGGACCTCTGATTTGGAAATCTTACCCTGGATATGTTCCTAGTCTTGTTGAGAAGCAGCAAAGATCTCGGTATACAATCTAAGCGTGAAAGTAGGATACCCACATGGCAGGCTGTAAACCATAATACTACGTATATGGAAGAAACAAATTAGTTCTAATGGCCACAGAGGGACAACATACTTTTGGGAAGTGGAGGACAACATATATTTCTCCGTTAATTCCTCCTCTTGAATCACATTTAATTTTATCACAATATTTTTTCATTTGTTTTCCTGTTTCCTCCCCTTGCCAAATTTTTAAATTACCTACCTCCTTTTTTGTTTTCTAGTTTCTTGATTTTTGTACTTGTTTTATATTTTAGTTAAACAACTCTTTTTCTTACGTGTGTTCTTTATCTTTTTAATTTTCCCCTTAACATTTTTTCAATTTTCTTCTCATTCCTTTAATTTATTTATTAGCAAATATTCACTTAAAAAAGTCCCATACATGAAAACCACACAAAAATAGTTGGAGTACATATTCATATTCAAAGAAAACGCAAAAGTTAAAAGGTAACGCATATGATAATTCTTTTTTTTTTTTTAATGTCTTACTTATTTGAGAGAGAGAGGGAGTACAGAGGGAGGGGGAGAACCAGACTCCCCGCGGAGCAGAGAGCCCTATGCGGGGCTGGATCCCAGAACCCTGAGATCATGACCTGAGTTGAAGGCAGACACCTAACCCACTGAGCCACCCAGGTGCCACATATAACTGTCTTAATGAAAAGTACTCTTATAAACAAGAAAGAAATAGGGGCACCTGGGTGGCTCAGTCGTTACGCATCTGCCTTTGGCTTGGGTTGTGATCTCAGGGTCCTGGGATCAAGCCCCCAATCAGGCTCTGCTTGACGGGAAGCCTGCTTCTCCCTTTCCTACTCCCCCTGCTTGTTTTCCCTCTCTGACTGTGTCTCTCTCTGTCAAATAAATAAAATATTAAAAAAAAAAACAAGAAAGAAATAAACGTAATGGTGTGTATTATGATGATCAGCATATTATATGATATTCATAGAAAAAATGCAGAAAAGGAAAAGAAATCCCATGCTGCGCTTTGATCTGTGCCTGTGTGCCAGGCACTGTTTCAAGCTTTTGTGTCCGCTTGGGCTAGCTCATCTAGGACTCAACGACAGCTCAGTGTAAGAGAGACACAGCCTTTAAACGGGCTAGAAAACAAGAAATGGTTACAATCGATACACATGACATTTCTGAGAACAGATGGAATTGTATTAAATGAGAACCCAAAGAAGATGAAACGAAAAAATTAAAAAAAAATAAGGCAGGATATACAAAATAGACAAAAGCAACTTCAGAGCAGGAGAAATACGTGGGAGCTTTAAAAAAAATGAGGAAAAGCCGAGCAGATGCTCCCTCCCCTTCAAAATAGCCAATAAACACGAAATTGCGCCAGGTAGTAGTCATGAATGGAGAAATCTAAAGTAAAGGAAATCTAAAGTAAAATTTCAACATTTTTGAAACTGGAAACAGTTAGCGGTGTTAACAAGGGGAAAGCATGGGGATGTGGGAACACCCACTCATTCTTGGAGCTAATGTAAATTAGAGCAAACTTCAGAGAACAATTTGGTAATACGGATCTAACAAAGTGTCTTGTGTCCTTTAGCCAATCAAGTCTACGTCTTGGATTTAACCTTATAGATAGAGCAGAAGAACTTGGCAAAGAAAGAGACACATGTCCATTACTGTGAATTGTGTATAATAGCAAAAATACATACATTTTAAAAAAACAATGTCTAGCACAGGGGAATAGTTAAACAAATCATGGTGAAACCACTCAGTAAATTGCATTTTCTTTTGGATGGCTTAAGTGTAATTGTAAAATGGTGTCATTTCTCTATACCCACACAGTTGAATTTTTGAGAAATTCACCTCTAAAATTTATATAATTTCTAACACACACAGACACTGGGCATTGACAAGGCAAGGTAATAAAATTAGAACAATTCTATTGCCTCTCCCTTTCTCTGAAATGACAGAACATATTAATAATAACAATAACAATACTAAGAACATGTATTCAACTATGCCAGACTCATGTTTCTATCAGTGTCACCAATTCATATAATCCTTATACCAGTCCTCTGATGTCAGCACTTAGATCCTTGACTGTCCTATAAAATAAGAAAAGGAGCCATACAGTATACGGTTATTTTTGCATCAATCAGATCGAAGTGTATTAATAGAGAAAAAAAAGCCCAGATGTCAGTATAAGAGAAAAGCCCCAAATCTGCAGGATAGGTAAAAACAATCCTAGAAACACTCCAGGCTCAGAATCAGCAAATGTAAAGAACAACAGGGAGTCCTTCAGGAATCTTCCAGAAAGTAAATAAAATAAGTAAAATCCAGCTGAGGCACAAAGGAAACAAGGGTAAATTGTTGGAATCCAGTGGACAACTACTGAATAATTGTTGGTTTAAGTAAAAGAACAGGTTTATCAGAGATCCCTAGTGCAGCTTGCCACACATTTTAGGCTCAGTCTTCCACTAGCTTGAAACAAACACATGACAAGATTTGCAGAGGTTAGCTAAAATTAAGATTATTTACTTGGAACAGTCTTCTGTTACTTCCAGACTAAAGGTACCGCTGTTACTCTATTCATTTTTCTTTTTTCTTTTTCCTCTTGAATGCACTATATAGTTTTATTCATTTCTGACTGGCAGAAAGAAATCTCAATAAATTATGATTGCCACTTTATGAATTTTCAGAACATCTGAGTAATGTAAAATGATATATTTCAACAGAGAAAATGTTTCAGGTACTGTGGAGACATTTTCAATAGGTTTAGAGGGTAGATGAAAAATGATATTTCAAAGACTTTTCAGGATGAAATATCCTTCAGAAAATGACTGCTCGAGTGAAAATTTCTCTCCATATAACTAAGATAACTTTCTTTAGGGGTCATCTAGAGAAAAAGATTAGCTGGAAAAAACTTGTATGAGATGTAAATGTTAACTATGCTCTTTTTTTTTTTTAATAGTTTTTAATCCCAATAGAAGTCACGGAAAAGAAAAATGGTTTTACTTTTCTCTCCTCGGTCATCTGCACTAGCTACCATTATCTATGTCCACAATTGTTCAAAAGAGGAATAGAGGAGACAGGGCGAAACTTGATCTTGCTGCCTCGTACCATTGTGCCAATTGTGAACTGAGAACTGAATACCTTGTGTGACCACATTTAGAGATAAAAATCAGATGCGATATTGCACTAGGGTTTTCTAAGCTAAGTGGATACACCATGGCGCACTGCTCCCAGATGGACTGAGGGTTATGCATCACAGTCAGTGCTAAGAAAGAATAGAGGACGGGGTGCCTGGGTGACTCAGTGGGTTAAAGCCTCTGCCTTCGGCTCAGGTCATGATCTCAGGGTCCTGGGATCGAGCCCCACATCAGGCTCTCTGCTCTGCAGGGAACCTGCTTCCTCCTCGCTCTGCCTGCCTCTCTGCCTACTTGTGATCTTTGTCTGTTGAATAAATAAATAAAATATTTTTTTAAAAAAAGAAGAAAGAATAGAGGAAAAGCAGTAGTGGAAAATTTTGGCAGCTCACTGGCTTTATAATTAACTCATTCTTGAACATACTACAAATAGGAGCCCACTGTAGTCATAGTGGATTTACTAAAAACCTTCCAAGGTGTAGTTTATATACAAGGAAAATACAACATTGCATCAGTGACAGAGAACTAATCTTTAAATTAACGTAAACTTAGAATTTTACAGATCTATTTAAAGTGTGCCTCTTTGTTTTCTCAATGATTTCTCCCTGAATAAGAAGTTCCCAAAATAAAAATTTAATATTTCTAGGCCCTTCAAAATCCCACCAGAAGTTATCGTACTATATTTACTTATATTACAAAGGCCAACTTCTTATATGAGTCATGAAAGGAGGAGTGTAATCTTTCAAGAAATTTTGAAAATAAGACAACTTAAAATCAAGGGGGAAAAATGAAGAAATATGGTTACTATTATTTAGCTATCTGTGTATTGAATTATTCCATGGTTTAACAAATCAACTGACAAACCAGCAATACACATGTCAAATAAAGTGTGTTGGGTTTGCAAAGTACAAATAATACATATGTATAGTAACCTTAAGTCTGCAGGGCCCCTGCTGTTAGCCCTTATGCTGCCTATGGATAATTGTCTTTTTCAATATGAGTTTCCAGAAATCTGCTTGAATATGCTCTGCTGGGCTTCTGACATACTATACGTGTTCATATTATAGACAGTTCTTGGGAAAAGATGAACTCACTTTGTTATATTCTTTAAGTTTTTACCTTGTAAAATTCCCTCCAAATTAAAACTTGGCTATGTCTTCACAGCAGAAGGTGGCAAATAAAATAAGGAAATATCTATTGTGAATTTTTTTGCATATTATCAATGGGAAATCTCTCATACTGATTTTTTTCTTTGCTTTAAAGCAATATAATTATTTAAAATAGAGAATGGCTCCTGGTGAAACTCATTAAATCTTATTTGATCTAACCTTAAAGATTAAGTATTTTAGGTCAATAATGGCATAAATGCTGAAAATTTCTAGAATTAAGCTTAATTCAAAAGTAAGCAATGAGATTTCCAGACTCGTAAATCATATATAGCATATGGCTCATTAAACATCAGAGAATATTTAGAAAGAACAGTGTTAGAAATTTTAAGGAAGGAGAAAAACTATTTGATGTGCCCCCATGACAAGCTGAATGACAGAAATGTATTTTGAGAAATAAAAATTGGTTAGAATGTGTCATGTCATTTTGAGAAATTATTTCCTTTATTTACATAGATAAATTAAATGTACTAAGTTAGAGAGAAGGGTAGGTCAGAACTTGAAAAATAATCTTAATACCAGGCATATAAAATATAAATTGTAAGGATTTCTCCTCACTTTTATAAGGTTGAAAAAGGTATCATAAGAGCAAAACAAGTCCAAGTGCTTATTGAATGAAAAGAAAACACTGAAACAAGGAACAGTAACATAGGGAGTGACCTCAAACTTGTGCTGTTGAAGAGAAAACAAAGTAAAATCTTTTCTCAACAACTATGGACTCCAGAAAACAAACTGAGGGTTTGGGGGTGGGTGGCATGGGTTGTCCCAGTGAGGAGTATTAAGGAAGTCACATATTGCAATGAGCACTGGACGTTACATGCAAATAGTGAATCATGGAACACTACATCAAAAACTGATGAAGCGCTGTATGGTGACTAACATAACTTTTTTTTTAATTTAAAAAATTAAAAATTGGGGCACCTGGGTGACTCAGTGGGTTAAAGCCTCTGCCTTCAGCTCAGGTCATGAACCCAGAGTCCTGGGATCGAGCCCCACATCGGGCTCTCTGCTCAGCAAGGAGCCTGCTTCTTTCTCTCTCTCTGCCTGCCTCTCTGCCTACTTGTGATCTCTGTCTGTCAAATAAATAAATAAAATCTTTAAAAAAAATAAAAAATAAATTAAAAAATTAAAAATTAAAAAAATTCTCTTCTCAAAAGAGAGGATAATGGGTTTTGGGAAAAAATAAAGTGACTATTATATTTGTGATCTTTTAAAAGCAATTAATCTTAAAAATGTTAAAAAAAAAAAAGAACTTACAATTCTGGAATTCTGGGAAGGTAAGAACTCAAGCAAAGATGCCATCTCCTATTCCCATCTAGGTCTGGAGGAGCCAAACAGGTAAGTCTCCTGGTTGCAGGAATGCTGGTGCAGGAGGACAGTTGAGGGTTTCAGAGGTCAAGGAGAGCATCTTCTCGGAGCTCTTGGGCCGGTGTTCTTCGTTACTTTGCTGCACATTAGAATCCACTAGGGAGCTATAAAAAGAACGGATGCTAGGGTTTCAAGCCTGGAAATTCTGATTTAATAGGTCTTGGCTGTGATCTGAGCCTTGGGAATTTTAAGGGATCCCTGAGTTATTTTAATCTGCCGCCAAGTTAAAGTGAGCTACTGCTTCAGGCGGAGCTGATGCTTTGCTGGTTCCCAGCAGAATCCAGGGGCAGAATTTTGCAAATCCTCTTGGGAAAGAATCCCAATAGTCATTTTATTGCTGGAGCTTCCAGAACAAGTTGCCAGTTCTACCAACCCTGGGATGAGGAACTGCCCAGAAGACTAGAAAGAAGACTTGCTTCACGTTTCTAAGGTGGCAAGAAAACTTGACCCAACAAAGCCTGTCTGTTACTGATAATCCTCAGTAGAACAAATCATTGTGCTTTTAGCACCAGCTGGCTGAACTCTGGTCAAGAGACTGTAGCAAAATGATAAGGATGGCCAAAAACACAACAAAATGAAACAAAACAAAACCTTACATCTAAGGGAATCAAAACCTGTAGGACAAAAATCAAGCTGGATGTGTAGAAGGGGTTCCCTCAGGACCAAAGGAAGAGTCAGATTAAAACCTAAAATACAGTACTCTCAGGGACATGTGATTAGAGCCCAAAAGAAAGACTTTATAGAAATTATTTTTTAAATATATTTCACATAAAATTCTATAGATGAACCAGAAAGATTTCTCATTACTGAAAATATAATTAGTGGTGGATTGAAGGGGGGCAAGATATCAGAAGGGAAAAAATATGAAAGCTGAAAAAATTCTTGAACAGACCAATATGGACATAAAGTGAATTTCCAAGGGGGAATTCCCAAAGAGTTCTCCAGAAAGAAAATAACATGAAGAGAATGAACAGGGTAATGATCAACAGTAATCGTTGGATACTTCCTTGAGCTGCAGAGGAACCCTAACCCTAACAGAATGAATGATAAGGCTCATACAAAATCAACATATTCTGGGCAAATTCCAGACATGGAAAGATCAGGGGGAAAACATGCTACAGGTTTCCAGACAGAATGTAGAAATGCTTTTCCACATACAATGGAAATAGAATCAAATATGGTTCCGACTCTTTACATGCAACATATGGAACCAGAAAGCAATTGCAGAGTCTGAAAGAGAATGAAAGCTGTTTAAGAGAAAAACATAAGAACTCTGCAGTCATCCAAGAATGAATTCATCTCACCGGGTGGTTAGAAAGATATTTGGGTCTCTTTAAGAATTCAGAAAATGTCTATACTCATGTTTCGTATCTTCAGTCTATTTGAGGTGGAGCTGAATAAAATGATAACTGGATCCACAGAGACACCTGAAGAAAAAGGAAGAAGAACCAAAGGGGAAAAAATCTCATTGAGGATAATATAACTGGGAAGTTGTATGAATTTAAGAGTTAAAAACACATAATGTCAATTTCAAGACAATCAGATGATCTCACAAAATCCCTGGGGTTGTAAGGAAGTGTTTGAAGAAATAAGAACATTCCCATTTGTCAAGGGGTTGCCAGAGTGGAAAGAATTTGGTGGTGTAATAAGCAGTGGACTGTAGCCACCTTTTGGATAAAAATATTTCTAATTACTTTAAATATCAAAAAATATAATTTATCAGTGAGTAAGGCTTTTAAAGTCTGTTGATTCATAAAAAATTCAGAGAAATATAATGGCAATTGTTCTTGAAAAAAGAGGAAACGATTTTTTGAGCTAGTGCTTAATTTTCAAGTATGTTGGCATATATTATTTCAATACCACACATATCTGTAAGGGAGACATGATTATTATTGTTTTTGTTGTGTTCTTTTGCCAGAGAGAATCCTATAAATAAGTAAAATGATTTTCTGAACATTACAAAAGCTAATATTTAGCAACTCAAGAATATATACTGAATTCCATATGATATCTAAAACTTTAATTGCTCTAAACCTCTACTAATTCCTAGGAGGCCCTAGAAAGAGGTCCTAAAAGACTAAATACTGTATTTTCTGGGAAAGAAGCAAATTAGAAAAAGCATGAATTATAGAATCCCTTAAAACCTAGTTCTCTCAGGAAGGGAACATGTCAAGTAAATATAACACAATTTTAGCCTGAGAAGAAATTTTGACAAACGTCATTGACCTGATGCCTTTGGTCCTACTTTAGTCTTTAATAATTCATTTTTAAAAATTTTTTTTAATATTTAGTGCATGTGTAGCATGTTCTAGAAGTGACTTTCCCATTCACTCCTTGATTCAAGGTTAGAACCACTGTTATGGACTAAATTTTGGTCCCCCCGATTCACTGGAAGCCCTAAACTCGTGTGACTGTATTTGCAGAGAAGCCTTTTAAGGAGATAATTATGGTTAAATGAGGTCATAAGGTGAGGCCCTCATCGGATAGGATTGTACCCTTCAAGAAGGGAGACCAAAGCCTGCACTCAGACGCCTCTATCCATCTCTGTGTTCTCCCTCTCCACACACAGAGGAAAGGCCATGTGAGAAAACAGCAAAAAGGTGGCCCCTGAGAAGACAAGAAGAGACACATCACCAGAAATCAATTCTGATGGCATTTAGAGCTCTTTGTCTTCCAGCCTCCAAACCTGAAAACATTTCTCTTATTGAAGTCACCCAGTTTGTGGTACTTTATTATTGAAACCGCAGCAGATTAATGCACCCACTAGCATGCCGCTGGAACACGGATCTTCAAACTTTTTCCACAAAATGATAAACAGTAAATATTTTCAGCTTTGTGGATCATAAGAAAATGTGTCAACGATTCAAGTCTGCCATTATATTGTGAAAGCAGCCATATATGGTATGTAAATAACTAGGTATCGTTGTGTTTCAATAAAACTTTATTTAGAAAAAAAAGTCAGGGCATGCCTGGGTGGTTGAGTCGGTTAAGCGTCCGACTCTTGATATCATTCAGGTCATGATCTCCTGGTCCTGGAATTGAATCCTTTGTCAGCCTCTGGACCTTCTCTCTCTCCCTCTCCCTCTGCCCTCCCACCCTACAGTTTGCAAAAAAAAAAAAAAAAAAAAAAGGAAAAGAAAAAGAAAAAAAATATTTTAGTAACACTACCTTGACTCAATAAATCCCAAGCATCTGCTTCCTGCAAACACCTAAATCACATTACCAATATTACCAAGGAAACATGAATATTTTCCTTCCAGTAAAATGTGTGAGACCCTGAGGGACTGAGAACATTTTTACTGTGGTCCTCCTGTGTTCTTATTTGCAACATCTTTTCTTCCATACCTGCTTTTTCAAATGTCTTTAACCTCTAATTGTTCTCTACCCCGATGATGGCTTCTAATGAACAAGTATAGTTTTTCCATCTTGAGAAACATCCTTGGCCAATTATATGCAAAACAAGCTGAATTTTGCCTGAATCCCTACTTCTATAGCCCTATAAAATATTTTGCTTGCCTTCCAAGTTAGAATGTTCCTTCAGAGGCATCTCCTACCCGGAATTCTCAAAAAAGGTTTAGGCTATCTTCCCATAACAGGAACCCACAGCTGTTTTTGCAGTAATGTTCTGTCCAAACATCTTCAAGTGCATTTTTTTTAAAGATTTTATTTATTTGACAGAAAGACATTTGGCAAGAGAGGGAACATAAGCAGGGGGAGTGAGAGATGGAGAAGTAGGCTCCCTATGTGGGGCTCAATCCCAGGACACCAGGATCATGACCTGAGCCAAAGACGGACGTTTAACCAGTGAGCCACCAACGCACCCTTCAAGTGCATTTTTTTTTAAGCTGACTTAATTTTCTTTAAAATAATTTATTCTCGAAGACTTCTCATTTCTGGTGCCGAAAACCTAACCTTCTTTCAACACCCTCAAATTCCTGTACCTCTAACCTGAGCTAGGACAGATTGAGAGAGGCAGACAAGCAGAAAAATCTGGGATTGAGAGATGCTAAATTTGTGTTTTCTGTAGGTTAATTATGCTTATCATACATACCAATCCATCAGATCTCCTCAACATAAATCAACCTGAGCCATACCAAGTCCTCAATAAATATTTATTGAATGAATGAATTGGAAGCACAATTTCATGTTTTAAATGATGGAAGATCTGTAGTCCAGGAAAGATCACTTTGCGCTTTGAAATAACTCAAGAACAATTGCTGCCGGAAAGAGGAATTCTTAACACAGAGAGCCTTACTGACAACCATGCATTCTTCTGAGAGACAGGATAGATATATAGAGAGGGAGAGACTGTCAGATACCTTTCCACAAACGTTTACAAATCAGTGCCTTTATTATTACTAACAATGCTGCCACGAATAACCTTGTATATATCTCTTATCGTCCACGGGCAGGCAGGCATAATCTCCAATGCTTTGCTTCCTCCCTGTAATAGGATTAGACACCCAGACTTTTGCCCACGTGACTTTGCAAGGCTTCCCTGGCGGGTAGAGTATATTTCACTGCCCTGATGACTTTGGTCTTAATCGTATGACTTCTTCGCGGGCGGAAGTACCTGCGCGCTAACGTCAAGAAAGACTTTAAGAAGTCTTCTGTGTTTCCACTACACCCCTTTAGTCTGGCTCTGCGATAAGAACAAAATGTGCCAGAGAGTGGGAGCTCTTTCAGCCTGGTTCAGGAATGAGAAGCCACCAGACAGAATACAAGCTGACCTGCGGCCTCGGTGTAATACAAGCAATAAATATATGTTTTTGCTGTAAACTACTGAGACTTCCAAGTTGTTTATTGCTGCTACGAAAACCAATTTAGCAGAGTTAGGCTAATTCCCAGAACTGAGATTGCTGGGTCAAAGGGTAAATGCAATTTTTTATTTTGATAAATATTACCAAATTTCATTTCATAGAAATAGTACCATTTCACAGTCCAGGAACCAGTAGGTCTATTTCCCACCACCCTATGTAACCACAAATGTTGAATTTTTGGATTATTGCCAATCTGCTAAGTGAGAAATTATATTTTCGTCTCATTTGTATTTGCATTTCTCCAGTTAAGAGCGAGACTAGTCCTCTTCATAGTTTAAGATCCCTGCACTTCAGAGAACTCTCTTTTAATAATTTTGCCCATTATTCTGTTGGTTTAATAGTGTTTTCTTCTCAATTGCTAGGTGCTCTGTGTGTAGTAAGGTTAGTGCTTTGCAGTATGCATGATTGACACGTTTTCTTTATTTGTCTCTTGTCATTTGACTTAGCCTAGAGGTTATTCATTTATTTTTTTTAGCTTAGAGGTGTTTTTTAATATAAATTCAACGATGTCTTATTTTACTTGAAATACCTGAATCTGTGTTACCGTCTTGTGTAAGTACAAATGGGGCAAAAGACAGTTGGATTTATCCAAGGGGTCACCAAGTGGTAGAAGCAGCAAATGCAGTGAAGTATATTTGGTCGAACTATTTGCTGGGTATATAGTCTACTAATCCTAGCCCATTTAATACATGAGTTTATATATTTCACCATATAGCAATATTGGGGCTTGGCAGGTCCTACTTGACTATTATAATCAAGATTCTTTGTCTCAGGATAGTCAAACCTAAGTTAAAAACAAGAAACGCAGACATGTTTCTTATGGAGTGGTTAAAAAAAACCAAACCAAACCAAACAAAATAAAACAAAACAAAACCAAGCATAGGCCTAGTAGATTCTAAGACGAATTAAGTGGAATAGGAGTTACGTTATAGAGAAAAACAAGAACAAAAATAGTCAAAAAGTCACAAAAATCTTCCAAGTAACCCAATGTAACTGAATAATCTGATTAATAAGTATGTGCACCTAATGTTTGATACAGGTTCATCATAGAAGAATGGAAGAATTTCCCTGTACCTCTCTCCTGCTCCACACTCCCATTTGTAGATAATAACCCACTTGCCATTTTCCAGAACAACAGTTTTTCAAAATTTTTGGTAGCTTATACTTTAAAAAATTGTACTGTGTGTCTTCTTGAAGTTGGAATCCAAACTTATTCATCATTGGTTTAAATAGTTCTAATATATTTTTAGTTTTTAATAAACAAATAGTTTAAATAATCTTGTATAGATAGTTTTATGGAAAGTTTAAATTATGTTGGACATAATTTGTAGAAACTTCTACTTTATCTGTAAATGAATTTATTACTTTGCAGTATCCTGTTCTCGATTTCTTAAGATTATGCAAAAAAAAAATAAAAACCTCACAAACAAAAACTTTACTGAGACTTACCAAATGCCTCTTAACTATATGTTAATCTTTACCACTGACACTCCTCAATTAACCCTATGTACTCAGAAATGTTTGGGAAGACTGAAATATTATTCATTTTAATATGTCTTTGCTAATAAATGTTTTGGATAAAATGTTTTAATCATTTTTTTAAGATTTTATTTATTTGAGAGAGAGAGAGAGCATGAGTGGAGAAAGGTCAGTGGGAGAAGCAGACTCCCTGCTGAGCAGGGAGCCAGATGTGGGACTGGATCCCAGGACTCCAGGATCATGACCTGAGCTGAAGGCAGTTCCTTAACCAACTAAGCCACCCAGGCGCCCGTAAAATGTTTTAATCTTATCACATTCTTTATTATACGTGTTTGTCAAAACCTGGACCTACAAATTTACCTTTTTCAATTTGGAAAATGTCAGTCATATAACCTAATTGACAAAGCCAGTCAATATTTTCAAAACTAATCAGTCAGATTGGATTTTTTTCTGTCAGAAAATCTGACTCCATTTTTCAATTCAAATAAACATATTAAAAATGCATTTCTATGACAACTATCTAATTTCTGAATTTAGTTCTAAGATAGATAAGACAATCTTCCCATGAATTTTTTGGGTGGATGAAATATCATGCTACTTTAGTATTTCTTACTGAAATAGCATTAGTATTAGTATTAGTATTACTATTACTATTATTTAGTATTTCTTACTGAAGGTCCCTTGCTTTTCTTCATGGGATTCTCCCAGGAGCAATTAATTTTTTCCCAATAGTTGGTGAGTGGAAGAGGCAAGTTCTCCAAATTAAAATTGACATTGTTTCTCCACTGTCCTCTCTAATATACATATATATTATAATATATTATTATATATATATATTATATATATCTCCAACAAAATACACTGTTCCTAAGGCCACTTTAGAAAGAGAGATTATATAAGACAGGGGAAAACAATCATGCCTTAATTAAAGGAATCCTTCTGAAAAATAATTCTTATTTCAAACTATTGCTTTGTTTTATATTCTAGCAAATCCTTTCTTTTTTCAAGTAGAAATAAAGAAAATCACCATTACATCTCTTTGGATAGTACAATCAGGCTGGTGAATTTTAGGGAAGAACAAGTAGGGAATTTGAATTTCGGGAATGTAATATATTTAAAATATTCTTGTCTGTAGACCCCTTGGAATGTTTTTGTGTGCAACAAATTGGTACTTCAAAAATCAGTGCCCTAGTTTGCAGTCTATTATCCTAGAAGTTGATTTTCCTTTACTCTAGCAGAAATTTTTTTTGAAAACTGACCTTTTCAGACAAACAAAATTATCTGAGAAGGGGAAAATTTCCCGTCTTGAGCAGACAGAGACTGGGAAGTGCTAAGTTAGGGAATAGTTGGATTTCCCGTATACTGGTTTGGAAAGCGCCTCTCCAAAATTCACATTTCTGCAGAACCTATGAATGTGACCAATGTGAGCTGGAAACAGGGTCATTTCAGATCGTATTGGGTTAAAGTGAGGTTACATGGAAGTAGGGTGGGCCCTAAGTCCAGCAAAACTGTTTTGTTTATAAGAAGAGGCAAATTTGGGCACCAAGATACAGATATCCAGGAGAAGGTGGCCACGTGAAGATGCAGGCAGACGGCAGCTTGCTGCCACGAACCAAGGAATACCAGCAACCGCAAAAGCTAGAGAAGACAAGGATGCTTCACTAGACCCTTGAGACAGCACAGCCAGGCCAACACCTCGATTTCAGGCTTCTGGTCTCCAGAGCTGTGAGACAGTAAATTTCCATCAATTTAAGCCATCCAGTTTTGGAAACTTTTTTTTATTGTAGCCCTAGGTAACTAGTACTCACTGAGATAAGGATCTCTTATAAGTTATTAAATTTTAAAACAGGTGGATATGTGCACCTTTCAAGTGGCAGGATTTCTGATAGTCTTGTTGACCTTGAAAAGCAGCACATAGCAGTGGCTGAACAAGAAGTACGCAATGTGTATTCTGACCAATATAATCCGGTTTTAAATAGACCGTGAGGATGTAGATAATAAATGCTTTAATGGCAATCATAGCTGACCCAAAAGCAAAGGACAATTCTCAAAATTGGGGGATTATTTAAATGCTGTAGGAATAGTAGAAAAGTAGAGCTCCCATTATCATGACCGAATTTAAGTCTTCCCCTATCCCAAACAGGTGAACTTCCCAGACAGGAAGGTTGATACTGAATCAAGTTATCTGTTTTAGAAAATTAATAAGGAGATGTTTCTTACACATTTGTTTTATGGCAGAGATCTATAGTGTTTACATTAAGGGAGGGGAATTGTTGTCTTAGATTATGGACAAACCATGAAGAGAAAGTATCTGGCATACTTACTAATGCCCAGGACTTAAACCAAGTGACTTTTTGATATAGTAGATTTAAGGTACATGGAAAACTGAATTCAGGAAAATACAAAGGTTCTCAAAATTTCATGTTTGGAGAAAACAGTAGACTCAAAGTAAACTGAATTCGAAAGTATACTAATATATGCTTCAAAAATCATGGGAAATTTCAGAATAATTGATATTCATTTAAAGAAATAAGCAAGGATCACTGCAGTCATAGTGAAATTTGCAAAATTGCTTTCGAAATGATGGCAATTGAAAGTGATTTTAAGACCCTTATCTCGGGGTGCCTGGGTGGCTCAGTGGTTAAAGTCTCTGCCTTTGGCTCAGGTCATGATCCCAGAGTCCTGAGATCAAGTTCCGCATCAGGCTCTCTGCTCAACAGGGAGCCTGCTTCCCCGCCCCCCCCCACCCCGCCTGCCTCGCTGCCTACTTGTGATCTCTCCTTGTCAAATAAATAAATAGAATCTTAAAAAAAAAAAGACCCTTATCCCTGATTTTTTAAAATAAATGAAATTTCTCCTTATAGCGAAAAGAGTACACAGTGGCTAATGATATCCAATCTGACTCACTCTGATTACAGACAGCCTGTAATATTGAGTCAGGCTGTGGGAAAGGCTGTATACCTTCCAGAAACGGAAACAATGAATTGTCAGGTACAGAAGATGCCTTCCAGAACTTAGATATGCAAGTCATACGCATTTGAGTGCCAGGTAAGACACAATACCAAGAAGCTTTAATAATAATACTGCTTTGATGTTCAGAGGGTTAAAACCTGAAGAAATGGCCAACTGGCCTTTTTAAGGTCTTGTGTTCACTCTAGGTGAACTATATCTCATTGTGACTGCGTATCTGAGACATTTAGAAAAGGTGCCCCCTTTTTTTTTTTTAAATCAAAGGGGAATATTTATAGATCACTCTTGTGAATTTCTTTCAGGGGTTGAATTTATACCTATACTGGAAAATTGTTATAGAATGTGCTGCTTCGGAGATATTTAAATCAAAGGAGGTTGGATCTGAACTATTAAAGCATGAATATGGAGAATAAATGCACAATGGTCCTCTACTCCAAGCCCATTTTGACTACATGTGATTCTTTTTTTTTTTCCCCACTTTTACCATCTTCTGAAGCTGGCAAAGGCAGAAGAGAGGGAACACATGGCACAGTGTCTCCATGAGTCACAGGAGCCAGCTGCAAGAACGGATTCAGCTCTGGACCTAAAAGAGATTGGGAATTATCCTAATAGCCAAGACTCTAGTTTTGACTTTATAGCATTTCAGCAGGTTTAGTATAAACACCTGCTCTTAGGGCATATGGGAGATACCACACAGGTGAATGAATCCTCTTAATAGCCATAGCCATAATAATACAGATAATAATAACAAATGCCTATATGGAGTTCATACTGCACCAGGCACTCTCTAGCAAGTTTGCAAAAAAAATTACCTCATCTAATCCATACAACGACTCTGTGATATAGGAGCAAACATGGGCAATATGGACATGTTTCTTATCAGCTGATGGTGTGATGGCCTCAGACACAGGCAGAGAAACTGTAACCTGAAATAGATGATTTACATCTGTAGCAAAATTTGGAATATTTTTGTCATGTTAATAAGAGGAAAGATTTCAAAAATAGTCACGCTCAGTTTAGGGAAGTACAAGGGCTTCTTCCCCCTCTTGTCTTATGTGGAAAATGCACATCTTATGGCTTCCAATACTCCAAAGAGAATCTCTTTTTAGGCAAAAGGAGGGGCTGTTTGGAACCTTTAGTAAAATGGAATGGGATGGAGGTTACCCTGTTTCCATATGAACCTGGTCTTAGGAAGAATTTTTAAACCTTTTGTGGGACCTGTTGGCCTGGATATTGGAAGTGAAAGAGAATAATTTGAGAAGTATCATGAGAGGACCCAGAAGAATCTCTGGTCTATTGGCTAACCTCAAGGCTCCTCTTCCACCACTGTATGGCTGGTGAGCAGATTCTAGTCTACCCGATTTTAAGAGAGAAAGTTCACAAATGTGAGCAGGAAGATCCTCCCACCCAAACTGTAGAGCCCAGGTAATTAGGAGAGAATGATGACTATGGATTGAGAAATCAGTTCACACCCATGTCTACATTAAACACACATGTTCTTGTATTGAGTCAAATATAGCTGTTCTCCTCCAGAAGTTCTGTCTGCCTTGTTCCTCCACAGTGCCCTATCACGTGGCAGAATTCCTGATAGAGTTATTTACTAGGTGTGGTTAAGCCTTCAGTGTCACAGAATTTGGAGCCTTGGTGATGGTCCTATTACAGAGCTGAGCTCAAATGGACAACTTTGCCTTGGGCAATCAGAACCTCACTGACAAGCCAACTGAGCTAAGGAACAGAGACTAATTTGCATTTTTTCTAGCCACTTTCACCTTTTCAAGAATCTTTGAGAGTCAAAGGCTAATACCACTTTTAATTATTCACGGGAAATTTATAAAACTTGATCAGATACCAGCTCAGAAACATAAATTAATTGTAAAAAGTTTCAATTAATCAGATGACAAGCTTTGAGGAAAATGCAAAAAAAAAAAAAGTACATATTAAACTACTATTAAAGATATTGCTGCTCAAAGAAGTTTAACTGCAAACTATCAAACAACAGTATTTCTCTCTAAAATTCAAATACTGAATTCTCTCAAATTGAACTGATGGAATTTTAAAGTAAATTAATTAAAGCATTCATATTCATATGTGATAAATTAACACCCTAAATCTAGTCAATAAAATCCAGCAGAGCATGCAATTTGATACCATTTGAAACTTACTAAAAAGGTATTCTTTTAATAATATAGGAGAATACAAGAGTATTCACATAGTGCTCCACTAAAAATGAAAGAAATAAAACTCTTTTCTTATTATACATCCTTCAATATAGGCATCAATATTTCAACAAGTACGAATTCTCTTCCCACTATTTTATAGTCAATTTGAGATATAGAGAGTCTCCCCTAAATCATAGAAAAAGACAGTAACAGTCCTAAGGCTAGAATTCTGTTTCTACTCTGTTGATTAAATACTGTATTTCTCCAACTCCCTAACTGGACAATGTCAATTTTAACATGACTAAATAATTACCAGTAAAGGAATTAAGAAAACATTCAATGGAGAGAACGCACAAGAGAATCAAACACTGAGGAAACTAACATGTGTTAATAAGAGTAGTGGGAAATCAATTGAGGACAGGGGAATATAATAAATGTCATTTCACTAGTTTTGTGGGTGCTTCCTAGTTCCACAATAATCTTGAAAATAGCCCAAGAATTCCCAAAGCATTTTAACTTCCTCATAAAAACTGAAGATCCTTGCTTTCTTAGTTCCAGACATCAAAAGTAAAATAAAAAGCAACAGCATCAGGAAGAAATTGAATACTATATAACAGATAGAATATTGCAAATATTTCATTGAAAGTATACTGATTTTTTCCCCATCAAACATTTTAGTGTGCTATTTTTTTAAATCTCTGTGAGTTTCCCAAACAAGAGTTTGTAATTTATTTTTAATTGTTTGAATCTCATTTTATTTTTAAGCACTTTCATTAGATTCATGACTATAAGTATGAGAACATATGTGTATTTTTTACTTAAAATACATAGAAAAATCAAAATAGTAAAAGTAATAAGATTCCATATATTTTTAAAACACACTACCAAGTCTTCACTTTCACAGCTTTTTCATTTTAGTATTTTGATCATTGCAATATCTGTCATTGAACAAAATAAAGACTCTATTGCTGGAGTTAGCCCAGATCATTTGGGGGCATGGCTGTTACTCTTACTAGCTCTTTACAATGTTTTTAACTATTCCATCCATATTTCATATCAATTTAAAAACATTTTAATATTCCAGAAATGGTCCATTTGGCCATTTAATGAGACTAGTCATATCTACATGCATATCAGCATCTAAGAATATTTTTGAAACCAGTAAGAAACTGTTATTCTGACTACTATATATATCTCTATTCCCACTCCAAAAAAATACTGCCGTGTTTAATTGACACCTATGATAGGCAAAGTCTTTATTCTTAAATAGCAGTCATCTGAGGTTGTTCTGAGAGCATCTCATTACAATACACTTCACTATTAACAGTGTTGAAAAATCAGCTTTTCAATAGTTTAAATAGTTTATCCTAAACTGTTGATTGTTGATATCTGGTATGGGAAAAACAAACCAATAAGAATATTGTTCCCTTTGGAGTAGATAAAAGGATTGTATGTCTTCATTACTGAATTGAGTATTCAGCATTAAAGGGATACAATTAAAAGCCTTTATCTATGAATATGCATTGTGAATCTCCAATATGGAGCTCTGATGTGAAAGCACTTTCCAAACTCGTTTCTGGGTATTGCTCTTTTTATTTACATCCATATATACTTTTAAGTGTATATAGTTTCAAGGAACTAATGTTCAAGGAACTATACTTTGGAAAACCTAACCTGAAATATTAGAACAGGGATTTTGACCTTGATTCAATGAACTCCATCCATAGATGGGATTTAAAGGATCTGTACTCCATATTGTGACATTACCATGTAGTTTTTGTTCTTTTATTTTTCTTGGATATTTGATATAATTACTATAGCTATTGAAACACAAACAGCAAGCAGAACATAAAATGTGTATATTACACCAAAGGAAGAGAATAGTTGAAGTATACAAACTTTCTTTGTGTATTCTATGCCAAAAAAATAATCATCTATTTTTTAACTTCTAGAGAAAACAGAAGAATTTCACTCTTATTTCTTCAGCTGAGATAAGGCATTTATAATCAATTGGAACTAATGAGTCAACCTCAAATAATATTAATGATTGACATATTATTTTTAACTGGAGGAAGTGATGAGTGTAGAAAAAATATTTATCCATTTTTGTTTTGTCTCAGAATGTTATCTCAAGGTCTTGGCTGTGTCTGTCTCTAATTCTATGGCAGCCTAGGGTCCTGAAATTTTTGATCGCAGAAAACTTACTTTTAATGGCAGACTGGAAGAATTCCAGGTAATATGTGAATGTTGTTTAGCAAGGGACAATTAAACTTGGATTAAATTTTTTTACTAGTGTCTTGAAACTTCCACTTATTGCAATTAAAAGAATATTCAATAATAGAAACAACTCCATATTTGCAAACCCTAAAGTACTTAACAATGTATGCATAATTTTATTTTAGTGTGGCAAGAGGGTAATGATACTCAACAGATAATCAGTCTCAGAGACTCAGGAAAGGCTCAGAAATAATGGGTTACAGGCCCAGTGAAGATGAAACCACCAAGAATGAACAGATCATAATTCGAAGAAATACAACAGGTGATCAAGACAATTAGTTGATGTCAGTTCAGCTGAGCTGTGAGAGAGAGCTGGGCTGCCAGGTGTCAGAGTAGACAATTAAAGCAAGAGCCAAAAATGATAGAGTTAAGCCTCTAATCCCTTACTGCAGTGGTCATAGGCAAGAGTCTAAAACCAGAGAAGGGGCTAAAGCCTCCTGTTCAGTTTCCCTCATGCATTGGTTCACTGGTCAAGGGTCAGGTAGATCAACAAAGACATAGAGGTCATCTCCCTGTTGCAGGAGCAAGAGAATCTGGCAGGTTTTTGGATCCTGTGGTTAAAGGAAAAGGGCAAGAGGAGGGTGCTAGGAGTAGAAAAGTATTGGGAACTGAGTCAGAGTAGGGAAAAATGTCATCAGAGTTTCCCCTCCTTCCTCATAGACATCCTCTGTCCAAGACCTCAGATAAAGAGTCCTAAGGATTAAAGTTAAGAATGTAAATTTGTGACAGAGCATGACCAGCCAGGGATGCCCAAGTCCTTTACTGCAACTCCTTTCCGAAACTGCAGTGCACTGGCTGGGCACCAAGTGTGGTGTGGGAGTGTAGCCTTCCTGCCATGAGGTCCACCAGGTAAAGCTTTTGAAATCGCCTGTGATCAGGCATGAAAAGCCACACATAGGCTTTTAACCACGAGCTGAATTCCTCCTTGATTTATGCATTGGGTAATACTCAGTCACATGCAAATATCTACCATGTATTTTTATTGATATAAAGGCTCCATAGCTTATCTTTAAAATATGCTGAATTGATAGAGACAAACTGATGGTTACCAAAATGGAGTAGGGGGTGTATGGGGGGATGGGTGAAATAGGTGATAGGGATTAAGAATACGCTTAACATAATGAGCACTGAATTATGTATAGAATTGTTGAATCACTATACTGTACACCTGAAACTAATATAGCGCTGAATGTTAAATATACTGGAACTAAAATAATATTAATATTTTTTAAAATTACATAATAAGCTATTAATGATTTATATGCTATCATTGAAAGAGTAGTTATTTTGACTTGAATTTTAGTAAAAAAATACTCTAGAGTACAAAAAAGTGTGCTAAATTGTTACTAAAATTCAAGTCTACTATACATTTTAAGATGTATAGCTTTCTAAACTTCTTTTCTATTTTCATCCATATGTTGTAAAAAAGCAAAAAATTTATTAAGATCATTACATGCTTACTTATTACATTAAATGTTCCAAATAAAATGTCATAGCCATTTTAAGATGATTTTTTTTTTTATTTTATTTATTTATTTGACAGATAGAGATCACAAGCAGGCAGAGAGAGAGAGAGAGGAGGAAACAGGCTTCCCGCTGAGCAGAGAGCCCGATGTGGGGCTTGATCCCAGGACCCTGAGATCATGACCTGAGCCGAAGGCAGCGGCTTAACCCACTGAGCCACCCAGGTGCCCCTAAGATGATTTTTTATATAACAACTGAGAGATCTAATTCACATAGTATACAATTCACCTGTTTAAAGTGTACAACTTAATGTTTTCAGTATGTTCACAGAATTGGGCCACCATCACCATGATCAATTTTAGAACAATTCCATTACTCCAGAAGGAAACCATTTATCTATTTTCTCTCTGTATAGATTTACATATTCCATAAATTCATAGATAGAGAATCATGCAATATGTACTATCATGTAATTGGCTTCTTAAGATAATATTTTCAAGGTTCATCCATATTGTACCATGTATCAACACTGCACCACTGTTCCAGAGCTGGGATGGGGAAGAATGGCCTCCTTGATTTATCTCTCCTAATTGGAACATCCGTCTCATGAGCAAAGAAGGGCAATCAGGACCCCAATATTCTTGGCCTACCATCTCCCCAAAATGGTGTCTAGGTTGAGAAAGTCCTCCTTAGGCCTCTCAGTTGTAGTCACTGGATATTTAGCCTCTACAACATGGAAGTAGGGGAAGATAAAGAAAAATGTTGGCCACCTAGACATCTCAGGGTGATACTATAGGCCTTAATGGGAACTTTTGGGAGAGGGAGCCCCATCTTCTCAGTCATACTGAATAGAGTCTTCGTTCATACTGAGATGGGTTGGATGGGAAGGAGTAAGTCATGGCTCAAGTACCATAGATTCTCACTATTCTTCTGAGATTTAGTAGATTTTCTTGAGTGAATGTTTTGTCATTTGCTCGATGCTCCTTGGACAATTTCAATAGATTTCAAATGGTTGAATTTTAAAATAAATTTCACCAGTTATAATTACTTGTGAGGAGAGGATCCATGAAGTATCTAACACTATTCTGGAAGTTGTCCCAGGTTTACTTTTTTAACCGCTAACAAAGTGTTCCCAATATTTTTTATGTAATACAAAATGGGCCACTATTTGGCATACTGAAATAATTCATTGGGTGCATTTAGTTTTATTTCATTAATGCCTTATTGTTTCTCTCACATTGTCTCACAATACCACTAAACAAAATCAATTGCTTTAGGACAGAAAAAGTAAATGTAAAAACAGTTCAATCCTTTGAATTTATAACTATTATATTTTCCCAGGATTTAAAAGGCAATCATAATAGCCACAAATTGCAAGTATTCTAAATTCATCATTCTATATTAATGTATATATATCCTTTTGGATTAACAACATTTATCTTTCAGTATAGGTTTTTTCCTTAATGAAAATTCAATACTGACATGTATAGGATTTTATAGTCCCTACCAAAATATAGTAATTCATTATCAATCTGTTTTATTAGAAAATCAACAAGTATCTATTAGTATCTGTCATATACTCAGTAACATGCCATAAGAAAAAATACAAGATTTATTAGGTGTAAGTCTATTTTCAGGGAGATAAGCTAACAGGAGAAAATACAAATGTGCATTTTTTTTTAACAAATGTGCATTTTAGAAAAATATTGCATTTATTTCTATTATGTTTTTCTGTACAATTCGGTTTTCCCTATTTTCCCTATTCAAAATAAAAAAAAAAATTGGAAGGGGAGGCAAACCATAAGAGACTATGGACTCTGAAAAACAACCTGAGGGTTCTGAAGGGTCGGGGGTGGGAGGTTGGGGGAACAGGTGGTGGGTAATAGGGAGGGCACGTATTGCATGGAGCACTGGGTGTTGTGCAAAAACAATGAATACTGTTACGCTGAAAAAATAAATAAATTCAAATCAACTATTTCAAACCTCTCACTGTAGTACACACTTCTCCTTTTCAGAAAAAGAGCCTGCTTATAGTTTTAGTCTGGGTTTTCCTCAAAGTTGTAGTCAAAGTCATGTGTGCACACAGTCCATCTGAAGATAACAGAGAGGTAACAGAAATATGAGGAAATTAAGAAAAACCAAAATAGGAATATATTATAAAGTTCTAAGCTGTGGGCAACAGAGACTTGACTGGGCCTGTGATCTGGAAATTGTCTACCCTATAACTGAATAGGAAATTTGGGTTTTTTTTTTTTGTTTTCTTTCTTTTACCTTTTTTGAGGGGGGGGTTCTTAATACATTGACTAAGGTTATTGCTAGGGTTGTTAACAATTCTACCTTTCAAGACTGGTCAATGTGCTTGTCCTACAGACTCTAACCTATGTTCATGGGCATCATGGAGTCCTGGAGGAAAGTAAAGAGTGCATATCTGAGACACTGTCAGTGTAATTGGACCCAAGGCCACACATAACCTTGTCAAAGCTATGGCTGGGTTGGAGGTCATTGACTACCTGATGAGAACTGGGGGCACAGAGGCATATCACATGCCTTCTATTTGAAAAATAAAACCTAAGCCATCAGATAAGAACTCACTCTACTGAGTTACATACAGAAAGATTTCCTCCTTTTATTCCCACCCTTTTCCTATTCTCTCCTGAGTAAATATAGACACTGTTCTTCTGGCCTTCGAATGCTGAGCATTCCAACTTCACCATGTTTCCCATTCCTCTCCATCCTTACTTAGGCAACCATGTAAAATATCTCACACACTGATTACAAGTATGACCCCCTCTGACTATTGCCCTAATCCACACCTCTAGTGGCCTTTCAAAATGCAAATCTAACCTTATCATTTCTCTACATGAATCACCCAGTGTTTTCCCATTTCTGTCAGAAAGACCAAAATTCTTAACATAGTCTAAATAACTCTACTGAACAAAATCTCACCTCTCCCTCAAGCCTCACCTCAGAATATCATGCTACTCCTTGTGTACTGAGCTCATGCACTGAGGTACTGATGAGGTCATGTACTGATCATGCACATTGAGTTTCTTTACTCTTCCCTTCTCAGCACAGAGCCTTGACCACTGTTCTCTATTTTTTCGATATTGTTTTCTTTCCTCTTCACTTAGTTATCTTTGGCTGTAACTAAACTTTCACATATCAACTAACATTTCTTCAGGGAAACTTCCTTAACTCAAAGATGAAGTCAGCTCCAAATTAAAACGTGTTTATAGCATCATACAATTTTTGAAAGAAATTATCCACTGATGAGTATATATTTATGTGATTATGTTATTAATATATCCCCACTACACTAGATTATAGTATACAAAAGAGCACTGTCAATTTTTTGTGTGTTTATGCCCACCTTTGTGTCCCAAATCCATATCTCAATGCCTGTCACGTACTGATAACTGGATAAACATTTTCAAAATGAAAAGAAAACACACATCTATGAAAATTTAGTATTAATCTATATTCTTCTAGGTATAAATAAACAGAGACTTTAAGAAGGGCCTATATCTGTTTCAGTTTGAGTAGTAAGGGAAAGCTTAGAGGAGATACTCTACTTAAATTGGGCATTGATTCTATATTCATATATGAAAAAAATGAAAAAAACATTTCACGTTTGGGATTAAAAGAATAGTAAATATAAAGATTCAGACATGAATACACCATCTATAAAAATATAAAGTAATAAAACCTGGACATAAAAATACATTCTGATTAATAGTTAAATTGGTTAGGTGGAACCACATCATTAAAAAAAAAATTGAAAAACCTGGAAATCCTTAGAATATCTAGTAGTATGAATGAGAACAAATCAAGTATTCTGATCAAGAGAAAGGGATAGTTAAAGTATCAGTGGATTAGGATGTTTAATCAAATAATATGGGTAAAATTGAGAGAAGGTAGTAAAAGAAAAGCCAGATATCAAAGTCTTGTGCTGATGTGCGTTTGGCTGTGATGAGGGTGGAGCAAGGTAATTAAAATAGTAGAGGAGTTCAAGAGTTATTTCAAATGGCTTTGCCACATTAAGTACAGGAAATAAAGGGTATAGAGGAATTAAAAATGATTTCAAGAATGTTTACATTGGGAGATAAGTTAAAAATATTAATTTTAAGAATTATTAAAATGAAAGGAATTTTGGGGCGCCTGGGTGGCTCAGCGGGTTAAGCCTCTGCCTTCGGCTCAGGTCATGATCCCAGGGTCCTGGGATGGAGCCCCACATCGGGCTCTCTGCTCAGCGGGGAGCCTGCTTCCCCTTCTCTCTCTGCCTGTCTCTCTGCCTACTTGTGATCTCTACCAAATAAATAAATAAATAAAAATCTTTAAAAAAAAAAGAAAGGAATTTTGAAAACAGTAACAATAAAAATTAAAAAAAATTATTGTTACAAAACAGATTAAAAGCACCTAATGAAATTGATATCAACCATAAGCAGGATTTGAACATTACCTATTAATTAGTATTCCTGTGGATACAAGGAAGTTGAATTCTGAGAATAAGATCACCTAATGTAAATGGGACATAGATAGATTAAAAATATCCACAAATTCTTTAAACCTTCTCTCTTCAGTAGAGGGGCTTTGGTTTACCCCCTACCTAAATCTTGACTGGCCTTGTGACAAGTTTTGACTAATTGAGCAAGGTAAAACGGTGCAGTTTCTCAACGTAAACCTTAAAATGTTTGCAACTTGCACCATTACCATGACTCAGTAGTACCGCCATGCAGCTCAGCCAGCACCCACTGCCACACATGTGAATGAGGCCATTACAGACAACCCAGCCCTACAGATGAGCTAGATGGCCACAGCTCCATTTAGTGAAAAAGGTAAGACCTGCAGGTGGACAAACCCCCATGAGCAAAAAATAAAACAGTGCTTATGAAGGCACTAAGTTTTGGTGTAGTTATTACAGAGCATTCGAAAATTGGCTATATATCCCCAACAGTGAGATGAGACAATGGAGTCCCAAAACCTGTTGCATTGGCTTTGGATACAAGCAGTTAGAGGTTTAGAAAGTCGCAATCAAACTTCTGGTGGAGGCTGAAAATCAGAAAGGATATTAAAGTTGTGGCTTCGATGATTGCTTTGTTCTTTCTGCCTATTTTTCAGAAGCATCGAGAATTGCTAATTTAATACTTAGAGAAAATGACATTTTTCTAGGGGTTCTTACAAGAGATCAAACTTTATTTTCCAACTAGCATTGTTCTCTATGTCCTCCAGGCAAAATGAAAAATGCGGGAATGACTAGGTGGCATGGAGGAAATGTCTTGCATCTGAGAACAAGTTAATTATCACCATAATTTGACCTTCTTTTGAAGCCTGATGATTTCAGAGGTTGGGAGTTGCCCTTAGTATTTAATTATGAGATGTGCCATAATTAATAAATAGAATTTTTAAATGTCAATATGTATGAAGAAAGATATTAGTTAACTTATGAACCTTTGGTACTTTATTCCATATTTCTCTGGATAGAAAGTTCCTGAAATGCTAGCTCACAGCAGAGGTGAAGCTAGGAAACAATTGATCATAATGAAAAAGCTTGTGGCTGCCTCCTGTGATGGTAATTAAGTGATCATTTCCACTTGGAGATGATTTTGTACAAAGAATTGTTCATAACATGAGAGCTGTGGTTTACCATAGATCTTATTTGATGATTATAGTGGTATTAATATGGCAATAAGGGAAAGGGTGATTCTAAAAACAAATTTAGGAGAAGAAACTTTTACTGACAATCACAACAACCCCAAATTTGCAAAAACAAGGTAAAAGTACCATTTTGATCATAGCAGAGTATCATATACCAGGCCAACCTCTCTCCTTTTTGCTTTGAGGGCAAATAGAAAAACTGCACAAAATGTAAAATGAATTCACCCAAAGATCATTATAAAGGTAAACTGATGATGAGATCTTACTAGCATAACATAAGGATAGGAAAATGACTAAAGTGAGCCCAGAACTAAGGGATTCATTTTTTTTTAAAGATTTTATTTATTTATTTGACAGAGAGAGAGAGATCACAAGTAGGCAGAGAGGCAGGCAGAGAGAGAGGAGGACGCAGGCTCCCCACAGAGCAGAGAGCCCGATGCGGGGCTCGATCCCAGGACCCTGAGATCATGACCTGAGCCAAAGGCAGCGGCTTAATCCACTGAGCCACCCAGGGGCCCCAAGGGATTCATTTTTATGAGTGCATTCTCTCTCTCTCTTTCTTTCTGTGTGTGCATGTGCGTGTGTGTGTTTTCACCTAATTTTTGTGATAAGAACACTCAACCTGAGATCTAACTTCTTAAATGTTTTAAATGTACAATACTATATGATTAACTATAAGCACAATGTTGTACATAAGCTCTCTAGAACTTGTTCATCTTGTTTGACTTGAACTTATACAACATCTAAGCTTCATCTGCATTATTTACCTTTTTGTGACTGTATTATTTCGCTTAGCACAATGTCCCCCAGGTTCATTTATGTTGTCATATGCTGCAGAGTTCTTTTAAAGCTGAGTAATATTCCATTGCATGCATATGCCACATTTTCTTTATCTGTCCCCACTCAATAGGCATTTACGTTGTTTCAATGCCTTGGTTATTGTGAATAGTAATGAAATGGTAGTGTTAATGGCTCTTCAAAATTCTGATTTCAAGGGCACCTGGGTGGCTCAGCCAGTTAAGCATCTTGGCTTCAGCTCAAGTCATGATCTTAGAGTCATGAAATTGAGCTCCCCTGGAGCTGAGGCTCCCTGCTCAGTAGGGAGTCTGTTTCCCTTCTCCCTTTCACAATAAATAAATAAACAAACAAACAAACAAATAAATCTTTTAAAAATCCTGATTTCAATTCTTTTTGAAAAAATACCCAGAGGTGGGATTGCTGGATCTCACAGTAGTCCAATTTTTGTTTTTTGAGAAACTTTCACGTGATTTTCACCATTTTGCACCTACACTATTTTACATGCCCACCAGCAGTACACAGGGTTCCAATTTTTCCACATCTCCTCAATGCCTGCCTCTTGTTTTGTTTTGATAATAGCCATCCTGGTGGTGTGATGTGATAACTTACCATGATTTTGATTCACATTGCCCTATTACTAGTGACATTGAGTATCTTTGCATTTACTTGGCCATTTGAGTGTGCTCTTTGAGAAATGTTTATTCACGCTTTAACTTTAATTTTTAATTTAATAACCAATTTTTAATGAGTTATTAGGTTTGGGTTTTTTTTTATTGCTATGGAATTACAGGAGTTTCTTATATAGTTTGGAAATTAACATCCTATCAGATATATGGTATGCAAATATTTTCTCCCATTTCTTTTTTTTATTTATTTTAATTTTATTTCCTTTCAGTGTTCCAGAATTCATTGCAATACATGCCCTCCATAATAGCCACCACCAGGCTCACACAACCCCCATCCACTTCCCCTCCAAAACCCTCAGTTTGTTTCTCAGAGTCCTCAGTCTCTCATGGTTTGTCTCACCCTCCAATTTCCCCCAGCTCACTTCTCCTCTCCATCTCCCCATGTCCTCCATGTTATTCCTTATGCTCCACAAGTAAGTGAAACCATATGATAATTGACTCTCTCCACTCCCATTTCTTAAGGTTGCCTTTCACTCTGCCGATTGTTTCCTTTGCTGTACAAAAGCTTCTTAGTTTGATGTGGACCCTCTTACCTAATTTTGTTTTCGTTGCCTATGTTTTTGGTGTCATATCCATGAAATGATTACCAAGTCCAATGTCATGAAGGTTTTTCTCTATGTTTTCTTCAAGGCCCCTAACAATTTCAGTCTTACCTCTAACTCTTTAATTTGTTTTGATAATTTTTTGTGTATGTTGTAAAATAAGGGTCTAATTTTATTATTTTGTATAAGAATATCCAATTTTTCCAGTACTGTTTGTTGAAGAGACTATGCTTCCCTTATTGTGGATTCTTGGCATCCTTCTCAAAGAACAATTGAACATTTATGCAAGGATTTCTTTCTAGGTTCTCTATTCTGTTCCATTGGTCCATTTATCCATGTTTATACCACTACCATACTCTTAATTACTATAGTTTTGTGATATATTTTTTTTAAATCAGGAAATGTGAAACCTCTAGCTTTGTTCTTTCCCAAGACTGACTTGGTTGTTCATGTTTTTTTATGTTCCCATATGAATACACAATTGTTTTTCTATTTCTATAAATAATGCCCTTAGAATTTTTTTAAGATTTTATTTATTTTAGAGAGAGAGAGAGAGCGAGAGCGCAAGGGAGCATAAGCAGGGGGAGGGACAGAAGAGTAAGAAGTAGGCTCTCCACTGAACAGGGAGCCCAATGTGGGGCTAGATCCCAGGACCCTGAGATTATGACCTGAGCAGAAGGCAGAACTTTAACCAACTGAGTTATCCAGGCGCCCCTGCCCTTAGAATTTTAAAAGTATTATATTGAATTTGCAGATTGATTTATGTAGTATGGATATTTTAGCAATATTGTCTTCTAATCCATGAATACAGTCTGTCCATTTGTTTGTGTCTTAACTTCTTTCATCAATGTGTTGTGGTTTTCATTGTAAAAGTCTTTTTCCTGTATAGGGAATTTTATTCCAAAGTATTTTATTATTTTTAGTGCTATTATAGATGGTACAAAGGTCAATTCACCAGAAAGATATAATTACCATGATATATGCACTCAACTTTATAGTGATTGCCCAATATCTGGTAGTTTACTATAACCATGAAATAATGGGTGTCCTGAAAATTTTTTAGTCAATAAATGTGAAATGTGATAGGATAAGACATTAAAAAGAGAAGTGAGGTACCTTAATGTTTTTCTCACTTTATGAATTTTGAGCAAAACAATAAACATATGCTTTTGTAGGAAATGATTTCTTTTAAAAAAATGAGGTGACAATGTTTTGATCTTTCCTACCTTGAGTTTTGGATCTGTGTGTAATCATTCCTCTATCTTCTTCTAACCCCATGAGGTTCAGTTATTACATATTGTTATAAACTTTATATTGCAGAGTTGTTAGAAACCTGGGAACCCTGGGCTTTAGGCAAAGCCATGGATAAGAAGTGCCTTCCAAGTAGTAAGTATGGAATTTCCATCTTGAACAGAATGTATTGACTGCTTAACACGGAGAATGAAAAGGCATGAGAAGGGACAGTAAAGAGTAACCAAGAAACATATCAAAGATAAATTAACAACAGGACAGGAGAATTTGGGGAAAGTGGAAAGAGTAATTTAAAAAGCAAGAGGACTGTGTGGGAAGAGCCAAGATGCCCTTCAACAGGCAAATGGATAAAGATATGGTCCATATATACAATGGAACATTACACCTCCATCAGAAAGGATGAATACCCAACTTTTATATCAACATGGACGGGACTGGAAGAGATTATGCTGAGTGAAATAAGTCAAGCAGAGAAAGTCAATTATCTTATGGTTTCACTTACTTGTGGAGCATAAGGAATAACATGGAGGGTGTTAGGAGAAGGAAAGGAAAAGTGAATTGGGGGAAATCAGAGGGGGAGATGAACAATGAGAGACTGTGGACTCTGAGAAACAAACTGAGGGTTTTGGAAGGGAGGGGGGTGGGGATGAATGAACCTGGTGGTGGGTAATTTGGAGGGCACGTGTTGCATGGAGCACTGAGTGTGGTGTTTAAACAAGGAATCTTAGAACACTGAAAAAATAAAATTAAATTTAAAAAAATAAATAAAAGCAAGAGGACAAATTAAATGGATTTAAAGATTTAATGAACACCTGTGATTTAGGGGAAGTGATGGAAGGATGCTACAGAAGAGAAAGAACCCTATGAATTACATAACCTAGTTCCCAACACTGGAGTACTGATCCTGAGCTTCCTTTAAAGTCATTTTTGCTGTTGGCCCAACTGATCCCATGGTAACCAACATTAAGGCAGTTATTTTCAAAGTATCACATTTAAACACTTAGGGCACCAGAAGGTTACTGCACACCTATGTAATGTAATCATAAAGATAAACTTTAAACTGCCTCTCAGCCTTTCATACTTCTCTATCTTTATCTGTATGTCCGTCTGTCTATCCTGTTATCTCATTTCAATCCAATGAACTATTTTGAACATGGAAAGTTAATTGATTTGAGCATATCTATAACAGTACAATACTGGAAAGGAAGGAGGGGTTACATCATAGCCTCTCAGCAACCAAAGGTTAAAATAGAAGAGGAAAGAGGAAGGAATAAAGAAATGATATAGAGGGGAAGAAGGACAAAAGAAAAGAAGGAGGAAAAGGAGGGGGAAAACCAAGAGGACCTAAAACTAATAAGTACTTTAAAAATGTAATTAAATTTTATTATAGCCATTTCTAAGACTTTGGCTTAAATCTCCAAGTTCTAGACTCTCTGTTAGATTCTATTACATTTGGAGGCAAGGTTTTTATTTTTTCACCTAGGATAACATTTGCAACTATTAAAACATAAATATTTGCTGGCTAATTCATTATGCACATCTAGTCCTACTTAGAATAAATGGTGGCAAAACTCTAATTAGTGCTGGTTTATTTTATGTGTGAGTTGGCAGCATTTTAAAAAGTGAATTTTATGAAATGACTCAGTGTGGTCTTCCCTGCAGTGGAGCTTAAACTTAGAACAAAATCCTGCTTATGCTTTACAACTAGCTGTTGATTTATTTTATGTTGTTTTATTTCTCCTTTAAATTCCTTGACCCAAAGCTTGTTGCCAGAGGCACCTCTCTTGGCTTGTGTTTTCATCACAGGGTTTTGTTCATTTGTCATATCATAAAAACAAAAGGTTATTCTCCAGGAAATGGAAAATTTATGAAAGAGGCAATTTGGGATAGTGGCTAAGTATCCCCTACCTTTTAGGTCAACTCTCCCCAAAAACTGTCTTGTGGGTACTTTGAGCTTCATTAGCAGTCAAAACATACTTTTATTGTCCGTGATATGTGGTAACCATGACAGTAATTTTTGTTGCTGTGCAATTGGTAGTCTAACACTTACCTGTGAGGCCTGAAAGCTGTTTGAAGATGTGAGCAAATGTGTGTTGCTAAAACCAGAAAAAGGAATTGGTCAAACACTTTTAAGTGTCCATTGCTAACCATAGCCTGCTGTTTCTTCCCACTGCTCTCTGGTAGTTCCTGGACTGAACTTTTATTTCCAAAACTGTCTATGCGGAATAACTGGAAATGAAATATCATTCCTCAAGGTTGGATTGGTTTACCTAAAATTTTTCTCTTGGATTCCTACCTCTGCAAAGAATGAGAAGGCAATGTTGAAAGCCTTAAGATAAATCTTTCAATCATTACTACTTACAAATAGATAAATGTTGACGATCAGCCTGAGGCAAAATCAAGAACTAGAGGATGTTGAGGGCTTTTTTTTCCCCTCTGGTGGGAGGTTGGGGCAACCTGAGGGTTTTGAAGGGTCAGGGGTGGGAGGTTGGGGGAACAGGTGGTGGGTAATGGGGAGGGCACGTTTTGCATGGAGCACTAGGTGTTGTGCAAAAAGAATGAATACTGTTACGCTGAAAAAATAAATAAAATGGAAATTTAAAAAAAAGTCAATGCACTGCCTCTGTATTTGCTGCCAATGCCTGAGGCAGGGCTCACATCCTAGCAGTGGAAGTATCCTGTGGTCTCCAGTGAATACACTGCATATGCCTTCCAATTTAGAGAATACCCCTCCCTTGATTCACTGGGAAGCCTCAGAGTCCCATAGAATGGGAAGTTGACAGAGTAGTGCCAGGACTCTCTATTTCTCAGTATCTTGCACTCAGTGAGCTAAGTCTCTGTGGCGGATTTGCACTTTTCTGATCTTTCATCACTCACTTCTTACTTAATTTCTCCAAGAAGATGACCAAAGAGTTCCCCTAGAAATCATTTTCCTCCCAGTCAATCTTTGTTGCTTTTTTCACAACTTCATCGGTGGGGAAAATAGGATGGATTTTAAGAAGTTCTCAAAGGGAAATGCTGGAGCCCAATTTTTTTTTTTTAAAGATTTTATTTATTTGACCAGAGAGAAATCACAAGAGAGGCAGGCAGAGAGAGAGGAAGGGAAGCAGGCTCTCCGCTGAGCAGAGAGCCCAACGTGGGGCTCGATCCCAGGACCCTGAGATCATGACCTGAGCCGAAGGCAGCGGCTTAACCCACTGAGCCACCCAGGTGCCCCTGGAGCCCAATTTTTTGTCAAGTCTTACATGCAATGTTTGATGCAGCTGGCCTGACAATAACACAGTCTATGCTCCAGATGTTCCAAGAAAAATGTAAGCTGTTGTATAATACAGACTGTGTGCTTTGAGAGGGAAACCCTGGTAAGGAAAGTTTTCATGGAAGGGGTAGCATTTGAACTGGGCCTCCTATGATATTTTAGATTTTAATAGACTAGGGTGCTACCAAAGACAAAGAAAATGAGAGGCTTTCAATGAAAGATAATTTTAAATTTAGCACATTATAAGCATGGTTAAGTTTTCTATGTAGAAATAACCACTAAAAAATAGAAGGAGGAGGAGGAGGAGAAAGAAATAACCACTAAAACAATTGGAATTACAGAACCAGAATGCTACTATGTAGGTCTCATAATTTTTGAATTATAATCCTTCAATAAAACAAATCCACAAGTCATAAAAAGTTGAAATGTCAGAATATGGTCAAATAAAATGTCACAGCACAATGAATAAGAGTTTTCAATGAAAATTAGTGAACTAAGGAATTTAAGAAGTCACAATGAATAGAGATACCTGAGTGGCTCAGTCAGTTGGGCAGCTGCCTTCTGTTCAGGTCATGATACCAGGCCTGGGATTGAGCCCCGCTTTGAGCTCCCTGCTCAGTGGGAAGCCTGCTTCTCCCTCTCCCACTCCTCCTGCTTGTGTTCCCTCTCTTGCTGTGTCTCTCTGTCAAATAAATAAATAATATCTTAAAAAAAAAAGAAGTCACATTGAATAAATACTCTTTTCAGGGCAAAAACACCACCATAGAATCTTGGATTCTGTTCCATTCCTGCCTTCAGAATATCATCCAATTTCCTCTCATTCATAGATTTTAAGGAAAAAGCATTCTGAGATGCGAGTTGCCAGCTTTCCCTTGAAATTGTGTCTAGTGAGAACATTTCTTCTTAGAGAACTAAGACTTCTAAACCATCAGAGACCTAAGTTGTATTTTATTATGTGTAATGATAAGTGGAATGACTCCTCTCTTTTTATTTTTTAGAACCCAAACCATTAAATTCTATCTATAAAAGAAATAGAAATATATATTAGTATAGGAGATTCAGAAATAAATCCTAAGATACAACGTAAAATACTTGCGAAGTGTTCTAAATAGGTCTTCAGAAAACTATTCTCCCATTCTTTGGGGCTAGTAGGTCATCCCTGCCATTCTGTCAGGCAGGGAAGAGGTATAAGGAGGGAACTGTGAATTGAATTGGCCATTGGTCTATTGTTATATTTTATTTGCTCTAAAAGTAGGTTCTTGTTCACAAGAAGTGCTGTGGAGAATTTCTTGACAGCGGTATAGAACAGCTGCTAAAATCATGAAAGGTAGTTTGGACAGGATAACTATTGGCAGTGAAGGCAAATCTATCTCCAGAATGTGTCTATTCCAAAAAGAACAAATTGCTTTCCCTTCTGTGATGGAAATAATTGAATACAATCAAATTGTCACCAGGTGGCTGGCTTGCACATTGGGAAACATTACCATATTGTTGACTCAGTGTCATTTTCTGTTGTTGACATGTTGGGTACTCACCAATAGTTACAGCCACATCATCTGTAGTGAGTAGAAGCCATGTTGTTCAGTCCATGCATGACTGCCATGCCTGCTTCCATGGCCAATTGGTTCATCAGCCTTTTTAGCAATGACTAGAATGGCCGAGCAAAGTGATTCACTGACAACCACATAATTTGTCATCTTGTCCAGATGATTATTGGGAGCCTTGTCTGCTGTGTTTGCTGTTTGGTGAACATTTACACAAGACAAAAATGCTCCTACACTTTGGGCCCATTCCATGAGGTCTGCTCAAGTTGCCTTGTCACCAATTTTCCAATATATTTCTAAGTTCATAACCACTCAGCTAAATCATTAGCCACTGTTCAAAAAAACAGTGTGAATCTGGTATTTCTCTACCTCTTTTTAGAGAAAAAATAAACAGGTACACTCCTCTAACTTCTGCTTTCTAGAAAATTTCCCTTCACCCATGTTCTTATGTATTGCACCCAAGTGGGAGACTGCTATAGTCATCCACTTTTAAATGTTCCTATTATATCATGTAGAACCATCTATAAACTAAATATAAATTTTTCTTCATCAAACAATTTGTCATGGTTGCTGACATGAAAATTCCTCATAAAACCACGCATGTGGGTTCACAGAAAGGAGGCAGTACTTTCAAAGTAGATGTATAAAAGTCTAAACCTCTTGCTCATGTAAGTTGACTATGTCTTCAGAATCTGTTCAAGCCCAATATAATCTATGCTCCTTCTACTTAATGATAGAGTGCTACTGAAAATGCCAAATTTTATGGCTTCTGTGGTCAGAAAACATCCACGTTATGATAGGCATTTCAGATGGAAGATACCTTAGGGGTCCTGGTCAAATCTTCCTTCTTTAGTAGGAACTAATATTAATCCATCAGTTATTTTGCTACTTTTGTTATTTTCAAACAAAGAAGAGTTATCTTCAAAATATGGAGTGGATTTGCTTCCAATTATAAAAATATGTGCTATAGTTTCTATAAAATAACCTAACTGCCACAGACACCTAATATCCTAATATCCTAAGTGCACCTAAATATCCTGGTTCATAGTTCTTACTGGTGGTGCAATTTTTTTTCAGAATTCGAGAACCTTCTATTGTTCCGATCCCAGTCAAAACAGTAAGTTTTAGAGTTATTTGGTAAGTGTATTGTGGCAGCATGTTGTTATATATTTGTGTTATATGTTGCCTATAAAATACAGAAGGCATTATGCTATTTTCCTGGTGGTAGGAGATTCCAGATAAGTCCCTTGTCATTTGCTTATTGTAGGTATCTTTTCATGGCTCAGATCAAGGAACATCCTGAAACTTAATCAAAGGGCCAGAACCTGAATTTTCATGGGGTTTTATTTTGCATCCTTATGCAGGCATGTAGCTTTCTGGGGGCATTCAATGCATCATAATGGTATCCTTAATAGAATGGACCAGCATGATGTCTTGTGAACTGGCAAAATCAAAGAACTCTCTATATCCTACATTTTAAGAAAGATATGGGGAGTTGATAGATCCCTAAAGAAAGTGAACACAACTTTTCTTCCCCCCTTTCTATGTGAAATCAAATGGGCCTCATTGTTTATATTTATAGGAAAAGAGTTACACAAGCATTCATGGGACCATTAGTTGCCTGCCAGGTACCAGGGCCTCTATATCCTCTAGAAAAGTGATTGCATCTGGGACAGTGACTGATTGGAGTCTCCAGCTGTATAAATTTATGATAACACATGGTTATTTCAAAATCCATCCTAGTTACTTTATCCTTAGTCCATGTTAGTTGCTGCCTTTTAGTCTGTGATATCATTGCCACTTTGTATTCCTGTCATATCGTTCACTTCGTTTTACTGTCTTTCTCACCAGACCATGAACTCCTTGACACTAGAACATATGCCATATCTGCATTTTCCATGTTCCTAAAACATAGTAAGCACTTAAAATCATCGGTGGATTTTAGCTTAATCAAAAGCTTGTAAAATGCATTTTATTAGTAAAAATGTCTGTTTTAAATTTTTTCCCTTACCTGAAATGTTTAAATATATAAAATGTTTTGTAAAATGTTTCCAATATGTCAAAATTTTTAACTATATTATGACCTTTAGATAGTCAATGTTTTTATAGTATGAGTATATATAAGATTAAAACAAATGTTTCCTTGCTTGCTTTGGGTTTTCCAAATAACTGCTTAACTATAAAAAATCATGAAGTATTAAGATATAGGTCTATTAGACAGTTTCCATAAACTAACATAACACATTTTTAAATTAGTTTGAAAACTGAGAAAAGAAATGTTTAGTTCTTTAGAAAACTTTCAAGCTTCTAAGTGTCAAGTGATGCATTTCTATTCCTGCAATTTTAATTCTATTTTAGATATATTCAGGTAATAATACCCATATCAAAGCATCTAATTTATATCTAAGTAGTATTTTTGTATTAGTAGCTTCTGGCCCACTAATTTTTATTTCAACCATGAATATAATGCCCTAAACATTAGTATAGGAAAGGAACTATATCTCAAAATATTCAAACTATGATAGTCACCAAAAATGCCCATAATTTTTATAACATTTTGATATATATCGAAAGCCATTTGAATATATGTCATAGTACTTAAGCTTATGCTTCTCCCAATTTTTTTAGAAAATGATGAATATGACTTTGATTCATAGAAATCTACCTTGTAAGCATTAATACAAAATCTACTTTTAATATCAAGATGGAAACTTATAAGAATGTTGATATAAACTCAGGTTTGTGTTAATTTACTTGAACTATATATAAATATAATCCCAGATTTTAAAGTATATTATATATGTTTATATGTATTCTGTTTATCTATCTAATACTTTTCAATATCTCTGCTTCACAAAAGATAACCATTTTTGAAGCCTAGTAAGTGAGGTTTTGCTAAATTGAAAACAACAGTAAACAGTTCTCAGTGAGTAAATACTTTATTTTAAAGTATAGCATGCACAGTTAATCATTTATTAAATATTTATATCAACTTTTATAACACTGCATTTGAACTAACATGTACAATCTTGGGCCCTGTCATTACTAACATTGTCAATAATACTTGTTACAGTGTTATAAAAACTTAGATATATATAAATATCTAACTTATATTTTATAAGTAAGTTGTTATATGTAACCCTAATGGTAACCACAAAACAAAAACCTACAGTAAATACCCAAAAGATAAAAAGAAAGGAATAAAAACATACTACTAAAGAAAGTCATCAAACCACAGAGAGCAAGATAAGAACAAAAGAACCACAAAAACGGGTGGAAAACAATAAACAAAATGGCAATAAGTACACATCTATCAATAATTATTTTAAATGTAAATGAACTAAATTCCTCAATCAAAATATGTGGAGTGGCTAAATGAATAAAAAACAAAACCCATCTAATTGTTGCCTAGAAGAAATGTAAGGACTTTTAAATGCAAGAACACACACAGACTTAAAGAGAAGAGTTGGGAAAATATATTCCATGCAACTGGAAACCAAAAGAAATTTGGAGGAGCTACCCTTACACCAGACAAAACAGACTCTAAAACAAAGACTCTATGTAATAAAAGGTGAAGAAGGGCATTGCATAATGATAAAAGGGGTTGATCCAACAAGATGATATAACATTTGTAAACATTTATGTACCCCACATGGGAGCACCTAAATATACAAAGCAAGTATTAACAGGCCTAAAAGAAGAACAAAAACATAATGATATTAGGGCACTTTCACCAATGAATATATCATCCAGTGATAAAATCAACGAGGAAATATTGACTCTAAATGACTTAGACCAGATGGATGTAATAGATATTTATAGAACATTCTATCTAAAAGCAGAATATAGGTTCTTCTCAAATATACATGGAGCATTCTCCAGTGCAGATTGTATGTTAGTCCACAAAACGAGTCTTAATAAATTGAAGATGATTGAAATCATATTAAGCATCTTGTCTGACCACCATGGTACAAAAAATATCTATTGCAAGAAGAAAACTGGAAAATTCACAAATATGTTGAGTTTAAGCAACATGCTATTCAACAACTAACGGTTCAAAAAACAAATCAGAAGAAAGGAAAAAAAAACCTTTAGATAAGTGAAAATGGAAATATTATATACCAAAATGTATAGATTCAGCTAAAGCAGTTCTAAGACAGAAGCACATAACAACACAGGCCTATCTCAACAAACAAGAGAAGTCTCAAATAAACAACCCAGCTTTACACCTCAACAAACTAGGGGGGAAAAAGGACAAATGAAGTTCAAAGTTAGTAGAAGGAAGGAATGATAAAGAGTAGGGCAGAAGTAAAATAAATAGAGACTAAAAAGATAATAGAAAAAGGTCAGTGAAAGAGCAGATTCTTTGAAAAGGTAAACCAAATTGAAAAAACTTCAGCTAAACTCACCAAGAAAAAAGAGGGAGGACTTCAATGAGTAAAATGAAAAATGAAGGAGGTATTTCAACTGATACCACAGAAATACAAAGGACCATAAAAGACTATTATTTACAATTATATGTTAACTAACTGGGCAAACTAAAATAAATAGATAAATTCCCAGAAATATAACCTACCAAGACCAAACCTTAAATAAATAAAAAACCTGAAGAAATCTATTACTAGTAAGGAGATTGAAACAGTAATCAAAAACATTCCAACAAACAAAAGTCTAGGAGCAGATAGCTTTATTGGTGAGTTCTACCACTCAAAGAAGAATTCATACCAATCCTTCTCAAACTCTTCTAAAAAATTAAAGAGGAGGGAACATTTCCAAAGTTATTTTGCAAGACCAGGATTAGCCATATATCAAAACCAGAGAAGAATGTCGCAAGGAAAGAAAATTATAAGCCAATATACATGATGAATGTAGATGCAAAATCCTCAAAAAATATTAGCAAACTAAATTCAATAATACATTAAAAGATCATACCCCATGATCAAGTGGGATTTATTCCAGGAATACACGGCTGTTCAGCATCTGCAAATTAGTCAATGTGATATATCACATTAACAAAATCAAGGATACAAACCATATGATCATCTAAACAAAGAAAAAGCATTTGATAGAATGCAACATTCATTTATGATCAAAACACAACTAAAGCAGACACAGTTGGGATATGCCTCAACATAATAAAGGCCATAGATGATAAGTCCAGAGCTAACATTATACTCAAGATCAGGAACAAGACAAGAATGCCCACACTCACCACTTTTGTTGAACATAGTATTGGAAGTCCTAGCCAGAGCAATTAGAGAAGAAAAAGAAATAAAAGGCATCCAAATTTGAAAGAAAGAGGTAAAATTGTCACTATTTCAAATGACAAGATACTATACATAGAAAATCCTGAAGACTCCATTAAAAAACTATTAGAATTAACAAATTAATGCATAAATTTAGAGGTTATGAAACCAATACAAAAAAAATCTATTATATTTCTATACATTAATAACCATTGGAAAGAGAAATGAAGAAAGCAATCTTATTTACAGTTATATTAAAAAGAATGAAATATCTAAGAATAAATTTAACCAAGGATTTGAAAGACATGTATACTGAAAACTACAAGACATTAAGGGAAAAAATCGAAGAAGATACAAATTAAAGGAAGGATTCCATAAATGGAGAGACGCTCATGGATTGAAAGAATTATTATTGTTAAAATGTTCATAATACCCAAAGTAGTCTACATATCCAATGCAATCTCTATCAAAATTCTTTTTTCACAGAAATAGAAAAAACAATCTTAAAATGTGTAGAGAACCGCAAAAGACCTCAAATAACCAAAGAAATCTTGAGAAAAAAGAATAAAGCTGGAGGAGCCATGGTCTCTCCCTGATTTCAAACTCTATTACAAAGTTATGATAATTTAAATAATGTGGTATTGGAATAAAAACAGATGAAGGCAAGAATAGCTCAGAAATAAATCGTTGCTTATATAATTTTCAACAAAGGAGACAAGAATATACAGTGAGGAAGGGTTAGTCTCTTCAGTAAGTGGTGTTGGGAAAACTGGATAGCCTCATGCAAAAGAATGAAACTGGACCATTATCTTACACCATACTCCAAAATTAAAAAGGATTAAAGACTTGAGCATAAGACCTGAAACCGTAACAATCTAGAAGAAATTATGACTGGTAAGCTTCTTAAAATTGTATGAACAATTATTTGTTTATTTATTTATTTATTTTGTCACCAACGTAAAAGCAACAAAAGCAAAAATAAACTGGTGAGATTACATTAAGCCTAAAAGCTTCTTTACAACAAAGAAAACCTCAACAGGTACATGAAAAGATACCCAACCTCCCTGATCATCAGGCAAACACAAAACTGCGGTGAGTTATCACCTCACACCTGTTATCAAAAAGATAAGAAATAAGAAGAAAGAACAAGCATTGGGAGAATGTCAGGAAAAGGAAACCCTTGTCCACTATAGGTAGGAAATATAAAATGATGCAACTGCTAAGGAAAAGAGTATGGAGTTTCCTCAAAAATTAAAAACAGAACTACTTTATAATCTAGCAATACTATTTCTGGATATTTATCTGAAGAAAAAAAAACACTAACTCAAAAAGATAAATGTACCTCCTTGTTAATTGCAGCAGTATTCAGAATAACCAAAATATGGAAACAACCTAAGTGTTCACAGATGATTGACAGAGGAATGGTTAAAGAAATTATGGTATACACACATAATGGGATATTATTTCAGCCATAAGATAGAAGACAATCTTGACATTTGCAGCAACATGGATGGAACTTAAGGACATTATGTTAACTGAAATAAGCCAGACAGAGAAAGACTATATTGGATGGTATCATTTGTAGGAAGAATGTGAAAAAAAAAAGTCAGACACACTGAAACAAAGTAGAAAAATGACTTCCAGGGGCTGGGGAATGGACGAAACAGGGAGAGGTTAGTAAAAGTGTACAAACTTTCAGCTATTAAAAAAAAAAGTCAGTAATAGTTATATATACAAATTTCTAATTATATGCATAGCATCTCAAAAACCTTGTGTCACTTTTATTTATTTAAAAAATTTTCATTAATATATAATGTATTATTTACCCCAGGGGTACAGGTCTGTGAATCATCAGTCTTACACAATTCACAGCACTCACCATAGCACATACCCTCCCCAATGTCCATTACCCTATCCCTAGGCCCCCTTCCACTCCAACAACTGTTTGTTTCCAGAGTTGAGAATCTCTTACGGTTTGTCTCCCTGGTATCACTTTTAAACATATAGATTCTAATTAAGTTGGTCAAGTCCAGAGATTATGACCTAAATCTTTTAATTCATTTATCAACTATATTATTTTTATTAATGGAAACTAGTATTTTGGAATCAAAATTCAAGTTGAAAAATTTTAAAAAGCATTCCAAGCAGTATAGTGAGCTGTTAGTATCCTATGAATAAATTATGATTATCCCAATTTGTTTTAGAATTTTCTTGCATATATTTGTGTTCCCACATAGTCTCATAAAGCCCATATTCACTGTATGTTCTAAAGGTTTCTGAATGACCTACTTGTCAAACAAAACAAATTTGGAATTTGGGTTTAGACAAATCTGAACATTAAGTCTGGCTTTATTTAAAAAAGTGAAGTGACTCTAGGGACACCTGGGTGGCTTCGTTGTTAAGCATCTGCCTTTGGCTCAGGTCATGAACCCAGCCAGCATCCTGGGACTGTGTCCCAATGGGGCTCCCTGCTTGGCAGGAAGCCTGCTTCTCCCTCTCCCACTCCCCCTGCTTGTGTTCCTTCTCTCCCTGTGTCTCTCTCTGTCAAATAAATAAATAAAATCTTAAAAAGAAAAGCGATGTTACTCTACACAACATATTCAATTCCTATGAACCTTATATTTTATTTGTTAAAATGAAGATAAATATTATGCTGCTCCAAATTAGGTTAGAGTAAGTGGAATTATACATGGAATTATATACTTAGCTTGGTGTTTGGCACATGATAAATGCTTAATAAATTTAGCTTTTATTATATTCTTTATGAGGCACTACTTTAGGCACATTCACATACTTACAAAACACCTCACCATTATTAATATCAAAACAAGAAATAAAAGCCATATTTGTGTCTCATCCATATTTCAAGCATATTATACTTACATGAGGTCAAATAAACCTCAGAAGTAAGAGAAGAAAAAAAAAAACAAAAAAAACAATTACATCTAATCTGGAGGTGTGGGTGACCCATTGCCGGGCATGGAGCATTAATAGAAAGGAAATGTCCCTCTCAATCCCATAGCTTGGTGGTAACTGAAAGACATATGTGCTCATCCTCTTTTAACACCAGGGTAAACCAACTGCTCTTTTCCCATGAGAAGTCTCTGTGGTACATGTCAAGGAGCTGACTCTCAGAATTCCCCTGTCAGCTGAAAGATTCAAGACTTGCATTAACTACCCAATTTGTACCATATAAGGCAGGCTACTTCCCCGTGAATGGTATCCATGATATATTGTTTCAAGCTGCCAACCACTTTACAAAGGAAGCTCCCACTGTGCATGCAAATTTGGGTAATTACTCTTCCTGTTGTATACACTTGTTATTGTGTTATGCTTACTTAAAGAATACAGGTTCTATATAGAAATGTATATCTCTATCATTTAATTAAGGGCAGGTAACATTATCCTTAGTCTAGAGTAGATGTGTGAGTTTTAGAACCATTAAAGGCCTTTTAGAAAAAATAAGTAATGTATCTAGACAGAGTGTGGTACAAAAATTCCTTTAATATGAGCTACTTTAAATAGGGTAAAATTGAACTACTTTTATTGTGGAGCACTTTTAAGAACCTATGCATAAATGATACAAATATATCTTTTTAATCACTGTTTTTTTCTAATAATAAAAAAATCTAAAAGCTTAAATTTTGTTCAGTTCTCTGCTTAATACTTCTTGGTGACATAAATTATTACACACTTATATGACTTTAGTAATCCTTTTATTTTCAGACTAGAAATGGATCAAGACATAAAGCCAAAAATATATCCCATCTTATATCTTATTGTGAAAAAATGTAAGATTCTTGTCTCGATTCTTTTTTTCCAGACCAGGGTCCAGCTGTATCTTTTAAACTGTTCTTATAAACTTACTCTAGTTCATAATCATTGTCCTTTCACCACAGGGATTGGCCTTTGCTAATTTCATAAGAAAGCAGAGGACCCAAAGGAGCTTTTCCTAAAGGATTTCATGGAAAAATTATTTTTCCAATGTATCAAACACACACACGTGCGCACGTGCACACACACTTTAGAGTTAAATAAGTCTGAGAAACTTTTGGATAAAATAAGTTCAATAAAGTCTGCTTACCCCAAGATAATGAAGATAAATTCCTATATTATCTTCTGGATTATTGTTTTGCTTTTCAAATTCAGATGTACCATTGACCTGAAATTTTGTATGCTAATTTTACATACAGTACAAGTACCATTTCCCTAAAATCATTTCCCACAACTATCCAGGACTACAATTATTATAAATCACATGGTCATATGTACTAGATTCTAGCTGTAGGCCCTCTATCATGTTCCTTTTGTTTTTCCTTGTACTCTTGTCTTATTATCTTAATCATTGTAACTTCATTATAATTAGAGCAAGGCTTCCCACCTTTAATATACTTAGTTATCATTGGTCATTGACATTTACACTTAAAAGTTAGAATAAACTTATTAATTTCCTCTAATATTCACATACTCAAATAGACTTACAAAACTGGGGAAATATTGCAAATGATTGGGTTTGAACTGAATTTATTAATCAGTTTAGGAAGAACTCCTATCTTTAAAATGTTGTCTTCTAATCCCTGGGACAGGTTTTCCACTTATTTAGTTCTTTAAATTTGTTTTATAATTTCCTGTAAAGAGATATCTTACAATTTTAAGATCAATCCAAGATATTCACTAAATGCAATCGGTATTAGTATTAATATGTCTATATATATTTAATAATGCTATGGTTATTATTAACTCTCACAATTTTTTAACTTGAAGGTGACATACAGAAATTTAATTGGTTATTTCTATGTTTGTTTGTTTGCCTAATATGGAGCCTGAACTCACAACCCTGAGATCAAGAGTCCCATGTTCTACTGACTGAGCCATCCAGGCACACTTAGCTGGTTACTTTTATATCTTCCTTTTATACAGTAGCTTTGCAAAATATCAATCATTGATTTTTATATTCAATTAGATATTATTTTTGATATATATCAAACAGAGCCATATAATTTGGTTTATAAATAGATTTATCTTAGATTTAATTTATCTGGATCACATCTCTTTCTTAATATTTTTATTTTGCTTTTTTGAATAATTATTACAATAAAAAAGCCCATGGGAAATAATATATCATGTTATATATAAAATATATCACATATTACATAGCTAATATTTCCACATCCATTGTATATCTGAAATCATAATTTCCCCCCCTTCATCTTTTCCATATTTTGGCCAAATTGAAGTCTACATAGAATGTTCCTCAAAACTCTAAAAGTGCAATGGATTGATGGTATTCTTCAATAAAAGAGTTCTGGATGAGTACTGAATTGACTTTTATAAGGAACCTGGCTTCTTAAGGAATCCAAATGGACTTAAATTTCAACTGCTCATCCATGAGATACAAGTTAAAGAAATCTGTTAGGAAAAACTAGAGTGCTTTTCATTAAGACTGATCAGGAAAAAAAGGAAACTAAGTGTACAAAATGGAAACTCAACCAACAGAGAATGGAGAAATCTGGGTTTGTACTCTGGGATTCTCCCATGTAGTTTAAAAATCCATGGGAGATCTGAAAATATGCAGGGAATGATCCTAATCTTTTGATACCGGTTGAGACCTGATTTATGACCCAGGATGTGATCTATTCTGGAGAATGTTCCATGTGCACTAGAGAAGAATGTGTATTCTGTTGCTTTGGGATGAAATGCTCTGAAAAACAACCTGAGGGTTTTGAAGGGGCGGGGCAGGGGGGTGGGAGGTTGGGGGAACCAGGTGATGGGTAATAGGGAGGGCGCGTATTGCATGGAGCACTGGGTGTTGTGCAAAAACAATGAATACTGTTACGCTGAAAAAATAAATAAAAAAAAATTAAAAAAAAATCCATGGGAGAGACCAGGCCCTGAGAGAACATTGTGTCCACTTTGAAAGACCTTCCAGAAATGGCAGTCTTTACAGAATTCTACTTTAAGAAAAAGAGCAGAATGTGTGAGACTCAAAGAGCTGTAACTCCCTCAAAAAACAAGATGAGGGCCGGAGACTGGGAGGCCGCCATTTTCATTCCCGTCCTCCGGAACTCTACGGAAAGCGTTCAGGGAACAGAAGCTCCCAAAAGCAAACCCGAGCCGATTACTTAGTTCGGCCACCGGTAAGGGCGGTGCAATCCCGCCTCGGGCAAAGACACTTGAGAGTCACTACAACAGGCCCCTCCCCCAGAAGATCAACAAAATATCCAGCCAGGACGAAGTTCATCTATCAAGGAGAAAGCAGGTTCAATTCCTAAGACAGTAGAGCAATTCCAGAGGAGGAGAAAGCAAAGCACGGAACTCATGGCTTTCTCCCCATGATTCTTTAGTCTTGCGGCTACATCAATTTTTTTTTACTTTTTTCAATTTTTTTTTCTTTTTTCAATTTTTTTTCTTTTTTCTTTTTTCTTCTTCTGCTAAATTTTTTAAAACTTTTACCCTTTTCTTTTTTAACGTTTTTTGACTAGTTCATATAAATATATATATTTTTTCCTTCTTTTTTATATTTTTTTATTTGTTTTATTTTTTAAATTTTTTTTTCTTTTTTTTTTTCAGAACCTGTTTTTATCCCCTTTTCCCCCCCCCCACAATTTGGGGTCTGTTCTGATTTGGTTACAGTGCATTTTTCTGGGGTCTTTGCCACCCTTTTAGTAGTTTATTTGATCCTTCATATCCTCTTATCTGGACAAAATGACAAGGCGGAAAAAATCACCACAAACAAAAGAACAAGAGACAGTACCGAAGGCTAGGGACCTAATCAACACTGACATTGGTAATATGTCAGATCAAGAGTTCAGAATGACGATTCTGAACATTCTAGCCGGGCTCAAAAAAGGCATGGAAGATATTAGAGAAACCCTCTCTGGAGATATTAAAGCCCTTTCTGGAGAAATTAAAGAACTAAAATCTAACCAAGTTGAAATCAAAAAAGCTATTAATGAGGTGCAATCAAAAATGGAGGCTCTCACTGCTAGGATAAATGAGGCAGAAGAAAGAATTAGTGATATAGAAGACCAAATGACAGAGAATAAGGAAGCCGAGCAAAAGAGGGACAAACAGCTACTGGACCATGAGGGGAGAATTCGAGAGATAAGTGACACCATAAGACGAAACAACATTAGAATAATTGGGATTCCAGAAGAAGAAGAAACAGAGAGGGGAGCAGAAGGTCTATTGGAGAGAATCATTGGAGAGAATTTCCCTAATATGGCAAAGGGAACAAGCATTAAAATCCAGGAGATGCAGAGAACCCCCCTCAAAGTCAACAAGAATAGGTCCACACCCCGTCACCTAATAGTAAAATTGACAAGTCTTAGTGACAAAGAGAAAATCCTGAAAGCAGCCCGAGAAAAGAAGTCTGTAACATACAATGGTAAAAATATTAGATTGGCGGCAGACTTATCCACAGAGACCTGGCAGGCCAGAAAGAGCTGGCATGATATATTCAGAGCACTCAACGAGAAAAACATGCAGCCAAGAATACTCTATCCAGCTAGGCTATCATTGAAAATAGAAGGAGAGATAAAAAGCTTCCAGGACAAACAAAAACTGAAAGAATTTGCAAACACCAAACCAGCTCTCCAGGAAATATTGAAAGGGGTCCTCTAAGCAAAGAGAGAGCCTAAAAGTAGTAGATCAGAAAGGTACAGAGACAATATACAGGAACAGTCACCTTACAGGCTAATAATGGCACTAAATTCATATCTCTCAATGGTTACCCTGAATGTTAATGGGCTAAATGCCCCAATCAAAAGACACAGGGTATCAGAATGGATAAAAAAACAAAACCCATCAGTATGTTGCCTACAAGAAACTCATTATAGACGCGAAGACACCTCCAGATTTAAAGTGAGGGGGTGGAAAACAATTTACCATGCTAATGGGCATCAGAAGAAAGCTGAGGTGGCAATCCTTATATCAGATCAATTAGATTTTAAGCCAAAGACTATAATAAGAGATGAGGAAGGACACTATATCCTACTCAAAGGGTCTGTCCAACAAGAAGATCTAACAATTTTAAATATCTATGCCCCTAACGTGGGAGCAGCCAACTATATCAACCAATTAATAACAAAATCAAAGAAACACATCAACAATAATACAATAATAGTAGGGGACTTTAACACTCCCCTCACTGAAATGGACAGATCATCCAAGCAAAAGATCAACAAGGAAATAAAGGCCTTAAATGACACACTGGACCAGATGGACATCACAGATATATTCAGAACATTTCATCCCAAAGCAACAGAATACACATTCTTCTCTAGTGCACATGGAACCTTCTCCAGAATAGATCACATCCTGGGTCACAAATCAGGTCTCAACCAGTATCAAAAGATTAGGATTATTCCCTGCATATTTTCAGACCACAGTGCTCTGAAGCTAGAACTCAATCACAAAAGGAAAGCTGGAAAGAACCCAAATACATGGAGACTAAACAGCATCCTTCTAAAGAATGAATGGGTTAACCCGGAAATTAAAGAAGAAGTGAAAAAATTCATGGAAACAAATGATAATGAAAACACAACAGTTCAAAATCTGTGGGACACAGCAAAGGCAGTCCTGAGAGGAAAATATATAGCGGTATAAGCCTTTCTCAAGAAACAAGAAAGGTCTCAAGTACACAACCTAACCCTACACGTAAAGGAGCTGGAGAAAGAACAAGAAAGAAACCCTAATCCCAGTAGGAGAAGAGAAATCATAAAGATCAGAGCAGAAATCAATGAAATAGAAACCAAAAAAACAATAGAAAAAATCAATGAAACTAGGAGCTGGTTCTTTGAAAGAATCAATAAGATTGATAAACCCCTGGCCAGACTCATCAAAAAGGAAAGAGAAAGGACCCAAATAAATAAAATCATGAATGAAAGAGGAGAGATCACAACTAACACCAAAGAAATACAGACAATTATAAGAACATACTATGAGCAACTCTACACCAACAAATTTGACAATCTGGAAGAAATGGATGCATTCCTAGAGACATATAAACTACCACAACTGAACCAGGAAGAAATACAAAACCTGAACAGGCCCATAACCAGTAAGGAGATTGAAACAGTCATCAAAAATCTCCAAACAAACAAAAGCCCAGGGCCAGACGGCTTCCCAGGGGAATTCTACCAAACATTTAAAGAAGAACTCATTCCTATTCTCCTGAAACTGTTCCAAAAAATAGAAATGGAAGGAAAACTTCCAAACTCATTTTATGAGGCCAGCATCACCTTGATCCCAAAACCAGACAAGGATCCCACCAAAAAAGAGAACTACAGACCAATATCCTTGATGAACACAGACGCAAAAATTCTCGCCAAAATACTAGCCAATAGGATTCAACAGTACATTAAAAGGGTTATTCACCACGATCAAGTGGGATTTATTCCAGGGCTGCAGGGTTGGTTCAACATCCACAAATCAATCAATGTGATAGAACACATTAATAAAAGAAAGAACAAGAACCATATGATACTCTCAATAGATGCTGAAAAAGCATTTGACAAAGTACAGCATCCCTTCCTGATCAAAACTCTTCAACGTGTAGGGATAGAGGGCACATACCTCAATATTATCAAAGCCATCTATGAAAAACCCACCGCAAATATCATTCTCAATGGAGAAAAACTGAAAGCTTTTCCGTTAAAGTCAGGAACACAGCAGGGATGTCCATTATCACCACTGCTATTCAACATAGTACTAGAAGGCCTAGCCTCAGCAATCAGACAACAAAAAGAAATTAAAGGCATCCAAATTGGTAAAGAAGAAGTCAAACTATCACTTTTCGCAGATGATATGATACTATATGTGGAAAACCCAAAAGACTCCACTCCAAAACTGCTAGAACTTGTACAGGAATTCAGTAAAGTGTCAGGATATAAAATCAATGCACAGAAATCAGTTGCATTTCTGTACACCAACAACAAGACTGAAGAAAGAGAAATTAAGGAGTCAATCCCATTTACAATTGTACCCAAAACTATAAGATACCTAGGAATAAACCTAACCAAAGAGACTAAGAATCTATACACAGAAAATTATAAAGTACTCATGAAAGAAATTGAGGAAGACGCAAAAAAATGGAAAAATGTTCCATGCTCCTGGATTGGAAGAATAAATATTGTGGAAATGTCTATGCTACCTAAAGCAATCTACACATTTAATGCAATCCCTATCAAAATACCATCCATTTTTTTTCAAAGAAATGGAACAAATAATCCTAAAATTTATATGGAACCAGAAAAGACCTCGAATAGCCAAAGGAATATTGAAAAAGAAAGCCAAAGTTGGTGGCATCACAATTCCGGACTTCAAGCTCTATTACAAAGCTGTCATCATCAAGACAGCATGGTACTGGCACAAAAACAGACACATAGATCAGTGGAACAGAATAGAGAGCCCAGAAATCGACCCTCAACTCTATGGTCAACTAATCTTCGACAAAGCAGGAAAGAATGTCCAATGGAAAAAAGACAGCCTCTTCAATAAATGGTGCTGGGAAAATTGGACAGCCACATGCAGAAAAATGAAATTGGACCACTTCCTTACACCACACACGAAAATAGACTCCGAATGGATGAAGGACCTCAATGTGAGAAAGGAATCCATCAAAATCCTTGAGGAGAATGCAGGCAGCAACCTCTTCGACCTCAGCCATAGCAACATCTTCCTAGGAACAACGGCAAAGGCAAGGGAAGCAAGGGCAAAAATGAACTCTTGGGATTTCATCAAGATCAAAAGCTTTTGCCCAGCAAAGGAAACAGTTAACAAAACCAAAGACAACTGACAGAATGGGAGAAGATATTTGCAAACGACATATCAGATAAAGGGCTAGTATCCAAAATCTATAAGGAACTTAGCAAACTCAACACCCAAAGAACAAACAATCCAATCAAGAAATGGGCAGAGGACATGAACAGACATTTCTGCAAAGAAGACATCCAGATGGCCAACAGACACATGAAAAAGTGCTCCACGTCACTCGGCATCAGGGAAAAACAAATCAAAACCACAATGAGATATCACCTCACACCAGTCAGAATGGCTAAAATTAACAAGTCAGGAAATGACAGATGCTGGAGAGGATGTGGAGAAAGGGGAACCCTCCTCCACTGTTGGTGGGAATGCAAGCTGGTGCAACCACTCTGGAAAACAGCATGGAGGTTCCTCAAAATGTTGAAAATAGAACTACCTTATGACCCAGCAATTGCACTACTGGGTATTTACCCTAAAGATACAAACATAGTGATCCGAAGGGGCACGTGTACCCAAATGTTTATAGCAGCAATGTCTACAATAGTCAAACTATGGAAAGAACCTAGATGTCCATCAACAGATGAATGGATCAAGAAGATGTGGTATATATACACAATGGAATACTATGCAGCCATCAAAAGAAATGAAATCTTGCCATTTGCGATGACGTGGATGGAACTAAAGCGTATCATGCTTAGTGAAATAAGTCAATTGGAGAAAGACAACTATCATATGATCTCCCTGATATGAGGACATGGAGAAGCAACATGGGGGGGGTAGGGGGATAGGAGAAGAATCAATGAAACAAGATGGGATTAGGAGGGAGACAAACCATAAATGACTCTTAATCTCACAAAAGAAACTGGGGGTTGCTGGGGGGCGGTGGGATTGGGAGAGGGCGAGGAGGCTATGGACATTGGGGAGGGGAGGCGAACCATAAGAGACTATGGACTCTGAAAAACAACCTGAGGGTTTTGAAGGGTCAGGGGTGGGAAGTTGGGGCAACCTGAGGGTTTTGAAGGGTCAGGGGTGGGAGGTTGGGGGAACAGGTGGTGGGTAATGGGGAGGGCACGTTTTGCATGGAGCACTGGGTGTTGTGCAAAAAGAATGAATACTGTTATGCTGAAAAAATAAATAAAATGGAAAAAAAATAAAAAATAAAAAAACAAGATGAAAGGCATTGTTATAGTACCTTGTTATTGTTATAGTGTTGAAGGCATCCCTTCAGTGAGTTAGGACTTCTTGGAATGATTTGTTTTTTCCTTAAATAGAGTCAATACAAGCACACTTTAGGGGAACAGCACTTTTTTTTTTTTTTTTTAAGATTTTATTTATTTATTTGACAGACAGAAATTACAAGTAGGCAGAGAGGCAGGCAGAGAGAGAGAGGAGGAAGCAGACTCCCTGCTGAGCAGAGAGCCCGATGTAGGGCTCGATCCCAGGACCCTGGGATCATGACCTGAGTGGAAGGCAGAGGCTTTGACCCACTGAGCCACCCAGGCGCCCCGAACAGCACTTTTTTAGTGTACTGTTTTTCAAGTAATTGTCTTAAGACTTCTACCATTGTGTCAGTGAAACCACTACACAATAATATGTTTAATATGTCATACGATAGGGGTGCCTGGGTGGCTCAGTGGGTTAAGCTGCTGCCTTTGGCTCGGGTCATGATCTCCTGATCCTGGGATCGAGTTCCGCATCGGGCTCTCTGCTCAGCAGGGAGCCTGCTTCCCTCTCTCTCTCTCTCTGCCTGCCTCTATATCTACTTGTGATCTCTGTCAAATAAATAAATAAATAAAATCTTAAAAAAAAAGTCACATGATAAATTCCTGCTTGAGTTTAGTTCCACATGAAAGATTATCAATCTGTTCTTATCTTACTTTCTATTTACTATTGTACCTAACTCTGTTCATGATTTTAAAAATCAATGCATCTTACATTTTTGCTAATATCAATCTTCTATTCCTCTATAAGACAAGTTTTATGTTTTTTCATTTATTAAAGCCAGCTATATTTTAATTTTATTTGGTCTGTTATACTGCTGCAAATTCTTATATTATTAAACAAAATTTAAATCTAAATGAATAAAAAGTATAAATGTAATCAAATAAAGGGGTAAAAATTATGATAAAGTAGAAATAACTAAAAAATATTCTAAGAATATTGAATATACCTACAAATAAGCTGTATGTCTTAAAATTATGTGTGTCATATTTTATTGAGATAATCTCTCATTGTTAGTTTTCTTCTAATTTTAACATTTATAATAACCATCCACTGAGCATCTTTGTAACAATATAGCTGAACAAAAAATTAATCTCTAGTATAAATTACTAACATAAAATAACAAATTCAAGAGGCATTTATGGTTTTAATATCTTGAAAAATAACTTTCAATTTCTCCTTTTGTACCAATTTATAGTTGGAACTAACATATTTTATAGTTTCAGAGAAATATGGCCAATCAAGCAAATATATTAGTTTAACCAGTTTAACTTCCACCCTCAAAAGTCTGTATAGGAATTATAAGTGATTAAATGAGGACAAACCCATAAGTGTGAAAAGAACAAAATGGATCAGGGTTAATATATTAGGGAATCTCTATGCTTTTTGCAAAAGTAGAAGCAGATGGAATCATATTGGTAATTTGAAGAAGTATGTAACTCAAATTCCAGATTATATCAGATGAGAAATGCAAAAAATAAAGGTGACCAAACTGCACAGCTGAAATCCAGAGAGTCTTTATTCTTGGACTTAGTAGGTATAATAATAAAACTGAAAATTTAGTGAAATATAAGGCAAAGCCATTTACATTTACCTTACACACACAGACACACAAACACACAAACTGAACTGTCAATCCATCTCCAAAAAAACTAAATGAATTCCTTAGAAAGAATTAGCCTGTTAGATTGTACCTTACTTTACTAGAATAAAGTACTTCTGATTCTGAATTTGTGGCACCTTCCATTTTAAAGATAGTTCTTCACCATTTCAGTATGAAGGAAAGTTTACCAATCAGCTCAGTACCTATGTATTAGACATTCTATTCAAGAAAGAATGCTATTGAAAAATTTTAGTCTGCATACCCAAAAGTTAAGGAGACAAGAGATGTGGAACTAACTTATCTAATATTTTATTCCTTAATTAGAATTAAAAAAACAGGACTAATGGATATATAAAGAAAATCAGCAGCATGAAAGGGGAAAACTAAATCAAACACAAAAAATGTGACCAAAAGAGGAAACAGATCATTCACAACAGATAAGAATTTTTAAATATTCATTATCTTCAGAAGAGTTCTAGATAATGTTTCTATGAAACAAGTCATGAATAGAACTGAATGAAAACTTTCAAAAATGGAGAAAATTTGGCAATTAAAATATATCAACAAATTAAAAATTAGAAGGAGAATTAGAAGGTAATTGAGTTATTCTTCCAGAACATATACATGAAAACATAAAAAAGAAAGCCGGTAAAAGAAAATAAATTGGTCAAGACTGTCAACCTAGATAGCTCAAGATGTGATGAACAGGAGTTTCAAAAGGAGAGCATTTGTGAAAAAAATGAGAAAAAATGTAAAATAAAATAAGAAAATCTCCCAGAACTAAAGAGATACCTGTCTCTAGAGTTAATAGTATCCACTGATTGCTGAGCTGCATAAATGAATAACGATTCAAATGTACAATATTCAGAAATTTCAGAAGACTAAGAATAAAAAGAACATGTCAAAAGCACCCAGATAAAATGAGGAAAAAATTATTATGAAGCAATTAATGTCATAATTTCTTCATACTTTTCAGTCACCAATTTTGAATAATGAAGAAAATGGTAATAACTCCTTCAAAATTCTGAGGCAATAATATTTTGAACTTAGAATTGAACAAGCTACCAATCAATGGAAATGGCAAAATCAAGACACTTGAGAAACTCAGGAACTCAGAAAATTACCTTCCGTATGACATTTTGGAGAAGGTTAAGTAAGGATATATTTACAAAAAACAAAGTTGGCAATCACAGAAGATGAATGGGGGATAAAACAAAATAGTGGATTTAAGAAAAGAGCCTAAAGTAAATGAGTCCTTTCTAGGCTGGTAATAATCAGGACAAATGTAAACAAAAAATTCCTGAGCTGAAGGAAAATGCCTTGAATTTAAAGACTGGAATGGATTCTATTTGAAGGACAAAATGTTTCGTGAACTAGAATTTAGTGAAGAAGGCATATATTTCTTCTTTCTGTAATGAAGATAAAGGAAGTTAGATACTATGGAAACAAAACAAATTTTTCCAGAAAGTAATATATAGATAACAAGAAAAATTGAAATATGCTGTGTTCTGAAGTCACCGATGATGTGTAACAACGAGGATCTATTTTATATACACAATATACTGTTCTTCCCTGGAGTCCCACAGAGGCTGTGACACCATACTACAGGGAAGGAATGTACTACCCACATACTACTCAGCTTCTCAGTGAAAAATATTTGCATGATTGCAACAACACGAACAGTAGAGCTCAGGATTTACAATCAGCCTGTAGACAAACACCACGTAATGTGGTTTTAAGATACAAATAAAAAGTAAATGTATTCAATTTTGAAATATCATTTTAATTCTAGTTAAAAGATGTTAAAATAGAGGTGCCTGGGTGGCTTAGTCAGTTAAGCGTCTAGCTTCAGCGCAGGTCATGATCACAGGGTCCTGGGATTGAGTCCTGAATCAGGCTCCCTGCTCAGTCAGGAGCCTGCTTCTCCCTCTGCCCCTTCCCCTATTCATGTGTGCGCTCTCTCTCTGTCTGAAATAAATAAATAAAGTCTTTAAAAAAAAGATACTAAAATATAGAAGTTCAGAGTGAGTCAAAAGTAAGATATGGATTTTTATATCTTCCTTTAGATAATAGGAATTCAACATATTCAGAAGAGAATAGTAAGTGTTATTATCTTACTTAAAGATCTTATCTTTTATCTTATTTAAAGTTTTAAGTAGGCACTCTAAGCATGTAAATAAACATGAAATTTAAGAGGGGAGAGAATGGAGATGAAAGACTAGTGAAACTGTATCTAACTATGGAATAATGCTAGAGACAGAGTGAGGCAAAGATTTCATGATTAGCCACAGCCACAAATGCACCATTTAGAATTAAATAAAAACTCAAGGTCAGACAAAGTTTCAGCTACTAATTTAACTTGTCTGCAATCATTTTGTGTACTTATGTGATGTTGAAGCAAAGATTATAAAGGTTTTTGCCATTAGTTAAATATTAAGTAGAGTATTTTAGTTAAATGGACAGGATTTCTAAAACAATAACTTGGGGCACCTGGGTAGTTCAGTTGATTAAGAAGTCAGCACTTGGTTTTAGCTCAGGTCATGATCTCAGGGGTTGTGGGATCTAGCCCCAGCTAAGGCTCCATGCTGAGTGTGGAGCCTGCTTCAGATTCTTTCTCTCTCTCTCTCTCTCTCTCTCTCTCTCTCTCTCCTCTACCCCCCCCCCCCACTCATGCTCTCTCTCAAATAAATAAATAATATTTTTAAAAAGTAAAGAAGGGGCACCTGGGTGGCTCAACTGGTTAAGCATCTGCCTTTGGCTCGGGTCACAATCCTGGGGTTCTGGAATGGAGTCCTGCATCAGGCTCCCTGCTCAGTGGGGAGCCTGCTTTTCCCTCTCCCTCTGCCACCATCCCACCCTCTCACCCTGTCCTGGTTCATGTTCTCATGCTGTGTCTCTCAAATTTAAAAAATTCATATAAATAAATAAATAAAGCTAAAATAACAACTTGATCAAATTCTGTGTGGGCAATGCTACTTATTTTAATTTATGATTAATTTATTTCAAATGATTTTATTTGATGGTACATATACCTTAAACATAAATATAGCTGGCCAAGATAACATTACTGGAGAAATACTCAATTTTTAAGTTTCTTATTTTTTTGTGACTAATACTTCAACCTTAATAAAGCCATAATGTGTTTTTATACTATCATGAGTGAAATTTATTTTGATATCTAATTAATGGTCTCAATCAAATCTTAAGTATCTAAAAAATGACCTGTGCTACATTATCTCACTTAATGTTGACTTGATTAATTGCAGATATTGAAAGTGTTCTCTGCCCTATCTTTGTGTGACATGAGAACTACCAGAATCTCTTTCACTTTCTCCTATTTGAATTGAAGAATAACACTATTAAAAACAGTTTGGAATGTTGCTTTTTATGCTGTTAATGTTGAGTTCCACAGAATTATAAACTTTTAATCTGAATCTTATTAAGTCATTGGCTCACAAACCTCAGTTCTCTGGCTCCCCAGACAAAAACTGAACAATCTTAAACCATTGGTTTTTGTTTGTTTTGTTTTTGTTTTGGTTTTGTTTTTTTTAACCAGTGGGGAGGGAATGGAGATCATTTTAGCACATCAACGGGGTGGGTAGTAGAAGTAAGCAAAGACTCTTTGTCACAGACTAGGAAAAAATATTTGCAAATCACACATCTGATAAAAAGACTTCAGTACATAATATGTTTACTTTAAAAATTCCCAAAACTTAAAAGAAAACAATTCAATTAAAACATGAGCAAAAATTTAAACAGCCATGGAACCTCTACAGGCTACAGAAAAGAACAGTAAAGATACTCAACAACATTAGTCACTAATGGAATGCAAATTAAAATCAAAGGAAAGCCACAGCAAATCTATTAGAATGACTGCAGTGAAAAAGATTGAACACATCAAGTGTTGGAAAGAATGTGTATAAATGAAACTTTCTTATATTGCAATTGTAAAATGCTTTGGAAAATAGTTTAGCGGGTTTTTAAATTTAAATATATACCAGCATATGAACCAATCATTCCATTACTAAGGATTTATCTAGGAAAAAGAAAGCACTTGCCCATACAAATATTAGTACAACATTGTTCATAGCATCTTTATGTGCAATAGCCAACAACTGGCATCAATCCAAATCTCCATCAATATTGAATGGGTAAACTGTAATATATTCACACAATGGAATAATGCTCAGGGTAAAAAATGGAATGAACAACTGGTATGCCCTACAATATAAATTAATCTCAAAAAATATACTAAATGAAACAAGAACAAAAAATACAGATACATGAAGTCTAATATAAAATTCTAGGAAATGCAGACTAATATACAGTGACAGAAAAGAGATCAGTATTTGCTTGGGGAAGAAGATGGGAGGAAGGATGCTTTGGAGAGAGGATTCCTTTTTTTGTTTTCAAGATTTTATTTATTTATTTGACACAGAGAGAGACACAGTGATAGAGGGAACACATGCAAGGGGAGTGGGAGAGGGAGAAGCAGGCTTCCAGGGGAGCAGGGAGCCTGATGTGGGACTGTATTCCAGGACCCTGGGATCATGACCTGAGCCAAAAGCAGATGCTTAACAGCTGAGCCACCCAGGCACCCCGAGGACTCTTTCTTTGATGGTTATGTTCATTATCTTGATTGTGGCAATGACTTTATCCAAAACTTATTAAATCCTATATTTTAAATACATGGAGTTAATTACATGTCAATTATACTTAAATAATACTGCTAACAATTATAAATAGTAATGCTTAATTGAACAGAATCCAGGACTCACTTTAAAAGGCATCCAAGGAATAACAGATATGCATCTGTACATGTGTGAGTGTGTAAAGAAAATCTAGCATAACATTACAGAATTTGTGTGGTTATAATATATTGATTCACTTTACATTTTTCAACTTTTCCATCAATTTGAAATTTTTCATAATGTTGAGAAATTCTATTTAGCCACTTTAAAACATAAACTAAGAGATATCATCAAGTAAATAAGCATAACAATGATACCAAATCATGAAAATATTGCTCACAAATAAAACCAGACAAATACTCACATGAGTATGAAAGCAATATAACTAAAGTATTACAGATACAGACTAGGGAAAGTTAAGTAACAGTTTACTAAAAAGTAGGGTTTATTCTGGGGCGTCTGGGTGGGTTAAAGCCTCTGCCTTTGGCTGGGGTCGTGATCCCAGGGTCCTGGGATCTAGCCCCGCATCAGGCTCTCTGCTCAGCGGGGAGCCTGCTTCCTCCTCTCTCTCTGCCTCTCTGCCTACTTGTGATCTCTGTCAAATAAATAAATAAAATCTTTAAAAACAAAAAAACAAGGAGGGTTTATTCTAGCAGTGAAAGGAGAGTTCAGTTTTTTTTTTTACCATTTTATTTATTTTTTCAGCGTGATAGTTCAGTTTTTAGGGAAATCCTTAATATAACTAAATTTTTAAAAGTTATATGACTATAGAGTTAGGGGTCCATTTCTGGGCTCTCTGTTCTGTTCCATTGATCTATGTGTCTGTTTTGGTGCCAGTACTGTGCTGTCTTGATGATCACAGCTTGTTGACATAGCTTGAATTCAGGTCCAGTTTGAGATGCCCCAGTTTGGTTTTCGTTTTCAACATTCCCCTGGCTATTTGGAGTCTTTTCTGGTTCCATACAAATTTTAGGATTGTTTGTTCCAGCTCTGTGAAAAATGTCAATGGTATTTTGATAGGGACTGCATTGAATGTGTAGATTGCTCTGGGTAGTATAGACATTTTAAGAATATTTATTCCTCCAATCCATGAGCATGGGATGTTTTTTCTATCTCTTTATGTCTTCCTCCATTTCTTTCATAAGTGTTCCATAGTTTCTAGAGTACAGATCTTTTATATCTTTAGTTAGGTTTATTACTAGGTACCTTATGGTTTTTGGTGCAATTATAAATGGGATTGATTCCTTAATTTCTCTTTCTTCAGTCACATTGTTAGTGTATAGAAATGCAACTTTTTTTCTTTCTGTGCATCCATTTTGTATCCTGCCTCAATGTTGAATTGCTATATGAATTCTTGCAATTTTGGAGTGGAGTCTTTTGGGTTTTCCACATAAAGTATCGTACCATCTGCAAAGACACAGAGTTTGATTTCTTCTTTGCCAATTTGAGTACCTTTTATTTCTTTTTGTTGTCTGATTGCTGAGGTTAGGGAATGCAAGCTGATATAGCCACTTTGGAAAACAGTATGTGGGTTCCTCAAGAAGTTAAAAATAGGGCGCCTGGTTGGCTCAGTGGTTTAAGCCTCTGCCTTTGGCTCAGGTCATGATCCCGGGGTCCTGGGATGGAGTCCTGCATTGGGCTCTCTGCTCAGCGGGGAGCCTGCTTCCTCCTCTCTCTCTCTCTCTCTGCCTGCCTCTCTGCCTACTTGTGATCTCTGTCAAATAAATAAATAAAATCTTAAAAGGAAAAAAAAAGTTAAAAATAGAGCTACCTTCTGACCCAGCAATTGGATTATTAGGTATTTACTCCAAAGATACAGATGTAGTGGAACAAAGGGTCACCTGTACCCCAGTGTTCATAGCAGCAATGTCCACAATAGCCAAACTGTGGAATGGATAAAGAATATGTGGTTTATATATACAATGGAATATTACTCAGCCATCAGAAAGAATGAATACCTATGATTTACATCAACATGGATGGAACTGGAGGGGATTATTCTAAGTGAAATAAGTCAATCAGAGAAAGACAACTATCATATGGTTTCACTCATGTGTGGAATATAAGAAAGTGCAGAGGGTCATAGGGGAAGGGAAGGAAAACTGAATGGGAAGAAATCAGAGAGGGAGACAAACTATGTGAGATTCTTGATTCTGGGAAACAGAGGGTTGCTGAAGGAGAGATGGGTAGGGGGTATGGGGGAATTGGGTGATGGGCATTAAGGAGGGCATGAGTGTGATGAATACTGGGTGTTATATGCAACTGATGCATCATTGAACACTACATCTGAAACTAATGATGTACTATATGTTGGCTAATTGAATTTAAATAAAAATAATAATTTTTAAAGAAGTCATATGACTACATGTATGCTGAAAAGTATTTAACAGAACAATAATTCAAGATAAACCAATATTATATAATTGATAAAAACTTCCTTGGTATGTTACACCAAAAACCAGCATTATGTTTAAAAGAGAAACAATAATTTTAACAATAGAGACAAAAACAAGCAAACAAAAAAATACGTTCCAACAACATAACTGTTAAAATTTTTAGTACAAGGCAATATTATCAAAGAAGAAAAATAGTGATATTAATAAAAACAAAATTCTTTTTCCATTCGTCCATTAAAGGGCATCTTGGATGAATGGATAAAGAAGATGTGGTCCATATATACTATGGAGTATTATGCCTCCATCAGAAAGGAAGAATACCCAACTTTAGTATCAACATGGACAGGACTGGAAGAGATTATGCTGAGTGAAATAAGTCAAGCAGAGAGAGTCAATTATCATATGGTTTCGCTTATTTGTGTAGTATGAGAAATAACACGGAGGACATGGGGAGATGGAGAGGAGAAGGGAGTTGGCATCGGAGGGGGAGATGAGCCGTGAGAGACTGTGGACTCTGAGGAACTAACTGAGGGTTTTGGAGGGGAGGAGGGTGGAAGGTTGGTGAGCCTGGTGGTGGGTATTATGGAGGGCATGTATTGCCATGGAGCACTGGGTACGGTACATAAACAATGAATTCTGAAACACTGAAAAGAAATTTAAAAAATAAATAAAAAATTTTTAAAAATTCTAAAAATTTGGAAGAAAAATGAAAGGTATTCTTTTTTATTTGTGGAGAATATGATCATATACCTGGAAAATGCAACAAAATATCTAAATGCTACTCTATAAAATAAACAATTTGGTTAGATTGTATAATACAATAATAGTACAGAGAGAATAAATAAAATTTATATGTATATTACTGATAAATTAGGAGATATAATGAAAGATATTATTTAGGAATATGGTAAGCAAGATGTGTATAGGGTTTGTCTAAAAATAACATAAGCTTGACACTAATTCTTGAATAAATAAGAAAAAAAAAAAGCCTTATGGAGTACCTGGGTGACTCAGTTGGTTAACCATCTGCCTTTGGCTCAGGACATAATCCCAAGGACCTTGGATGGAGCCCTGGTTCAGACTCCCTGCTCAGGGCGATGTCTGCTTCTCCCTCTCCCCCTGCTTCTGTTCTCTCTCTCTTTCTTGCTCACTCTCTCTTTCAAGTAAATTTAAAAAAAAAAAATTTAACGGCAGCTTTTTTTTTTTCATTTTATTTATTTTTTCAGCATAACAGTATTCATTCTTTTTGCACAACACCCAGTGCTCCATGCAAAACGTGCCCTCCCCATTACCCACCACCTGTTCCCCCAACCTCCCACCCCTGACCCTTCAAAACCCTCAGGTTGCCCCAACCTCCCACCCCTGACCCTTCAAAACCCTCAGGTTGTTTTTCAGAATCAGAAGAAGAATTAACGGCAGCTTTTAAAAAAATTTTTTTTTAAAGATTTTATTTATTTGACAGAGAACACAAGTAGGCAGAGAGGCGGGCAGAGAGAGAGAAGAGGAGGAAGCAGGCTCCCTGCCAAGCAGAGAGCCAGATGATTCGGGGCTCGATCCCAGAACCCTGGGATCAGGACCTGAGCTGAAGGCAGAGGCTTTAACTCACTGAGCCACCCAGATGCCCCTAACGGCAGCTTTTAACACTAAATTTAATGTTAGTTTTCCCAAAACTTAATTGATATATTTAATAAGATCTTAATTAAAAATATTTCCCAGGATTATAATTTTAAAGGTAATATGTGAATATACAGGAATAGTCTAAAATATAAAAGTAATGAGGGGGGATTTGTCCCGTCATATATTAAAACATAACGTAAAACTTAAGTTATTAAAACATTACAGTATTATTTTATGAATGTATAAACTGTCAATGAATTGAAAATCTAGAAATGGACTTTATATTTAATATATGACCAAAGTCATATTTTACATCTTTACGTCAGTAGGAAAAAGACAGAATCCTTAGTAAATGATTTTGGGACAAAGGGAAAGAAATACAGAAAAAAGAATTCAATCTATACTTCTGTATCTACACACTCCACACTAGGATAAACTCCAAATATACCAATGACTTAAATGTAAATTACGAAAGATGAGAGAATTATTGTATCACTTTATAGTTAAACAGAATTATCTCACCATGCTACGAAGTCCAGGAGTCCTACACTTTTCTTCCTTCCTTCATTCCTTCCTTCCTTCCTTTCTTCCTTCCTTTCTTTCCTCCTTTCTTTCTTTCTTTCTTTCTTTCTCTTTCTTTTTAAGTTAAATCAAGGGACACCTGGGTGGCTTGGTCAGGTTAAGATCCTGTGTGCCTTCAGCTCCGGTTATGATCCAAGGGTCCTGAGATCAAGTCCTATATCTGATTCCGTGCTCAGCCAAGATCCTGCTTCTCCTCTGCCTGCCACTTCCCCTGCTTGTACGCGCACTCTCTCTCTCTTTCTCTCTGGCATATAAATAAATCAAATCATTAAAACAATAAAAAATAAATAAATAAATATATCTTAAAATGTGTCTGCATACAAAACACACACACACACAGAGGATGGAAGAGAACTGATAAACTGGATAACATTTGCAATTCACCTCACATAGTGAAAATTCCAATTTTCATGAATATCAGTGAGAAAAAGAGAAACAACGTAAGTAAAAACTTGGTAAGTGGTATAAAAATGGCTCTTAACTGTGTTAAATGATTTTTAAATAAGATAAATGCAAATACAAGCTGTACTTAGACATAATTTTCATCAATCACACTGGCAAAAACATAAAATTTGATCACACATTACAGTAGAAAAGTAGTTCAAAAAGAAACTTGTACATTAATGGAGATCGTATAAATTGTTCATCCCTTATGTCAATATTTTTCAAAATTGTAAATGAAGATACTTTTCATTCCAGGTGTTTCACTTCTTGGAGTTTGTCCCACAGATATAATTATGCATATGAAAAATGTTCTATGTACAAGATCATTCAATTCAGAACTTTCATAATAGCAAAAGTTTGGAAACAACCTCAGGGTATGCCAATAACAAATTTTTTATAAATGATGGGCATACCCATAATATGGAATGTTTTTCAAATCAAAATGAAGATCAACTCTGAATAAACTGCTTTGGAATTAACAACACCTTCAGTGTAACATCAAAGAGAAAATGTATTTTATGAGTGTTTCTTTTTTTATTTAAACTTTTTATTTAAATTCAATTTGGTTAACAGTGTATTATTAGTTTCAAGGGTAGAATTAGTGATTCATCAGTTGCATGTAACACCGGGTACTCATTAGATCCAGTTGTCTGCCTTAATGCCCATAACCAAGTTACCCCATTGCCCCACCCACTTCCCCTCCAGCAATCCTCATCTGTTTTAAAAAAAGGAAAATAATATAAAGGTGTATTGGCACAAACACATCTGGAAGGCTGAACAGTAACAATACTTACCTATAAGGAATTATACAAGTTAAATCATGAGTAAGAAAGCAATGAGGGCATCTCTTTTTATACTTGTTTTAATGTTTTGGCCATATAATAAGAAAAATCAAAACATGAAAATAAACATAAAACATGGTCAACTAAATCCTTAAAAAATACAGTGATGAGAATCTTTATTTAAAGCTCTAATGTGGGAGAAGTCTAGAAATCATTGCCCCCTTCTTACGCAGAAAAGCTGAACATATGGACAATTAATGATTATCCTTGGATACATCAGAAAACTGAGACCACAGGGGAAACTGGCACTGAAATTTGGAAAGACAGATGAATCCTGAGAGTCCCAACACCAAAATCTGCCTCCCTGGAGCAGAAGTCGCTGGAGTCGTAACTAGTAGGAACACATAAATGGCAATTTTGATGAATCCCTGGAGTCTGAGTGTGGATCAGCACCGACATGAAAAATTCCTAGAATTGCAGTCTTAGGGACCCCCAACCTTTCCGTGTTATATCTGTAGGAACCCTCCCACGAAATTTCTCATGGTGAAGGACCAAGAAGGACTTCTAGCAGCCTGGGCAGGGGGAGGGACAAAATAATCATTTTGAAATATTCCCAGAACACCCTCCATAACAAAATTTTATGTTTGGAAGAAAAGAATTTACCAGAAACATCCCACTTGGGAGAAGAACCTTGTTTCTCTTTTCCTCTTCATCTGACTCTAGCCTCATTTAGCCTTCTTGTGTTAGAGGGATGGACAGCTCCCTGCACCTCCCCCAAAAAAGATAGTGAAAAGTACATCCCAGAAACACAAACCTGATGAAATACTAAAGTTTAATTAAGAAATTAAGTTATAGCAGGTTTCTACTCTCCCACATCCTACCACAATACCAGTACAGCAATAATGTCATATGTCTGAAAGAGTGGAGAAATGCAGACCCTCTGAGGAGTACTTAGGGCAGCCCACAGCAACAGTAGTAAAAGAAAAGGGGGTACTAGAGGAATCTGGAGCTTCTGGTACCCACAGCTACAGAAAGCATTAGACAGAGCCCAGCTGCTAGCCAGACTCATAAAATCTCACACTGAAGTCCAATTCACTTCAGTTTCTATTACCTAATACATAATTTCTAGGTTTTGACAACATATGCAAGGCAGGCCAAAAGCAAGACAAAGTGCAATCATGAGAGAGAAAGTAAGCATTAGGATCAGACCCAAGATATGACACAGATGTTAGAATTATCTGACAGAATTTAAAATAACTATGATTCGGTTTAAGAGCTCTAAATGGACAAAGAGACGCTGTGCAAGAACACATGGGTAATATAAGTATAGAGGTGGGAATGCTAATAGAGAATCAAAGGGAAATACTAAAAATCAAAACCATCAGTAGGCTTGACATGGCCAAGGAATGAATCAGTGAGAAAAACCCCCACTCTTTAAATGTGGTTTTGTATGGAGATTTCCTTCCCAAGAATACAGCATGGAAAGGGAGTAGAAAGAAGAGCAACACAGTGGAGAAAACTGACAATCACTGCCTCAGCTAGGTGATCAAAATCAACACCAAGTCATAAATCATGTTAATAGTTTGTACTTTTAATAGTATGTGATGAAAACAACATTTTACCTCTGTGACTTCTTTTTCTCACACACACAACATTGTCCTAATCATGAGAAAACATCAGACATCCCAACTGAGGGACATTCTACAAAATAACCTATGAACGCTCCCTAAATCTATCAAGATTATTAAAACAAGGGAAGTCTAAGAAACTATTACAGCCAAGAGGAGTGTAAAGAGACATGAGAAGCTAAACTTAATGCAGTATCATGCTTGGGATTCTAAGAAGGAAAAGGACATTAGGTAACAACTAAAACAATCTGAGTAAAGTGTGGTGTCAGTTAACAATGTATCAATCTTGATTTGTTAATTGTAACACATATGTAGTACTAATATAAGATATTACTGGAAGAGAAAATTCTTGGTGCGATCTTCACAATTTTTCTATAATTCTAAAACTACCCTAAAATTGGAGCACCTGGGTGGCTGTTGATTAAGCACCTGCCTTCAGCTCAGGTCATGATCCTGGGATTAAGTCCCACATCAAGCTTCTTGTTCAGTGGGGAGTCGCTTCTCCCTCTGACCTCTCCCTTCTCATGCTCTCTCTCTCATTCTCTCTCTCACTCTCAACTAAATAAATAAAATCTTTTAATAATAAATAAAAATAAAACTGCCCTGAAATTAAGTTTATATAACAAAATCTCCAGTGATAAAATTGGAAAGGTAAGAATGACTAAAGGAGAAAATAGGGAAGCAAATTCAGAACCTAGAAAAGAGACATAAAATTTTTTAATGTAATTTAAGAGACATGGAAAAAGATGAATTTTTTCTTCTTTATTTATTTGACACGGGGAGAGAGAGATAGAGAGAGAGAGAGTGCACAAGCAGGGGGAGCAGCAAAGTGAGAGGGAGAAGCAGGCTCTCCACTGAGCAGGGAGCCTGATGTGGGGCTCATTTCTCATGCTCTTTCTCTCAAAATAAATAAATAAATCTTAAGGGAAAAAAAAGAAGGTAGAGTGGAGAAAGAATAAGAAAAACAACTAAGTGGGATCCATTAAAAAAAGACTCAGAAGGAGGAAAAAGGATAAGAAAATAAAATAGTTAATTGAAACACAAAATAGAACAAAGTAAATTGTGAATAATACATCAAAACACTAATATTTAAATTGCATTTTTTCAAGTTTAGCTCATGCTATTCAAAGAATATATGTAAAACAGGGGCGCCTGGGTGACTCAGTGGGTTAAGCCGCTGCCTTCAGCTCGGGTCATGATCTCAGGGTCCTGGGATCGAGTCCCACATCGGGCTCTCTGTTTAGCGGAGAGCCTGCTTCCCTTCCTCTCTCTCTGCCTGCCTCTCTTGTGATTTAAATAAATCAAATAAATAAATAAAATCTTTATTTTATTTTCTCTCTGTCAAATAAATAAATAAAATCTTTAAAAAAAAGAATATATGTAAAACAAAATGACATAGAAATTTTAAGTATAACTAAAAATATAAAGAAAAGACAGACATCATCTCAACAATCAAAAGCTGATGTAGCAATATGAATAAGGAACAAAAATTTATAAGGTATAAAGTATAAATAAGTATTAAGAGTATCCATACATGAGGATTAAAGAAATAATCCACTAGAAAATATTATAATCATGAATGTATGTGCACCTAAAATTATAGTCTCCTAACATTTAAAGAAAAATTGACAGAAACATGAAGAAAAAAATGTTTTAAAAAATCAAAACCAACCCACATGAATATAGTCAACTGATTTTGACAAAGGAGCAAAGGCAATACAATGGGACAAAGATAGTCTTTTCAACAAAATAACTGGAACTGGATATCCACATGCCAAAAAAAAATCAAGCTGATATTACACCCTTCACAAAAATTAATTCAAAATGGACCATGGATCTAAATGTGAATTGTAAAGCTATAAAATTCATGGAAGACAACAGAGGAGAAAACCCCCATAGACTGAGGTATAGGAATGTCTGTTAAGATAAAATACCAAAGGCATAATCCATAAGATAAACAATTAATAGGCTAGACTTCATGAAAATCAACTCTGTGAAAATCATTATCAAAAAAATCAGAAGACAAGACACAGTCTGGGAGAAAATATTTGCAAAAGACATATCTGGTAAGGGCTGTTACCCAAAATATACAAAGAACTCTGAAAAATCAATAATATAAGGCAAACTACCCCACTTAAAAATGGGCCAAAACTTTAACAGCCACCTTACCAAAGAAGATAAGCAAATGACAGGTAAACATATGAAAAGATGCTCCAGGACGTGTCATCTAGGAAATGTAAGTTAAAATAAACAATGAGATACCACTAAACACCTATTAAATTGGCCAAAATCCAGAACACTGACAATAGCTATTGTTGATAAGATGTGGAAAAACAGGAAGTCCCATACAATGCTGGTAGAAATGCTAGTGCTAAAGCCACTTTGAAAGACAGCTTGGCAGTTTCCTACAAAACTAAACCTAGTCTTACCACACAATCCACTAACTTGGTCTACTTGACATTTACCCAAAGGAGTTGAAAACTTATGTCTGTACAACAATCTGCACATAGATGTTGATAGCTGCTTATTTATAATTTATAAACCTTGGAACCAGGCAGGATGCCCTTCTGTAGACAAACAGATAAATTATGGTATATTCAGGCAATGGAACATTACTGAGTACTAAAAAGATTACTTTTTAGTAATCAATCTTGATAGCTATCAAGCCATGAGAAAACCTATAAGAATCATAAATGCAATGTTACTAAGTAATAGGAGCCAGTCTGAAAAGCCTACATACAGTTTTATTCCAACCATATGACATCCTGAAAAGGACAAAACTATGAAGATAACGTAGAGAGCAAGATGGAGTCATTCATGTCAAGTAGTGGCCTATGTTGAGCAATGACCAAACAGCTAAGGGCATTGCAGCCAAGACCAGAACCAGGTGATGACACACAGAAATGAAAACCAGCAGAACCAGAAGAGGTCTGCAATGGCTCTAGATTGATTGTATCTTGCTATATAATTTGTCTTGTGCTTTGCTTTGTGTGATGTGTAAGAAGCCAAGTTAAACACATGGTGACATGTCATTGAGTTTGGAATTCTTAACCTGCTTTATCATTATATTAACATTGTTTGATGACTGAATAAAACAGATCTTGTAGAAAGACACAACTCACATGTGCACCTTCAGAGTGTGTTCATGACACAGTAAAAAGATCAATGATTGGGACACCTGGGTGGCTCATTTGGTTAAGCGGCTGCCTTCAGCTCAGGTCATGATCCCAGAGTCCAGGGATCGAGTCCAACATCGGGCTCCTTGTTCAGCAGGGAACCTACTTCTCTCTCTGTCTCTGCCTGCCACTCTGTCTGCCTGTTCTCTGTCTCTCTCTCTCTCTGACAAATAAATAAATAAATACAATCTTTAAAAAAAAAAAAAGATCAATGATTGTCAGGGTTGGTGGGGGAGGAGATGAAGAGGTAAAGCATAGAGGATTTGAGGGCAATGAAAATATTCTGTATATTACATAATGATGGATGGACTTACTATACCTTTGTCCAAACCCATAGAATGTACACCAGCAAGAGTGAACTGTAAAGTAAACTATGGATTTGGATGATTATGATGTATCAATGTGGGTTCATCAACTGTAACCATCATACCATCCTGTTGAGGAAGGTTAATAATAAGAGTTATATGCATGTGTGAGGACAGAGGCTATACAGGAAATTTGAAATTCCCATCAATTTTGCCTTGAACCTAAACAGCACTAAAAACAAAGTCTTAGTAAATATTTTAAATCATAATAGGAGATTTTAACATATTTTTCTCAAAAATGATAGTCTGAATAGACACACAAAAAAAACCAGAAAATCACAGATTGGAAAAAATAACAACAACAAACTTCACATATAAATAGAATACCCAAGTTTGGACTGTTCTATTTCTAAAAAATGACAATTTTAGAGGTCACCAAGAAGTTAGTTATGACTTTAAAATAAATAATCAGTTACCTGCTGAATTTATTCTTTCCTCACAGTCAACTTTGGTAATTTTGGCTGGAGATCAAATTGGAGTAAATTGATAGCATAAAAAAAAAAATCTAAAAATACAATCCATAGACTAAGTGGGAAATCTCATAAAGTTTTAAAATGAGGCGATGCAGCCAAGATGGCACTTTGAAGCCAATGCCTTTGCCCCCACCTCCAAGGGTGGTGGCAAACAAACTAAAAACCAGATTTAAAAAGAAAGAATTTCAAGTTGGGGGTCAGGGAATGAACAGAAAGAACACAGGATATTTAAGGAAGTAAAAATACTCTCTATATATTATAGTGATGAATATATCTATGTCATTATACTTTTGTCCAAATTCATAGAACACACAACACTAAAAATGAATCTGTAGGTTGATCTAGGGACCTGGGTGACTATGGTCTGTCAAAGTAGTTTCATGTTTGGTAAAAACGGCATCATTCTGGTGAGTAATGTTGGTAATGGGGGAGGTTATATGTAGCAGCAAAGGGTATGCAGGAAATCTCTGTATCTTTCTCTCAGTTTTGTTGTAAACCTATAACTGCTTTTATTAAAAAAAATCATCTTGTTGGGTCACCTGGGTGGCTTTGTTGGTTAAGCGTCTGCCTTTGGCTCAGGACAGAATACTGGGGTCCCGGGATCAAGCCCAGCATCGGGATCTCTGCTTGGTGGGGAGCCTATTTCTTCCTCTCCCTGCCCCAACTTGTGCTCTCTCTCCCTCTCTCTCTCTCTCAAATAAATAAATAAAATCCTTTAAAAAAGAAACAAGAAATTACTTTCTTTAAAAAAATAATTTTTTTACAAAGAAATTCGAGCATAAAACTAAAACTAAGAGAAAAAAAGTAATAAAGCTGTGAGCAGAATTCATATTTTTGGAGGTAATTTTGATAGTTCATCTGGAAAAATGAAGATTTTAATAACATGGATAAAATATTTAAAATAAATCTTAGTGCATCCAAATTCTGAAAGTATAAAAAGGAATTATCCAGTCAAAATCCATGAGAAAACTAGAACCCAGAGAAATACAAGGAGTATTAAACCCACTTTTACCTTGAACCAGGTACAATAAAACTTTAGTTTTGATAGATTTATGAGGCAAGCAGGACAGAAATTAAAACAAAATACTTTTGCCTGAAGATGGAGTTTTTTAAGATCAAAAGATGAGTCCTTCATAGTTTGGTTGACCCAGAATTAAACATTCCTGAGGCAATTACAAAGAACGTAGAGTTTTTACTGAAGGAAAGACAGTTCTTCCCCAAGACATGATTATAAGGTACCTCTTCCAAATCACCTTCTTGAGGCCAAGACTAAATTCCCAACACATGGGTGGTTTAATGAGTTTCAACATGTATCCCAAAGAGCTAAAAGAACCACGATCACAGTCAAATAGTAACATAAAGATAGTAATACTAACAATTATGTATCTCCGGGAAAATCAGAATAAATAAAAATTAGGGGAAAAAAACTAGATGGCTAATAAACTAAATTCACTCAGTTCTTCTCAGGAGGATGGCATCTTCATCTACGTCTCAGAGAGGCCAATTGGATAACCTAGACAATGAAGAGCCCACAGGAAAACGAGTACAGACACAGGAGGGGCACTGAATAGACAGCGGAACCACAGAGCAGCTATAAAGACTTCTGACCAAGACTGTAAATCAATAATGCTCACTATTAAAACAACAACAACAATAACATTAAAGTCAAGTTTGAAAATGAGTTCAGGGAGCATGAAACTGTAACAAGTGACCTAAGGGTTGAAAAAAGCATCAAAAATAACATGTGGAAAGTCCATCTTCACAACCTGACAGAAATCTTTTCTTTCTCTTTCTTTTTCTTCTAATTTTCAGTAGTTGTTCAAAACATCTGTCTGAGTATAGTTTCTCTTGTAATTATTCTGACTGAAGATTGATAAAGTTTCTCAACTGGCAAACTGTTTTTCACCAGTTTTAGAAATTTTCAGTCTTCGTGTCTTCAAAAACTGTATCTCCCACAATCTTTGTCTACTACTTAGAGACTCTAGTAACATCCAGTTTAGATTTTAAACCATACCCCATAGATCTATTATTCTTTTAAAAATTTATGTATTTTTCTTTTATGCTTTAATACGGGTATTTTCTTTTTTTCAATTTACTCATTTTCTTTTCAACTGTGCCTAACCTACTGAGCTATTAATTTTATTTCCCGTCATAGATATTTTATTTTTTTATGTTTTTTTATTTCTCTGGTGAAAGTTTCCATCACACCACTTTATACCTTGGATGTATTAAATATAGTGGCTTTATTTATTTACTTATTTATTTATTTTTGAGAGATTGAGAGAGCGTGCACGCACACACAAGCCGGCGGGGCGGGGGGGGCACAGAGAAAGGGGAAAAAAGAATCTCCAGCAGACTCTGAGCTGAGCATGGAACCGTGGCTAGGCTCCACCTTGAGATCATGACCTCAGCCTAAACTGAGGGTCTGACATTCAACTGACTGAGCTGCCTAGGAACCCCTTCAATATGTGGTTTCAAACTATTACTGGTAACTGCAGTGTAAGGATCCTCTACATTTCTGTTTTGTTATGCATTTTTTCTTCTTTATTTCTATTTCATTTCAGTGGCTGCTAAGTTTAATTGACAGATACCCCCTTTCGATGAGAAAATAAATAGAGCTCCTTTGAGGCTCTGGATGATGCTATTGTCCCCAGATGGGATGTAATTTTATTTTTGCAGATGATCTTGCTATGAACAGACAAACTTAATTAATTTAGAAATTAAGCTGATAAGAAACAGGGCTTCAGTTGTTAGAATGTGGGTTTCTAGTGCACCCTAGGATATAGCCCTTTGGGGTCATGACTGGAAGCACAGATTTTTTTTTTCCTTATGAGACTATAAGTTTCTTCTTATCAGATTTCTTCTTATCAAACTATAAACTCCTACTGTTGTTACCCTTTCCCTGTAAAATTACTGAGTTTGGTTTATTATCTCATCCTCTCCCCACTGCTTTCAGTTAGTTATTCAGACATGATGCTTTTTTTTTAAATTAACATATAATATATTATTTGCCCCAGGGGTACAGGTCTGTGAATCATCAGACTTACACACTTCACAGCATTCACCATAGCACATACCCTTCCCAATGTCCATAACCCAACCAGCCACTCCTGATCCCCCTCCCCCCTGACAACCCTCAATTTGTTTTGTGAGATTGAGTCTCTTATGGTTTGTCTCCCTCCCAATTCCATCTTGTTTCATTTTTTCCTTCCCTACCCCCCAAACTCCCCACTTTGCCTCTCAAATTCCTCATATCAGGGAGACAGACCTGATGCTTTTAAATGGCAAAATATGTAGAGGGGAAAACTGGCATCAGATGAAAGGTCCATCTCTCTGGAGTTCTATTTTTATCTTGGCCTTGAACTCTTGGCCTTGAAACACCTCCAGTGCCTTAATTTTTTAAAATTTAAATCCAATTAGCCAACATAGAGTATATAATTCATTTCAGATGATCAGATGTGTACAAATAGATACTCTTTATTGTATATTTTATCCAGCTATTTTAATTTCCCACAGTGAGGGGCACCTGAGTGGCTCAGTCGGTTAAGCGTCTGCCTTTGGTTTCAGCTCATGATTTTGGGATCCTGGAATGGAGCCCCACGTCAGGTTCTCTGTGCAGCAGAGTGCCTGCTTCTCCTTTTGCCTGCCTCTGTCTACTTGTGCTCTCTCTGTCAAATAAGTAAATAAAATCTTTTAAAAATAATAATAATTTCTCACATTAAGAAGTTTTGTTCTAAATTAGTTGGTCTCCCATTGCTAGAAGTGTAATTCTTCAAGAGATTTCCTTTAGATATTGGATGCAAAAGTTTAATCCATATACTTCATCTGTAGTTAGAATTTAGAATTAGAATTTAGGAACATGGCCCCATGTTGCTGACTTTGAAGCTGGAAAATATAGATTATAACTGAAAGATATGTTCCCAGCCAATGAAATAAATATTGAGAGACAATTAGGCACTAGTACATGTATTACACAGTTTTCTTATCCGTTTTATTCATTTTCTTTTTTCCCATTAGAATGTAATCTTTGAGGGGCACCTGGATGGCTCAGTGGGTTAAAGTCTCTGCTTTTGGCTCAGGTCATGATCTCAGGGTCCTGGGATAGAGCCCCACATCGGGCTCTCTGCTCAGTAGGGAGCCTGCTTCCTCCTCTCTCTCTGCCTGCCTCTCTGCCTACTTGTGATCTCTCAATCTTTCTCTGTCAAATAAATAAATAAATTCTTTTAAAAAAAGAATGTAATCTTTGAGAAGGAGAATTTTATTTTATTTTGTTTTGTTTTGTTTATGCTTGTTTTGTCTTTTAGTACAACATTGTATTATCCTATGTGCCTAGCATATTCTGGTCAAGTGTAGGTTGGCACTCAACAAATATTTGTGATCCATGAAAGGCCTTTTTAAGCATATTGCTAAATGCCCAAAACTATACATCTTCAGTATTTCTGGATCGTGATCTTCCACAATTTTAATAATCTTACAGTATAATTATACCATTAAGATATAATAAAATACCTTAATAATAGAAGCATCAACATACAGTAACAAAACCAATAAAATATAGAAAAGTAACATGTCACTTATTATTTTTTTAGACACCTGTAATTTCATCAAGCCTTTTAAAAGCGTAATTGTCAGACGTACTAGTTATCTTATCCATTCCTCTCTGGATATACTCAAGTATGTTACTCCTTCCTTAAATGTAATACCCTAAAAAAAAAAATACAAAACAAGTGGTTCGATCAGTGTTCAGGTTTCAAGGAAAGAATAAGTCCTGTTAGCTCATTCATTCTTCATATTCTTAACCATGCTGCTATAGAAACAACTGAACTACTGAGGCAACAGAAACTTCTTCTGAGGATATAAACTCAAGTAAACAGATAATTAACTATTAACTAATACTCTCTTGAGCTTCAGGGTGGGGCAACTGACCAATATACAGTGTTATAAGTTTATTGTATAGGATGAAAAAATGAGCTATCCAAAGATAAAATTGAAACCAAATCGATACCTTCAAAGATTCAGTAAGATAGTACTGTGAGCAAGCATACTTGGGAATTTATGTCACAGAGTAAAAGATTTTCTCAGGTGGTTGTACCAAAGCTTTGCATCATTAACTAAGAAATAATTTCCAAGATCCACATGTACACCACAATGGAACTTTCACTCTGAAACACAAAAATGTCACATAAGCTTTCTTCACCTTCACCAAATGTCATAGTTCTAGAAATTATTAGCTATAAATATTATTTCCTTTAAACCAGAAAAGTTAGAAGTAGTTATTGCACAGTTGATAAAATTACAATAAAATTTGTTTGACCACAATTCATTTAGCCAGTATCTGTACCAAGTCCTTTAGTCATCTGTGGCTTTTGTGGTTCCTTATCAACTTTTTATGAAAATTATAAGCCAAAAGCACAAAACATGACCATTGTTGTTGTTGTTGTTACTTTCCCAGTGTTTTGTGGTCAGTAACTGGATTGACTACTGCAGCTGTCGATACAGGGAATTACCAAATGTGGAGGGTTAAAAATGGTCCCTCAAAAATGTCCATATCCCAATCCCGGAAACTGTGAATGTGTTGTTTTCTAAAGCAAAAGGGAATGAAAGTTGAAGGTGGAATGAACTTAAAATATGGAAATTATCCAGGTGGGCCCAGTGTAATCGCATAAGCGCTTAAAAACAGAAGCACCATTTATTGAAGAGGCTGTCTTTTTTCCATTGGACATTCTTTCCTGCTTTGTCGAAGATTAGTTGACCATAGAGTTGAGGGTCAATTTCTGGGCTCTCTATTCTGTTCCACTGATCTATGTGTCTGTTTTTGTGCCAGTACCATGCTGTCTTGATGATGACAGCTTTGTAATAGAGCTTGAAGTCCGGAATTGTGATGCCACCAACTTTTGAAATGGTGCTGGGAAAATTGGACAGCCACATGCAGAAAAATGAAATTGGACCACTTCCTTACACCACACACGAAAATAGACTCCAAATGGATGAAGGACCTCAATGTGAGAAAGGAATCCATCAAAATCCTTGAGGAGAATGCAGGCAGCAACCTCTTCGACCTCAGCCGTAGCAACATCTTCCTAGGAACAACGGCAAAGGCAAGGGAAGCAAGGGCAAAAATGAACTCTTGGGATTTCATCAAGATCAAAAGCTTTTGCACAGCAAAGGAAACACTTAACAAAACCAAAAGACAACTGACAGAATGGGAGAAGATATTTGCAAACGACATATCAGATAAAGGGCTAGTATCCAAAATCTATAAGGAACTTAGCAAACTCAACACCCAAAGAACAAACAATCCAATCAAGAAATGGGCAGAGGACATGAACAGACATTTCTGCAAAGAAGACATCCAGATGGCCAACAGACACATGAAAAAGTGCTCCACGTCACTCGGCATCAGGGAAAAACAAATCAAAACCACAATGAGATATCACCTCACACCAGTCAGAATGGCTAAAATTAACAAGTCAGGAAATGACAGATGCTGGCGAGGATGTGGAGAAAGGGGAACCCTCCTCCACTGTTGGTGGGAATGCAAGCTGGTCCAACCACTCTGGAAAACAGCATGGAGGTTCCTCAAAATGTTGAAAATAGAACTACCCTATGACCCAGCAATTGCACTACTGGGTATTTACCCTAAAGATACAAACATAGTGATCCGAAGGGGCACGTGTACCCGAATGTTTATAGCAGCAATGTCTACAATAGCCAGACTATGGAAAGAACCTAGATGTCCATCAACAGATGAATGGATCAAGAAGATGTGGTATATATACACAATGGAATACTATGCAGCCATCAAAAGAAATGAAATCATGCCATTTGCGACGACGTGGATGGAACTAGAGCGTATCATGCTTAGTGAAATAAGTCAATCGGAGAAAGACAACTATCATATGATCTCCCTGATATGAGGACATGGAGAAGCAACATGGGGGGGTAGGGGGATAGGAGAAGAATAAATGAAACAAGATGGGATTGGGAGGGAGACAAACCATAAATGACTCTTAATCTCACAAAACAAACTGGGGGTTGCTGGGGGGAGGTGGGATTGGGAGAGGGGGAGCGGGCTATGGACATTGGGGAGGGGAGGCGAACCATAAGAGACTATGGACTCTGAAAAACAACCTGAGGGTTTTGAAGGGTCAGGGGTGGGAGGTTGGGGCAACCTGAGGGTTTTGAAGGGTCAGGGGTGGGAGGTTGGGGGAACAGGTGGTGGGTAATGGGGAGGGCACGTTTTGCATGGAGCACTGGGTGTTGTGCAAAAAGAATGAATACTGTTACACTGAAAAAATAAATAAAATGAAGAAAAAAAAAAAAAACAGAAGCAGAGGTTGGGTGGCAGAAAGAACTACCTTGATATAGACTCAGTCACTTTGCCCAGTTTGAAGATGAAGAGAGGTGGTCCTGAGCCAAGAAATGTGGTGGCTTCTAGAAGCTAGGAATGGTCCTAGCAGATAGCTAACAAGAAAACAGGGACCTTTGTTCTGTGGCCACAAGGAACAAAACTCTACTGAAAAATAAGCACAGAATCATATTTGTCCTTAGAACATTATGGAAGGAATGCTGTGGGCATTTCCTTTTAGACTTGGAAGAGCCATACCAAACTTCTGACCACCAGAACTGTAAGATAGCAAATTTGCATTGTTTAAATCGTTCAGTTTGTTGCAATTTGCTACAGTAGCAATGGAAAACTAAGTCAAAGCTTATAAACCCTATTGCAGGCAAGGGTAAAAATACCTATTTCAAATAAGTGTTTGTAAATGTGCAGAACATGCATGTGCGAACATCCACTCAAAATCCTCATGATAACTAATCCACTCCATCTTAACTTTAATGGCCCTCATGAAACCCTTGGGAGTAAAAGTAATTTAAATGTAGAATAGAAAATACTTCTGGGGCTTTATATTTATCAAAATACAGTAAACACTAATATTCCCTCATTTCAATTTAATAGCAGTCTTCAAGTGATTGCCTTATTAGTTTAACCTTTATTAGGTCATTTTCAATGGTCTTGGGAAATGTATGTTTTTATAGAATTCAAACTCTCACTAACTTCTACGTTATTATACTTAAATGAAACCAATATTAGATTTTAAGGGTTTTAATCTTTAAAATAAAGCAATCTGTTACAGTAGGTTTTATATGGCATGCTTTAATGTTTCCTGTATTGCTCCTGTTCTAGTTTTAGGTCAAAGACAGAATTATCTCTACCTGAAGGCTAGAAAAATTATTGTTGACACAAGACCCAAGAATAACTTACTGAGATCATAAAATCACCCAGTGCAGATATCATTAGGAAAAAAGAAACTACGTCTATGGTAAAATTATCCCATTATAAACTAAAATAATTTACATGCAAATGAAGTTAATGCCATTTTTTTTTTCTTTTAGTGTGTGTAAATTTTAGTCCTTACATTGTTCTTGAACAAGCTGTTAATAGCCTTAAGACTGAAGAACCTTGGAGAGGGTATGTGATCAGATGGGATAAAGCAGTATTCTGAATACAGAATCTCATTCCTTATGATCTGCATGCAGGAAGTTACACATATAGTAGGGATACACATTTCTTGAAAAATTCCTTTCACAGCCATTTTCTGAATGGTATTATCACAAAATGTGCTATGTCTAACTTTTGTGATAGTATACACAGTTGTTCATAGAACTTATCATGCTTTAATTTTACAGGGTACAAGAATCCGTTGTTGATGATAAGAAACAGCCACTTAAAAAAAGTGTCATCACTGGGAAGTCCAGGTCTCTTTAACAGACTGGACTCTCTATTTATTAAGATATAATAAATACTAGCACCTCATCATATGGATGTCGGAGGAAGCCTCACATGTAAGTCTTAGTCTGCTGACTCTAAAGATGGCGGACTATGGCTAGAAGCCAAATCCAGCTGGCTGCCTGTTTTTGAAAATCAAGTTTAACTTGAACATTTACATATTTTTTATATCTGTTTATTGTTAGGGGCATATTATTTTATGCTACTGTGAAAGTTGAGAGGTTGTGACAGGGACTGCAGGCCTCACAAATTCTGAACTATTTACTATCTGACCTTTTACAGAAAAAAAATTGCTGACCGCTGATCTAACTGGAGGTAACTTCCACAGGCAAAAAAATAATATTAACACATCGTTAAAATTATATACTTCCACCATAGGAAACGATGGAAAAGGGGTGTCAAGCTTTACCTATGAGGTCAGGGGATTTTTTCCTAAAGGAGAAGATATTTCAATTGAATCTTAAACAGGGGTTTAGTGGGTGGATAAGAGGGGATAGGGTAGTTCAAGCAGAGTGCATCCCACATGAAAATGCATAGAGACTCTGGAATATATAAAAAATGGAGCATTTGCAGCCTTAAAAATTGAAAAAAAGGAGGACATTATACTAAGAGAAATAAGCCAGACACAGAAAGAACATAATCTTATGATAGCGATTATTTGTAGAATCTAAAAAAAGCCAAATAATTAGAAACGAACAGTAGAATAGTGGTTATCTGAGGGTGGGAAAAATGGGGAAATGTTGGTCAAGGGTAACAAAGTAGCAGTTATGTAGGATAAATAAGTCTAGGGAATTGATGAACAGGTGACTATAGTTAATACAACCATTCCAAATACTGGAAATCTCTCTCTCTTTTTTTTTTAAGATTTCATTTATTTATTTATTTATGTTAGAGAGAGAGAGAGAGAGAGAAGGACAGAGCATGAGCACGAGGAGGAGCAGAAGAAGAGGGACAAGCAGACTCTGCACTGGGCTCAGAGACTGATGGGGGGTTCCAGTCCATGAGCCAGAGATCATGACCTGAGCCAAAATCAAGATTAAGATGCTTAACAGACTGGGCCACCCAGGAGCCCCTCCAGTACTGGAAATTTCTTTAAAAAAAAAGAGAGATTTTTACTTATTTGACAGAATGAGAGAGCAGGAGAACACAAGTAAGAAAAGTAGCAGAGGGAGAGGGACAGACGACAGGGAGCGGGACGTGGTGGGCTCAATCCCAGGACCCTGGGGTCATGACCTGAGCTGAAGGCAGTCCCTTAACCAGCTGAGCCATCCAGGTGCCCCAAATACTGGAAATTTCTTAAGAGAGTAGATTTCAGGTGTTACCATCACATACACACACACACACACACACAGAGTAACTATGTAAGGAGTAGTATATTAATTTGCTTGGCTGTACTAATTATTTCACAGTGCATATGTATACCCAAGCATCATGCCGTACACCTTAATATTTTAAAAATAGGGTTAAAAGCCCCTGCCTTCGGCTCAGGTCATGATCTCAGGGTCCTGGGATTGAGCCCCACATCGGGCTCTCTGCTCTGCAGGGAGCCTGCTTCCTCCTCTCTCTCTCTCTGCCTGCCTCTCTGCCTACTTGTGATCTCTGTCTGTCAAATAAATAAATAAAATCTTAAAAAAAATGACTCTTAATCTCACAAAACAAACTGGGGGTTGCTGGGGGGAGGTGGGATTGGGAGAGGGGGAGGGGGCTATGGACATTGGGGAGGGTAAGTGCTATCGTGAGTGCTGTGAAGTGTGTAAACCTGGCGATTCACAGACCTGTACCCCTGCGGATAAAAATACATTATATGTTTATTTAAAAAAAAAATTTGGAAGGGGAGGCGAACCATAAGAGACTATGGACTCTGAAAAACAACCTGAGGGTTTTGAAGGGCCAGAGCTGGGAGGTTGGGGGAACAGGTGGTGGGTAATGGGGAGGGCACGTTTTGCATGGAGCACTGGGTGTTGTGCAAAAAGAATGAATACTGTTATGCTGAAAAAATAAATAAAATGGAAAAAAAAAATTCTCTGATGATGAGTGATATTGAGCATCTTTTCATGTGCCTGTTAAGTCATCTGTATCTCTTTTGGAAAAATGCCCATTTCTTAACTGGATAATTTGGTTTTTTGGGTGTTGAGTTTGATATGTTCATTATAGATTTTGGAAACTAACTCTTTTTTGGATATGTCCTTTGCAAGTATCTATTCCATTCTAAAGGTTGCCTTTTAGTTTTGTTAGTTGTTTCCTTCACTGTGCAGAAGCTTTTTATCTTGATGAAGTTCCAATAGTAATAAACATTTTTAAAAGACAGTATCCCTATATTCATTGCAGCATTATTCACAAAGCTAAGACATAGAAATAGCCTAATTGTCAATTGAGGGATGAATAGCTTTTTTAAAAGTCATGTCATTTAAAAGTCATTTAAAAGTCATGAAACATAGTATATGTAACAATGCTATTCAGCCCCCCCACAAAGGAAGGTAATCCTGCCTTTATAAAAACATTGAAGGATCTTGAGGGCATTTTACTAAATGATGTAAGTCAGAGAAAGACAAATACCATATGATCTCACTTATAGGTGGAATCTAACAAATTTTTAAAGACACAACAGAGCTATAGGAAAAGATTTCGGATTTGCAATTATCAGAGGTGGGCAGTGGGGGTTGGGGCTGAAGGAATTGGATGATGGGGGTCAGGAGGTACAAACTTCCAGTCCTATGATAAATAAGAGATAGGGATATAATGTACAACATGATGACTACAGTTAACACTGCTCTCTGCTATATTTGAAGGCTGTTAAGAGCAAATCCTGAGGGTTCTCCTCACAAGGAAAAAAAATTTCTTTTTATTTTTTAATATATTTATATGAGATAATGGATGTTAACTAAACTTACTGTGGTGATCATTTAAAAATACATATAAGACCAACCATTAAGCTGTACCTTAAACGTATACACTGCTTTATGTCAATTGTATCTCAATAAAACAGGAAAAAGAAGGAATTCTACCAAAGTTAAAGAAGAACACAGAGCAATGTGGGAAAGTATGATTTATGCAAATAAATGTAAGTATTCTATAAAGTGCTTTAAGCGCAATGATGGAAGATGAGATGGAGAGACAGACTACAGTGAGAAAATAGTAGGTCATTGATGTCATGATCTGTTAAATACTATTGTAGGTTTTATTTTATATCATTTTTCATGGGATCTATTTCAACATGGATGGGAGATGACTATAACTGGGATCAGGAACACAACTGAGGAACATAATTCAATAATAAATATGAAAGATGGTAAAATCTTGGACAGGGAGAGTAGAAAGGGGAAAATAGTTTCAAATCTTTAGAAGGAAACATTTCTGGCATTTGGTGACTGACTAAAGAGAAGGAGGTGTTGAAGCTAGAAGAGAAACGGACGCTTTCTGGGAGCGAGCTCAGACTAACTGACGCTACTAATCACGGCCTGAGATGGGGACAAAAGGGGAAGAAAGAGCATCTCAGTGGAAGAGAGTGTAAATTGGTCTGAGTTTGTAGATGTTTTTAGAGAATCTTTGGCTCATTTAAGTCACTCAGAAATAATGGGTTATAGTTTTGTTCTGTTTGTAAACATGTCTTCTACTTTCAGTATTCTATAAGCAAAGAAGACCATTTGGCTTTTCATTCTCATTTAACCCATCATCGCTTTCCTGGGGAGTAAAGAACAATTTTTATGACTCCTTTAATGTGTGTGACTTTTCTTTCCCTGAATTTTTAGAAGGACCTGCTTTTTTCAGGTAGCTTTTCTAATTTGGTATACCCTTTTTTTTTTTCCATTTGTGTAGTGATTATACACATACACACACATAGTGGTTTGTTTTCTGAGATCACTGTGTCTGCTCCATTATCTTAAATGTTAGTAAAATATTTTCTTCCTTTCTGTTATCTCTCTGCATTTAAAAATTTTTTTTTAAAGATTTTATTTATTTATTTATTTATTTATTTATTTATTTGAGAGGGTGAGGGAGCATGAGTAGGGGAGGGGGCGGAGGGAGAGGGAGAAGCAGACTCCCCACTGAGCAGGCGGCCCCACTCAGGGCTTCAGGATCATGACCTGAGGCATGTCAAAGGCAGGCACTTAACCAACGGAACCATGCAGCTTCCCCTCTGTGCTTTTTAATTTTTGACCATGCTCAGCCCTTTCTCCTCAATGCCCTTCTCTTGGAAGTCAGCCCTGGCTGGTTAGCTTTGCAGAAGCACGGAGCCACACTTGCACCGGCTGATTCAGTCACCACCTCAGATCCTTCACACTCAACAGCTATGGGATCAGGCAAAACCTCCCCCAGTTGCAGTTTTGGCTTCTCAGCAAATGCCTGTTGAATATTTTGAATGTTTCCTCTTTCCAGATCTCTCATATTCCTCCTTTTTTCTTTCTGCTTTCTTCTACACAAAACTGATCCCTCACAAGTCATAAATGTGGAAGGGTTTCACTACATGTCTGTGTTTCAGGGCTCATCAGGATACCTCATCAACACCTTTCATTGTAAATATCTGTAATGTCTTTGAGTTATTGTTTTTGCTAATTGTCTGCTTAACGAGAGAACCCTAGGACACTCTAAACAGGACCATTGCTGTCATCTTCCCAGAATCCCCCACATACTGGTTTCTAATTTTTTTTTTAATGCTTCTGGAGATGAAATAAGAGCTATGCTACATTCGTTGACCACTTGGGTTTCAGAAGAATTTCTCCATGTCTTCTAAGTAACACAAAGTAATGTAGGGAATGATTTAAGAGATGGGTATTGAGTCTGGATGCTTATACAACTTGGAACGACATGATGGCACAAACTCTGAAATTATGGAGTGCTGAATTAAAAGATTCTGATTTTGCAAATCGGCTCAGAAGTCTATATGTGACTTAAGAGTGTACATATAGAAACATTTATTGCGTTTTTTACAGCTGTTTTTCCTGGAGCGTAGCTTGTGTTCCCTTTGCAAGTGCACATATTACAACTGAATCTATGCTTCCCGACACGTATTACTTCAGCAGTGCAATCAATAATAATAACCAGCTTTGGGCTTATGTTTAATCAAGTGTATAGTAGGAGCTTTACCAAGTCCCTTCTTCTGTGCTTACATTAGCTTCATCAGAGATAATTAAGTTTTATTGTATAATTGAAGAGGCAGAAACTAGAAAGCCAGGAAAATAACAATTTATGCTGTCTGTTTTAGCAGCTCATGGCTTTTAACTGCAGGGCAAGTGATGGGAAATACATGGAAATTGAAAGCATAAGCAAAAGGAATTTTTTTTCTGGTAAAATATTCAATAATGTAGAACTGGCTTTTATTTACTATCATTTTAAATGCATAAAATTGGCTTTCAGATTAAGATATTGCATTATTATATGTGTATAATATATGATATAGATATAAACATACATATATATAATCTCTTGAGACTGAATTTTAATGTAAGAAAAAAATTAAAAATATATGGTATCAGGAAAAAATAAAAAATAAATGTCAACAAATTCATAAGGTAAATTAATAAAGCAGAATTTGCTGCTAAGAGAGAAAGTAGAAGATAAATCCAAACTATTTTGCTTAAACCTGGAGCAGCTCTGAGCACAAAAATAGAAGGTGAGAAAAAAAAGCAGGAATCTGGGAATCTGTATGAAGTGGGAATTATAACATCAATGAAACGATCAGTAGGCTTTCTTCTAGAAAAAGTTTGTAAATGATCAAATAATATATAGAGATATGTAAAACCTCAGAGTAATGTCCTCTTAACCCAAGCATTGAGGGTTCCCCTAAAAATGCCTCAATTCCCAGACTTTCTCTAAAGTAAAGCTTACCAGGCAACTTGCCTTCCCACATACACAGACCTCAATTGGCCTTAAAAGGATCACCCTGCATTTGAGGAAAGCACGAAATATGAAAAAGTTGGAGAAATATTCAATGGAAAATCTTACCAGAAAGAAAACCGATAATTCAGGAAAAGTCCTCTAAGAAGTTTTATGAGAGATGTTTGAAGCTATATCATTTCCATGAGACAAAATTAGAAAAGGCCAGAGACAGAATGGGGAGGACTTCAACTTAACTAATGATAAGATAGCTCAGTGTATCAGGCTTCTTCAGAGAAGAAATGGAATGATGTGTGTGTGTGTGTGTGTGTGTGTGTGTGTGTGTGTGTATGAAATACATACAGCGGATATATAATATTACACAAAATATTACACAAGATATAAAATATACATATATTATTTTGAGGAATTGTTCAAACATTTGTCAAGGCTGGCAAACCCAAAATATGTAAACCAGGCTGGCAAAGTGAAAACTCATGCAGGAGCTGATAATGTCGTGCTGAGGCAGAATTTCTTCTCCTCCAGAAAACCTCACTTCTCGGTGTTGAGGCCTTCAAGGGATTGAATGAGGCCCACCTATATTACTGAGGGACCCTCCTTTATTTAGAGTCAGCTGATGATAGATATTAACCACATCTACAAAATGTCTTCCCAGAAACACATAGATTAGTGCTTAAACAATTAACTGGATACTATAGCCTAGCCAAATTGATATATAAGACACTTAGATCAAATATTCTGCTGAACACAATAAAATATGTTGGTTAAAATATAGATATTATTCTTTTTTTTTTTCAAGATTTATTTATTTGAGGGAGAGAGTGCATGAGCGGGGTGGAGAGGGGCAGAGAGAGAGAGAATCCCAAGAAGACTCCCTGCTGAGCATGGAGCCCAACACAGGGCTAGATCTTAGGACCCTGAGATCATGACATGAGCCCAAACCAAGGATCGATCACTTAACAGACTGAGCCACCCAGGCACCCTTATAGATATTATTTTCTTAAATTCATAACAATGATGATAAGAAAATGAGAATTTATCAGGCAAAAATCTAAGAGAAAATGAAACGTAAAGGATGAATGAAGAACATCCAAGCAATGAAACTTTTGCCCTGAGGGCTACTATAGCAAGCTCGGGCTTTCCTTGGACCCTGTAGATAAACACCTGTTAGGAGAATCTTTCTATTTTAAGATGAGTCTGAAGGGATCTTCTCTCCAGATTAAGGTGAACCAGAAGCAAAACTGTTCCAACTTCAAAGAGAGAATGGACTTCAAATAAGAATTCCCTGATGCCAACTGGAGCAAAGTAAAACAAGGAATAAGGAAAAAATCACCCTGGAAAACTTGTGGTTACAGAGCAGTCTTCATACAGATTTGCAAGCTGGGATCCCATGGAAACCTTTATCAGAGGTTGATCATAAGTGCACATAAAAAGTTTAACCAATCAATAAAACTCCTAGAAGGTATCCCTGGAGAGCAAGTTTATAGTCTTGAGGTAGGGAATGATTTCCTAAACAAGACACAAAATAACACTAATAATAAAGAAAGACATTAATGCATTAATCTAATTAAAATTAAGAACACCTATTATTTAGAGGACATTATGAGGTAGATAAAAAGACAAATCTCAAATTTGAGAATCTATACAGAATAATATAACCCCCAAAAAATAAGGTGCATATTGAGGATAAAGAACTACAAATAAAAAAGGGAAACACAGTATTTCTATTATGCTTTAATAGAAAAACAGAAAAAACATAATAATGCATTTCACAAAAGAAATCCTTGACTTGGAAAAGATGGTATTCTTTCACGAATTTTATGTTGAGAGATAAACACGTCCATTTTAAGTGCAGTTACAAATGATGTGTTTTTGGTATGTTGCATTGACATTTAGGAACAGAACTATGACACACTGTTTCAAATGTATCAAATAGCATTAATATTTCATAATGATTTGATAGTCACTGTCATCCATTTTTAAATTAAAAATTTTCAAAGTAGTAGTTCAGGGCTCCAGAGACAATCAGCAATTCTGTTATATCCAACTTTACATATTCTTGCACTATATTTTACCATTATACATCCACAAAAATTTTGAAGAAAATAACATAACAGCGTCAAGAGTTGACAAAGTTATGGATCGATGCTCATTCCCATACACTGCCGGTGGGAGTGTACATTAAAACAATCATTTGAAAAAATAAGTAAAATTTCCCATATGCATAACTTTCACTTAACAATTCCATCCCTAGACATAAATTCCAGAAAAAAAAATGTTACACATGAACACAGGGATAAATATGTGAGAAAATTTATAAAAGCTCTGTCTGTAATAACCCCAAGCAAGAAATAATCCATATATCCATCATCATTCAGTACAGTACAATAGAGTAATGAAAACTGATGTAGATACAGTTACTTTTATAAAAAGATTGTATTGATTTTATCTTTGACCCTGTATTTGTTCATGCTCACCTAGTGACCTCTCTTGGGGTTATATGTTCTGGCCTCTTGGAGATTAATATACGTACATTAGAAATGCCCACCAAGGCTGGATGGAGGAAGCTTGTTTTGGCCTCCTGTGAATCTATTAGAAATAAGAAAGCCTTTCTCTCTGGTGCCACCAGAGCTAATTAAAGGTTAACTATTAATTAGGTGCATGCAAGCCCTTAGGTGCATGTGAACCCTTTGATTTCACTACAGTGCCCTTCTGCACGTCCCCTTCCTCCATAAGATCTGTGGACTAAAGTCTGATTTTGTGGAGCTAGCTATACACGGATCAGCCTCCATCTGATCTCCCACTGTTTATACCTTGAAAAAAAACCATGTAAACTGTATGGAGTAACTGGTTTCATTTTTTCAGTCTCAAAGTTCTTTCTCTGTTTGGGGGATACTTTACGGTCTGTCCTCTACCTCCTAACAGAGATGAATCAAATATAAAGTATACTGAAAGTATTAAGGCCTAAAATGGAATATTACTTAGCTATCAGAAAGGATGAACACCCAACTTTTCTATCAACATGGATGGGACTGGAAGAGATTATGTTGAGTGAAATGAGCCAAGCAGAGAAAGTCAATTATCATATGGTTTCACTTACTTGTGGAGCATAAGGAATAACATGGAGGACATTAGGAGAAGGGAAAGAAAAGTGAACTGAAGGAAACTGGACGGGGAGACAAAAGCGTGAGAGACTGTGGGCTCTGAGAAACAAACTGAGGGTTTTAGAGGGGAGGAGGTGGGGGAATGTGTGAGCCCGGTGGTGGGTATTAAGGAGGGTACGTATTGCATGGAGCACTGGATGCTGTAACATAAACAATGAATCTTGGAACATCACATCAAAAACGAATGATATATTTTATGGTGACTAACATAACACAATAATAAAAAAAAGAAAGACCTAAAAGAATACAGTAGGATTCTCTTTTTCTGAGATTCAGTGCCAAATAAAACCTAATTGTATTTTATGAATGAAAAATTATATATTTAAGTGGCACAACTGTAAAGAAAAACCAAGGACATAATTAATCCAAAAATCTGGATAGTCATTACTTGGAGGTGGTGGCCAAAAGGAAAAGAGAGAGAGGGAGAATCTTGTTTGGAAAGACCACCAGGGTTCTATTTCTTGACTTGGGCCACACACACACATGTACTTCCTTATCATTATTTATTAAACTCTTTCTATTTGCTTTTGAAGTTTTCTCTATTTATACCCCCAAAAAGAAGTGAAAAAGAATGTTGAATAAAAAAAGATTAGTGCACGGTGCATATGCAATAGTAATTTAATCAAGATTCTGATACAGAGTCTGAGCATTTTTAGAAAAGGTGTCTGGGTTATGCTAGTGTATATCCGGAGTTGGGAACCACACATCTGGCCAGAAGTTCCTGACTATTACCTAAAAACTTTGGACCTTGGAGATATTTTAGGAATGATTTAAGACGCACTTTCTATAGACCTAGATGAAGTATTTATTTACATAAACAACACATGGCGACCTTAGGATTCAAACACGCAATTTTCTGCTTCCGTTATTGTCTTTTGCTAATTTCGACTATGTAATATTTACAAATGGTAAAATATTTAAGCTATCAAAACATGTGATGTGAAACGTAAGTCTTCTAACTTCTGTACCTATCAGATTCCCTTTCCAAGAGTTGCTGTTTCTGTTTCCCCTGCAGTCCTTCAGAGATAGTCTATGCATATGCAAACACAAAGATCAGTTTTGTCCACAGCAAAAGGGTGAAATAGATACACCGCTCTACAACGTGCTGTTTTCACTTCCCAGTAACCAATACATGTGCAGCTGCCTCACGGCTTCTAAGGAGCACAGTGTATTGCTTTCATGTCTGTGCACTGTAGTTTTCAAACACGTAGATGGTGAGATTATTCAGGTATCGTAGCAGTGCAAGAAGAAAAACATAGCAGCAAGATAGAAAGCTAGGACATATTTTAAATACATTACTGAAAAATTTATTGTAATAATATAATATGAAACAGAAGCTATATTTCAAAATAAAACTATACTACCAGCAATATATGGCAGAGCTCATTTGTCAGAAGAGAAAAGCAGAAGTTTTGAGAAGGCAAGGCCTGTCACACACTGAAGAAGGTGCAGAGACGCTGAAAGAAACAACAACAACAACAACAACAACAACGCTCTGTTTCTCCAAGCCACACCCTAAGCACAGAAGAGCCATTGCCCAATGTTGGAAGAATTTAAAAATTGTGGAGCACTGAAGATAGCCACAGAAACAATAACAAAAAACTCCAAGCCAGACAAACCAATGTATGCATTGGTTCAGTCCATCATATCAATAGCCTAAGGGAAGAAGAGGAGCGTCCATTGCCAAGGAAAAATGTTATACCCCAGGTTCTATTGTTCTTCTGCATATGATGTCCAGCATAAGTAAAAAATTATAGGACACAAGAAAGAGAAAAAAAAGCAACACATCCTTGGATACAGCTCTGCTGACTACTGTCAAGAGATGAAGGAATTCACAGAACTAGAGCCAGAAATGTTCCTAATCGTGGAATAATTATACTGGGATTGTAAATAATTATGATTTGTTTTTAGAGGATATAGTGTGGGGGCACCTGGGTGGTTCAGTGGGTTGGGTCTCTGCCTTCGGTTCAGGTCATGATCTCAGGGTCCTGGGATCGAGCCCCGCATCGGGCTCCCTGCTCAGCAGCGAGCCTGCTTCCCCCTCTCTCTCTGCCTGCCTCTCTGCCTACTTCTGATCTCTGTCTGTCAAACAAATAAATAAAATCTTTAAAAAAAGATTTAAAAAATTAAGAATATAGTGTGATTGACTTATTTCACTAAGCATGATACGCTCTAGTTCCATCCACTGATATGAGGACATGGAGAAGCAACATGGGGGGGTAGGGGGATAGGAGAAGAATAAATGAAACAAGATGGGATTGGGAGGGAGACAAACCATAAATGACTCTTAATCTCACAAAACAAACTGGGGGTTGCTGGGGGGAGGTGGGATTGGGGGAGGGGGAGCGGGCTATGGACATTGGGGAGGGGAGGCGAACCATAAGAGACTATGGACTCTGAAAAACAACCTGAGGGTTTTGAAGGGTCAGGGGTGGGAGGTTGGGGGAACAGGTGGTGGGTGATGGGGAGGGCACGTTTTGCATGGAGCACTGGGTGTTGTGCAAAAAGAATGAATACTGTTACGCTGAAAAAATAAATAAAAAGGGAAAAAAAAAAAAAAAAAAAAAAAGAATATAGTGTGAAAAGAGGAAATTCCCCATGAACCGATAAGAAATTTTAGAGCAGCGACTGAAACTAATTTTTAAAGGTCAGCTAGGTATGTTACTGATAATAATTTTTAAAAACCCATAATATTGTGGATGAAGAATTCCGTTAATGCACTTTTCAGCAGAATGGAAACAACTAGGTGAAGAACTGATGAATTTAAACAGCGAAAACTAGATATACAAACTGAAACAAAGAGAAAAATAAAATCAAACAAGTAAACAAACCAAAGCAAAATAGAACAGAAAAGAGCTGTGGGACAATATTAAGGAATCCAGTATCTGTGCATTTGGAGTCCCAAAGGTAATGAGGAGAAGATATATTTGAAGAAACAGAAGATATATTTGAAGACCTATGGATAAAAATTTCCCAAAATTAATGATGGACAAGAAGCCACTTTTGCAAAAACTTGGATATCCCATAAAGGAAAAGTACAATGAAAATGTAGCTAGACAATATGCAAGCAATACCATACCTTGCATACAAACATTAATTTTAAGTTGATCATAGATTAGATGTAAGTGCTCAAACTATAAAGCTTTTAGAAGAAAAAGTAGGGCAAATATTTATAACTTTCAGATATGCAAATATTTTTATATACGATACAAATAAAAGCATGAAACATAAAAGAAAACCATGATAAATTCAACTATAACATCATCTTGAAGGGCTGTTCCTTGACAGACATTCAAGTTAATAAGAAAACAAGACTCAGACTGGGAGAAAATATTTGCAAATGACATTTCCTATGAAAGACTTTCAACCAGAATATGGAGAACTTCAAATGTAATAAAACAAAGACGAGCAACCTAGTTTAAACAGTGAGCAGAATAAAATAAACATAATTTTGCCTAAAGAAGCTATATTGATAACAAATAAATACATGAAAAATGCTTAACATTATTAACCACTATAGTTACGCTAATTGAAATGACAGTAAGAGGTTACTTTATGGGGCCCCTGGGTGGCTCAGTGGGTTAAAGTCTCTGCCTTCAGCTCAAGTCATGAGGGATCGAGTCCCACATCGGGCTCTCTGCTCAGCAGGGAGCCTGCTTCCCTCTCACTCTCTCTGCCTGCCTCTCTGCCTACTTGTGATCTCTGTCTGTCAAATAAATAAATAAAATCTTTTAATAAAAAAAAGAGGTTATTTTACAAAGACCGGATTAGCTGGCATTAAAAAGACTGTCAGTAACGGGGTTCGCAGCACCTCACCAGAAACCGCCCCCGCAGCAAGCGAGCGAGTGCCGAGGCGTCGGGAAAATGGCAGACAGTTTTTCACTTAATGATGCTTTATCTGGGTCTGGAAACCCAAACCCTCAAGGATGGCCTGGTCAATGGGGAAACCAGCCTGCTGGAGCAGAAGGCTATCCAGGGTCCTCCTATCCTGGTGCATACACTGGACAGGCCCCTCCTGGCGGCTACCCTGGACAGGCACCTCCAGGAGCCTACCCTGGCCCAACAGCTCCTGCTTATCCTGGACCATCCGCATCAGGAGCCCACCCTGGGCAACCGAGTGGGCCCGGGGCCTACCCGCCTCCTGGACAGCCAAGTGCTCCTGGAGCCCAGTCCGCTGCTGGCGCCTTTGGCATCCCTGCTGGACCACTGACTGTACCTTATGACCTGCCCTTGCCCGGAGGAGTCATGCCTCGCATGCTGATAACAATTCTGGGCACAACGAAGCCCAATGCAAACAGATTTGCTTTAGATTTCAAGAGAGGGAATGACGTTGCTTTCCACTTTAACCCATGCTTCAGTGAGGACAACCAGAGAGTCATTGTTTGCAATACAAAGCTGGATAACATCTGGGGAAAGAAGAAAGACCGGCGACTTTCCCATTGGAACGTGGTAAACCATTCAAAATACAAGTGCTGGTTGAATCTGACCACTTCAAGGTTGCGGTCAATGATGCTCACTTGTTGCAGTACAATCATCGGATGAAAAATCTCCAGGAAATCAGCAAACTGGGAATTTCTGGTGACACAGATCTCACCAGTGCTTCACACGTTATGATATAATCTTAAAGGAGAAGATTTTAAAAAGAAGAAATTGAATATAAACCCTTACACATTGAAACTTCATGTTTCCTGATTGAAAATTTTCACTTTTAATCATTCATCCTTCTTGTAAATCTTCGATTTAATAAACATTCTAAGGGTTAAAAAAAAAAAAAAAAAAGACTGTCAGTAACATGTGCTCACAAGCGTGTGGAGAAATTGAAACTTCCGTACACTGCTGATAGAAATGCAAAACGGCACAGTCAGTTTAGAAACAAACTTAGCAGTTTCTTATATATTGAGATATCTTCAACCATATGCTGTCACACATGTTACCACAGCGAGTTCGTTCCTAGAAATTTATCCCAAAGGGGGAAGCACACATCTGCACAAAGACACGGGTGCAAATGTTTATAGCCATTATTTATAATCAGAAAAACTAAAAGCAGCCCAATATCTTTCAGCTAATGAATGAATTTAAAAAATTGTGTAATATTCAAACAAGCAAATAATAGTCAGAAATAGAAAAGAACAGATAGATTCAACAATATGAATACGTCTCCAAAGCATTAAACGAAGTTAAATAAGCTAAACTACAATCATCAAACAGTCTGACATTAATCTCCTTGAAGGCAATGTCTAATAGAGTATCTGACAAAAAAATATGCTTCAATAAGAAATTATTGAGAAAACTAATTAATTATCTTACAGCTCTAGATGTCAGATATTTTGTAAATGAGTGTGTGAAAAGCTAGTAGGTAAGTAATTATAAGACCCTCCTGGCCCCTACAGTGAATCATTCTTTTAAGGGAAAATTCAGTCTCTTTGTTTCCATATCTCTGTTAATATACAGAAGATATATTCAGAATTAGAGGAGATAGAATAAACATTCTATATTAGACTAATACTAGGCTAAAATGATCCATAAATAGTTTTTATAAAAACAAGCAAACAAACAAACAAAAAATCAAGCTTTAACTAAGTTTACAGTTTGGATTAGATTGAGGCTCACAATCTGAATTCATATATAACCCAGGCAGGTTAGCAATTAGGCTTAAAGTAGCCCAAGAAGTAGATTTAAATATGCCAAAATATTTAGTGAAAATACTGACAATGCAATGATTCCATTAATGGAATACCAGTTAATTTTTAGAATCACAATCTAGTAATATTTGTAAAAATGAATTTAAATTCATTTAGGATTGATTTGGTTTACCTTACTTTGATTGTGAATTGTTTCTCTAATTTACTGAAGGTTTTGCAAATAATTTAACCCTGTTTTTCAATTCCTCCAAATCAAAATGTTTACTAATTTCAGGGAGTTTTTGAAGAAAATACAAAATGATCAGGTAAATATTTAAATGTTTTCAAATCTATAGTCAATTGAAAGTCTCATTTTATAGATGGAATGTAAAAAAAAATCATAATACTATCTCGGTTATCACAAGTCCAGCAGGCAAAAACAAGAAAAATAAGTGACTGAATAAATTGTATTTGTAGGAAAGAAAAAGATATGCTCAACTGGCTTCAACTTGATTTAATGATAGTACAGTAGATATTTATAGTAGTTCATTAGTTTACTGGAGAGTGTTGAAAGAGTTAAGGGTCCTTAATTTCAGACTGAAGTTTCAAACCAAGAAAAGTTTAAGTATAATCCATAAAAGCAAATACAGTGTTGCTTACTATTTATTGAAACCCACCTCCTAAGTAGGGGCACCCTGATTATATTAGGCAGGTGCAGAGATAATATAATCTGAAAAGTCTTCTAAAGTCCCTCCTCTCCTAAAATATTATAGCCATTATTGATATATACTAAAAAGTAGAGACTTAAGTGCTTGATATACTGAGCTAGGTTAGAACACACAAGCTTTTTCAAATCCAAGTGTGAGTGAAAACATTCTTTGGCAACTTTGTTCATTATTTTAACTTTGTATTCTAGGAAGTCATCTCATAAACAAGGTAAAATACGTAAAGCAGATCACAATGCTAGTGAATGAACAAGTCTCCCCATTGTCTGTCTCGTATCTCTAAGAAATGCCCCTGAAGTTTGGTGGTCTTGGCAGCTTTTATATACATTGAGACGTTAATGAGTTAATGAGTTAATGAGTTAATGAGAATCATGGAACTATGGACTCATTGCCGTTACATGCCAGCCATATTATGTCTTAGGAAGAACTTCTACAGTCATCTACAAAAATAGTTCTGCTACTCAGTGAGTTGTTTCTCTATGATGACCATGTATGGGTCTTCTAGGTCTGGGAATTCTTGCTATAAAAACACTGGGGCCATCTCCCCTTGCTTAGGGGATTTCCACATAGGTCCACTTAGGGACATATGAAATGACAACACACTTTCCATTTTCTCCTTTCCCCTTGTCTTTATTTTGCAGGTGAAGAAATTCAGGTTCAAAATGGTCACATATATTTGCCAAGGCCTTAGGGCTAGTCAGAACATGATCCATTTTCGCTTGTGGGTCAGTCAGGACTTCAGCAATCCTCTTTAACTACACTGTAGCACTGCCTCTCCCAACAGGTAAAAAGACTACTCGCCTTCGAGAGTCAAAATAGCCATAAGATGCTTTGGGTCCATGGAAATGACGGCCCACTAAATGAAGGAATTTTCCTGTGTGACCGTGGGAATGTTCTGTGAACTCTCTCTGCCTTAGGTTCCTCCTCAGTAAGACAGGGCTGTCAGTACTGCCTGCCCCATAAGGTTGCTGTCGAACCAACTAAGAACTGAACAGTAACTAAAAGAGGATCTGACTCAACCATGGTGTCTTGTAGGTGCCTGTGACTATGATTATGTTGATAGTGCTGATGACGCTGGTGATTTTTCCTTTCAAGAATGGAAAGAGAGATTCATTTGTCTGTAGTGTCCAGTCATGTACCTCAGATATGCTGGAAATCCTGTCTTGAGTTCACCAGAATCTCAAGTTTAAGCAGTGACTTGAGCCTGTTTTCTGCAAGAGATATGATTCTGGGGACGCCTGGGGACACCATGACCTCTGCCTTCGGCTCAAGTCACAATCTCTGGGACCTGGAATCAAGCCCCACATCGGGCTCTCTGCTTAGCAAGGAGCCTGCTTCTCCCCCTTTCTCTCTGCCTACTTGTGATCTCTATCAAATAAATAAATAAAATCTTAAAAAAGAGATATGATTCTGTCACTGCGACAAATTACTTGAGTTTTATGTACCAATAATCAGTACCCACCATCCCTATAAAAGTCAAGTCTCCTATACAATTGCCTGTGCTTACCTATACTGTTTCCCTTCTGTGATTTCCTTTTTCCTTCAAGTCAATTTCAAATATTCATTTAGCTTGATTTTACATTGATGAAAATACATGATGGGAAGAATAGAATATGCTATGATATGCCTAAAACTTAAAAACCCTTAGGGATTTTTTTTCTTTTTTTTTTATTTGTTTATTTACAGCATAACAGTGTTCATTGTTTTGGCATCACACCCAGTGCTCCATGCAGTACGTGCCCTCCCTATTACCCACCACCTGGTTCCTCAACCTCCCACCACTCCCCCCCCCCGCCCCTTCAAAACCCTCTGGTTGTTTTTCAGAGTCTATAGTCTCTCATGGTTCATCTCCCCTTCCAGATTTTTTTTTTTAAAGATTTATTTATTTGACAGAGAGAGATCACAAGTAAGCAGAGAGGCAGGCATAGAGAGAGGAGGAAGCAGGCTCCCTGCTGAGCAGAGAGCCTGATGTGGGGCTAGATCCCAGGACCCTGAGATCATGAACTGAGCTGAAGGCAGAGGCTTAACCCACTGAGCCACCCAGGTGCCCCAACCCTTAGGGATTTTTTAAAGTCTTATTCTATAAGCCCACCCCCTCCTCTCAAATCCTGCAATGGATTTGAAATGGCAGCATGGTAAGACAAACTGCATATTTTGAATTTTGGCCGGAAGCCAGCCTACTTTGTTACTCAGAGACTGCTCTGAAGGCTGACATTCATTTACTCGGGCACAGGCACAAATCCCGCAACTCCACTGTCTCATAGACTCAGTGCTAACAGTGAACAGTCTCTTGCGCTTACTCATTTGACTTAGGACTTTCAAAATTCACAAAACTCAATTTATTTTTCAAGAAAACAGTGAAAGAACAAATTCTATTAGAATTATGTCTAATCATGTGTTTTTAACTACACCTTTACAGTAATGACTGTCAAATAGACGTCTACTTCCCTGACCTTTCTTCCAATGTTCGGATTTTTATTTCCAATGTCTGGTAACATGCTTATTTCTATATTCACTGTAATAGTAACAATGGTAAAATAATAATAAGAACTACCTTTTATTCAATACCTCCCACTTAGCTGGCATTCCTAGTTGCTTGTATAGTTGTATAGTATCTAGTTTAATAATCCTCTGAGATTACTTACCAAAATAATCTTAATTACCAAAATACATTGAGGTTCAGAAGGATTATGTACTTTGGGAAATCTATATTTAGCAGAGAGAAATGTGTTCTCACCACCTCTCAATCTCAATCACATCTCATAGCTTTAATATCTATTAATGTCATTGTTGCCCCAATTTCTAGCCCCCATATATAATTGTAAATTCTAATTTAGAAATTCTATCAAGCCTGTCCTTTTCCTTCCATCAGCCCTGCCCTACCGCAGGAAAATTTTGTATTATGCCTAAAATTGGCATGTTATTTATACACCAAATATTTCTCCACTTCAATTAATCTTCAGCTCTGAAGATAACAGGGGTCATTTAAAAAAAAAAAAAAGACTAATCATGTTTTTTCGTATTTAAAATCTTTCCTGCTTCTTTATTTCCTAGAGGATACAAATCCGGATTTCTTAGCTGCATTACAAGGTAACTCACAATTGGGCTACACAGTATCCCTGCGGACACATTGACCACACCCATCAATTCATTCAACGTCTTAGCTGCACTATTAGGCTGCTCATATTCTCAGTCACACCGTAGACTTTCATGGTTCCCTTCCTTTGCACAAGATACTTCTAGCTGGAATGGCCTTCTTTACTCTTTTCTCCCATCTGAAACATCAACTTTTTTTTTTTTAAGATTTTATTTATTTATTTGACAGACAGAGATTACAAGTAGGCAGAGAGGCAGGCAGAGAGAGAGAGGAGGAAGCAGGCTCCCTGCCAAGCAGAGAGCCCGATGCGGGGCTTGATCCCAAGACCCTGGGATCATGACCTGAGCGAAAGACCAGAGGCTTTAACCCACTGAGCCACCCAGGCACCCCATATCAACTATTCTTAATCATAAGCTCAGAACTATGTTTTCATGTAAAATTGAATTGATTAACAATTTTACTTAAAGGAAAGCCTGATCATATTAAATGCTTCTTTGAACACTTACAAAATTAAAATTTTACAGAAAACTAATAATTGGTTTTATAAGTATAATTATATAACATTTATAAAAATAAACAATATTTAAATCTAGGTTAAAAATCACATGGTCATCAATTTCCGATGTGTTCTTAGAATTAGATCAAACTGGCACTTCACCTGAGTCACCCCAATATGTTGAATTACTACATTCTCACCGCTTCTGGGGTCTTTTGAAAAAACTGAACCAATAGTTGTCGACTGTTACCATTTGAAACTCCACTAGGGATTCACTGAATTCCAATGGTTTCAATCTTTTGTTATGACTAACATCATTTTTCAAAGGTGTTTTTCTCATTTTGTCATCTAAATATTAGTTTACAAGAAAACCAAATTAATGACTAAAGATTATTAGATGCTCAAAAAAAAATAAAACTAATTACCTTCTCAAATTGTACTAGCCTCTATCAAGGTTCCCTTTACACTTTGATATACTCCACTGTTATCCTGGCCACATGATATCCTCATTCCCTGGCTACTTATCTGTTGCCCAATCTATATCCTTAGATCCTTAGAAGTGATGAATTGAGTAAACAAATAAATAAAAATAAATAAATCACCAAATCTAACTGTACGTCATTACTTTATCAGGCAGTTACACGCATTCATACATCAGGGGTCTAGAAATCTAGATCTGATGCTACTTTCCTACTTTGTAATTTTGGGAAATGCTATACACCAGTGTGTGGACCAAGGATATTAATGCCTCACCTGCTTGGGAGCTGAGGTTTGCAATAGATTATTATTCAACATGCCTTTTAGCTTTAACACCAATGATTCTATAAAATAGTAATTTGAAAAACTCTAATAACCCAGAAGAAAAGAGTTATATTGAATAATTTTTATCTAAAAAAATATCTATCTGCACCCTGCCTTGTCATTTACTTTTTTGCTTCATCTCTATTATATTCCAACTCTTTCATTTTGCCTTGGGCATTCATTGTAAAATGTTAGGATAGTCAGAGGAATGCTGAAGAGAAACACATTTTGCCCCTGGATAGTAATAAGAATCTATTAGTGCTTTATCATCCTGGTAGACAAGTATACATAGGCAATGAGTGAAATGTTCAGCCAGTTCCAGTATTAATCATCTGAAACAGCTAAGAAATTATTGCATATTTAACCATACACAGACTCCAATCACCTAATTCAAAATACAGTAAATCAGCAATCTATGAATACCCAACATTATTCTAACTCACTACCAGATCCAAATGGTTATTTATAAAACATACAAACTCTGCTGATAAATAGAAAATATAAAATTTCTGGTTTGGAAAATGTCATTGTTTACTCAAAAGTATTTAATTTCTGACTTAGACAACATCCCAATTCTATTTAGCTTCAAAATTCCTTGCAATCTTTGAGTATTACTATAAAATAGAGGATAAATGAGCACATTATTTAGGTTATCAGTCCACCAGCATAACTGAGAGGTTCAAAATACTAGTGAATTTAACAAGGTGAAAAATTAATATCTTCTTTATGTAAGAAGTCTGGGTAGATAGATTCTTTTATCTATTTGTACTGCCAAACTATTTTGAGCTTCCAATGTATAGACCAATGTGGCTGTTCTGGGTCTGGTGATAGTTTCTGCACTTCAACCAATGCATAAAAAGAAAAAAGGAAGTATTGAATATAACTCTTAACCTTAAGAATCCAATATAGGAACAGCATTAAATCCCTTCTTCTCACATCCTATTAGCCAGAAATTTCAGGGCACATGACAATACCTTCCTCTGAGGGGAAACATAAAATGAAGTGATTACACAAGGGAGCTTGAGCCCAACAAATATTGAGATATTGTATTGCCAAAGGAAGGGGAAATGGAGAGTAGGTGAACATCTCAGCTACAGGCATACTCCAAAAACCCAAGTCACAAAACTTGTGATAAGGCAGCTTATGAAGACAAGCATATTGTTCCACAATCCAGAGACTGATTAGCATATTTTATTTGATTTTCAGGAAAAATTCAAATAATAAATACAATTTCCTTACTTTTTTTTAAAAGACTTTATTTCTTTATTTGACAGACAGAAATCACAAGTAGGCAGAGAGGCAGGCAGAGAGAGAGAGAGAGAGGAGGAAGCAGGCTCCCCGCAGAGCAGAGATCCCGATGTGGGGCTCGATCCCAGGACCCTGGGATCATGACCTGAGCCGAAGGCAGAGGCTTTAACCCACTGAGCCACCCAGGCGCCCCAATTTCCTTACTTTTTTTTTAATTTTTATTTTTTTATTTAGTTGACAGACAGAGATCACAAGTAGGCAAAGAGGCAGGCAGCGAGAGAGAGGAGGAGGCAGGCTCCCCACCAAGAGACCCTACTTGAGGCTCCATCCCAGCACCTTGGGACCATAACCCGAGCTGAAGGCAGAGGCTTTAACCCACTGAGCCACCGAGGCACCCCGAATTTCCTTAAATGTTTTAAAGGATATTTCAAGCAGCAGTTTTTCAATGATGACCAAAATAATTAATAAAGACCGCAAGAAGAGTGGAAAAATCTCAAAAGAGTTAATTGTGCCTATTTCAATGTTGACCAGTTTCTCTCCCACAGTAGAAGCCTGGGAATTTTCAACCAGGCACGGTGGATTCTGTAAAGGGGAGTTTATGGCAGTACTAAGCAGTTCCTAGTGCAGTGTTGTTGGTGTGGAAATGGTGTGTGAGTCAAAAGTTAGTTGAAGGCCAAGTTTAATGACTCACAGAAGCAAATGCAACAGATTACAAAACAGATTACAAAACCCTTTCTTCCTCTGGCAATACAATACAACAGATTACAAAATAATGACTCAAATACGATATAGAAAATAGGAATGTAATACTAAGGGTTCAAAAAAGATGAGGAAGATTAAAAATGAACAAACAAACAAACAAAAAATAACAACCAAGAACAGTGGTTAAGAGAGTGGGTAAGATATGTCCATTACTGTGGAACCCCACGGACTTTCCATCTACCTCATAAGTGTATTTCCCAGATAATTACTTTCTTAAGTATATTTTGTTCTTTACTTCATTTTCCTCTGTTATGTGTCCAAGATCCAAAGAGCAGTAATGAATACATAACATCTATATCATGAGATTTTCATGTTCTGCTTATTACTATCCATGCATATCGTCCTGACCCTGTTTGTCTTCCAAATACTGATCCATTCTTTTCTTCCTTGGACTCCTCAAAGTCTCCTCTATAGTTTGTCTAATTCACTTTTTCTCATTCTCACCTAAAACCATTTTAATCTAAACTTTCATACTAAATTTCCTAGTGAAACTGTGTTCTTTAAGACTGCTAATTAGCCGAATATAACATTGAGTCTTGGTGCTCATAGTATTCAACCAATTATTATCATTTAACACACGTAATTGATTACTCTCCCCCTCTTAACTCATTTTCCTTCAGTCGCCTTTATCCCCATTTTTCTTTACTGGTTGCTTTTCATTATATTGGACTCTAATAAATTTTATCTCCTCTATTAGTAATTATCCCCTTGGTAATGTTATCTAGTCCCAGAAGTTTAAATACTATTCTTTTTCTGTCCATATGCCAATTTATGTGCCTAGCACAGGCTTCTTTCCCTAACTTCAGACTGACTAACACTGCCAACTGATTGTTCAATATCTCAACTTGGATCTACACTGTTCATTCCAAACAAAATCTATCCAAAACTGAACTTTTGAGCCTCCCTACATGACCGACTCTAATTGCAGAATTTCATGTCTTCTTTGATAAGAACTCTTCATATCTATTTTCTCAAGTCAACCATCTTTGAGTTATTCTTTTTCTCGTACCATAAGTAATCATGTTGACTGTCTTCATTATATATCCAGATACAACCATTTCTCATTATTTCCAAGTGACTCTCTTGTCGGAGCTGCAAGATTGCTTATCGGGATCATGCAATAACGTTCTAATAAACCACTCAAATGATACTCCCCCCCCCACTGTGGTTTCTTTTAGCAAAAATGAGTGATCCTATCAAGGCATAAGTAAAATTTTGTTACTTGTGAATCTTGCAGTGACTCCCCATTTCACCTCGAGTAAAAACCAGTCTTTTATTTTTTTTTCCATTTTATTTATTTTTTCAGCATAACAGTATTCATTCTTTTTGCACAACACCCAGTGCTCCATGCAAAACGTGCCCTCTCCATTACCCACCACCTGTTCCCCCAACCTCCCACCCCTGACCCTTCAAAACCCTCAGGTTGTTTTTCAGAGTCCATAGTCTCTTATGGTTCGCCTCCCCTTCCAAATTTTTTTTTTTAATAAACATATAATGTATCATGCTTAGTGAAATAAGTTAATCGGAGAAAGATAACTATCATATGCTCTCCCTGATATGAGGACATGGAGAAGCAACATGGTGGGGTAGGGGGATAGGAGAAGAATAAATGAAACAAGATGGGATTGGGAGGGAGACAAACCATAAATGACTCTTAATCTCACAAAACAAACTGGGGCTTGCTGGGGGGAGGTGGGATTGGGAGAGGGGGAGGGGGCTATGGACATTGGGGTGGGTAAGTGCTATCGTGAGTGCTGTGAAGTGTGTAAACCTGGCGATTCACAGACCTGTACCCCTGGGGATAAAAACCAGTCTTTTAAAATAGCTGGAAGACCCTTACAATGATAGAGCCCTTGTGTTCACTTTCTAACTGCTTCTTGTTCATTTTACCCCAGACTGGCCTTCATGTTTAAATTACAAAAGCCATATTTAATGCCATTACTGCAGCTTTTCAATTTGCTTAGAATAAAATTCTCAAAGATAACTACTCAATGCAATCTTCATTATATTCAAGTACTTCCTCAATGGTTACTTTTTTGAGGAATCTTACACCACAACCTGATTTAATATTGCATTTTCTTCCTCTCCTAGGGAACTTTAATCCTCTAATTTTCTTCTTCTCCTCCTTCTCCTTTTCTCCTTCTCGTCCTCCTCCTCCTTCTTCTGCTACTTCTTCTTTTTTGATAACTGATCACTAATCTATTGAGTACAGAGAGAATTGGTTTCTGCCTAACAAAACTTTGAAATATGCTGAGCTTTTCTTCATACTGCAGTATGTGGTCATTTTTCATAAATGTTCTTTCAAGCTTAAAATGTATTCTTCTGTTGTCAGGTGTAATGTACACTTATCCACTAGATAAATTAGTTGATTACATTATTCAAATCTTTTGTATACGTAGTGATTTTTTTCTGCTTAATTTATCAATTACCAAGAGAGGTATATTAAAAATCTCCCATTCAAATGGGACAGCTGTCAACTTTGCCCCTGCCGTTCTGTGAATTCTTTCAATATTTTTGAGGTAGATAAAAGGTGCACATAAATTTATAATTTTGCATATTTTTTCATCTGTTGAACTTTGGATCAGTCTAGAAAGATCCTCTTCATTTCTAATAGTGTGTTCTGCTTTTAGGCAGAGGCTAATCTTTATGATAAAACTTAAGCTCCTTTACCTCTAGTTTCATTTTAGATCCAACCAAATAAAGATACCAAAAATAGATTCAGGTTAGGGTAGTCCTTCTCTACCAGAGGACACAAGTCCTGGAGAACAGCTTCCTTCTCCAGCTGTGAGTCTCACTTTTTCCCTGACTTCTTCAGGTGTGACATTGGTAATGCTTCCTTACTATTGCTACCCCTGGGATGCTTTACATTTTATTGTTAGTTTTCCTTAACATCTTTGTAATTTGGTCCATTCACAAAGTGCTCCTCAGTTACATGGTTTGAGTGTTCCATCTGGTTTATGCATCCCAAGAAACAATGAAAAAGAATTTGAGAAAATATTTCTCCACTTCATATCAAGGACCACAAGTTTTCCAGCTGGAATGGGTGATGGGGCCCCTACTCACCTGTGCACAACTAGTTCCAAATCCTAAAGGATGTTACCTAAAGCACACAGTTGCCATGTATCAATTTTGGAACCAGTTCAGATATATTTAGCTACAGGTGACATAAATTCAAATAACTATGATGCAAATAAGTGACATCACAATTTTTTAACATAAACCATGCAAAGAAATATTTTTCCATGAAACACGATGTATTAATGTATGCATATATCTATACATATAAACTGAAGCAAATGTTTTAAAAGTCATAGTTATACATATTACATGCACTATATTCTGCTATTTCCTTTTTATTCTTTGCTTTTAAAAAATTCTGGTTGTCATCCATTAATTTGATTTCACATTACACTTATGACCTTGAGTATGAAAAATGTTGACTGAAACCCTCAGAATATTCACACAGAGCCACCCACAGATGCAAAAGAGCCTAGGAAAAATTAATTGCTAATTATTTTAACCTCTATACTGGGAGATGGAGTTTGGATAGGAAGACACATTTGGAGAGAGCTATAAAATAAGCTCTCAGTGGTATCCAACAAAATATTTACCAAAAAGAAAAAATAAACACCACCTTAAGTGGAAAATGTCAAAGTCATTTTTCTTAAAATTATGAGCCAAGTCAGAAATCCGTGTTAACACTACCTTTTTTCAATATGATTTTGCAAGTTAATCCTAATTATTCCCACCACAAAAAAGAAATCATAATTATATGCCATTACAATGGCAATCATATTATAATATACAAGTGTATCAAATCAACATGTTTTGCACTTTATATGTCAATATCTTTCAATTAAAAATTAACCTTTTAAAAATTTTGAGAGCAACTGTTTTTTCTAAGAGTTTTGTTAATATGATAAATAATAAACACATTGTGCCATACTTCTACTATGTAAATTCAGTAAATATTAAAAATGAGGTAAGACAGATAACACAATAATCTAGAGAGAATAGAGTTCTAATCGAGATGAATGAATGAATGAATGAGTGAATGAACAGAATACAGAAACAGTTCTGCACATGGATAATTAATTGAGTTTTGAAACAGGTGCTACAGCAATTCAATGCATAAGGAAAGTCATTTCAATAGATGATATGAAACAACCCCCATTAGGAAAAAAAAATTATAAGGCTTGTTCCTTACCACATATCATATGAAAAATTAATATGGACAGATGATAGATTTAAAAGTTAAAGCTAAAGCAATAAGCCATCTCTAAATGAATTAAAGATAATGTGCTTCTGACCTTGTAATATGTAAAATTTTCCTAGGACACCAACAGCACTAACCATAAAAGAAAAAGAAAAAGATAAATTGTATTTCATTATATTAAAGAACATCTGCTCAACGAAAATACCATAAGAGCTCCTCACATATTTTAGACATTAATCATTATCATATATACAGATTGCAAATATTTTCTCCCATTCTGTAGTTTGTCTTTTCAGTCTGTGGATTTTCTTCTTTGCCATGCAGAAGCTTTTAGTGTGGTGGATGCTGAAGCCTTTTTGTGTCATACATGAAACTATTGCCAAAACCCAGTATGATATAGTTCCCCCTGTGTTTTCTTCTAGGAGTTTTATTATTTCAGGTCTTATGTTTCAGTCTTTAGCTGGTTTGGGGTTTATTTCTGAGTATGGAGTAAAATAAAGGTCCACTTTATTCTTTTGTATGTGAATATGCAGTTTTCCCAACACCATATATTGAATAGACTAGCCTTTGCCAATGTATATTCTTGGGACTTCCTATATATTTACAGGGACACTTATTACTGGAACTGGATCACATGGTTATGGGGTTAAGAAATCCCATGATCTGATGTATGTAAACTGGAGAACCAGGAAAACTGGTGGTATAATTCAGCCCAAGCTTAAAGGCCAAGAATGAGAAGCTCTAATGTGCACGGAGAGGAAAAGATGGATGTCACAGCTTAAGAAAAGAGAGATTTTGCCCTCCCTTTCGTTTTTTGTTCTGTTGGTCCCTGAAATGACTGGTTGATGCCCATCCACATTATTGAAAGTGGACCCCTTTACCAAGTTTACTGAAAAATAAATGGTGTATCTTCCAGAAACAGACACACCCCAAAATAATGTTTATCAGCTATGTGGGCATCTTTTAGCCCACTCAAGTTGACACACAAAATTAACTATCACATCATATATTTGTGGATTTACTTCTGGGCTCCAAATCCTATTCTATTAGTCCTGTCTGTCTTTATGGTCATACTATAATGTTTTGATTACTGGAGCTCTGTAAAATCAGGATATGTGATGCTTCCAGCTTATTCCTTCTAAAGATTGATTTGACAATTCATTTTGTGGTTCCATATGAATTTAGGGTTTTTTTTATAACTGTCAAATGTTGGGAAGGATTGCACCGGGTCTGTAGACTGTTTTGTATAGTATAAACATTTTAATAATATGAAGTTCTCCAGTCTATGAACATCAATGTCTTTCTATTTGCTTATGTCTTATTTAATTGTTTTATAGTTTTAAAACATTTAAATGTTTTATAGTTTTCAATTCAAAAGCCACTCACCTACTTAGCAAAGTTTAATACTAAGTATTCTATTATTTTTAACTTTATTGTAAATAGGGCTGTTTTCCTAATTTCCTTTGCACATACTTCATTGTTATTAACTGAGTTTGGGGGACATGCTGTTTTTTATCATTTTATTTATTTATTTTTAATCATGACAGTGTACTCAGTAAAACTCATCCTCTTTTTCACCCATCACCCCATCCATGTCCTCTCTAGTAACTATTTGTTCTCTATGGTTAAGTTTTTTTCTTGGTTTGTCTTTCTTTTTTCTTTTGCTCGTGTGTTTTGTTTCGTAAATTCTACATGAATGAAATCATATGATATTTGTCTTTCTTTGACCTATTTTGCCTAGTATTATGCTCTCTGGCTTATCCATGTTGCTGCAAATGACAAAATTTCATTATTTTTTATAACTGAATAATATTCCACTGTATATATATACCACATCTTCTTTATCCTTTCATCAACCAATGGACACTTGGGGTGCTTCCACAGTTTAGCTACTGAAATAATGCTGCAACAAACATAGGGATACATGTATTCCTTTGAATTAGTGTTTTTGTATTTTGGGGTAAATACCCAGTAGTGCAATAAGTGGATCATAGGGTAATTCTAATTTTAATTTTAAGATTTTATTTATTTATTTGACAGACAGAGATCACAAGTAGGCAGAGAGGCAGGCAGAGAGAGAGGAAGGGAAGCAGGCTCCCTGCTGAGCAGAAAGCCCGATATGGGGCCGATCCCAGGACCCTGGGATCATGACCTGAGCCGAAGGCAGAGGCATTAACCCACTGAGCCACCCAGGCGCCCCCTAATTTTAATTTTTTGAGGAATCCCCACACTGTTTCCTACAGTGGCTGCACCAGTTTGCAACCCCACCAGCAGTACAAGAGAGTTCCTTTTTCTCCACATCCTCACCAACACCTGTTGTTTCTTGTGTTGTTGATTTTACTTATTCTGACAGGTATGGGGTGATATCTCACTGTAGTTTTGATATTTCCCTGATGAAGAAAGACGTTGAGCATCTTTTCATTATCTGTTGGTCATCTTTATATCTTCTCTGGAAAAATGCCTGCTCATATCTTCTGACCATCTTATAAATGGATTATTTGGTTTTGGGGTATTGAGCTTTATCAGTTCTTTATATATTTTAGACACTAACCCTTTCTCAGACATGTCATTTGCAAATATCCTTTCCCATTCTATAGGTTGCCTTTCAGTTGTTCTGGTTGTTTTCTTTGATTTAAGAAGCTTCTTATTTTGACATAGTCCCAATAGTTTATTTTTACATTTTATTTCCCTTACCTCAGGAAACATATCTAGAAAAATGTTGCAATGGCTGATATCAGAGAAATTACTGCCTGTCCTCTCTTCAAGGATTTTTATGGTTTTAGGTCTCATGTTTAGATCCATTTTGAGGTTATTTTTGTGTATGGTAAAAGAAAGTGGTTCAATTTCACTCTTTTGCTTGTGGTTATCCAGTTTCCCAGCACCATTTGTTGAAGAGAATTTTTCACATTATATATTCGTTCCTCCTTTGTCAAAGATTAATATTCACCATAAAATTCACCATTAATTCACCATATAATTGTGGGTTTATTTCTGGGTTTTCTGTTCTGTTCTATATATGCCAGTACCATAATGTTTAATTACTACTGCTTTGTAATATAACTTGAAATCTGGAATTGTAATACTTCCAGTTTTCATTTTTAAAATTGCCTTGGCTATTCCAGATATTGTGTGGTTCCATCTGGATTTTAGGATGGTTTGTTCTAGTTATGTGAAAGATGATGTTGCTATTTTTATAGGGATTGTATTAGGTCTGCAGGTTGCTTTGGGTAGTATGGACACTTTAACAATCTTTATTCTACACAACTGCATTTTGTATATTGATTTATATCTTGCAATTTATTGAAATCATTGAATTCTAGCAGGTTTTTAAAGGGAATCTTTAGGGTTTTTGATATATAAAATCATACCATTTGCAAACAAGAACAATTTTACTACTTTCTTTCAAATTTGGATGTCTTTCATTTCTTTTTCTTGCCTAATTACTATGCCTAGGACATCCAGTACTATGTTGAACAGAAGTGATAAGAATGAGCATATTTGCCTTGTTTAGATGAAAATTCAGTTCTTCATCACTGAGTATAATGGTAGCTACAGGCTTGTTACATACAGCCTTTACTATGATTAAGAACTTTACTTTTATTTCTAGTTTGCTGAGAGTTTTTGTCATAAAAGTTGAATTTTGCCAAACATTTTTTCTGCATATATTGAGATGGTCATTTCATGTTTATCCCTTATTCTGCTAATGTGTTATACCACATTTATTGATTTTCATATACTGAATCATTCTTGCATCCCAGAGATAAATCCCACAGCGTCAGGATGGGATTTTTTTAATGTGAATTTAATGTTGAATTCAGCTTGCTAGTATTTTGTTGAGAAGTTTGGCAACTATAATCATCAGGAATATTGTCCTGTAGCTTTCTTTTCTTGTGGTGTCCTTTTAACACTTTGGTATCAGGGTAATGCTGGCCTCATAAAATGAGTTGAGCCATACTCCCTCCTCTTTGATTATTTGAAAGAGTTTGAGAAGGATTGGTGTTAATTCTTTAAGTGTTTGGTAGAACTCACTAATGAAGAAACCTGGTCCTAGGACATTCCTTTTAGGACGCTGTTGTTTACTGATTCATTCTCCACACTAGTTACAGGTCTGTTCAGACTTTTTATTTCTTCATGATTCACTCTTGCTATGTTTATAGTTCTAGGAATTTATTCGATTTTGTCTATATTTTCCAGTTCCATAGCTTATAGTCTTTTTAAAAAATATATTTTATTTATTTATTTGAGATAGAACAAGAGTGAAAAAGAGAGAGCACAAGCAGGGGGAGTGGCAGGCAGAGGGAGAAGCAGACTCCCTGCTGATCAGGGAGCCTGATGTGGGACTGGACCCCAGGACTCCTGGATCATGATCTGAGCTGAAGGCAGACACTTACCTGACTGAGCCACTCAAGTGCCCCAAGGTAGTCTTTTATGATTCTTTGTATATCTGTGTCATTACATGTGATGTTTCCTTTTTAAGTTCTAATTTTGAGACTTCTCTCTTCATGTTTGGTAGGCCAAATATGGTCCCTTTCACATACCTTTAATTCTTCACTTTTGTTTGATTTTTAACAATGCCTGTAAAAATTTGAAAGTGATTCTTAGCTCTTAGGCTATACAAAAATGGGTCTAAGCCAGATTTGGCCCATTGGGTATTGCTTTCCCATCTCTGCTTTGTATTAAACTTTTCCTATCCAAGAACTATGTGGTTTCTGTTTCCTGGTTGGATCTGGAGTGATGGAAGATCTCCAAAAGGTGAGATTTTGGGGGAATCTTTGATTGTGGTTTTAGGCTTGAGGACAGTGCTATGCCACTTGACAATGGAAAAGGGGTTCTAGTAATCTGTAAGGTGCAATGGTATAATTAACCATGCTATCTCCTTGGTTGATTGTGATGAAGTGCTAAAGAAAGAAAGTGCCTTGGGATCCCAAGTGTCTGCTGCACTAGACCATAATAGCAGTGAAAATGACTATCAGGAATATAGCATGAGATGCCTATCTTTCAGGCACATACACAAAGAAGATACACTTGAGCACACACACAAAGAAGATGGCAAGTCCAGATCTTTCAACTTTCACTAAAGTCATGATCTAAGAGTCAGAACCAGAATGCTTTCATGATAGCCAAAATTAATCTCTTATAGCTACAGGGTGGATATTGCTACAAATAAAACTGATTTAATTATGAAGTTTGTTGGATTATTGAAAGCAGTTGAATTAAAAATCTCACTAATTCCCCCATGTGAAAGAGTACTGACTGGAAAAAATGTGATCCTGACATTTGGAATGAGGCTATCTGGTTGGATCTAGAAGATGGTATTGAGCTTCCAAATCACTCTGAGCTTTCTTTACCTTTCTCTCCAATGTCTTGGGAGACCTGACTTTTTATGCTTAAAAAGCAAATAAAAAAAACTTTCTTACATTGAACTGAGGTAGATGTCTTGAAAGAGAATAATAATTCTCGTGATTCTGGTGGCCACTTTACCCATAACCCCTAGTTATGCTCCAGGAGACAAGTAAACAAACTGACTCCCCCAAAAAAGGTTATACAGTAAAAGAGTTAGCAAAAAATATTGATAAAATATTAGCAGAAACTTAGAGAACATATATGAGAAAAGAGTCTAAAAGGGTTAGATCAGGCTGACTTTATTAATATGAAGATACATAATGGAGACTCTGAACCTAAAATGCTGGTTCATTCATCTACAGGTAGCTCTAACTACTTTCTTTATTGGTTAACTAAACCTTGGGAACAAAGCTAGCCTATATTTAATGAGGTCAAGGAGCCAAATCTTTTCTGGCATGATATGGAGGAAAGAATCCAAAGGTTGAATTTGTCATATATAACATCCATACCCAGCTCCCCAATACATTCCTTGAAAAATCCAAAAGACATATTCTCCAATAAGGCATTGAGAAATGCATTAATGAGGAGATCTGTAGCCTTAAAAAACTCTGAGATAGTTTTTCTTTTTAGGTGAGATCTAGTTGTAGAGGATGACAGCATTCAGATGAGTTCACTAATTTAATGTGAATGATGAGATTCTAGAATAGAATAGAGGACAAGTAGCAGAAGTTAACTTGCCAAAAATGAGGTAGAAACATACATTATAAAGAAAAGCAGGGATGGAGTGGTAAACAGACTGCTTTGAACTTCAGAGATCTTAGCAGTGAGTGATTAATTGATCATGGTATCTACAGGAATGTAATAGATGGAAAAAACACTAGAATAGAACTTGAACTACGTAACAATGAGAACTTCAGCCTTATGGTAGAAAACAAAACAAAACCCTGACTTGATTTCATACAGTGGAGAGTCTCAGCCTCTCTCCACTTGCCAGACATTTATAGAGATTGAAAAGGAGGATAGGATTTCTTAAAGAAGGATCCTGCACCATTCTTGAAAAATAACACCTAAATGTTTCTCTAAACCTTCCCAATTAGCCAGTGGGCATTTACTAGAGGAACTATTCACAGGGAAAAAAGAAAAGCCCAGACTTCTTGAGGATTATAAAACATTGGCTTTTAAAAGATGTTAATTCCAAAATTTTTGTGTTGCCCAAGTAGAATTTCATGGTAGTTGAGTGATAGCTGTAGTCTTAGCTCAAGTCTAACTCAGTGAGACCAATTAATTCACAGATCCATTCCATAGTTACTTCCCTAGTTCCTGAATATGTCAGTGAAATAAACATACTTGGGTACTATAGAATCCCCATATTGCCTCTAACTGTGAATGAGGTTTATTATGTTAGGAAAATCTAGGTGACAGTCCCTGGAATATTTACTCCCTCACAAGAACATGAACTAGAAGCAATATGACTTCCTTGAGTGAATTCTGAACATTAATGCCACCACCAAAGTAAGGTGGTAAGTATTCAGTGACACTGTATGAAATTTGAGGAATAGTTAATATTGTCAGCAAGGGACATAATGACTATAGGGCCATGCCTCCCCTAATTTGGGGTTAAGTGTGATAACTTTCCCACTTAATAAGGATAGCTATACCCTGTTCAGTGAATATAAACACTTGGTTAGACATTAATTGTCATACAAACGTGTGCAGAAGGTTATGTATAAAAGCTGAGCAGCCGAAGGGATGGACTTCCCCAGGTATCAACACACTGCCTCTCATCTACAAATGCATACTTCATTGTTTTCTCTGTAAATGTGGATCTGGTTCCTTTAAAGACTGTTCCTTTGCCAGCTGGTACAATGTTAAATATTGTCAAAAGGGGGTATTGAAGGGACACTGGAGATGCAAAGAGCTTTTCTCTTCCTGATTCTAATATGCTGTTCTTACCAGATTCCTCTACCATGCAATTTCTCCAGTGCTGGACTTCTGCAGCTCAGAAGTCCTCCCAAGTCTTTTCCTGCAGTGAACAACTTCACCAGCCACTGAGCTCCTGTAGGATATGATTTCTCCAACATTTATCTCCTAAAGTAAAGGGCTTCCCCAGAGCCTAGTGCCCATAGTCTCCTCAAGCACACCCACTGTCTTCTCATGGAATGCCACAGTTGAGGGACCACCCCATCAATAGCATTCCCCTGGGTGCCTTTCCAGTGAGTTCTCTTGTATAGAGTTAGAAGGAATATTCCAAGCCAGTTCCATTGGCACAGTACTTCACTGATTTCTCCACTATACAGTGGACATGGAAATGCCCCCTCTGAGAAGACATGGATCTCAGCCTTCCAGGGGCCCTTTTCAAGGCACTCTGCTTCAGCCTTATGGATAGTGGCTATTCCTTATATCATGGTTCCTCAACTCACTATAGTTCTCACTATTTCTCACTAGCCAATTCTCTATTATTAGAATTCCTGTTACAGTTATTTTGTTTGTTTGTTTTAACTTTTCCTATCCTAATTATTGTATGGTTTCTGTCACTAGACTGGCCTCCAACTGATTAGACTATATGATGTTTAAAATTCCTTCTATCACTAAGAGTTAATTATTCTCTCATAGATATAAAAACAAACCTCATTTTACTTTGGTGAGCTACAGCACAGGATTTATAAAGACAGATGAATCAAAAATATTTTTGATCCATGCCACAAATATTATGTAATATATTAGACACCATTACTTTATATAAATCAGCTACAATGCGATATTCAATTTTTTCTTAACCATGGAATAAATTAAAATTGTTGTAAACATATACCATTACTATTCATTTTAATGTTCTGCTAATCTTCTTTTTAAAAAAGATTTTATTTATTTATTCATGAGAGAAAGAGAGAGAGAGAGGCAGAGAGAGAAGCAGACTTCCCACTGAGCAGGAAGCCTGATGTGGGACTTGATCCCAGGACCCTGGGATCATGACTTGAGCTGAAGGCAGACACTTAAACATCCGAGCCACCCAGGTGTCATGTTCTCCTAATTCTCTTTCAAATATAAAGAATTGCCAGACCCCTTGGGGAAGATTCATGTTCCCTAATCTTAGTTAAATATTCTACATTAGGGTGATGTTTCCTCTTTAACTGTCACATAATAAATGTGATATATGTGTGCCTTATGGTAGCATTAAAATAGGCTGCATGCAATATTACAGTTTATTATTATTTAAAGTAAGTTAAAAATGGGAAGTGTTATGATGACCTCATTAAATTCACTTCAAAATAAAAATATTTTATCTTTTGAGGAAAAAAGAAATTAGAAATATTCTAAGTAGTATAATATAGTATCCATAGATTTATGATACATTTTGAGGTTTTTAAGAATATTTTGAAATAGGCATTCCTGAATGGCCACTAAAAACCATGATATTCTTTCTATTTTATAATTCATTCCTTTATCTACATAAACAAATGCTCCTAAACAATAAGATCAATGATTAAGTTCACATATTCCATGAGGTCCCTGAAAATATAATAATATTTTGTACATTAAAATATGCATTAGGCATTAGCTTAAAAATCCAAGATAAGAGAAATTTCAGTCCAGAAAGAAAGATCAAAGCAAAGTCACATTGGGATTTTCAAATAATTAAGAGAAACACTGGGGATAAAAGAGAAAAAAAGTAAGCTACAAAATGTCAATGGGAATAAAAATAAATTGATGCCATAGGAAATCACAAAGTTTTAGCAATTTATTTCAAAGAAAATATTCTGCTATATGTTGGAAGGACATACTAAATTTAGAATTCTGCAAAGGGTATATGATTAACTCAAAGAGTTATAATGGAAGTATATCAGGCTATTTGATTAATTTCTAAGATAGCATATTTTTTCCTGAATTTTCTTCTAACAAGCATGGTTTATGGTATTAAATAATTTAATGAATGTTTTAAAGGTGTGACAGGTCACCAAAATAGTACCAAGTGATCTCTGCCCCCTGATACTCATGCCCTTCTGAAATCTCGTCTTACTGTGTGCAGTTCTCATGACCCACTTTTAATGACTAGAATATAGCACAAGTGGCAGGATGTCAAATCTCAGATAAGATCATAAAAAGGTTGACACTTTCATCATGGGAGTCCTTATTTATTCTTTTATTCTCTTGAAGCTCTTGCAGTGAGGGGAAGAAACTGTCCACACAGCAAGGAATTGGCATGTTCAGTCAAAAGCCAGGGATGACATGATATCTGCCAACAGCCATGTGGGTGAACTTGGAAGAGGATCATTCCCCACTTGAGCCTTCAGATGACTTTATCCCTGGATGACCTCTTGATTACAGTACTTAGGCATTACCAGGATCCTAACCACAGTAACTGTGACAAAATAAATGTGTATTGCTTCAAACTGCTAACTTTGAGAGTAATTTGTTATAGAGGAATAGAGAACAAGAGAAGCAATATGAATGTGGATGATTGGTTCAACTTTACAGAAAAGAATATGGCAGTGATGACAATTTGAATATTTAAAATATATAGAAGGTCCTTATTTGGGAAACTAAATTTACTACTTAATCTTGCTTAAATTTTGTACAAACTTCAAAATCAACAATATCCCACAGTTTTTGTTAATGAATTAATCCTGTATAATATCTACTAAAAGGTTTGATCAAAAATTGATTACAAATTTGTGAACAATACTATTACTTGATCCTATTTTGTTAGAACAAATTCCTTGCTATTAACAAGGCTGGACCCATCTGTTAGGTTGTGAATTAGAGAATGGCCTAATTATAACCATGAAATAAATCAATATACACATTAAAAATAGTTGAATATAGAATAGAATGATAGACATGTAGGTAATAGAACAATTAAGATAAACCTCAAAATTATTCTCTACTTAGAAATAATGCAATTACAGGATATTAATATTCACGCTTACAGAGAAAACGAAATATTCAATAAAACATTCACTTCTTCCTGCTGGGGCACTCAACTACTTTATTTCTCTAGCTTCCTTTGAAATTAGGAGTGCTCATGTGATGAGCTTTGGGTGATGATGTGTGCTACTTTCAGGTCTGGCTAGTGAAGACATGTGAGTCTACACGTTCTTTTCTGTTTTTAAGTACTTGGCATTATGACAGCTGTAAATGGAAAATGGCCTGCTCACAATGTGGAAGAAACCTTGTCACCTGAATTACTGCTCAGATGAGCACCACCCAACCAGGAACACCTCATTGGGATGGAACTTGAGTGATAAGTACAATTACTAAGTTATGTTAGTGTGAGTGTTGTTTTTTTTGGGGGGGGGGGGAGGGGGAGGGTTCTTTAGATTTATCTGTTAAACCAGCCAGCATTTAATTGTTCTTTTACTATATTTACCAGGTAAAAACCTTTTACCAGGTAAAACTTTTTGTGTGCTTCTTCAGGGGGAAAATATAGAGGTCAGAAAAGCTATTCAGTGGGTTCTGCATGTAGAGAAAGTGTATGTAGAGGCTAAGAGCACAAATTCTTGAACTGAGTATGAACCCAGGCTTGATCTTGAGCATTTTATTTGACTGCTGTGAAATCTTGAGCAATTTATTTGAAATCTCTATGCCTCCATTTCTTCATGTATGAAATGGAGTTAACAATATTGCTAATGATTTTCATTGTTGGAGGGAGTAAGTGTGTAAAGACATCTAAGGCATGTGGAATAGCATTGGGCTCACTTACAGCATTCTAATACTCTAAATTTTCCTTCTCCTTATCTGCCTTCCTCTTTTTCTTACCCTTCTTAAACTTATTCTTTGATGAACATGCTTATTTTTCCTCTTTTCTTGTCTCGTCATTCCCACATCATTCCATACATAATCAGTAAAAGAATAAATGGCTACATGGGGTTTTTTGTTGTTTTTGTTTGCTCATTTGTTTGTTTTTTGATTTCCAGTAAGTTAGAGAGAAAAGAATGTAGTAAGAGGAATTTTATAAACAGGAAAAAAGATAGTATAATGAAAATAAAATAGTTAAATATAACAGTAAAATTAATTGTATTTGTAACTTAATTATGTTTGTCTTGAAACATTATATTTAACAACCAGCAGACATATGAAAAGTTGCTCAACATCACTAATCATCAGGGAGATACAAATTAAAACCATAAGGAGAAATTACCTTATACCTCTCAGAATGGCTAGAATCAAACCACAAAAATAACAAGTGTTGTTGAGGTTGTGAACAAGTAGTGGGGTAGTAGTTGGTGGGAATGCAGTGGTGCGTGCCTGTGGAAAACAATTTGGAGGTTCCTTAAAAAATTAAAAATAGAAATACCATATGATCCAGTAATCCCACTGCTGGGGATTTGCCCAAATAATATGAAAACACTAATTTGAAAAGATATATGCGTCCTTATACATATTACAGTATTATTTACAATAGCTCAACAGTGGAAGAAGCCCAACTGTGCATCAATAGGTAAATGGATAAAGAAGAAGTGATATATATATATATATATATCTCTTGGCCACATACAGAAAAACACACTGGTAGGTGCCAGAGGGGAAGTGGGAAGGGCATGGGTGAACCGAGATAAAAGGGATTAAGAGTATAATGGTGATGAGCACTGAGAAATGGAGAGAATTGTTGACTCATTATATTGTACACCAGAAAATAATGTAACACCATGTGTTGATTACACTTTAATTAAATAGCACATTGTATTGGGGCACCTGGGTGGCTCAGTGGGTTAAAGCCTCTGCCTTCAGCTCAGGTCATGATCTCAGGGTCCTGTGATCAAGCCCCGCGTCGGGCTCTCTGCTCAGTGGGGAGCCTGTTTCCTTCTCTCTCTCTCTCTGCCTACTTGTGATCTCTGTCTGTCAAATAAATAAATAAAATCTTTAAAAAAAAATAGCACATTGTATTTAAATATAGTCTTTAAGACGTTGTTATAATCCTATTGTGTCTATTTGGAATAAGACATTTTTGAAATTGTTGAGACTATAAATCCAGGCAACTAGAACAGAGTCATCATATCAGTCTTAGAAAAGCTGCACTTCTGATACTTGAGCAACATGATTAAGGCAACATTCTCCTCCTTAGTGTTAGTAGAAATAATAACAACAACAACAAAAATGCCATGTGCTTAGTCACTGTTATAAGGGCTTTATGTTCACTAACTCATTTGATCTTTACAAGAATTCTGTGCAGTAGATGCTACATTATCTCTACTTGACTTATGAGAAAATTCATTTGTAAAGATAAGGTTAAATAAATTTCCTAAAGTCAGATATTTGATATGTGGTAGATCCAGGATCCAAACCAAGAAACTCTAACTCAAAAGTTGTTGTTTTTGCTTTTGCTTTTGGGAGGGTTGTTTTGTTTTGTTATTTGTTATTCGTTTTTGTTGTTTTTGTTTTTGTTTTTTGAGAAAGAGGGAGAGTGCAGTGTGAGGGGTGGGAGGGCAGAGGGAGAGGGAGAGAGGGAGAATCCCAAGCAAGCGTCACACCCAGCACAAAGCTGATGCAAAGATTGATCCCACAACCCTGAGATCATGATCTGAGCTGAAATCAAGAGTCAGACACTTAACAAACTGAGCCACCCAGACACCCCAAAATTGGTGGTCTCAATAGATGTGCTATATTTCTGAGGATATATGAATTGTTATATATAGGTCTTTAGTTTCAAGAAACAAATGAATCCTATCAATTTTTCCTTTGAGGGGATTATAATTTCTTTGAATTAATTTTAGAAATACTTCCCCAGAGGTTTCTGTGTGTCCACAAATAAACATACTTTTGTCAACCGGAGAAAGAGGTATAACTTGTGACTGGGGAGCAGATTTGCTCCCTGAAAAGTTAGCTGAGTTAAGAGGATTGGTTCTCTGACCTGAGACTTGTGTTCAAGCCAGCTGAAAATCTAGTCCAAGGATCAGCTTGAAAATGAGCACTGTAGCATGAAATGAAATGTAAAGGACACTTCCTAAGCAAATTTCATGATGAATGGCAGTACACTGCATTTTAAGGAAATTTCTAGTAAGGCATATATGGATCAGTGCGAGGTCAAGTCTTGCTCAACAACATTTATAATTAGCTGGGACATGAAGTAATGGTTAGATTGATGACTCTTACAGGTCGTGTTAATTTGAGAAGTAAAACAAGCATCTAGATATCAATATGTCATTGTATATAGAAATTAGAAAGATGGATAGATAATACATTAGATACAGATATAGATAAATAGGTATTGCTTAATAGTATGGAGGAATATTATCCTATTTTGGCACTGGTAAGATTTGATTTTCCAAATAAATTCAACATATTTAATATACATAATTTAATATTTATGTGATGATTCAGTTTCTTTATAAATTTCAGTCGTGATAATGGTTGAGATAATTTAATGACATGTTAGAGCCTCTGAATACAATTCTTGCCTCTGACTCTAGAAAAGTTACAGTTAAAGTTAATTGACGACTCTTAACGCTTTATAATTTCCTTACCTTCAGGATCTTTGCTGTCACTTATTGTTCTTTTATCTCTTAACTGTCTCTCAAATCCATCATAATTTGTTATAGCTATGTACATTTTTATGTTCAAGCTTATGAGAACTGTATACAAATAGTCTCGGAATGAGGCTCTAATGATTGTTAGCCTCATGAGTAAGAAATTGGAACACTGTGACATATATTTATTAAACTTCTCTATTTTGCTTATTTGAGGTTTCTAGACATGATTTCCTGACAGGTAAAGTGATCTTAAGGTTTCAAATGTCATGTGTTGCCCTGCATGCTCATGCTATTCTATCCCCAAAGCATCACTTCATAGGTTAATTTGGTAGGATCTATTTGTCAGACTGAAATATTATGGAAGACTATTTTGAAGATACATTGGAAGAAGTAAGGAAAATTCACTTTAGTATAAGTATACAGATTCTCCCCAAATAAAGTTTTTCCAATATATCTTTTCAATTCCTGCTTTATAAATCCTAATACCCTCAAGCAACTTTTCCCATTTATTCTTCTCTTATTTTCTCTATTCATGTTGGCTATGGCCCATAATAAGCATGATAAACTGGAAAGTTAAAAAGAAAACAGTACTTATCTGAGGCTGTTTTGCAAATTGCGACTATTTAGCTCTCAAGATGTATATGAGCTATTACAAACGTTTTAAAGTACCATGTAAATTTTCTTCAAAATTTTTTTCACAGAATATTTGACCCTACTTCAGACGGCTGAATAATATTAACATATTAATTCCACTTTCCATAAATTATCTTCCTCCACAATGTGGACATGATAGAAGCAGCTTTAATATGTTAGTTACTAAAGGCAAAATATTTAGATAAATTTAGAGTTATAAAATTTCATGATATATTACTGATATAAAAACAGATGAATTGGTCAAATAAAGTAAAACATAGGTGGAAAAAAATAAACACTAAGTAAATTAACTAATAATCTGAGACCCAGTTACTTGCTCTCTTAAATTTCATAAAAATGTTTTAATTCAGCATTCTGAAAATTTCAGTATCATCTATTTTTTTCCAAAGTTATTGAGGAAAATTAAACTTCTCCTAATCATTTGTATAAAATGATCAATTTGCTGTTATCTGTATGAAATAATCCTCTCTGTCGGTGTAATAGTGTACACTTTCGAATTCTTTTGTTTATGAATTATTCCTTTACAGTAAATAAGATATACCTACTCAAGGATTTTATTTCTGCAATTGTCTCTTCATTCTTCTGCATTAACTCTTTTTTACCTATATGAATTCCAAATTACTATAATATCCCCATTTTTAATAATTAAGTAATAGATTCCATTTCTGTTCCACCTACTACTCTATTTGCTGTAATTATGCCTCATTTTTCTGCTAATACTGTCTTCTGTCACTCATTTCTTTTTTAAGCAATGTCACCAGAAGATTTTCAATTTTGTTAGTATTTCCAAATAACTGATTTGCAGGTTGATCCCTATTGCATCTTTGTTTACTTACGTGATTAATTTTTTTTTCCATTTTATTTAATTTTTCAGCGTAACAGTATTCATTGTTTTTGCACAACACCCAGTGCTCCATGCAATACGTGCCCTCCCTATTACCCACCACCTGTTCCCCCAACCTCCCACCCCTGACCCTGGTCTCAACCGGTATCAAAAGATTAGGATCATTCCCTGCATATTTTCAGACCACAATGCTCTGAAGCTAGAACTCAATCACAAGAGGAAAGCTGGAAAGAACCCAAATACATGGAGACTAAACAGCATCCTTCTAAAGAATGAATGGGTCAACCAGGAAATTAAAGAAGAATTGAAAAAATTCATGGAAACAAATGATAATTAATTTTTAATTTAATTATTTAATTATCTGGATTGTTTCCTCCTACTTCTTTTGACTTTCTGTTGCTTTAGTTACAGCTAAATAATATGAATGGTTTTTAGCCTTTTCTCTTACCTACTCTAAGTACTGGCTGTTATAATTTTTCTATTAGAGCTTTGTCACACAAGATTTGATATATAATATTTGTATTATCTTCCATGAGTGGTTCTCATTTCCATAACATTTCTCCCCTTTTTTTGTACAAGTTAATTACTATTGTGTTTTATAATGTTCAAGTGTATGACATTTTCAGGGGGCTATTATGATTTCTTTCTCATTTCCTTTGTATGCTGGTCAGAGGATGTGATTTTTTTTTTTTAAATTAACCCTCATTTTTTTTTAAAGATTTTATTTATTTATTTGACAGAGAGAAATCACAAGAGAGGCAGGCAGAGAGAGAGGAAGGGAAGCAGGCTCTCCGCTGAGCAGAGAGCCAGATGCGGGACTCGATCCCAGGACCCTGAGATCATGAACTGAGCTGAAGGCAGCGGCTTAACCCACTGAGCCACCCAGGCACCCCAGGATGTGATTTTTTTAATCACAGCAATCAATGGTAAAAATCTTTAGAAATATTTCTGACTCTTGCTTTATGGTCAAGTGTAGGTGCTATTTGTTTAGAATATTTCAGTAGTGCTTGGAAACTTCTTTTACATTTGCAGTACAAAGTAGTATAAAAGTATACATACATTAGACCAAATTTTTAAATTATTTTGTTCTAATATTTTACGCTTTTTTAATTTCCTTTCCTTTGTTCTAGTTCTGAAACCTGGTATTGAACTATCACTATAATGGGATATTCTTATTTCACCTTTATAATTCTGTAAACCTTTGTCTCAGGTACCTTAAGGTTATATGATTAGATATCTGCTATTTTTAATTGTTGCAACTTCTTATAAAATTCCTCTTAATCTAGAAATGCAATGTCTCCCAGTTTTTTTCTTTTGTTGTGCTTTGTCCTTTAATCTATATACCATCTTTCTTCTGGTTAATAGTTATATAGCTATAACGTATTAGTAGATATATAATATCTACATATATAGAGATATATATATATTGTATAATATATAATATAGATATTAGTAGTATATAATAGATAGATATAACATACTATGTCATTTTCCACCCTTTTTTTATTTCAACTGTTGCTAAAAGCCCAGAGCTGGTTTTGTTTTGTTTCCAATTATACCTCTCTCAAACTTTTAACTGGAGAATTGAGTCATTTTCCCTTGTAATGACCAATCATAGATATTTCTATCATTCTGCTTTATTTTGGCTTGAGTGTTTTATTTTTCTCTACTTTTAAAACTTTTCTATTTTGCTGGTTATATTTCTTCTTTTTGTATTTAGCCATGAAAGTTTAATATACAAACTAAATAGTATCTAAAACTAATAAAAATTTTCCTTTCTGCTTAAAAATTACAAGGTCTGGGAGCACCTGGGTGGCTCAGTGGGTTAAATCTCTTCCTTCAGCTCAGGTCGTAATCTCAGGGTCCTGGGATCAAGCCCCGCATCGGGTTCTCTGCTCAGTAAGGAGCCTGTTTCCCCCTCTCTCTGCCTGCCTCTCTGCCTACTTGTGATCTCTCTGTCTCTCTCTCTCTCTCTCTCTCTCTCTCTGTTAAATAAATAAATCAAGGTCCTAGGAAGACTCAAAATCAGATCATACTCCTCACCAATTATATGTTACAGCTTCTCAGAATTCTACATTATTTCTTAACCTCCGAAGTTGGAAAATAATGTGTATATTTCATACAATTATTTTTATTTATTGATATCTACTAATTTATTTTCTTTACCCCACTGTCTCTGATTTGTTCATTATCTTATCATTTTGTGATTTGTTTTTCATTTCTAGAATCTTTTCATGGATTCTTTTCAAATTTTCCTGACCAATTTTTGTAGTCTCTTGGACTTAATTCTTAGTTTTGACAGTGATTTTTTTAAATCAATAAATAGTTCATATTCTGCTTTTGATAATTTTTGTCACCTCCGGTCTTTGTCATTCTGAGATCTGACTTGATTTTTGTTGACTAACATTCATGATGCTTTGTTCTTCGTAACGATATGGTATATATATTTGGTATGCATTTGGGGATATTCAATTCTGAGCTTGTGTTCCATGGAAGTTGACCTACAGAAAATCTTTAGGACCTGGATTGAACATGCACTCCTTCAGAGATCTGCAAACGCTTTTTTCAATTCATAGGTCTGCTGCTAACCCAGGACCACTTAAAAATATATTCTCAATCTCACATGTTAGACTCCCCAGGGTACTACAAATTCAGGCAACAAACTAACAAGTAAAAGTCTGAAATGAGTATCTATCAAGTTTTCTCTTGCTTCTCTCTTCAGGGTGAGTAGCTCCCATTCCCATAAGACATGGCCATTGGGCATCCTTTCATGTTATGCTTGGTGGACCTTAGGTATTGTCTCCTTTCTCTATACTTCAGAGCCTTCTTCCTCCTTTTTCAAAAAGAAACCAAACATCACTAAGGGCAGGAGAAGCCCTATCCAAACTATATGCCTTTATTTCTAGTCTTGCCTTACTGCTCATTAGAATTTCTAGTACTATGTTAAATAAGAGTGGTAAGAAATGGGTATCTTTGCTTTGTGCCCAGTCTTAGGGCTAAGGCAGATAAACTTTGGTTGAGGCTTGGTTTTTTTTTGTTTTTTTTTTTTTTGTTCGTCTTGCCCACGCCGGTGTTTCTCAATTGCTAGCTTCTTTAGCTTCAAGTGTGGACTATATGAGGAAAAATAAAAACCCAGGGAACTGGTAACATTTCAGTCTCTGGCTCCTGAATTTCCTAAACAAGCTGCCTGCTTGTTTCCAACTGTCAGGTTATTCTAGTGCTTGTTTTATATATAATTTTCAGGGATATTTAGCTGTGCTTAGTTGGAGGAAAGAGAGAAATACATCTATTTTTACCTTCCCCGCCATATTTTACATCATAACACTTCCCCAAACATTGCTATGCTATGATTTTGCCAGTCTCGCTTAATCTAAGAAGTAACAGTCAACTTTCTACATATAGAATATTCTGCTATTCTACATTGCCAATTAAGGGTTATTCCTGATTTACATCAAGGTGAAAGGAAGTTTTAACTTCTTATCCCTTCCCAACTCGACAAATGGAAGCAATGATAGTTCCTAACAACATTAAACAAACAATCCAGTCCTTAGCCACAGGTGTCGAGGTGTTGTAGCTGCTTAAGCGTTCCATATCAAGTATATCTACATTATCATATCTTAGCAAAATAATATCAACTTGCACATGGGTGCCAAGAACATAGATGCACTGCTAATTCAACTTGGAACAATATATTGTTTCCAGAAGATAGAGGAAAATGTGAAAATATCTCCTGTGTGTGGCTAATTGGAATGGCAAAGATAGCATTAATTTAATTCAGTCTACTTGTCATGGACAGGGAATCTGGAAAGAGGATTCCTGTCTTGTGACTCCCTAACAGCTGGTTTTATTGCAAAGTAAGCGTTACTTAATTCCTGGGATCAACAGGGCTACTATTAGAGCATTATTTTTCCAGTATTTTAATAACCACAGCTGTGCTTACTCATGGGCAGAGAAAGAATAGAAGGAGAGAAATTCCTAGGATTTGTGTGATCATCAAAAATATCATTCCTGAGGGTCACCACAATCTGTAAAGCTATCTATTCATATTCTGCTGATAAACTCCATGATTAGCAAGATGTCATGCTCAATGGTTGAGGAATCATATTCAGAAAAATTAAATAGCTGATTTGGATACTGAATAAATTCCTAGTATATATTTGAATTTTTAAAAGTAGAACAGAAATCTGCATTATGTAATTAGAAATATAACAAAGCGATGTGTTTTTAAAAGCCAAACTCAAAACTGTTATGAATTTATCTTCTTATTTGTCATGCTTAATTAGACTAACAGAGAAAATTACTTAAAAGTTACCTTTAAAACTAGAAGACAGCTTTCGGATATTTTGCCCTAGTGATTCTATTCAAATATCTTATACTCAAACAGTATTTTAGAGTGCTATATATCTTCAGGACGGCTCTATCTTCAGGACTGTACCACACCTTGGAATGAAAAGGTTTTCATCTCCAGGAATGTAGATATCTTTGCAGACTTGGCAATGTGCTGTAAATAGTACAAGAGCCAACACTTGTATTTTTGGTTTTGGTTTTTTTTTTTTTAAGATTTTATTTATTTATTTGACAGACAGAGATCACAAGTAGGCAGAGAGGCAGGCAGAGAGAGAGAGGAAGGGAAGCAGGCTCTCCACTGAGCAGAGAGCCCAATGCGGGGCTCGATCCCAGGATGCTGGGATCATGACCTGAGCGGAAGGCAGAGGCTTTAACCCACTGAGCCACCCAGGCACCCCTTGGTTTTGTTTTTTACTATGAGCTATGCCCACTAAGAACTAATACATGTTCTTATTGATAATATTAATTTCAACTTAATGTGTTATACAAGATACAGAAAGCTCTAAATTTTATAACAGAAAATGCCTTTCTCTTAAAATTGCTCCCAGATTTTAATACAATGTTCTTTTGTACCTACATGTGGAAAATGATTGCTCCCTAGTTACAATTAAAATACCTTGTCTTCTCTTGAAGTAACTGGAGAAATAACAAAAATGGGAATCATTAAGCAGCAGATGTTCACAAAGTATAAAAAAGAGTAATAGCTTTGTTTGATCAAAAATGAATTTAAAAAGCTTTGAACAATAAAGACTAATATCATTGGCTTGAGACAAAATGTATCATGAAGTTCTCATACAACCTGGTAGGTTGTTGACTCGCTGGCTAATATGAGTTTTCAACAAATTTTTGTGTTCAAGTTTTCTTGGAGCAAAAACTGTTCCAAATTTATTTGTGAGGCATAAATGAGTGAGACATAAATTAATAGCAACTAGACTTTCAAACTTCTCTATCTCAATTCTTTACTCTCATGAAAGTCTGCATAAATGAAATTGCCATTCTCTTTTGTCGAAATATACAGCCACAGTTTGTTCGTTTTTCTTTCTTTCTTTCTTTTCGTGGCTTGAGAAACAAAAACAGAACTGAGATTTGTCATCAAAGCACAGGACTGCACTATAATTGCTCACTGTAAAAAGTTCACTGTAATTTCTTAACCCCATTCCATAATTTATGAACATGTCTTAATGTTGATACATAGAATATCTGTATGGCAGCAATAAGATTTTTTTTCCCTAAGTAACTGTTATAAATCAAATATATATATTTGATTTATATATATTTGATTTATATATATATTCCCTCTTATATTTGTATTATATATAGTATATATATATTTGTATTATACATAAATTTGTATAACATATGTATATATATATATATGTGTGTGTGTGTGTGTGTATATATATATATATATATATATATATTCCCTCTTAAATTTGTATATTGAAACCCCATTCCCCAATCCCTAATGTTATGGAATTTGGATGTGGGGTCTTTGAGAGGAAATCAGGCTTAGATAAGATCATAAAAATGGAGTCCCATGATAGAGTAAGTGTCCTTATAAGAGGAAGAAACCAGAGCCCATTCTCTCTCTTATATGTCCTCTCATATAAGGACATAGCAGGAAGACGGCTGTCTACAAATAAGAAAGATGGCTCCCACCAGACACCAAGCCTGGTGGCTCCTTGACTTTGACTCCCTAGCCTCAAATATGAGAGCAGATGTTTGTTGTTTAAGCCACCCATATGAGTATATGGTATTGTTTTATTTTTTTTCAGTGTTCCAGAATTCATTGTTTATGCTCCATACCCAGTGCTCCATGCAACACATGCATGATTTTGCTATATCCCAAACTGACCAAAAAATAATTATGTTAGGATTTTCCAGAGAAACAGACCATCAGGATATGTATATAGAGATATTTCTCAACTTACCATGGAGTTACTTCACAGTAAGCTCATTGTAAATTGAAAATATAAAGTAATTTGAAAATGTATTTAATACACCTAACCGACCGAACATCCAAGTTCAGCCTCATCCACCTTAAATGTGCTCAGAACACTATATAACCCTATAGTTAGGTAAAATGATCTAACACAAACCCTGTTTTATAATAAAGTACTGAATATTTCATGTAATTTATTGAATACTGCACTGAAAGTGGAAAGCGATGTTGGTGTGGGTACAGAATGGTTGTAAACACATCTGTTGCTGACCCTTGTGATCCTATGGCTGACTGGGAGCTGCAGCTCGCTGCCACCGCCCAATATAATGAAGGAATGTCCTGCCATGTGTTTCTAGCCTGGGAAAAGATCAAAATTCAAAACTGAAAGTACAATTTCCACGGAATGTCTCGATCTTTCCCACCATTCTGAAGTCAAATACAGTAAGTTGAACCATCATAAGTCAAGGACCACCTGTATGTATATACATGGAGAGAGAGAGATTCATTTTAAGGAATTGGCTCGCATGATTATGGAGGCGAAGAAGTCTCACAGTCTCTCCACCTGCAAGCTGAAGACCCAGGCAAGACAGTGACCTGGTTCCCGTCTAAATCCATTGATTCCAGAATCAATGGTGTAAGTTCCAGTCTGCAGACAGGAGAAGACCCATATCCAGCTCAAGCAGTCAGGTAGAGAGAGTAAATTGTCCCTTCCTGAGTCTTTTTGTTCTATTTAGGCCCTCAACAGAATGGATGGTGCTCACCCAAATTGGGAAGGACAATCTGCTTTAGTAAGTCTACCAATTCAAATGCTAACGTCATCTGGAAACATCCTCACAGACATATCCAGAAATGTTTAATCCAATATCTGGGCACCCCACGGCCCTGTCAAAGCACCACATAAAAATTAACCATTACAGTAATCCTTCTTATTGTAACTGTTAGAAGCCCCTTCCCCTTTTCCCTTATTATTTTACTTTTTTGTAAGGTCTTATATTCATTTGTTCATTCATTCATTCATTCCATCATTTGCTTTACTAAACTACAGTCAGACACCATACTATATTCTGAAGAACACAAAGTTGAACATGGAACACTTCCATCTAATGAACAGTTTGGGTCTGGTGGAGGAAAAAAAATCAGTTAACTATTATACAGTGTGATAACTACTAAATTTATCTTGCATACCAAATTATGATTAAAAACAACCAGGCAAGATCAAATTTTCCTGAGACTATCAGGGGTGTCTTACAGAGGAGGTAATGTTTTAACTGGGTCTTAAAGAATGAACATAATTTCACAAGGAAGGAAAAGACATAGCCAGAAAAGGGAAAAGTCTATGATAAGGCACAGAGATCCAAAGGATCATGCTCTGGGTAGTGAGATGGGAGGACTCTATGCATTGAGGTTCATATTAAGATGTTACAGTAGACCAGAAATAGATTGTAATACGAATCCTCTGAGAAATTATGTTTAGTTATCTAGCAGAAACAACCATATCAACCACTTTCTTCTGAAACTCTCTATAAATGCCTCTTCTCTCTACCACTTTGAGATTTAAGAGAGTAAATACGTGTGGTCATTCTGTGAAATGCTTTCATTAGTCTCATCCTCCACTGGTACTGTAATTCCTTCAGGTTGACCATATTACTTGGGATTGGTATTGTAGATAAATATGATTTCTCAGAAGGGCAGTAAAATGGACCATTAAAAACTTAGCACAAATTAGCTTTTTCAGTGTAATTGACTGCACACAGAGGGACCATAAGGGATTTGGGACATGACGCAGACCCATTTCAATGCAAATGAAAAGGAACAAAAGTGTGCAGATATGAGATGCCATTTGGTTAGGGCAGATCTCAGCAGAAAACCGAAATAGATTTTTTGGATAATCTAAGGGGCGGCACGGGACTTTTAATTATCAAAACACAGGAGGTTACCAAAGCAATGACTGACATGTCCTGAAACAAAATATGATTCAGCCAAAGCAGACCAGTTCCAAGTTCTTCCAGGTTGAAGAACTAGAGAGAAAGACAAATTGTCTTAATTTTGGTTAACTATCAGCTCAGCATACAAGAAGCGCAAAAGATTCACATACCATTAAGTTTAACAGAAGCGGATGTGGCTCACTGCTGTTTTCCTTTGGTCTCCATAAAAACATATTCAATTTTCTTTGACCTAAGCAGTGCTCATGGAACCCTTATTCACAGGTGAGAGAGCCCAGAGGTACAGATCCTTAGCCTTTACTTTTTATACCACATTTGGCTAGATGGTTGAAGAGGTATGTCAGTATCAAGGGTCCACAGTATTTCCCATGTAAGGAAATATTTAAAAGGTCATAGTTGTATAATCACACATTTTATTTTACTGAGTCATTGTTATCAACTAGAGGTGCCCATGTGGCTAGCCTGGCCATGGTCCACCACAATTGTATGTTTCCATTTCCATTTTTGCCTTAGGGTGTCCAGTCTATAGAAAAGAATATTTGAAATGTATTCTTTTTCAACAAAAATCATTTTTGTTTAATTTCACTTTACTTAATATTTAAATTTTTACGTGGAAAGAAATTCTTGTCTGATTTCTTATTCTATGGGAAGTCACATAATTCTTAAGACTTTGAATTTTCCAGTTTGTTTCTCCAGATAACCCAAATTATTGGCTTTTTATTTTGTATATATATAGGTAACCTCCTGTTAGTCAATTTATGCTTGAGTTAGGACCGTTCTTGAGTTTAAATTCTGAGTCCATGTTTAAAAATCTAAATGTAGACACTGAAGTCAGTTTCTCTGAGCCTTTCATATAGGGGGTGAAATTAAAGCTTACATTACAGAGAATTTTGAGTGAATTAAGCAAGGTGAGACATAAAATACATAATTTTATGTGCTTATGCTAATAAATACATACTTGTTAAATCTGAGTCATATATTACCATCATTCAGACATGCTGCTTTTCTGGTTTATACTAATTTATTATTTTAATTGTTATATTTAATGTTAAATTTGTAATTTGTAACTTTACATACTTGAAGAATGTCATAAAGTTATGGTCAAAAGTATTTTTTGAATATCACTCCAGGACTTGATTTATGGCACTTAGTAAAAAATGTTAAGCAACTAAATGGATGAGTATGTAGCAGAGATAACTATAAAAATATGCAAAAACTTTTCTCATGATTTAAATTGGTTTTGGACATTTAGATCATCATGATAACAAACTAAGGGGAAATCTGGGTAAAACATTGAAGAATTGATAAATGGCAATCTGAAATTGACAAATATATTATGAAGATGATTTAAAAAGTCAGCTGATAGTCTAACATTAAAAACTCATAAATAAGATAGAATCCTAAAGACTCAGATTCAGAGACAGAAGTTTCTCTGACTCAATCTTACTGGTCTATTCATTTTTAAGAAGTAATAACGGAGGATTTTATTTTTTAAATGTATATTTTTCTTTTAATCTCCATCTCTAGTCCCATCCCCTTGCTTCTATAAGCAACTCCTGTGATGTATATAAGTGGGTTCCTAAAGTCGACCAGGTATTTATTTAGATGTGAAGCTAGAATGATATTCTCCTTTGCTTTATGTGTGTTTAATAAACATATGTGCTGTTACGTTACAAATAACCACTATATTACACATTTTTCACTTTTTGTTAAACTTTTATGCATTTGAGAGCTACACAATTTGCTTTAGAAAATCTAAAATGCAAGAGTTTTCTCCATAAAATTGTGTTCATTTATTTTAGAAAACTTCCAAGATACTCTATAGATTTTATTGTTATTGGAAATGGTTTTCTATTTTTTTTCCATTTTATTTATTTTTTCAGCGTAACAGTATTCATTCTTTTTGCACAACACCCAGTGCTCCATGCAAAACGTGCCCTCCCCATTACCCACCACCTGTTCCCCCAACCTCCCACCCCTGACCCTTCAAAACCCTCAGGTTGTTTTTCAGAGTCCATAGTCTCTTATGGTTCGCCTCCCCTCCCCAATGTCCATAGCCCGCTCCCCCTCTCCCAATCCCACCTCCCCCCAGCAACCCCCAGTTTGTTTTGTGAGATTAAGAGTCATTTATGGTTTGTCTCCCTCCCAATCCCATCTTGTTTCATTTATTCTTCTCCTATCCCCCTACCCCCCCATGTTGCTTCTCCATGTCCTCATATCAGGGAGATCATATGATAGTTGTCTTTCTCCGATTGACTTATTTCACTAAGCATGATACGCTCTAGTTCCATCCACGTCGTCGCAAATGGCAAGATTTCATTTCTTTTGATGGCTGCATAGTATTCCATTGTGTATATATACCACATCTTCTTGATCCATTCATCTGTTGATGGACATCTAGGTTCTTTCCATAGTCTGGCTATTGTAGACATTGCTGCTATAAACATTCGGGTACACGTGCCCCTTCGGATCACTATGTTTGTATCTATTTTTTATTTTCTTGTTGATTATTATTGGTAGATAATATAACATTTCTATTATATGGGCTCAATACATTAAAAAATCAATAGAATTCTTATCTACCAATAATAATCAATAATAATAATAATTTGCCCTGATAACTCTTTTTTCACTTATTTCACTTCACTTGGTTTATTGTATCTTCCAAGATCTCCAACATCTTGTTGAACACTATTGGTGACAAGCAAGAAGGCACCTTGACTTCTTTTTGTTCTTGAAAGAAATCCATCAACATTTCTACATTTAAAATGATCCTTGCGGGGTGCCTGGGTGGCTCAGTGGATTGGGCCGCTGCCTTCGGCTCAGGTCGTGATCTCAGGGTCCTGGGATCAAGCCCCGCATCGGGTTCTCTGCTCCGCAGGGACCCTGCTTCCTCCTCTCTCTCTCTGCCTGCCTCTCTGCCTGCTTGTGATCTCTCTGTGTCAAGTAAATAAATAAAATCTTTTAAAAAAAAATAAAAAAAAAATAAAATGATCCTTGCAGTAGTGTTCTTATATTCCAACTTCATCAAGTTCAGAAGTCTCTTGTATTCTGACTTTTCCAGTTTTGTTTCTTTGGTCATTAATCAGTGTTGTATTGCATGCTCATAAGCACATTCCCCACTTGAATTCCTTACAATTGAATCTCTACTCCATCCTCTATATATCAGATGGTGAATTTTTTTTTTCTTTCCTAGCTGGTTCTGCTGTCTTGTTCCTTATATTAACCAATGGCAAGCAATGATCTGACCAGGACTATATATGAGAGAGAAAGAGTAACAATTTCAACATCTCATTTTTCTTCTTTATTTTTTCAAAATATTTTTTAAACATTTTATTTATTTATCTGAGAGAGAAAGAGAGCATGAGCAGTTAGACAGGCAGATGGAGAGGGAGAGGCAGACTTCCCCACAGAAGAGGCAGCCCAATGAGGAGCTTGATCCCAGAACCCTCGGATCATGATGTGAGCCGAAGGCAGTTGCTTAACCAACTGAGCCACCCAAGCATCTCTTAACACTTCACTTTTCCATCTTACTCCCAATCCATGGCTCCTGGCCCTTTCCACACCTAAGCCAATGTTCCTTCCATACAAACTTCTGTAAATCCTCTCTCTCTCACTGGTCGGTGCTTAAGTACAGTAATGACTGTGTTCAAAGAACCATGAATTTAGTTATGCACTGTGACTAGAAAATAAGATCCATCCAGGAGGTTTATGAGGATTTAATTAGACCCTTTTAATGATTTTTAGTATAGTGTTCTTTTTGCATTATTTTGCTATGTATTTTTTCATTATGAACCATTTTAATTATCCCTAAATGACATAAAACATTGGTCACAGACTGAATTATACATAATTCAATAACTGAATGTCTACATTATGTCAAACAGTATGCTAAATTTGAGGAAATAAATCACCAAAGCCAAAAGGGACCCAGTTTTCATGAAGCTTTTATTCTAATGAAGCATAAAGAAGGAAACCAATCAATCACATTAATATTCAACCTGATATAAATATTCAGAAGTAAAGGAACATATATGTTACCATGGAACAAAGAGATTTTACCAGATATGCTGCCATGGAAGTCATTCCTTATGAAAATGATAATTAAGTTTAAGGTTGATGGGTAAATAGAAATTAATTACCAATTGGAATTGACTGATGAAGTGAAGAGAATGACACATTCATTCTCTTCACTTTTTATTTTCTAGCAGAAAATAAAAAGTAGAGACAAAAGATCTGCATGGAAGAAATTAGTGTATGTGAAGAATGAGAAGATCATTGTGGCTAAAATGAAACAGGTGGCTAACCTGAGACAGAGTTGGCAGGGAGGAAGGACTTCCCAGGCTTTCTTCAGAACTTCCATTAAAATCAATGAGACAACATTAAACGGTTTCTGAAAACTGGGCAGTAGGATCTGATTTGTATTTTAAAAGATTGCTCTGCCTACTTGTAAGTAATAGCTTTGAAGTGTGGTCCTATTAACAAGAGAGCCCAGTAGTGAGATCCTTGCAGTGGTCCATAAAGAGATGATAACCTAGAAATCACAGCAACATTACAGATGAATAAAAGTAGGTGCATTTGATGGATATAATAAAGGGAATCTAGGCAGTGTATTGTTTGATTGTTTGCTTAGCTCTTTTGCTGTTTTTGAGAGAGTGAAGCATTAAGGACCAGTTCTATGAACTGAATGTTTGTATTCCCCCATCATCCAAATTATTTTGTGAAACTCCAACCCCCAATGTGATGGTATTTGGAAGTTGAACTTTGGAAGGTAATTGGGTCTTGAAGGTGGAGCTCTCAGGATGAGAACTGGTACCCTTAAAAATACAGACTGGAGAGAGGTGATCTCTCTTCCTTCTATGTGAGGATACAACAAGATGGCCGTCTGCAAACCAGGAAGAACCAAGAAGTGGGCTTTCACCAGACACGTACTTTGCCAGTACCTTAATTTTGGACTTCCCAGCTTCTGAAACTGTGAGAAATAAACGTTTGTCATTTTAGCCACCAAGTCTGTAGTCTTTTGTCATAAATTGATATTCGTCTCATCCACTGAGGCCAGAAATATTTGAAAAGGATCTTGTTTTAAACTACATGACTTTGGACATTAACAAATACTTGTTGGACATGTAAATATGAAATTACTGTGAAATATCCAGGGGGCTGATAAGTAGGACTATTAGCAGAGAAAGAGTGTTTGAAACTAAGGTTTAGAGGAGATCTTTTAAGAAACAAATGTAGACTAAGAATTGAAGATCTAAAACCACTGTACCTCAATTCTAGAGAAAGGAAGAAAAGCTATCAAGAGGAAGGGATGAAGTAAGAAGTAAAATGAGTATCTGATATTTTAAAAAAAAGGAACATTGCTTAAAGAAATAGAAAAATGTTAAAACCACTGAATGTCTCTGAGCGGTTAAGATGAGGACTGAAAATGAACTTTAGTGGCTTTAGCAAGAACTATTTTAATGAAATGTTTAGGGCAGAAAGAAGATTGAACTAAATAAAGAAATGATTTGGAAACATAAGGGGGAAAAGCAAGAAATCCAAATTTCTAGAGTATGGACTAGAGCAAGAGAAAAGTTATGGTAGCAGCTGTCTACAGGGTTGGAAGAGTGTGTCAGCACTCAAAAATCCATTTTATTCTCATTAAGGAAATATTTACAAGACCATAACTATATAATCACACATTTTTGTTACTGTGTCTTTACATATATTATAGGCTCCTATGTGATTAGCCTGGCCATGGCCCACCACAGTCATATAACCTCTTTATGTGAGGAATCTGCTAAAATAGTTAAAAATATACAGTAAATTTTTAAAAAATATATTCCAATTCTCAGTATGCATAGTCTTAGATTTTAGAGAACCAAGAGTCATTCTCATAAATTGATGTCCCATCAATATCACATTCCTTAACTCCCCACAAATCTACGTCTTATCAAAATCACATTTCTTACTATTTTCATCACTTTTAAAGATAAATTTTTACACAGTTGAATTCACATTCATAATTACTGCAAAGTATTCTAAAAAATCTTTTCAGTTTGTCAGGTTTGGGAAGATGCATTTTACACACTTGAGGCTATCACTCTGACCAACTTACTGACTGGCACACAGCTCCCCACTTTGAGCAAGGTACAGAGCAAGTCATGGCTCTGCAGCCTATTCAGGCTATTACGCAAGTTCCTGTAGCAATGAGGGGTGGGAGCAAGATCCACTGCAGAATTTACGGGAGCCCAAATGCATGCTCACAATGCAGACTCACAGCGCTGCTAGGACATGCTATTCTCTCTCTCTCTCTTTAAAGATTTTATTTATTTATTTATTTGACAGAGAGAGATCACAAGTAGGCAGAGAGGCAGGCAGAAAGAGAGGGGGAAGCAGGCTTCCCGCTGAGCAGAGAGCCCGACACGGGACTCGATCCCAGGACCCTGAGATCATGACCTGAGCCGAAGGCAGAGGCTTTAACCCACTGAGCCACTCAGGCGCCCCAGGACATGCTATTCTTAATGAAAGAGTCACATTAATTAACTAACAGTTCCTCACTTAGCACTGGCACCAGGAAAGAGAGTCCCTGACCTTGGGACTCCCCAAGATCATGATCTCACGACTAATGTTTCTCATGTTGCTTTTTCCAGGAAAAGAAACTAGCTGAATCCTAGAAGAGTTTTTTCCTGAATGTATTATTTGAAGTAACCAGACCAAGTGATCATTGTGGTACACCAACCAAACCCTTATTTCAGGACTGGGCACTCATTGCTCCAGCTACAGTGGACTGCTTGTGACCGAGAGCTCCCAGCTGAGTCTCTCTCCAGGGATTGCTATCAGCCTAGGAGTAGCACCTTGCCCAAGGTCATGCCACCTCCTCTGAGGCAACTGTGACAACAGTCACTGCTAGGTATAGAAAGTATAAAAGCCTGGGATGCTTGCCTGGAGATGAGACAACTATGGAGATATTTAGGCTCCAGAGAACCCTGAAGTATCCACAGTAATCTTTTGCTTGATTGCATGGTTCAGCTCCCCCTGATCCTAATTTCTTAAATCCTTCACAGGTATTAACTCCAAGGACTGTCTTTAATAAACTTCCTCTGTGGGAAACTCTGTCTCGGATTCAGCTTACTGGGCGTGTAACCTAGGACAGCCCGTGATTTGATCATGAGATGAGGATGGCTTGAATTCAGGTGATAAATTCTCAATATATTACGAAAGCAGAACACAAGAGATTTGTTGTTGGATTATACTGTGGTGAAAAATAAGTTTCCTCAAAAAGTAGTGAAATGGAAAGGTGGTATTCAAAAAAAATGCTCAAGAGGTGAAATAATTTTTTAAAAGATTTTATTTATTATTTGACACAGAGAGAGAGAGAACACAAGCAGGGCAAGGAGGAGGCAGATGAAGGAGCAGGCTCCCCGCTGAGCAGGGAGCCGATATGGGGCTCGATCCCAGGACCTGGGATCATGACCTGCGCCACAAGCAGATATTTAATGGACTAAGCCACCCAGGTGCGCTAAGAGGTGAAATAATTTTAATACATGCATTTCTAGTACTTTCAAATTGCTTCTCATTGTTATTAGACTAACATTTATATGCTTCACCAAAGCCCATGTGACCTTACCAGATCTCTATTGCCATATTGGCTTCTTTCGTGTTGGCCTATGACTTTTTTTTTTTTTTTTTTTTTCCCTTTTTATTTATTTATTTTTTTTTTCAGCGTAACAGTATTCATTCTTTTTGCACAACACCCAGTGCTCCATGCAAAACGTGCCCTCCCCATCACCTATGACTTTTGACTGTAATTTTTTAAAGGTTTATTTATTTGAGAGAAGGTGGGGGCAAAGGAAGAGGGGAGAGAGAGGGAGTCAAGCTGACTCGCACTGAGTGTGGATTTCGGCACATGGCTCAATCCCATGACCCTGAGATCATGACCTGAGCCAAAACCAATAATCCAGTGCTCAACTGAGTCAACCAGGGGCCCTTTAATTGTAATTTCTTTCAGCTAGGATACTGTTTCACACAGTTGTGAGTTAACTGAAATATCAATCCCTCTGTACCTGACTTGGCAAATGGTTTGTATGTCTTCAATGTTCCAGTAAAACTGTTATTAGTCCTTCCTCAAACTATCACATTATTGTGTTTCACACTTCAACACCCACAATATATGAATATATTCTATTTATCTGTGCATTTATGATCTAACTTTACTCAGTAAAATTTGCACTCAGTATTGGCAGGATTCCAAACTTCAATAAGAACTCATATTTATTGATATTGATGAACAAATGCTATGTATTTAGTCATTCAATCTTATAGTGTATTAAATATATTTGTGCTGGGTGAGAAAAGAGGATCCAAAAGTAACACTTGAATGTTCAAGTTTGCAATAACATGTGCATGGTGAATGTGTATGTATGTGTGTATGGGTAGAGATATGAATAAGGACATGGATATGTAAAGACATGAGACATTCCAAAAACCTCAGCATCTCAACATGAAAAACTCTGGTAGTTAAGTAGTTCTGTATCAAATCATCAAAATAATGAGAATACAGATGATCATTAAAACTTACAAGAAGAGGCACAAGGGTGGTTTAGTGGGTTAAAGTCTCTGCCTTCGGCTCAGGTCATGATCCCAGGGTCCTGGGATCCAGCCCCGCATCAGGCTCTCTGCTCAGCAGGGAGCCTGCTTCCCCCTTCTCTCTGCCTGCCTCTCTGGCTGCTTGTGATCTCTGTCTGTCAAATAAATAAATAAATAAATCTTACAAGGATATTTCATTTAGCCTACATGTCATTCAAATAAGTAGGTTTCTTTTATTTATTCTTCTTTGCCAAAGAGGAAACGGACGGAAGATTTAGTGAATTAGTCCTATATGAATTCCAGGATAACTATTTTTCTTACAACACAAGAAAAGCATAATTTGAACCTAAATTCATATCTGAGTTCAAAACTCAATTTTTTAAGTTTTGGTTTTTATAAATAACAAGATTTCTGTAGGTGGCCAGGAAGTGTCCCTATAAAGAATACAATGTATGGGCCAACGATCATCTCCAAACAGTTGTCCCGACCTCTAGTCCATATTTTAAAGTCGTATATTTTTGATTTCAGAAAGTGGAGGAATGAAAACACAAAACCCATTTGATAAAAATTAAGTTGCATCTCTAAGTCATCATATTTACTCGGACTCTTTTATGCCTCTAAGATGGGGTTGGGGATCCATTGTTAGTGAATCATACTGTCATACATTGTCTGTAGCAATGTGCATGCCATTAAAGTCCTTACTACATCAGAGGGTGTATCACCGTATGGGATCTCATGCTAAATATGTACCTATAAGAGGCAAAGAAAAGAGTCATAACTCATACCATGTTATTCTATTTGTAATCTTTATCAAAATAATAAACTCTTCTTTAAAGAGTATGGATTTCGGGGCACCTGGGTGGCTCAGTGGGTTAAGCCTCTGCCTTCAGCTCAGGTCATGATCTCAGGGTCCTGGGATCGAGTCCCGTGTCGGGCTCTCTGCTCAGCGGGAAGCCTTCTTCCTCCTCTCTCTGCCTGCCTCTCTGCTTACTCGTGATCTCTCTCTGCCAAATAAATAAATAAATCTTTAAAAAAAAAATGTTAAAAAAAAAAAAAAGAGTATGGATTTCAAAACACATCATTAGAATAATCCATGTGATACATTAGGGGGAAAAATGAGGTATTGTACCTACTGGAAGGATAAATATGTCTCCATTCTGCTTTCTCGAAGGATCTGCCATTGTATCTGTTGTTGGAGGTTCAGGAAAGGGACAGTGAGAAAGCACATTCGCAACCCACTGGCCAATGTCCTCAGAAGCACTGATGCTAAAATAATGCTTGGAAACTAGACGAGGACTTTATATGGAAAGATGTTTTGAATGTCTCATATACATGAACTCAGTTTCTTCAAAAGCGGCCTACAGGGTTGCTACTCATGAAATACCTCTTCCAACTCTGGGCAACCACCCCCTACAACAAACACATATTTAATTGTCTGATCCATGACTCATTGCAGAGCAAATATTATAACTTTAAACTAAAGAACTAACTGGGTGCAAACAAAAATTATCTTAAAACTCTTTTTGAGGAACTTTATTCATTAATTTCCCCATTGTCAATTTATGAAAAATAAGCCAGGCCATATGTCCTTCTTAGAAAAATTAACATCAGATCCTTAATGAACTGCATGAACATACATTTAAACTGAACTGTTAATATTTTCTGCAGAAGTGTGTTTATATGTGAAATGAGGGATAAAGTGGCACATCAGAAGCACTGAGCTATAATAATATAAGCATGGGCCGGACCAAAATACCTATAGTGTAAATTTTGTCTTCTATTAAATATTTTCCCTTTATATATTCCACTAGTAAGGTGGAGAATATGGACTTTGTGACTTTAGAGTATTTCTTACTAGGTTTCTATAATTATTAAATAGTAGAGCAGACAGAGGAAATGATAAAAGTAGTGAATATATTGAATCGTTTCATATGGGATTTCTTGTTAACTGCATAAAATCCATTATCCTTCTACTGATCAGAATAAAGTCTGAAGGTTGTATAGAAATGGCTTCATTGAAAATAAAGCCGTACTTGTATTTCACTCATAATACACATACTCATTTAACTCTAAAAAAATAAAGCAGAGGCCATTCTGAAACCATCAGAAATATGCTTTTATAGTTTCCTCTCTCCCATAGATATGGAAAAGTTAATTCCAAATTTTGAGACTCAGGACTTCTAAAAATGGAAAAATTTAGAGTACAGACAATTTTTAATAAAATTCTGTGCTCTTTCTTTTTTAACACCTGAAAGTCATTAGGAAGTTTAAGTAAAATGTCAGAAGTCACCTTCTTCCTCCCTTCTTTTAAGTGATTTAAGTGGAAGCAGATGTTTGCAGCTTATCAGATGTAAATGACCCTTTGCAAACACCTGCCAACTAAAACCCTCAGTGATCCTTGAGCTTTGGTGTGCTACCAAAACTTATCAAAAAAGTTAGTTTATATTTAGTATTTTCCAGCTCATCTAACTTTGTACAGATTTTTTTCAGGTGCATATGAGAAAAACAGCAAAATGTCAGTTAATGCGTCAAGTAGACTCTGGGGTCATTGAGCATGTCTATAAAAAAAAATCCCGTTGTCTTCAGCAGTCTATGTACAGAAGTTGCTGAACATATGGTCCTGGACAAATCATTTTTAAAATGCACTTGATTATAAATACCATTGAAATTATAGGCCACATATTTAGGTCTGTACACATATAATCAGTACTAAAAAAAGAAATTAATCAAGAAATAGTCATTGGATTACTATAGATAGATTGTAGAACTCAAAGTCAAAATGTGTTAAGAATAAGAAAAAACAAATTTGTGCAATGCCAGGGAATTCATAGGAAATTCTGATCTGCTGTTTCTTCTCCTGTTTCTCTAAATCATAGAAGGTTACATATGAGTAAAGATATGGACATTGTTGTAGATATAAGAAATAGATAAAATACATAGACTATCTAAATGTCATTTTTCTACAGTCTGCTTTACCATACTTCATAAATATTTCAATTTTTTGAGACATCATTGGTTATAATGAGGGCTTTCAGCCCAGTAAGAAGATATAAAGGTCATTTTTTTAGGAATATGATAAACCAAAATCATTATGCCATAAAAATAGAGAAGTTATCACACTTGAAATTTTAAACTCCACATACCCAACCCTAGTTCATTGTTAATTTTATTTTTTAACTTATTAATTTTATATTCTTAATTTCAATATTGGATCTTTATATGTTAGTGCGGATGTATTGCAATACACCTCAGGGCCCCTTCTAGTCAATAGTTCCTCTGCTGCATAGACAACAACTATTCAAATTTCTGTACTCATTACAAAATATTACCTGTTATTGCACTTTACATACGTGGAGAAGCATAATATGTACTCTTTTGTGTTTATCATCTTTCACAATTTCTAGCGCTCTTGAGATTCATCCACGTTTTCACACATATCAGTGAATCATTTCTGTTATTACAGAATAGTATTCCACTGTGTAAGCGTGCTACAGTTTGTCCAACCATTCTGCAATGGTTGGATATATGTGTGTTATTTCTAGGTTAGGTACCTACAAAAAAAACTAATCTAATTTCTTGTATGATTCTTTTTGTGGACATAAGCTTGGTTAATCTAGGAATAGAATTGTTGTGTCACAAAGTTGGCATAAGATTAAATACATTAGAAATGAAAAAACAGTATCTGAGCGGCACCTGGGTAGCTCAGTGGATTAAGCGTCTGACTCTTGGCTTTGGCTCAGGTCATGATCTTGTGTCATGAGATCGAGGCCCAGATCAGACTCCGAGCTGAGCACAAGTTTGCTTCAGATTTTCTCTTCCACTCCCTTCTTTCCTTCCTCCCTCTCAAATAATAAATAAATAAATAAATAAATAAATAAATAAGTAAAATAAAATCTTCTTTAAAGATACTATATGAAGGCAAACCATAAGAGACTATGGACTCTGAAAAACAACCTGAGGGTTTTGAAGGGGCGGGGGTGGGAGGTTGGGGGAACCAGGTGGTGGATAATAGGGAGGGCACGTATTGCATGGAGCACTGGGTGTGGTGCAAAAACAATGAATACTGTTACGCTGAAATAAATTAATTAATTAAAATTTTAAAAAGTTACTATATGAAAGAAGTTCTATTATTTTAAATATACACAATATTTGAGATCTATGCTTGCACCATATTCTTCCTACCATTAAATATGGTTAATGCGAGTGTGTGCTTCTGTGTGTGTGTGTTTAATTTTCCCAATTCTAGTAAACATGGGGTGGTATCTTATTGTGGTTTCAATTTGCATTTCCATGATGACAAATGATGTTGACCATGCATTTACTTACGCGTTCGGCATTCTGACATCTTTATTACTTTTTTTGTATTAAGTATTAGTTGATGGCTTTTGTGCATTTTTAATTAGGTTATTTGAGTATTATGTTTTATAAGACAATTTTATATATTTTGCACATGAGTCCTTTGTTAAGTCGATGTGATATGCGTCTCACAGATGTTTTCTTGTGGTCTGTTGTTTTCATTTTCTTTTTTTTTTTTTTTTTTTTATTTGACAGAAAGAGATCACAAGTAGATAGAGAGGCAGGCAGAGAGAGAGAGGGAAGCAGGCTCCCTGCTGAGCAGAGAGCCTGATGCGGGACTCAATCCCAGGACCCTGGGATCATGACCTGAGCCGAAGGCAGCGGCTTAACCCACTGAGCCACCCAGGCGCCCTGTTGTTTTCATTTTCACTTTCTTAATTAATGGTTGTTTTTTTTTGCTGAGATTTTTTTCTAAATTTTTATGGGAAATGCAACTTATAATTTTAGGATGTTTTCTCCTTTTATAGTTATTACCTGTATTAGTTTGCTAGGGCAGTCATAACAAAGTACCATAAACTAGGAGGTTTAAATAAGAGAAATTTTTTGGCAGAGTTCTGGAAGCTAGAAGTTTGGGATAAAGGTAGCAAGAGAGTTGATTTCTTCTAAGGATTTCTCCTTGCCTTGTGGATCGATGTCTTCTCCCTGTGTCTTTACACCATCTTTCTGAGTAACTCTATTTCCAAATGTCCCCTTCTTTAGAGACAAAAATAATTTGGACTAGAGCCCAATTAACGGCCTCATCTTAATTTAAGTAATTACATCTGCAAGACTTTACTTCCAAATAAGATCACAGTCTGAAACACTAGGAATCAGGACTTCAACAAAGGAATTTGGGAAGGGGGACACAACGCAATCCATAAAAATGCCTTTTGTGTCATAACACTCTCTGCTTACCACAATGTGAAAAAGTATTCTCCCATGCTTTCTTCTTAAATCTTCAAAATTATAGCTCTCATGTATAGTTCAAAGATTTATTTCTAGTAATTTTTTCTTTGGTGCCATTAGAAATTAAACTTCATTCTTTTCATAAAATATCTAGTGTTACAACACCATTTTTTGAAAATAATTCTCTTTTCTCATTGATTTCTTTTGGAGCTATTGTGCAAAATTAAAATTGGCCATATATTTTTAAGTTCATGTCTGGATTCTCTGGTCTATTCCTTTGAGCTATTTTTCTATTTTGATGCTGATAACCACCTTCTCTTAATTATCACAGCTTTATACACAGTAGTTTTATAGTAAATCTTGAAACCCTCTCCTGTACCATGTCTTGCAAATTCCAGCTGCCTTAGCAAGTCCGCATTCCATTCTGTTTTCTCCATCCGGTGAGACTGGATTTTGTTCTTGTATTTTATTTCTCTGCATCATAGTTTAGAAAATGCTCCCAGGCAAAAAGCTACAGTGAATGTGGTGCTTACTTCTTTCTCTTAAGACTAGCAGTTCTGCATGATCTGCTGCATAATAATGGTTTCTTCAGAAACTTTTCTGGTTGTATAATTGTTTACTATGGGAGGTAATTCTAAAATCGGCTACCCCACCATGTCAGGATCAGAAGTTAGTCTTCAGTAGCTTTGATCCTTCAATTATTCTGTTCCAACAGCTTAAATAGATCATTTGTTAACAAATAATATTTTGTTTGCAAACTCTGCATCCTTACATGCTACCTAGAATAACAAACTTAGCAATATTTCTTATCCTTTGACATTCTGTAGTACTAAAAAATGAGTGTGGTTATTAACCAGATGGGTGTGGTAATATAAACTATCAATGGGGAAACAGCCTAGGCAGAATCAAACCCATAATAACCATACATAGAGTTCAGCTAACAGAGAAGCCTTATCTAAAGATCAGAATCTGAAAATACTTGCAAGAGCTGTTTTTATGAATTACCTTTTTCCTCATGAGTGATAAGGCAATGAAAAGAGCAAGTCTTTGCAGATGTACAAACCCAGTAGAAACCTGGTTCAAGCCCTCCTCACTTTTAAATATAACCACTCCAACTATCAATCTCCTTGATGAGTTAAAATGATATCATACAATGTTTTTTAAAATGTTGTTTCTTAGGTGTTGAGTTTGATGAGTTCTTTATATATTTTGAATACCAGCCCTTTATCTATGTCATTCAAAAATATCTTCTCCCATCCTGTAGGTTACCTTTTAGTTTTGTTGTCTGTTTCCTTCGTCATGCAGATGCTTTTTATCTTGATGAAGTCCTGATAGTTCATTTTTTGCTTTTGTTTCCCTTGTCTTTAGAGATGTGTCTTGTATTGCTGGAGTTGAGGTGGAAGAGGTTACTGCTTATGTTCTCTAGGATTCTGATGGTTTCTTGTCTCACATTTAATCCTTTCATCCATTTTGAGTATATCTTTTTATATGGTTTAAGAGAAGGGTCCAGTTTCATCCTTCTGCATGTGGCTGTCCAATTTTCCATACAGCATTTATTGAAGACATTCATTTTTCATTGGTTATTCTTTCCTGCTTTGTCAAACACTAGTTGACCATAGAGATGAGTGTCCATATCCAGGGTCTCTACTCTTCCATAGATCTGTGTGTCTGTTTTTGTGCCAGTACCATACTGTCTTGATGATCACAGCTTTGTACTATAGCTTGAAATCAGGCAATGTGATCTCCCCAGCTTTGTTTTTCTTTTACAATATTCCCCTGGCTGTTTGATGTCTTTTCTGGTTCCATACAAATTTTATGATGGGTATTTCAGCTTTGTGAAAAATGTCAGTGGTATTTCAATAGGGATTACATTGAATATGTAGACTGCTGAATGGGAAGAAGTCAGATGGGGAGAAAACCTATGAGAGACTCTTGACTCTGGGAAGAAAACAGGATCACTGAAGGGGTGGTGGGTAGGGCGATGGGGTAACTGGGTGATGGGCATTAAGGAGGGTACCTGTTGTGATGAGCACGGGGTGTTTTATGCAACTGATGAATCATGAGCACTACAATTAAAACTAATGATGTGTTATGGACAGTGGGGAGGTTAAGTGCTATGGTGAGTGCTGTGAAGTGTGTAATCCTGGCGATCACAGACCTGTACCCCTGGGGCTAATAATACATTATATGTTTATTAAAAAAATTAAAAATTTAAAAAATTTAAAAAATAAAACTAAGGATGTACTATGTGTTGGCTAACTGAAGATAATTTTTAAAATAAATTTATAAATAAATAAATAAATATGGCCTGTGGAATTAGGAAAATAAATAAATAAAATAAAATGTTGCTTCAAGAATTAAAGCAGCTAATTCATATTTATCATATTGATAAACATATTTATCAAATAGCTACCTCTCACTCTTTCTGTAGTAAATGGTAATTATTACTTTAACTGATGGTGAATGCAACTCTTTGGCTGGATGTTAGAAGCCACCAAATGCCATCATCTCCTGGCAAATATTCACAAGTGGCCTGGCAATTTAATGATGTGTGCCAGCGCATTAAAAGAACAAAGCAGGGGTAAGCATTATTTGGAGGTTTGCAGGGGAGTGGAGAAAAAGCACAAAATTCACACTGGTCCCAAACAAACACTAGTATAATTTGAGAAAATAATTCATCTGAAATTTAGTCTTCTAGCATAACCTAAATTTCTTCACTTCCTGGATGGCTCTAAGGCAGTCTATGCAGATATTGAATGAAAACAAGAAGGGGAACTTAACACACCGAATATGTATAACATATCTGCCTAAATACGTTTAGAATCAATAAATGCCTTGTTAGTTTAATATTTATCAGTTCTCTTCTTCAAATGAAAGTAATTTAATCTTTGAACACACAGCATCTTAAGAATGTCCATTTTGTTTTTATTTTATGAAATTCTCTATTTCCTATATTGTTAGAAAACTTTCACATTAAAAAAAAAGATACATCACCTGAGAATTTTGGTAAAGTTTAAAAAATGAGCAGATGAGAGAATAATTTCTGATCACTCCTTATCGATAATTTTTAACTTATACATATTTAGGGAACATTTACATTTTCCTAGGCACTTTTACACACACACACACACACACACACACACACACACACACACACTCACAAATAAGTTAAGATACAATTCCAGGTCCTGAAGACCTCATATTCTTGCAAAAGAACTCCCTGTGAAACTATTGTAAGATGTATTCTTAGAGTAAAAAATAAAAGTTAAAACAACTCAGACAGTACCTGTTTTCCATTCCAGAAAAGTTGACAAAAGCTCACAGGGAAAGTGGCATCCTGCTGTGTTTTAACATATCAATTATATTCTCTTAGGAGGTCAGGTAGCAGGTAGAATCTTCCAGTTCAAGGTAAAACCACAAGCAAATGCATAGAATTATAAAAATGCATGCCACATTGAGAAAACAGGTTAAGTTAGAATATAAATGTTACAGAAGAGAGTAGCAGAATGTGGTACCAGAAAGACAGGTTGAGGAGAGGTCACAAAATTTTTTTTTTAAGATTTTATTTATTTGAGAGAGAGAGAGAGAAGAGAGAGAGAGACAGCATGAGTTGGGGGCAGGGAGAGAGGGAGAAACAGAATCCCTGTTGAGCACAGAGCCCACCATGGGGCTCAATCCCAGGATCCTGAGATTATAACCTGAGCCCAAGACAGAAGCTTAACTAACTGAACCACCCAGGTGCCCCATAGATTGCAAAAAGTTTTAATGCTATTCTAAAAAAGTTAGATTTTATATTTATATAGTTCAGGGGTAGATAAATTGTGATTAGATCTTTTTTTAATAATATGAGATGTGGCATAATCTACAAATAATATTTAACATAAAATCACAACATATACTACTTATACATTATGTATGATATTGATAATATATTATTATATAATATTATATAGATTTAATAGTCTATAGATAATTGTGGCTACTAAGAAAAATTTTAAATTACTAGGATCTGAGCAAAATGTATTCATTCACTGCATCGAGAAAACCCTAAGTAATGACTTTATGCCATTGAATTTATATATGCATAATGTGTCTTATATATGCATAATTTGTCTTAAATCCAGATGAAGATATTTTTCTATTTGTTACAGATCAGAAAGCATTTCAACATATTCTTCTGTATTACCTAGAATTTTGTTTAAGCATGTTGATATACATAGTGGGTATTCATTGTCTTTATTTATCCATATTCTATGAACTGTCTACTGATGTTTGGGGAATTACCCATCTTCTAAATCTTGAGCCCTCCACCTACTAATAAAGCTATGTTTCTTGAAAGCTTGGATGAACACGTGATGTAGGTACCTGCCTAAAATGTTGTTTCTGGAGTCAGTAACCAAAAAGATGCAGGAAAGCAGGGATGGAGAGTTTTTCTTATTGTTGTTCTGTTTTATCTGAAGAGGTATATTCCCTAGAGGAACAGTTGGAAAAGTATACCATCAGTGGTATCATGAGCTGTGATTTTTAACTCTGGATCTAACTTGACAGCCTCTCTTCTTTCTGCTCTCTAAGCCTGGTTCTTCCAAATGCCTAGGCTTTCAGAAATTCCATGAGCCATCCAAAATCTTTTCTAAACATTTACTGCCTGCATGTACCCTGCACAGATACATTTTTTCTTACGTGCAAACCAGATCTCAAATGTAACGTATATCAGTTCATTGAGAGCAGAGCTAGTGTCTGCTACCTTTGCAATCTTTAGCACAGATATGACAGTAGTTGTACAACTGCTATTAAAAAACGTTTACTTCATATGATCTCCCTGATATGAGGACATGGAGAAGCAACATGGGGGTTAGGGGGATAGGAGAAGAATAAATGAAACAAGATGGGATTGGGAGGGAGACAAACCATAAATGACTCTTAATCTCACAAAACAAACTGGGGGTTGCTGCGGGGAGGTGGGATTGGGGGAGGGGGAGCGGGCTATGGACATTGGGGAGGGGAGGCGAACCATAAGAGACTATGGACTCTGAAAAACAACCTGAGGGTTTTGAAGGGTCAGGGGTGGGAGGTTGGGGCAACCTGAGGGTTTTGAAGGGTCAGGGGTGGGAGGTTGGGGGAACAGGTGGTGGGTAATGGAGAGGGCACGTTTTGCATGGAGCACTGGGTGTTGTGCAAAAAGAATGAATACTGTTACGCTGAAAAAATAAATAAAATGGGGTAAAAAAAAAAAAAAAAAAACGTTTACTTGACTCATTTTTTTGTGGTGGCTCAGAGACAGTAAGCTGCTTTAAGATGAAGCTGAATATCTCTTTTCCAGTTACTGGCTGTCAAAACTCATTGAAGTGGACAATGAACACAAACTTTGTACCTTTTATGAGAAGGATATGGCCACAGATGTTGCTGCTAATGCTCCGAGTAAAGAATGGAAAGGTTTACATTGTCCAAAATCAGCGGTGGCAATGACAAGCAAGGTTTCCCCCATGAAGCAGGGTGTTTTGACCCATGGCCATGTCCTCCTGCTGTTGAGTAAGCAACATTCTTGCTACGGACCAATGTGGACTGGAGAAAGAAATTGCAATTTTGTTCAGGGTTCCATTGTGGATACCAACGTCAGTGTTCTCAAATTGGTCAGTGTGAAAAAGTCCTGAACTCGTTAATACTACTGTGCCTTGCCACTCTGAAAACAGCCTACTAAGAAAAATAAGGAAGAAACTGCAGAATATGTGAAACTTTTGGCTAAGAGAATGGGGGAGGCCAAAGAAAAATACCAAGAACAGACTGTCAAGAGACAAAGGCTGTCCGTCCTCTCTGAGAACTTCTAGCTTCAAATCTGAGTCCAGTCAAAAATGAGATCTCTAAAAGTAACAAATAAATAATATCAGACATCAGATCTCAAGAAAAACATATATTTGATAAATTAATAAAGTAATAAGCACTATGGGACACCTGAGTGGCTCATCATCAAGCACCTGCTTTCAGCTCAGGTCATGATCCCAGGGTCCTGGGATCCACCCGCATGGGCTCCCTGCTCAGTGGGGACTCTGCTTCTTCCTCTCCCACTCCCCCTGCTTGTGTTCCCTCTCTCACTCTGTCTCTCTCTGTCAAATAAATAAATAAAATCTTTAAATTGAAAAGAAATGAGAAGCACTAAAATTATACTTGTGATTTGAAAATTTTGTAAATTTTGCAGGCTACTTTACTAGAAACTTGGCATGCTCTGAATAAAAGAATGTATAAAGTTCTTTTGTGTCCAAGGAAATATCTAAAAGCCTCCAGAATTAAATAGCAGCATCTTAGAATGGAAGACCTTTTGAAGAGCTATTTCGTTTTGATTAGCCATGTTCTACATAATTTGAGTATCACTGTGAGAAAGTGCCATATGGTGTCAATAAATAAGTCTTCAGTGTGTTCACTTATCCTCTAAAATGTATATAAAAAGGTCAATTATCTCTAATTAAGTCACTATTTTCTTTGGTAAGGATGTGTGTGTTTTTCTAATCAAGCACCCAGTGAGGTTACTGAGTATTTCTACATGGCTGACTAAGGACATGTCAAAGATATGACTCAGGAGAAAAGCTGAAATGCTTTGCTCTCTTAAAAACATACACTGCAGTTTTTTGCACATTATTATCATTCTCTTATCTCATCTATCCACTGCCAAAATATTCTCAAACTCCTATACCTCCCATTATCAGTGTTAATTATATATAAGAATAATCTGGAATAGGGTCACAAGGGATCTGTTTCTCAAGGACTTAACATGCACAAATACATGAGTTCATAGCACGAAGTAAGGGATAGCTGAGAAAGGGGCACAGGTGCAGGCTGCTGGGAACTCAATCACACTGATCCTGGGAAGTGCTTGTATCCAGTGGAGCACTGCCATTATCTGCTACACTCCCTTCCTAAGAATGCAGGGGGAAAACCCCACTTCCCTTAAAAACATGCAATAGAAAAGGGTTACATTCAAATCCCATAATAAATTAGTATAAGAAGCAAAAAAAATGGGTAAAAAAAGTGGACACAGACAAAAAAGAAATGGCAGAAAAACATGCTCCCACAACAAATGGAAGCTGTGAATTAACATTTTTTACAAATGAACTTAAATAATTTTTTTAAAAGAAGGTATGAAAGTACTGCAAAATCCTATTTGGAGAAGATAAGAAACACAACAACTGGGCAAGAAGAAAAACTGAAAAGAGGACTAAGGGAACACAGAGAAAGACTTGGTAATAAAAGTTCACGTAATAAATTTAAACTACTTATGTAATAAATTAAAAAAATATGTAATAAAGGATAAGCTAGAAAGAACCTAAGAGTGGATAAACATGATAAACAAAATAACGCCATAAAATATAAAATGGAAAAAAAGGAAACAATCAACATTAACAAATGAAGAGAGACACAGAAGATTCAAGGAAATTTATAGAAATGATTTTTTAAAAGAATGAAGAGAAAGAGAGTAAAATCAAAGCAATGGAATAAAACAAACCATAACACAAGAATCCAAGAAATACATTCTGAAATTAATGAAGACTTAAAGGTGTCTATTTATATAAACAGTAGAACATTTCAAAGAAGGAAGGAATAAGAATAGAAACTAGAAGTTATTAAATATACCTTGTTTTTGCAGATTTGACTTTGAGTATATGTAAAACAGATCTTTTTTTTTTTTAATTTTATTTATTTACCTGACAGAGATCACAAGCAGGCAGAGAGCAGAGAGAGAGGAAGGGAAGCAGTCGCCCTCTGAGCAGAGAGCCTGATGCGGGGCTCAAATCCAGGACCCTGGGATCATGACCTGAGCCAAAGGCAGAGGCTTCAACCCACTGAGCCACTCAGGCGCCCCTGTAAAACAGATTTTAAAAGGTAAGCAAAACAGAGGAGTCCCATGTAGCAAGATGGCAGAGTAAGAAGATCCTATGCTTCACCTTATCCCATGGATACAACTAAGTAATTCCCATATCAGTGTAAATAACTAGGAAAACAACCCAAAGACTCGCAGAACAGATCTTCCACAACTAAATGCAGAGGAGAGACCAAATCAAAAAGGGTAGGAGGAATGAAGACATGGTCCAGAGCTAAACAGACCTGTGGGACTATTCATAGGAAAGAGGGAAGCCATAGGCAAGGAAAGGGGAGGGAAACAGTCCCTCACACCAAGCACCCCAGACAGACAGACAGAAGAAAAATCCCTATAACATTTTGCTTTGGAAACCAAAGGACCTAATGTTGTGAGCTCATACAATCAGTAGAGCTTAACCCCTAGAACTTTACAGAACAGTGGGCTCAGGTCTGGAATCACGGAGAGGGTGACAGGAAACTGAGTCCCTACCATTAAAGAAACAGTACAACAGACAGACCCACTGAGATACAGCATGGAGCAGCCATTTGAAAAATGTCTGTGGTATACAGAAAGGAGATTTATTTCCTAATCTCAGAGGATGCACTGGAGGGGCATGGATTTTTAGGATACTTCCCCAGGAAAACAGGAGCCGACAGGAACAATTTCTCAACGTCTTACCCCAGGATAGACACATGGACACTTGCAGGAACCAGCTCAGCTCCAACAATCTCTAGCTATATTGCTAACGGTGCATTCTGTCCCAGTGTTCCCCTATTGTCACATACTTTCCAATAAGCCACTGGCCAGAGCCTACTCAAAGTGGTGCCACTAGACAGGCAGTGTGCAAGCAGCCTCAATAGGGGCCGGCACCACTCCAAAGAGACTCCTGCCTTGTGGAGAGGAGAAGATAACCAAACACACTTGTTTCACCATGGTCCCAGCATGGATGGGCTAGGGGCAGACATATGGTCTGACTGCAGGCCCTGCCCACAAAAACCTCTAAAGGGACATAACAGAGAAAGACCCAGCAATTTGGTGCTACTGCATCTCTGGAAAAACACCTGGTATGACTCAGCTAGCCCAAGGCAGTCCTGGACTGACCTACTAACAAGAAAGGGACCAAAACCCTGCCAACAGCAGGCAAAGAGAGCCACTGTAGACAACTGGGCTGAAGGGAAGTGTGGCTCAATAGCAGGGTGCAGGCAACACTCATAGAGACACTCCTGAAGCACCAGCTTCTAGAGAACAGGAGACATTACATTGTAGGATGCTACAGGACATCTTCTTCAGAAGGTCTCTACTTTTAAGAACAGGAGACAGTGATGACTTTCCTAACACAGAAATAGACACAAAGAGTTAGGGGGCGCCTGGGTGGCTCAGTGGGTTAAAGCCTCTGCCTTCAGCTCAGGTCATGATCCCAGGATCCTGGGATCGAGCCCTGTATCAGACTCTCTGCTCAGCGAGGAGCCTGCTTCCTCCTCTCTCTCTGTCTGCCTCTCTGCCTACTTGTTATCTGTCTGTCAAATAAATAAATAAAATCTTTAAAGGAAAAAAAAAGGAGGCAAAATAAGGATACAGAGAAATATGTCCCAATGAAAGAATAGGACAAAATCACAGCAAGAGAGCCAAATGAAACAAAGATAATATATTGTAAGTAATATGCCCAATAGAGAATTTAAAGTAATAGTCAACTTGAGAAAAGAGTGGAGGACCTCAGTGAAATACAAAAAGAGAGAAAATATTAAAAAAGAACCAATCAGAGAAGAAGACCCCAGTAATTGTAATTAAAAATATGCCACATGGAATAAAGAGTAGACTATTGGAAATAGAAAAATGGATCAGCAACCTAGGGGACAGAGTAATGGAAAGAAATCAAGCTGAACAGCAGAAAGAACAAAAATAATAATAAAAGAAAATAGACTTAGGGAACTCAGCCATACCATCAACAAAATTACATTCACATTATAGAAATCCCAGAAAGAGAAAAGGGATCAGAAATTTTATTTGAAGAAATAATAGCTGAAACCATGCCAAATCTGGAGAAGGAAACAGAAATCCAGACCCAGGACAAACAGAAAACCACCAACAAAATCACCCCAAGGACCTCAACCAAGATACATAGTAATTAGAATGGCAAAAAGTAGTGAAAAGGGGGAATTCTTAAAGCACCAAAAGAAAAGAAGATGCTTGTGTACAAGAGAAACCCCATAAGGGTATCAGCTGTTTTTTTTTCAGCAGAAATTTTGCAGTCCAGAAGAGATAACGTGATATATTCAAAGTACTGAAAGATAAAAAACCTGCAACCAAGAATACTCTAACCAGCAAGGCTATCTATCATTCAGAATTGAAGAAGAGAGAAAGTGTTTTCCAGACAAACAAAAGCTAAAGGTTAGTCCATGACCACTAAACCAGCCCTACAAGAAATGTTAAAGGGGAATTTTTGAGTGGAAAGGAAATATCATAAGCAGGACTAAGAAAAGTAAGAAGCACAAAGCAGCAAAATTAAGTATATCTGTAAAAACTGGTCAAGGGATTCACAAAATGAAAGGGTATAAAGTATGACATAATATACCTAATACATGGGGGAGGGAGAAGTGTCAATAATGGGTTCAACTTTAAGTGATCATAATCTTAATGTAGACTATGTGTGTAACATGTTATATACAAACATAATGGTAACCACAAATCAAAAATAAATCATAGCTATACAAAAATTAAGGAGAAACAGTTCCAGGTATATACCTAAAGAAAGCCAGCAAACTGTGAGAAAAAAGAATAAGAGAAGAAAGGAACAGAGAATTATAAAAATATCCATAAAGCAAATAACAAAATGACCATAAGCACATATATCAATTAATAATTACTTTGAATGTAAATAAATGCCCTAATCAAAAGACAAAGGGTTACAGAATGGGTAAAAAAGTAAGAACCGTCTATATGCTGCATACATGAAACTCATTTCAGACCAAAAGATACATGCAGAGTGAAAACGAAGGGATGGAAGAGCATTTATCATGCAAATGAGGTGAAAAGGAAAGCTGGGTAGCAATACTTACGTCAGACAAAATGGACATTAAAACAAAGACTGTAACAAGAGACAAAGAAAAACTATATAATCATAAAGAAAATGAATCAACAAGAAGATATAACAATTTATGTACCCAACATGGGAGCACCCAACATATAAAGCAGCTAATAACAAAGGTTCCAATCGATAGTAATATAATAATGTAGGGTACTTTAACACCCCTCTTATATCAATGGATGGGTCATCTAAACAGAAAATCAACAAGGAAAGAGTGTCTTTAAATGGTATATTGGAACATATAACATACATATTGGAAGATATAACATTTATTCAGAACATTCCATCCTAAAATCACAGAATACACATTCTTTTCAGTACACAAGGAACATTCTCCAAAACAGATCACATGTTCAGCCATAAAACAAGTCTCAACAAATTCAATAAGATTGAAGTTACATTGTGCATCTTTTGTAACCACAATGCTAACCTAGGAATCAACCATAAGAAAAGGTCTGGAAAGATCACAAAATCACAGAGGTTATATAACATGCTGCTCAACAATGAGTGGATCAACCAAGAAATCAAAGAGAAAATAAAAAATACAAGAAACAAATGAAAATGAAAACAAAACAGTCAAAAATCTTTCAGATGCACAAATGTTATTCTAACAAGGAAGTTTATAGCAATATAGGCCTACCTCAAAAAACAAGAAAAATCTCAAATAAACAACCTAAACTTAAAACAGCTAGGAAAAAAAAAAACAAAATCCAAAACCAGGAGAAAGCATAAGATTATAAAGATTAGAGCATAAATTAAAAAAATAAAAACTAAAACAACAACAACAAAACAATAGGATAGCTCAACGAAACCAGGAACTGGTTATACAAAAAGATCATCAGAATTGAGAACCTTTTAACCACACTCATTTAAAAAAAGTAGGGGGGGTGAGAGAGATATGACTCAAATAGGCAAAACCTGAAATGAAAGATGAAAAATAACAACTGACACAGCAGAAATACAAAAAATTATAAGAGAATATTATGGAAAATTATATGCCAAAAAACTGGACAACCTAGAATTGATAAATTTCTAGAAACATATAACCTACTCAAACTGAATGAGAAAAAGAAAATTTGAACAGACCGATTATCAATAATCAAAAAACTCCCAACAAACAAAAACCCAGGACCAGATTGTTTCATAGGCAAAATCCACCAAACATTTAAAGAGTTAATACCTAGCCTTTGCAAACTGTTCCAAAAAAAATAGAAAAGGAAGGAAATCTTCCAAATTCTTCCTACAAGGCAAGCATTACCCTAATACCAAAACCAGATAAAGACATTCTAAAAAAGAGAAAGCCAAAATTTATGATTAACATAGATACAAAGATCCTCAAGAAAATATTAGGAAACCAAATCCAACAATACATTAAAAAAATCATTCACGACAATCAAGTGGGATTTATTCCTTGTGTGCCAGGGTGATTCAATATTCATAAGTCAATCAACATTATATATCAATAAAGACAGGGGAAAAATATCATTTCAATGGATGCAGAAAAAGCATTTGACAAAGTATAACCTTCATTCATGATAAAAGCCCTCAACCAAATAGGTTTAGAGAGAACATATTCAATATAATAAAGACTGCATATCAAAAATTCATTGCTAACATCAGGCTCAATGTGCAAAACTGAGAGCTTTCCCCCTAAGATGAGGAACAAGACAGAGATGTTGACTCTCACCACTTTTATTCAGCATAGTATTGGAAGTCCTAGCCACAGCCATCAGAGAAGAAAAAGAAATAGAAGGCATCCACATTGGTCAGGAAGAAGTCAAATTTTTGTTATTTGCAGATGACCTGATACTACATATAGAAAACCCAAAAGAGTCCACCTAAAAACTTCTAGAAATGATAAATGAATTTAGTAAGATCAGAAGATATAAAATTAATATACAAAATTCTATTGCATTTCTATAAACAAATAATGAAGCAGAAAGAGAAGTTAAGAAAACATCCTACTTACCATTTTTTGTACCAAAAATTATAAAATGCATAGGAATAAGCTTAACAAAGGAGGTGAAAGACCTGTACTCCAAAAACTATAAAGCATTGATGAAAGACCTTAAAGACAACATAAATGGAAAGATAGTCCATACTCATGAGTTGGAAGAAAAAGTACTGTCAAAATGTCCATACTGCCTAAAGCCATCTACAAATTTAATGCAATCCCTATCAAGATAACAACAGCATTTTTCAGAGAACTAGGAAAAATAATCTTAAAATTTGTATGGAACCACAAAAGACCCCAAAGAGCTAAAGTGATCTTGAAAAAGAACAAAACTGGGAGGTACCATCATTTGAGATTTCAAGATATACTACAAAGCTGTAGTATTCAAAACAGATGCACTGGCACCAAAACAGACACAGAGCTCAATGGAACAGGATACAGCCCTGAAACAGTCCCAGAATTATATAGTCAATGAATCTTTGACGAAGGAGAACAAGAATATACAATGAGAGGGGCACCTGGCTCGCTCAGTTGGTTAAGTGACTCTTGATTTTGGCTCAGGTCATGATCGCAGGGTCATGTGACTGAGCAACACATAGGCCTCCACACTCAATGTGGAGTCTGCTTGAGATTCCCTTTCTCCTTCTGCTTCTGCCCCTACCCTCCACTTGCACACACACATTCTCTCTTAACATAAATAAAATCTTTAAAGAAAAAAATAATATGCAATGAGAAAAAGACAGTTTTTTCCAAGGGGAAAAACTGGACAGCTACATACAAAAAAATAAAACTGTGTCCTTTTTACATCATACACATCAGGCTCTCTGCTCAGTGGTGAGCCTGCTTCCTCTCTCTCTCTGCCTGCCTCTCTGCCTACTTGTGCTCTCTCTCTCTATAAAATAAATAAATAAAATCTTTTTTAAAAAATTAAAAAACAAAACAAAACAAAACAATGACCAACACCCTGAACATTCCAACAGCCATATTTCTGACTCTGAATAGCAATAAGTGAATAAGAAATTCTTGGACATATGTCTGGTTCTAGATAGAGTGAAGGATAATTACAGTAATTATGTATATGTAGATATATGCAGGATAGATGATAGATAATAGACAGATAGATACTAATAGGTCATTATTTTCTCATGATATTGGGGATTGATTCAACTCATTATTTTGAAAATGATAATGGGTGGAAATGACTTTTCCTGTAAAAATTCAAAATAACCAAATTGTGGAGAAGGTAAAATATCCCTTTACAGATGTATAGCAACTAGTGAAATGAAAAGGTGATAAAATTAGATCACTATTTTGTAATCCCTAATGAGATAACTGATCATGGTAGGCAATGATCATGGTTTCTAACCATCATGTAGACATCATGTCCTTCCTTCCTAATTTGTGTACACGGCACCACCTATCGAGAGCTCTTGGGAAAGCTCTAACCTGACTGGCTACACAGCTCTAACTACCCATTTGCAGACAATACAGCATACCCAGGAATATGTTAAATGTCACGACAGTGAAGCAATGACACAATTTGGAATGAGGAACTCTGCAATCCATTCATCGTGTTGTTGTTGTTGTAACAAATTGAAAAGAATGGGAACAAACAATATGTGAAACTCATTTTTATCCTGATTCTGAAAAACGATCTTTGAGTGTTGAAATTTCCCCAAAGAAGAATGAATATATACAAGATGGCTCAGCAATTAGTAGTGATGTTTTCAAGGTTAGTCAAAAGGCTCCTTGGTGACTTAGAAACTTAAGTGGCTGACTCTTTATTTCAGCTCAGGTCATGATCTCAGTGTTGTGAGATCAAGCCCCCCTAGCATGGAGCCTGCTTGAGAGTCTCTCTCTCCCTCCGCCCCACCCCCATTTGCTCGCTCTCTCTCTCCCTCTCTCTCAATCAGGAAAAAAAAAAAGATCAGTCAAAAAATTAGAAATGCCTATGATTTTACCTTATATAAGGGAAGCAAAATGACTATCACATGATTATACATAAAAGGTAGTATATATGTGTATATACATGCATATATGTGGATGGATGGATGGATGGGTAGAAAGATGATAGATTAGATAGATAGATGATAGACAGATAATAGATGATAGACAGATGATAGATGGAAGATAAAAAACAAAAGATACATTTCGTACAGTGATGAAATTGTGAATGGGTTTTCTTACTTGTGACGTCTACCTCATAGTTTCTTTTTCTTTTTAAGATTTTATTTATTTATATGAGAGAGAGAGAGAGCAAGAGCAGGGAGGAGGGGCAGTGGGAGAGGGAGAAGTGAACTCCCCACTGTGCTGGAGCCTGATGCAGGGAGCCTGCACCAAGGACCTAAGATCATGACCTGACCCAAAGCAGACATTTAACTGACGAAGCCACTCAGATGCCCCGACTTCATGGTTTCAATATATTTTGTTCAACAAAATATATTAGTGCAATAAAATAAAACCATAATTAACTGACTTTTCCTGTCTTTTGTGTTGATTAAACTCCCTTCCTTTCACTGAGGACAGCATGTTATGAAAAGAACAGGATTCTTAAAGTCAGTCTTACCTGGGTACAAATCTCAGACCTGCCATTATTTTAAACCTGGGTTGTAGACCTCATATCATTTAACACTTTAATCACAGAGAATTTCTTTGGTACTTCTTTAGTAGTTCGTGTAATATCAAGTCTTATGTCTGTACATTTTAATTCTCCTCCCTTCATACTCTGTCTTTTGCAACTCAAATTTGAAAAACTAATTTTTTACCATTTACAAAGATGTGTTAAAAATCAAATCAAGTTATATCTGAGATTCAAGTATAACTGTTTGCATTCATTCATTTTTTATTCACAAAGCATTTATTGGTAATTTATTATTTTCCATACACAGACTTAGGCATTATCTATAATTCATTTTCACCAGGTTCCCCTTGCAGTCTTTCTGATAATAAGAAACATGTTAAGAAAATTTACATTCCTGGTATTCATTTTCTGGGGTGAAAATCCAATTTAGTGTCTAAATATGGTCTTTTTATTCTTTATCATTTCAGTGCTGTGTAAATTACAGCTGTGCTCTTTCTTTTACCACATTAAAATCTCTCAGCCTGTCTTTTTAAAGGACAAATGATATTTTGAAACATAGGTTTTGCTTGGGCATACAATTTAATCAGGCCTCTACATCCTGCCTATCACCCTCGTACTGAAACGGGTCTTCTGTGCAGATCAAAATATCACCTTTAGAGCTTGTCTGTCATTTCAAGTTCATGCCATTGTAAGTCAAGACGGTGTCTTTTGTAACTCTGCACTGAGATGACTTTAAGGAGTTCTCAATTTTATTCTGCTTCTCATATTTCAGACAACCTTAGACTTTCAATGACTCTTCTAAACTCATATTCTTAACCTTCTCTAGGCTCTGTGAGCTGTCCAGGAGACTTGGAACGCATCCTTGTAATCTCATTATCTTCCTCTCCATATTTAAAGGCCAACTCTCAGAGATCTGCCTTTGAAACCCATTCCGCAAAAAACCCATACAGTGAACATCACATTTAGTTATATATTACAGCAGAGCAGAGTGCTCCTAGCTGAAAAATGGGCCAAGTATTGATTGCTGTTAATTAAAATAGAGAGACACGGTTTACTTCCTTACTTAGCTTACTTCCTGCAATTGCCCGGAAAAAAGAAAAACAACTTTGTTTCTAACTAAGTTCAAGAGTCTATATTCATAGGAATACATGTTTATAGATTAATTAGTACTCAATCTTTTCCATGTAACTTGAATCTCTCTCCTTCAGCCTGCACTCCCCGCCCTTCAATCCTGCTCTACCTTTCCTTTTTTCCATAGCATCTGTCATAATTTAACATCCTAGATCATGTTTTTTTATTAGGTTAATTCACATTGCTTTCTCTCTGCTAAAAATTATTTTAGCACTAGCTCAAGGATTGTCATGTCTTTTTTTTTTAAGATTTTATTTACTTATTTGACAGACAGAGATCACAAGCAGGCAGAGGGGAAGGCAGAGGGCGAGGTAGGGGGAAGCAGACTCACTGCTGAGCTGAGAGCCCAATGTGGGGCTCAATCCCAAGACCCTAGGATCATGACCTGAGCTGAAGACAGAGGCTTTAACCCACTGAGCCACCCAGATGCCCCAGATCTTCATGTCTTTTATTCACTGATACATGTCAGGACCTAGAACAGTGCCTCGCACATAGTAGATAGTCAGCAATCCCAACAATGGAATCAATACATGTTTTTCTTTGTTTTGACAGGGAAGAACTTGTACAATGCTGCATGTAGACACTGTAATATTCCTTGATTTGAGCTTATTTGGTATTTTTCTTTCTGTCCACTAATATGTTTATAGGCCTGCTATGCTCATATATAGACCAGAACCTGATCAGATTACTTCTTCATATGAGTTATGTGATTTGTATTTACAGAATTGAAGTGGATAGAATAACCAAAGTGACACATGGTACACCAGGCTTGCTAATGAATATAACCCACTTTATTTTTTTTTAAGATTTTATTTATTTATTTGACAGGCAGAGATCACAAGTAGGCATAGAGGCAGGCAGATAGACAGGTGGAAGCAGGCTCCCTGCTGAGCAGAGAGCCCATGCAGGGCTCCATCCCAGGACCCTGGGATCATGAACTGAGCCGAAAGCAGAGGCTTTAACCCACTGAGCCACCCAGGTGCCCCCCTACTTTATATTTTTTAAGACTTCATTTATTTGAGAGAGAGAGAGAGAGAGAGAGAGAGAGAGCATGAGTGGGGGAGGGGCAGAAGGAGAAACAGACTCCCCCATTGAGCAGGGAGCCTGCCATGGGGATTTGATCCTAGGACTCTGGGATCATCACCTGAGCTGAAGGCATATGCTTAAGCAATTGGGCCACCCAGGCACCCCTGTGACCTACTTTATATAATGGAGATGACTAACTCAAGTGAGGTCTTTAGCAAAATTTTAATGAAACTGTGCCTTGTCTTGGCCTTTCTAATACTCTCTTTCTCTGTTTCCCTATCCCTTCGGTAGTGTCCATTTCTCCCACTTATGTACATTCCGTTATTCTTACTATACAAACAGCTCTCAGAAGATGCTCTTAGGTGTCCATGCAACACAAAGCTACAAAAACTGGGAAAATTTTATCTGTAACCTCTGCAAGAAAAAACTGAAATTTCACACAACAAAAAGGGTAGAATGTGACAGAACTTAAAATGTATATATGTAAGAAAATAAAAAACATTTTGGTAGGATGACTACTTTTTTGATTCTGAAATCATCTATATTAGAGTTCAACTATTAAGATCATGTTCCTATCAATCCTCTCCCTTTAATCCTCAATGGATTTATAAAAAATATTATGCTCTTATAGATTACTACAGTTCTTATAAGTTGGTCATCTGTATGTCTTCTTTGGAAAAACATGTATTCAGGTCTTCTGTCTGCTTTAATTGGATTATTCATTTTTTAGATATTGAGTTTTATAAGTCCTTTATTTATTTTGAAAACTAACCATTTATCAGGCATTTCATTACTCCCATTCAGTAGGCTGTCTTTTAGTTTTGTTTTTTGGTTGGTTGTTTCCTTCACTGTGAAAATAAATTCACAGATTTTTTTTTTAATCTTGATATGGTCCTAATAGTTTTTTATTTTATTTCCCTTGCCTCAGGACACAAATGTTGCTATGGCCAAGATCAAAGAAGATACTACTTGTGTTTTCCTCTAGGATTCTTATGGCTTCGGGTCTCACATTTAGGTCTTTCATCCATTTTGAGATTATCTTTGTGTATGGCGTAAAGACGTGGTCCCGTGTCATTCTTCTGCATGTTATGTCCAGTTTGCCAACACCATTTTTTGAAGAGACAGTCTTTTCTCTGTTGGATATTCTTTCATGCTTTGTTGAAGATTAATTGACTATATAATTGTGGATCCATTTCTGGATTGTCTATTCTGTTCCATTGATCTACGTGCCTATTTTTGTGCCAGCACCATAGTGCTCTGATTACTACAGTTTTGTAATATAACTCAAGTCCAGAATTGTGATGTCTCCAGTTTTGCTTTTCTTTTTCAAGATTGTTTTGGCTATTCAGGGTCTTTTATGTTTCTGTACAAACTTTAGGATGTTTGTTCTAGCTCTGAGAAATGCTGTTGGTACTTTGATAGGGATTACATTAAACGTGTAGATTGACTTCTTGAGTCCTTTTCAATTTCTTTTATCAGTGTTTTATATTTCAGATCTTTCACTAGGTTTATTCCTGGGTATCTTATGGTTTTTGGAACAATAATAAATGGAATCGATCCCTTGATTTCTCTTTCTGGTGTTTTCATTATTAGTGAATAGGAATGCAACACATTTCTGTACACTGATTTTGTACCCAGTGACTACTGATTTCATGCATTAGTTCTAGCAATTTTATAGGAGAGTTTTTGGGTTTTCTGCAGAGAGTATCATGTCATCTGCAAATAGTGAAAACTGACTTCTTTCTTGCCCATTTGGATAGCTTTATTTATTATTAATTAATTAGTTAATTAATTAATTTATCTGCTTTCTGAGGCTAGAATTCCCACTACTATGTTAAATAACAATGGTTTTGTTCCTGACACCGGAGGAAAAGCTCAGTTTTTCCCCATTGCAGATGTTATCAGCTGTGGGTCTTTCGTACATGGCTTCTATGATGTTGAGGTATGTTCCCTCTATCCCTACTTCGTTGAAGGTTTTTATCAAGGATGGATGTTATGTCAAATGTTTTTTCTGCATTTATTAAGAGGATCATGTGGTTCTATCCTTTCTTTCATTAATGTGAGGTATCACATTGATGGATTTGTGACTATGGAACCACCCCTCCAGCCCAGGAATAAATCCCACTTGATCATGATGAATAATTCTTTAATTTACTGTTGGATTTGATTTGCTAGTATTTAGTTGAGAAGTTTTGCATCCATGTTCATCAGGGACATTGTATTTCAACTTTCTCCTTTTTAATGGGGTCTTTGATTTTGGAATCAAGGTACTGCTGGCCTCACAGAGTTTGGAATTTTCCTTCCTTTCTATTTTTTTGAACAGTTTGAAAAGAATAGGTATTAACTCTTCTTTAAATGTCTAGTAGAAGTCCCCCTGGGGAAGGTATCTGGCCCAGGACTTTTTTTGTTGTTGTTGTTGTTAGGAGAGTTTTGATTACTAATTCAATTCCTTTGCTTGCTATGGGCCTGTTCAAATTTTCTGTTTCTTCCTGTTTCAGTTTTATCAGTCCATTTCTTCCAGATTGTCCATTTTATTGGTATATAAATTTTCCTAATATTGTCTTATAATTGCTTGTATTTCTGTGGTATTGGTTGTGGTCTCTCTTTTTGCATTCATGATTATTTATTTGTGTCCTTTCTCTTTTCTTTTTAATAAGTCTAGCTAGAGGTTTATCGATTTTTTTAATTTTTCCGAAGAACCAGCTCCTAATTTCATTGATCTGTTCTACCATTTCTTTTTAAATTTCTGTATCATTTATTTCTGCTCTAATCTCTATTATTCCCTTCCTTCTGATGCCTTAGGCTTCATTTGTTGTTCTTTTTCTAACTTTAAGTGTAAGGTTTTTGAGACTTTTCTTGTTTCTTGAGGTAGGTCTATATTGCTATGTATTTCCCTTTTATGACCACTTTTGCTCCATCCCAAAGGTTTTAGATTGCTGTATTTTCATTTGTTTCCATGTATTTTTTTTAATTTCATCTTTGATTTCCTGGTTGACCCATTCATTTTTCAATAGTGTGCTGTTTAACCTCCATGTATTTGTGAACTTTCCAGATTTTTTTTCTTCATTTTATTTATTTTTTCAGTGTAACAGTATTCATTCTTTTTGCACAACACCCAGTGCTCCATGCAAAACGTGCCCTCCCCATTACCCACCACCTGTTCCCCCAACCTCCCACCCCTGACCCTTCAAAACCCTCAGGTTGCCCCAACCTCCCACCCCTGACCCTTCAAAACCCTCAGGTTGTTTTTCAGAGTACATAGTCTCTTATGGTTCGCCTCCCCTCCCCAGATTTTTTATTGTGGTTAATTTCTAGTTTCATAGCATTGTGGTCATAAAAGATACATGGTATAACTTCAATTCTTTGTATTTGTTGAGGCCTGTTTTGTGAACTAGCATGATCTATTCTGCAGAATGTTCCATGCGCACTTGAAAAAAATGTGTATTTTGCTGTTTTAGGATGGAGTGTTCTGATTATACCTGTTAAATCTATCTGGCTGAGTGCGTCATTCAAACCTACTGTTTTCTGGTTTATTTTCTGTATAGATGAAGGTGGAGCATTGAAGTGCCCTACTATCATTGTGTTACCACCAATTAGTTCCTTTGTTGTTTGTTATTAAGCCTGTTCTGTATTTCAGTGCTCCCATGTTGAGTGCATACATACTTACAATTTTTATATCTTCTTGTTGGATTGTCCCCTTTATTATGAAAATATGATCATTAGAAAGTCAAGGCAGGTTAGGATATAGTTGGATTGTCCCCTTTATTATGTCCCCTTTACTATGATCTTCTTGTTGGATTGTCCCCTTATTTGTTTCTTGTTACAGTCTTTGTTTTGAAATCGTTTGTCCAATATAAGTATTTCTATTCTGGCTTTTTTTTGATATACATTTACATGATATATGTTTCTTCATACCCTCACTTTCAATCTTTAGATCTAAATTGAGTCTCTTGTGGGCAGTATATAGATGGATCTTTTAGATATGCGTGTGTGTGTTTGTGTGTGTGTGTGTGTGTGTGTGTGTGTGTGTGCATTCTGCTGCTCCCTGTCATTTCATTGGAGCATTTAGTCCATTTACATTCAAAGTAATTATTGATAGATATGTATCTATTGCCATTTTATTAGTCTTTTGTGGTTGTTTCTAAAGATTTTCCCTGACCCTTTTTTGTCTTTCTCTCTTTCATGTTTTGCTAATTATTTTTACTAATATATTTGGATTTCTTTCTTTATATTCTTTTCATGGTTACTAGTGGCTTTTGATATATGCTGACCATTAGGTTTGTACAAAACATCTTCTGCAAATAGCAGTATATTAAATTGATGGTCATTTAACCTTGAATCCATTCTTTTCTCCTCTCCTCCCCACATTTTAGGAATACGTTATTATTTTATATCATTTTTGTGTGTGCATTCCTTGACTGATTTTTTATAGAAATACTCATTTCTATAAATGGATTCCCTTCCTTTGTACTATCACTTTGGTCTTTCCTTTGTACTTGTGGGGCTGGTTTAGTGGTCATGAATTCCTTTAGTTTTTGTTTCTCTGGGAAACCCCTGATCTCTCCCTCTATTCTGAATGACAGCCTTGCTGGATAGAGTATTCTTGGCTGCAGACTTTTTCCATTTAGCACATTGAATATATCATGCCACTCCCATCTGACTTGCTAAGACTCTGTTGAAAAGTCCCTAGCTAGTCTCATAGGTTTTTTCTTGTAATTTAATGACTTCTTCTGTCTTGCTGCTTTTAAGATTTTGTCATTATCACTATATTTTGCAAATTTAATTACAATAGGTCTTTGTGTTGGCCTGCTTTTGTTGATTTTGATAGGAGTTCTCTGCCCTGGATCTGGATGTCGGTTGTTTTTGTTTTTTTGTTTTTCTCCAGATTAGGGGAGTTTTCAGCTATTATTTCGTCAAACAAATTTTCTTCACCCTTTCTTTCTCTTCCTCTGAGACTGTTATAATATGAATGTTATTACATTTGATGGAATCACTGAGTTCCCTAAGCCTATCTTCATTTTGCATAATTCTTCTTTCTTCCTTTTGTTCAGCTTCATTGCTTTCCATTATTTTATCTTCTACGTCATTAATTCCTTCCTCTGTTTCTTCTAGTCTGCCAGAAGATGCAATGTTCATTGCATCAAACGTCAATGTTTCTAATCTCTTTTATTGCACTCTTCATCTCTGACTCTTTTGTAACTCTATCTCTGTGGTAAAATCTTATGATGTCTTCTAAAATTTTCTCAAGCTCAGCTAGTATCCTTAGATTGCTGCTTTAAGTTCTCCATCAGATATCTTACTTACATCTGTTTTGCTTAGTTCTCTAGTCATGGTCTTTCTTGTTTTTTCATTTGCAATAAACTCCTCTAACTTCACATTTTGTCTATGTCTCTGCTTTCTTCTCTGTCTTAGAAAAGCCAGTTATGTCTCCTACTCCTGAAAGTGATGGCCTTATGAAGAAGAGGTCATGTATTGCCCAGGACCTGGCACTTCAGGGAATGTTTCCAGTGAGTACTGCTTCTGCTCTGCTTTTCTGTTCTGAATGCTCTATCCTTTCGACTAGGCATCTGATGAGGCGCGCCTTGCCTGTTGTGGGCAGAGTTTGGTCTCTGGCCTGAATGTGGCAAGTTTTAGCTAGCTGTGCTCTGGTCTGCTTGTGAAATGAGACCTGACATCATCTCCACTGAAACTGAGACCCTGTAACACTCTCTGGTCAGGAGATGTGGTGTGGGCAGAAGTTTGTGCTGGTGTTTTGGGGGAGGGGCCTGCCACGCTGAGCCGGAGGCAAGCATGATTGAGAAGGGTAGTCTCAGAGTGCAAGGTGTGGGACTTGATGTAAGAAATTTAGGCAGCCAGTGCCTACACTACATTGCTTCCCACAGGTGGTTCTGTGTTTATGCTGAGAGGCAAGGGAGGGAAACAGCACCAGCCACTCCTTTTTTCCTGGAGAGATGTCTCCATGAATGCTACCTCTCAGATGCAACTTATAATTTGCACTGCACTTGGCAGAATCATTTTCCTCACACACATTTCAAAAGCCAATCTCTGGCAACACCTGAAAGGAAAATTAGCATATTTCATACATTACCTTCATACTAGTCATTTTAGAATCTACTAGGAATAGTGAATGAAGGAAAGTGAGAGTGTTCTATATCATAATCAGCATCCCTACTTTTTTCTTTCTTTTTTTTTAAGATTTTATTTATTTATTTGACAGACAGAGATCACAAGTAGGCAGAGAGGCAGGCAGAGAGAATGAGGGGAAGCAGGCTCCCCGCTGAGCAAAGGGCCTGATGCCTGGCTTGATCCCAGGACTCTGGGATCACGACCCAAGCTGAAGGCAGAGGCTTTAACCCACTGAGCCACCCAGGCGCCCCCTTACTTTTTTCAATAAAAGTCTTTTTCTCTCAGCAGACTGTCCAATAATCCATTGTTAGTTAAAGGCATTACCTTCCAATAATTACAATTTTACAGAATGCTCTTGAACAAGGAATTTCTTTTTAACACTGAAATTTTCAGAAACAAATAAGTATTTAGGGTCAAAGTATTTTTAGGAGTAAAAAGGGCTATTAAAATTTTATTTGTTCTCTGAATCTAGAGAAACAATTTAAAATCAATGTATAAGAATTTTTTTCCCATTTAAAATCAGGGATCACCTTCACTCTATTAAATGTAAAGTTCTGTATACATTTGGATAATATTATCAACAAAGATTACAATGTACCTATAACCTTGTATGTAGTATTTTCCTCAACTGAAATATCCCCCAAACCCTTTCCTACCCTTTTAAACAGCTTTCTGTTCAAATACTTTTTCTTGCATGAAATTCCTCAATCAAATGGCCTTATCTTTCATGGCACGGTACTCTTATTTCTTAAATAACCCCTTTGGAGTTTTATCCTGAGATATTTTTTATTAAAATCTAATGGTTTTAAGTAAACTAGGAATAATGAATGTACTTAAAATAACCCCAAGGGGACTCCTGGGTGGCTCAGTTGGTTAAGGGTCAGCCTTCAGCTGAGGTTATGATCCCAGGGTCCAGGGGTCAAGTCCCCAAATCCCACATTAGGCTCCTTGCTCAGTGGGGAGGCTGCTTCTCATTCTGCCTGTCCCTCCCTCTGCTTGTGCTCTCTCTCTGACAAAATAAATAAATAAAATCTTTTAAAAAATCTCCATGACTCCTACAAAGTTGTTTTAATATAATACTTAGTAACTCTTTGTTGATTTAATTATGTTTCTGTATTTTTAATTCCTGTATATATAGGTAAGATTTTATTGCAAATATGCCATATCTCACCACCAGATTATATTTTATTCCAGAGACATCTATTATATATCTTTGTATCCACATAGCGCCTAACTCAGTAATGCATATATAAATATAATAAATCTCTAGGGAGATAATGAGAATGTGGTTATTACTGATCAATGTATATCTTTAAGTTAATTTTCTTCAATGGAACATGGATCACAAATTGCTACCACACCAGAGCTCTGTGAAACTAATAATCTGGTGTAGTACCATGTAACTTCTTCATGACTTTGTTTACTCTTAGATCTTTTGTTATCAGTACAGTAAGTGGGGCTTTGTAAGACTGAGATAAATTATTAATATTATGCTCATCAATTTCCTGCTTATAAATTGTTTATAAGGTTATTGATCTGATGCACAGAATTTACTAGTATGAATAGCTATAAATCTATTATCACTGGACCTGTAGACATCTTCTCATTAAGGAGAGGTCCATTCATGGTCTGCTTTTTGACCATTTGATACAGACTGACTAATGAGTTTACAAAACTCATGTTTTCCCACAAATATCACAGAGATTTTAGATTTTACGTTTTGTAAAAATACCTAACATTATTTTCTATGCTGTTGTGTTGAATGCAGCTGTCAATCAATCAACAGGTTTTTGTTGTTTTTTTTTTTAAAGTATCTAGAGTACCTATTATGCTACAAGTTTTGTTCTAAGCATGGGGGATACATCTATGATCCAAAGCAAAGATTTATCCTTATGACGCATATATGGGAGAGGACCACATATTTAAAATGTTATGGTAGGTTGTCAGACAATAAGCCCCATGACAAAAGTAAAAGAGAAGAAAGAGATGAGGATCTGAGATAGGTCTGGAAAAATGATGTTTGAGTAGAGACATGAATGAATTTAGGAAGTGAACTAAGTGAAATCTGGGAGACGAATCTTCTAGCAGAAGAAATACCTCCAGCTGGGTTCTTATCTGGAATAAGGGTAAAACAGCTGGAGATTGCAGCTGGAGTAAACACAGGAGAGAATGTTAAATAGCCATGAGCCAGAGCATAGAGGGCATATAGATTATAAATGAGGATTTGGATTTCACTCTGAGTGTAAACTGGAGATACTGAATTGAGAAATCAAAAACGAATTCCAAGTATTATGTTGACCTTAGCAATGAGGTCAGTGGAGTTGCTGTTTTTTGAAATAAGAAACACTTTGGGAAAAGCAGACTCTGGAGGGGAAATCAGTAGTTTGATTCCATACATGATACCTTTGCAATACCCAGCAGAAGATCTCAGCAGGCACATGGTGATATTGTAAGGCCCAAATTATGGTGAGGTAAATGAGGCACTTGCCCCAGATACAAAATGTAGTGGAGCACAGAAATACTCATTAATCACAATAAATAATATTTTAACATGATTTTCACAATTTTTTTAAAATTGTATTTATTTATTGGACAGACAGAGATCACAAGCAAGCAGAGAGGCAGGCAGAGAGAGAGAAGAGGCAGGCTCCCTGCTGAGCAGAGACCCTGATGCGGGGCTCAATCCCAGGACCCTGAGATCATGACCTGAGCTGAAGGCAGAGGCTTTAACCCACTGAGCCACCCAGGTGCCCCTTAACATGATATTTTTAAAAAAATCAAAATTAATGCAAACAATACATGGTGAGTAAAATAGCAAAATTTTAAAATAAGAATAGTTTAGTAGGCAAGATTTGGGGCCCCATGATTTTTGTCCTCTAATGTTAAGCTTGTGAATATCTACCTTACATGTTAAAAGAGGCTTTGTAGGTGGTATTAGGTTGCTAACAAGCTACCTTAAAACAGAAAAATTACCCTGGATTGTTAAATGAGCCCCCTAAAACCTCATGAGCCCTTTAAAGCAGAAAAGGAAGCCAAAGGAGTCAGAGATACATAGAAGAAGAGTCAGGAAAGTTTAAAGGTATGAAAAAGATACCGTTGCATTGTTGTTGCCTTTGAACCTGAGCCACAGCGAGCTATAAGCCAGAAGATGGCAAGAGGTAGACACTAGAATCCAAGAACATCCCCTGGACAATAGCAAGCAAGGAAAACAGGGACTTCAGCCGTATAACTTCAAAGAACTGAATTCTGCCAACACCTGAGTGAACCTAGAAGCTGATTCTCCCCTAGAGCCTTAAGATAGGAGCCCAGGCCGGCTGCCATCTTGATTTCTGCTTTGTGGGACCTGGAGCAAAGAACCCTTATTAACCTATCAGGCTTCTGACCTACAGAATTATGAGATACTAAATTTGTTTGATTTGGGGAGATTTTCATTTTGTTTTAAGAAGCTAATTTTGTGGTTATTTGTTACAATAGCAATAGAAAGCTAATACGGGCAGGATCAATATTACTGATTTTTTTCTTTTTGCCTCAAGCTCCAATATTGTTTGGCACAGTACTGTAAATCTGTCTGGACTGGAGATTTAAATTTGAGATTTATCCTATAAATACAGTATTTCAAAGCAAGATTTTGTGTGATCACTAAGGACTGAATGTATCTATAACATAGAGAAGCTCTGAGGACTGAGCCTTAGAACGCACCAAATGTGGTAATTCAACAAGGGAAGAAGATCCAGGAAAGATGAAGAAGCACCATTCAGCAGGGTGAGAGGGAAAACCCGAAGAGTATGTTGTCCCAAAACCCAGAGTAAGAATGAAGAAGGCTCTATACTTTGAAAGTGAATTGTTTCTGCCACTAATATCCTTTCTGCAGATCAAATTTCCTAATTTCTGGTGTCTTTAATCATGAATAATGCTTAAATATGTAGGTGTGTATTTCCATGGAAGATTAAATACGTACTGTGAGCCATTTGATTTTAGCTGATTTGGGGGAAGGAAGCCAGTGTATGGAGTTTAACCTACCCATCCCCACATAGTTCTCTTCAACCCATGTCACTAGACCTGAATGTACTTTTAAAAATGTATATACATTTATATAATGCTCCCTAAAAAACTATTTGGGTATCAGATTGTATCACAGATACACATTTTCAAGAGGGAAATCATCTAATATGAATCACAGAATATGAAAGAGAATGCAATTGTTTTAAAGAACATGATAGCTCTCAAAAAAACTAATATAATATTATTGTATGTTTTGCCATGAAGTAGATATTACACCAAAATACTTTTAATATAACCACAGATTACTTAACAGCTTTAATGAGATGTCATTTGCATACCACAAATTTCCCTATTTAAATTATATAATTCAAGTTTTTAATACATTCAGAGAGATATACACTCATCCTCTTACTAATTTAGGACTTTTTCATCATCCCTCCCATGAAAAATCCCGAACTATGGGCAGTGGCTCCCCACCTCCTCCTGCCCTTGCCTCCCAGCCCTGGGCAGCCACTATTACTTTCTCTGTAGATTTGCCTATTCCGGCTCTTTCATATAAATTGAATCATGTACTAGATGGTGTTTTGTGACTGGCTTCTTTTACTCGGCATATGCTTTCATGGTTCTTCTATGTTGTAGGAACATACATCAGTTCTTTTTCTTTTTTAATGATGATACTGGCATTTATTTAGCCACTTGTTTATGGTATTTTTTTAAATTAATAAACTTTATATTTTAGAGCAGGTTAAAATTAGAGCAAAATTGAACAGGAAGTACAGAGAATTCTCCACTGTTTAATAAAAAAGTTGTTCTGATTTGTGTCTGCTTTTGACAGATCAGAGTTTTATGAATTAGGGTCTAGATGCCACTTGCTAAAGAGGTACCAGCCTCTGCTTTTCTCCCTTGTATTCTAACAGTGTTTATTCCACAAACCTTTTAAGGCTGGGTAGGTTAAGGAACATACATTTAGTTGATTCTGAGGGATGGAAGTATTTTTATGTGATGGGATACAGGTAAAGCTTCTTTTGTAAAAATCCCCCAGGAAAAGATGCATAAATTGCCATTGATAATACTGGTAGGAGGGGCCTTTACTCTAACCCAAAAAGGGTTACTTGGAGACGACTCTCTCTAAAGGAAATGTCCTTCTTCTCTAGATGATAATTGTTCCTTTGTCTGGGTATTATGGTTTGCAGACCTGTGAATTAAAATTTACTACTACCTAGAAAAAGAATTCTTACCTTAGGAAACAATTGGGTTAAGTTGGGAAAAGTGAATTTCAGTTACTCAAAATAGAGAATTCCCTGAGGGAATATTAGAGTTAATTTAATAAAAGAATAAAAATACAAATGCCAGTCAATATTGTATGATAGTGCTGTCTCAGATAGTGGGTATTGACTTACTGACATGAATCCCAGGATTGTGTGCTCTTATTTTTAATATAAGATTCTGTACTTCATAAACAACCATATATTAACCAACTTTCTTCATATTTTTCATCTTTGGGACATTTCCGTGATCCTGCAAAATGTCATTCTTCCTCCTGATTTAAACCCTGATTATTGAGGTTTTATCAATACCCTAAAAATGGGATTGGGAAATACTTTAGCCAGTCAAATGTGACAAGTTAATTTGGTTTTCACATTTATAGCTATATCATCAAAAAAAAAACTGCTTTAAACTGTGAGGAAAATGGCAGTTTACAATTGCATTAAAAATACCAAAATGAATGAATCCCATTACTCAAGACATAGTCATTACAGGTCTGTTGTTGCTTCTTATCCAAGTGCCTGACAATGTTATCTTTCCTGGACTTGGACTCTACCGGTTACCGGCAGCATTAACTCTTTCATTGTCAGTTCCGGAGAAACACTATTTCTAAACACAAGTGTGCTCAAAATTACAACTTTCTTCTTTTTAAATTATAGTAAATGGATATTCAAATAAATGAATATAACAAATATAACAAATGGTTATTTGTTAGAGAATTTCCCAATCCTGTTTTTCATCTTAAATTATACAGAGAAGCAAATAGGTTAACAAAAGATTGGAAAAATGAAATTTGAAATATACTTTTTTTTTAAAGACTTTATTTATTTATTTGACAGAGAGATACAGAGAGAGCACAAGTAGGCAGAGGCAGAGGGAGAAGCAGGCTCTCCACTGGGCAGGGAGCCGGATGCGGGGCTCGATCTCACGACCCTGGGATCATGACCTGAGCTGAAGGCAGCTGCTTAAACAACTGAGCCACCCAGGTGCCCCTGAAATATACTTTTTAGAGTGCCTAACAGAAAACCAAAACAAAGATCTCCGGAAGACCCATAAAGCTGTGCCCTTTCTATGAAGTTTTTGTTACTTTTCCCACATAAAAATAGGTCTCTTAATGCATCTTTCAAAAAAATTTTGTTCTGGAGTCAAACTGCTTTGTGTTGAATCCTAGCCCTGCACTTTTTTTTTTTTAAATGGGCTTTATGCCAAGTGATTTCACCCTCAGTGGCGCATAATCCTAATCTGTACTCTGTAGTTATAGCGTTTTCTTCAACTACTAACATTGTCAATTAATACACCTAAAAGAAGCTCTGTGGAAAAGTCTGACGTTATTCTAATGGGCTTTCCTCTGTACGTAAGGAGCTTTTTTGTCCTAGCTGCTTTTAAGAGGGTCTCTCTTGAAACATAATTCCTCATTCTAACTATAAGGTGTCGTGGGGACTTTCGAGAATTTAAAATCTTGGGAGGAAATCTCTCTGCCTCTACATATTCTAAGCTTCAATATATGTTTTGTTTTTTTTTTTACATGGTGCAACCTGTTTTGGGATTTATCAGGAACAATGTTTGCAAACACTTGTTTTGAATTTTTTATGTATTTTGTCTTATCCTAGTAACCCATTAAAATATGTAACATTGGTAGAGCTTTTTCAGTTTACACACTGCTGCACATAATCTACGTTTTTCTTGATGTAATAATCACAACCACTCTAGAGGACAGATTTTATTATAATCCCATATTAAAAAGAAAAATCTGAGACAAGGGGTACTCTAGCGTGAAAATGTACCAAATACATCTTGCCTGGGTTGCCTTTGGTTGTCCGTAACAGGTCTGGTTTTTTTTTTTTTTAGTAAGAAAATACAGTGAGAAACATTCATAATAATTACTATTGGCCAAACTAGACATTACAATGCTTTATCTTCCATCTTAGCAGCAACACAGTAATGTTATGTGTTTCAATGATTACCTTCCTACAGATGAGGAAGACGAGGAAATAGAAAGGAAAATGCACATACCTAGGGAGTGATTGGACCACAGGAAGACCACAAATCTCTAAATTTCATGGCAGTGATCTTACTTCCATTTCCACACACCTAAATGCTTGCTAGTAAAGAAGATAGAAGATCATGTTAAACCAGTTTAGAAGTTTAATTGCCATCACAACTTATTAACTATACAGTTTATCATGCCAAAGCATAATAAGCATAATTCTTTTTTTTTTAAGATTTTATTTATTTGACAGACGGAGATCACAAGTAGGCAGAGAGAGAGAGGGAAGCTGAGCAGAGAGCCCCATGCGGGGCTCGATCCCAGGACCCTGGGGGGATCATGCCCTGAGCCGAAGGCAGAGGCTTTAATCCACTGAGCCACCCAGATGCCCCTAAGCATAATTCTTAGAAACTAAATACAGTTATCATACATAGATGAATGATTTCCAATATTCTTGGACCTTTGTTTCCTGCCATTCTGATACTAATTTTAGGAATTGGGACCCAAGATCTTTTCTAACATTTTCCCTCAAAAATGTATCAAACACTCCCTAATGTACACAGGCATGAAATGCCATCAGCTAAATATATATACTAATTATATATCCTTTGCCCTATTCTAATATATTCATAATACTTGTACTGTATATTCTGTGATGCCCTATAGTTGTAATTCTAGCCCTTTGTACATATAAGCAATAGATTGTACCAATTAACTATTAATATATCATAACCTCAAGTATTCATTTTCAAATACTTTCTATATTAAATGAACACTAAATAGCAAAATTTATTACATCAAATAGAAACAGTTCTTCTGATAAGAAAGGAAAGTGCTTAAACAAAGGTGATAAATATACTGATAAATCTTTAATTCAATTGATTAGTATTGAACATTGATTGAGAGAGGGTTCAGGGTGCCTTTAGTTTGAAAGAGATCTATCAAGTTTCAAATATATATTAGTTATCAAAACAGTCTGGAGAATGAAAGGAACTCTAAGAATGCAATGAAGTATTTTAATCTTGACATAATTTAAGTACATTAAATTCAGTAGTATGTGATAGAACACTTTAGCTAATCCCATTAGGGAAAGAGAATTACAATGTCTCATTTATCCATCCAGTTCAATGATTGGTTTTGCCATGAATAATACTCAGATAACCATAATATCTTATTGACTGGGATTACACTTTTAGACTCAAAGACAAAGCAAGATATAATTCTTGTTACAGAAAAAAATATAAATGATGCAAAACTTGACATTTTGAAGGCCTTAAAATTGCCAACATTTTAGAAAAGAGGGTGTTAGAAATAGAAAATAATTCCCTCATCTTTTTGAATTGGGAGTTAAAAACACAATATCTGAAGTTGATGAATCAGAAAACATTCAAAAATGATAAGGTGTACCAATGGAATAAAATTATTTAAACAAAAAGAAATGGAGAGAAGTTAATGCTAAAATCACATTTAATTCCTATTCTTAAAAATGAAGCATCAACCAAATTCAATCCATGAAATTGACATATAGATATGTTATTTAAATTTATAAAGATGACTGCTAAAAGAGCCCAATTCCAACCACTAATAAAAATGGTTACTTGTGATGAGGAAGATCAAAGGAGGGGGTCAAGGGTTGCTATTCAATTTAGACATTTCTATGTAGATTTCTGTTGTCCTTCCTTTTGTTTTAGACAATGTTGGATAACTTTTAAATTAATAATACAAGTTTCTCCTTTCAATTGACTTTCTCCACATGAGTTAAACCAGTTAAACCAGATTACTTTTTTAAAATTCTCCAAGTGCCTCCAAGTGCACTCTGGAGAAATACACAGTGAAACACTGGTTTGAAATAGGTCCCTTGTAAATATCAGAATACTGAAGACATGTTTTTTTTTTAAGCATTGCTATTATGCTTCAATTACCACAGTTACCACAGAAACATTGTTTGCTATGTTCTTTTCCTTAAAGCATACATGGTAGACATATATAATTTTGTAGCTATTTATTAAAGATCTGAATACCCTTCAGGCAACATAAGATGTGATAAGCTCACCCCAAAAATCATCCTAATAATAGTTTTTTGTTTGAGGCAGGATTCACAGAGCATAAAATGAGCCATTTTAAAGCATATTATTCAGTGGCCAGTGGTATTTAGTATATCCATAGTGTAGTTCAACCACCGTGCCTATCTAGTTCTGAAACCTTTCATTCACCCCCCCCACCAAAATCCCCATACCCATGAAGCAGTCACTCCTCATTCACCTGCTCCTCTCAGGCAACAACCAACATACTCTTTATGTCTATGGACTTACCCATTATGTGTATTTCATATAAATGGATTCTTACATGTGATATTATGTGTTTGGCTTATTTCCCTTAGCATTATTTCTTTTTTATCGGTATTTTTTATTATGTTCAATTAGTCAACATATAGCCCATCATTCATCTTTGATGTAGTATTCAACAATTCATTAGTTGCATATAACACCCAGTGCTCATCACAGCACGTGCCCTCCTTAATACCCATTACCCAGTTACCCAGTTCCGTCACCACCCCCTTCTGTAATACTCTTTGTTCCCCGGAGTCCAGAGTCTTTCATGGTTGGTCTCCCTCTCTGATTTCTTCCAATTCAGTTTTCCCTCCCTTCCCCTCTGGTCCTCCACGGTATTCCTTATGTTCCACATTGTAACATATATCACAGTACTTCATTCCCTTTGATGACTGAATTGCATCCCATTATATGTATATGCCATATTTTGATGAACATTTGGGTTGTTTTCACCTTCTGGCTATTGCCAATAATACTGCAATGACCATTTTTGTACAAATGTCTGAGTACCTGTTTTCATCTGTTTGGGATATATTCCCAAAAGTGGAATTGCTGGGTCATAAAATAATTCTACACTTATCCTTCTGAAGAAATGTTTCCACAGCAGCTGTGAGATTTTACATACCCACCAACAATGTACTAGGTATCCAAGTTTTCTGCATCCTCACCAACATATATTGTTGGTTTGAATTATAGGCATCCTAGTAGGTATGAAATGGTTTCTCATTGTGGTTTGGATTTTTTTTTTTTTTTTTTCAGAGAGCATGAGCAGGGGAAGGAACAGAGGGAGAGGGAGAGGGAGAGAATCTTTTTTTTTTTTTTTTTTTTTTAATTTATTTGACAGAGAGAGATCATAAGTAGACAGAGAGGCAGACAGAGAGAGTGAGAGGGAAGCAGGCTCCCTGCTGAGCAGAGAGCCCAATGTGGGACTCGATCCCAGGACTCTGAGATCATGACCTGAGCTGAAGGCAGCAGCTTAAACCACTGAGCCACCCAGGCGCCCCAGAGGGAGAGAATCTTAAGCAGTCTCCAATGGGCTCCAACTCATGACCTGAGATCACAACCTGAGCCAAAACCAAGAATTGGACATTTCACCCACTGAACCAGCCAGGTGCCCCAGTTTTGCTTTATATTTTCCTAATTATTAATGCTTTTGAACACCTTTTCATGTGTTTTGGGGCCATGTGTATATCTTCTCCAGAGAAATGTCTGCTCAGGTCATTTTCCCATTTTTTATATTGGGCTGTTTTAATTATTAAGTTGTGTTCTTAATATATTTTGGATATGAAAACATTATCAGATATGCAATTTGCAAACATTTCCTCCCATTTTTTAGGTTTCCTCCCATATCCATTCCATGGGTAATATCCTTCAATACACAAAATGTTACAATGTCAATGAAGTTCACTGTATTATCATTTTATGGTGATCATAGTTTGGTGTCATATATAAGAATCTATTGCTAAATCCAGTTCAGGAAGATTGATCCCCATGTTTTATCTAAGAGTTTAACAGTTTTAGATCTTACATCTATGTTGTTCATTCATTTTGAGTTAACTTTCTTTATGATGTGAGGTAGGGAAAATTGTTGTTTTGCATTGGGAAATCCAGTAGTCCCCATACTATTTGTTCATGTATAGTTCTCCTGGTTTCCTTTGGTTCTTTGTTGACAGTTTCCCACTTGTTCTTTGAACATATTATAAGACAGCGATTTAAATTTTTTGGCTAGCACATCCAGTGTCTGGGTTTCCTAGATGGGGAGGGAAGTCTGCAAATGTGTTTTTTTCCAGTGAATGGGCCATACTTTCCTGCTTTTTTAAAATGCCTTGTAATTTTTAAAAATTATTTATTTCACTGAAAACTAGACATTTTGAATATTATAATATGGTGACTCTGGAAGTCAGATTCTCCCTCCTCCCCACTGATGTCCAGTGTGGATTTTTGAGGTTTGCAGTCATTTTCTTAAGTGATTTTCCACACTATTTTCAAAAGTGTTTTCCTTTTCTGTGTGGTCACTAAAGTCGTCATTGCAGTATCTGAGAAATTACCCAGTGACTTGACAGAGAGAGATGTTCTTCAACACCAACCTTAGCAGTCACTTTCTTCATTAAGCACCCACCTGAAGCCTTAAATTCTTAGTTAAGTTCTGGAATTCTGATAAAGTTTATTCTCTCAAGTTTTTTCTTTGTTTATTTGTTTTGTGTTGTTTTGCCGGTTTAGCAATTGCCAGAGTGGAGCATTCCATTTTTCTACCATTTCCATAATGATATTCCTGTGCAGATAGAATACTGGCAGAGTTAGTGGTAATGAGAAGACTTGAAAAAAGTCTGTTATTTCTTTCCTTGCCCTCTTTGTAACCAACTCTTTTTTTTTTTTTTTTTTAGGCTTCCGGGTTTAATTAGTCAGGGAAGTAAAAACAGGGAAACAATAGTATAAACTTATAGTGAAATACTTAAAAATTAAAGATTTGGTAAATAATATAACATTTTCTGGGGAGTATCCTTGTGAATCATTTTTTGTATCAATTCTTCAAATATTTATCCAGCACCCATTATGCACCAGGCAATTTCTGGGGTACCATAATGGAAAAAATTTTCCTTATTTCATTTATACACCAGTGGTGAAAGACAACTAAAAATCAAGTATAAAAGTAAAACATTGAGGGCATCAATTTAGTTTAAGCACAAGGAGAAAAATACACCAAGGAAGGAAGATAGAAAAGCATAAAGAATAAGACAAATGCTACTTTAAATCACTAAGAAGGTAATTTGGACAAAAATCTGAACAATATAGGTGAAGAAGTAAGCCATGGATATAAAGCATTTCCATGTGATTGGAATGCATGGTGAGGAAACCACAAGTGCAAATGGCCTGAGGCAGGACTTTACCTGGTGAGAGTAGAACAGCAAGAAGGTGAGTGCCTAGAATATGATGAGTGAATAGGAATCTTAGTTTTTTTTTTTTGTTTGTTTTTTTGTTTTTTTTTTTTTTTTTTTAATTTTTTTTTTCCCCTTTTTATTAATTTTTTCAGCGTAACAGTATTCATTCTTTTTGCACAACACCCAGTGCTCCATGCAAAACGTGCCCTCCCCATCACCCACCACCTGTTCCCCCAACCTCCCACCCCTGACCCTTCAAAACCCTCAGGTTGTTTTTCAGAGTCCATAGTCTCTTATGGTTCGCCTCCCCTCCCCAATGTCCATAGCCCGCTCCCCCTTAGTTTTAAAGTTAGAGGGAAAGGGGTTATATCATACAGCAATGTGTAAGCCATTAAAATATTATAAGAAATCTGGTTTCAATACAGATGAAATGAGAATCAACTGGAAGGTCAAAAACCTTAAAAACAAATAAGTATTACAATGAGATTTTGGCTTTAGAAGATCGCTCTGAATGAATGATCTGACAGTAGAGGTCAACAACAAACAGAAACAGGGAACATACTTCAGAAATCATTGCAACAATTTTGGGAAAAATGATAGTGCTTTGTGCAGGGTAGTAGCACAGTGGATGGAGAGAAGTGAACAGAATCTGTATGTATTTTGGAGAGTAGAAGTACAATTTCTCCTGGCATAGTAATTCCATTTACGGAATCTATCAGGTGCCTGGTTGGCTCAGTCATTAAGCGTCTGCCTACGGCTCAGGTCATGATCCCAGGGTCCTAGGATTGAGCCGGTCATCAGGCTCCCTCCTTAGCAGGAAGCCTATTTCTCCCTCTCCCTCTGCCCCTGCTTATATTCCTCTCTTGTTGTCTGTCAAGTAAATAAATGAAATCTTAACCAAAAAAAAAAAAAAAAAGGAATCTATCACATTGAAATAATTAGATTTTATATACATAAAAACAACAACGGGGTACTTTTTCAGGCTGCTTATTGAATCATTACTTTTACTAGTAAACATGGTAATTACCTAAATAAGCAATATACATTCATTCAATATTAGACATTTCTACACAATAAATAACTTCTCACTCATGAATTACTACTGATCTGTTGTCCTCTTACTATTTGATTTATAACGACCTTTATTAAAAGAAATCTTCCCATTTCCTTATTAAAAGAAATCTTCCTGGGTGCTTCCCACCCAGGGACATGTGGGTAGTTCAGTGGGTTAAGCCTCTGCCTTCAGCTTAGGTCTTGATCTCAGGTCCTGGGATGGAGCCCCACATCCGGCTGTCTGCTCAGTGGGGAGCCTGCTTCCCTTCTCTCTACCTGCCTCTCTGCCTACTCGTGATCTCTCTGTCAAATAAATGAATAAAATCTTAAAAAAAGAAAAGAAGAATAAGAAGAAAGAAGAAAGAAAAAAGAAGAAAGAAGAAAGAAAAAAGAAGGAAGAGAAGAAGGAGGAGGAGGAGGAGGAGGAGGAGGAGGAGGAGTCATCTTCCCGTCGATCCTGGGCATGGAAATATCCATTCTAGTGTCAGACTTTCTTAATATAAAACAGTTTCACCACTGATTATACAAAGGTCAAAGGGAACACAGGCATTTGAAAATAAAATGTTGTTATTGCCATAGATGATTATGTTTAAATCCAAGAACCAGCCTCTTAAAGATGCATGATATTTCTGAAGTTTCACAGTGGGATGCTGGGACTGGCTGATTGGCATCTGGTGTAGGGAGCCGGTTGTTAGATATTCAGGAATTTTGCGAGCCAGTTGGCAGTACATTGGTAGCTTGAAATCAATCTTGATGAGAGGATTTATATCACAGAAACTGGTAAGCATCACAGACCCAGTTTCTAAACATTTACTGGCACACAACTGAGTTTAAGTTCCTAATTCTAAGGAATACGAAGATTGAGAAAATACGATGAGCACATAAAGTGCATTGGATTATAATACAGTTGAAAATAAATGCATTTTTTAAAGTTTCTGTTTTAAAATAGGTTTATCTGAAAATGTATTAAAGATATATCGTGTTTTTGAGAGACATATTAAGTATTTACTGCTCTTCTGAATATATCAAACACTTCAGCAGATGCCTCCTAATGAAAGGAACAGTAAAATTTACGCAAGGTCTAGATAGTGACATGAGAAGAGAAATTAATCCAGAATTTGAACAGTTTTTCTTCAAAATATTTCACAAAGCAGCACACACTATATCAAAGTTTTCTTCTTTATCCAGATTTCTGTGATGACCTTTGAAAGATCAGGTGGCAAAATTGCTTGCCAACCGGATTTGCAGCAACCACATCTGCGGGCCTGGCGGAGGGCAGATGCGCCCGTTCCTGGGAAATACCCATCACTATCACCTGCTCGCTCTTGCCACAATTTTCCTTTTCAAATTTCACTTTCAGAACATATATCTAGTGTCTCCCTTGTTCAGTAGTAAATTGTGTTTGTTCCTTTAAATTTATGAGACTTTCACCACATAAAATAGTCTCGGACAGAATCATTTTCCATCTGTCCATTAGGATTTGGCCAGAAGGACCTACTGGGATCCCTCCGCCAGCCACGCTCAGCCCGGCAGATCACAATTTCACCACAAAGGGGCATAAAAAAGCAAATCACCCATTGGTTGTTTTAGTGGAGACATTTAAATTTTGGGTAGTGGCTGTTGCATAAACTCTTCTAGAAAGATATCATTTTTTGTTTGTTTTGAGGAGTTTAGACTTGCAAATAAACCATTCCATTTAAACTATTAAGTCAAAATGTTTACGTTCTTTTTCTAGGTGGCTTTACAGCTCAATTTATTGTCACATCTCTGAGACAGATGTGGCTCTTAGAAACTGTGACATCTTGGGGGGAGTTGGATGTATTCCTTCATTCTTCATATAGGGACTAGGTATCTGCTCTCTCCCGGCACCATGGCAGTTAAGGAAAGGCTGGCCTTGACCTGAGGGGTTTTCCCTTATAGGGCAGGGATGCTATAGTGCCGTGGACAGGACAGAGGATGCCAGAGGAACACTGTGTGTTCAAGCACCAGCTTTTCCTTCACTTTAGTTGTATGAATATGGGCAAGTCCCTCAACGTGTTTATCCTGTTACCTCACCGAGAGAATTTAAGCAAAAGTGAGACCTTCCCCATTAGATTTTGTTGTTCTTGTTGTTGTCTTGCTGGGGGAGGAAGTATTATAGGATTATCACATATATAAATTACATACACTATATGCCAGACGTATTTTCTATCATTGTTATTATTAATATTGTTGAGACACTGAAAAAATTGTGCTACAAGAATAACTGTCATCCAGTTACTCATTGCGCATTCACATTTTCTCTGTTGGAATTGCGTATTATTGTCCTTTCCTTCCACAGTTTACAGTTTTCACCCACCCTGCTCTCATCCTACTCACTGAGCATGCAATTGCCTGGAGGGCATAAATGACTTCTTAGGGCTCACTTTTATCTCTTATGGCAGATATCCCAGAACATCATGCAGTATGATAGATGTAACGGGAACCACCTAATTTTGTTTGCACCAACCCATGAGGGAATATTGCAAGTAAAGTCACATCTTCATGAGAAAGACTTGAGAGTTAAATCTTGAAATCTATGTTCCATAGGTTATCTCTGGGCTGCCTGCCTGCCTCCATTTCACTTGAAATTATGGTTAAAATCAGATGTTCATGCTCCATCTCAGACTGACTAAATCAGAAGCTTGAAACGAGAGGCTTGGGAATGTGCATGTTTCCCAAACTTCCCAGGTTATCATTTCCTGTAAAGTTTGGAAGTTTTGTTTCATACCTCCTACCTTTTCAACTAGACTATTGTGTCCCACTATAGGATCCCTCAAAGTTTTCTTACTTATTTGTAAAACAAAAACACTTAGTCATTGGTCCTTTCTGCCCTCCCTGAGGTCCACTCTTTGGAGTTTACTGGCTTAGCAAATAGTGTTATTATAATCACTGATTAGTTATGCCACAACAATGATACATAACAAGCAGCCACAAAAATCCTAGCATCATAAAACAGTAAGTATTTATTTAACTCATGCAATTGGGATTAGCTGGAGCTTGGTCTAGGTTGGGTTTAGGTGGGTAGTGTTATTCTGCTACATATTTCTCTCATCTTCCTGACACATGCATGTTAGCTCAAAGCAAATTCTGCTTTAAGCAGAATTTAATCTCAGGTGGGATTAGCTGGAGCTGGTCTAGGTTGGGTTTAGGTGGGTAGTGTTATTCTGCTACATATTTCTCTCATCTTCCTGACACATGCATGTTAGCTCAAAGCAAATTCTGCTTTAAGCAATAGCAGAGATGCCAGAGACCAATCCCAAAAATGTAGATGACCTCAAGCCCTTGGTGAGTCACATCTACTAATATTCCATTGGCCAAAGCAAGCCTTACGCCCATGCCCAACATGAAGAAAGCATGGAAATCTACACCTTCCATGGCAGCGATGGGAGGGTGAAGTCTTTCTGAACAATATTCCAACTGGCCACATTGACTTAAGTCATTTTCTGTTCCACTTTATTTTTGCAGTAACTCCTTTGGACTTCTAGTTTCTCCCAGTTAAGGAGACACACTCTAAACTAATGAATCCTGAACTAAGACAGTCTCACTACCACTGCTGCGTTCACCATTTGAGAAAGAAAAATGGAAAGAACATAAAAGCCTAATGGTTGCTATCAAGTTCTAGAAAAACATCTTTTATTTCTTTTTTATTATTAAAATTACTATACACTATGGAGTCTAATTGTGAACTCTATCCTTCTTTGTGGAGTAAGGCAAAAAGATTTAAGATTGACCTGTGAGATGGCACTCAATTATAAATTTTAGTTACTTTGCTTTGCCTGGCATTATTTACTTACTATTGCTGTAGTTTTCAACACAATAATGTGAATTATTCACATATTCACAATATATATTCACAATAATGTGAATAAATGAATGTTTCCGGGAAAACCTTTTAAATGTTAAAATCCAACATTAACCTGAGCAACAGTAATGAGTCCCTTGAGACAATTTGATAAGTTAAGTAGTACAAATACTTTCTTTTTATTTATTTAAACATAGATGTTTCTTTTCAAATGTTCACAATGGTCAGAAATTTTGTGTTCTTTAGTCTGGCTTAAAATGCACTCATATTTTAAAGCTAATCTTTGGCCTCTTTCAAACATGGAAATACTATCTGAAGTGTGAATTTTAAACTATTGTTATTAAATTTTTATTTGATTATATCTCCCTGATAATTTCATATATTTAATAACTGGAATGTCTTCTCTCACTGAATTCCTTGTATCTGTTACAGTGCCTGATATACATAGAGCACAAGGCCAAGATTTATCAGATGAATAAAGGAAGGAATTACTTTTATAATTTTATCCTTTATTTTTGTGCTCATAAACATACACACCCATTCAGACTTGCAAGTCATTGACTAAAACACTAAATGGAATTTCGCAAGCTCAAAACATTCTTCTCATTGGCTAGATATTCACTGCACAATAAAGATCAATCTTAACCTGTCCTCAACTATGTTGAAAAGAATGTAAAGGTAGACAAATAATTCTACATAAAATCTCATATTCTTTTGTCCTATGAATTTGTACTGTCATGTATTCTATTGGTCTGATATAGCTTCCTTCAAAACATGGGTTGGTTGTTTTTTTTTTCAGGTTTTTGGTTTTTCTTTTTGCAAATGAAATGCTGGCCTGTTGTTTTATTCTAGAATCTCAGGACAATTTAACATTAGCATGAGCAGTATATAATTTCCAAATTCATTTTAAAGTTACTTTCTCATACATATATACATATATATATACTTTTTATCTCTAATCTTCAAGCTATTTTCATATCTTCAGTGAGTTGTCAGAAATAACTAATGGCTCAGTAATAACATCAGCTAATTCTTAAATGCTTTCAATATATGTCATCAAGTTATTTTTTGAAAGCATGTTTTTAAAGTCATCTGAAAACACTTCCCTTCCCTTTGCCTCCCATCACAAGTAATGGGCTCTGATTATGTGATCATATTTATAAATAAATTTCATATCATTCAATTAAATAAATACATATATGAGATTCCACGAGGTAGTTATGGGTAAATGTATCTGAAAAACAAAATCTGCTGCCACTTCCAAAACATCTCCACAAAGATGACAAGAAAGGAAACACTGTCGCTATTGAATAAGCATTAAACCCCTGGAATGTGATGCGCATCCCAGACAATCTGCTAAAGAGATTGCAGAGGGAATAAATCTCACCCTATTAGATAGCCAAGCAGATAAAACCATTATACACATGTTCTCAGGATAAACAATAATTTGTCTTTAAGTACGAGGACTTGATGGCACCATTTGTCACATACAGTTCATGCTAAATGCATTTTGTAATTGGGGTAATCACCTGTGTTTGCTAAGTGTCTCAAAATTAAAAAAGTAAATGCTTCCTACCTTTATGACCAGAGATGGGTTAGCACCTTGGAGCCACACACCAGTTGAAGTTAGGCTCCTATCATTCCAGGACACTGGGAGCTGGGAGCTCCCTGTTCCTTGATGATTACATTTCAAAAAGATGTATCCCAGCTCTTTGAGGAAACAATCCCAGGCTCCTTATTTAGCCCTTAAAAAGATTTACACACATTTCAAAGAGGCAGAGATAGTGCCCACAAGTTTCCTAAAGGAACAGCTCTAAGGGAAGGGAGTGGATGGGATACTTCCTCTCTTTCCAACAGGGAGAATTCAGCATCTTATTTTTAATTTGTACTTGCTCTTAAAGTAGACTCAAATTTGTATTTACAATAAGGTGTAAGGATGTGTTGGTTTTATTTTTTGTTTGTTTTGTTTTTATTTTTTCTTTTATGTTATGTCACCATAGAGTACATCATTAGTTTTTGATGTCGTGTCCTATGATTCATTGTTTGCATATAACATCCATGCCAGATGTGCCCTCCTTAATACCCATCATGGGGCTAACCCCCTAACCCCCACCCTTCTAAACCCTTCAGTGTGTTCCTCAGAGTCCACAGTCTCTCATGGTTCATCTCACTCTGATATCCACCCCCTTCACTTTTCCCTTCCTTCTCCTAAAGTCCTCCATGTTATTCCTTATGTTCCACAAATAAGCGAAACCATATAATAACGGGATTTCTCTAACTGACTTATTTCACTTAACCCCCTCCAGTCCCATCCATATCATGCAAAAGTTGGGTATTAATCCTTTCTAATGGGTGAGTAATATTCCATTGTGTATATGGACCATATCTTCTTTATCCATTTATCTGTTGAGGGCATCTTGGCTCTTTCCACAGTTTGACTATTGTAGACATTGCTGCTATGACCACTAGGGTGCATATGGCCCTCCTTTTCACGACAGCTGTACCTATGGGGTAAATACCTAGCAGTGCAATTGCTGGGTCATAGGGTAGCTCTATTATAATTTTTTGAGGCACCTCCACCCTGTTTTCCAAAGTGGATATACCAACTTGCATCCTACCCATAGTATAAAAGGTTCCCCTTTCTCCACACCCTCTCCAACATTTGTTGTTTCTTATCTTGTCGATTTTGCCATTCCAACTGGTGTAATGTGGCATCTCAATGTGGTTCTGATTTGAATCTTCCTGATGGCTAATGATGATGAACATTTTTTCATGTGTCTGTTAGCCATTTGTATATCTTCTTTGGAGAAGTGTCTGTTCCTGCTTCTGCCCATTTTTTGACTTGATTATTTGTTTTTTGGATGTTGAGTTTAAGAATTTGTTCACAGATCTTGGCTACCAGACCTTTATCTGTAGTGTCATTTGCAAATATCTTCTCCCATTCCCTGGGTTTCCTCCTTGTTTTGTTTACTGTTTCATTTGCTGTGCAGAACCTTTTTTATCTTGATATCTTGATGAAGTTCCAAAAGTTCATTTTCACTTTTGTTTCCCTTGCCTTTGGAGATGTGTCTTGAAAGAAGTTGCTGTGGCTGATATTGAAGAGGTTACTGCCTATGTTCTCCTCCAGGATTTTGATGGATTCCTGTCTCACACTGAGGTCTTTCATCCATTTAGAGTTTATCTTTGTGTGTGATGTTAAGAGAATGGTCAATTGTCATTCTTCTGTATATAGCTGTCCAATTTTCCCAGCACCATTTATTGAAGAGATTGTCTTTTTTTCCACTGGATATTTTTTCCTGCTTTGTTGAAGATTATTTGACCATATTATTGAGGGTCCATATTTGGTCTCTCTATTCTGTTCCATTGATTTATGTATCTGTTTTTGTGCCAGTACCATGCTGTCATGGTGATCACAACTTTGTAGTATAGCTTGAAGTCAGGCAACATCATGCCCCCACCTTTTTCTTTGTCAACATTTCTTTGGTGATTCGGGGTCTTTTCTGGTTCCATACAAATTTCAGGATTGTTTGTTCTAGCACTTTGAAAAATTTCATTGGTATTTTGATCAGGATGGCATTGAAAATATAGATTGTTCTGGGCAACATAGACATTTTAACAATGTTTATTCTTCTGATCCATGAGCATGGAATGTTTTTCCATCTTTTTGTGTCTTTTTCAATTTCTTTCATGAGTGTTCTATAATTCCCAGAGTATAGATCTTTTACCTCTATTGTTAAGTTTATTCCAAGGTATATTACGATTTTTGGTGCTATTGTAAATGGAATCAACTCTCTAATTTCTCTTTCTATAGTTACATTGTTACCATAGAAGAAAGAAACTGATTTCTGTGCATTGATTTTGTATCCTGTCACATTACTGAATTGCTGTACGAGTTCTAGTACTTTGCGGGTAGAATCTTCTGGGTTTTCCACATAAAGTATCATGTCATCTGTGAAGAGAGTTTGACTTCTCTGCCAATTTGAATACCTCCTATTGCTTTTTTTTTAAAGATTTTATTTATTTGACAGACAGAGATCACAAGTAGGCAGAGAGGCAGGCAGAGAGAGAGGAGGAAGCAGGCTCCCCACCGAGCAGAGAGCCCAATGTGGGGCTTGATCCCAGGACTCTGGGATCATGACCTGAGCTGAAGGAAGAGCCTTTAACCCACTGAGCCACCCAGGCGCCGCTCTCCTATTGCTTTTTGTTGTCTGGTTGCTGTTGCTGCGATTTCTAATACTATGTTGAATATTAGTGGCAAGAGTGGGCATCCTTGTTGTGTTCCTTGTGTTAAGGGAAGGGTCTCATCTTTTCCCCATTGAGAATGATATTCACTGTGGGTTTTCCATAGATACATTTTATGAAATTGAGGAATGTTCCCTCTCCATATTCTGAAGTATTTTAATCAGGAAAAGGTGCTATATTGTCAAATGTTTTTTTCTGCATCAATTGAGAGGACCATGTGGTTCTTGTCTCCTCTCTTATTTATGTGTTCTATCACACTGATTGATTTGCGAATGCTAAACCACCCTTGCATCCCAAGAATAAATTCCACCTGGTCCTTGTAGATAATCCTTTTAATGTACTGTTGGATCCTATTAGCTAGGATCATGTTGAGAATTTTAGCATCAGTATTAATCAGGGATATTGGTCTGAAATTGTCCTTTTTGATGGGGTCTGCCTGGTTTGGGGAACAAGGTACTGCTGACCTCATAGAAAGAGTCTGGAAGTTTTCCTTCTGTTTCTATTTTTTGAAACAGCTTCAGAAGAATAGGTATTATTTCTTCTTTGAATGTTTGGTAGAATTCCCCAAGGAATCCATCAGGTCCTGGGCTCTTGTTTTTTGGGAAGTTTTTGATCACTGCTTCAATCTCGTTACTGGTTATTGGTCTATTCAGGTTGTCAATTTCTTCTTGTTCCTGTATTGGTAGTTTATAGGTTTCCAGGAGTGCACCCATTTCTTCTACGTTGCTTAACTTATTTGCATATAATAATAATGATAATTTCTGATGATTGTTTCTACTTCCTTGGTGTTAGTCATGACCTCTCCCCTTTAATTCATAATTTTAATTAATTTAATTATTAATTTATCAATCATATTTAATTTTATTAAAAATCCTTTCTCTTTTTTTTTTGGGTAAGTCTGCCCAGTGGTTTATCAATCTAATTAATTCTTTCAAAGAACCAGCTTCTAGTTTCATTGATGTGTTCTGCATTTCTGGTATCTAATTCATTGATTTCTGCTCTAGTCTTAACTATTTTCCTTCTCATGCATAGGTTAGGCTTAGTTTGTTGCTGTTTCTTCAGTTCTTTAAGGTGTAAGATAATTTGTGTATTTGGAATTTTTCTTTACTTTTTTTGTTTGTTTTTGAGTGAGCTTGGATGGGTGTGTATTTTTCTGATATGAGAATTGCTACCTCAGCTTTCTTTTGAGGTCCCATGGAATGAAAGATTGTTCTTCATCCCTTCACTTTCAGTCTGGATGTATCTTTAGGTTAAAAATGAGTCTCTTGTAGACAGCATATGGATAGCTCCTGTCTTTTTATTCAATCTGCAAACCTGTGACATTTTATGGGAGCATTTAGGCTGTTTATGTTGAGAGTGATTATTGAAAGATAAGATTTTGTTGTCATCATGTTCCCTGTGAAGTCTTTGTTTCCATAAACTTTCTTTGTAAATTTATGTTCTATATCACTCTTTGAGGTCTTTCTCCTTTTATAGAATACCCCTCAATATTTCTGGCAGGGCCAAATTAGTGGTCACATATTATTTCAGTTTTTGCCAGTCTTGGAAGCTCTTTATCTCTCTATCCATTCTAATGCCAGCCTTCCCAGATAAAGTATCTTGGTTGCATGTTCTTCTCATTTAGTACTCTGAATATGCCTTGCCAGCACTTTTTGGCTTGCCAGGTCTCTGTGGATTAGTCTGACATTATTCTGAAGTTCCTCCCTCTGTGTGTAAGGAATCTCTTTCCTGTAACAGCCCTTAAAATGGTTTCCTTGGTTCTAATATTTGCAAGTTTTGCTATTACACATCAGGGTGTTGATCTTATCTCCTTGACCTTGGGAGGGAATCCTCTCTGCCTCTAGGACATGAATGCTTGTTTCATTTACCAGATTAGGGAACTTCTCAGCTAAGATTTGCTCAAATATATCTTCTAGTCCCCGCTTTCTCTCCACCCCCTCAGGAATTCCAGTAATCCTGACATTGGAATGTTTCATAGCATAATTTATTTCTCTAATTTTGTTTTTAATGGATTTTAAGCTGTTTGTTCCAGGCCTCATTCTGCTCCTTTTCTATCAGTTTGTCTTCTAGATAACTAATTCATTATTCTGCCTCATTTACCCTAGCTGTTAGAATATCTAGATTAGATCCGATCTCAGTGATAACATTTTTAAGTTCTGCCAGATCAGCTCTTTTCCATTCTTAGAGAATCTATGTTGTCATTAATGGTTTTCTCCATCCTAGCTGTTGTCTTCATAACTATTACCCTAAAGTCTGTTTCCTTATATTATTTCTTCTATCTATATCTATGGATATAGATATAAGCAAGCTTATATCTATATCCATTAGTTCTGTGGCAGAGGTCACAGTCTCTGATTTTTTCCTGTGTTGGATGTTCCTCTTCTTAGTCATTCTGTTGAGGGGTGGTTGAGGGAATGTACAGAGTCCAAATTATTGATGACACCCCAAGCAAGATGCACCTGTTTTATAGGGACCTTGGTGTTGTCAGCCTCTTGTTCTTCCAGCCTATCTTCTGGGGGAGGATCCTGCCATGCTTTTACTCAGACAACCCTTTTTGGAAAAAATTGCCCTGCCCCCTGAGGAGGGGGGAATGGGATCAGTGATAATCTGATATCTGAGGCTTTTGTTCTCTGGCTGCTTTCTTTGGTGATTTTCTGCATCTCTTCCAAGAGTCAGAAGAACAGAGAGATCTCAGTCTGGTCTCCAGTGAGCTCTCCAGGCCACACTGTCTCCATTTTTGTCTGTGCTGCTAAAAACCACAGCATCCTGGGTTGTGCACCCCACAGCAGCACTCCCACCCCTTGCTTCCAGGTCCAGGCATGTCTCTACCCTTTGTGTCTAAAACCACCAGCTGCCCCAAGTTCACATGCATATCCCCACAGCTCCTGGTTTCAGTCTGGGGGAGCTGCCCTAAATTCCTTTCTCTGCTGCTACCAGTCCACATATCTGTGCCTGGTCCCCAGTGAAGGAGGCTTTTGCACACCAGTGATGCAGGATCTTGGAGGGTCCCTTCCCCTTCTGTTTATTTTCCAATACCTGCCCTCAGAATCACGGCTCCCTGCTTCAAAGCTCAAAACCAACTACTGGAGATATTCTGTTTGTAGAGATTCAGATGTATCTTTTTACATCTCAGGTTGATTTCATGGGTGTTCAGAGTGGTCTGGTAGATAACCCAGTTCAATTCAGGGGACCAGTAAAATAGGGCCCCCTAGCCCTCCACCATATTTCCCTGCCTCTCATGTGTTGATTTTGAGTAAAGATTTTCTTTTGGTGATTTTAAAGATGACTTCACAGGTAGAAGAAGCAGGGGCAGATATTGAAGATAGAAGCTTATGGTGATATATACAGTTGTCCTCTTGTGCAAAAGAGGGGTGAAATTTACCATGCATAAATCCAGGGTAAAGAACTAAGAATAAATGGCTACAATCTGTAGGGAGGCATATAAGGAAAAGCTGTCTAATCTGCCACATTGTGCAACAATGTTTCCTATTTGGGGCTTACTTGAGTCTCCCAAGCACTGGCAGAATATTCTCTCAGTGAGGAAAGTACTGAAGTCATCCAACACCAATTGAGTGATTTGACCTCAATGAGCTGATATTCATGGCTTCTTCCAATCCTGGGATTTTACGATATATTTCTTTTTCTAATGACAAGAAATGTTCCCATATTTCTCAATGTGTTCTCAGAGAAATACGTTTTTGCATTTCAGTGTGAAACCACCCAGTCCAAATGATTGTCCTGTAGGAAGGGTTTATTTAACTCATAAAATTTGTCACCGATGTTAAAAACTGGGTGTAGAGCTAGCAAGGAAATGCTTTATTAAAGTTCATTTTATTTAGCAGGTTGTACAGGCTGTTTCTAGGATTTGGGTAAGTGTTTAGTCCTAGAAATTGTTATAGTGGGCAAAGATAAAGAAAGATAGGAGACCTAGCAAAGGCAGGGAATGCTATTAACACTAAAAAGAAAGAGCAGGGGATGGAATAAAAACCGGGTCAATATGTCGTGAAAGTCATATAAGAGAACAGTTCTGCAAGAACTGAAGGGAGTAAACAGGGAAGGTGTAAACCATCTTAATGAGAAAAAAAAAAAGGCTTCCAAATAAAGGAAGCAGCAAAGAGGTTACTTCAGGGCCAGTGTCAATCAAAGCAGGGAAGACCTTGATCAAAGGATATTCGAACAGCTGAGAAACATGAAAAATTCTAAAAGAATTTGGTGCTTACATGTGAAACATTCCCAAATAAACATGTCATGTGTTGTTAAAGACTTCAGTTAATAAATTTAAAAAGATAGTTAGTTCATTGTAATATTTGGTTAGCAGGATTTACTTTATGTTTTATCTGGTTACTAAAGTAAAAAATACTCATTGTTGAAAATGATTTGAAGTGCATAAAGATTAAATTAAAAAATAATCATCAGCACTGATGTTATTCATCATCACTGTTAAAATTTTGTATTTGAAGTTTTCATGCAGGATTTTTTTTTAAGATTTTACTTATTTATTTGGCAGAGAGAGACACAGCAAGACAGGGAACACAAGTAGAGGGAGTGGGAGAGGCAGGCCTCCCGTTGAGCAGGGAGTCAGACGCGGGGCTCGATCCCAGGACCCTGGGACCATGACCCAAGCCAAAGGCAGCTGCCCAGCCAATAAGCCACCCAGGCACCACTCATGCAGGACTTTCACCTTTGTTTTTAATGTAATATGTTTTATATTTTATTTTTTAAAGACTTTATTTAAAGAGAGAGAGAGAGAGATCACAAGTAGGCAGAGAGGCAGGCAGGGAGGGGAGGGGAGAACAGAGAGCAGTTGTGGGGCCTGGTCCCAGGACCCTGAGATCATGACCTGAGCTGAAGGCAGAGGCTTAACCCAATGAGTCACCCAGGCACCCCAATTTAATGCAGTATATTTTAATAGTCAATTGCATAAGCTCAAGATAGCTTTAAAATCCTGAATTACAGGGAGATAGGTTTCCATAATGTTTTACCAACTTATGGAATCTTATCTCTTTGTAATTCATAGTAACAATACCTGGCTTTGGAACATTTTACTGAATCTTTTTTTAACATTTTTAAAGAGATTTTATTTATTTGAGAGAGAAGAGAAGGGGGCAAGCAGAGGAAGAGGGACAAGCAGACTCCATGCTGAGTGCAGAGCCTGATGTAGGGCTTGATCCTATGACCCTGAGATCATAACCTGAAATCAAATAATGACCTGAAATCAAAATCAAGAGTCAGATGCTTAACCAACTGAATCACCCAAGTGCACCTGGAACATCTTACTGAATTTTGACATCTGTACACTATTTCATTTAAATTTTTGTTCAGCTTAGCTCTTTTGTTAACAGGAAACACCATCTTCAAAGTTTTACTGTATTTCTCCAGGATCCTATTTATAAACAATAACTAAGATTTTATCTTATTTATGAACAATAGGTTATCGAGAGTAATGACATTAAACGTTCTAGAGCTACAGAGGAGTTAAGAGAATGTACTATGTGCCAAACGCTTTAAATGCATTTTTCATTTTATTGTCACCGAACCATCTCTTTACTACAGACTATAAGACTAAAACTCAAGAGATTGCTTATCTGTTAAATTTTGTTTAAAATAATTGATAGAAGTAAACATTATAAATTACTTCTAAGGAATCCAAGCGGTCATTCCCAAAATACACTTAAAATCTTGATCAGCAAAATTTTAGAAGATATTTTATTATTTATTCATTCATTTATTTTTAGGTTGTTGTTTTAATGTTGTTTATTAGCACAGTAACAAATGCAGACTTAAGTAGTCCACCGCATATAACCAATCCACTGAGCAACTCCTGCTCCACACTTTAGAGTTAACAGCTTAAGGTATATTACCACAGGTTTTTGCAAGTTGTGATTCAAACCTCTTACCTTGTCACAGCAAAGTCGGTGGCATATAAAATAAAATACATAAATACCTATCTCCAAATGGGATCTAATAGCCCCATACCCATTTTATATATATGAGATGACAGTCTCAAAAACTGTAAATACCAATGTTCCCTCCCAAGAAAGGAAAACAAATTCCAATTTTTTGGATATCACTTCACTTAAAAGAACAATGAAAACATACTAAAAATGCCTTCCTAAACTTGCCCTTCTAACATCAATCTCAATTGGTGATAACATCTTCATTGTTCCAGAGTCGTTTGTGCCAAAAACCTTGGAAGTCATCCTTAATTCTAATGCACCAGCAAGTTCTGCCAAATCTACCTTCAGAGTATAGCCCAAACTGCACCAAGTAGGCTGGCTTCTGGAACCGCTGCCTACTGGGAGACACCATTTTTTCTCACAGGGAACATGACCATAGTTTTTCAGTAGATGCCATTATTTCTTCCTTTAGTCTACACTGGTTTAGTCAATTCCCAACACAGCAGATAGACCAATCATGTTAAAATGCAAGTTAGATTGTCAGTCTTCTGTTCAAAACATTACAATAATTTCCCACTTCCCTCAAGGTAAAAACTAAATCTTTACATTGGATGACAAGACCCCATTTTTATGTTCAACACCATACCCTCCCTTCCTTCTACATTACAGAATCAACTCAGCTTCTTTCTCATCTCTCAGTGGCCTCAGCCAGGCAAGTATGCTTGGGGGCCTTTGTATTTGCTTTTCCCATGCCTGGAACCATATTCCTCTGCATGCTAACCTCTTAGGTTTTCATGATCTCTTCTTTCTTTTCCTTTAAGACTCTGAAAACTGTCACATTCTTAGTGAGATATTCTTTGCATATCCTAATTAAATCACAGCTCAACATCTATGCCTATATCCCTTAACTCTCTTTCCTGCTTCATGTGCTAATAGCACTTACCACCTTAATTTACAATATTTCTCTTTGTTATGTGTCTCCCCCAAGAGACCATAAATTCTGTGAAGACAAGGATGACTTGATGTTTATGTATTAATTTCTTTTACATTGCCTAAAACATTTCATCTCATACCTGGTGGTCAAAAATTATGTGTTGAACATATGAATGAATGAATGTTTATTCACATAGGAATAGTTTTAGTTGGTTAAAGGCCCTAACTGAACACATTTCCTAAATTCTTGAGGTAGAGTCACACCATTTTCTTCAAAAACATGTCAAAAACAAAAGAATTAAAAAATTTGAGATTTTGCCTTTTCTACTCAAGGTTTACTGAACAGCTAAAAACAAAGCTAAATAGGTAAATCACAAATACTGAAAAGTAGAACTCGTGCGAATAAACTTAACTCTCAGTTACCCAGATAATTATATTATCCAGAACACTTTATGCACCAAGCTCAATGGGGGACGTGGGATTGAATGTGTGTGTTTATGGCACACCATCGATGAAACAGGAAAGGGTAGCAAAGCATCTACTTGGTCATTTTCCTTCTTAAAATATACCAGTATTTAATTTTGTACATTTCTCCAGGTGACAGATTATCTCACCTTTTTTGTCTAAAATCATCTCTTTATCTTTATTCTTGAGGGCATGGGGGCATAGAATTCTTGGATGATAGTTATTGCAGCAATTTGAAGAAATTATGCCCTCGTCTTCTATCTTCCATGTTTTTTTGGTTGAAAATTCTGCATTGAATTTACTGTTTCTCATTTGAAATCATGATTTTTCTTTTCCCTAGCAGTTTTTAATATTTTTTCTTAAATCTTGGTCTTCAGTAGTTCTTATGGTATGCTTGTGTGTCTTCTTGGGTCTCCTTTTTTGTGTGTGGGGGGACGGAGGTGTGTAGTTTTTGGATTTGAGGTTTGATATTTCTCCTCAGTTTTGGGAAATCCTTCTCAAATATTTTATCTGCCTCTTTTCCTCTTCTTTCTGAGACTCTAATCACACTGTATTAGACTCTTCCACTGTATTCTATATGTTCTTTATATCCTTTTTCACAATTTTCTCTTTTTGTTGTCATGCTAAGCTTTGTGTATTTTGGGGGAAGTCTTTTAGATCACTAATAATCCCTTGAGCTGTGTCTTTTCTGCCATTAAACTCTTTAACTTCTTAATTTCAGTTATAGTATTTTATTTGTCTTAAAGTTATCTGGTTCTAGTTTTATGACAAATTTCTCTATTTTGTGTTGTAATCCATTGAATTCTTATCTCTGGCTATTTTAATAAGTGTCTAATAACTTAGTCATCTTCATTTCCTCTGTGACTTTTTAAAAATATATTTTCTGGTATTCTTTTGTTTTATGTTGAAACTCATCTTTTTGTATGTCTTTTTTTTAAAGATTTTATTTATTTATTTGACAGAGAGAGAGATCACAAGTAGGCAGAGAGGCAGGCAGAGAAAGAGGGGGAAGCAGGCTCCCTGCTGAGCAGAGAGCCCGATGTGGGACTCGATCCCAGGACCCTGAGATTATGACCTGAGCTGAATGCAGAGGCTTAACCCACTGAGCCACCCAGGCGCCCTTTGTATGTCTTTTATACTAGTTCTGGACAATGTGTATTAACTTTTATAGAGAACCACTGAGACTCTTACTGTTATTAATTTCCCCTAGTGAGGATGACTCTGGCATCCAGCAGACTGCAGGCTACAGGATTCAGGTACAAGGAGCACTGTCTCCTGCTGGGTTTCCTCTTGGTCCTTGGATTTATTCCAAGGAATATTCCAATGGAATTTTCCAGATTACTCCTCCTTCCTAGAAGACCCTGAATCCTAATTTTTATCACCCACCCCTGTAATATAATAAAACATTGGGGCACCTGGGTGACTCAGTGGTTATAACCTCTGCCTTCAGCTCAGCTCATGATTCTCAGGGTCCTAGGATCCAGCCCTGCATTGGGCTCTCTGCTCATTGGGGAGCCTGCTTCCCTTCCTCTCTCTCTGCCTGCCTCTCCACCAACTTGTGATCTCTGTCTGTCAAATAAATAAATAAAATCTTCTTTAAAAATTCAAAAAAAAAATAATCAGCATTATTTCTAAATATTTTTTCTGAAGAAAAACAGTATTACTTTTTCTATGTTCATAAAGAATGCACCTCAAATTATGACAATAACTGATAGACTAATGTAAAGCTCTATGAAACTAAAAGTATGCAGTAAGTGGCCAATGATATTACTAACTTTAGAAGTAGTGTTATTGTTGCTTTGTGTTACTCTCAATAGTTTTGAATTAATAATATGTCATAAACATGACCTGGACACTGTAGTTGTTGTTCATTTGCATATTTTGTGAATTAGGATTTCCTCAAAATCACTCTAAGTAGCTTTTGAAAAATTCTCTTTAGGGAATTAAATAAGGTATATGAAAAATATATCTACTGTTAACTATTTCAGGAAATATGCTATAGATTTTGTTTAACAATATTCCCTACTAACAATGTAAATATGATATTCTCTTAATAGGAATAAATTCTGATATAAGATATACGATTCCGCATTTAAGCTCTCCGACGCCCTCTCTACAAAGTGACTGATAGCACTTTGCATATACTTCAGATATATTTCAGATAGTTGTATGAGTATAGAGTCAATGTCGTTTAGGTTTTCTTTGGCATAGGTAATTCCTCACTAAAATAATTGCATTAATGTAATATGGAAATAATTTGAGTAAGAAAATTTAAAATAAGATTCACAGTAATAGAAGGTATAGACCAGCACCTTTGCTACTATGTGCTGCTCTAACCTATACATCTTTACAGACTAGAGTGGGCCAGTAGGGTTCAACTCCTGTGCCAACCCCACTTGATGGTGAGTGGTAGCTTGGAACACTGTTTCCAAAGAGTAACTGAAGTTTTATCTATGTATCTGACATGGATGTAGGAAAGAGAAGTTTTGAACAAATAAAGGTATATATGTTCCATCACTGAGATACTCTCATGTAGTTCTTCCCAAAGGTATTTGTCATTTGTCTTATTTCCCAGTCTACCAGAGTTCAGGTGGTAATGGCTGCCGTGAAGCCCCTCTCATACATCTTAACAAATGTCATCTCTAAATCTTTGCTCCCCACCATCCCTCAAACAGAGTCTGCTGCTAATATCTTTGTTTTCTTCCTGTGTGGTTGACCCTTAGAAGACCTTTGGAAATGGAGATACATAATAGTTATATATCTGAAGCTCAACTCCTACTGGTCTGTCTCCACAGTCTTGTAACTTAACCTCTGAAATTAATCCTTCAAATGACTTTCCTCTTATCTGAATAATCCGGCACATTAAACAGCTCTAAGTAATTAATTTTGAAAGGGAAATTGCAGATAGTGAGTACATAGGAGTGTGGAGCTAGAACAGTAGCTGATTTGACAAAGAAAGATGTCATGAATTCAGCAGAGACTCCTCCCTCTGCACATTACCATGGTTGGCACCACTCCAGCCTAGCCTGCTGTCCCCAGAAGCCGGTCTCCCCTTTCTCTTTCTCTACATATGTATTTACCTTTAGTAAAATCATAATTTTTCATGTTTTCTTTGACCATCACTGCTTGCATATATATGTATATGTACAATATATTATATGTGGTATATTCACATATTTGAGTATATGAACATAACATATGTATACCAGAATATCCCTGGAACTTCTTTCTTCGATCTGTTAAACAATTCTCAGTTTGAAATTCCTAAGCAAAACTTTCTATTATATATTTGTTACATGGTATTTTGTTGTTGATATGATTAGGTTTCCCTTTCTTTTTTGCTTGTCTCTCAGTATTTTATTTTTTTTATTTTTTTAAAGATTTTATTTGACAGACAGAGATCATAAGTAGGCAGAGAGACAGGCAGAGAGAGAGGAGGAAGCAGGCTCCCTGCTGTGCAGAGAGCCCGATGCAGGGCCTGATCCCAGGACCCTGGGATCATGACCTGAGCCAAAGGCAGAGGGCTTAACTCACTGAGCCACCCAGGCACCGCATCTCAGTATTTTAGACTCCACTTGAATTCCAAAACAATATAGTTAAACAAATTTATTTTATTTTTTAAAAGATTTTGTTATTTTTGTGAGAGAGCAAGAGAGACAGAGAGTGTACAGGGGGCAGAGAGTGTATAGGGGCAAAGAGAAGCAGACTCCCCACTGAGCAGGGAGCCCAAAGTAGGATTCGATCCTGGAACCCCAGGATCATGACCTGAGCCAAAGTCAGAGGCTTAACCAACTGGTCAGCTTAACCAGACACTTAGCCACCTAGGCACTCTAGTTAAACAAACTTAATCGTTAATTCTTCAAATGCCATTATGCCAACTGTGTGTGTGTGTGTGTGTGTGTGTGTGTGCGCGCGCGCATGTGTGTCCAGTCATGGGGTAACATAGTTATACAGTCAAGGAATTACCTTTTAAAAGGGAGTGGAAGACAATAAAGTTGAAGTGATGCAGCTGGTCAGACAGATTATTGAAAAAAAAAAGCTGCTTGCATAGTAAACATAGCAGGGACATAGCTGGACATTCTTCTTTTCAGTCTGAGAACACTTTACTTAAGTTTTGCTAAAATAATCTTCTGTTTCCTATAATGAGCTGCTGTTTATTTTTAATTGATAGCAATAGAAAATACTAAGGTTATAAAAAGCGATAGCAAGATTAACTGACCTTTCTTTTGCTATTTTCTTTTCATCCTCTAATTACTTTTGTCCTGATCTCACTGATCTATCTTGACTTCCAATGTGTTCTTTGGTAATTTGGCTAACTTCATATTTCACATTTCCTGCTGTAGAGGAAATAGCTCTGCCCCTTAAAGCAGAGTGTGCAATGACATTTTAAAAACACAAAGCCCAGCAAAGAATTAAATATACCGAAAAGAAAACTTGTCAGTGCTCCCAAACTTTAGAAGTACGTTTCTATGACCAAGGCTTCTGTTTTGATTTTCACCTAAAAAGCACATGAGGCATTCAGACAGCACGGATCATATGGGCTGGACCAATTGTTGAACTGCTGAAAATGTTTTTATTTATTGATAAACTGGTTGCTCTGAACCTTCAAACTGTACCCGCTGCCCCCTACCACCTTGCAGCCCTGCCATTTGCTCAGTATAACCTGACCTCTACCAACCAGCAACGAAAATGTCAGAGAAGCGCCCCTGGGATGCCGTCAGGTTTTACCAGCTGGAGCTTATTCTACTTGGTCAGTAACTGGGTAACTAGCTGTTAAATAATTTGAACATGAGTCAGCTCATGTTCAGCTACGTCAGTCTGGTTGACGCACAAAGAATTTAACATTTTACTGTCCCCATGCCTTTGCATTGCTACCTAAATTATTCGAACCAGTATCCCTTTGATTAATTAGGGCATTAATGGATTTTTAAATTAAAGACAACCTTGATGGGAAAAAATAAATCATCCTCTGTCATAAGATGAAAGAACTGAGTCTATACCGTATTGGGCCATGTCACAGAGGGGCCACTGCGTTTGCTGATACTTCTCACTCGCTCCTGTCTTAACACGAAAGCTGCTGTCTCCAGATGCAATTAATTTGGGGAAGGAGGGAATAAAACAGGATGAAAGGAAAATACTATCAGCAATGATAACACTTGAGCCGATCCAGCCTACAGCTGATAGTCCTTAATTATAAAATCCGATTAAAATATGAGCCCTCATGCAAGGCGATAAAAATAAGTTTAATTTAAAAATGAAGATTTTGAGGAAATGTAGTAACCAAATGCTCTGTTCGGATTAATTTTTAGAAGGTAGTTCAAGCTGTTTTATACATGTGGTGTGTATGATAGCATTCGGAGAAGTATCCAGGACCATGTTAGGTATCCGAAAAATGAAGCATTTCTGGAGTATACACACACACACACACACACACACACACACACACACACACACACACACACACACACATGGCTTTGGCTCAGAAATAGCTTTAATATGAGCCAAGAAAGCACTTGAGCCAAGGAACTTTAATTAAACACATGCTGGGAAATTTGGGGGGAAGTTTACTGATGTCTGCAATTTACTTTGAAGTACACCAAAAATAAGATGGATTAGGAATTGGATATGGGAATGGATAAATGGATATTTGATAAAGCATCTATTGGAAAATATTAATTTTGGGATCTAGGAGATGACTTCATTGTATAAGGTTTTCAATTTTGCTCTATCTTTGAACTTTTTTCATAATAAAGTGTTGGAAATAATCTATTTTCTGCATGAGATGACAGCGTTCCTTAGGCTCATTTTTATGATATTTTCCTTCCATGGGATGGTTACAGAAAATGGGTTTGGGGTCACTCTGGTTGTGTTAAAACAATTTCTTTAGGGGCAGCAGGGTAGCATTCTTGGTCAACCACCTGACTCTTGGTTTCTGCTCAGGTCATGATCTCAGGGTCATGAGATCGAGCCCCACATTAGGCTTGGCACTCAGTGTGGAGTTTGTTTAAGATTCTCTCTCTCCCTTTCCCTCTGCCCCTGCCCCTTGCTCACTAGCCTTCTCTAAAGTAAATAAATTACATGTTTAAAAAATACTTTCTTTATATATTTATATAAGTTAAAACAAGGATTAGACCCAGAAAAAAAAAAAAGAGAGTTGCATAAATCTGAGCTTTCTGTAATTTTCCTGATATGTGTTCTGTGATAGTACTCAGCAGGACTGATTGTTGATATTACAGAAGATAAGAATTTGGGGAATTATTATTTTCATTATTTTTCCATATAATATGATTAACATTGAGTGTTCAGGGCACAATATAAAGACATATTTATGCTTAATGATTAGGATACAGGCAAAAAGCTAGTATGACACTTTAACAAAAGAAAATGAAACACTTAGATCATGACAGGTAAAGGGAAACATTTACCACTTTTGCGTTATGCTTGAAAAATAAAAATCAATTTATTTGTATTATAAATTTAAAGAAAGTACTGGTTAACCAGTATCCAATTTAACACATGGGTTCTTTTTTTTAAAGTATAATCCATATGTCCATATTGGAAAATTTACACTTACATCTTTCTGATTCCTGAATTATTATGATTCTGTAATTAAAAGTCAAATGAGTGAATCAGATACTAAACAGTATAAATCCACAAATCCCTGGAGATCTTTTATGAGTTGAAGAGTTAAGTAAGATTGTATCATAGAACTTGAGATAAAAGGTACACTTTCTCACTTTTATTTTGCCACTACCTATAATTGAAGACTATTTAGAGGTGGTATTTACTTAGGCATTCATCCCCATTAATTTTCACACCTCCCTCACAAAATTCTTTTGCAAAATTCTCTATGGCACTTGCTAAAATTCTCCTTTCATTAGAAAAAAAAAAATCTACAACTGGAGTCTTTTCACAGAATGCTCCCTCTAAACCCTGGCCTTAAGTGAAATCAGATCTTAACCTGCTTTCCTATATTGAAGGTACTTGCTCCTCAACTTCCTAAGACATGGGTGGGGAGGGGGAGAGGAGACATTGGCATCCTTCTAGAAACCTAGACCATTCATTAATACTCTAGTCTTCTGCCCCATACATCTCTCATCTGAGTGCTTTGCCATGCAGGTAAAAGTCTCTATTGTGATCATTAGAAGTCACTCTGGCCACTCACACTCAATTGCTGACCACCTGCTTCCCTAAAGTCCCCTCCATGGCATGTTCCGATACCACTTTGAACCACCTCCATAGCTATGTGAACAATCCAACAAATAGTGATAAGCCAAAGATTTCTGACCTTGGACAATTGCTCACTTCAGCCCCCGAATCTCATGACCATACCACAGAGTTTGTCATTTCTGTGAACTGTAGTTACTTTGAATCTCCATTTCCATCAAAACAAATGTCAATTTTTACTCATCTTCTGTTACTTTGAAACCAAGACCCTCAATATGGTTTTGATTTGAATCTCCCTGATGGCTAATGATGATGAACATTTTTTCATGTGTCTGTTAGCCATTTGTATGTCTTCTTTGGAGAAGTGTCTCTTCCTGTTTTCCTCCCATTTTTTTGACTTATTTTTTTCAGATGTTGAGTTTGAGAAGTTCTTCATAGATCTTGGCTACCAGACCTTTATCTATAGAGTCATTTGCAAATATCTTCTCCCATTCCCTGGGTTACCTCCTTGTTTTGTTTACTGTTTCCCTTCTTGTGCAGAAGCTTTTTATCTTGATGAAGTCCCAAAAAGTTCATTTTCACTTTTGTTTCCCTTGCTTTTGGAGATGTGTCTTGAAAGAAGTTGTTGTGGCCAGTATTGAAGAAGTTACTGCCTATGTTCTCCTCTAGGATTTTGATGGATTCTTGTCTCACACTGAGGTCGTTCATCCATTTAGAGTTTATCTTTATGTGTGGTGTAAGTGAACAATTGAGTGTCATTCTTCTGTATATAGCTGTCTAATTTTCCCAGCACCATTTATGGAGAGACTGCCTTTTTTCCACTGGATATTTTTTTTCCTGCTTTGTTGAAGATTAGTTAACAAAGAGTTGAGGGTCCATTTCTGGGTTCTCTCTTCTGGTCCATTGATCTATGTATCTGATTTTGTGCCAGTACCATGCTGTCTTGGTGATCACAGCTTTGTAATAGAGCTTGAAATCAGGTAACGTGATGCTCCAGCTTTGTTTTTCTTTTTCAACATTTCCTTGGCAATTCAAGGTATTTTCTTGTTCCATACAAATTTTAGGATTGTTCTAGCACTTTGAAAAATACCATTGGTATTTTGATCAGGATGGCATTGAAAGTATAGATTGCTCTGGACAGCATAGACATTTTAACAATGTTTATTCTTCTGATCCATGAGCATGGAATGTTTTTCCATCTTGTTTTAAGAGTTATTTTAAGATTTTATTTATTTATTTGACAGAGGGGGAGAGAGAGATTACAAGCAGGCAGAGCAGCAGGCAGAGAGAGAGGGGGAAGCAGGCTCCCTGCTGAGCAGAGAGCCTGATATGGGGCTTGATCCCAGGACCCTGAGATCATGACCTGAGCATAAGGTAGAGGCTTAACCCACTGAGCCACCAAGGGGCCCCTTTTCCCATCTTTTTGTAAAGTACCACCTTACACTGTGTAGAATGGCAAAAATTGACAAGGCAAGAAAAAACAAATGTTGGAGAGGGTGTGGTGAAAGGGAAACCCTCTTACACTGTTGGTGGGAATGGAAGCTGGTACAGCCACTTTGGAAATCAGTGTGGAGGTGCCTCAAAAAGTTAAAAATAAAGCTACCCTATGACCCAGCAATTGCACTACTAGGTATTTACCCCAAAGATACAGATGTAATGAAAAGAAGAGCCACATACACCCTAATGTTCATAGCAGGAATGTCCATAATATCTAACCTGTGGAAAGAGCTGAAATGCCCTTCAGCAGATGAATAAAGAAGATGTGGTCCATATACATACATATAACAATGGAATGTTACTCAGCCATCAGAAAGGATGAAAAGCCATCATTTGCATCAACATAGGTGGGACTGGAGAGGTTTATGCTAAGTGAAATAAGTCAAGCAGAGAAAAATAATTATCGTATGGTTTCACTTATTTGTGGAACATAAGGAATAGCACAGAGGACATTAGGAGAAAGAAGGGAAAAATGAAAAGGGGGAAGTCAAAGCGGAAGATGAACCATGAGAGACTCTGGACTACAAGAAACAAACTGAGGGTTTTAGAGGGGAGGGAGGTGGGGAAACGTGTTAGCCCAGTGGTGGGTATTAAGGAGGCACATATTGCATGGAGCACTGGTCATTATACACGAACAATGATTGTGGAACACTACATCAAAAATTAACAATGACTGCATCATGACTAACATAATAATTTTTTTTAAAAAGACCTTCTTCTACTACACACTACTTCTCATGATTTTCTTCTTTTACATAGCCTGGTACCTATAGCTCATGGGGCTCATGGTTCATAAATTCAACCATTTATGGTCCTCACCTTTAATTTCTAGGTTCCTTTTCCTCGTGGTGTTCTTACCTTGCAAATCCCCAACATTGGATTAATCCACCCAAATTCTCTGACAAGTAGGCTTCTTAATGTGGCTGAATAGTAGAACACCATCTGTCTGGGATTAATGCCACTATCAGGTCATGGACTCCAAGCTCAGCTGGGCTCTGGCACTATTATGATATCATTTTACATGATCCCGGTCAGACCTATTTCTACCTACACAATGACTAATCCAAACCCATACTTCTATTGCTCAGGATGCAGCCAGTATCCAGATTTGCTGGGAAAAAATGCAGACCATCAGTATTATTTTCCTAAACTGTTTCCATTCTTAAATGCTATCAATATTTATGTGTGCATTTCTACTCTTTCCTTCAGCTCCTTGAGAAGAGCTATATCATTTTTAAGTTTCAGGCATATCTGGGAACTCACTGCAAGATTTCAAACCTGGGTTTCGGAAAGACGGATAACAATTTAAAAAAGAAAGAAAATTTCTAGAAAGAGGAAGTTTTTAGTATAAACAGGAAAATTCATTTTAGTCTTGAAATGAGAAAAAAAAATTCCAAATTATGCACAGTTAATTTTTTAATTTTCCTGGTAAAGGGGCAGAAAAATTAGACTAATTTAAAAACAAAGTTTTAAAGTCACATTACTATTGTGTTTTGTACATGTATGAAACTATACAACACTTAAAACATTTTTTAAAGGTTTTATTTATTTAAGAGAGCATAAGAGGCTGTTGGGGTGGGTAGCAAGGAAGAAGATTCCCCGCTGAGGTGGGAGCTGGACATGGGTCTCAATCCCCAGACCCTGAGATCATGACCTGAGATGAAGGCAGATGCTTAATTGACTAAGCCACCCAGGTGCCCCCAAAACTGAAAATGTTTTTTAATATGTATCCATGCTCTTGGCATATTGCCATTACAGCATCAAAGAATTGACCACAGAATGAAACTGTGATTTTTGACAAATTTTGGAATTTGGGATTAGCATACTGGCCATACATAACATAACAGTGATGAATACAGATTTTTGAGTTTGTATTTCTGATTGTGAATACTATCCTTGCTGTTACCACAATATAAGCAATATGACATTAGGAAAGTTATCTAGCTCTAAAACTCATATGCCCTATCTATAAAATAAGGAACATAAAAAACCCAAATCGTAAGGTTGTTTTGAGGTATAAACTAGTCAGTTATTAGGTATCAAACATGTGGTACATTGCCTGAAGAAGACAGAACACTCAATAAATTGTATCATTATTAATATTTCATTGATTTTTACTAGTAATTCAAACCAAGCTAATAGATCGCATTTTTTAATCTAAACTCAGTATATATGAATGATGAGCACAAAGCAGAATTTTTCATTTGAAGAATGAAGGTGTTAGTATTTTTATCAGACTAAAATAACTTTAATACAGATTTTTCTTTTTATTAGTTTTACTCTTTAAGCTAAAAAGTCAAGGTTATTTAGTTGGGATTTCAAATTTTTCTTAGACATTTTAGATTTACGTCGCAAACTGACTCACTGACTTGAAAGAGAGAAAGCTTGCATGAGCAGGCGGCGGGTGGAGGGAAAGAGAATCATAACCAGGCTCCACACTCAGTGAGAGCCCAATGTGGGGCTTGATCTCATGACCCTGACATCATGACCTGAGCCAAAGTCAAGAGCCAGATGCTTAACCAACTGAGCCACCCAGGTACACCCTACAAACTGACTTTAATATTCACCAAAAGAGCCTTTTGACTCAGCTTACCCTACATAGTTGACTTTGACTTGACAATGTTACATAATCACGTCTTCTTGTACAATGCAAACCAAATCCCCCAGTATTTTCTAGTACTTAAAAGTTTTTCGGGGCACCTGGGTGGCTCAGTGGGTTAGGCCTCTGCCTTCGGCTCAGGTCATGATCCCAGGGTCCTGGGATCGAGCCCCACATCGGGCTCTCTGCTCAACGGGGAGCCTACTTCCTCCCTCTCTCTCTGCCTGCCTCTCTGCCTGCTTGTGATCTCTCTCTGTATGTTAAATGAATAAAAATCTTTAAAAAAAAAAAAAGTTTTTCAGAAGGTTTTATTTTGGTATATAAATACATGGTAAAATACTTTATATATACTCTAAAGCCCTATATTATTAAGATCAAACTTGTATTGATTTTTTCAAAAAAGATTATTGCAAAATGAAAAGATTATTACAACATCCGTAGAGATGCTGAGTAGTAGCAACAGAAACTACCCAAAGAGGGGCCCTACAATTTTAGGATGAATTGTAATTGAAAGCATGTGTGCCTGAAAAAAATCAATGAGACTACTATATATTAACAAGCCAAGGCAGATGGCTTATTTTTGTTCAGAGTGGTCGGATGAGACTGCTGAAGCTAAAAATCATAGCATCCATTTCACCACCAAAATTTCCAGATAGTATCTCTTATATGGTGCATAACAATAAATGTGCCCTTTTATGGACCAGTGCTCCCATGGGGAAACAGCCATTACAAATGAAATATTCTCTCTCATCATTGTTAATTATAACTCCCTTCCATGATTAGTTTAATATTATGTAGCTGCCACTATATAAACAATGGGATATCAGCAAAAGGATCTAACACAGAACTTAAAAATTATTGAAAAAATGTTTACATATACCCAAACAAATATTATAAAATCATTTTGTATGGGGGCGCCTGGGTGGCTCAGTGGGTTAAAGCCTCTGCCTTCGGCTCAGGTCATGATCCCAGGGTCCTGGGATCGAGCCCCACATCTGGCATTTCTGCTCAGCAGGGAGTCTGCCTTCCCCTCTCTCGGTGCCTGCCTCTCTGCCTACTTGTGATTTCTGTCTGTCAAATGGATGAAGTCTTTAAAAAAAAAGAAATCATTTTGTATGAAAGCACATCGAGGGAGGTGCTAATGTTAAAAAGGATGAGGGTAGTTTCTACTGAGTAAGGAATATAAAGTTATATATTTTTTATTTTTTTAAAGATTTTATTCATTTATTTACTTGAGAGAAAGAGAGCATAAGCAGGGAGAGGAGCAAAAGGAGAGAGACAAGCAGACTCCACACTGAACACAGAGCCCGATATGGGGCTTGGTCTCACAACCCTGAGATCATGACCTGAGCCAAAATCGAGAGTTGAACACAACCAACTGAGCTACCCAGGCGCCCTGGACTATAAAGTTATTTAGCATAAACTATCAGAAGCATAAACATACACATCTGTACATATACACAAATAATATTATCTTAATCAGACAATACCCTATTTTATCAAATTGTTCTTCTTTTGATCTTTAAAGTCTATTACAATTATGGTGTAATAAATTAAGGGAGGTATATTTATGATGAACCAAACACGTGGCCACACTGTATTAGATAGATATATTGCATGTAATTTTATACCAAAATAATGATGAAAGCATTTATTCCAATTTTATGTATTAGGAAATTAAAGATGAGGGAGGTGAAATAATTTGGATGTTTTTCCAGACTTATTAAATGTCCAATCTATCCTTCTAACTTTGTTCTGACTTGAAATCCCTGCTTTAGACTATACTCACCAATGTCTGGTTGTTTAATGGAAGAAAACTAGTGACATGTGAACACACAATTAAGTGTCTCAAACTCATTTTCACGAAAGAGGCTTATCAGGCTGGTGACACTCTGGCTTTAATACATGGTAACCCCAGTGCTCTTCATCTCCTTGCCATGGTCACTCTGTTCATCTTCAAGGAGAAGTTCAACTTCACCTCTGTGGATCTTTCTGCCAGCCAAGGCCAGCCTGATGTTCCATAGGTCTCCTTGCTCACATCTACCACAGCCCTGAGCACATTTTGGGTTGATTTCCTCTTTACTCTGTTCTCTCCCCACCTAGATCACGTGCAGAGTTTACGTGAGAGGCCTGATAAAGTCACTCAGGACGCTGGGAAAGCAAAAGTCCCTAGATTTATCTTCTCTTTACAGTAATGCTATCCTTCGTTTAACAGAAACAAGCAAACATAGACTTTTGATCCTTTAGAGAGAGTTATTTGGTGATCGGAAAAATTATTAAGCAAAAAAAAGGACTAATCATGGGCACCTTTCGATTTGGAATTTCTGCAGGTGCACATTACGTTGGAGCTAATGGGATTCTCTTTCATCTGCATCAGACTGGGGTAGGAATACACAGGGTCCTTCTGCGGGATCAAATCTGGAACGATTGCCTCAGAATGTTGTTCTGCTGTGTGTGGATAATGATGTACACAGCATGCATTAAATACATCCTCCCACAACTTTCTACTTCTGGCTTCAGCATGTTGGTTTAGTCACACTGGACATGACTGCCAAGCTGCTTTCTGCTCAAGCATCTTTATACTCAGGGTTATGCTGGGCTTAGGACACAGAACCTCTATGCTGCTAAGCACCTCGGCGTGAGCTCTTCCGACGAAACTAACGAGCAATGACTTGTTAAGATATGGGTTGTACGACGTGAGAAGGGTGAGCAACAGTCTTCCATCTAGTGGTCAATATTCATTTCTTTACTGTGAGCAGTTAGCAAAAGCTGGATTATTTTTCTTAAAATGGATTTACAAGATTTTTAGTGTTATGAATAATTCCTCAGGAAAAAAGTACCATCATCTTACAGATCTTTTTCATTTCCAAGATACTTTTACTTGTGATGTTAATATTGTCCACTATATTTCCAACAAGAGAGTCTAGAAGGAAGTTACCCCCACCCAAAATTAGACTTGGTGAGTATTTCTACCCAAACCAGAGCTTTAAGTGTTTATGTTTGTCAAGATTATAAGATTATAAATGTGCATTCATTAGGCGACCCAATTACAGATACTTTTAAATAAAGTAACAAGTGCAAAAAGTATGGTAAACTGGAGACCACATATTTTTGTTCTCCTAAAGATTTATGTACTGGGCACACATTTTTAAGTAATTAAAAGAGAGGATCATAATAACCAAGATAAATGTTTTTATGAGGATTCTCCATTTGGATTTAAAAAATATAAGGTTTAAAAATTAGTTTGGAACATGTACAAAAAGTATGTGTGAGTATGTAGATATATAATTTATATATATAATGCTTCAGCAGGGGTGCCTAGGTGGTTAAGTCGGTTAAGCATCCAGTTCTTGGTTTTGCCTGGGGACATGATCTCAGGGTCATGAGATCAAGCCCCGAATCTGGCTCTGTGCTCAGTGTGGAATCTGCTTTGGGTTCAGTCTGTCTCTCTCTCTCTCTCTCTGCCCTTCCCCCTGCTAGTGCACATGCACTCTTTCTCTCTCTTTCTGTCAAATACATAAATATTTTTAAAATAAAAATAATGCTTCAGCATAAAACTAAAGTAACATTAAAAGGTCCAAAAATATACGAAAATCATGAAATGTTATAATACACTAAAATGTACCCACTACCATAAATTAATTTGTGCAATTTAGACCTTAGTAATTTGGGGCTTAGTAACAGACAAAAAGAAAAAAAAATCGTTTATTTACTACTCATCCACTGATACATTCAGAAGAGCCCATTTATTTTCTGTATCAGTTTCTTGACAGATAATTCTATGAGGAATCAATTTCTAAATATCCACATAAGCCACATTGCATAATATGCTGGGCAACAGCTTGGAGCAAAGTACGGCTATATTTTTATGTTTGTGTATTGCTCATTTCTGAATAGCCAGGTTGTAAGGAAATATTACAATTTTAAATTTTAGAGAAGTATGCAGTATTTCCTACAAGACAACCCCAGCTGGAAGTCTCTGGGGCGCTATATAAGCCCAGTACTAATGTTTCCCAATTCTAGGGTGCATCTGTTTGTGGGGCAGCTAAACTTACAAAATTTGGAGAATCTTTTTAAATACAAGAAAAAGTTAAATCTTTTAGGATGTTTATAAGAATATCACCACGAGTTCACATAGGATTTGAAAGGGAAGAGAAAGTTGAGCTTATTTTATTCCTCGGGGCAATCTGCTTCTGTCCCCACTTCCTCAAACAGGGCCATTTTCCTGAATTCTTAGAGAAACCTGGAATTACCGCCGATTCTTCCCTTCCCTGTAACACCATCTCCCTCCCTCCGTTCTCACTCCACGTTTGATATCCAAAATTATTGGTAATTGCAACTCTTAGTACTTACCATTTTGTTTCTCCGAATGAATGCAACAAACGCCTTCCACCCCTATGTGATTTTTTTCAGGTTTCGGCTCACCTAACTCACGCAGTGGGCATTCTACTGTCACGTGATCTCAGAGAGCAAGTGGTTCTCAGACTTAGTGCATTACAATCACCTGCACAGGTCTTGAAAATTGAACGCAGCTGGGGTCCATTGTCATAGATTCTTATTGATTGGTTCTGGCTGGCACCTCAAAATCTTTTTTTTTTTTTCGTTCCCAAAAAACACATGACATGACTCATATACAGATAGCCCACACACTCACTTGGAGAACCTTCGCTTTGTGGAAAACAATAACACGCTTTGTGTCTTTTTCTCTTTTTACAAGGCACAGGATCTTGTATATCACAAGCATTGAATAAATACATACTTAATATATGAAATGGTAACCACTAAAATATTCAATGAATTTTCAGTGAAATAACTATTCCATTTCCGATGGAGTAAGACTTCTAAACAAAGAGGCTGATACTTTAATTTTCTATGAGGATCCAACCATCACTAGAATCACCAGAGGTGTTTGCTAGAGTTTTGATTTCCAGCTTCATCCAGACGAGGCCAATCTCTGGGGTAACTGATATTAGGTGGTATAATTCATAACACCTGATGTTAGGAGTGACTATCCTAGATTTCACATTCTGCATTTATACTTCCTTACATATTCTTCCCAAATGACAATTTTCTCACACAAGCCATTAGAAATTGTCACAGATAATATTGTGGTTAAATTCAGAAACTATGCTTCAGGTATCATTTGTAAAATGAATTGATCAAAGGTAATGTTAAAACCTTAAGAAATATATACTGTTCCTAGTAGAGATGAATCTGTCCTGTTGTCCCTTTATTATGGAATGAAACCATGAGGGCGACTGTGCAGCAGACTTAAAGGAGCAAAAAAATTTTGAGATTCCTAAAGAATTCTGTTGGAACCGCGGAGTTCTGAAGAGAAGGGTTTCCCTCTATAACGTGCAGGTCAATAGCCCTTTTAAATTATGTATTTTTTTTTTCAAATTTAGAATTCATTTCATGATTTTGAGTCAAGTTAATGCCATAGAAAAAGATTGCAACATATTGACCAGAATAAATAAAATATAAAATGCATCCTACCATGACTAAAGGATTTGAACACTTTTTACATCATTTAATAAATGGTGTGGACATTTTCAAATTTTCCCTTGATGTTCCAGAGCCCGGTTTCAAATATCATAAGCATATTGGAGCAATTGAACTTCTATTAGTACCTGAGGTTCCTATTCTGATGACATCCTTCCTGAGCAGATGGAAAAAATAACTGTTGTGAACATAGTGTTTGACCTTCAGCAAGTGGCCTCAACATAGTCAAGCCTTAATTTCCCCACAGCCCACTCCCCCAATAATGGTGAGTCCTTACAGCATGGTTGTAAATAGTAAAAGAATTACATACACCTACGTATGTATAACATTTCTCCAGGCACTTAAAAGGAAGGACGACCATTTTGGAGACTTCAGGGCTCTGCAATTGCATCAAGCTGTGTTACATGTTTAGGAGTTAGAGCGGAATTCTTGAGACACAGTTGCTTTATTGAAGAAACCCGAAGAGACACTCTGATGAATTCCTGCACTATATATAATGTATCTTGATCTTACACAATCCTTTCAGTATTAAACTGCCCCTACTTTTAGACAAAAATGTTAACTTGGGCATGAGGGAGATTTTTTTTTTTAAAGCTGCCTCAGAAGATGGTTATTTTAGTATCAAAGTCCGTGCTTGCTGTGAGTGACCTGTGCAATAAGACAGTCCCCACTGCAGGATTCTCATTTCCTACGTAGAGCTCTCAACCTGGTCTTTTTGTTCCAGAAGGCTTGACAGAGTGTGGCCAGAACTTTGACCTATATACCCCAGATTCCTTCCTCCCGCTTTCCCCACTCAAGAGCTACCTGGCCTCATGTGAATTGCAATATTTACTGTCCAAAAAGGACAACGTTCTACCATATCTGCTCGGCAAATCGACCCTAGCCCTTGGACTTCGCGAGCTGCCTCCTCGCTAAATACTTAGCCTTCACCCCCCACATGGCCCTGCTGGGCCCATAACGTGCTGTGTTTCTTTCCAATACCCAACCCCTGTTTTGCCATATATACAAGACTAGCTTGTTTCTCAAACTTTTCCTACATGAAGGTGTCTTTTTAAGGCATGGATTTTCTGTGGGGACAAAAGTAGATTTCCTTGTAGTGTGTTAAGTGCAATTTTCGCAATAGCTTCCAGGAGATCATCAGATCATCAGAGGTTCTATCCATCAAATTGTCCACAATCACCATGTTTATTTGCCCAGTTGGGAGCAATTCATCATCATTAAGTGTCACAGGGAGGCTCTTCATAAACAGAACGTGTGTGAAACCGGTTTCTGGTATTCCTTGCCAACAGCTGGTATACGAGACCATTTGTTTTCAGGCATAAGAACAGCATATTATCATTCCCTAATAATGTATTTATCAAATTGTTTTGGCAATATCGTATTGGGTAGCCTTTGAGGGGAGACATAAAAAGATTTCTCTAGCACTGTATGAAAGCGTTCATCTCCAGATACAACATTTGTAAATGCTCTGCAGTGATTCATACGTGTATTAATTTGATGAGGCTTTTTCTCCAGCTCTGGAGATTAATAATGACAATTCCACAAAAATAGAATACATTTGCATAGAAAGTCTCAATTTCCAAAACCTCCTCACATAAATCATCTCGTTTCTTTACAGCAACACCTCTGTGACACAGACAGGTGAGATTTCAGGACACACACTGTACGCTTAAGAGAGTAAAACCGAGTGCAGTGGCCTGGTTCTCCCTGTTTCAGCAAATATGGACTGAAGCATATGCTTTTTTTTTAATATTTTATTTATTTGGCAGGCAGAGAGGCAGGCAGAGAGAGAGAAGAGGAAGCAGGCTCTCCACTGAGCAGAGAGCCCGATGCGGGGCTCGATCCCAGGACCCTGAGATCATGACCCGAGCCGAAGGCAGAGGCTTAACCCACTGAGCCACCCAGGCGCCCCGAAGCATATGCTTTCTTGCACCACGCTCGGGGCTTACTCCATCATATTGCCTGCTTATAATTACCAGCAGGTGCATCAGATAAAAGCAAAGCTCCCTAGTTGAACCTGGGAAAAGCTTGCCCAGGATTTTACTAGCTGAGACTCTTACCCCCTAGTCCTCCATAGAACACAGTTTTAAGGAAGGAGTTATGTGATCAAAGATGCATTTTCAATAACAACAACAACAAAAGATAAAAGAAAAAAACAGATAACTCTGGCATGATAGATTGGTGTACAGGAGAGCAGTTCAGAGCAAAAGTCATTATCTGTCAACTCATGAAAGGTGAGAGAAATCGTAAAACTGGAAAACATGCTGAAAACTTTCAGTGAGTTTTGCGTGAACCGAGCTTAAGCATATGAGGTATCTAGACAAGTGTACCCTGACTAATTGTCTTCTGGATAAGATCTTTCGAACTTGACCTTATTCTTTCTTTCTAGCAATTACCACTGAAAAAGTACTTTAAAATATTTGTGTCTTCTATATGCTTAAAGAAAAAAAAAACTTGCAACCACAACTCTATTGAATATTTTATAAAACTCACAGATTACTTAGAAAAATGCATAACACAAAAATCCCACACAACCAGTGAGCCTTATCCTCTTAAATTGTGCTTTTAAGTTATCTCTGCCTCAATTAATGTGTATTGTTACCATTGCCCTAGAACTGAGGATAGTAGAATAAGGACCCGATTTGCTGATCAACAAAACCAAATTCAAAACTGGCTCTGACAATTACTTTTTAAATGACCTTGGACAAATTACCTAACTGGAGAGGGTATCACTGTATCATTTTAAAGTGGAGATAGCAACACTTACTTTGTAGGCTAATGTTATAGATTTGAATATACACACACACACACACATATATATATAGCCAGTAGCAGTGTGCCTGGAAGGTAGTAAACAAATGCACAATTAATATTTATCATCTCTGCAATACATATTGCTTCATTTTGAGCAAACACAAAATGTGAAAAATGACCTGGAGCCAGTCTGAATGATCAAACTGATCTCTAAAGGAGATCTTTGAAACAGGATTCTTCAGATAGTGGTCGATTCCAAGGTTGAGGAAGAGCAGTTACAAGGTGAACCTGATACCATCTTGTTCCAGAAAGTAAAGAAGTGAAAAAAAAAAAATTGCAAGTGTAGTGTGGTCATTATACACACACACCCACACACACCAGCACACAAGCTGTTGAGGAACATGATTAAGAAAGACATGACTAGGGTGCTTGGGTGGTGCAGTCGGTTAAGTGTCTGACTCTCAGTTTCAGCTCAGATCATGATCTCAGGGTCACGAGATCAAGCCCCGCATCCAGCTCCATGCTGGGCCTGGAGCTTGCTTGAGAGCTCTCTCTTCCTTCCTCTCCCTCTACCCTTCCCCCTGCTCCTGCTCTCTCTCTCTCTCTCTCTCCCTCTCTCTAAAATAAGTAAATCTTTAAAAAGATGAAAGAAGGACATGAGCACTGAAAAAAAAAGAAAGAAAGAAAAAGAGAAAGACATGACAACCAATTGCCATATGAGCTGGCCCTGGGCCCTGGGAGGTGCCTCACCTCTCTCCCTGTTCTTAGAATGTGGGTTTCACTTGCCTTTCTTGCTCCAACAGGCTGATCCAAGGACCTAGGCTTGAAATACTGATGTGCTATTGAAAACACCTGCACAGTATATGGGACTGAGCCCAGTTAGAACCTCTTCATAGGGTGCCTGGGGGGCTCAGTGGGTTAAGCCTCTGCCTTCAGCTCAGGTCATGATCTCAGGGTCCTCGGATCAAGCCCCACATCGGGCTCTGCTCAGTGGGGAACCTGCTTCCCCTTCTATCTCTGCCTGCCTCTCTGCCTATTTGTGATCTCTCCTCTATTAAATAAATATTTTTCTTAAAAGAACCTCTTTATAAACGTTTAAGATTTGGAGAGCAATGCAGGAATCCATTTGCCTTGCTGCCACCCAAGGCAAGTCTCTTATGTAAGTTTCCTTTGTTATTATTAAAACTACCATGTGCCAACAGGGCATGGCCTGCCTCTATGTCTCTCCCTACCCTAGGTAAGGGGGCAGGTTTCACATTATGCCAGGAAGACCCCCAAGAGTTTTGTGAACCTATACCAGCTCAAATGAGTTCCCACTGGTCAGAATTGGAATCATTATAAATAATAAGTGTTGTAATGAATTATAAACTACTGAAAAAGATAGAAAATCATGAGCCCATATTGATAATTAGTATATAAATGAATAAATATGTACATACATGTATGCATATAACCATACATAAACAAATGAGAAAGTATTTTGCTTAAACAGAATAGGGGAAGGACACCTGGTAAATGTTAAGCTACAAACGAAGTGGGAAATCACTATTTTGTTATTCTCATTGTCCAGATTGAATCAGGCAGGAATCATCAATGAATGATACATCTGGAGAAATTATTTGATGAGAAGCAGGATATTTTCATGATCCTCAAGTCTTGCCCCAATGACTGTGTATTAATTACAAGAGAGGAAAAAATAGTGACTACATGTAAAGATAATTGTTCAAGTGACCAAAATGAATTTCCCCAGTAAGGAACAGATGGATATTATGTGTCTTCAGACTTGATGACCTGAGGACACATCACCTGTGCAATAATCCTGCTTAGAATGAAAACAATACCAGATAAACACAAAATCATGATGTTTCTTCTACACACCAAAAAAGGAGTAGCGGCATTCTTCAAAAATGCTGATGTCATAAAATACAAAGGCTATGAAAATATTCTGGATTAAAGAAATTCAAAGAGATGTGACAACTAAATAAAAGACTAGATCCTATATTGAAAGGGGAGGAAAAAAACCCAAAACAAAAAACTCCTACAAAAGACATCATTGGGCCATCTGACAAAATTGGAATATGACTGGTAAAGTAGATTAAACTATTTTTGTGTATTAATATAGTAATCATGTTAAGGTTATTGATACGGATATTAGTACTGCAGCTATGTGGGAAAGTATTGTTATATTCAGGAAACACATGATGAAGTGTTTAGGAGTAAGAAGTCATGATATATGTAACTTATTCCACAAGTGATTCAGGAAAAAAAAAATCACGTGTGTGTGTGTGTGTGTTTATGTAATTACAAAATTGTATGTGCAGGGCACCTGAGTGGTTCAGTCAGTTAAGCCTCCCACTCCTGGTTTTGGCTCAGGTCATAATCTCGTGGTCATGGGATCTAGCCTGTATTGGGCTCTGCGCTCACTGTGGAGTCTGCCTGAGATTCTCTCCCGCCCTCTTTGCCCCAATCCCTGCTCCAGAGCCCACTGCATGTGTACACACATGCACACTCTCTCTCTGTCAGATAGATAAAGTCTTATAAAATTATGTCTGTGCCTGTAAATAGAGAATGGTAAGGAATAACACATGAGGTAAAACGTTACCAAGTGCATCTTGGTAAAGGATATGGGGATGTTCTTTGTACTAATTTCTTCTCTGCAACTATTCTGCAAGTTTAAAATTATTACCAAGTAGAGTCTTAAAAAAAAATGAAAAAACAAGTCTTTGGATAGCAACACATTATTTCCACCAAATAAAACGGCAATAGTGAAAGTCCCTGAACTCAGAGTTTGTGTATTTTATTGCTGCTTTTTCTGAATGTCCTACAAACATTCATCTTGTTATCCAATGGAAATGAGTATTCAAAATCATGAAAGTGAAGATACATTTGCTTTAGTTAGTTCACGGATCAACTATCTTGCTTTTCTCACAGTATTTTGTTCCTTCTTTTTTGCTATGTCGTCAACAATGGCTCATTTTTATGAATAATAAAACGCATATGAGTTTTATTTTCAGTTTTTATGGAAGAGAAGTAGCTAAGGGCAGGGACCACATCTTATAAATTTTCTGAATATTTTTATTGAGTTTTTTTTAAATTCACAGTTCTAAGACTTTTATGGCTTGGAAATAAGGTACATTGCCTATTCTTCCTGCTTCTTCACTATACATGTAGATTTAGAGAGCATATATTTTTTTAAATTACATATTATATGATATAAAATCTGTGATAAATTAATAATTTTACCTGTTTTATGTTTCCTGGGACTTTCTTACAAAGGTGTGATTGTATGAAAAATTTCATCAAACCTTTCAGATCTTTCTGTGCCCATTTTGGAAGAACTACAAGTTCTGCTGAGTTGTTTTTAAATTTACAAAGGTATTTTTGTATCTTTTCAATAAATTTCACACTGATATTACCTTTATCATTTCTTCTTTTATTATGTTTTTAGTTAGACATGTACAAGACAACACCAAATAAATAAAATGCTAATTTCTACCTCAGAAAACTCGACATTCACAAGCATCAGTGGATTGAATAAATACCAATATCTAAACATACAAAAGGAATACCAAATAGATAAATAAAAGATATCATTTAAGAAATGAATTTTAATAACCACACCTTTATTAACCTATAATGCACCTTTTTGGGTACAAACAGATTTGTCACATTGACACCTGAAAATTCATGCATCTAAAAATATCTGTAGTCGAACTACTAAAAAATCTATTTGAATTTCTCTGCCCTTCTAATAAGATATTTTAAGTTTCCAAAATCTGATAGAATTGCTTCAGGCTTTTGGTTTGAATTTTCAATGAACTGTCTAAAATAACTCCAGGAATAAAATATAGCACATCAGTTATTTCTAAAACACTGTGATGGACCACATTCACTCTAGTGAATACTACTGAATAAAAAGGCAATGGGCAGCAGAATTAAGAGAAACATAAAGAAAGTTTTACATAAATAAATTACTTAAGGGAAATCATTCGAGTATTTGGTTCAGGTCTGGGATTTCAAACTGCTTACAAGCAAAATACATTTATATTCTCTGGAATTATTTATTGAAACTAAATCATTGATGTGTTCCTCTGCTCAGGCTGACATAAGAAAATACCATAGAGTGGGTAGCTTAAACAACTGAAATTTATTTTCTCACGGACTTGGAGGCCAAGAAGTCCAAGATCAAGATGCCAAAAGATATGGTTCTTCACTGAGAACTCATCTTCCTGAAGGTAGATGGCCACCTTCTCTCTTGGTCCACACATGTCAGAGAGAAAGCGGAAGAGGGCTGACTGGTATCTTTTTATAAGGGCTCTAATCCTATTAGGAGGGACCCATCTTCATGACTTTATCTAAACCCACTAATCTCCCAAAGGCCCCATTTCCAAAAGCCATCACAGTGGGGGTTAGGGCTTCAATATAAATTTTGGAGAAACACAATTCAGTCTAAAGCAGTTGGCTTAAAAGAGTAAGTATATAACTTGGAAAGTATATAACCCTCTAATATGACCCTTACTTATATCCAAATCATGTTAATTTTCATTATTTTTTTTTTTTTAGATTTTATTTATTTATTCACACAGAGGTTGGGAGAAGGAGAAGCAGGCTTCCCACTGAGCAGGCGCTTGATCCCAAGACCCCAGGATCATGACCTCAGCCAAAGGCTCAATGACTGAGCCACCCAGGTGCCCCTTCATTGTTGTTTTTGTGAAGAACAGTGTAGACATGTCTGGATGAATGTAAAATAATAGCTTAACAAAAAGAAAAAAAATGTTGTATATCTTTTCCATTGCCAAGTAGCCTTTTAAAATTTGAAGACTTGGCATTATAATTATCTAACATTCTTAAAGATGACTAAAATGGCTTAGTTGATTTCATACTATGCAAATTTTATAATCTAAAATAAATGGATATTTTTAACAGGAATAAATTTAATCAAGGAGGTGTAAATCCTGTACTCTGAAAACTATAAAATTTTGATGAAAGAAATTGAAAAGAACACACATAAAATAGGTATTTCATGCTCATGGTGTAGAAGAGCCAATGTTGCTAAAATATCCATACCACTCAAAGCAATCTACGGATTTAACACAATCCTTATCAAAATATCAACAGAATTTTTCATAGAATGAACAATTCTAAAATTTGCATGGAACCACAGAAGACTCTGAATGGCCAAAGCAATCTTGAAAAAGAACAAAGCTGGAGGAATCACAATCCCAAGATATACACTACAAAACTGTGACAATCAAAGCAGTATAGCACTGACACAAACATAGACGAATAAATCAATAGAACAGGATAGAGAGCCCAGAAATAACCCCATGATTATATGGTCAATTAACCTTAGAAAAGGAGGCAAGAATATATGGTGGGAAAAAGACAGTCCCTTCAATAAATGGTGTTGGGAAAACTGGAAAGCTACATGCAAAAGAATGAAACTGCACCACTTTCTATACACTATACACAAAAATAAATTCAAAATGGATTAAGGACCTAAATGTAAAGACTTAATACCATAAAAATCCTGTAAGAGAGCATAGGCAGTAATTTCTCTGACATGGGCCACACCAACATTTTCTAGATATATCTCCTAAGGCAAGAGGAAAAAGTAAAAATAAAGTATTTGGACTACATCAAAATAAAAATCTTCTGCACAGCAAGGGAAACATCAACAAAATTAGAAGACAACCTACTGAATGGGAGATGATATTTGCAAATGACATATCTGATAGCGGGTTAGTACCCAAAATATATAAAGAACTTATTCAACTCAACAGCCAAAAAAAGAAATAATCCAAATAGAAGATGGGCAGAAGACATGAATAGACATTTCTCCAAAGAAGACATCCAGATGGCCAACAGACACATGAAAAGATACTCAACATCACTTATCATCAGGGAAATGCAAAAATCAAAACCACAATGAGCTACCACCTCCAACCTGTCAGAATGGCTAAAATCAACAACACAAGAAACAAGTGTTGGCAAGGAGTGGAGAAAAGGGAACCCTCATGCACTATTGGTGGGATTGCAAACTGGTGCAGCCAATGTGGAAAACAGTATGGAGGTTCCTCAAAAAACTAAAAATCGAATTACCATATGATCCAGTAATCCCACTGCTGGGTATTTACCCAAAGAGTATGAAGATGCTAATTTGTTCCTTGTTTATTGCAGTGTTATTTAGAATAGCCTAATTATGGAAGCAACCCAAGTGTCCATCCACTGAATTAAGAAGTTGTGTGTGCACACACAATGGAATATTATTTAGCCATAAAAAGGAATGAAATCTTGCCATTTGCAACAACATGGATGGATCTAGAGGGTATAATGCTAAGTGAAATAAGTCAGTCAAAGAAAGGAACACCATATGACTTCACTTACATGTGGAATTTAAGAAACAAAACAAATGAACAAAGAGAAAAAGAGATAAACCCAAATAATAGACTCTTAACTATAGAGAACAAACTGATGGTTACCAGAAGGGGGGGTGGGTGAGGGGATGGGTGAAATTGGTGAAGGGGCTTAGGAGTCCACTTACCATGATGAACATGGAGGAATGTATAGAAAAATAAAATAAAAATTTAAATAGATATATTTTAGTGTGCCTTATGCATTATTATAAAGGAGAAACAGATTATATGCCTTTGTGGCTCACAGTACTAATATGAAGCCTAAAGCATTTATCTCTATATTTTCCTTCTCCATTAAAATGTTTAATTCCTCATTTTCAATTTTATTCTTTTTTGATTTCCCAGGTTATAATTTCAGTTATAGGATATACCTTATCATCCCCAACTATGTAAAAAGATGAAAGTAGAACATAAACTAAGAGGATTGGACAGTTACTTCAAAGAACAGAGTAGGAACCAGAAATACTCCAAGGAATCCTGAATTTGAAACCACAGTTTAAATCTCTAGGCACAGGAGAAAAAAGCCTTTTAAATAGGTAGATAGGGGTGCCTGGGTGGCTCAGTGGGTTAAGCCGCTGCCTTCAGCTCAGGTCATGATCTCAGAGTCCGGGGATCGAGTCCCACATCGGGCTCTCTGCTCAGCGGAGAGCCTGCTTCCCTTCCTCTCTCTCTGCCTGCCTCTCTTGTGATTTCTCTCTGTCAAATAAATAAATAAAAATAAAAATAAATAAATAAATAAATAGGTAATGATAGGACGTATTAATAATTAGAATCAATAAGAAAATAAAATTCAAAATACTCATATAAATATTCTTTTAAAAACCTTTTAAATTTTATTCAAAAATTCCCCATTAGTATGTGATATATACATTAATTCAAAACCTTTACTCTCTCTTAGGAAAAAAGCTCTCATACAGCATACTTTGCCTCTTGATATAGAATACAGTTAGACAGAGGCATGGAATTTCTTTGATTATATATTTAATGTAACCAACAAATGGTTCAGAAATGTTCAAACTATGACCCATGAGCCAAACCTGCTCCATTGGCTGTTTTTATAAATAAAATTTTATTGGAACACAGCCCCTCTGAGTTATTTATATACCATCTATGGTTGCTTTCATGCTACAATAATATTCAGTAGTTGTGACAGAATTTCTGGCCAATAAGCCAAAAATATTTGCCACCTGGCCTATTACCAAAAAAAAAAAAAAAAAGTTTACTGACACGTGGTTTGTACTAACATGATGCTAGCTTACCCAAAGAGTGGATCTCTCCTTATTTTTGTCAGGTATAGTGGAATTGGAGAGTACGCTTACATATTTTTACTGGTGCTAATACTTCCTTTCCTTTCGGCTTCAACGACATTATTCTTACAGATTAGGCTATTTTAATGTGGTCCTTAGATGTTTATGAATTGCTCATTCTATAATACATGTTCTATTCCAAATAAGTCAGTTTCAAACTGCTTCATGTAACACTTCACTTTCTGTAGAGATGTGGCCCCTCTTTCGCCTCTTTGGAAATTTTCTAATTTTAAAATATCAACGTTTGGGGATCTAGAGTACCCTGTGGTATAAGACCTAAAATTTAGGTCCAGGATTATGCATTTCCTGACATCTGGAAAATCCAGGAGAGCCTAGAATGGCTTAACCACAAGTTCCCCACTCTGTTCCTGTGGATGAAGCCCCCTAACCAAAGAAGGGACTCTCCTTATTACGGGGACAAGGCACGGTTTCTGATCATCCCTGAGTAGTGGGCTTCACTCCCTGCCAGGGTGTGGGATTATTCAACCAAAATAATCCCATCCTCCTGCAGGAACCAAGAGTCAGGTCTTCCTCCTAATACTAAGCAGTTTGCGTCTTACAGGCCTTTTGTTCACTCTATTCCTAAGTGCGACATTGAGTCACCCTGCATGGCGTGTGGTGTCCCCCCAGCTATGAGTGACACAACTAGTCAACTGCTGTCTATCTCCTGTGTCTGGTGGCAACCACACCCACAAGCCTCTTCACCAATGGGGGGAACAGGAGATGGTTAAAACATATTGCCCCGCTACCAATTCTTTTGAATATTTTCAGCTCTTGAAGCCTCCAGAAATTGATTAATACATGTGTATTCTTCCAACTTTTACTAATCTGCTTTATCAAAGTTTGAGGAAAATGTATATCATTTTGCTTAAGTCTCTGTCATAAGAGTGTATTTTATATTCTTTTTTTTTAAAGATTTTATTTATTTATTTGACAGAGCGAGTGAGGGAATAGAAGCAGGGGGAGTGGGAGAGGTAGAAGGAGACTTCCTGCTGAGCAGGGAGCCCGATGCGGGCTCCATCCCAGGACTCTGGGATCATGACGTGAGCCGAAGGCAGACGCTTAAAAACCGAGCCACGCAGGTGCCCTTTATATCAGTTTTAAAGAATTTTCATGCACAAAGTCGCGGATAACACCCTGGCGCAATAAATGTGACCTAGTTCTTTTAGTCTATCTCTCGCATCACTTTTAAAAATTTTATTTCAAAATATGCAACGCTTATCTACATTCCTTTGCATCTAAGAGACTGGTTTATATTCTTAAGAAATCTCTGTCAGGAAAAATAGAATAACATTTTTTTCACCGTGGTAGTTGAGTTTCAATGTGTGCTTTTGGTGATATCTATGTGAGCACACTCTCACTTCTGAACTCTGAAAAGATAATTTAGTTTTCTCAGGATCATCCAAGGCTACTGCTGTGGCCAAGGCACCTAGAAGTTTGCTTCTGTGTCTCTGAAGCTGACCGCCACGGAGGCTGTTTTGATTCCTGACAGCAGGCACGGAGCGGGGCCGAGGGATGGGGCTGGATGGAGGACTTTGCAAAGGAAGCATTTTTCTTGATTTCTCTTCTACCATAGGGAAAAATAAAAAGGCAAAGAATTTGAATATTGGGAAAACCATACATTCTGAAATAACAACTTTTGGTTGCATTTGGAGAGGACATTGTTAAAAGTATAATTTAAGATTTTAATGAAAACAATGGAGGCCACCGCTGCCCCAAAGCAAACCCCAGGCATGATAGCTGAAGCCTGGAGGGGGTGAAGAGAGGTGGTAGGAAAGAGACCCCCCAGGGGGTAGGGGGATATTGAATGATAGGTGGCTTCAGGGAGGGAAGGAAAAGTCTCCAAAATGTCTTTGTGCCTGGGAGAAGGGCATGGAGGTTAGCCGAGAGAGAACAAAAAACGAACAGACCTGAAGGAGTGTTTAATTTGGACCAAGGAGATAATACAGTGGCTGTTGTGTGAATGACACCAGAGCCTGAATGAACACTGACTGTCTCGGCAGAAACCAGTGTCGGGAGCTGGTGATTCTGAGGAGGGGTGGGATGAAGCCCATAGACGCAAACACAGACAAGCTCAGACCAAATAGGAAAGACTTAGCTCAACCACCCCAAGTCCACCATTTTGACTCTGGAATGATATACCAGGAGGAAGCTGATAGGGGCAGAGCGGGATGGGGATAGGATTGGAGCATTCTGGAAAGACTGATCTTAAACCTGTGATACTGAGACAACCTAGAATAGGCTACTATGGTATTCTGGAGAAAATTCTTTCTGGAAAGAATGAGAGGCTTGAAATGAAAATGTTGCTGAGTGATCGAGAAATGAATCTCTTGCCATCTGAATAGATCTCTTGTAATTTGCCCCACTATCTTTTTAATACCTGTTTCAAAATAATTAATACTTAGTAATGCTAGTCTATGAATCATGCCTTGGTGAGAATAGGAGCCCTTTGTTCTTCAGGTTTTGAAGGATAATGTTAAAGAAAAACATATGCACTTAGTAGGTTTACTTTTATGCTCTAAAATTAATAATGTAGGGGCACCCGGGTGGCTCAGTGGGTTAAAACCTCTGCCTTTGGCTCAGGTCATGATCCCAGAGTCCTGGGATCAAGCCCCACATCGGGCTCTCTGCTCAGCTCTCTCTGCCTGCTTCTCTGCCTACTTGTGATCTCTGTCAAATAAATAAAATATTTAAAATAAAATAAAATAAAAGTAATAATGTACACATGCATTAATAGTCACATCATAGAGGTGCCTGGGTGGCTCAGTTGGTTAAGCAGCTGTCTTCGGCTCAGGTCTCCATCCTGGAGTCCTGGGATCAAGTCCTGCATCAGACTCCCAGCTCCGTGGGGAGTCTGCTTCTCCCTCTGACCTTCTCTCCTCTCATGCTCTCTCTCACTGTCTCTCTCTCAAATAAATAAATAAAATCTTAAAAAAAAAAGTCACACAATAGAGATGAATCCTATATTTCTCTCTTCTCATTTAGAAATAACTCAAAATATTTATGCAAATTGTTTTCACTCTTGGCATGTATGCATACCTCCTAGATTGGCAATGTAATATATGCAAAAACTTTTAATATTACATTTTCCTGACAATAATTTACCACAAATGCTTCTATGCTACATTTGACGACTGCAAACTTTTATCCTTTACCAACTTCTATTCCCTTAGGAAACTGAATTTATTTGTATAAAATAAAAATGCATAATGATGATCTGATTTTCTATTTTCTTTTCATAGACATCTCAATATACTTAATTTAAATTTCCCTTTAATACTAACTTTCAAGTTATTTGGGTTTGGGTTGGTTTTCTTTTTACTTTTATTTTATTTCTTCCAATTTCTTCCAAATGACTATGAAATAGACTCTCTAAATGTCCAAGAAATTATACAGAAAGAAGGAAACACTCTCCTGATGATAGTATCTATAGTTATGACAGTGGAACTCAAACAAGAATATCCTGTGCTCATTTAGAGTCCAACGAGTTTGGAGGCCAAGGCCATCAGTGACAATGTGCATCAGGCATAGTTTATGTAATAGCATTGACATTATTTCCTTGAGACTTAATAAAGACAGCAAAGGATTAGCAGTGAATGAGAGAACCTGCTGGACTGAATGAACTGTTAGCAGCTTTCCTATGAATATAGCTCACTAAGAACTTGATTGGGACTGCATTAGATCTATACATCTAAAAAGGGAGAAGTGACGTCTTACCCATACTCAGTTTTTCAGTCTATGAATACATTATATCTCTTCACTTATTTCCATGTTGGTTGATTTCTTCATCACAAGCTAGCAGTTTCATGTTTTATCAGATACATACCTAAGTATATGTATTTTTTGGTGCTAATGCAAATGGCATTGCCTTTTTAAACATTTTAAAATTTTAATTTTCATTGTTGAACCATAGAAATGCAATGGATTTTTTTATGTACAAATGCGTACTTTTTTTTTCCATTTTATTTATTTTTTCAGCGTAACAGTATTCATTCTTTTTGCACAACACCCAGTGCTCCATGCAAAACGTGCCCTCCCCATTACCCACCACCTGTTCCCCCAACCTCCCACCCTGACCCTTCAAAACCCTCAGGTTGTTTTTCAGAGTCCATAGTCTCTTATGGTTCGCCTCCCCTTCCAAATTTTTTTTTTAATAAACATATAATGTACAAATGCGTACTTTTAAAGAGTATATTGAGATGGAAATTTGGGCACTATAGGGAAGGTAAATTTTAATTTAGTTTTAATTAACATCACCACCTGCAATTATGAGTTAGTGAAATAGTTCCTATTTCTTCATTTCCTGTTTTGCGAGGAGATCAGATACATTGTACTTTATATCTTGTTAATATTCATGATTAATGGAGAGAGTTAAAAGTAGTTTTAATGGAGAAAGATAGTGAAGGTTAGTACCTTTATGAAAAATAGCATTAAGCTTTAAATTAGTGGACTATTACCTAAAGACAGGTTGTTCATAGCCTTCCTTTTTTCTTTCTCTCAATGTCCCCTCCAGATGAGAGAGAAACTAAAATCACTGAAATGTCCTCTACCACAGCACACAACCCCCCAAAATTATTATCTTTGCACAAGCAGCTGAAGTACATAAGGGCACAAACTATTTTAATTTTATTTTAATGTCGCTTAACTTATGATTGAAGAGCTTTTCTTTAATACAAGCTACTAATTATTCCGAATATAAATTGATCAGTCTGTAAAATATAACATCCCTAAGAAATTAAAATCTGAAGCAACAATAAAGCGAAAAGGCATAAGATTGACGTGAGATAAATTTAGAGGTCTCCTGACACCTGACACTCTCTAAATTAGATCAATAAGTGCAACTCTGCGGGCTTACGTCAGCTGAAATGAAATAGTACAAATCAAAGAGTCCACAACATTCACTGGCACTCAAGAAGTAGATATAGCAGAATCTTGCATTTTTAAAAAAATATTTATATTTCTTTGACAGAGAGAGAGAGGGAAAGCAGGCAGAGGAAGAGGGAGAAGCAGACTCCTGGCTGAGCAGGGATCTTGACATGGGACATCTTGAATTTTGAAAAATAATCACCTCAGAATTGTTTGTAATCTTAATAGCAAATATAAAGATTCTTATCTTTTGTAAGCTACTTACTTTGGATTAAAGACATTTACATATTTAAAAATATCGTGGGGATGTAACAGAGAGCATGGGGGCTATAGTTAATGATACTGCCTTGTATGTTTGCAAATTGCTAAAGGAGCAAATCCTTAAAGTTCTCATGGCAAGAAAACAAAATTCTGTAGCTATGTGCGGCAATGGATGTGAACTAGACTTATCCTGGTGATTCTTTTGCTCTCTATACAAATACTGAATCATTATGTTGTACACCTGAAATTAATGCAATTTGTGTTAATTATACCTTAATAAAGGAATCTAGAAAGGAGAATGTTAGGAACATAATAAACACAGCTACAGATATATTTTTAAAATGCGTAAAAGATCAGATGGGTGTTACAATAGCTGTGTTGTGGGAAAGAGGCCATCACGTCGTGTAGTTTTAATTGCTCAAAATACATGCATATTTATGATGGAAGCATTTTAAAGGGAATAAATAGCAAGGACTTGGTGAATGATTTAATAATTATGATGGCTGAAATTATGACTTTGTGAAATAAATTATGATTGTTAAATAATTATGAAATGCCTCAAAGCGCAGTTTTCCGGGGATAATGCTCAAATGGACTATTGTAATGAAGTAAAAATCTAGTAAGATGTGAGATAAGATGCAAAAATAGTTGTTTTCAAAGGAAGAAATATATTTCTACAACAGGTGAAACAAAGAAAGCCAGCCTAATCCCGGGGCTTGGAGTTAAAAATGTTGCTGGGAGAAAATATAAGTGAAATGACATCTCAAAGATGACGAGGTGCTCATGAGCTGGGGACCTAGGCTGTTCCATGGACGGGGGGAGGAGAACGGTCCCTCCAGTTGGTTGTCATGAGTTATGTTGCTAGAACCAAAACCTCAACAACCCTCCAATCTCAGGGATTTATCACAACCAGGGAGTTGTGGCAACTAGATGAGATGTCTTTCAGAGGTCAGCTGTACCTGATTTGTGGTGTGATCATCGTGGGATAGAGGGAAAAGAACAATGGTAGAACCACATGTTGGCTTTTAAATTCTCTGTTTAGAACCGGTGAACAGTGATACCATGGACGTCGTCCTGTGAGCTCCTTGGTGACCATGGCAGCTTCCCTCATAGCCCTGTCAACCTCTATTCTTGCACCCAGTGTTCTCAAGTAGCACCGAGAACACGTTCTCCAGCTTGGGACATATATAACTGCATGATTCTCAGCGAGGCGAAGCTGACCCTTCAGGCACACCTCCCGTTTTGCTATACTGATAAAAAAAAACCTCTAAACTCTATGCCACATAGAGAAACATAGTTCTTTGGCAGGAAATCATGTCTTTCTCATGCCAGTCCTTTGGTTTCAGTTCTGGTTTTTGCCTCTCCTCTCCTCTCCTCTCCTCCCCTATTCTCTCTTCTCCTCTCCTCTCTCCTGAAGACAACATTTCCTAGGCTTCCGTGCCAGCTGGCTTCCTGCCTGTTTGCCCAGTGAAAGGCACTGGTAGAAAGTAGAACCTGGGAGACTGGGGACAGGAAGAAATGGAGAATGTGAGTTGCTTCTCTGCTAGCTCGTTGCCCTCTATAAAGTCTCCAGCAGAGGCTGCATCTCCTTCTTGTCTCCACTGCCTATCAGACAAGCCCATCATAGTCCCAGTGGGTCATTCTGACCCTGAGTTCTGGTGCTGTCCTTCTTCCCTTGTTCCCTCCAACATCCAGGGCTTTGCAGATTCTTTTTTTTTTTTAAGGTTTTTTTATTTATTTATTTGACAGAGAGAGAGAGAGAGAGAGAGATCACAAGTAGAGAGGCAGGCAGAGAGAGAGGGGGGATGCAGGCTCCCCGCTGAGTAGAGAACCCAATGTGGGGCTCGATCCCAGGACCCTGAGATCATGACCTGAGCCGAAGGCAGCGGCTTAACCCACTGAGCCACCCAGGTGCCCCTGCAGATTCTTGCTGCTGCTCGATTCTGGGTTGTTGACCGTCTTCTGCTCGAATCTTCAGCAGCTTCATCACCTGTACAACCATTCTCTATAGATATTTTATTTCAATAACTAGAGTGATTTCCTCTCCCAGTTACATTCGGACTGATTACTTGCCCTAAATATCACTCAGACATTTTCTTTTAACCGTTTTATCTCAACATGTTTAGAAATATAATTCTCTACAACAACACATCAACCACAGCCATCATAAAGCGCATGATATCTTGGTCAGTCAGTCACACAGAAAAACCATGACCTACTACACACATTCTATTTACATTGGTTGAACTTAAAACACATCACTCCAGTATCAGTAGAGCAACACAAAATTTCTATTTTTCTCTGTCTCATATTCTAACCTAGGTCATTGACAAATGTGCCCCTTTGTCCTTACAATCCATTGTAACTGCCCTGACCAATAATCTAGTCTTTAATAGTTACTGATTTATCCACTACATCCCAGAGGACTGACTACTACTTTTGCTATTTTGCTTCTATTTTAACCCCCTTCCAAAATGCCAGCTCATATCATGGGAAGATCTCAAGTCCTGCCCACCTTTTTTGGAAGACCATCAGAGGTATATCACCAGAAGCTTTAAATCAGATGCACAAGTCTCCTAAAGTTTGATGAGACTCATATAGTTCAGAGGATTTGGTGTGTGCCTAGGTAACTTTTCTCAGAATATTATAGTCTTTTCTACCTTAAAAGATAAGAAAAAGCACGTTTCATCTGTTTTTCTTAGTAAACAGCACTTCTCAGATAAAATAGCAAGAATAAAAGTCTTATACAGGTCAAAAATGTTTATTATCCCCATTCTTGATAAGCATTTCCTCTCCAAGCAAGATTAAAAAATAAAAGAGACACTTTAGCATCTACTTTTCTTGAATGCATTCAGTATCTGGTGAAACAATCCTCACAGAGAATCAGCAGAAACAACGTGGGCATGAATCCACTGGTATATGTATTGGAAAAGGATAATCAGGTGGCCAACGTAAGGGGATTCAATCAAGGTTATAGAGTACAGGGTGTAAAAGAGATCATGTTGTTGCAATGCCCATATCTTCTCACTCATTCGTTTAGTGCAGATCAGCCCACCCATTGCAATCACCGACATTTCTTCGACAGAGCCATCTCTCCTGCTGCTGGAACCTATTTCTGCTGGTGTGAAAAATGGCAGTGCTAGACAATCAATGGTTCCATCCCTTCACCTCACACATAATACCACACCAGTGATATTAAAAGTTGGGGTATAAATACTTTACTCCATTCCTGGGGAGGCCCCCCAGCAGAAGTAATCCACTAGCTCTTCACAGAGACAACCAATTTTTTATTGGCTGACTTACTTTCTTCTCTCACCTCCCATTCCCATATTGGTGGTTCCTTCACCTCCCTTGGATCCTTGTTCAGGGTTTGCTTCTGGGACAACCAGAAGTGCAGGATACAGCCCCTCAGGTTGGGATTTTAGAACTGGGCTGTGTGCTGGCCACACAATAAGGATTCTATTGCAGGTGATTAAGAAAGGGGAGATCTTTTCTTACATGTTCTAACATCACAATTATCCAGACTTTCACTTGTGTGGAACGGGAACAGATACAGGTGGGAAGAGAGGAGTGGCTCAGACTATATCTTAAAAATGTGAGAGTAATGGTCGCGATGGTACCCAAAAGGTTGTTTATTCTTAAAGGAAATTGAAACTCTGAAGAAAGAAAATGGCAGGCCTAGGGCAGTCAATTACCAGCTCAGGACATGACCAGAAAGCTTCTCTGGTAACATTTAAAGAAATTTTTCAGGTGCTGCAGTCACAGGGCAAACTCTACTGAAAACCAGGTCTCTTACATGATTGTGAGAAGGGTGAATTCTTACCCTAGCAATCTCCTTTGACTGGATACCCAGACCGCTGGTACAGAAGAATACTCAAGTTCAGGAATAGGGACATCTGGGGATGTACTATGACTTTGAACTCATATTTCTTTGAACCCTGTAGCATACCAGAGGTAGCTCTGCTTGTAAGTGACACAGAGGCTCGATCTGAGGCATGTCCCTCACGAGACATTTGTCCTCCGCATGATTCGTATTCACCTCCGTACACCAATAATAGAAATAAGTATCAGTATGGCTCTCCTCTGGTGGTGCTTTCCCTAAGAGGGAACAATTCTTCACCAAAGGGACTGCAGGTGGGCATTATGGAATGGATTTATTATACAAGAAAAGAGAACCTACAAGTTGACCGGGTTCTCTGATGAAGCCAGAGGATGCTCCTTCACTGAAGTAATAAAGAATATCCCTGGGAGAGGGGCACCGGCATTTTTGAGAACATCCCTGTTGGCTGTTCTTTAAAGGCCAAGATAGACAGTAGGGGAAGCTGCTACAGAAAGGGCTCCTTACTGTCAATGGAGATGAGAGGATTCCCAAAATTAGTGGCAAAGTGTTAGCACTTAACCATCGGCGGCAAGCTGGATGTAAGTTCTCTAACAATCACTGCAGCCAGAAGGGCAGTCAGGGAACGCTGGTTGCAAGAATCCAGGGAACTATCTAATAGTCGTTGGTGTTCTTAGATGTGGAAAAAAATAGGCACAGTCCACAAGGGCATTGTTTGACCTCTATAAACAAGAAAACAAAAGCAAGAGCACATGAGCAGAAAGCTGATGTCAGTTACTACAAGAGAAAAGGAAGAATCCTTACCCTGTGCCCAGATGTAAGCCGGTTTCAGACCCAGAAAACATCAGTTGAGAGGAAGGATATTGCAGCATAAAACATGTATATTCAGAATGAATTTTCCAATCTTCCTTCTCCAGAAGAACTTATGGCTACTTGAGTGGCAGGAAATAGAAGAAAAGAAAATAGTCACTTCTGGGTATATAGCCAAAGAAAATGAAGTCAGGATCACAAAGACATAGCTACATTCCTATGTTCTTTTCAGCATTATTCACAAGAGCCAAGATATAGAATAATAATAAATGCCCATCAGTGAACGAATAAAGAGAATACATTATTCAGCCTTAAAAAAGAATGAAATTCTGCCATTGTGATAACACAGATGAACTTAGAGAATTTTTGTTAAGTAAAATAAGCCAGATGCAGAAAGACAAATACTGTATGATCTCTTTCATATATGGAATCTAAAATGATCAAATACATAGAAGCAGAGAAGAGAATGGTGGTTACAAGGGGCTTGGGGAAGAGGAAATAGGGGGAAATGGTCGAGTGGTACAAAGTTTTAGTCATGCAAGAGTAAGTCCTGGATCTATAGTAACAATGTGATTGCAGTTCTCAACACCATATCGTATTCTAGTGTATTTATTATATTCTACTGAGATTCACTATGAAGTTAGGTCTTAAGTATTCACATCACACACACAGACACAAAAGTGCTACCTATTTGGGGTGGCAAATAATGTTAAATAATCTGGAATGTGGCATGATATATATGTATATATACATATATTGTGCATAATATATATGTATATCAATCATCAAATTGTACACATTTAATATGTACAATTTTTAATTGTCAAATATACCTCCATTTGAAAAAAGAGGGGCACGTGGGTGGTTCAGTGGGTTAAAGCCTCTGCCTTCAGCTCAGGTCATGATCCCAGGGTCCTGGGATCAAGCCTGGCATCCTGCTCTCTGCTCAGTGGGAAGCCTGCTTCCCCCTCTCTCTCTCTCTGCCTCTCTGCCTACTTGTGATCTCTCTCTCTGTCAAATAAAGAAATAAAATCTTAAAAAAAAAGAAAACAGTGAGTTTTCTCAAAACCTATTGGATAAAGGGTCTGAGCTAACATGACGCCAAGTGTCCCAAAATATGATTACGGTCCCCTTATTACACTGGGGAAATAAGAAGGCAAGTTTTCCAGCATCACCCTCACACTGAGTTCCCGTATTGTATTCTTGTGTTCTTAGGCAAGATTTTAAGTTGGAATCAAAACTGTATCTTGGGTAGAATAGCAGATATTATTGCCACCTTCCGACTTGTAAAAGATGCAGGAGTTGTGACTCCATTATGTCTGCATTGGTCTCTCTGGTCTGGCCACTGAAAAACTCACGTGGAATGTAAATGACAGTGAATGATTGTAAACTTAACCGAGTGGTAGCCCCCGTCACTGCTGCTGTGCTAGATGCGGTCTCTTGCGAGGACGTCCCAATGTGCAAGTTGGGAACCTGACGTTTAACCACTGATTTGGTAGATCAGTTAGTATCAGTCCTTTTTGGAAAAATAGGATCAGTCTGCATTCACTTTGAATACACAGAAATATACATTTATTATCTTCCTTGGGGTCATATTAAACTCCCCTGCCCTCAATCACAATATAGATAAAAAGTTGGGAGAGACATTTAATAGATATTGGTGATTTTTTTCCATTTTTAAAGCCTTTACTTACAAATGTTGGACACCACTATAAATATGAGGAGCTTAAAATCAATCACTCTGTGCAAATCAGGTATATATATCAACAAGAATCTTGAAAAAATAAAAAAAATCATGTTATGCAAATTTTTGCTTATTGTTTAGGCAATTAGGATAAAATTTCCAAAAACACCATCATACACGGATTGAGAAAGTGCAGTACTTAAAACAACTTGGATGAGAATTGAAGATAATGTGCTATTGAAAACTGTGATAGATGACTCAAAAATTGGCTGTAATGATGACAAAAATACTGATGTCAAAATTTAAATAGAAGAATTTGAATAAAATTAACTCAGAAAATGTGACAGTAGAAAACTATCTTTTTATGATAATTCTTTACTTAATATAATATTTCAAATATATATATATACAACTAAATTTAAAGGAAACATAATAGGTAGGTATGTGACTATTTAATCAGGGTGTTGGTTTTTTTTTTAAGTATATATTCAAATTAGCCATGGTGTTTTCTTTCCATTTATCTAGCTGGCTTGGAAATGAAACAGTACCATTTCCCCCAAGAGAGCTGCTCACAGCCAGGATGTCTTATCAGACAAGCTCAAGAGACACTGTACTATATTTGGAACCACTACCCCCATTTGACTTATAAGCCCTGTTCTACTATTTGATTTGGAATAGCAAGAGCTTTCCTTGATCATGATTTCTGTCTTCGATTTCTCTACAAATCACTGTTGCTCTGGGTTTCTTCTGATCAATCTTTTTTCTTCCCAGTCTGCTAGGCACTTCTCTGTATATTTCAAAGCTAATGATAATATGGTTTAATTTTTTCCCCAAGAAGTCCCTCAAATTTATGACTCTCACCTCTGACCAAAAGAAGGCTTGTTTTTTTTCCTACAGAAAATTATTATTCCTTTGATGTTGAACTTTTTTTTAAAGATTTTATTTATTTATTTGACAGACAGAGATCACAAGTAGGCAGAGAGGCAGGCACAGAGAGAAAGAGGAGGAAGCAGGCTCCCTGCTGAGCAGAGAGCCCGATGTGGGGCTCGAGCCCAGGACCCTGAGATTATGATCTGAGCCGAAGGCAGAGGCTTAACCCACTGAACCACTCAGGCATCCAGAAAATTATTATTTCTTAAACCAATTCTCTGTTTGGGGACTTTCCCTCTGTTTCTGAGGTTTTACTATTATAAATTATGTTATAAGAATCCAGTGCATTAATTATTATCTTAACTCCTAATACTCTTTTTCAGAACAGATTCTTGGAAGTAAAATTTCTGGACTTGACAATATGATCAGTATAAGCCCTTGCTATTTATCATCTATTTACACTTTTACTACAGGTTAATATGGTTTTGTAATTTTGTCACCATAGCTATTTTATCTTTCAATTCATAAATTAATAATTGATAATAAATCAAACAATAACAATAGAGTAAACAAATTATCAATTACTTGAAATTACGATAAAGCCAATGTTAATTTTTCTCTTTTTATTTAAAGTACAATCAAGTCTTCCAAAACAAAGGGATTACCAAAATAGTCAAAGAACATCTTCATTCATTCATCCATCCATCAATGGGCACTGAGATTGTTTCCATATCTTGGAAACAATCCATAAACATGGAAACAATTCCATATAAAAGAAATTATAATTATATGACATGATAGAGGTCCTAGATAATGCTGCAACGGCAATAATGTTGCAATATATAAATGGGTCAAATCAACAAGCAGTGCACCTTAAACTTCCATGATGTTATATATCAAATCTATTTCAATAAAGAAAAACAATAATCAAAGAACAGATTCTGGTTGGAATAAGACCCTGACATGACATCAACAAAGTTTTTGAACCTCTACAAATTTCCTTTAAAAAATGTCTGAAGTAACTAGAAGAAGAAGAAAAAGATACCCACAGACACTGTCACCAAAGCTAGTTGCAAAGGCGTCCCTGTGATGCAGAGTAGGAGTGTATGAGGCCGACCACCAATGGCAAGATGCTAGTGCACCCCAGGACACTTAGGAGTTAGGCATCAATAGCAGAGTAAAATAAAATACTTTGGCATAAAGCTAGCAAGAAATATTTAAAACGTATATGAGAAAAACTATAGAGTGCTTTTAAAAGGCACATGAGTGACATGAACAAGGAAATAAACATGCCATCCTATTTCCCCCACACCACAACTGGAGGCAGAAGATCTTAATTTCTGCAAGGACTTAGCCTAGACTTTTTTCAAGGATTACCTAGTTCAAGACTTATTTCGTTTATATGAATGTGTGTGCTTATGTGTGTGTGTGTGTATATTTATATTTATATATATATGGATTGGTATATAATTCATACATACATATATATATGTGTGTGTGGATTGGCAAGGGAATAGCTAATATATGAATTAGTCAAGTAATATAAATAGGTGATACAGAGTAGTAAGGAATACAATATATATAATATATGTATTGGGTGTGTATATGTGTATATAATAGGATATATATATATGGAGACATCTGTGACTATATATTATACATATGAGTGTGTATTCTATTCCTTTGAATTCTAAAATATTTAGTGGCATCATGAATATTGCTGTCCTGCTTTCATTTATGGCTCATAGTTTGATGTCTTTTCTCTTAAACTAGATGATAAAAATATCAAGGGCAAAGGAAGCGTTTGGCGTTACCACTCCCTGCTCCCAACTCCACTTTCACTGCTGCAGACTTAGCCTCGTGCACATATAATCCATACGGTTTCCAGAAATACGTTAAACCTAACAATGCTGTGAGTCATGGAAGAGCAGTATGCCGTTTCTTTGGCTCTATTTTTTAAGTACCAGAAGCAATAGGTGTGTTCTGGAATGGAAAACAGAGGGATTGTAAAAGAAAAATAACGAAGAGGAGAGAGAGGGGGGAACTCCAGTGATCCTTTCTCTTGTAAAATGAGGCCTCATCAGAGATGAATGGGTAATCCTTGCTTGAATCCTTGTGGAGAAGTGGTCATTTTGTATTTTCAAGAGTCTTCTTTCCCCACCGCAGTGTTAAAGTAGTCGAAGCTATTACAGCCTGAGTGGTATTTGTTGATGGAGTCACACGTGAAAGGATGAGAGAAGCTGAAGCAAAGGAGTAATTGTGAATTACAAACCCTGACTTAAAAGCATCTGTGGTAAAAATAAAAGCCATGCACACAGAGCAGAATAGTTTAGGAGGCATTGTGGCGTATGCGAGAGAAGACAGGCCTAGAAGGAACTAGGATTTTATTGTAAATTTGGCTTCCGACTCTTTCTAGATGTCTACAGTTTAGCAAGTTACTTAATCCTTCTCCTTCACATCTGTAAAATGATATTTATGGAGAAATTGTAATGTGTTGGCTGGTCTACGACCATTTTATCACAATCACGATAGCTTTAATTTGTTTGAAATCCTTACTTTGATGAAAAAGCACATAATGTATACAATAAATGATGGCTATTATTATTATAAAACAATTGTTTTATCATTAAAGTTCTAACTTTTAAAAACTTTAAATTAAAAAACAAAACAAGTAAAAAGCTTTAAATTCCAGAAATACCAGACTAGGTATATTCTTTCTCATTATAAGGAAATATAAATAATAATATTGAATAATACTCTAAAACATGCAAAAATAAAGAGGTATTATTAAAAAACAGATATTCTAAAAAAACCAACAATAACATACCTATGGAGAATAAGGTATATATGTTAGGGGCTTATTGTTGATTGAATCTGCTAGAATTACCATAAACATATTTGTATGTATCTGTGTCTCCTGCATATTTTCTTGTGCAGCCATTTACTAAACCCTTTAGATATAAAATTCTTAAAACTAGGTTCATTTATAGCTCATTTGGCTGACATTTTAATGTAATGGTTTAGGTTAATTTAGTAATCTCTCCAGTCAAAGCTATGTTTACAACCTTCAAAGTAAACTTTTTAAAGTATGCTTTTATAATGAGTTGAACACTTCTGCAAAAAGAAAAAAAGAAATAGGGAGCCTGGGTGGGTCAGTGGGTTAAGCCTCTGCCTTCGGCTCAGGTCATGATCTCAGGGTCCTGGGATCGAGTCCCCACATCGGGCTCTCTGCTCAGCAGGGAGCCTGCTTCCCCCCCGCCTCTCTCTGCCTGCCTCTCTGCCTACTTGTGATCTCTCTCTCTCTCTGTCAAATAAATAATTTTTTTTTAAATCTTAAAAAAAAAAAGAAAAGAGAAATAGAATCTTATAGGTTTGAATGGAATTGGAACACTGGACAGGTATCATATGGATGGCTTATAAATTTTATGTCTTCCTCCAATATTGTGTACCTCTTCATTCATCTAAGTATCTCATGACACAGGGTAACACCCCATATTATGAAATGTTACAGTGAAGAGCAAGTTAGATGAAGCCTAAGAAGCATTATAATATTCATATATATTCATATATATGATGAGAAAAGGGGTTTCAAATCCTTTATGTTTCTCTTTACCTCAGTCTGCCATTTACTAATACAAAATAAAAATCAAAGCAGTATGCAGAGCCCAAAAGATAGAAAGAAAAAAAAAAAAAAACAATGTTCTGTAAATGCATTATCTATACATGGCAACAACAATAATCTGATATTTCACTTTAAAATACTTAAAAGTTGTAAGTTACCGCAAAGGTGCCCCTAAGAATATGAAACTTCTGGTAAGTAATCAACAACAGCAGGAAAGAAAAAATTCCTTTGGCAAATATGGCAGAGGATAAATTCAAATTCTTTAACTTTGCAGAATGTCTAAATAATCTCTCTAACCTTGGCATCCCCCTACAGCTTTTCTCCAAAATTCTCACTGTGTTTCATGAATACATCTTTTCTGTTTTATTGTTAGTCTGTACTTCTTTTCTTCACTCCTCTGAAGCTTACCCTTCTCTGATGTGATATTTCCGGAGACTCTTTTCCCTTCCTTTACCATAATTGCAACTCACCATGGTTGCTCCTTTTATTTATTTTTGTAATTAAGCCTTTTATTTTAATGCCAGTAACATACAGTTCCATATTAATTTCAGGAGTACAATATAGTGATTCAACGATTCTATATGCCATTATTCAGTGCTCACTGTGATACATGTAATCTTAATCTTCCTTTTAAAATATAATATGTTATATAACCCTGCAATTGCACTACTGGGTATTTACCCCAAAGATATAGATGTAGTGAAAAGAAGGGCCATATGTACCCCAATGTTCATAACAGCAATGGCTACAGTTGTCAAACTGTGGAAAGAGCCAAGCTACCCTTCAAAAGAAGAATCAATAAAAAAGATATGGTCCATATATACAATGGAATATTAAGCCTCCATCAGAAAAGATGAATACCCAACTTTTGTATCAACATGAATGGAACTGGAGATTATGCTGAGTGAAATAGGTCAAGCAGAGAAAGTCAATTATCATATGGTTTCACTTACTTGTGGAGCATAAGGAATAACACGGAGGACACTGGGAGAAGGAGAGGAGAAGTGAGTTGGGGGAAATTGGAGGGGGAGACAAACCATGAGAGACTGTGGACTCTGAGAAACAAACTGGGGGTTTTGGAGAGGAGGGGGTGTGGGTTGGTTGGGTGAGCCTGGTGGTGGGTATTAAGGATGGCATGTATTGCATGGAACTCTGGGTGTTGTGCATAAAACATGAATCTTGGAACACTGAAAAAATAAAATTTAATTTAAAAAATAAAATACAATATTGTTAAGTTAAATTTGTTACTCATACTTGTATCAAATGCCCTTTCTTTCTGTTTCCTTGCATGGTACAATATTTGTTTTTATTTATTTTTATTTTTTATTTTTTAAATACTTATTTATTTATCTTAGAGAGAGAGAGAGAGAGAGAGAGTGTGCAGGAGGTGGGGGAGGGGAAGAGAGAGAGAACTTCAAGCAGACTCCCAGCTGAGCACAGAGCCCAGCCCAGGGTTTGATCCCATGACTCTGAGATCAGGACCTAAGCCAAAACCAAGTGTCAGAATCTCAAATAACTGAGCCACCCAGGTGCCCCTACAATATTTATCTTTGGAAGATTTATTTTATGGGTTGGAACATCAGCTGTGGTTTGTCTTGTTGGTCATTATTTTTTAAGACATATTTCTATCCCTGGTCACCACACTATGTTACATTGTTCTTTGAGATAAGGGCAATCTCTCATTTTCTCTACAGTCTATAGCACATGTTCTCAGAGCTAACAGATTTTAAACACATATTTGTGTACATATTTGTTGATTACTAATTATGTAAGTTTCAGTCATTGATAAAAATGGTCAGAAGGAAAGTGTTAATTGGACAGGTTCGGGGTTGTGTTTTGTTCTGTTTTTATAGAAGCTATTATAGCTTTACAGAGTATACTTAAATACAGAAAAAGTATATCATATTGCAGAAAAATTTTAAAAAGCATGGAGCCTATGAAGTATCCCTTCTTGCCCTCTGTGTACATCAAAGGGTTTTATTGTTTCCAGTCTTTAAATATCATGTGCTTACTTCTACTCCAACTTTTTCTAAAATACACTTGTAATTGTAGCTCTGAAGGATTAATCAAGAGAATAATATGTCAACATCCCTTACACTCTAATAGAGCAAGGGAAAAGGGAATATAAAGCAATAATGAGCTGAAATATCTTAATTTGACATTTTTCAAAAGCCTACACTGTGCTAAAAAGTGCAAGAAATATTCCCTGATTTGAAGGAAGTTATCAGTGGCAATACAAACTAGAATAGGGTAAATGAACAATAAGTGGTATAGAAAGAAAGAATTAAGGCGAGATGGAGGAGAGAATATGACGAAAGAACATTCTTTGGCTTAAGCGAAGCCTCAATAAAAGGTCAAACGTGGTTCCCAGTTGTCAAGGTCTAATGGGATCCTTATGTTTTGATAAATATGTAAACTCAACCTTTGTAATAATTAAAGAGATACATGGTTATAGTCATATCTGGGGGGAGGGGCAAAAGAAATATTTGAACGGATTGGCCAGAGGGGAGTACAAATCACTGCCTGCAAGAGAGAGAAGGCATGGTATAATAGGAGGCTGGGCACTTGTTTAGTGTATAAAGAAGGTTATAAATATTTGTCTTCATAAGAAAATAGCAGCAAATTCCCAGGATTTCTCCCAAAAGGCATATTCTGGTAAGACTGTTTGCCGTAAATGGGGCTTTGTCTTAGGACTGACTGAGAATAAGCAATGAAGGCAGTGAACTGTCTGCCTCCCATCGCATCTTGGCATACCCGAGCAGGTATGGCGCTGAGGATAGGTTTAGACTCAGGCACTGCTATACTGTAACGGTGATTAAACTATCACAGCTGGCTTCCTAATGACTTTAATCTTGTTAAAGTCCTTTAAGTGTGCCAGCCAAAAATGTCATTCTTTGAAAGCTTGTTATCAATAGAACTGAGCTGAGAATCACTGGTTTATATTAATAGAAGTCAGGGTGGAGGGAATTCCAGGTGGGGGCAGTGCCCTGAGCAAAGGCACAGGTTTTTGTTAATGCTGCCAAACTCGCAGACCAGAAGATTCTTTTGAGGGTTAAATTCTACAGGTTCTTTGTAAGATCAGACATGCACAACGAAATTAGATTTTAAAAAAATATTTTCTAAGGTAAAAGAAGAATCTTAATTGTAATTGTTCATAAATACATCTGTGTGTAATTATGAGAAAATTCCCTCCCAATGAATAATATGATCAAATATTATGTATATTTATTTTAGGTTGTACACATGCCATCTATACATCCTTTTTCCATGGGAATAAAATAAAGGTCAAGATCTTAAACCTCTAGTACCAAGAGGTATATTGTAGCAAGACCGAAGTGATACCAAACCAGAAACAGTTTATATCAGTGTGTTTTAACCTATTCTAGGAAATAAGTGAGGAGAATGGGAGGAGCAAGGAGAAAATTTGGAATTAGCAAATTCAACAGCAGAGTCAAGTAGAACATATCAGTGAGGATTTGACTATTAAAGCTGCATCTAGGTATTACCTGGACAGGTAGGGGTGGTATTAATAAATCCATGCATTCTGGGTTTCTCGGCTGCCACGAATCTTTTTATCTTGTTCTTCTCCAACAACCATCTAATTCTTATATTCTGGACATGACATGAAGTTTTACTGACCATGATGAGCAACAATAAAATACAAACTTTCCCTATGAATCTGAGACTTTTTTCCCAAGTCCTTTTCCTCTCATTAACTGCCCCATCATGGGTAATTTGTCTTTATCTCATCAACTCAAAGTTCACATCCTCAGTGTGACACCTGACTAGGTCACGATCTCTTGAAAAATAAAATCTAACATTCCATTCTTTCCTTTGCATTATCTGCTATAGTTTCAGTTATATTTTGGGTAACTATTTGACTAATGTCTTTCTATGGCTTTAATTTATATGCTCCTTGAGTGTAGGAAAGATGATTTTTTTGTTTACATCTCATGTAACACCCAACACAGAGCGAGGCATATAGTATATATACAAATACTTTTGAGCCAAAGAATAAATGAGCAAGCAAAATTACATGAGAAACATTTGGGCTTTTTTTTTAACTCATGTATAATTAACATATTAATTTCAAGTGCATGACACAGTCTATACATTTCAGTGTTTGTCAGCATAAGTGTACCCTTAATCCCCTTTTTCTATTTCCCCATCCTCCCATCCTCCTCCCCTCTGGTCCCTAGGTTTTGAAAAATGTCTAAACTTTTCAAATGATCAAGTATTAAACAAAATTGGAAATATAAATCTCTCATAATTAGGATGGGAGTAGAGAATGTCATTAAAGGTATCTGATTCCCAGATTACTTTCACTTTTATTTAAATAGTGTCTTTGAGCCAGATGTGATTTCAGCCTTATTTAAATAAAAGTGAGAGCAGTCGAGATGGCGGAGGAGTATCAGGCTGAGATGACATCAGGTCGCAGGAGTTCAGTTAGATTGTTATCAAACCATTCTGAACACCTGCAAATCCAACAGGAGATCGAAGAGAAGAAGAACAGCAATTCTAGAAACAGAAAATTGATCACTTCCTGAAAGGTAGGACGTGTGAAAAAGTGAATCCAAAGTTACGGGAAGATAGACTGCGGGGGGAGGGACCCACTCCCGGCAAGTGGTGGAGCAATGGAGCACAAAATCAGGACTTTTAGAAGTCTGCTTCAGTGAGGAACATCGCTCCAAGGCTAAGTGGAGGTGGAGCCCTCACGGGGACAGTGTGGTCTCAGACCCCGTGGGGTCACAGAAGGATCGCTGGTGTCTGAGGGTAGCACAGCCCGCAGGTATCAGAGGAGGGAAGCTGGCTACAGAGACGGAGCCAAGGAGTGAGCTCTCAGCTCGGGGTTACCTTAAACTGTGATCCACAGCACATTCTAGCCACTGCTCTTTGAGCAGGAACCCCACAAGTGGCAGATCCGGGGAGACCCACCTTCAACCGTGGGAAGAGCAGAATGGCAGGATCTGCTGGGTTTGGAGACTCCAGCAGGGCTGTGTGCCAGAGTCAGAAACGCATGGTCACAGGCCGGGTGAACTCGGAGCGCAGCCAGAGACCAGGGAGACGGGAGTGATTGAGCACTTTTCCCCAAGGGCACACTGAGGAGTGGGGCCCTGAGCTCTTGGCTCCTCCAGGGTGGAGATTGGGAGGCTGCCTTTTTCATTCCCGTCCTCCGGAACTCTATGGAAAGAGCTCAGGGAACAAAAAATCCCTAGAGTGAACCCGAGCGGATTTCTTAGACCCACCCCTGGCAAGGCCGGCATAATTCCGCCTCTGGTAGAGACACTTGAGAATCACTGCAACAGGCCCCTCCCCCAGAAGATCAGCAAGAACATCCAGCCAAGACCAACCTCACTGATCAAGGAAAAGAGCTGAATTCCAGAGGAGGAGAAAGCAAAGCATGGAATTAATGGCTTTCTCCCCATGATTCTTCAGTCTTGCAAAATTAAATTTTTTCAATTTTATTTTTTTCTTACTCTAATTTTTTTAACTTTTAATCTTTCCTCTTTTAATGTTTTTAACTAGTATATCTTAACAATACCTTTCATAAAAAATCCTTTTAAACCTTCATTATTACACTCATATTTTATCCTTCACTGTATCTAACTCTATTTTTTGTATACATACAGAGTTTTATCTTCTAAAAAATTTTGGGATACAACTTCTTCTAACAGATCAAATGTACCCTAAAACTAGCATAAGGCTCTGTTCTAGTCTTCAGCCTGGGAAAATTCTCTCCACTTTCTTTTTCTTTCTTTTCCCAACCAATTTATCTTATCAACTCCTTTTTTATAATTTTTTAAAAAATTATCATCTTTACAGTCATATTCCATCCCTTTACAAGTTTACCCTTATTTTTGTATATATGTAAGTTTTTCTTTCTTTAAAATTTTGGGAGGTAGTTTCTTCTAAGAGACCAGAATACACCTAAAATCAAGTAGGTGGCTGTGTTATATTCACCAGTCATATATATATATATATATATATATATATATATTTTTTTTTTTAATTTTTGTTTTGAACTTCTTTTTAACCCCTAACTTCTCCCTCCAATTTGGGGTCTCTTCTGATTTTATTAATGCATATTTTTCTGGGGTCTTTGCCATCATTTTGTATTTTATTTTCTCATTTATATATCTGTATCTGGATAAAATGACAAGGCAGATAAACTCACCACAAAAAAAAAGAACAAGAGGTATTACCTAAGGCTAGGGACCTAATCAATATGGATATTGGTAATATGTCAGATCCAGAGTTCAGAATGACGATTCTCAAGGTGCTAGCTGGGCTCAGAAAAGTCATGGAAGATAATAGAGAGATGCTATCTGGAAATACAAGCCCTTTCTAGAGAAATAAAAGAACTAAAACAAACCAAGCTTAAATAAAAAAGGTATTAATGAGATACAATAAAAAATGGAGGCTCTAGGATAAATGAGGATAAATGAGGCAGAAGAGAGAATTAGTGATATAGAAGACTAAAATATGGAGAATAAAGAAGCTGAGCAAAAAAGAGACAAGCAACTACTGGACCACAAGGGGAAAATTCAAGCAATAAGTATTACCATAAGACAAAACAATATTAGAATAATTGGGATTCCAGAAGAAGAAGAAAGAGAGAGGGGAGTAAAAGGAATATTGGAGTGAATTACTGTAGAGAATTTCCCTAATATGGCAAAGGGAACTAGCATCAAAATCCAGGAGGTGCAGAGAATCCCCCTCAAAATCAGTAAGAATAGGACCACACTCCATCATCTAATAGTAAAACTTACAAGTCTTAGTGACAAAGAGAAAGCAGTCTGGGACAAGAAGTCTGTAACATACAATGGTAAAAATACCAGATTGGCAGAAGACTTATCCACAGAGACCTGGCAGGCCAGAAAGAACTGGCATGGTATATTCAGAGCACTAAATGAGAAAAACATGTAGCCAAGAATACTATATCCAGCTAGGCTATCATTGAAAATAGAAGGAGAGATAAAAAGTTTCCAGGACAAACAAAAACTAAAATAATTTGTAAACACCAAGCCAGCCCTACAGGAAGTATCGAAAGGGGTCCTCAAAGCAAAGAGAGAGCCTAAAAGTAGTAGAGCAGAAAGGAACAGAGACAATATACAGTAACAGTCACCTTACAGGCAATACAATGGCACTAAATTCATAGCTCTCAATAGTTACCCTGAATGTAAATGGGCTAAATGCCCCAACCAAAAGACACAGGGTATCAGAAGGGATTACAAAAACAAAACCCATCAATATGCTGTCTACAAGAAACTCATTTTAGACCCAAAGACACCTCCAGATTTAAAGTGAGAGGGTGGAAAACAATTTACCATGCTAATGGACATCAAAAGAAAGCTGGGCTGGCAATCCTTATACCAAATAAATTAGATTTTATGCCAAAGACTATAATAAGAGATAAGGAAGGACATTATATCATACTCAAAGGATCTATGCAAAAAGAAGATCTAACAATTTTAAATACCTATGCCCCTAATATGGGAGCAGCCAACTATATAAACCACTTAATAACAAAATCAAAGAAACACATCAACAAGAATACAATAATAGTAGGGGACTTTAACACCCCCCTCACTGAGATGGACAGATCATCCAAGCAAAAGATCAACAAGGTAATAAAGGTCTTAAATGACACAATGGACCAGATGGACATCACAGATATATTCAGAATATTCCATCCCAAAGCAACATAATATACATTCTTTTCTAGTGCACATGGAACATTCTCCAGAATAGATCACATCCTGGGTCACAAATCAGGTCTCAACCAGTACCAAAAGATTGGGATCATTCCCTGCCTATTTTCAGACCACAGCGTTCTGAAGCTAGAACTCAATCACAAGAGGAAAGTTGGAAAGAACCCAAATACATGGATGCTAAAGAGCCTCCTACTATAGAATGCATGGGTCAGCCAGGAAATTAAAGAAGAATTGAAAAAAAATGATGGAAATAAATGATAATGAAAACACAATTATTCAATATCTGTGGGATATAGCAAAGGCAGTCCTGAGAGGAAAATATATAGCAGTACAAGCCTTTCTCAAGAAACAAGAAAGGTCTCAAGTACACAACCTAACCCTACACCTAAAGGAGCTGGAGAAAGAACAGTAAAGAAAGCCTAAACCCAGCAGGAGAAGAGAAATCAGAAAGATCAGAGCAGAAATTAATGAAATAGAAACCAAAAGAACAGTAGAATAGATCAATGAAACTAGGAGCTGGTTCTTTGAAAGAATTAATAAGACTGATAAACCCCTGGCCAGACTTAACAAAAAGAAAAGAGAAAGGACCCAAATCAATAAAACCATGAATGAAAGAGGAGAGATCACAACCAACACCAAAGAAATACAAACAATTATAAGAACATTTTTTTTAAGATTTATTTATTTGACAGATAGAGATTACAAGTAGGCAGAGAGGCAGGCAGAGAGAGAGAGAGAGAGGAGGAAGCAGGCTCCCCGCTAAGCAGAGAGCCAGATGCGGGGCTCAATCCCAGGACCCTGGGATCATGACCTGAGCTGAAGGCAGAGGCTTTAACCCGCTGAGCCACCCAGGCGCCCCACAATTATAAGAACATATTATGAGCAACTATACGCCAGCAAATTTGACAATCTGGAAGAAATGAATGCATTCCTAGAGACGTATAAACTACCAAAACTGAACCAAGAAGAAATAGAAAACCTGAACAGACCCATTACCAGTAAGGAGATTGAAGCACTCATCAAAAATCTCCCAACATACAAGATCCCAGGGCCAGAAGGCTTCCCAGGGGAATTCTATGAAGCATTTAAAGAAGAATGAATTCTTATTCTCCTGAAAATATTCCAAAAAAATAGAAATGAAAGGGAAACTTCCAAACTCATTTTATGAGGCCAGCATTACTTCGATCCCAAAATCTGATGAGGATCCCATCAAAAAGGGGAATTATAGACCGATATCCTTGATGAACACAGATGCGAAAATTCTCACCAAAATAGCAGTCAATAGGATCCAACAGTACATTAAAAGGATTATTCACAGGACCAAGTGGAATTTATTCCAGGGCTACAAGGTTGGTTCAACATCTGCAAATCAATATATGTGATACAATACATTAATAAAAGAAAGAACAAGAACCATATGATACTCTCAACAGAGCTGAAAAAGCATTTGACAAAGTATAGCATCCTTTCCTGATCAAAACTCTTCAAAGTGTAGGGATAGAGGATACATACCTCCATATCATCAAAGCCATCTATGAAAAACCCACCGCAAATATCATTCTAAATGGAGAAAAACTGAGAGCTTTTCCACTAAGGTCAAGAACAGGGCAGGGATGTCCATTATCACCACTGCTATTCAACATAGTACTAGAAGTCCTAGCCTCAGCAATCAGACAACAAAAAGAAATAAAAGGCATCCAAATCAGCAAAGAAGAAGTCAAACTTTCACTCTTTGCAGATTATATGATACTTTATGTGGAAAGCCCAAAGACTCCACTCCAAATCTGGTAGAACTTGTACAGGAATTCATTAAAGTGTCAGGATATAAAATCAATGCACAGAAATCAGTTGCATTTCAAAACACAACAGCAAGACAGAAGAAAGAGAAATTAAGGAGTTGATCCCATTTACAATTGCACCCAAAACCATAAGATATCTAGGAATAAACGTAATGAAAGAGGCAAAGAATCTGTACTCAGAAAACTATAAAGTACTCATGAAAGAAATGAGAAAGACACAAAGAAATGGAAAAATGTTCCATGCTCATGGACTGGAAGAACAAATATTGTGAAAATGTCTATGCTACCTAAAGCAATCTACACATTTAATGCAATCCCTATCAAAATACCATCCATTTTTTTTCAAAGAAATGGAACAAATAATCCTAAAATTTATATGGAACCAGAACATCCCCCAAATAGGCAGAGGAATGTTGAAAAAGAAAGCCAAAGTTGGTGGCATCACAATTCCAGACTTCAAACTCTATTACAAAGCTGTCATCATCAAGGCAGTATGTTATTGGCACAAAAACAGACACATAGATCAATGGAACAGAATAGAGAGCCCAGAAATAGACCTTCAACTCTATGGTCAACTAATCTTCGACAAAGCAGGAAAGAATGTCCAATGGAAAAAAGACAGCATCTTCAATAAATGATGCTGGGGAAATTGGACAGCCACAAGCAGAAAAATGAAATTGGATCACTTCCTTACACCACACATGAAAATAGACTCAAAACGGATGAAGGACCTCAATGTGAGAAAGGAATCCATCAAAATCCTTAAGGAGAATGCAGGCAGCAACCTCTTCGACCTCAGCCACAGCAACATCTTCCTAGGAACATCACCAAAGGCAAGGGAAGCAAGGGCAAAAATGAACTATTGGGATTTCATCAAGATCAAAAGATTTTGCACAGCAAAGGAAACAGTTAACAAAAGCAAAAGACAACTGACAGAATGGGAGAAGATATTTGCAAATGACATATCAGATAAAGGGCTAGTGTCCAAAATCTATAAGGAACTTAGAAAACTCAACACCCAAAGAACAAACAATCCAATCAAGAAATGGGCAGAGGACATGGACAGACATTTCTGCAAAGAAGACATCCAGATGGCCAACAGACACATGAAAAAGTGCTTCATATCACTCAGCATCAGGGAAATACAAATCAAAACCACAATGAGATATCACCTCACACCAGTCAGAATGGCTAAAATTAACAAGTCAGGAAATGACAGATGCTGGCGAGGTTGCGGAGAAAGGCGAACCCTCCTACACTATTGGTGGGAATGCAAGCTGGTGCAACCACTCTGGAAAACAGCATGGAGGTTCCTCAAAGTGTTGAAAATAGAACTACCCTTTGAAACAGCAATTGCACTACTGGGTATTTACCCTAAAGATACAAAGGTAGTGATCCAAAGGGGCACATGCACCCGAATGTTTATAGCAGCAATGTCCACAATAGCCAAACTGTGGAAAGAACCTAGATGTCCATCAACAGATGAATGGATAAAGAAGATGTGGTATATATACACAATGGAATAGACATTTGTGCCAAGACATCCAGATGGCCAAAATACACATGAAAAACTGTTCCACATCACTTGGCATCAAGGAAAAACAAATCAAAACCACAATGAGATACCACCTCACATGAGTCAGAATGGCTAAAATTAACAAGTCAGCAAATGACAGATGTTGATGAAGATGCAGAGGAAGGGGAACCCTCCTATACTGTTGATGGGAATGCAAGCTGATGCAGCCACTCTGGCAAATAGCATGGGGGTTCCTCAAAAAGTTGAAAATACAGCTACCCTATGATTCTGCAATCGCAGTACTGGGTATTTACCCTAAAGATACGAATGTAGTGATCTGAAGGGGCACATCACCCGAAAGTTTATAGCAGCAATGTCCACAATAGTCAAACTATGGAAAGAACCTAGATGTCCATTAACAGATGAATGCATAAAGAATGCATATATATATATATATATATATATATATATATATATATATAAACACTATGCAACCATCAAAAGAAATGAAATCTTGCCATTTGCAATGACGTGGATGGAACTAGAGGGTATTATGCTTAGCAAAATAAGTCAATCAGAGAAAGACAATATCATATGATCTCCCTGATATGAAGAATTTGAGAGGCAATGTCGGGGGTTTGGGTGGTAGGGAAGGAAAAAAATGAAACAAGGTGGGATCAGGAGGGAGACAAACCATCAGAGACTCTTAATCTCACAAAAGAAACTGAGGGTTTCCAGGAGGAGGGGGTATGGAGAGGGCGGTTGGGTTATGGACATTGGGGGAGGTATGTGCTATGGTGAGTTCTGTGAAGTGTGTAAGCCTGACAATTCACAGACCTGTACCCCTGGGGTTAATAATACATTATATGTTAATAAAAAATTAAATTTTTTTAAAAAAGTGATACTTCATATTATGTGTGTGGTTTCAAAATAAAACATTTACCATATACTCAAGACTTTAAAAATAGGAATTTGGAATAAGAGAAAATGATAATGATTATTAACATAATTTGAAAATTTTATGTCTAGATTTCAGGTAATGGAAATAAAAGAACATTACCAAAGGAGATAGGAAGGAAGTATTCAAATAGTTGAAAGAAGAACACAGAAAATGTGCAACATCACAGATCAAAGAGGAAAACCCTGAAGTCTGATTAACTGCACAAAACAGGAAAGGAGCGTTTATTGAGGACATGCTACATACTGAACACTTTGCTATCCCTTTTCATATGCCTTCTCTATTATGATCTACACAAGAACAGTAAACCTTGTATTACCTTTTTGACTTTTTCCATAAGAGGAATCCCCTTCTCAGAAAATTTAAACAATGTGCTTCTGTTATAAAGCAAGTAGACTATGAAACTGAAGCTCAAACTCAGGTTCAGTTGGGGCTCAGTATTGTGTTCAGTTCACAGTATCACTTTTTGAAGATTTTATAGTTTGATAAAATTTCAAAATTTTTGATAACATTCTTATCAACTCCTATAACACAGTATTTCCAGAAAAGGATATACTACTGCTGTGTCTTTGGGAACCCAAAGGAAAATGGGTACATCAATGTAAGGAAATTAAGTTTATGGGAACTTGGAAAGGAAAGGTGCCATGGGTAGATCCTTTTGTGTTGGGAAAGTTCAGGGGAATGAGCAACCCCAGCAAGATCTCCTTCATGAATATGTTATTGACCTTGATTCAACCTTCTTTATTAACGTGATATAATAATTTATACAGAAAAGGGAAGTTCTTGGGGTGCCTGGGTGGCTCAGTCAGTTAAGCACCTCACAAAGTCAGCTCAAGTTTTGATCTCAGGGTCTTGGGATCCAGGTCAGGCTCTGCACGCATCTGGGAATCTGCTTGAGATTCTCTCTCCCTCTTCCTCTGCCTCTCCCCCAACTCACTCACAGGCCCTCTCTCTCTCAAATAAATAAGTCTTTAAAAGAAAGGGGAAGTTCTCATCTAGTAAATGGTATCTAGTAAATAGTATCTTGATGGTCTAGATTACAATATTAAACGTTAAGGTGTCATTGATTTATGCCACAGGGGTGCTTGGAGAATTGGGGTTAGTTATATGATAAACAGTGTATGTTATAGAGATTCCCCTCCCCCCCCAAATCGAAGTGGATCTCTTTGTGAACAAAGAAGAAAGGGAACACTTTGGGATGTTGTCTAGTGGTTTCTGTCTTCTCCTGGACAGATTGTTTTAGCTATACTCAATGTGTGCTGGTATCACTTGAATCATTAGTCAAGACCGGGGCTAGGTAATAGCTTGATTCCTGGGAATCTGCTCCAATGATTAACCTATTGAGCTACAGAGAAATCAAGAGAAACATGGGTAGGGGAGAGAATACTGGCAAGAGGGATGTGGCAAAGGAAATATCATAGTAGCGCTTCTTCTCGTTGTCAGCTACGTACATGCAAGTAAGCACCTGTACAACATTCAATGTATTTACAGGAAATTCATTCGGGTGACCTTTCTCTATATGCATCTCTTACACAGCAATGTTTACCTCTGTCTATATGTGTGAGCCTCTTAAGCTGGACTAAATCACTGGGTGGGAGATTGAGTTATTATCTTAAAATTATTTGTTAAATGTGCATATACAAAGCCTTCCGGTGACTTCCAGAAATAACTCATGTGCTATCAATCTGTAATTGTGGTATCAAAAATGATTTTTAGAAATAATATCTTCATATAGGCCATATTTCTTAATACATGATTTTAAGCCCTTGAAGGTATAACTTAAAAAAAAATTCAGGATCAGTTTGCTTAATGATTAAATAACTAACCTTTCTATGAGAGAAAATGTCATTTCAGCAGTATGAAACAGATGCACTTCCAAATTTCCTACATAGTAAACAAGCATATCCATGGCAGGCACATTGCCAAATTCTGGCCACAGCAATGTGATTTTTGACCTTAAGTGGTTTATAGAAAAGTGAACTCAATTTACTCACTGCTAACTAGTCTCTCTTCATTGTTTCAAACCATTAATCAATTTTAAATTTAAAATCCCTGTATACTCATTTCCTTTTCCTACTGCTCCCCAGCTATGCATTATGTATCACTGTTGTCACCTGAAAAACACCTGAATGGCAGAACACTGTTCCCAATTCAGAGCTTGTGCCTTTGTGGTTTATTATTCAGGGCTAATATTTAAAACAACTGTTATTTTGTATAGTACTTGAATACATGAAACATCTCTCCTGATGGACAGGGAGATGGACAATTCTCTGACTATCTATTTAACTGCTGCAAGAGAATGATTCCAGGGCCCTTAGAAGTGAATCTGGCACATGTCACATAGCCTGTGTATCATAGGAGAGTATCTTCAGTGGCTGCTCTAAATTTAGTGAAATACCCACCCAGAAACTTCACAGGATAACAATAAACAAGATAAAATATTTCAGGTTCTGACAATAATCCTAATTCCACTGGTACTTTTTAATATTTATTATGGCTGATTATTTTGTAGAGTTTTAACGCCTACCTACAAAAGATCTTAAAAATACATATCTTTGCTGTTACATTTTAAAAGAAGATTGAGGTACAGACAGATAAATAAACTATTTAAAATGAAGATTACTCTTATAAAATGGATTCATACTGGTTCAGAACGTCTTTTGTTGCAAGCAGAGATAGCAAATTATAATGTATTCTAATTTGTGTATAGGAAATGTAGGAGACATTGGTCTGTAACAGCTTATCCTCAGGTCAGTTGTCATTTTTTGCACAGAGTATAGTTAATCCTATCAACTAGATCGTCATTACAGGGATGCTAAAACTTTTATGAGCCTGAGATGGAATTCTGCTTGTGTAACATTTGTGATCACAGCAAACTGATTACAGTGTCTTCACAAATCCCTGGACTCATTAATCTCAGAATCTGAGAGATTTGAGGGAACCAGTCCAACTTCTCATCTATGGAAAGAATCCTTTCTGTAATAATCCAAACCAATGTCACTCAGCTCCCACTTTAGTCTTCTCAGGTCAAAAAATCACCAAGTCCCAAGGAAATTTTATTAATTAGTGGGACAATTCTAGTGAGTAAAGAACACTGGTTCTTGTTAGTGTTAATGAATTTGTATCCTAGTAATTTTGTCATTTGAATGGTTCTAGGTCATTGGGTAACAACACCTGAATCTAACTTCTCCATTCCTAAGAGACACGATACATCTCAGCTGCCTCCTTCAGTCTCTCTCCCTTTCCTTCCCTCTCTCCTTCTTCCTATTTCTTGTTCTCTTTAGAACCTTATTTAATAGTCATCCTGGTCTCAATGCTCACAGAAGACCCAATTCACTGGCTGAGAAAACCACCAATTAACTGGCTTTTAGATTTACAAATACTTTGAAAACCAGGAGTTGATGGCTATATATGTCTTTTACAAAACCATGTTTCAATTCTGCTCCCGTCTTTATTTTAACAATAAAATATGATGATTAGCTAAATATTTTTATTACTACTTTAAAAAAGAATATTGGGATTATAGGAAAAAGGCCTATGGACAGAACAATGTACTGAATGATCTGATACTCATTCACAACTGTGTCATTCATGACAAATCTATTGATCTATGGATAATCAAGTCTTATTAATTCATGAAAATTTTCAAATGTTAACAGTTAACAAATTATCTACTTTTAAAATATTTTATTTATTTATTTGACAGAGAGAGAGATCACAAGTAGGCAGAGAGGCAGGCAGAGAGAGGGGTAAAGCAGACTCCGCACTAAGCAGGGAGCCCGATGCGGCGGGGCTCGATCCCAGGACCCTGGGACCATGACCAGAGCTGAAGGCAGAGGCTTAACCCACTGAGCCACCCAGGTGCCCCCAAATTACCTATTTTTTGAGTGCCTTCTATATTCCAAGCATTTTTCAGATGGTGGGGACATAAAAGTGAGCAAGAAATCCTGGAGTCTAGCAGGGGTGGTTAAAATCAAACAAACAATGACAAAACGTATAAATGAAATGTGAGAGATTAGCGGTCGCATGGAAGGCAGGGCCATCTGACCAGGTCTTCGGAAGATGGGACTCTTCCAACTGAGATCTTTAAAACTAATGGAACCTAAAGAGTGGATGTGTTAACAAACTGAATTGAAAGAGGAGACAAGCTTTGGCAGGAGAAAAAAGTCTGTGTGAAGACTGATGATAATATATTGTGTTAGATAAACACAACAAAGTTCCTTGGGGCTCGTACACAGGAGAGGATGCTGGAAATACTGGAGGGACAGGGAAGGGGTCCAGGTGAGAGGGGCATATACTCCAAGTTAGAGAATATAGACTTTACAGCTCATGGTGGTATATATACTCCATGTACTCGACATACTAGGCATTTTTAAACATTTAATCGTTGGTAAAATTCATATGTAAAATAAGAAATCTTTCCTTTGAATTGTATTAAATTGTGAATGGAATCAGCATTATGTGATAGCTTCATTGATTGTTATATGTCTTCAGCTGTGAATGCCTTATTCACGTTCCTTGTCCATTCAGCCATTGCATTGCTCCCTGTTTTCTTGTTGATTTTTATGAAAGAGAGATTAAGGGATATCAATTGTTCTTAAGAGGTTTTCTATCCAGTTATTTCTTTTCTTATTTTGTTAATTTTTTAAAAACTGCTGACTAAAAATTTTAGAATTATATGAGTGCATTTATGGCTTAATAGATTTTTAATATGCATATACAGTAGGATATAATACATATATATAACTATATATGCATAATTAAAAGGTATTAGGCCATAAATGTACTTGTATAATTTTAAATACATAATTACATTAGATATAGATATATGGATAATCACTGTAGCTATCAGGTGGACAAATGAGTGGAGGACAGCAAAATTGAAAGCAAAAAAACTAATTGGGCATTTGTTGTAGTCATCTGTAGGTTAATGGAACGGATGATTCACAGCAGAAAGAACTGGAATGATTATTAAGGGTAGTAGTTAAACTACAAGTAGAAACTTCACTAAGCCCATATTTTGGTGAGAAAGCACATGAATAACAACTAGCATTCTCTCTTTCACTGGGCATAGTTATCAAATGTCACTAATGCCAATAGCCTTCATAAGGAAGGAGAAGGAAATAAACTTTGCTGAGTCATTATGTGACCAGAAGTGTGTATCTTCATGCATTTACTTGGTAGAAAAAGCCTGAGCAATTGAGACTATTTCACTGTATTTTACAGAAGAAAAAACTGAAGTTCACAAAAGTTAATAAGTTAACTAATAAGTTACTACTACTACTACTACTAATAATAATAAGCAACTAATAATAACTAATAATAATAAGTTAACTAAGTTAATTAATAAGTCTTTCAAAGTCACCAAAGGTGAAGAAATAACTAAGGTTGATCAGGTTCCAACTCTAAAATTGATTCCAACATGTAACTGGATAAAAGAAAGCCAGTTGATCCTTTGAATCGTTGTTGACTGGAAAAATTAAGATTCAGAAATCCAACAGGGAAGCTCAAGGTCAAAAGCATTATCTAAACATAAATTTCCAAGGAAGAATTCTCTGGGGGTTAGAAAGTTAGAGCTCTAGCAAGCAGCCCAGGGTTTGCAATAATCCCTGTGAGGGGTAAATCAAACAAAAGAGAACAATGACCAAGTACATCAATGAGAGAATTGCGACCCTGAGATGTGGAATTAAAACCATAAGCAAAAGGAGTGCTGTGAATTTTTAATGGAAGAAGATGTGATGGTTTGAGAAATTAAATATGTCATGAAAACCAACCAAAGAAATACAACGCCGCACAGATCATATGTGACGTCGAAGCTTTGCTGGGTGTAAACAGGTTCACACCTATAAAAATACCCTAGTGACGCGCTGAAATTTGTGACCAGAATCACTTCTTTGAGTTATAGCATGGCTAGTTTGCAAATAAGTCATCTTGGAGGGATGATGTATTTACCGACTTCTAACGACCAGCATAGCTTAGTTTGTCAAAACTAAACCGAACCCAAACTTCCTTGTCTGATGAGGAAGAAATGAAACATCATTCTTCAGAGATGGTTTTCAGATTTATGTGGGAAAAGGATCACAAAGAATGATGAGCCAATCGTCCTTTAAGTCTAGGTCCCAAGAACCAGTTGCGTACATAGTATCTTCAGTAATTTCTAGGGAATATGCCAGTTACTTATACCACACGACAGTCAACCAAACAGGTCAGGGAATGTTCCCTGTAAATATCCTTCTACTTAAGAAAGTGATCCTTAGCAAAGAGCTTGGCTCATATATTGTTCATTATGTTTCATATTTCAAATTGTTGTTACACTGAGAACTAATTGAATAACTTGTCAGACTCTAAAAGCAATAAGCAAGAAGGAGTACATACAAACAAGCAAGAAACCCAGGAGATCGCTCTGTGATTCATATGAATAATCTAATTTATTAGTTCCAAGCTATTAGGGTATTCTAGGCTCTATGGAAAAATAAAGAATTTTCAAGTTGGTTAGGGTTATTCAATATATGACCCTACACAGCAACGGTCCATGGACATCATATACACCAGTCCATAGTTTATCACTGTATTACCAAGGGACAAATATTTACTAATCCTTGCATAGACTTCAAATTAACATACTGGCCTAGGGCTTGTGATTAATGAGAACTGATCTGAAAAACGCTGCCATGGATAATTAATATTGAAAAGTACGATCCACCAAATTAATAATGCATTTCTGCCAACCACTAATAATCATTTACACCAGATGTAGCTTCTCTGTAATAACAAACTGAGGAAATGTTCTAAGCTTCTGAAGGGGTTTGTTTGCTAGAACTTAAAACATTAAATAGTCACTTGTTTAAATAAATGTAGATTAACCATTTCTGAATCTCCTACCTGCAATTTTAAGTGTGTTCTTTAGAAAATAATCTAGATTCCATAAAAATTATGTTTTATAAGCACACAATCTATTATTTATCAAAGTCACTATCTACTCTGACTTGGAGACTTAAAGTCAGCTTCATAAGAGCAGATTATCAAATAATAGGAAGAAGTCCCTTAGAATGATATTTCTATGATAAATCTTGAAAGCAGTTTTCTAAATCATTGATGCTTCTACATGTGAAACATACTTATCTTTGTTTATTTTTCAAAGTGACTTCCAGATTTTGCCTATATTAATACATGATATTATAATTATATCTGATTTTGATACGTGCAAATAATTCTTACCTGTACCATAAGACATTGCCATTTTTACCTACAAAAAATGGCAACTTAGGAGCACCTGGGTTCAGCATCTGGCTTCAGCTCAGGTCATGATCCCAGGATCCTCAGATGGGATTGAGCCCTACATCAGGCTGCCTGCTCAATGGGGAGCCTGCTTCCCCCTCTGTTCCTTCCCCTGTTTGTGCTCTCCCTTTCTGTCTCTCTCTGTCAAATAAATAAATAAAATCTTTTTAAAAATGCCAACTTCATAGGATTTATGCCACCCTTTGTACCATTTCATATGAATATATTTTATTATTTGTTCAGATTTACTTATGTAGCAGCATATTTTCCCAAAGTCACTGTTTTTTTTTCCTTTTTCAAGTTTTTATTTAAATTCTAGTTAGTTAGCATGCAGTGTAATATTAGGTTCAGGTGTAGAATTTAGTGATTCATCACTTGCATACAACGCCCAGGGCTAGATCCCTACAAGTGCCCATCACTTATTTAACCTCCCTATCCCGCCCACCTCCCTTCCAGCAAACCTCAGTGTGTTCTCCACAGTCAAGAGTCTGTTCTATGGTTTGCCTCTCTCTCCCCCCCACCATGTTCATCTGTTTCATTTCTTAAATTCCACATATGAGTGAAGTCATATGGTATTTGCCTTTCTCTGACTGACTTATTTCACTTAGCATAATACACTCTAGCTCCGTCCATATCATTGCAAATGACAAGATTTCATTCTTTTTTATGGCTGAGTAATATTACACACACACACACACACGCACACACACACACACACACACACACACCATATCTTCTTTATTAATTCTTCAGTCAATGGACATTTGGGCTCTCTCCATAGTTCGGCTATTGTTAATAATGATGTTATAAACACCAGGGTGCTTACATCCTTTCAAATCGGTATTTTGGTATCCTTTGGGTAAATACCTAGTAGTGCAATGCTGGATGGTAGGTTAGTTCTATTTTTTTTTTATTAACATACAATGTGTTATTTATTTCAGGAGTACAGATCTGTGATTCATCAGTCTTACACAATTCACAGCACTCACCACAACACACACCTCCCCAATGTCCATCACCCAGCCACCTCATTCCTCCCACCCCCCCCTCCCCTCCAGCAGCCCTCAGTTTGTTTCCTGAGATGAAGAGTCTCCTATGGTTTGTCTCCCTCTCTGGTTTCATCTTGTTTTATTTTTCCCTCCCTTCCCCTATGATCCTCTGTCTTGTTTCTCAAATTCCTCATATCAGTGAGATCATATGATAGTTGTCTTTCTCTGATTGACTTATTTCGCTTAGCATAGTACCCTCTATGCTAAAAAATGGAACCCTCTAGTTCCATTCACATCATTGCAAATGGCAAGATTTAATTTCTTTTGATGGCTGCATTATATATATATATATATATATATATATATATATATATTATTTATTTATATATATGCCACATCTTCTCTATCCATTCATTTGTTGATGGACATCTAGGCTCTTTCCGTAGTTTGGCTATTGTGGACATTGCTGCCATAAACATTCGGATGCACGTGCCCCTTAGGATCACTACGTTTGTATCTTTAGGGCAAATACCCAGCGATTACAACCTAATCGCTGGGTTGTAGGGTAACTCTATTTTCAACTTTTTTGAGGAACCTCCATGCTATTTTCCAGAGTGGTTGCACCAGCTTGCATTCCCACCACAGTGTAGGAGGGTTCCCCTTTCTCTGCATCCTCTCCAACATCTGTCATTTCCTGTCTTGGTCATTTAGCCATTCTGACTGGTGTGAGGTGGTATCTCATTGTAGCTTTGATTTGTATTTCCCCACCAATGACTGGTTTTGAGAAGGAAACAACAAAACTAAAAAGTAACATTTGGAATGGGAGAAGATATTTGCAAATGGCATAGCTGATAAAGCATCAGTATCCAAAATATATAAAGGACTTATAAAACCAACACCTGAGAAACAAATAATCCAGGTAAAAAATAAGCAGAAGACATGCATAGACATACTTCCAAGGAAGATATACAAATAGCTAACAGACCCAAAGTCAAACATAGAAGAAAAACACGTCTGTAAGCAATTCAATAAACAAATGCTCAAATGTTACTCCAAAAATCTTAAGAGATAAAATTAACTTTCAAAATTTCCAAACCTAGAATGAGGAACTCTGAAAATATGATCACATTATTACTGAGTTCTTAGATACATTATGTTCTCATGAGCCACGAATTGTTCCTATCTGCAATATACCAAGATTTGTTTGGTGTTTCTCTCCCCTTTTTTGTTCTTAATGATTCTTTTACTTTGGTTCCTAAACTACGGGCTGCATCCACTAAGTGAAAATGAATTCATCCCTCTTTCTTTTGAGGAACCACATAAAAAATATTTAATGATAGTTCTGATTTTTATCCCTTTTCTATAGCAATTTTATATGCAAATCTAAATATCCAGTGTGACCAGTAAAATCATCTTTCATTTAAGACGTTACATTAAGCATCAACCTTTCATAAATTTTTATTTATTCTGATACGGATTTAGTAAGAGCTAATACATGTTTATAAAAAAGTAAGTACCTAATTCTACAGGAAGATCTGAATAGATAGCTTTAGGCTAGTTTGATTTTTATTCATTAAATAATTCTTTCAGCAGTGATTTGTATTATACTTTTTTGCAGTACATAATTACATGGGGAGCGGTGGGGAGTTGTAACATGCAATTTTGATGCCTAAGAAAATTTATTTTCAGTCCTTCATTCATATCTTGCCATCATTTTTAAGGGGGTTTGACATATCATGAGCTTAGTGAAATACACACTATACATATTATCTCTAAAACAAAAATTGTAAAGTACATAATTATTATATAATTTTAATTATATATTTCATAATTTTTTATTTTAAGGATACTATGTATTTCTCATACCATGATGTATTAGAATGTATTAGTAAGAAAAATTGCTCACTTATATGTATATATAAGAAACTCACTTAAGTTAGCTGAAGAAAACTATTGGGATATATTGAGTTTTCATGGAATCTAAGTCAAAGGGATATATAGCCAGTTTCAGGAAGCGTGGAAATAAGACTATAAAAACTATCAGGAATGGAAGTTTTTCTTTCCTGGCCCATTGTTTCCTTTCACTCTTTTCTCTTAGCTTTCTGGTGTTTGCTTTTCTCTGTGTATGGGCCAAACATCACTGGCCAAGAATCATACCGTACGACTTCACATTGCATTCTATTTGTATTTGGGTGCATGTCTATAAATGTTAAAGTATTTTATTTTGGATATTGGCATTTCATGTGGGCATTCTTCTATGGTCAGATGAATATACATCTAGATTACAGGGATGTGTACAATTTGTCATGGAGGCACATGGCATATAATATTCATGTCACTAGTGAGAAGCAGAGACGTAAGCATATGTAAATAGAGCCTAGAAAAGTCAAGTACATTCAGAAGCCAATGGATGAGATGGACAAATCAAAGTTCTTCATTTGTAATTCTCAACATGTATACCAGATAAAATTTCTTTGTAACAATCACAAATTTTTCAATAAAAACATTTAATAAAAATATAAAGTTCAACAAGCCAAGTTAATCTTTAAGGATATTTGAACTACATGTTTTTAAACATGTTTTCATAATGGTTTGTGATTTTTTTAAGTAAAATTATATTAAAATATGAAAATACCATTGAAAGAATTTTTAAAAGAAAATACGACATTTGGGGGCACCTGGGTGGCTCAGTGGGTTAAAGCCTCTGCCTTCGGCTCAGGTCATGATCCCAGGGTTCTGGAATCGAGCCCCGCATCGGGCTCTCTGCTCAGCAGGGAGCCTCCCTTCCTCTCTCTCTGCCTGCCTCTCTGCCTACTTGTGATCTCTCTCTGTCAAATAAATAAATAAAATCTTAAAAAAAAAAAAGAAAATATGACATTTTGTTTCCTTTAAGTAGCATTCCTATAGTAAGCTGTTGTTAGATTTCAAGAGAAAAATTCTCTTTTATGTTCCTAGAAAGGCAAATCTGAATAAATCTCAAGCATTGTAAAATTTATAATCAATTGATACACTCTTATTAGATAATGAATTTAATGATGATTTTGTTGACTAGAATTCTTTGTCTCTGAAAAGTGTTTCTAGGTGTGTTTACCCTCTAGTAAATCCTATTTGTCAAATGATTATGTTTTCACAATATCTATTATTAAAATATCAAGTCTGTTTTCAATAATATTCAATAAAAATATCATTTTTTTATTATTATTAGAAACATTATTTCTTTAAAAACTTTTTTACAATTAAGTTTTCTTGTACAACGTTACCACAGGCAAAATATCTTGTTTTCCCAAAGTTAATATTAAACTATATCTTATATATTTCTTCAAACATATTCAATTGATATTTAAATTATATTCTCTTCATATTGTTTTTGATGTATTTAGAGAAGCAAATGATTCAAGCATGGGTGATATTGGGAAAATTAATCATGTCTACATAAATTTTAAGAACAGTCTTCAAATATCAAATGGTTTGATAAGAATCTTTCCTGATCATCTGAAAGTTTAAAAACTTAGGGAAATTATGTATTTTGCAACATGCATTATTTTAAAAATACAATTGTAGATTCAAATTTATTTTCCTTGAAAAATTTGGTACATTGCAAGTTGATAATCCTGCCTCTTAGCAATTTATCTGATCTATCATACTAGCAAAATAATGCAACTAATAATTCAACTACAACCTCAGAACATCCTCTGTACGGGGAACATATTAAGTGCAGGTATTATCTCATTTAAACCCCCATTAATGCTATAGATTAGTTACTGTTATCTCCCTAGTACCAGCCCATCTTTTAATAGAGAGGAAGGGTAGAGATGAAGCTCTATCCGCCAAGCGATAAATCTGCAATTCTAAGTGGCTGACTTTCCCTGGCTGCCTTCCTCTAAGCCTCCCCTTACAGAGAACATTCTGAGAGATCGTCTAGGCTGGCTGGCCTGCCAACATTGATGAGGCTGGGATATGGAAAAACACTCTATTGCCTGAGATACTATGACCGAAAATTCCTCCTTTGGGCTAAAGTATTTTTTTATTCCTAAGTAAGTCCTCCTGAGGATAAAAATAGGAGTTTATGAGTTACTAATAAATTAACGTGGATTAACACATTACTTTCTAACTGACAGAATCAGTCAGGATCCTTGTGAAAAGTGAAGATGTTGTCAAAGGAGGAGAGGCAGGTAAATCCGAGCACTTCCAAGGAAGAAGTGGCATTTTAGAGGAACGGATTTAAGACAAAAAATTCTCTTGTATGTCTATTCATTGTTCATGAAATTTATGTGGACAAAACCTTAATTTAATGATGACTCACATAAGATTATGACTATTTCTCTACCTTGATTTTCCAAATGAACTTTCCCCTTATGTTTTGACTTTTCTATAATGTTGTGCAAAAATTAAAGTCATCAGAAGTCACAATATGCAAAAACTTAACAAACTTTAGAAAGGGAGGTGCAAATCTTCCAACTCATGACTAATACCACCAGATAAGGATTATGTTGGTTTTGTGCTTTTTCCATAATTAAACTAATACATAAAAATGGTAAATAAATAAATAAATAAATAAAGATATACGATTAATTAGAGTTCATTGTAAGACAGAAAATACTTCTTGTTAAGTCAAATTGGAAGAAAATGTACTTTAGAAAGTCTAAAGATCACTATTAAAATTTGTGTAACTTGTTCATCAAATTAATTACTCCCCATCCCCCAGAAAGGTTCATAAATGACAGGTTTTCTGAGGAAGAAGCCTCATTGTCGAGTAACTTTGGCTGTGCACTTGCCCATGTCAGCTGATCTTATCTTCCAACCCTGCAATTATTAATCCTCTGTGTGTCGTGCTTAAAATGTGGTACTTCACATAAGAGGCCTATAAAGAGAGAACAAAGACTTGTAAAGTGCGAAAAGAAGAGGATCTCAGGTCTATTTGGCTGATTAACAGTGCATAGTACATAGGAAAATTACAGGAAAGAAACTGTAGTCCAAGAAGGAGCTTTTACCTCCAGATTTCATGGTATTAAAAGAGTAACCAGACAGAGAATTCAGATGAAAAGCCGTGTTAGCAGTGACCAGCAGTATTAAAACACATAGGATCTAATAAGCTCTTCATGCTTCTTAGTATTGGGGGAAAACATCTAATTCACAAAGTGAGGTACTCTCTAATGATTGGAAACTTTTATCTGGCTTCTAAAATCTACTTCAGACATCTGTTTGGCCGCAAAGTAATCTGATATGATCCCTTGATGTACAAGATGAACCGACTCCACCTTCACTAGGTGACGGGACACTACATAGCACACTCGCCACCTAGTGGATATTCCTTGTAATTTTTCTCTGTGTTTCGTATCAATCTTCTAGAATGCCTGGAAATGATCCATTACATTTCAAAATCTTAAAGGAAAGGGTACAATGCATGTGTTTCTTGATACTGTGGCCAAGACATTTCTAACCTGTATTTTAAAATCTGAACAGTTCAGGACACGTGAAAAGAAAAGTCTCCTGAACAAATTAATATAACCTTTCTCTGGAGAGGTCGAACCCATCAATTCCTGTATAGAGGACTTGTAAAAGTTTTTGCTGCTAGTCCTCCCTTCTCTTTATGGTTATTGTCTATCTCTGGGATGGCTCAAAATGCATTGTCCATACTGGACCCTGTTTCTATCCAGTATCCCACGTGGGTTGGGGGTGGAGTTTACGCTCTTCTATTCAACTGTCTTGCTTTGGAGAGAAAGTTCCACTCTGTTATTGGTTGAGAATAGCTCATGCTGTTTTGTGTTTTTCTTTTCCACCCTTCCTCCCACTATGTTAGGTCTCTATCCAGGCAGTCTTTCAAGGCCCAAAGAGATAAATCTCTAATGCTGGGAAGGTAAGCACGATGGCAGGCCGGAGAGCAGCTGGTAGGGTTTTCAGGCCTTCCGGACACCTATTTGATCCCAGGAGGGCTGCCAATCTGCTTTTCCGTCACGCTAGTCATGGCCATGGAGTTTCATTGTACCATCTGGCACATCAGGACTGCCTCCCCAGATAGTAATCATCATCCCGACATCAATAGAATGAAATTAGAGTTGGAAAATCGTAACGGATTTTACAGCTGGATTATGTCTGCTACTTGTCTCTACAATGCTTGACACACTTGTCGACTTGACAACCTTGTATCTGATGACGTAGCCTTCTCTGCTTTACCCTTAGAATACCAGACCTGTCATGATATACAAGCACACATAATTCTCTAGTAACTATCAACTGTCCTGTACTATGCACAGTGCATTACCTAGAAGCCTCCACATGCATATGTTGTATATATTATATACACATATAAACACTATCTCTACATCCTTGCATAAAAGTCCTTTCTATGTACCTGTATTTGAGGCCTGTTATTTATGAGTGGCTTATGTTGTTGCTATAATCTTTCTCATAAGGACCTTTTCTCATCACTCTAAATTTCTTTTCTGTTTTGATACTAACACTTGTATCAAATCCCCTGCACTGTTATCAGCTTACCTAGTATGAATTTTTAACCACATAAATCAAACATAAACTCCTATAATAAATGTTTTCATTTAGCACCAAATGGTCACAACAAAATAGAATCTGGAAAAACAATGTCGTTCATGAAATGAAATAGCGTTAATATGTAACTAAAACAATGACAATATACTTACAGCTTTACTATTAAACATAACACTTCTCTTGGACATGCTAGTATGGCAATGATTAGGTCATATAAATATTATATTTAGTTGATAGAAGTTTTCCTGTGGAAAATCTAGGATTGAATTATAGCAAATGTTCATTTGGACTAAACAGGAGAGAGCCAAGATAGAGAGCATGAAATGTTTATATTTATTATTTGAAAAGTACATGGGTTGGGGCATATACCTCTGTCTTTAGCTCAGGTCATAATCCCAGTGTCCTGGGATCAAGCCCCACATCCATCGGGCTCTCTGCTTAGCAGGGAGCCTGCTTCCCCATCTCTCTCTCTCTGCCTGCCTCTCTGCCTACTTGTGATCTCTGTCTGTCAAATAAATAAATAAATAAAATCTTTAAAAAAAAAAAAAAGTACATGGGTTATTTGCAATGATGTGGATGGAACTAGAGGGTAGTGAGCTAAGTGAAATTGTCAGTCAGAGAAAGACAAATCCCCTATGGTTTCACTCATATGTGGAATTTAAGAAACAAAACAAATGAACACAGGGGAAGAGAGGGGGAAAATAAATCAAGAAGAAATCGGAGAAGGAGGTAAACTGAGTAACTCTCAACTCTAGGAAACAAACTGAGGGTTGCTGGAGGGGAGATGGGTGGGGAATGGGGTCACTGGGTGACGGGCAATAAGGAGGGCAAGTGATGGAATGAGCACTGGGTGTTACATGCAACTGATGAATCATTAAATTCTACCTCTGAAACTAATACTACAGGATATGCTAACTAAATTGAATTTAATTAAATTTTTAAAAATATTTTAAATTATTTTTCAGACACTTCCTGCAATGATGTGCAATTTAAACATTTATCATCTTGGAGTCCATGCCATCACTGGTAGCAGATTTTATATAGTTACTAAACCATTTCATGGGGCCGCCTCTGTGGCTCAGTCATTAAGCATCTGCCTTCAGATCAGATCATGATCCCAGGGTCCTAGGATCGAGCCCCATATCAGGCTGTCTACTCGGTGGAAAGCCTGCTTCTCCCTCGCCCGCTTCCCCTGCTTGTGTTCCCTCTCTCTCTCTCTCTCTTTGTCAAATAAATAAATAAAATCTTTTTAAAAAGTTTCATGACATTTTACTATCACACACACACAGATTTTAAAAAGTTTCATGACATTTTACTATCACACACACACACGCACACCACATATACCATAAAAAAGGGTGGAGGGCACACACACTGGAAACATTTTTAACCAACCAAAATGACTTACAAACTCTTGTGATCCAGTTGCATGCTAGAACTGGCTTGTACCAGCTTGGTGGGGCCAACTGAGCTAGTTGTTAATATTCAGGAATTCAGTGAACCCCTTATGAAACAAAACCATTATTAATATTAAATTATATTAACTCACAATTAAATAAATTGTATTGAAAACAAAGAGAATAAATACTCACCAATTCCTAATTATTTTAGTATGTTTCACTGTTATCCCTGTTCTTCAAGTTACTTACTTCTGTTTTATGTTTATTTTATTATATATACAAAAGTATGGATACAAATTCAAACTTTAGAAACAATGTAAAATGGTGAGCACAGTGCTTTGCAACTTCTCCTTCAGGAATATGCTGGCATCTTGAAATTAACCAATGTCCAACTTACATTTTCATTTAGCACAAAATGGTCACAACAAAATAGAATCTGGAAAAATAATGTCGTTCATGAAATGAAATAGCGTTAGTATGTAACTAAAACAATGACAATATACTTACAGCTTTACTATTAAACATAACAGTTCTCTTGGACATGCTAGTATGGCAATGATTAGGTCATATAAATATTATATTTAGTTGATAGAAGTTTTCCTGTGGAAAATCTAGGATTGAATCATAGCAAATGTTCATTTGGACTAAACAGGATTAAGAAGCTCCAGAGAGCCAAGATAGAAGAGCATGAAACGTTTATATTTATTATTTGAAAAGTACATGGGTTGGGGCATATATCAGCATAAATCAGCATCGGCTGCAATTCAAGGTTTTTTCTCCAGGAAGTAGTTGTCAAACAACTACCTGGATATTAGCCAGTAAGCTGTGACATGAGTCTACAAGACCCAGGCTCAGGCCTACCTCCATAATTTTTGCCACTTTCTCACTGTTTCGAGCCACATTGTACTCATCTCCAAAATGAAGTATTGGAAACATTGTAAAATACCTAATTTTAAAATAAATTCTACTTGGTTACCTGAAGGAATACTTTGACACTCAAGCCAACAGAAAGACATATTTTTTTTTTTTTTAAAGAATGACATACAGTTTATCTTAATAACATGTCGACTTCATTGTTGGGAGTTTTATGTAAAAAGGAATGTCTAGGAAAAAAATCCTGGTAACTTGATTGACCAATTGATTGTATTTTGTGAAATATATAACAACTAAGTTTGTCTATCTGATTAATTGTATGTTCTTTTTTTTTAAAGATTATATTTATTCATTTGACAGATAGAGATCACAAGTAGGCAGAGAAGCAGGCAGAGAGAGAGGAAGAAGCAGGTTCCCTGCTGAGCAGAGAGCTTGATATGAGGCTCGATCCCAGGACCCTGGGATCATGACCTGAGCCAAAGGCAGAGGTCCCAACCCACTGAGCCACCCAGGTACCCCTAATTGTATGTTCTAATGAAAATTCACTTGTTCTGTGACATTTTAAGTTTTAGAGATGTTGGAACTCAAATAAAATACAATCCCAAATGATATTTTTCTTCTAGTCATTTAAACATATTAAACACTATGTAAATGTGCCACAATATTTAAATTGACCACTGAAATTCCTTTATGATGTTTGATTTCATATCTCTCTGCTGTAGACACAGAGCAACTTTGCAGTATAAAGATCTTTCTATTCTAATACCTATTTCTTTTAAATTGCAGTATGAAAACCTTGTTTAAGAAAATGATTTTTTAAACTGAAATGGCTTTAAAGAAAAAAGTGTATGGGGTATCTGGGGGGCTCAGTGGCTAAGTGGCTGCCTTTGGCTCAGGTCCTGATCCAGGATCGAGCCCCGCATCGGGTTCCCTGCTCGGCGGGAAGCCTGCTTCCCCCTCTCCCTCTGTCTGCTGCTCTGTCTACTTGTGCTCTCTCTCTCTGTCAAATAGATAAATAAAGTCTTTTTAAAAACAAATAAAGAAAAGTGTAAACAGTAGCAACATTCTTATCCCATGAAAAGTGGAAATAATAGTAGGAAAAACATGTGCCAGTATGCCTAAAAACCTATGCTCCAGTCCCAGTTTTATCACTTATTAGGTCTTTAAAAGAGAAAAAAATCATGTATCTTCAGTAGAATGAATTTTCCTCAAAAACATGTATGATCAATGGTCTCACTTATTTGTGGAGCATAACCAATAACATGGAGGACATGGGGAGATGGAGAGGAGAGGGAGTTGAGGGAAACTGGAAGGGAGATGAACCATGAGAGACTATGGACTCTGAAAAACAACCAGAGGGTTTTGAAGGGGCGGGGGGGGTGGGAGGTTGAGGAACCAGGTGGTGGGTAATAGGGAGGGCACGTACTGCATGGAGCACTGGGTGTGATGCCAAAACAATGAACACTGTTATGCTGTAAATAAACAAATAAAAAAAATGTAAAAAAAAAATGTATGATCAGTAGAATGAATTTTGTTCTTATAATAACCACTTCCTCTCATAACTCATCTGTAATAAAATCTTCTAAATGTCATAGAAACTAGCAGCAAATGTTAATTGCCATGAGCTTATTTTTCAATGTATCTATGTTGATAATACTTTAGAGCACTTGCCCCTGCAAACATACAACGGTCCCCTTGCAGAAATGGAGTCAGTCAGGCATCTCCAGCTCCCAGCACAGACAGCAGCACACGGAAGATGCTCCATGAAACACAGAGCATGAGCCAGTTCTCAGGTGGATAGGAAGCATTATCTTCTTTTGAGATACTGCTCCCAGGCTCAAGTAAACAAAATGTGAGAAAAGCTTTAGAGTTGAAAAGATTATTTAACACTCATTTCAAAATGCAAAAGTATGTTCTTTCTGCCTCTATTCATTCTGTTCTTCACTGGTTTGAAGTGCTTTCCGTCAGCCAGCCAACTGGACTTAATTGAGTGTGCCATTGTGCATTGTACTGCAGGGGTTACCACGCAGAGGGAAGGAGGAGGCTAGGTCCCTGTCTGGAGAAACCCATAATCTAATATCCACAAGAGGGCTGCTACGGGATTTTTTTTTTTTTTTAATGCAGTACACTTCCAACCCACCATGGTAAGGCAATTTCTTAAAGTTGATCTGTGGTCTCGTAAATGTTTTTACCCTTTCCCTTTTGTAAGTTTCATGTTCCCTAAGCCCTACATTTGCAAGACAGCTGTCCATGGTCAAGGGGGTAAGCTCTGGGTTGCAGAATGAATGATCTCTGCCACCCTGGGCTCATGAATCACCTTGGCCAATGAGCCCTGACTTGCCTTTAGACTGGAAGGTGGTCTCAGGATGTGTGCTTGTCCTTCCACAAGAAGGCTAGGGAGCCTGAGTGTTCTCTTTCCCTGGCCTTCCCCCAGAGATGTGCTCAGTTGTGGTGACAGTGAGCTGAAGGACTCGGGAACATTATTCAGCGTTCCAATTATTAGCAAAAATGCAAGCAGATGGAGCAGGGAAATAATATCTTTTGCTAATTATCCGAATGGATGAGCTGACAGAACTTTACGCTCTCCCACGAGACACAAAGGGTCATGGCTCCCTGGCCAATTCTGGCCAAGTTGGCTGGCTGCCACCCAGCACAGGACCTGCTGTCCGCCCTCCTCTTCTGTCCACATGCTCACCTGAGGCTCCTGCTGGAGACCCCTCTCACTTTTTAGTTTGGAGGGGGAAGGATTGAAATTGTTATTTCAATAATAGCTTCTTCTCATGACAGATACCTCTAAGTGTCAGAAACAACATTGAAAAATTAAGTTTACTCCCCACAGAAGTCCAAATATGTTTTCAAACCTCTGCGTGTCCTTTTGAAATGTATTTCAGTACATTATTTTTCTTGCAAATAATGCACAGAAATATCATTAGCGGACTTCCTATCCAGCCAAATATTCATTAATCTCTCTAAATCATCACACTGAAGACTTTTCTCTTTCTTCCTCATCTCTGGTTATTCAGCATTTCAGCCGAGCCCTGATGGCACTACACTTACAAGTTTAATTTGTGCACAAGCCTGTTAGTTCCATTCTGTTCAACAGCTTTCAGCTGCCCTCTTAACCCTGAACAGATGTCTCACAAACCCAAGCTCTGCTCATGGAGGATGGGCCGAACAAGCAGGGCAAATCCATCACTCAACAACTTGGAGCACAAGACCTGTTAAAGGTGAGTCCGTAACACCACACCTATATGCGAAACAAGTACATTACACGCTATGTGTTCTTGCCAGCCTTAGTCCTTATGCTCAAAATTTTATACATTTGCAGAAAATGTTGTATGCCCTCTATCCACCTTTTCCACTTCATTGAACCTCTCAAAGTCTCTAGCATTACCTTTCTCTCACACCATTACCTTCAGTACAAATGAGCTACTTCTGAGGTTCGTGCCTCTCATCTTCCAAGAAATATTCCATTTCCTCTCTGTGCCTCAAGACCCCGAGTCTTTCTAAACTCCTCTAAAGTTCCCTCTGCTGAAAGAAATAATGTGACCTATTGTATTATGTTAAGTGAGGTATATAACTTCAGATAGCATTTCTAGCCCTTTCTGGATAGTTTAAGGATAGCAAGACAAAATTTACTAACAAAGGAGTTCAGGAAAAGCAATAAAAATTGTATATAAATTGATAGGGATATGGAATTCTGTTTCTCATATTAGCATGCCTGCTTTTGGTTAACAGAATTGGACTTCCAATGTAGTAAAATGGTAGGTTGGCTTTATTTGGCATTGTAAAAAATATGATAATATTGATCATTCTTTGGAATAAAGTGAAAAGAATGGACGTATAAATGCTTCAACAACTCAACACAAAAGGTAGAGTTTCCATTATCAGTCATGCATTATCAAATTATACAGCATTTCCTTCTGTCCCAGTGTTACTACTGCCAGAGAGGTCAGATCACAGGTATAAAGTACAAAGGGACCAAGAGGTCTAATCCAACCACTTAACTTCAAATATTGCTGTTGTTTTTACCTTACGTAAAAATTTTTAAAAAGACTTAGAGATGTTTCAAAAGAAGAGTGGATAGATCTTGCTTGAATCCACACAGCTAGTTTGTGCTTGAGCTGAAATTTGATTTTTAGACACTTTACTCTCTAGTGATTTGATCTGTGCAAGCACTTACACATGCACACACCCACTTTCTCTCTTAACATTTATCCTCTTTCATAATCGAAAGATGCTATGTATTATTTCCTATTTTGCCTATCATGATGACAATAATTAAAACGAAAATCCAGAGTTAAAAAGTTGTAGAGATATTTGAATTCTTATACATTACTAGGAGTACATTTGAATTGTGAAAAAAGTGACAATATACAGCAAATGCACAAAGAATATTACTATCTCCCAGTGTCTGTTTTAGCAGGTCCCGGCAGAAAATTGATGCCTCACCCAAAAGATATAAATGAAGAGAGACTAGTGAAGGTGCTTCTTATGGGAGTGTGGTCATGGGGAAGAGAACCCAAACATGGTAAAGCCCTAGCAGTGGGGGGAGTCATTCCCACTTCTATGACAAAGAGGGTAAGGCGTGACCAAAGAGACCCAGACATGAAGGAAAAGGGAAAGAGAGTATGAAACGGAACTCAGTCACTGTCAAATCTGAGTCCAGTCTGTAGGAAGTGGGAGCAGTGTAGGAAGGTGTTCCCCGTTCTCTCTTCTCCCACCTGCTAATCTGCCAGTGGAAAAATCAATGGAAAGGCAAGTCACAAGTGATGAGGCTTCTGACAGTGACTCTCCCTGGACAACATACATGACCGAGAAAGGAAGCAGATGGACCAGATGAGAATAAGAAACAGAGAATAACCAACACATTGGCCAAGCCATTTCTAAATAAATAAATTGAACTTTGTGCCAAAGTGCAGGAGGAAAATGTTAATGGCAGTATCATTTATAAGTGTAAATATTGGAAATGATATAATCAGCAATAAGATACTAAAAAAATCCATTTTTTATGTGACCCATAACTCTTCAATTGAAAATTAGCGGATGACTTTAAAAGCATTCTATAAAGAATATTTTTGAAATGGGAATATTCATATAATGCTAAAATGAGAAAGCTATAAAACATGTACAAGTTTGTATATGCATACCTATGTATAAATGGGAATGTATAGGTATAACTACACACTTATATTAATGCTTCTATTACAACTAAATTGATTTGCCAAACCTCAAATGAAGAATTTAAATTAGATTAGAACTCGGATGAATCAACCTGTAAGAGAGTGACATCCTTCCTTAAGGAATTTTAAATATGTATCCTCTTTCAAATTCAGCTAGAATTATGGGGCAGAGTGGGGGTAGGGACTTTGTATTGAAACAATTGTGACATTATGATTTCATGAACATTGAATGCAGTTTTTTTTTCCTATAAGAACAATTTAAAGCTATTACGATAAATAGGGTACAAATTTCCTTTAGGTCAAGGTCAGTTGGTAGGGAAAGATTTGACTCCTATTGTCCCAGTTTTAATGAATCTTTGAGCTTAGAAAACAGGGTATTAAAATGCATATTATTGATTATCGTCAAATCAAATCAATTAAAACAATTGGACATTTTGCAATCCAGATTTATGATGACTCACCATTATAATACCTTGGCACCTGTAGCTTCTGATTTTTATCTGCCCTATTTTTCCTCTCTATTTATATGAATTTTAGCTGAAAAACATTGTGACTTTTTTCAGTTGATAACTATAACTTAACTAGTAACGTAGTAGGTGACTATGCACTGGAAACCATATACGTTCTCTACAATGTAATGTCATCATATAAGCACCTAGGACATTTCATAACGTAAATATTTAGATCTCATTGTAGAGATAGATGTTTATTCTTCAGGGATCAATTTCTTTGGTTAAACATTCATCTGGATTTAACGATCAGAAATGTGAGAAATATATTAGTATAGTTTTGACTTTCCTAAGAAAGTAGACTTATTGGGCACCTGGGTGGCTCAGTAGGTTAAGCCTCTGCCTTCGGCTCAGGTCATGATCTCAGGGTCCTGGGATCGAGTTCCACATCAGGCTCTCTGCTCGGCGGGGAGCCTACTTCCTCCTCTCTCTCTCTCTGCCTGCCTCTCTGCCTACTTGTGATCTCTCTCTGTCAAATAAATAAATAAAATCTTAAAAAAAAAACAAAAGAAAATAGACTTATTATATTACTCCATATTTTCTTGATTGGTAGGACCTGTGACTATTTTCATTTGGACTAACGACAACCTTGTTTAAGTTCGAAAAAAAAATATAATGAGTAATGTTGAAAAGAAAACAAACAGCAAAAATACCATAGGTCTACTAGAACAATACTGGAAAATTATAAGACACAGACCCCAAATTCTAAGCTCTCAGATAAATCAAACAAAACTATATGGCTGTCATATCCAAGAAGGATTATTGTGGAGGGAAAGAAAAATTACATCAAAATGTAAATAAAATCCAAATTGTGGTATTTGGAAGTCAACAAAGGATAATAGGCAAGGCAAATGCTAAAAGCCTGACAAATTTTTAAAATTAAAAACAAAGAAAACTTAGAAAGAACAGCAAAATCAGTAGCCACAGCAACAAAAATAACAATATTTCCATTCAGTGGAAATTTTATTTATTTTTTAAAGATTTTTTTTATTTATTTAGGAAATTTTATTTTTTATTATTCACCTTTCATTATTGCTGCTTCACCAGACTATTCTCAGAATGACTTGAACTAACTGATATCTGCAAGTAGCTTGCTTTCCCTAGCAAAGTCCCAACAACAACTAACTTCATTCACAAAATTAAAAAAAAATACACAAGATTTTCCTTAAGTGGTTACATAATGTTCTAATCAAATAATCAAATCAGAGATAGAATATTATGTGCAGGGGCGCCTGGGTGGCTCAGTGGGTTAAGCCTCTGCCTTCGGCTCAGGTCATGGTCTCAGAGTCCTGGGATTGCCTGCTTCCCCCTCTCTGCCTGCCTCTCTGCCTACCTGTGATCTCTCTCTCTCTGTCAAATAAACAAATAAAATCTTAAAAAAAAAAAAAGAAAAAGAATATTATGTGCACATTTAGAACTAGGAGCTATGTGAACTAAGCTTTGACCATGTTCTATAATGAAAAAAAGGGATGCCACAGAGAAAGAATGTATGTCCCTCTATGGTGACTCTGTTTGGAAAGGAAGCAGAGAAGCATTGCTTCGGTTTTCCCAGGGCATAGAATCCTGGAAACACAGGAGGTTGAGAATGAGCTGGCTCCAAAACAAGATGCCATTTTTAACAAATCTTTGGATGAGAAAAGCAAAGAATGTCAAACACTGGAAATTTGCCGGGACCAGGTGGACAAAAAATAAGTCAGATTTCCCTCTCATCAATCATTGCTCTCCTCACATGGTTTCTTCTGTGTTTTGCCCTAAATACTTTCTCTCTTCCTCTTTCACACTTTTCCTCCCTCCCTCCCTCTCCTCATGCTCTTTCTCAAATTGTCTTAATGAGTCTAATTAGTAATACCTGTTGTGTTTTTTAATTTCCTCCTCTTCCATTGCAGGGGAATTTCAGTCAAACCTTTTAACTGATTTTTCATTTATTATAAACAGTGAAACTGATCTTTATTTGAATATGATCTTCAATTAATTATCCATACCTGATAAAAGATGATCAATTTTATTTAACGTCTGTGGAAATTTAAAGATCCTTTAGTGAAAAAACAAAAACAAAATATAACCTAATTTTTTGCTCATTTTCATTTTTTTTAAAGATTTTATTTATTTATTTGACAGAGAGAGATCACAAGTAGGCAGAGAGGCAGGCAGAGAGAGTGAGAGGGAAGCAGGCTCCCTGCCGAGCAGAGAGCCCGATGTGGGACTCGATCCCAGGACCCTGAGATCATGACCTGAGCCAAAGGCAGCGGCCTAAACCACTGAGCCACCCAGGCGCCCTCATTATCATTTTTAATGCAATTTTTTTTTCATTTGCTGTATAGCAATTTTAGAAAACAATATAAAGGCAGCATCGCCTCTAGAGTCAGATGGACTGGATTTGTATCCAGGCTCTGCCACTAACTCGGTATCACTGACTTTGAGCAAATTAACCTGACAGTTCCTCAGATTTCTTCTGTGTAATGGGGATAATAAGGTAGATGTTGTAAAGCTAAAATGAGCTAATATTTGTGAAGTTTTAGAATGGTTCCTGGCACTTAGGAAGTGCTATATGTATCTGTTAAATAATGAATCAAAAAACTTATTAACTTCATGGAATTGAGCTAGGTAATGAACCCAGTTTCTGACCAGCCAAAATAGATACCACTAATTATGCTGAGTTTTAGGTCTAAGGTTGAAACAATGAAAAAATATGCTTGCTAATGAGAGTATATTGAGAGTCACATCACTGAAATAATGACCTTCCTTCCATTCTTCAAAAACTCTTGAAGTGGTCGCACGTATGAATAAAAATTGTCATTTTTGCAGATCTTTAATAAATGTTGTCTCCTTTCCAATCACATTAAATTGAAAACTAATTTAGAGATTTAAATAGAAAGAGATCTGTTTTTTGGTTCTAATGATTTGGAGGTACATAACTATAAGGAGACTTCGGTTTAATGCAAACCTCAATATCATGATGATAAAAAACAGATGAACCTCAACAGGTAAAACACTACTTTAAACACAAAATTTCATAGCACTTTCTGAAATAAAGGTCATAGATAATATAACTTACTAAAACAAGCCCCCCATCAATATAATGCCTTAAATCTAATATAAATGGAAATTAGAAAAAAGTGATTTATAATAAATGACATGCATTTCTATATATTAATACTCAAGAAGACAAGATTGGAAAATATTATGAAGTTTGCAGAGCCTCAGCCATATTGAGTCGCCATGATTGTGTGAATTGCACGTATGGCGAAGACAGACATCCTCCTAAGGGTCATCTATATGTCCCGTAAGGTGTTCCCATGAGTAACATGATTTTGTGAAATGATGAATAATGTTAAGTTCGGGAGGAAGACAACAAACTAAAATTCTTCTCTCAGTTCACAGTGTTGTTTTAGTTCTAGAAAACTCAGAGTTTTGGGTGTTTTTTGTTTTTTGTTTTTTTTTTTAGATTTTATTTATCTGACAGACTCTATCACAAGTAGGCAGAGAGGCAGGCAGAGAGACAGGAAGGGAAGCAGGCTCCCTCCTGAGCAGAGAGCCTGATGCGGACTCAATCCCAGGACCCTGGGATCATGACCTGAGCTGAAGGCAGAGGCATAACCCACTGAGCCACCAAGGCACCCCCAAACTCAGAGTATTTTGAAAGTGTACAGAAAACTATTTGATTTTATTGTAAAACTAACTTGGGCTCTAGACTTAATAATTATAAATCAATGTCCAGCAGTAATGCACAATGCTCAGTTCTTAGCATGTTTCATTCAATATGTGCAAAAACCCTTTACAGGTTTATGACCACCAAAAATTACTTCAGTGTTCCAAAATTCTCCCTAGGGGTAGTATCTCTGTTACTGGAAACCACTGTTCTAGACTCTGGGACTTCCACAAAGATGTAAACTTTTTACTGAAGTATAAAATATATTTAAAAAGTAAAAGGGCACCTGGGTGGCTCAGTGGGTTATGCCTCTGCCTTTGGCCCAGGGTCCTGGGATTGAGCCCCGCATCGGGCTCTCTGCTCCGCGGGGAGCCTGCTTCCTCCCCTCTCTCTGCCTAGTTGTGATTTCTCTCTGCCAAGTAAATAAAATAATTTTTTTAAAAAAGTAAAAAAATATATAGTTATATAGATGGTGCATTTTCACAATGTGAAAGTACTCTGTTTATAAGCCCTAACTTTAAAAAAGGTTTGTATTACAAAATAGTAAAAAGGAAATAGTTGATTATTGAAAGAGAGAATAGTTTAATTTTTTGCTATTGATCTTTTTCAAAGATGACTATCACGCAGTGAAAGGGCTAGTTCTACATGCTAGGATTCTAGAGACGGCAGATGGGCTGACTTCATTTCCATATCTCTATACTAGCAATTGGGCACAATCTATCATAAAGACCAGCTTCACTGAACCCTTAACCAAATATGACGTATTGCAGGAAAGGCAACGGAGCTCCTGACCGTGGACGCCATGCCTGACTACTCAACTAAGTGACACAGCCTAGTTCTTGTTTCATTCGATTCTCCTCCTTATACATCAAGAGAAATAGGAAACTGTCTTTAGCACTCGGGGTTGAACTGGCATCGTTCTCTACCTGAACTGCAGGCAGACAGAAAACTTTCTCCCCGCCTTCCTCCGCTAGAGCTGCCGTAACAATGCACCAGAGACTGGGCAGCGTCCAGAACAGAAATGCATTTCCTCAGGGGCCTGAAGGCCAGGTGTCTGAGATCAAGGTTGACAGAGTTCGTTTCTTCCAAGGACTCTCTTCTTGGCTTCCAGTTTGCCATCTTCTCCCCATGTCCTCATGTGGTCTTCTTCAGGACCTTCTTGTACCCAAATTTCCTCTTCTTATGAGAACATCGGTCATGTTGGATTAGGGCCCACCCTCTTGACCTCACTTTAAGTGAATTGAAACTTCAATTCAATTTAAGTTAATTCTTTAAAGACCCTATATCTTAATACAATCGCATTTTAGGGGACTGGGGTTAGGACATCAACATATGAATTTTGAGAGGTCACAAATGAGCCCAGAGCACTATCTACTTACAGTTGCTGTAGAAGATGGTTCAGGGGTGTAATAGGAACTATCTGAGACACTGAGTAAAGCACAGTGCTCCAACAATACTTCCGCTGCCAAGAGAGGCAAATAGGACCTATTCTAATAGGAGATTCCAAGCTTCTTACCCTGCAACCGAAATGCTGACTCCTACAACCCATGGGTTCTCTTCCCGTGGGGTCAGAAGCGGACCGAGTCCGAAGAGCTAAATGTGTGGTCGGTATGTAGGATGACCTCTCCCCTCCACCTGGATGCACCCCCACAATTTTTAAAGTGATGTTCACATGGCATGTCAGTAAATGAACAAAGAAACCTGCCTTTTCTCATTGCGTTCTCCGTGTGGACGCGCGGCGCTGGTGGAGCGATGTCACCCGAAACGCCTGGGTAAAGACAGCCTCCCCGTTCACTGCAGAAACATGGAAAGATTAGCATGAGTTAATGAATGGCCGGGGTGCCTCCAGGTGGAGGAGGGAGGAGGAAGTTAATAAAACAGGGCTCGTAAGTGTTGAAATAGCCTGAAAATAAATAAACTTAATTCACTCTATCTCAGCTTTCAAAATTTGTTCTTTTCTTCATTTTTTGGTGGCACATCTTTTGGTTTTCTTCTTAGCCACTGGCCACTCTGTCTCAATCACCTTTGCTTCCTCTTACTGTCGGGTTTAGCCTCTATACATTGAAGTGCTCGGAGACCCTTCCTACGTGCCTTCCTATTTCAAATCTCACACTCTTCTCAGGGAATTTTGTGTAATTTATTTCCATCCCTAACTTCCTTCTGAAACTCCAGACCAGATATTTATCTACATATCTGGCATCCAAACTTGAATTTCTCACAGGCGTTGCAAATGTTAATTGTCCAAAAGAGAATGATTGTTTTCACTACACAATCATCCCCAGTCCTCCTCATTTCAGTAAATGGTATCATTAGGCATCCGGTTACGTAATAAAAAATTTAAAATAAATACATAAGTGCATAAAAATAATAGGGACACTTGCTTTCCCCTTCTGTTCATATCTATGTAGCCCATTAGTAAATCCTATGACCTTACCTTCATCCATTTTTCCCCATCTCCATTAGGATTATAGCAGTTCAAGGTATCATTATCTCACTTGACTTTATGGTAGTCTGACTCATCCTCTTCCTCTTCAGGCGCCCCATCTGGCTCCTGACTCTCTTGAAGTCCTCCTCACCTACTCCTTTCCTGCTTGCTCATGGGTCTCTAACCAAACTGAGCAACTGCGCCACAATTATACTATATACGTTCCCAGTTTAGAGCCTTGTAAAAGCTATTCCCAGGAAGAAAGAAAGAAAGAGAAGGAAGAAAGAAAGAGACAGAAGGAAGGACGGATGAACAAACCATCTTCCTATGATTAATTCCTTTTTGCTCTTTGAGCCTCAGCTTAAAAAAAAAAAAAAAAAGAAAGAAAGAAAAAAGAAAAGAAACACCTCCAGAAGAAGTCCTGATTAATCACTCCATCTATGGTAGCCCACCAGGCTCTGAATCACATTAATTTTTTTTAAGATTTTATTTATTTATTTATTTACTATTTTATTTATTTATTTGACAGAGAGAGAGAGAGTTCACAAGTAGGCAGAGAGGCAGACGGAGGGGTGGGGGGCAGGGGAAGCAGGCTCCCCCCTGAGCAGAGAGCTCGATATGGGGCTCGATTCCAGGACCCTGAGATCATGACCTGAGCTGAAGGCAGAGGCTTAACCCACTGAGCCATCCAGGTGCCCCTAATTTTAATTTAGCCAATAACTTCTGAGGGTATTTTTGCATAATCATTCATCCCACCCCATTCTGATATAATTCCTAGGAGATCAGACATCTTAATGGTTCTGTCCATTGCTCTACATGCAATACATAAAACAATGCCTAACTCATGGAAGGAGGTCACTAAGAGATTATTCTCTGGTAACACAGAGGAAACAGAATTGGACAGAAAGGGGATTAATGATGCATTTTTAGACTAATTATGCATTATTTTTTTTCCTTGTTTTGAAATATCCGTGTTTGTTAGCCATCTCTCTTGTTGGAGCCAAGGAAGAATTACCTCTATTTTTTCCCCCAAACCCAGTTTTTTTTTTTTTTTTTTTTTACTTTGCTCTTAATCTCTTACTCTGCCTGCTATAGGACTATGAACCATAGTTTGCTTTTTTTGTATGTTTTAATTTTAGTTTTAATTTATATTCTTCCTCTGATCCCTTCTCTAAGGATACGTTTTATAAAATCCTAAGTGCTATCCAAAACTAATAATGTGGTGATAAATTTAAATATTAAAATCTTTGAAACCTTTCCTCTAATGTTTTAATAAATGTTACATTGAAGTTAACTGATCAGTCTGTATTCACAGAACTATGTGAAAAAAATAGTATGAAGGTTGAGGTAATATTTGGATTTGATGTCGGATTATGTTTAAAATTAATATTGTTATTTAGGGCATCCACAGTGACCAGTTTTAAAGTACCTTTTCCTTCACCCAGTCTTCATCCATTGGTTTTATTTACAGACAACGTAGAATAGGAGTGGATGCTCTGAACTCAGGAGGAGAAGTTTCCAAGTTTCAAGACTTAGAACTTTCCAAACCATTTTATGCTCTGATGATATTCTGTTAACATAGTTTTTTGTTTTGTTTTTTATTATTGAAGTTTATTCAAAAATGAGAGCTGGAATAGGGTCATATTCCTGACATTTCTTTGTGCTTTTAGCAACTCCTGGACAATGGGGGAAGGCTGAAGCTAATCATTGATCAGATAATAGTCTTCAGCAGGAACAAATAAGCAACGAGTATAAGATGGCTGAGATCATCTGGGTAGCTTTCTTCTTCACTTTGCTTAGACAAACAATTTTGTGGTTATTTTTTCTTTCTGAAAATCAGGGTCATACGCTATGTGATATTTGAAGTCAAATAAGGGAGAAAGGATATTTAATTTCTCTCTATATTCTTTCCAGAGTAGTCTTGAAAAGATAATTAGTTTCTTAATTATCATAAAATAATATTATCAGGTCTTGAGTAATCTTCAGGTGCAGTGATTAGAGAAACAGAATTCAGTTGAGAAACTAAAATTTGTGAAATGAATTAATAGTAATGTTCTTCACAGAGAGATTTACACATAATGAATCCATATGGTAAATGCTTTAACTAAATATTTATTATGAAATGTCCTCACCAAATGGTAAAGGAAACTCAACTACATTACTGATTTCCACCCCTGAAGGCAGTCAAGTTTGATTCAGGTTTGAAACTAGAGTTTAGTTTTATGAAATCTCATTTTACTTTCAGACGGACACTTTGAAACCATTCTAGCCAGAAGTCTTATGACTATATAAAAGCATGGGTGTTTGTGTATCTGTTATATGATAAGGTTCAAATCCCAATTCATAGTTTAGGGGATGGTGCCAGATGCCATTTCCCTGGGACAAACCTACTATGTGCAACTTTCCTTCCTTTCTTTCTTTCTTTTTTTTTTTTTTAAGATTTTATTCAGTTATTTGACAGAGAGAAAGAGAGAGAGAGAGAGAGCACACAAGTAGGGGGAGCAGGGCGCCCCATGCAAGTCTCAATCCCAAGACTCTGGGATCATGACCTGAGCCAAAGGCAGATGCTTAACAACTGAGCCATCTAGACATTGCACAGCTTTTCTTTTTTATTCACTTCTCTGTTTGACCTTATTGTATCTCTCTGAGTCATATCTTCCAAACAAATTCTGATAGGGATGTCAGGTTAGACGAGGAGGAAAGGATGGAACCGATTATGGTGTTTGGTGCAATGATAATGACTTGGGAGCAAAGATTGGGAGGAGGAGCATGGGTCACAGACTAATTTCATACAACAGATTTGGGTCTTTTTAACATATTTGTGATGTCACCAGACATCTTATGACTAGCACAGTTTAATTTTCTATGTGCTCTTCCTCCTCTTTAAGGAGGCACTGATGATCATCAGAGTTGACTACCTTAGCCGAGTTGATCATTGCAGGGCAAGGTTGGGATCTTAGCAGGAAGTTACCTTATGACTTTTCCTATTATAGTATCAACATTAAGAAGGGGAATAAATACTGAAAATCTCCTTACAGTTCCTTCACTCATAAAACTGAGAGGATTCTATTAAGCTGGGTTTTTAAAAAGATTTTATATTTTTATTTGAGAGAGAGAGAGAACAACAGTAGAGAGAGTGGCAGAGGGAGAGGGAGAAGCAGACTCCCTGCTGAGCAGGGAGCTCCATGTGGGACTCAATCCCAAAACCCTGATATCATGACCCAAGCAGAACGTAGATGGTTAACCTACTAAGCTACCCAGGCGCCCCTGTTAAGCTGTTTTGATTACATTTGTGAACTAATAACTCTAATGACTTAGAACAAAAGCTACATTTCAGTCAATTTGGAGTACTGAGAGTCGGCTACATGTGAGCTTAAGTCATTCCCAAGCCAATCCATTCCTTTTAGTATCTGGTGGAATTTAAGTAATGGGCTCTAGTAGAAGAGAAAACGGGAAAGTCTCCTTTGAGCCCATGTTTCTGGTTACTCGTGCCAAAGTGAAAGTAAACAACACTTCCAGCACACATAAATTTATTTTATTTTTTTTTTATTAAAGACTTTTATTTATTTATTTGACAGACAGAGATCACAAGTAGGCAGAGAGGCAGACAGAGAGAGAGGAGGATGCAGGTTCCCTGCTAAGCAGAGAGCCAGATGCGGGGCTTGATCCCAGGACCCTGGGATCATGACCTGAGCCGAAGGCAGAGGCTTTAACCCACTGAGCCACCCAGGTGCCCCCAGCACACATAAATTTAAAAAGTAATATTATGAAAACTTTTCTCACTAACTACAGATATTAGAAATTATAAAAATGACTGGTCATATTTCCAAATGTGTTAAATGTGAATGGCAGTGATTTTTTTACTCTCAAATTACGTAACTGGGAAAATTATATTATATATCAGAGAGTACTTTCCTGTGTCGTATAAAATTACTTATTATTTACTAAATGTAAAGTATATTTATAAAGGTTCCACATAAAATGAGAAAATGCATAGCCTTGTAAGAATTCAACATATGTGCATTCTGCCCTTCTCTTTTCCACACACACACACACTCACAATTCAAATTACCTCAGGAAATAAAAGTCTTTTTAGGTAATTTATTCCAGGTTCCCAACATGGAAATCTGTAAGTGATTTTTATTCTTCACTAGCAATTTCAGAATAAGGAACTAAGGAGTGTAGAACCTTCTGAGGAACAAAATGCAAATAAGTAAGTCAATAACCTTTATAGTAACAACCAATTATTAGCCTAATGTCAGTGACTGGAACTCAAAATAAATCAGCATTGACTTCTATATTTGGTATTTAGGAAGACGATGTAAATTGAAAATGTGAAAACTGGCATATCTATGACATGACTTGACATTACCTGTGAAGGACCTAGTATCTTCCATAAGTATCTACATCCATGGTTCCAAAGGGACCGATGCAGAAACAACACTAGAGAGTCAAATAATTGTTTTCTACCAACCATCTAGTTCTACTTCTTGGTCCCTGGAATTGGATCACTCTGACCAAAAAATAAAATAAAATAGCACACAGAATGATGACGTAAATTAAAAGATAAGCCTGTCCCAAAGATCATCCTCCTATGTGCATTTTGCACTTTGCTGCTCAGGCACACCCCATTCCCATCAGTTCTGTTCAGTGAGCAGAGATTTGCCTTCCAAACGGTAAGCACCTTCAGTCCTAACTTGCTGTGTGTGCACTTGGGTATTTACGAAGTTGAGCAGAAGATCCGGAAAAACAAATGTAGAAGAATGTCCACTAACCCTAAAATTAGAAAACTTTTGATCTCATATGCTCAATTACAGCATATGCAATGAAAATGGAGGATTGCATTATCGAGCTCATGAATTATCAAAGAAGGATTCAGTTATGTCTCTCTACTCAACATACCAAAGCAGATAAGTGTGCTAATATACATTAGAAATATTGTTAAATAAGACCTAACTGGAAAAACTGTGTTCCCTCTCTCCTCATTCAGGACCAAGTAATAATCAAGCAGAAAGTTGAATAGACCAAGAGGTTATTACTTATTACATCAGACATGAACTATCTTGAGTATCATTAAACTATATACCACAGACATTCGGATATTAGTAGAATTGCTATCATAGAACTTTAGTATTTATATATTCAAATAAAAACATTTTTTTAAAGATTTTATTTATTTATTTGACAGAGAGAGAGAGATCACAAGTAGGCAGAGAAGCAGGCTTCCTGCTGAGCAGAGAGCCCAATGCGGGGCTCGATCCCAGAACCCTGGGATCATGACCTGAGCTGAAGGCAGAGGCTTTAACCCACTGAGCCACCCAGGTGCCCCCAGCACACATAAATTTAAAAAGTAATATTATGAAAACTTTTCTCACTAACTACAGATATTAGAAATTATAAAAATGACTGGTCATATTTCCAAATGTGTTAAATGTGAATGGCAGTGATTTTTTTACTCTCAAATTACGTAACTGGGAAAATTATATTATATATCAGAGAGTACTTTCCTGTGTCGTATAAAATTACTTATTATTTACTAAATGTAAAGTATATTTATAAAGGTTCCACATAAAATGAGAAAATGCATAGCCTTGTAAGAATTCAACATATGTGCATTCTGCCCTTCTCTTTTCCACACACACACACACTCACAATTCAAATTACCTCAGGAAATAAAAGTCTTTTTAGGTAATTTATTCCAGGTTCCCAACATGGAAATCTGTAAGTGATTTTTATTCTTCACTAGCAATTTCAGAATAAGGAACTAAGGAGTGTAGAACCTTCTGAGGAACAAAATGCAAATAAGTAAGTCAATAACCTTTATAGTAACAACCAATTATTAGCCTAATGTCAGTGACTGGAACTCAAAATAAATCAGCATTGACTTCTATATTTGGTATTTAGGAAGACGATGTAAATTGAAAATGTGAAAACTGGCATATCTATGACATGACTTGACATTACCTGTGAAGGACCTAGTATCTTCCATAAGTATCTACATCCATGGTTCCAAAGGGACCGATGCAGAAACAACACTAGAGAGTCAAATAATTGTTTTCTACCAACCATCTAGTTCTACTTCTTGGTCCCTGGAATTGGATCACTCTGACCAAAAAATAAAATAAAATAGCACACAGAATGATGACGTAAATTAAAAGATAAGCCTGTCCCAAAGATCATCCTCCTATGTGCATTTTGCACTTTGCTGCTCAGGCACACCCCATTCCCATCAGTTCTGTTCAGTGAGCAGAGATTTGCCTTCCAAACGGTAAGCACCTTCAGTCCTAACTTGCTGTGTGTGCACTTGGGTATTTACGAAGTTGAGCAGAAGATCCGGAAAAACAAATGTAGAAGAATGTCCACTAACCCTAAAATTAGAAAACTTTTGATCTCATATGCTCAATTACAGCATATGCAATGAAAATGGAGGATTGCATTATCGAGCTCATGAATTATCAAAGAAGGATTCAGTTATGTCTCTCTACTCAACATACCAAAGCAGATAAGTGTGCTAATATACATTAGAAATATTGTTAAATAAGACCTAACTGGAAAAACTGTGTTCCCTCTCTCCTCATTCAGGACCAAGTAATAATCAAGCAGAAAGTTGAATAGACCAAGAGGTTATTACTTATTACATCAGACATGAACTATCTTGAGTATCATTAAACTATATACCACAGACATTCGGATATTAGTAGAATTGCTATCATAGAACTTTAGTATTTATATATTCAAATAAAAACATTTTTTTAAAGATTTTATTTATTTATTTGACAGAGAGAGAGAGATCACAAGTAGGCAGAGAAGCAGGCTTCCTGCTGAGCAGAGAGCCCAATGCGGGGCTCGATCCCAGAACCCTGGGATCATGACCTGAGCTGAAGGCAGAGGCTTTAACCCACTGAGCCACCCAGGCGCCCCTCAAATAAAAACATTTTTAAAAGAAGAATTAACCATGCTTGTACTGAAGTATGTAGTTAAAGCCATCTTTAAACTTCAGTTTTAAATCATCCTATGGAATAAACTGAAAGAGAATTTATTCTTGGTTTTATATAAGTGATATAAAAGATAGCTACAGGTTGCATAATTTTCTTCAACTCTGAGTAAGTTGAAGAGGACTTACCGTTTCCTACTGCTTGATGAGGCTTTGCATCCTTACAGGAACTTAGGGACCCCATGAACTATGGAATCAAGCTTTAAATGTTTTGGCAGTAACCATGTAATTTAGCATAAACTGTGTGGACAGTAATTATCACCTCTAAGCCTGCTCCACTCAATACCTTTACCACTGCAAACTGAGGACATAAATAAATGGTAGAGAGATTTAAATCAACCCAGCTTCCTAAACAGAGTAAAAAGAATATTCTTAGCAATCATTAGTTTCAAATCAGTAATGTCAACTCAGTATGAACAATGAACATCTCTGCCCTTTTTCATTTGCTCTTAAAATGCCCAGCTTCCCCAGTACAAAATGTCCTGTTTGCTGTATTATGTTTCCTGGTCTAATGTGGCTACAGTTCAATCTAATACCTGAACTTGGTTTTGGATACTACCTGATGCCATTCAACTTTGTCAGTAGGTCTGCTATTATCAACCACTAGTAAGAAGAAACTGGAAGATGAATGTCCAAGAAGTACTTAAGGAGAACTTTGAGGATCTTCGTTTAGCGGCATTCAACATGCAGGCATCATGTATTATTACAGCATACAAAGAAGTAATTTAATATAGAAACCATCTCCTAAATTGGGTTAAATGTTAATAATTTGTATGCCTCGGGGCACCTGAGTGGCTCAGTGGGTTAAGCCTCTGCCTTTGGCTCAGGTCAATATCTCAGGATCCTGGGATCGAGCCCCACATCGGGCTCTCTGCTTAGCAGGGAGCCTGCTTCCTCCTCTCTCTGCCTGCTTCTCTGCCTACTTGTTAACTCTCTCTCTGTCAAACAAATAAATAAAATATTAAAAAAATAATTTGTATGCCTCACTTTTTCATAGTTCTCTCAAATTCCAAAGAAATATCTAAAAATTTTATTTCAATATGCATTTTATTATTTCCCACAGTTGAAGTACCAATTAATACATTGCTTTTCTTTATGTTCAGTTTCAAATATTTTTTTAAAGATTTATTTCTTTATTTTAGAGAGAGCAAGAGCAGAGGGAGGAGCAAAGGGAGAGGGAGTCATGGAACCTCAAGCAGAACTTCCCACTGAGCAAGGAGCCTGACCAATCTCAGGACCCTGAGATTGATCATGACCTGAGCCAAAAATCAAGAGCCTGGACGTTCAACAGACTGAGCCTTCCAGGCACCCCTCAAATATTTTTTGATAGGAGACTTTTTTTTTAATCCCAAAATCTCCAAATGATTTTAGAATGTGAATGTATTGAGGCATGAACTTGAAATTATGGAACATCAGTTTAGAATTTTGGTGTATCCATTTATATCATCATCAATAATAATAATAATAGTAATGGCACTTTTTATGTGCCAGATATATTGTATAAATTATTTTTAATTCTCAAAATAACCTGATTGCATAGATATAAATATTACTCTGATCTTATATACAAGAAAATTAAGGCATAGAGAGAGGGTTGTAGAAAGCCAATACTTAGACCCCAGAGACCAGACACAACATCTATTCTAAATTGCTTCCTCCATGTTCCTCTAATCTTTCCTAAATTCTATATACTTATAACACTTAAAAGCAATCCACTTGATATCACTGTGGATTTTTTTGAAAAATTATTGTTCTTTAGGTATAACTTTAATTTCTTGACATTTTTTTGCCACCCATTTCTAACTAGCTTCATCTCTTGATAAATAAAATCCTATTTTATTTTTTTATTTTTATTTTTATTTTTTTAAGATTTTATTTATTTATTTGACAGAGAGAGAGATCACAAGTAGGCAGAGAGGCAGGCAGAGAGAGAGGAGGAAGCAGGCTCCCTGCAGAGCAGAGAGCCCGATGCGGGGCTCGATCCCAGGACCCTGAGATCATGACCTGAGCCGAAGGCAGCGGCTTAATCCACTGAGCCACCCAGGTGCCCCTATTTTTTTATTTTTAAAGATTTTATTTATTTATTTTACAGAGATCACAACTAGGCAGAGGCAGGCAGAGAGAGAGGAGGAAGCAGGCTCCCTGCTGAGCAGAGAGTTGGATGCAGGACTTTATCCCAGGACCCTGGGATCACAACCTGAGCCTAGAGCAGAGGCTTTAATCCACTGAGCCACCCAGGTGCCCAAATAAAATCTGATTTAAAAAAATCAAACAGACTTTACAAACATTAAGCCTGCTTAAAAAGTTGCTTGAATTTTCAAAAATCTGAAACAATGTATATTGTTAACTGATTATACTTTAGCTTTTGTTCTGTCATGTAATTGGGTATTTTCCTAAGAGTTTACAACTGGGAATTTATAGGTGTGTACTAAACCTTTCTTCTCTTTTTTTTTTTTGTCTATTCACTATTTTTCTTGATCCTTCCATTTCCTCTCTAGTTATTTTATATAGCAACATTTTAAGGAGAAATGATAGGTTAGTACAAACGTAAATCAAAACTAAGAATGTTCTCCCTCCCACCTTAAATCCATCGTATTAATAGGAGATTACTACATACTTTGATATTCAAAGCATATGTATTTTATACACTGTACTCAGTAATTCCTTGTCCAAAAGATAAATGGTATATCTTATGTTTTTGAAGTTATGGCATTTTTTGGAGACACTCACTTGAAATTGCATTTTCCTTAATCTGTTAGATAAATAATGGGAGATATTTGAAAATAATCACCATATAAATTGTAGGTTAGATTGGTCAGAGCCAAAGCTCTGCAAAGCCATGGAGAAAGGTAGTTTTTTTTTGTTTTTTTTTAAGATTTTATTTATTTTATTTGACAGAGAGAGATCACAAGTAGACAGAGAGGCAGGCAGAGAGAGAGAGAGAGGGAAGCAGGCTCGCTGCTGAGCAGAGAGCCCGATGCGGGACTCGATCCCAGGACCCTGAGATCATGACCTGGAGCCAAAGGCAGTGGCTTAACCCACTGAGCCACCCAGGCACCCGAAAGGTAGTTTTTATTTGCAATTCTGGAAGAACAATTATTCTGACTTATGTGATTCATACACATGCATGTTAGACTCTAGTTAAAAGTGAAGCATTTAATAGAGATAAAGACCAGGTTCCATGTTCTGAGCATTATAAATGGTGTAGCTATCTTCCTCTCAGTTTTCTAAACTTGATTATTCATTTCAAGGATGCATTAAAGACCTCCTTTTTCTAACTATACCCTTTCCATTAATGTTGAACAATGTAAACATGAATTGTTTCTAAACAAATGTCTTCAAAGGGTTTAGTCCTTTGCAACATATTTCTCTGAGAACTTTAAAATAGACTGGGATTGTGGAAGTCAATTTTATTTCATGTCACCTTCTCCAATCAGGCTTTCATACAGTTAACATTTGATTATGATGTGAAATAACTCACAGTGCCCAGGGTCAGTTAGCATTGCCAAAAGCCCAGACTCCAGGTGGATTTTTCTCTACACCAGAGGCTTTCCCATTAGACTAAACCTCATTCTGTAATTTCTCACTAGAGAATGCATCCCAGACAGGGCCTATACATTCAGAGAAACAGGTGCTAAATTCTTCTTGGAGTGTGCAATCAGACTGGCAAGGATTTCTAGTCTAGATGCTTTTCTTCCCCCTGAGGGAATTCACTGAAATCTGGGCACAGTTGATCAGCTCGCTTTCCAGAGGAAATTCCACTCCAAGGACCTCACCAAGAGATACACCAATGTTTTTCCTATTGAAAAGTCCTGAATTTTCTGAGTGCTTCATTCGAGGGAGTTAGTCACTTCAAAGTGTCATTAAAGCCAAGATATTTTGACTCTTTTTGCCATTGAAGTTCCAAAATTTGGGGAGGATTTTTGAGATAATGCACCGTGCAACAGATTATTTGCAGATCTCTGGAATGATAACTATGGCGATAATATTTTTCTATTTTTGGTGATATTCATTTTTGAAGAACCTATGAAGATACTAGAATGGTTACCTAGTCAACAATCACTTGAATAGAGGCTAGTATAAAAATGATGCAGATTTATTTTGATCTCTTTATTCAACCATTGGCCATCAACTCTGAGATCAAAAGTGTTCTCTCTCTTGCTGGAAGGTAAAATCCTAGCATCTAGCGCAAGGCTCAGTTCAATAATAGGCAGATACTCAACAAATATTTGTGATGTAAATGAATGATGAATATATTTCTAGTGAAGCAATAATTTGTTCTCAAATATGGGGTCATTTTAACATTAAAAAGTAGAGTCTAATAATTTCTGTTGAAGAAGAAGAGGATGTGAGCAGTAGGAAATAGGGAATGTCTATCCTTTCTTATTTTGTTACTGTACTTCCAAGATAATGTAACTTGCACATCTTCTTTTTCCACCATATTTTTTTTCTTTGCAAGCTTTTGATGCTTACTTTTCTTATTCTCAAGCTTTGATTCACCTTATATCTAACCAAAGAAACATATTTCAGATCATCATATTTTCTCTTCAACTACCGTATTTGCAAATATACTGTAAAGCACATATTGATAATCGATCTTTGGAATAAGACAGGCCATGTTTACAATATCTAATAGCTCATGAACTGTGAGTCCATTGATTGGGGTGGAAGCTTAACGGGACCTCGAAGGCTGACAAGGCTTTAGTAATTTCTACCTTCTAATAGTTACAGTCGTAATTGAAACTAAAAGGAAGTTTAACTTTAATATGTATTGATGAAAATGACAGATTGGATAGGGGAAAAATCTAGAATAGAATCTGAGGAATGTCTGATCCTACATCCATTAAAGTTCCATTTCTTTAAGTATACTGTGAATCCCAAAGTGTGCATCTAATCACACATTGAAAACAAAGGTAATGCATTACAAAGCATGTGACATCATTTACTTTCAAACATGGCAAAGAGCACTGAAAGCAGATGACGGCAGGTTCTTAGCTCACACTGGCATGCATTAAGACTAGTACTACATAATCACAGTGGCGACGCAGGTGTTACATATATGTCATTAAGATGAGGTTTGGTTTTGTTTTTAACTCATTAAGAGAAATGATGACAAACTGGTCAGGATGCTTTTTGGAGGGAAAAAGAATCACCCTCGGGTATATAATTTTGTTACAAAACAATTAAATAGACGCTTACCACTGGCTCTTTTTGATCGTGCCCCGAGAAATAGAATCAGTTCAATCTGTTTGAGATATATATGCATTGAAAGGCATCTCTTGAGATATGGAAATGGTACCACTTTCAATTGTTTTCTCTTTTATTCTTTTATTAAATCACTTAAGCACCACTCTCGCGGAGTGTAGTGCAATGGTTTAAACACAGTTAAAAACTGACTTCTGAAAAGTTGTGTAACCTCACAATATTTTTTCCCTGTGACTGGTTTCTTTGAACTCTTATGTATGATTGATGGCATTTCTCTACCATAGAGTTTTTGCAAGTGTTCATTGACTTTTGACAGTTTGTAGGAATCCAAATAGAAAAGGGGCATTTTATAACCCATAAGAATGCATTTACTGTATTATTTTATAGGAGGTGAATTTTATAGCATGAGTATGCAGTGTTTCCCCTGTTAGCCATCCATGTGTTTCTTCATTTTCCGGATTGTACCCAATCTTCAGCTCTTACGAGGACAAAAATATCCCTTTAAATTAATAAGAAACAAAGCTCTAATAAAGAATGCTGAATCAGGCCCCTTACCACCATACTAATTATGCAGTGAACACACAGTACTGTTTAGAGTGGACCTTTCCACGACCTAACCATAACATTAAACTCAGACTCTATTCCAGGAGTAGGCAAGTCTCCATAAAAATTTTATTTATCTTGAAAGGCAAATGCTTATTCACTGCATAACACTGGAAGACATGGTTACTCCTACTTTGCCCTCCCTAAACACCATTAGATAGATGGCCAACAATTCTGAACTGTGTCAGTAAAGTCAGTGAAAGGTTTGGTTCTGCAGAGAGCTGAGAATCCAGTACTTTCTGTAGACTGGATGGAAGGAACCCGTATAGGGAGGTGCAAGCAGGTTGGGGAGGGGGGTGGTGATGGTGGAGAAGGCTTGAGATTTATTATCGAAAATGCCTAAATGTGAAAAGAAAATCTGGGTCTCTCTAGACATCCCTAATTCTTAATACTTGCAATGCATCCGATACCCTGAAGTAGTTATCCGTATGCCTGCTTATGTATTTCAGTTTTGTGTTTGTGTCTGTTTCTGAGCGTGTTTGCCTGAATGTAGTTTTCCTGGCAGCAGCGTGTGTTTGGTGTACGTGTGCATATGTATGAGTATGAATTAATTACATACTGAAAACATCTGCATTAGCGGCGTCTGCAGTCCCCGCTGCTCCAGTCGGGATGTTCTGCGCGGTCCCTTGGTGTTAGGACCACTCGGAAGACCGGCTCGCCGGACGCCTGATTGTGGCTCCCGGGGGGCCGGAGCTCCGGGAGCCTGTACCATCTCCATCTGAAGGGGAGGAGAGGAGGGAAAGAGGAGGCATCCGAGCGAAGGGGTTCGGTTTCCTGCAGCGGGGTGGGGGGCGGCCGGGGTTGGAGCAGGGCTCCAAGATTACCCTGCAAATCCCCAACTTCAGCACCGCCTCCCGCCCGGGGAGAGGCGCGCGCCCCCTTGCTCCGCCCCCGCCCCCGCCGATGGACCCGGGCCGGTCGGTGCCTCCGCGCTCCGGCTTCCAATCGAAGCGAGGGCAGGGCAGGAGGGTTCTGACAGCCGGAGGGGTACGGTAAGGGGGAGGTGGAGGAGGAGGAGGAGCCGGGGTGGGGACTGGAGGGGGCGAGGAGGGAGGGCTTCCCCGCCTCGCCCGCCGCCGGGGTGTGCAGGCGCTGCTGGCGGCGGCGGCGTCTCCAGCTCCGTCTCCGGCCGCCGCTGCCACCGTTGCTGCTCGGGCGCCGGGGAGATGCCGCCCCGCGCCGCGCCGCGCTGAGGCCGTGCGTGCGCCCGCCCGCCCGCCCGCCCGCGGGGCTGCGTGCTCTCCGCGCCCCAGCCCTCCGCGCGAGCTGACAGGCGGCCGGGAGCCCCTCCGAGTCACGCCGCCCGGCGGCGCGGGGAGCGCCCGCCCGCAGTGCCACCGGCGGCACCGCCGAGCCCCGCACTCTCCCCTCCGCGCCTGCAGCCCCCGCTCCTCTCTCCTGCCTCCGCGTCCTGTGGTGCCTTCCACCCCCCCTCCCCAGAGGGAGAGGGCGGGGTAGGTCCCCTCCTCGGCTCCCCCTCCCTTTCCTTCTCCGTTTGAATTTCTTCCCCCTGGCATTTCACTGGCTCCCGGAGCGAGAGGCAGGAGCCGCTCGGAGGGAAGAGGAAGGCTGCGCTTCCCCCGCGGCTCGCAGCCCGGCCGAACTGGAGCCTGCAGGGGTGCGGGGAGAAGAGGACGCAGCGGGAGGGGCCCGGCTCTCTCCCGCGCCGCGCACAGCCCACCTCGCCGGGAGAAGCCCACGGAGAGACGCGCGGCGTCTCCGCCACGAGCTCTGGGAGTCCCGCGACCGGCCCGCCGAGGATGGTGGCGGCTCCGCGAGCCCGCTGCGGGGCAGCGCTGTCGCTCTGGATGCTCAGCAGCCTCCTCTGCAGAGCCTGGACGGCCCCGGCCGCGTCCCGTAAGTAGCCCCCCGCGAGCGCGCGCCGCGCCCCGGCGGCTCCAATGCCGCATTGAGGTGCCACCCCGGGGGCGCACGTCTGAGGCGCCGGGGCGTGCGGGTGTCTCCGCCGTCGCGCACCGACCGCCGCGGCAGCACCGAAACTCCGAGCCCCGCGCTCCCGGCGCCGGGTGGGGGGGTGGACCGGGCTCCGGAGGCTGGTGATGCTTCTGGAAAGTTGTTCTGGGTCCTGGAGGTGCGTCGGCGACTGCTCGGTTAGAGGGAGTCGTGGGGATGACTGTCTTAGGAGTTATTCTTCGACTTCGGTGTGTTTGTCGTGGAGGGAGTTCGTGGCATTTGGCTTAGGTAGGTCAGTGAGAAAAAAGTGAAGACCAGGGCAAAAATAAGTTTCTTATTTTTATTGATGCTTTTAACTTCAATGAGCACGGATTTGGGGATGAAAGAAGGGCAGGTTTTGAGCAGTTTGGGCACGATGGACTCCTTCTTAGCCACCCACCCAGCCGTCCCCCAACGACTTGATGGCCATTTAGTACTTACTTATTGGAATGGGAGGCAGAGAATGCAGTATTGTAACTGGAATTGCTCTGATTCTTTGGCAGTTCGATATCATGCAGTCCAGGGCTTGGGACAGGCAGGGCACACCATCAGCAATGTAGTAATGAACGCGTTTCTTCAGAGTTCTCCGGGAAAGGATGCTGTTCAATATGTTTAAGTCTTTGTGTCTTAGCAAGCTTTTTTGAAAAGAAGAGGTGGCTCGTGGTTTCATGTGGTTAGCAAGAGTAGAAAGACATAGAAGATTCCAGCCCATCTTCTGAATTGCTTTAGAAGTGCATAGTCTGCATGTAGAGAGGAAATGCCTCATCGCTCCTTTGGTTCAGAAAGAGTTAAACACTAGAGAGATTGCCTATGGGAATCTTAGGATAATATTCCTCAGCACATAGTGCTTGTTTATGAGAATGAGTTACTTATTAAAGAAGAATCGTGGAGATTTTAGTGTGAAAATAACTGTTTTCCATTTAGGTGGAAAAAAAAAAGTTTCGTGTTTTCCAGAATTCATTGTATGTGTATTCCTATCTCTGTTTATGAGATCTTGGGATGCCTTGATGCATCTTAACCTATAAGTTAATATTGATGTTCTTGTTCCAGGGTAGAAATATTAATAAGAATAACCATTGAAAAAAGGACTTTATAAGTCGTGCTAAAGACTCTACTACATAGTAATGTGATGTGATGAACCAGTATTACAGTTTTGATGTATTTTCCCACGTATGGTATTTGTTTCTCTTTTCTTGCAAGATAGGAAGTCACTGAGTGGCAGTTTGTAATGGACTTGAGAAAAAATTTATAGCCTTTTCACAAGCGGAATTAAACCATAAAGTGATATGTTATATATATATATATATATATATATATATATGTATGTCGGTTTTATATATTTAAACAGAAATATGAAGACACAATGCTCAGTATTAATATTTATGTAAATATATTACTATATCCTGAGAAAAGTAATCTGATGAAATTTCAATTTCCATTTCAAGATCATATAGAACTAATTGCCACTCTTTTCAGAAATTGCATTCATTATAAATTAAATTAATTATATTCATTGTTTAAAGGCCTTCATTTCCAGGATTTTTCTTGAGTTTTATATTGCATCTTTTTGTATACTCTAATTATAATGCATCCATGGGAAACATTTGCCATGTATCAAGAATTAATAGCATACATGCAGCCCCTGGGTTAATGCATTTTAAGAATAGAAAAGTTGTTTCAGAAACATATTCTTAGTTTTTACAACTTAGAATTTGGTGATGGGGAAGAGGAGAGAATATTACTTTTAAGATAGGTAATACTTATATTTGATTAGCTCTTATTCTTTATTGTTTAAATATCTAAAATGGTTTAACTAAGATGACTTTTTATTTCATTTGAGTACAAATTATCTGACGAAAACCCAGTTTCCCTGCATCCTGAAATCAATTAAATAATAAGAATGATGTAGACTTTATTGATTAGAATAAGCTTCATATAATCAGTGCTTTAAAATTAAATTATAATTTTACACTTAGTGAAACTGTTTATATTATACATGATTCTGAAAAAGAATGGTAGTTATATTCTTAATACTGAAAACACTTAGAGGAGAAAAAAATGGTAACTGCATGAATCTAAGATAATGAACAACTCAACCAGGAGAGGTCATCACAAGACAAAAAGTAGCATGAAAATATAAAAGTAATGTTTTTATTTGGTACTCATTTAAGAAAAAAATATGATGACTGTGCTAGAACTTTCTGTCCCTAAATAACTTTTTAACATGACAGACATTTCTAGAAGATGCAGTTAATATTTTTTCATTTGATAACAGTACCATTTGAAATATATATTTGCTTCTGGCTTATTTTTCTCTGTTATTGAAATGTATATTGAAATGGTGTTACTGTTAATACGATGTTTTTTACAACCAGACTAAAACTAAAGAAGCTCATTTCTGGGACTAAATAGAAATAGAATCTAATTGCATAACAGTGCAGATGAGCGGCTGCTGAGCTGATGGAGTCCTATAACCTCCCTTCTTGTGAATACATATCTACAGGATGCACATGTAAAGTTTAAGGGGGAGATTTTACTCTTAGGAAGTTGCACTTGTTTGAACATATTTGAAAGATGCGGACAGTGCAGTTCTAAATGATGAGGAGTTTGAGCTGGCATTTAATGAATTTAACTTACTCTTAAAGTATACTAAATTTTGACTTAAATAGTGCTTTCTGATAAAGTTCACTTTATGCTATTTTGTATTATTTTGTATACACATTAAACTATGATTGCACTGACCGTCACATTTGAAGAATTTTGATTGATCAAGTACTAACAAGTATGCTTCTGCATATATAAGCATATATAAATACAAATGTATATAAATATATACACACATATATATAGTAAAATCCTTTATATACATGTTACATAATGTATGTTTAATACAGTGTATATACTACATATTTATTCTATGTAATATATGTGTATATTTATATATTTTCTTACATGTCTTTCAAGGAGTTAAACCCGCTTAGAATTTTGTAGGTAGGTCTTTTCGTGTGCAATTATTTCAAGTAACTAATGCAACAATATCAAAACAGTAGTATATTGATCTGTTTCTTTTCCAATTCATATACCACTCTAAAATGTTATCTTTGAAATAATTGAAGTAAATGTAAACTATATAAATAAATACAAAAGCAAATACTATTAGTTTACACTGAGCTTAAACATAATAATGAGCTTGTCTTAATAAAATAAATTTTAATTAAAAAGATGCTTTAGGCCAGCAAAATTCATCAGCTGATAAGAAGCAGTACATTACTTACTTAAACTAAAAAGAGTGCTATTTACTTATAGAAGAGAACTGCATAATCCTGATTTCTTTGTAGGTACCGATATTTAGGGAACAGGAATTTTTGCCAAAATTTTCTCCATTAACATTGATGTTTGGCAAAATTGGCTAAAAAAAAGGAATCCCCAAATTCAGTATAGGCTTTTATTAACTTTTATACAGTTAAAAGCATACAGCATATCATTTTGAGATAAGAAACATCAAAGTTGTTTGATGCACATTATATTTTTATAATCACATTTCTACTTTCATTCTAATTTGGAGGATATTTCAAATTCTATAACTTTTTTAAGATTTTAAATCACTTGTCTTCATTATAAATTCTTCCAGAGTAAATGTCAACAAGCCTCTAAAAGTGAACTAATAAGTCTTCTTGTCTGATACATCCTTTTTATGACTGAAATATAAAGGGAACTTGATATGCATCCCCTTATCTTGCCACATTTTTTAATATTTAAAAAATATTTTATTTGTTGAAAACAATGTATAGAAGAATAAGGAGGCATTCTAAGCCCAGAAACTCTTAACTCATCATATCTAGTGTATGATTATCTTAAGAGTATTAAAATTCTTCATGTTTTTGTGGTGACCAATGTTGATGGGATGAAGAAATAAAACATGTAGTTTCAAAATTTTCCTATATTGAATTGATTTAAGAAGTGCTTTCTTTTGTCATTTATTGCGACTTGTGAAGTTAGAGAAGAGAGTACATAATTTAAATCTAAAAACTACAATGTTAGGGAAATAAAGTGGATGTCATATTTCTATGTGTGTTGGTATCTGAAATTGAATGTTATCAGTATTTCTAGAGGAATACATTTCTTGAGATAAGTAGCTATTAGCAAAATAAGACATTTTATAATCATGTACTATTTGGCCATTGAAAGAAATCGTGTTTATTTTTGTCGCTTTAATGTATAAATAATGATGAAATGATCTTCATATAGAGAACATTCCAAATGAGAAACTTAGAATCTGAATAGAATGATGAGTTCAAACATTGGATCTCCCCACCTCCTGGGATCTGTAGAACTTGTATGTTTTAGTTCTGACCAACTAAAGATGTTGGGATATAGAGGTGCTACCTCTTTTTCCAACCTAATGTTTTCTTTTATGTGGAGGAAAGTCCACTTGTAATATTCTCAGCCTCAATCTCTGCAGTTCACTTGTTCCTTTTAAGTTAAGTAGAGGGATTTGCCTGCCCAGTGACTTTGGGTTAAGGACCTAGCATAGCTGAGCACCTCCTTCTTCCTTCCAAGTTGCCTGACAAAGGTATAGATTCTAAGTGAAAGACATCTAAGAGTAGCTTATGCCTCTGCAGTAATGTGTGCGATAAATGGAAAGCCTTATGGTGTCGTGGTTCTTCGTATGGCTGGAAAGTTTGTTCAATTTCAGAATTAAGCTTAATGCATCCCATTGTTGCCACACAGCTAAGCCCTATTCAGCAATTATTGTGTAAAGGGTGATATTTGCTCTCCACCTGTGACTCCTATTCTAATCTAGAACTCAGGCAGGAAGGAGAGTGCAATTCATTGTGCCCTGTCAAAAACAAAGGTATTAAAATGCGAGTAATAAGCTTATTTAGCATTGAAGTAAATGAGCATGAGAATATTTTGCATGTTTTAAAAACCAGCAATAAAATAACACTCATTTTTCCCTTTGATGTTAAGTTGGAGAGTTGAATTTATTCTATGACCTGCTAGAGCCCCTCCCCCATTCATTCATTCACTTATGCATATTTCTGTTATTAGTGACACTTATTTTAGAAAGACTTTTGGAATACCATTTCTTTACCTGTGGTCAATAACATTACCATTTTAAATGCATCTTGTTTCTGGACTTTAGAGGCTGCATATTCAACTGAACCATACCTGTTTAAGTTTCAGGGAATTTGACAGACCTTGAGTTGGTAGCTTCCTTATGTCCATGTTCCTTCTGCACAATCAGGAAGAGTTAGATATCTTGGGTCAGTGATTCTTAAAAAAAAAAAAAAAAAAAGAGTCATTAGCACTTTGAAGACAAAATTGATAATTTCCTCCATTGTAAATTTTGATAAAAAGACTGTTAAAGTCTTACTTAATTCATTTTGGGGGTAGACTATTCATAAAAACAGCCTGAAGTCACTGATTTTTTTATAGCTCTCCAGATTTTAAAACCTCCCATGATAGTGGGAGATCTGGAAATAAAGATGTATTCATTGACTCTGAGTTTGCTTGCTGAAGATATCATATTTTTGGTATACAGTCAAAGTGCTGAAGGTGTATAGAAGAGGTCCTAAGGGCCATATTCTACATTTTACTTATGATTTAAGTTTGTTTGAAATATCCTCGCAAACATGCATAGTGATATATTCTTTAATGTTTTCATGTTTCGGAAGGAGGTAAAAGTAGTTTCTGGGAATACGTTTACCAGGAAAAATGATCCCCAAACATACATAAAGTTCTCTTTCCCTTGGAATGGGGGCCTTAGTGGTCTGGGAATGTGAATTATAGAAAGTGGCAGGGGAGATGGGACCTGCACACTGTTAGGTTCCCTAAATCTCTGTAGTGTGGTGCATCTACACTGTATAAAGTTTAATTAAATTCAGCAAGGATTTGCTCACTCCTATGCATTAGATGTCATGTCAAAAACGCGTGTAAAAGAAAAATTCTGCCTTGACTTCTAATTTTCTACTAACTACTATTACCATGTCAGCTGTGTTATTCGATTATATTATTCTTTCAAAGGAATACAAGGAAAAAGTAAATACATACATGCTGAATTAATAAAACAGCTTATTATGTGGTGAAATATCATGATTTGCCAAAGGAAATAATACACTTACCTCTAAGAATATTCTTGTAAAATAGAAGGTCCTTGTTGTTACTTGTAAATCCTATGTACTCAAACAGTTATGTTGAACTTCCATAAAACATATGTTGATTAAATTGCATCGCTCTCTTACCTTCTATTACTGGGAAGCCACCTCTTAATGAGAATCAAATTATTAAGTGACCTTATAAGTAAAAATTTACTTTCATATACTTCATATATTTTTTCTGGGTATTGGGCAAAGTATATGAACATAAGAACTACATGTGAAAAAATTTCAGCCTAGGGACGCCTGGGTGGCTCAGTGGGTTAAGCCTCTGCCTTTAGCTCAGGTCATGATCTCAGGGTCATGGGATCGAGCCCTGAATCGGGCTCTCTGCTCAGCAGGGAGCCTGCTTCTCCCTCTCTCTCTACCTCTCTGCCTACTTGTGGTTTCTGTCTGTCAAATAAATAAATAAAATCTAAAAAAAAAAAAAAAAATTCAGCCTAATTATGTCACATGGCAAAAATGTATTTTAAGATTATCATTTGTTTAGAAGTTTTTGGTTACACATTAACAATGGTCTGTGCTTCATTAAATTCTTTAATTGCTAATAAATTTTAGTTCAAAATTTATAGATTTATATAATGTATATGAAACAGTTTTGGTTCAAACAAAAATTAATATGTCTGGAAAATCGTGTGTGAATATCAATTTTTCTCAGATGATTAAGTGAATATGCTAAAATTAATTATTTAACATATCAGCTGATCTAAGAACACATAATCCTTTTTGGTTTTTTTTTTTTCTTTCGGTGTGCCCAGAGGCACGATAACCCAGGAGTCTGGTGCCACCGTCAAGGCCAATGTTGTTAATCTAGCATGACATTTTTTTTCCTCAGCGAGTCTGAATATGGCCATAAAATCATATCTCCTTCAACACATTGTGCCAGATAACTGTGCATAATCTCATGAGATTTGATCTATATGTTAAAACTTTATTTTATACTCATGTTCTAGAAACCATCACCAGAAGTCTTCAGCTGACTTTTGTGAGTGCTGAAACACAGTCTTCACTTAAACCCCTTGATTAATATTCAGTGTTCTCATATGAAAAGAATACTTAGGAGAATTTATTCCTGCCTCACAGTAGAATTTTTTAATGATGAGATTTCCAAAAATAAAATTGCATGGAGTATGAGTTTGAAATAAAATTTCTGGAGTATGAGATTAAGAATAAGCATTTTATTATGTCAGTTGAGAAGCATAATACTGTGTCCAGGGATACAGATGAGCCATATTGGGTATTTACATTATTTCCCCTATTAAGAACGCAAAAAACAAATAGCTTCATTCAAATATTTATACACTGATGTGTTCCTTTGTGGGAACAAAGACTGGGATCAAGGAGTTTATGTATCTTTTCTTTAATGAACATTTCCTGACTGAGCTCCATACATCTGTTGACTCACATGTTCACCACCAATGAATGAGCATCCTTTTCTAGAATTCCGGGCATCAGTAGACAGCATTATAGTTTCACAAATTTTTTGCCCTTTGATAGGAACGGTGTTTGTTGAGTGTTGACTTCAGGTCAGGTGCTAGTCTTAAGATGCATTAACTCAGGGCACCTGGGTGGCTCAGTGGGTTAAGCCTCTGCCTTTGGCTCAGGTCCTGATCTCATGGTGCTGGGTTCGAGTCCCGCATCGGACTCTCTGCTCAGTGGAAAGCCTGCTTCCTCCTCTCTCTGCCTGCCTCTCTGCCTACTTGTGATCTCTCTATCAAATAAATAAATAAAATCTTAAAAAAAAAAAAAAGACGTGTTAACTCCTCTGGTCCTTAGAACAGTGCTCCAATTGGCAGATAAGAAAAGTGGGCAGACGGAGAAGTTAAGCGATTAACCAGGCCGCCCATAGGATCTATCCCAGCCGCCTGTGCTCTTGGCCATGGCGCCACAGGCTGAGTGAGAAATACTATGCCATTGATTTCCAGTTCTCTGCCTAATATTGAATTTCAGCTTGCATCGAGGCAGCATTTTAAGGTTAATTAACTGCTTGTATAGAGTTATAGTAACAAAAACCTGTTATTCTAATGTTCCTATTTCAATGATAATAACATTAAATAGTAATACATATGTCACTTATGTTCTTCCTCACCATAGTAAAGTGATTTTACAGTTTAATTCTGTCTTTTGGTACTGTTAGCAGACATTAATAGTCACGTGGCGAAAATATTTGTTTAAAGCTATGTAACATATTTCTGGAAATGCTTTGTCAGATATGACTAAAAGCTTTTTAAAACAGGTTGTAAGGAAATTTGGCTGTCTGTATCCAGAAGCATAAATATTATTGCCATTACTGAGTTTAAATGATGATACCCGTGTAATCTAGAACCATTATTTTCGGTATCAGTTTCATGTGATGTCTAAACTGTAAAGCTTTTCTTGAGAGTCTTGTTGAGAGGAAAGCTTTGACTTTAATGGAAGTGGGAAAGTATTTATCTCAAAAATACTTGTCATTTCTAATGCTTAAATATTTCTTGTATCTATTCCCTGCTCTCATTCCCATCACCGCAGCCCTTGTGATGATTTTCAGCATTTCCTCTCTAGACGTTAAGTTGGTAAACTCCTGAATGCCTCCTTGCTTCCAGTTCTCTTCTAGTTGACCCTCGATGGCACACATCTTCTCATCGTAGCCGACTTCCCTGGTTCTTGCCTATCCCTTTGATGTGATGTCCCCTGGCCCACCATGTGCACCCCATGACCTCCCCAGACTGAAATCCTGGCATTTCCTCCTGTACAACATGCTGTTCCCAGTCACGTTTCTCTTATGTGTCCTCATTTCCATTCTCTCCTTCTGGAACCCCTTTTTCTATTTCTTCTATGCCGATTTAGGGGCAACTCATTTACGGTGCAAGCGTCAGAACTCTGGACCATATGGGAGATGTTATCACCTCCCCTTGGTGATTTGGTATCATCACAAGTAAAATTCTCGGAAAATAATAAGCTGCTTTTTTTTTTTTTTTTTTGCAATCCGGACTGACAAGGCTTGATGACAAATAATGCAAGTCATCTTCAATTATTTGATGATAGAGGGAGAAATTATCCCGAATTACTGACAATAGAAGAAAGGCAAGAAATCTACTCTGAAAGGATAAAACACAGATACTTGCCATCATTTATACATGAATCTTAATCAGTTGTTTCAAGGGAAATAATGAAACCATGCCTTGAGATCTCTGTAATTTCCCAAACCTTTTTCCTGCATGGCTCTATTTTGCAGCATTTTCTGTACTTCACTTAAGCCATATCACTGGTCAGACTCCTTAGAAGTCAAGGCTGACTGCCCTTTTCAAAACACGTTGTTTCAAAGAAATACCTGTAATCTGCATGCAAATCAAAGACAGGTGTCAACAAAATAATTATTGTGCCTAACAGGTACTTGAAATAGAGTGCTTAAGATGTCAAAAAATCTTGTAAATGATAGAGGTAGTTGTAGAGAAAGTTGATAATTATATATATTTAGTGTATAATAATCTTAGTATATTAGTTGATTTTGTCAAAGTTGGTATGGAATGTCAGTGAATTTCATTTTGATTTTTAATATAACAAAAATATCCTTTGGCAAGTACAAAAATAGGCACTTATATTTTGTTTATACTTTAACTCCCTTCATCCCTACATTGGAAACTTTGTTCATGCTGTACTGCAATTTTAAATTATCCCCCAGACTATGAGATCCTCTTCTTTTTTTTTTTTTTTCATTTTATTTATTTTTCAGTGTAACAGTATTCATTCTTTTTGCACAACACCCAGTGCTCCATGCAAAACGTGCCCTCCCCATTACCCACCACCTGTTCCCCCAACCTCCCACCCCTGACCCTTCAAAACCCTCAGGTTGCCCCAACCTCTTCTTTTCCAAGCCCTCCATTCCTGTGAAGGCTGTTCCCAACTGTACATCTTTCACTGTGACTCTCCCTAGCTTTGCCTATTAATAACAGAAATAACTCCCTTACTTCCTTTTCTCTTACCCTCATGGTCACAGCCTACATTTGTACTTAGGCTAACAGGTATAAGGGTGCGGTTGTATTAAAAAATTAGACTTCTGTAATCTTCTTTTACCAGGTATTGTCCTAGTTGCATTGAACTCGCTGCATAGAATTAGTCAATTACCTCTTTGCTAGAAAACTCAAAGCATCAGGATGCTCAAAATTTGAAAGCTCACTGGTTTCGTTTTTTTATATAGTTCTTACTTTTATCAAGTTGTACTGACACAAAACCTACATCCTCACAAATTCTGGCCATTAGCTGTAGTTGGGCTTTTAAGGTAATAAAAGCTTAATATTTACCTGACATTTTACTGCCATATAATATTTGGAGACAGATACCATAGTATGATTAAATACAATTTTAATATGAATCACTGTTTTTATAGATCGCTAATTAATGTCAAAGATGAATATGTCCATTAAGAGAAAAGACTGTACATGAGCAACATTAAATAAATATAATCGAATTGAATTGAAATGGGTAGGTTGTGTAAGAGCTGTATATAAATTGTGCATATAGCTAGGTTGTAGCTAAAAGTACAGCTGTCTTTTCTTAGTTGTGTTTTTATAGCGAAAAGCTATAAATCAGAAGTAATCAGAAGTAATATGATTTTAATATAATATTAGTTAAAATAAAATTTCTCTGTAAAGGCAGTCATCATATTATAACTGCCTGAGAACTGACATGTCTGTATGAATCAAAACAAAAATGATTATTTCAGAGGACTGTCATTCAAAAGGAACAGGGATATTAGAGTTATTTTAAAGGGTAGTTTGAACCTATTTGCTCAATGTGAAAGGCAACACACTCTTGAATTATCTGTTCTTTGCCCAAAGTATATTATGAGTGTATAACAGCAATTTGATTAGTTTTCATATGTTCATATGAACGTGACTTCATGTTATATAATTACTGTATACAATCATCTGAGGCCTTTAGTTTTACACAGAGATTATATAATCACCCAAAGTATAAATTTTGGAATTTAAAATGTGTTATTCCTGCACATTTTTAGATCATACATGGTAAAATTAGAGTACCACATCAACTTTTATTTTTTATTTTTATTTTTTTAAGATTTTTATTTATTTATTTGACACAGAGAGAGAGAGATCACAAGTAGGCAGAGCAGCAGGCAGAGAGAGAGGGGGAAGCAGGCTCCCTGCTGAGCAGAGAACCTGACGTGGAGCTGGATCCCAGGACCCTGAGATCACGACCCAAGCCAAAGGCAGAGGCCGAACCCACTGAGCCACCCAGGCGCCCCCCACATCCACTTTTAAAAAGAGTTTTCAGAATCTTGTAAATAAAAATGATATTGTTCTTTTATCAAATTGGCGCCCGTAGAGCTTTTTGTAAAAGGCTGTCAGATCTGTTGTTTGTTCATTTATATGTCTATACTTCCAGTAGTTAGAGCATCTCGCACTGTGTTTGTTTCTACATATTGAACTTTCAAATGACAGATGCCGGTACCAAAGACAAACCATGTCAAGCGACAGAGGTTTCTGCCTTCCTGAAGTTGACAATAGTTGGGACAATAGTTGCCTAAGAAATTGTGAATGCTGGACTACTCAGAAGCGTGCGAAAGATCAGTATGTTTGGGAAAGATTAGTGACCTGGGTCTGGAGCTAAAATGATTTCTCATTATTTCATTTACTGTAGTATTCTATGCTTCCGCATAACACATTAAGTTTCCAAAACTTTAGTCAGAAAAAAATGCCACTCAGTGATTTGCTTCTGTAAGTCAAACATCCTCTGCAGGGTCTCTTAACTCTTATTTCAAAATTATTTTAACTGTAATATTTCACCCTAGTACATTACCTCAAATCTCCCTTATATTTGTTGGGCATGTTAAAATTTAAATTGAAATTATAAATCATTTCTGTTGGTCCAGGAGTAAATTTATCATCAGGTGATTAAGGTACTTCCCATTATGACATTTTAGCTGAAACTTAAAGGATAAGAAGGAAGTATCCAAGAAAAAAGAAGGGGAAGAATAGAATGTTCCAACCAGAGGATAACAGCTAGACAACTCTGACATGGGCTAAGTTGAGACTTCACTCTGCTGGTGAGGTATTATGTTGTTTTGGAATAAGTCTTTTGTAAAACATGTGAAAAAGTTTTGGAAGAGTAAAGGCACTGCTTACTATTTTATCAGCAAATAGAAAATAAGTCTTTATTGGTTGAAAATGCAGACAGTAGGTATTTATTGTCATGAAACACAGAATAATTTGTTTTACCAGTTTTGTTAAAAATAAGCGTTGAAGAAACCTTACATTCCGCGGATGAACTTTACTATGTAAGTCGACTGTCTAGAATTGCAGCACATAGGGTACACAACATACATTTGGGTGTAGGGTGGGGATAAGTGTTTTCCTAAAAATTGCTATTTAATTTAATTTATTTTTTTAAAGATTTTATTTGTTTATTGGAGAGAGAGAGAGCGCGCATGCATGAGAAGGGAGAAAGTTAGAGGGAGAGGCAGACTCCCCGTGGAGCTGGGACCCCGATGTGGGACTCCATCCAGGAACTCCAGGATCATGATCTGAGCCGAAGGCAGTGGCCTAACCAACAGAGCCACCCACGCAACCTAAAAGTTGCTATTTTAAAGTCCTTGAAAGATTTTGGAGATTTTTGTTTATTTCTGTTTTGGTTTTTTATTTGTTTCTTTGTAGGCATCTTTGATCATACGGACTAAAAGTAGTTGTGGTCTATTTTGGTTCCACCTAAAATGGCAAATTTGGTTAGTCAAACTTCACAAAACAAACAAAACATCAGAATAGCATACGCGAGGGTTTTATGTGTATGTTTATTTATTATCCGTGGCAGGATGTCTCTAGTTTCAGAACCCATCTCCACCCGTTCCACCCACCCACCTCCCCTCTGGTAACCATCAGTTTTTTCTCTATAGTCAATAGTCTGTTTCTTGGTTTGTCTCTGTCCCTCTTTTTTTTATTCCTTTGTTCATTTGTTCTGTTCCTTTAAACTACACATATGAGTGAAGTCATACGGTATTTGTCTTTCTCTGGCTGACCTATTTCGCTTAGCGTAATACTGTGTTGCTCCATCCGTGTTACTGCAAATGGCGAGATTCTATTATTTTTTATGGCAGAATAATATTCCTGTGTGTGTGTGTGTGTGTGTGTGTGTGTGTGTACACGCATACCACTTCTTCTTTATCCATTCATCTATTGATGGACGCTTGGACTGCTTCCTTAATTTGGCTCTTGTAGATGATGCTGCAGTAAACATGGGGATGCATCTGTCCTTTCAAATTAGTGTTTTATATTCTTTGGGTAAATACCTGGTAGTGTGATTATTGTATCATAGGGTAGTTCTCTTTTTAACTTTCTGAGGACCCTCCATACTGTTCTTCAGAGTGGCTGTGCCAGTTTGCATTCCCACCAACAGTGCAAGAGAGTTCCTTTTTCTCCGCATCCTTGCCAACACTTGTTTCTTCTGTTGTTGATTTTAGTCATTCTGACATGTGCGATATGATATCTCATTGTACTTTTGATTTGCATTTCCCGGATGATAAGTGATGTTGAGCATCTTTTCATGTGTCTCTGGGGCATCTGGATATCTTCTTTGGAGAAATGTCTGTTCATGTCTCAGACATTTACTTTGTAATGTAGTTGGGAAGCTGAGACGTATATTTGGAAAAATTAGCAAAGGTAAGACTGGAATATTATCTAATTTCCACATAATATATATGTTAATGGTTAAAAAATGAGCTAATGATATAGTTCAAATGTATTAAGACTTAATTAAAAGAAGTAATACATATGCAATCTATATTAATTTAGAATTTTTTATTAATGTGTAACTATATATATAATGTATTCTATACACAAAGATGTTAATATTTGAGTCATTTATTTTAAAAGTAAATTAATATTAAAAAGTATGGTGAAATTATTAGAACAGCACAAAAATATTTAGTGGAGCCTCTCTTACAATGTAATAGGTATTCAATTACCTTATTCACAAATGTTTCTGGAAAACCACAATATTTGCAAATTAGAGAGCTTGTGGGCATGAGGAACATATCCAAAAGCATAAACATTTTTACTCTTAACTTTTCAGCCATATGTGCAGATGGTATAAAGCTTGTTTTCTGAAATATGATGGAAAGTATAAAAAGAAATTTGACAATTTTTTCCATTTTTGAATTTGACTATCCAAATAACTGGAAAGCTGGGAAATCAAACAGTGAATATTGTTTTAAGTCCCTGAGAATCAGTGCCCAGGGTTGTTGGGGGTTCAGCTGAAATTGTTTATAAACTTTTTTTTTTAATTTATTTATTTTTTTCAGCGTAACAGTATTCATTGTTTTTGCAGCACACCCAGTGCTCCATGCAATGCATGCCCTCCCTATTACCCACCACCTGGTTCCCCCAACCTTCCACCCCCCGCCCCTTCAAAACCCTCAGGTTGTTTTTCAGAGTCCATAGTCTCTTATGATTTGCCTCCCCTTCCAATTTATAAACTTTTTTTGTTTTATTAATGAAAATGTTTGAGTGTCTATTAAAAGTTGATCACTGTGGTAAGCTCTGAAGATTACAAAACGGACTTTGAACACAGGGTCTTTGTCCTAACGAGTTTTATAATCTCCAGGAAGGTAGAAAATATTTATAATGTAAATTTTAATAAAAGCAACTTTACCTATAATAAAAGCTGTGTGATTTCCCTGCAAAGAAGGCCCGGGCAAAATTAGCAATTACATTTTGCTACATAGATAATGAAGGCATGAATTGTAAAATGATAGGATCGTAAACATGATGGAGAAAGTTGGTCACTGGAAAATTATATTCAGAGGCATAGTCTAGGTCCCTCTCAATTGGTTCCTAGTGAGTTCTTGTTGTTCTATATTCTGGGGCTCAGAAGACTCCTCAGGCCAATTTATTAGACTGTACTGGGCCCTGCTTTGCAGCCAGACTGAGTTGGTCAATGACTTTATTTATCAGTTCCTGTCTGAGATTGACGAAGTATATTTATCTTCACAGTTTCCAAATTCCTGGCCATGAAGACGTAAAGACTCAGGATATAGTCAGTGAATCTACAAAACGTTTATTTCTTCCCCTTCTGAAATTTCGAATATTCTTTTCAGTAAAGGGAGGAGGACTTACACGTTCACTTTTCCTAAAAGTGAAAAACTTGTAGAAAAACTTTTTCTAGGGCGCCTGGGTGGCTCAGTTAAGTGACAGCCTTAAGCTAAGGTCACGATCCTGGAGTTGCAGGATGGAGTCCCACATCCTGCTCCTTGCTCAGTAGGGAATCTGCTTCTCCCTCTGACCCTCCACCTCTCGTGCTGTCTCACTCTCTCTTAATAAATAAAAAATTTTAAAACAAAGAAACCAAAAAATCTTTTTTCTAAAGAATTTCCTCTCACAGTTCACTATGCTGTAATTTTCTTATTTCATGTGTTCTCTTCTCTCTACTCCTATCCAACAGGGAGTTAGATAGGGTGAGGTAGAAGGAAACTTGATGATACTAGTGAGAGAAATCACTAGTTCTGATCTATTCAAATAATAACAATTAGCAGTAAGAGAAAACATTCATGACTCTTTTTATATAAAATTTGTTCTTTTTCACAAGACCTTGTGATATTAGGCATAAAGAAATTAAATGCTGCTTTCACTCAAATACTAAATTTATTGTTTAGTATATTGACACAAAATACACTTAAATCCAAAAGAAATTAAGGACAGCTGGACAATAGTAATTCAAAAATATTTTTTCAATAAAGTCTAATTTTTAACTGTTAAGCTGGAAATGTTAAATGAGCTTTTAAGTGTTTTAATATATAGTTACATTGTAGGTACATGTTTTCAGAAATTTATCTCAGTTTTATAATTGTATTATAGTCAATATGCATTGCTTAAATAATTTTAATATCAAAAAGGAACATTTATTTCATGTAAATGTAAAAAAAAATTATGTAAAAAAATTTGTTCCTGGACAATACTGTCTACAGGAAACATTATTCCAGCCTCATTTAGAAATGCCAGTACTAATATTTGCAATAATTCAATGATATTTAGATTAGATAATTTTGCTAAGGAGAGAAATAACTGATCATTTAACATGTATGTGGGTGTTATTGAAACAGTAAGCATTTACAAGGGGCAGTTTCTTAAATAAATTGTATTTCAAAGTATATTGTTTATCACCAACTTCTAAGGAAACAAATAATATTAAGTATAATTATAACATGATTTCACATAAATATATATTGATATTGTAATTTATTAGTCACAATATAGTTGTAGTTATTATTTTAACACTGCTAGTGGTAATATGCTTCATATTCCTTAAGTACTTATCTTCAGTGTTACTGTGTTCTATACTTCAAAAATTTTCTCATTTTACTAAGATTTCAGTTAGTTGGATTGCTTCATATTTGGTATGGATAGTGGCTAAGTTTTATTAAACATGTGTACATTTATAAAGTGCTAAAAAGCACAAGGATATTTCTAATGAAAATATTCCTTGGATTCTTATTAGTGAGTTTCATGCCAGTTGTTGTTTTTAAGGAATATAGTGTTATAATGAGGTCAGTTCAGAATTTGAGTAATATCCCACTTCAAACAGAAGGAAATATAGAACTCAATATACATATGTTGATAAATGTTTTTTTAATACTTTGAGTATATTTGCAGCTTAACTTTTCAACATTGACTATACATCAGAAGCTTCACTTTCAAATTTAACATAAATTATAGCTTGCAAGTGCTGGGTGATTATGTATCTATAACAGACCAATACAGTGTCTACAGCTGTTTCTCAGATGGTAGTCTGTACAAAAGTATGTTCTTTAGGGGCACCTGGGTGGCTCAGTGGGTTAAATCCTCTGCCTTCGGCTCAGGTCATGATCCCAGGGTCCTGGGATTGAGCCCCACATCGGGCTCTCTGCTCAGCAGGGAGCCTGCTTCCTCCTCTCTGCCTCTCTGCCTATTTGTGATCTCTGTCAAATAAATAAAAATAAAATCTTAAAAAAAAAGTGTGTTCTTTAGCAAATGATTGGTTTATTTAAAACACTGGCCAACTTGGGTGGCTCAGTCATTTAAATGTCTACACTCAGGTCAGGATCTCAGGGGAGTGGGCCCTGTATTGGGCTCCCTGCTCAGTGGAGAGTCTGCTTCTCCTCCTCTCCCTACCCCCTGCTCCTGCTTGCTCTCTCTCTCCCTCTCAAATAAATAAATAGTTAAAAACAAACACACACAAAAAACCCACTGGCTAACAATAGGTTATACATGGATGTCTCTTGGGCATTAAGTACTAATTAATAGTGCCATCACTGGAGCTGGTAGGAATTTGGCGTATAAGAAGCAGAAACTTTATAGAGCACACTTCTCATGGGTTAATACGAACATGAACCATCTGGCAGGCTCTGGCTAGTGGATCTGGGTGAAACCTAAGACGTGGCATTTCTAAAATCTCTCACATGGTGCTGATGCAGAGACTGGTTTGTGCACCATAAATTGACTAGGAAGAAATTATTTTATTTTTTTAAGATTTTTTTTTTTTATTTGACAGAGAGAGAGAAAGCACAAGCAAGGGGAGCAGCAGGCAGAGGAAGAGGGAGAAGCAGACTCCCCGCTGAGCAGGGAGCCTGACATGGGGCTCGATCCCAGGACCATGGGATCATGACCTGAGCTGAAGGCAGATGCTTAACCATCTGAGCCACCCAGGCACCCGGAGTAGAAAGATTTTAAACTTGGAATCAGTATGGAGAGATACCGTAACAAATTTTCTTGCTCATTTGAAAAAAAATGTGCAATCATTATATCAGATTCTTAAATATTTTGGGTGCAAACAGAAGACACAATGTTGTAGTCTGTGATATAGTTTGGGGAAAAACATGCAAAAAAATGTAGATACTGGGCTATGGTTACATAGTTTTGAACAATTTATATAATTTTTTTCTAAATTTCAGTTTTGTATTTTTGGTAGTAGGGAATTGAACTAGATTATCTCTAAAGTCCATTACAATGTTAAAAAAATCTATCATTCTAGTCTTGTAGCCTTCACAGTCTTGGGACAAAATAACATCTCTTCTAACCTTTTTTTTTTTTTTTTTGATCTTTAACAGGATCTTTAGGATAGAGTCTCAAAAGAGTTTCTGAAGTTTAAATAATATGATGTATTTAAAGTGGTTAACAAATTGCCTTACTGATAATTGCTCAATTGATATAAGTTTTAGTAATATTATTATGAGTTTTAGAAAAATAAAATCCTAGAAAGCAAGGTAAGCTGTCCCAGGACATACATCTTTCTAGAGATAGGCTAAATGACACTCTAATCACAAAATAGCTATGCAAAGCCAGGCATCTTCATAGACTATCACAAAGGGATAAATAATGCTTGCATTTCTCTGTTTCAACTGGTAGGATTCTACCAAAATAAATCTAATCCTAATTACCAAATAATCTTGCTTCATGTCTGATAGAGAGTGTGTGTGTGGATGCACTTTTTTTTTCAACAATTAATAAGAATATTGACTTACTGATCTCCAAATTGTACACTGTGATGTCACATTTGTAAAACACATTTTGTTTACTGACATACAATTATTTATTGTTTCTTTATTTCAATTTATAAACAGAAAAACATGTTTTTGTACCTGAGTAAATAGAAAAAGTTCTGATAAAGTGAGCAAGATTGATCAGTGTCCGCTGTGCTCGTCTTAATTGTAACTGACTGTGATTTTTACAACATGTAACACTAGAAATTACAGTGTAGGCATGATAGCTGCCAATAATCTTGTTTTCCTACCATAAACTGCATGGCATTTATGCCAATATGGTGAGTTTTTCCACTTAAAACAGCCAGGTCTGTCTTTCCTATAAAATCGACTGACAAGGGACCACGCAGCATTACTATTAACATATTTTGTATCTTGGATTATCTTCAAGACTGTGAATGTCAGGTACTGGTTGCTGTGGGGACATTAGGACAGGCACCGTTGCTTTAGGTCTAGGCATTTCAGTTAAACACATGAACTTCCTTCCTACAACCCTCAGAACCCATACTGACCTCCCCTAAACGGGGAGGTCAGTATGGGTTCTGAGGGTTGTAGGAAGGAAGTTCATACTGGGCTCTCCCACAGGATTTGATTCCACAGAAATACAGTGTTGGTTCATTTGGTCTGGTTTGGTTGCAGATTTTCGTTTTCTGCTTTTGTTTTTTGTTTTTTAATCAGACGGGGCCTCTGGAGGAACATTAATAATGTCCACATGCACTAATTCCCTAAACTTGGGAGCAGGTGGAGGCAGTTGGGAGGCTCACACTTGTTTAACCTCCAGGCCAGCACTTTCATTTAATACCCAACAATCTGATTTCAACTGTTGGGTGTGATAATTTACATGACTGTGGTCTGCTTGACTCATGGTTGATGGTGAATTTATATGAACCCCATTAAAATGAACAGGTGAAACATTTTAGTATTATGCTATATGGTTTAAGATAAAAAATACTCTACATGACTCTTTTTCATCCTGAAATTTACAAGTGATTATGATAAGAAAACCAAATTTTCAAACTTGAAATGATGAAAATGTTAGATACAAGTTCGAGCAACCTGTACCAATCACCCCGTTATTCATTTGTGGATCAAGTTAGGATTTCCTAACTTTATTAACTTGGAGCATCCTTTATCAAGTCTTGTAAGGGCACAACTAATATATTTCTACAGTCTGCAGTATGAATGTTACATTTTGATTTGCTGGAAACTTTGTTCTTTTTTTTAAGATGACCTAGTAAATAATTGAATACTTTTCAATCATGAAATTGCTCTAAAGTAAAATTTTAAGCATTCTCTCAGTCCATAACCTATAGTTCTGGAAAACGTAATACATTATTTAAATACCTACTTAACTTCCACACAAAGATAGGAATGTTTCATTCATCTTCAAGGGCATAGTGTTTTGTTTTTTTCCCTTAAAATGTTTTGGCTTTTTTTTTTTTTTTTTTAGTTTCAAGTTTTTATTTAAATTGTAGTTGTTAACATACAAGGTAATGTTAGTTTCTGGAGTATAACTTAGTCATTCATCACTTGCATACAATACCCAGTGTTCATCACAAGTGCCCTCTTTAATGTCCATCACCCAATGGACCAATTAGCCCATCTCCCACCAGCAACCCTCAGTTTGTTCTGATTAGTTGAGTCTGTTTTATGCTTTGCCTCTCTTTTTTTCTCTTTGTTCATCTTTTTGTTTCTTAAATTACACACATGAGTGAAGTCACATGCTATTTGCCTTTGACAGACCTATTTCACTTAGCATAACATACTCTAGCTGCATCCATATCATTGCCTATGGCAAGACTTCATTGTTTTTGATTGTTCATCCTTTTCATCTTCTGCTACACATAAAGAAATACTTAGTACTTGGAAGAAGAATGTGAGCCTCTTGCTTCTCTGTGCCATTAAAATACTAATCGAAGCCATTTTGAAGTTGTTATTGAGAGTCTAGAAAAGATGAAAATATATATGATATATATGATTTTGTTAAAAACAAAGCTTCAAATTTTACAGAAACACTCATGGAAGAATTTTTTGCAAGAAAATAAAATGACAGTTTTGTGTACCATAACTTAGTTTGTGAAAAGATAGGACCAAGGATTTTTTTTTTTAAACATGTAATTACAATTTAAATTTAGCAATTTTATTTTTTTAAAGATTTTTTATCTTATTTATTTGACAGACAGAGATCACAAGTAGGCAGAGAGGCAGGCAGAGAGAGTGGGGGAGACAGGGTCCCTGTTGAGCAGAGAGCCCAATGTGGGACTCGATCCCAGGACCCTGGGATCATGACCTGAGCTGAAGGCAGAGGCTTTAACTCACTGAGCCACCCACACACTCCCATATTTTACTACTTAAAAAGTTTAAAAAGACTTCTCCACCATTAAGAAAGATCAGGGTAGGTCTTCCTGTATTTGAAGGATTAAACTTCTATTGCAACAAAACTCTGCACACTTAGAGTTTCTTCTGGACTTGTAATTCATTTTCTTTAAAATTCCACGAGTGGCATTTGAATTTTTCATTTCTACCAATGCACACATTCCATCCAGTCTGTCAATTATTTTTAAAATATTGATTTGCCATATAAATGTAATGGATTTTTTGTTAGCCACAGATCCAACTAAAGGACTCTATTAAAGAAGTCTGTGGAATTAGAAATGTTTTTCATGTCCACAAACATCCATTTTCTCATTTGTAACATAATTGTAATAATATCTACTCAAATTTGTGAAGAAGAAGAAATGAGATGACATATATTCAATGAATGGCACAATGTAGGTATTTAGTAAATGTCAATTTCCTTTTCATAATCTTTGTGTAAAATTAATATGTAACTCACAAATGGTTTTAGGGATTTAACATTACGAATGGCTCTAGCCCTTTGTTGGAATGTCTGCCCAGCTGCAGGGTATCACTCTATCAGATCTAACATGTTCACTCCTGTCTTTCTACCACTCTTTAATTTGGTCGACTGCCAACTTTGTTTCAGAGTATACCTGAGTAGATTAGCTTTTTCTATTGCTAAAGAAAAATCCATTCCAAAAATTCAGCTTGTAGACAACTCCCTAAGGAAAATGAACTGGAAAAGAGAACATGAGACATTCCCTGTGATGTCAAAGGATAGATAAAGAAGTAGAGGGTTCTGGTACAGATCCAGGATTGATGGCCAAGACCACTTCCTGTTCAATGACTCGAGACACTGACATGATCTTTCACCATCATGCATGGAAAGGGGAATCATATCAAGAAGGAGATTTGGCAAAGGAAAGTGACAACAGTATTGAATTCCTTGACAAAGTGTACCTGTATGCTTTTGACGTATTCATACCTCCCTCTCCCTTCCATTCCTCCTCTTTGATCCTCTTAAAAGTTGTTTCTAAAAAGATCTCTAGTGCCATCGTTTAGCCCCCACCATATTTACTGCATCAGTTTGCTGTCCTGCGTCTGTCCTGAAGTGTCTAATGTCTGTGGTGACTACGGTTTCAGAACCATGTCATTGTGATCTAGGAAATAACTGGGTAGCTAGCAGGACAGAGTGTTTGAAATAGTATTCTCACTTATTGACTCTTAGCATTCCTATCAATTAAAATACCCATTTCCTCAGGTGTTTTAGTTTGGGGATGGGAACTCTGAAGGACCAGTAACATCTCCCATTAAGTTTCCCTTGGATATTTAATAAAAACTATGATTTCAGTTCTTGGCAGGGGCAAGCAGTCTTTTGTTGCTAAGGAATGTTCATTTAAATCACCTCTTGTGGTTTTTTCTTTACATCAGCAATAATTGAGGAGAGGAAAGGAGAATTGGTAGTCCCTTTCTCCTCTCCTTGATGAAGAGAGCCTCCAAGAAAGCAGGACCAAAGAGCATTTTGGAAATCTGCTGGGGTGTTTTTCTTGATTATAATGCAGAGCCTGGTGACTATTGACCTGGACAGTGTGGAGCCTAGAATTGCCACCTTTGGCAATCAGCATGTCAGCCCTACCCCACAGAATTTCCCACCTGCCAGTGTCTATGAGATTCAAGCAGATGAAAAATCTGCCTAGAAATATCTGAATCTATAACCTAAACTAGAATTTGAATATAAATTCAAAGTATATGATACAGTTTTAACATGCAGTAACTTTCCACATACAGCTACTGTGTACATGGAGGAAAGAAATAGGGTCATTAAGATGAGTGTTCACTACTTCAGAAAATCTCAAATAATGGTGTTTGAATGGCAAAATAACACCTCTCTCAGTCTGCATTTGATACTGTTCTAGCCATGGTGGGTCTAGGTATAAGTAAAACATCTGACTGTTAGATCTTCTAGGATGATAGTCCTTAGGTATTCCCATGTTGAAATATATATCGTCAGTATAAATCACTTTCCTTTCTTATATTCAAATGATTCATGTATAAATTTTGCACATAGGTAGATTGTATTTTAATGACTTGTATTTCTGGTTTATCAAAGGGGAATTGAATATTTATTTACACAAATGAGGCATTGGACTTGCTAAGGTTAAGAACCATCGTTCTAGGCACCACTGTTACTACTATTTACCCTTTATGCATTGGCTTCTTACTTATAGGCTGAGGGACTATTTTGACTTAGTACTTCTTGAGTTGAAGGGGTGTAACTCTCAATGCAAAAGGAATTGGTTTGAAATAGAATATAGGGACAGGAGCATTTCCTTTTCAAGAGATGGCTTTCTCAGAGGTTTTGTTTATTTATTTTAAAGACTTACTTATTTTAGAAAGAGTGAGCAAGTGTGGGAAGGAGCAGAGGGAGAAGGAGAGAGAGAGAGAGAGAATCCACAAGCAGACCCCCTGCTAAGGGCAGAGCCTGATTCAGGACTCAGTCCTGGGACCCTGTGACCATGAACCGAGCCAAAAGTCAAGAGTCAGAAACTCAACTGACTGAGCCACCCAGGTGCCCATTTCCTAGAGGTTTTAAAGGATAGCCATCTGCTGTTTGGCTAACCACAGACAAGCTAATTTGGTTGTGAAACACTGAGAGATACAGTTTTCATTATAAAGGTAGTATTTGTGTATAAGTGTTGTGTATTTAAAAACAATTATATCACTAAAAACTTTTGATTCATTTGTGAATTCTTTTAGAATTAAGGGACTAGGGCACCTGGGTGGCTCAGTGGTTTAAGCCGCTGCCTTCGGCTCAGGTCATGGTCTCGGGGTCCTGGGATCGGGTCCCGCATCGGGCTCTCTGCTCGGCAGGGAGCCTGCTTCTCTCTCGCTCTCTCTGCCTGCCTCTCTGCCTGCTTGTGGTCTCTGTCTGTCAAATGAATGGATAAGGTCTTTAAGGAAAAAAAAAAAAAGAATTAAGGGACTATACATTTCAGAAAACTCAACCTGAATGTTTTTTGGTTACATTACATGGTTTTCTTTCAAGCATTAAAAATATGATACTGAGAGGGGCGCCTGGGTGGTTCAGTGGGTTAAGCCGCTGCCTTTGGCAGAGGTCAAGGTCCCAGGGTCCTGGGATCGAGTCCCGCATCGGGCTCTCTGCTCAGCGGGGAGCCTGCTTCTACCCTGCTCCCTCTCTGTCTACTTGTGATCTCTGTCTGTCAAATAAATAAATAAAATCTTAAAAAAATATATACTGAGGACTATTCATGAATTTCAATAATCTGACTTTCCCTTTTTAATTTATTAGCCATTATTAAAATTTCACTACTGTTGCATCTTACAAAATCATATAAGACTTGTGTGTCATTCCATGGTGGAAAATTAGAAGTCCATGTAATGGGTGGTGACTCAGGGTGAGGTTATAAAAGAAGTGTAGCAGAGTGGGGCGCATGGGTGGCTCAGTGGGTTAAGCCTCTGCCTTCAGCTCAGGTCATGATCTCAGGGTCCTGGGATTGAGCCCAGCATCGGGCCCTCTGCTCAGCGGGGAGCCTGCTTCCTCTTCTCTCTCTGCCTGCCTCTCTGCTTACTCGTGATCTCTCGCTGTCAAATAAATAAATCTTTAAAAAAAAAAAAAAAAGTGTAGCAGAGATTGTTAATGGCTTACATTCTCCAAGTCACTATTCCTAAATAGTGTGGTTCAGCAGGAAAGAGGATCTCAAAGAGGGCTCATCATTGATTTCCTTGTGGCTAGTTCACATATTAAGTGCTCCATGTCTTCTGCTATATTTTTGCAACTGACTTAAAGAGTTACCACTGCACTGAAAATTGTAGAAACTTTTGTAGTGAGAGTTGCAACATTTAAGAGTTGGGCTGCTTCTAGGCTACAGGAAGTCTGTATGAATTAGAAAAAAAGCTGGCCCTCATCCTTGACAGATACAGCCCCAAAGTTCAGGGATTGGTGAGCAAAGGGTACATTTCAGCCCTCCTCCTTTTCCTCCCCTGAAGAGATCTTGCCTTCTATAGCCTTGTGGGGAGTTTGTGAAGTCACTTTTCTCGGGGGATTTGCCCCTTCAACTGAGCACCTTCGTGCAGAGTACACACTGTCCGCAGATGTGTGCTGATCTTAAAGAGGATTTGGGCTATGGAAGGTAAAGAACTAGAAAACAACTACGTATTCAGTGAAGTAGCAGTTACAAAAGAATGGGGTTTTATTTTATTTATTTTATTTTATTTTTTAGAAGTTGTTATTTATTTGTGTGTGAGAGAGTGTGCACTCACACAGACACGAGAGAGGGTAGGGACAGATGGAGAAGGACAAACTCCCCTCTGAGAGTGGAGCCCAAAGCCCAGGATCCCTGCAGAGGCTCACTGTGGGGCTTCCCCATCCCTGGACCCTGAGATCATGACCTGAACCAAAATCAAAAGTCAGATGCTTAACCAATTGAACCACCTCTAGGCACCCAGAATGAAAGGGGTTTTATAAGAAAACAAGGAGGGACACGTGGGTAGCTCAGTGGGTTAAGCCTCTGCCCTGAATCGTGCTCTCTGCTCAGTGGGGAGCCTGCTTCCCCCCCTCTCTCTGCCTACTTGTGATCTCTCTCTCTCTGTCAAATAAATAAATAAATAAATAAATCTAAAAAAAAAAAAAAAAGAAAACAGGAAGGAGAGAAGGTGCCTGGGTGGCCCAGGTGGTTAAGGGACTGCCTTCCTTCATCAGGCTCCCTGCTCAGCAAAGGGTCTGCTTCTCCCTCTGACCCTCTCCCTTCTCATGCTGTCTCTCTCTCTTTCTCTCTCATTCTCATTCTCTCTCTCTCAAATAAATAAATAAATAAGCAAAATCTTTTAAAAGAAAAGAAAACCAAAGGGAAGAGATGAAAGGAAGAAATTAAAGATAGTGAAATCTGTCGATAGTCAATCTAATCTGCCTTATGTTTTTCTTTTTTTTTTTTTAATTCAGGGGTGTCCTTCTCTATCACTTATAAACAGAAAATCAATATTAAGCCATCAATTAAGTGAGATATCCAATGTAAATATTCATATTATGCTAATTGGGATTTCTCTTCAAGTTATATATGAAATAATCTCTTGGTTTATGACACTAGATAACCATCCTACTTGGCTGACTTTTGAGAATGATTTTTCTGTTGTATATATTTTTTTCAAATTTCTATAGAATGAAAATGGAAAACTTAAGAAAAGTTTCTTCAAATTCTACTTCTTTTTTGTTATAATATTTTAAAGTCATTGAAAATAAAGAACTTAAATTAACTTTCTTCTGAAGTCACAAATGAGAAAACAGAGATAATGGATTCTACTTTGTTAATGATATGCCTAAAATTAGATATTAAGTCATTAAAATTTTAGTCTTTTTATGAATGAGGACAAAAACCTCATTTCTTAATCTTGTCACACTTAAATTATGCTGTCTCATTTGAGTTCCCAATGGACTAAGTCCTGTCATGTGATGTCGCTCCTATAAACTTATTTTTATCCAAATGACATAGCCTCCAGAAATACTTAATTTTCTTTTTTTTTTTTAAAGATTTTATTTATTTACCTGACAGAGATCACAAGTAGGCAGAGAGGCAGGCAGAGAGAGAGAGAGGAGGAAGCAGTCCCCCCACAGATCAGAGAGGCCAACTTGGGGCTTGATCGCGACCCTGGGATCATGACCCGAGCCGAAGGCAGAGGCTCCAACCCACTGAGCCACCCAGGCACCCCCAGAAATACTTAATTTTAAAACTCTCTTTAAAATGTCTTGCATTCTAGTCCAGCCCTCCTAAGGAATAAAGGTAGTCTGTAAGTTTTATTTTCCAGTGTTTACAAATATCCAATTTCCTAAAGAAATTATTGGCTAACTGTATTGCGCTTCCTAAAATAATTTGTTTAGTGAATAAGACCATTTTAAAAATAAGATTATGATCCTATTTAGAATACCATAGACCTATATCATAATTAACTTTAAGTAGGCGACATTGCACTTTCTGTGTGTATTTCCCCACACAAGGATTTTTTAAAATCACATTAAAATATAAAAAATTAATTTCTATTACACTCCTGCCTGGTCCTAGGCTTAAATTTGGCGGGACATATGGGTCAGTGGATGAGAGCTTGTGTGTGTGTGTGTGTGTGTGTGTGTGTGTGTATCTATGCACCCATGCATACTGAAGGTTACGAAAGGTTACTTTGCTGGTGCTTAGTGGGTTATTGTTACGGTCCTTATTAGTCACTGATATTTATGTACTTAGGCTCTATCTTTCTAGAAGTTGGAGTCATACTCTTGTGTTGATTTATTATAAAAGGAAAATAAGTAAATGTAAAGTATTTACCTCATTTTAATTTTTTTCTGTTATTTCTTTCCCAACCCTTATAAATCCCTTTTAATGCTGTTAATTTTGCTTTCCTCATTTTTCCTTTTATAATCATTTTGACTTTTAACTGCCTCAGTGTGAGTGCTGAAACTGTCAGGTGTGACCAGAGAGGAGGAGTAAAAGTGTGAATGAGAATATGAAGCCGGAGAGGACATAACGAATGTCTCCAGGTCACTTTCCAAAGCCTGGAGGTTGGGGACAGATAGGGGCAGGGAGAGGATTAATTCAGTTTTTTAATGAATTTTATCCATCTAAGTTAGGATTTGTACGGAGCACATATCATAGAAAACCCCAAAACAGTGATCCTGCCAAATAAAGCCACAAGTAGGCGTCGCTGACATTGTTTTAGAAACTCAAACTCTGAGATGGAATTGGTCATTTTTCATGGTTAAAAGAAAGTGACTGAGCTGTAACCTCCATGTCCAAAATCAGAGCAAAAGACGAATCAGGAGTGAAAGGCAAGAAGCTTCCCCGCAGTCTCCCTTCAGAGCACTCCCCAAAGCCACACCCAGTGACTTCTGCTTACATCTTTTTGATCAAGTTGGTGTCACATGGCCTCTTCTATTTTCACAGGAGACTAGAACATTTTGCATTGCAGCAGGGTACTCTGCTATCCCCAGACCAAATTAGGGTGCTATAGGAAGAAAGAAAAAGAGAACAGATACCGGGCAGGCAACTGGAAATCTTGGCAGCAATACCTGAGAGAAAGGGGGGACATTCTATATTTAGAAAAGAACAGAAGTCTTTATGTGTCCTTGATCAGAATGAGTTGGGAGAGAAAAATTGCCTGTGTTGCTGGTTTCCCAGTGGAGTTTCACAGAGAAATAAGACTTGTTCCCCCCTGCATGTTAAGCAGCTCTCAGATATGATGTCTGTGCTCACCTAGCAGGGACCAGGGGCCCTCAGCAGGACAGTTGTGTTTTTAGCAAGGGACTAGGAAACAGATCTCATAGGGAAGAGGCTCCAAGACTGGTTTCCACTTCTGAAAATCAATGTATGAAGTGTAGGTACCTCACAGCTCTGCAGAAGTGGAGTGCTTTGGTGTGCCATTTCTTGAAGCCAGGTAAACGTTAAGTCTGACGTGCAAGCAGGGCGAAAGAAGCAGATATTTGCCTCCATGGGAAGTCATGAATTTGTAGGCACTGCATTGTTCTTTCAGTATCTATGACAATATTGAATGTTGAATATATAATTCTGATAATGCAGTTTGTTGCTTGATGATTGCAAAACTAAAAATTAAAAATAACTGAAAATAGAATTTAGAATTACTGATCACGAAATGATATATTTTACTTTAGGAGTGTTGCGCATTTAAGAATATTGTTTACCTCAAGATCAGCAGATTAATGGTGAGCACAATGAAACTATAATCAGTTGAAAGGAATATATTATTTATATCAGAACCTCTTAAGCTTTCTTGTGGTTTCTTTGATTTTAAAAAGCCAATTTAAGAATACTGTAGATTTTAAAGAATTAAAGCAATATATTTCTCACTTGGACAAGTTTTCAGATTCTTTTAATTATGCAAATTTTACATGTTATTAAGGACAGACTTCAAGGTTATATTTTAAGGCCAAGCATTTAGTAAGAGTCCACTATTATAAAGTAGGATAAAGTTAGGCCATCTAATGTTTAAGTTATACCCTCAACCATGGGAACTTTACAATTTCTTGGAGAAGGTGAGAAACACACCTATGACTAAATTTGATTTTGATTTTCCTCTGGCTCATTCTGTTAATTAAAATATGTAGAACTAATTGCTATTGATATACTTTGTTCTTGTTAACATTTGCCAAGTTATTTGCCTTGAAGTTTTTAATTGCAAAGGGATACCTTGTCTTTAGTAGATGTCTCAGCACACTTCAGTATATGGCTTTGTCTTTGTAGAAAACCCCAAGATCATCCTGATAACATATTGAATAATTAGCTGGGCAGCTAATATATTTAAAAACTAGTGAGTTAGAAAAATTTTAAAGATTCCACTGTTGAAAATAACACATCAAATTTCTGGGGCAGATGTTTTCAACATTAATTAAAATCTAAGCAGTTTATGAAACGTTTTCTGAGGAGGACTAATTCCTCTCTAAATAGTTTCTAGGTAATTAAACATGGTTCAGAACTTAGTACATGTATCAGAGTCTTTTTGGTTAGAAGAGGGTTACATGGTCTATATCTTCTTTTTAGGACAAGTAGTTTTGTTAGTGAATGATGTAAAATCCTGTCTGATTAACACAGAGTTTTCCAAGTTGGGCTCTTAAGTGCCTTGGTTTGTTTCCTGAACAAGAAATAAATAAATAAATAAATAAATAAATAAATAATTGGGCTCTTAAGTGCCTTGGTTTGTTTCCTGAACAATAAATAAATAAATAAATAAATAAATAAATAAATAACCATTGAATATAAGCTTTTATTTCAGACAAATGACAACCTGAAATGACCACTCCTGTTTTTCATGGCTCATCAAAATACTGCTGAAGCCCCAGTGATTCGAATTGTCAGAACTTCTACTTTCCTTAAATCCAGTTGTTCTCCTTCCTTTTTAAAATACTGTAGTTAAACACTGGCACAATAGTGGAGCGACGTCTCTGGGGATTGAATTATGTTTAATTGGGAAGGAAGCACACAATCTCTGGTTGCCTTAGTTCTTAAAACTGAGACTGTCAGTTCGTAGATGGTGCAGCCCAACTGCAGCCAAGCTGCCTGCAGCCTGTTGAGGGGAGCTTCATTGACATAAATAAGAGGATTTTCAAAAGCATGTCTTGGGGCACCTGGGTGGCTCAGTGGGTTAAAGCCTCTGCCTTCAGCTCTGGTCATGATCCCAGGGTCCTGGGGTCGAGCCCCGCTTCGGGCTCTCTGCTGGGAGCTTCCCCTCCTCTCTCTCTGCCTGTCTCTCTGCCTAATTGTGATCTCTGTCAAATAAATAAATAAAATCTTAAAAAAAAAATAAAAAGCATGTCTTGTGAAAGGCCATTGTAGGTGGGCAGTTGGGTTATGCCTGTCTTTAAGCTGTAGCAGCATTGTATTGGAAGGTGAAGGACACTCATATCAGGAAAATAAAGGCTTTGGTAATGCAGATGATTAGAGTAGAAAGCCCACCCACTTCCATTTTTCCCAAGGCATAGTCCAGGATCCCATTTCAGTGACTGACCTAGGAACTCTAGGCTCTGTATTCTTTATCAATCCCTTCCGCCAACTAACATCGGTGTTTGACTGTTGTCTAGACTTTCAATGGATGTGTGGGAGATTTAGAATAGACATACCATCTATTCTGTTGGCTTCCAGATACAATATACAACGTACCATAATGAATTCTGAATATACGGTGGGCATTATAAATAATCCAGTGTCCATTGGAAATCTATCACACATTGACATTGAGTTTGCTCATTTGGGGTTGTTTTACTAAAATTGGTCTTTTTATGAAAATTCTTAAAGTATGGACTTTTGATCAGGAAATAATATGTTTTGATGATATCAAAATGGTCACCTTGAGGTCAGTTTTAGATATAAGTTGCAAATTCCTAGAAAAATATGCAATGTAGGATGCTGCTTTATTAGTAAATGGGAATTGTATTTTTTAAAGATGTCAAATTTGTTTACTACAGATTTGACTTCTGCAGAGCTCACCTTAATGAGCATCACAATAATGTTCTTTTATGCTTAAAATGATACATTAGCATCCCTTCAGTACCTTTGCCAACCAGTGAATTATTAAAAAGATGATGATCATTGCTAATGAAGCTACTTTATTAGATTTTGATGGATTTTGTGCTAGAGATTGTAGTGAGGACTTTGAATATAGAGAGTATTTTCTCCCAGGGCAAATCTGGCTTCATTGAAAACTTCTCTGAAAACTCCCGAATATAGCTTCACCTATTTTCTACTGACATGATTGTCACTTCTACAGAAACATAATAGTCTGCTAGTCAAATGTTTAATTTGCTGCTGCAGAAGAATTCACTATAGAATTCTCAATGTGGGGTTAATTACATAGTAATGAAAGAGCAATCCTATTGGGAAATTGCTCTGAGTAACATTGCTCTGTTTCTTCCTGATAAAGATGTGCATGCTTGTTTCATTTTATATGCTGGGAAATGCACAGAAAACATTTAAAAGGTAAATGCACAAATAGCAAAGTTCTTATCTTTTGTCGGCATAATGAAAAAAATGAATGTATAATTATTATGTTACAAAACCAATCATTAATAATTAGTAATACATAAAATACAACATTCTATCATAAACAGGATAAAATAGTACATTATAAATAATTGATAATATAGTCTGAAGAGAGAAATAGCTGCTCTGAAAAAATAATAAGGGAGTCACTCAAAATTGTCTCCATATTTTGAATTTCTACAAAGAATTCTTTGTCCTCACAATCTCTGAACAGTGTTATAAAACGAGCTATGTTATTGTCGGTTTACTCTATATGTCAAATATTTCATTGAGTACTTTAATTACAGTATCTTCTTAAAACTTGCAAGAAGTTTGTGCAATAGGTGAAATGATCCCTATTTTTTTTTTAGCTGAGGAAAGCAATATTTAAAGAGCATAAAAATCAAAGTTGTGTGATAGGCCTCAAATTCAAGTCCATATGTCTCCAAAGGCTTTGTTATCATTAATTATCCTGTACCTCATCAGTGTCATTTTGGATGTATTGAAGTTTATATTAGAGAGACTTGAAAGTTGAGAGGGAAACATTTCCCATCTAATTTCCTCATCATCCTGGACAGTGGGTGGACAGTGGCTAATATAATGGTACAGTGTGAGATTTACTTTAAAACTACGTTGATTAGGATGGTAAGATGTAGGTGTGAAGATAAACAAATAGACTGGAGCAACAGAATAAGTCCAGAACTAGACCCACACACATATATATGGGCAATTGATTTTCAACATAGGCACGAAGGTAATATGAAGGGGAAGGGAAAATTCTTTCAACCACTGGACCTAGGAAACTGGAAATCTATATTGGAAAAAAATAGTTTTTTTTAATTTTATCTCATATCATATTCAAACATTAATTTTAGATGGCACATAGACTATCAAACTGTGAACTCAACAGTTTCTAGAAGAAAATATAGGAAAATATATTCTGCACCTTGGGATAGGCAAAGATTTCATGGAAAAGGCCCAAATTACATTAGTCATAAAAGAAAAAAAAATGATAAAGTAGATTTTGTTGAACAAACAAACTCTACTCTTCAGAAGAATGCCGTAAGAGAATAAAAGAAGTGAGGCATGGATGAACTGTTCATAATCCAAACACTTGATAAAGGACTTTTATCAGGACTATATAAAGAACTCCTACAAATCAGTTGTTGGAAAGACAATGCAATTAAGATGAGCATAAGACTTCGACAGATTTCAAAGAGTAACAACTGGCCAATAAGCACAGAATAAGTGTTCAATAGCATGTAATCAGTTACTTGTAAATTAAAACAAAATGATATAGAGTCACACACTAGAATCGCTGAAATTAAACAGGCTAACAGGACCACGTGTTGTTGGTAAGGATGTGGCATAATTAAACTCCCATATTTTGCTGGTGGGAATAAAAAATTATAAAAGAATTTTGGATATCTATTGGGTGCTTTCCTATGCGTGCACGCATGTGCATGTGTGTGTGCGTGTGTGTGTGTGTGTGTATAAGTAGAACTGGGGATAAGGAAAGTAAAACATATACAAACACACACTTTTACTTTCCTTTCCCCCAGCTTTAGTGATACATAATTGGCATATAACATCGTATAAGTTTAAGGTGTATAATGTGATGATTTGAGGCATGTATGTATTGCAAAATAATTACCACAATAAGATTAGTTAACACATCCATCACCTTACTTAACTATTTTTTGTTTGTTTGGCAGTGAGAACATTTAAGATCTACGTTCTATTTTTAAAAATTTTTTAAATTAATTTTTAAAATTTTAAAAAGATTTTGTTTATTTATTTGACACAGAGAGATCACAAGTAGGCAGAGAGGCAGGCAGAGAAAGGGGGGAAGCTGAGCAGAGAGCCCGATGCGGGGCTCCATCCGAGGATCCTGAGACCATGACCTGAGCGGAAGGCAGAGGCTTAACCCACTGAGCCACCCAGGCACCCCAAGATCTACTTTCTTAGCAACTTTCAAGTATATAATACAGTATTGTTAACTATATTCACCATGCTTTATATTAGTTCCCCAGAACTTTTCCATCTTATACCTGGAAGTTTGTATTCTTTGACCAAGAAGCATACTGTAACCCTCCGATGTCAATTTCTACTTCTAAGTTCTTATTCAGTAGAACAAAAACATATGTTCACAAAAAGACATACGAAAATCTGTTTGTAACAACTGTTTTTAGGGCCAGAAATTGGAAATCACCCAAAATTTTATCAACAAGAAAATGGATAACCAATGCTGTATTGTTATAAAATAGTTCTCTGCAGCATTGTATACAATTACTGATGTGCACAACAAAGATTAATATCAAATATTATATGAGCAAAAGTAGTCAGACATAAAAAGTATATATGTTTATATGAAGTTCAAGAAGGGGAAATGCTATTATTTAATACTAGGGAGCTTAGCTTCAGAGAAAGTGCAGTTCAGCTGAAGGAACTCTCTGGTAATTGATGCATGCTGTATCATTTATTTGGTCCATGTATGTATTTTTCTAAACTCATTTAACTGGATATCTAATATCTCCAGATTTTGCTATTCTAAAATATACCCAGTAACTTTAATTTTTATGAGAAATAGGAAGGATGAACAAGCAATATTTTTTTCTCAATAAAAATGCCTTAGACTTAGGTTGTTAAACCGTCTATAGCAGCTTGGTATTTGTTTGAAATGTTTTCTACTCTATCCCTTGAAGGGTTAGGTTCTCGGTTTATTAGGAAGGTTAGGTTAGGTTTATTATTAGGTTAGGAAACCTTAAGCTGGTCATTGGATTTTGCAAGTAGGAAATGACCAAAGGCTTTTTCTGTCACTTTGATTTTGTTCTTTTTAAATATATAAAATATTCAATGACCTGAAATGTCAAAACCATGTGAAAGGTACACAGACAAAACTGAGTTCCAGCTGTATTTGCTCCAGTTTTTTTTTTTTACCCCAGCCCATATAAATAATAATGTTTTTAGTTTTTTGTACATCCTTCTAATATTAGTTTCTGCAAATTTAACTATGTATGTGTATGCATTCCTATTTCTTTTCCTTTCTGGCACAAACATTAGCATACAATATACGCTAGTCTATGTATTATTTTTTAACTTATCCTGTAGATCTCCATATAGTTGTACATACAGATTTTTCTCTTTTGTTAGAACTCCCATTGTTACATAGTTTGTTGAAACGCTTCTTTATTAATAGACTCTTGGTTTGTTTCCAATGTGTTGTTATTTCAAATAATGATTCAGAGAATATTCTTCTTCATATGCTGTTTTTATTTGAGGAATATATTTACATACTTTCAAGAGGTTCTCTTGATTATGTCGCCCTAGAGGCTATTGTTTTTATATACAAAAGTTACAGATTTTTATTTATTAATTTTTTATATTTATAGATTTCTATTTTTTTCTATCACTTCTATCACTGTATCTATCTATCACTGTATCACCTACAAATAGAGGCAATTCAACTCTTCTTCCCAATTTTTATATTTCTGTTTTTTCCTTGTATAACTGCTCTGGTCAGTACCTCCCATATAATAATTTAATAGTAATGTTGATAGTGGTTGACTTCAGAAGGGAACCCCTGTTATATTTTGAGAATAGTCATCTAGAGGTTTCATTTCACTATAATTGTCTAAATTAAATTATTAGCTCAAAGCCTATGAAGAAGTTACTAGTGTATTTCTGCTAAGTTGTACTTTGTGATGAACAAAAATTATCTAATTAAATTATCTTCTTAATTTAGTTATACATGCATCTATCTGTTACTGTTCAGGATCTTTTTTTTTTTTTGTTAAAGATTTTATTTATTTATTTGACAGAGAGAAATCACAAGAGAGGCAGGCAGAGAGAGAGGAAGGGAAGCAGGCTCTCCGCTGAGCAGAGAGCCCGATGTGGGACTCGATCCCAGGACCCCAAGATCATGACCTGAGCCGAAGGCAGCAGCCCAACCCACTGAGCCACCCAGGCGCCCCGCTGTTTAGGATCTTAAACTTTCCTACTGCTCACTCCCAGGAAGTTTTACTAAAAATACTAAACCCTACACATCAACATTTCAACATAAAAATATGCATTTTATGATTTACTTCCTGACTTTTTCAGTGGCCCAACTTCACGTGCAATAAATCTGATCAAAAACAGAAATAACTTAATCAATTATTTCTGGTGTAATTAATCTTGGACCTTAGCTTCATACGACTGTTTGCATTTCACATCTGTCTTCATCACAGTAACATCAAACTGTATTTTCTTCCTATTTCCATTTCATAAATTATGGAAATATTTAACATCTTTGACATTGTTTTTCTATTTATTTTAGCGTTTCATTATGAAATTTTTGTCATTTTATGATCTTAAAATTTTTACTTTGTTTTCATGACATTGTTAGCCAAAAAAAAAAAAAAAAAAAAAAAGTTACGACTATGTATTCTTGCCAGAGCCATGCCAAGGTAGGATATATCCAAGGTAGGATATAGTATGGACTGGGATGCATACAAGGAGGAGTTCCACATATTTTTAGGAGATGTGTTCAGGCTTACTATATCAGTCTTCTAATTTTGGAATGTCTGAACAGATTGTTGTTACCCTGGAAAATGTAGTCAAACTGTAACGAAGGTGGAGATTCTAGCGCAGCTGTTAAGAAATGGGTGGATTAGGTAGCATAAGCTTGATGAAAACACTGGTGTAGAAATGGTTCTAAACATCTGAGACTATCAGTGCAAAGAAATCTCTATTTCTGTAGCCTCTGATTTAGTCTCTCTCACGTGGAGGGTCTAATGAAGGAAAGAAACTACGGCTTTCTAAATTGTGCAGAACAAATACCCTAAAAGGAAAGTGTCTGGATCTTTATTACTTTGGAGACCAAAAAGACAGTGTACTTTGAAGTTAGTTCCTTATGGTTAGTTTGATTTACTTGATGTGGAAGCATCGTGTGAATTCATTGCTGCATGAATAATGCATAGCAGTAATAATCTCTATTATCAGAATGTTTTTATGTATTCATATAGTATATTTTGTATGGGTAAAGGAAAGGCAGCAAATTATTAAACTCTGTTCTACCTCTTCAATTTATTCTATCTTTTTGTTTTAAAAATTGCATTGATAAGACATTATTATGAAAGAAGCAATTTTTGGGGCGCCTGGGTGGCTCAGTGGATTAAGCCGCTGCCTTCGGCTCAGGTCATGATCTCAGGGTCCTGGGATCGAGCCCCGCATCGGGTTCTCTGCTCCGCAGGGAGCCTGCTTCCTCCTCTCTCTCTGCCTGCCTCTCTGCCTACTTGTGATCTCTCTCTCTGTCAAATAAATAAATAAAAAAAAAATCTTTAAAAAAAAAAATCTTTTAAAAAAAAAAAAGAAAGAAGCAATTTTTGAAAAACACTGGTCCCTCCTTTTCATTTTACCGCCTTGTTTTCCTTTATGTTTTGAGCACATTATGTCAGTTCTTAGAGACTTGATTGAAAAGGGGGCTTATGATCTTCCTCAAATAGCTCTGCTCTGGGTTTCCAGTGGATGGTTTGGAGAAAGAATATAATGATGACTGCGCTTGTAAAATAATAAAGTGCGTTTGTTTTTGTGATCCAATATATTGATATAAAACTGGTTTGAAGGGGTTGCTATCTCTCTCTTTTTTATTTTTAATTTTAATTGTTTTTTCTTTTTTCAGTCTTATGCAAAACTTGCTGTACTTAAGTCTAGAAGACTCATACTTATTAGATGGCCTGTGGTTTTTTTCTTTCTTTTTTTTTTTTTTTTTATTGATTCAGGGGTTGGTTTCATCACATTCACCAAAATAAAGTCTTGAGTAAAAATTAAACTTCTTATTTTGCAATAGCACAGGCAAAAAATGAGGTGAAACAGCCAAGCCAACTGAGTCTCTATATAGGCTCTTGGGCATTCCTAACACAATGACAGGGAAGTCAGTTTTGAGTTTCAGATGACGACCTGAATTTTGGCAGTGTTCTTGTTACTTCACTGTGACCCCACTCACCAGTTTTCTGAGCACTATTCCAGTTTTCCCAAAATCTTTTTGGACTGTTCTCAGCACCTGGTAAAAAGCATCTATGGCCCAAAAGTACTTGGGAAGAAGGCATTCCTCTCCTCCAGAGCCAATGCAGAAAAATCTTTATTATCCTGAGACAGTTACCTTTACAAGTCTGTGATTGACAGATTAAGGATATTGAAATTGTATCTTGTGGTTTTGTCCCTTACTAGCATCCGTATTGTTGATAAGAACAAGAACAGATAATATTTGTTAAACATTACAGTGTTCTGGAGACCACGCATAGATTATAAACTCCTTTACTTCTGCCCCCAACGTTTCTGGTAAATGTTATTTAGTACTTTAATTTTACAGCTGAGAAAGCAGGTTTTGAAAGGTTGAATGGTTTGTCAAAGTTGCAGCTATGTAGCACGGCTGAGATTTTAATGCACATTTTGCTAACCCTGAAGCCTGGACTGTTCCTTATGCTATGCTGCTTCAGGGCTGGGGAAAAGTTGTATAAATGCATCCGTTTAAATCTAAATTGACTCCCCAAAAGCTCTCTGCAGATGGTGTCCCAGATTACACTGATGTTTCCAGGAAACCAGTATTAGAAAATTTAATTCAACTAAAGAGTAAATTCGGGAACTCAGAGAACCTTTTTATCTCTCACACCACTTGATTCTGGTAACTAAGAGTGTCCTGGCCACTCTCAGTAACAACAGATTCTTGTTGAATTGAAATAAACTGAGTTGAATTGAAGTCCTAGGCTTATTTTGGGGGCTTGGACACATTTGCAGAGTGTGTTTTTGGAAACTTTGCAGTGAGGAAAAGAGGTTAAGAAGAGAGAAGACAAGAAGTTTAATTACATGAAAGGATAGTATTGGGTAGAAACAGAAAATTCCCATCTTCTCTGTCAGTCATCCTAAAACATGGACGTTGTCAGCTCCTGGGGATTACTCCTTGTACAACCTCTGGGACAGAACTACATTCACTGAAAAATCTCTGATTGTCCCTGATGATAATGAACATGTCTTAAGTGAGCAGAGATGTTCCAGGTTCTCAAAGCCAAAGTGAGAAGGTCTAAGGGCTACCGTGCTGATTTCTTTTTTTTTTTTTTTAAGATTTTATTTATTTATTTGACAGACAGAGATCACAAGTAGGCAGAGAGGCAGACAGAGAGAGAGGAGGAAGCAGGCTCCCTGCTGAGCAGAGAACCAGATATGGGGCTCGATCCCAGCACCCTGGGATCATGACCTGAGCTGAAGGCAGAGGCTTTAACCCACTGAGCCACCCAGGTGCCCCCCGTGCTGATTTCTTAAATTCTTGAACCATGCGGAGGACAGGAGAGAGAATGGAAAATTAATTTCTTTCTTTCTTTCTTTCTTTTCCTCCTCCTCCTCCTCCTCCTCTTCTTCTTCTTTTGATAATACCACATCAATACATCACACAATACTGCAGATCTACTGCGTAATCCACCTTTTGGAATCACAGATAAAAACTAGTGATACACGTGTATTGGGAGAAACTGCAAATTGAAATGAAGTAAACTTATATTTCAGTATTTGGGGGAGAAAGATGAAAATTAGAAAAAAACACTTTGTGCTAAAATGGATGTAAGATAGAGATCATGGCTTTTAAATTTGGATTACTTATTCACAAACTGCTCGTTTACTTCCCCTTTTAAAGTAACACCTACTTTTTAGCCCTATTATAGGAGCTCTAATCCAATGAGGAAATTTAGGCAGAGAGATCATGAAGGACAAAAGGTAAAACTGAGAAGTGACTCAAAGTGCTCTGTCTTGAAGTTTAACATTTTTAACAGTATGAAGCCTCTTATCAGTGTCTAGGCAATGGGATAAAACAACAAAAAATGAAAAGGGGGCAAGGTGACAGAAATGGAATTTCCAAACATCTATTCCTGGATTTTTTTTATTGTTTGTATTACTTTTGAGTAATATCTGGGGATCCATGTATCTGTATTCTTCTTTTTAAAGAACATTAAAACACTGAAATTTTCATAATAATCAGTGGCAAAGAACTTTATAGTCTAGACTTTCTGTGGGTTTTTTTTTTTTAATGTTCTTCAGCAGTTCTTAAAATGTTACTTAATACAAGAGGCTGTTTTGCGTGTCCGCGTGAGAAGGTGGGCCAGTAGAGAAGCGAGCTCATCCGCAGGTTGACATCAAATATTTCTACTTAGGAATTCCTTTCTTATGAAGGTTTGTAACTGGTGTTTGGTCACATTGAGGGAAGGAACTGCTGGAGACCCAGCTCTCCGCTGAGTGGTCACTGAGAGTACATCTCACTATCTGCTTGATTTTACTGCAGTCAATGACCAGTAAGTGCTTTTCCTCCAAACAAAAGCCTGTATGCACGCTCCTGTGGTATGTTTGCCACTTTGTAATATAATGTGGCAGAAGTAGTGGTGAATAAAAATTACCGAGGCAATAAAACCTTTCCTTTAATTTCCTCTATTCTTTTTTTTTTTTTTTTCCCCAGAGAGACAGAGACAAGATACATAGACAAGGCCATATATGAATAAATTTCCTAACTCTAAGAAACTTGTTAACAGGTAAAGGAGGAGGGATGTAACAAACGATTTCAGTTCTGTCTTTAATTTCACCCTAATTTAGATCTGTATGAAATATGTCTTGTTTGTATGTTTTTACTTTATTTCTTATATACTTATTTTTTAAAAATTCTTACTAATTCATACTGTCTATGATCTTAAACTTCAAGATATTTTTATGTGATTTTGACAAGGAAATATTTCCACTGTATCTCTGTTACATTAGACAAAAAGAAGTATTATATTTTAAGAGAGAGTTAATGTTGGAAATACGGTTAGCCTGGAGTTTAGGAATCGTTTTACATATATAGACTCCTAAATATTTTATTTATCGTTTTACATATTTAGACTCCTAAACACAAAATTAAATTTGAGTTTTAGTTTTCTTCCCAGTGAATTAAGAATACTGATGCCTGGGGACACCTGGGTGGCTCAGTAAGGTAAGCATCTGCCTTCAGCTCCAGTGGTGATCCCAGAGTTCTGGGATCAGCCCTGTGGCCGAATCCCTGCTGAGTGTGGAGTCTGCTTCTCCCTCTTTCTCTCCCACTCTCTCTTAGGTTTGCTCTCTCTCTCTCTCTCTCTCAAATAAATAAATAAATAAAACTTAAAAAAAAAAAAAAAAGAATACTGACGCCTGTCCTGAATATCATAAAGGTCTGCTCTGAATACCTAAAAAGGGATTCCTAAGTTTTCTCAAGTTATGTAAAATTCCTTAAAATTGGTCAGTCAATATTTAGTTCCAGTTGGGACTTTTTGAATATCTGATAGCTATATACCTTGAAAAAATTCTTCTTTTTAAGGTGTGATTTCTCTAACCATGAAATTCAGTGATATTTACCCTAGTGTATATTCTAAGACTTCATTAAACACAAACTAAGAAACAGAATCTTAACTCTTAAGAGTTTTCTAATCATACTTCACCCAAATACACATTCAAAGATAATTTGATCCTGAAGAGATGAATTATTGTTTTTTTTTTTTTCCTTAAAGAGTTTAGAGAAGGTACCATGTATGTATGTGTGTGTATTTTGAGATGGTTATTTTTTTGTTACTATGTTATCAGTAGCCCTCTACCAATACAGTTACTTTGTAGAGCTGATTTTACTGGAGTTTGTTGCATTAAATCCCTTGGCATGGTTAGAAGAACAGATGTCCATTTCCTGAACAGCAGCTGAGTGATGCTTGATGAACTCGGGGGCCATCAATAGGTCACTTCTCCATTTCCTTCTCATTTGACTAACGAAGCAGGTCTGTTCCCTGCTTTCTTGCATAGTCTTGCGATTGGGTTCCTTTTCATGACTTTGGACACTCTGATTATTTATTATGGCTCCCAGTTGATTATTTTTATTTTCCTTCATTATCATTTTACAGAGTGCATCATGTTTAAATAAATCTCACCTTTCTGTAATTGTGTAAAAAGATGATTTGCATTTAGATCTCTTCTTTCTGAAAGTTTTCTGTGGATCATCTCTCTCATTTAGTTGAGATCAGTCTTCTTCATGAAGTTATACGGAGTTTCAGATGATAAGCAGTGTGCGTGCGTGTGTGTGTGTATGTGTATGTGTGTGAGAAACTATAAATTGAAGCCCTATCACACATAAAGAACTAGTAATCTACAAAACAGTAGTTTTGGCGCCTTGTATATATTCCTGTGAACATTTATAGTTTAGAATTAAATAGGGTGCCCTTGCAAAACTATGATGTGTAATAATTATTGTTAAACTTCCAAACTGTGAAGCAGTAGAAAAAGCTATTGTGATTTGGGTGAGCTTTTCTTTTTTTAACTTTTCTTTAGTGTCTTGGAAAAGCATAACATATGATTACTAAGATATTTTTCAGAGAATTTGGCAATGTTCAATAAAGCAGAGAATGTACTTTTAGGATAAAATGCTTAATGTTTAATTCATCACAAATACAAAAGAACTGAAGTTTTCTTAATTCAAATCAGTTATGTTAATTCTATTATGAATCACTAATATTCCCAAAAGGTGGCATGCTTGAATCATGGATATATTTTGCTTTAAACAGGCAAAGGAATAGAGGCATATTATTTAAAGACTATTATCAAAATTGTCTTTTTCTTTTAAAATTGTGTATAAGCTTTTATATAGGCTATAAAAGTTATTAAGTTCTTTTCTCTTGATTATTAAAGCTTGATTATTAAAGTCAATCCATCAGTCAGTGCTTTTAACTGATAAATAGAGGTCTTACGTCAGCAATGTTAAATCATGCCATGGGCTTTCCAGGATATAGATATCCCCTCTGTCCAGTTAAATCCTCTACCTCATAATTGCATAAAAATGAGTTAATGCTGTAAATATATAGAATATGTAATTAAGTAAAATTTAGTTTGGAAGACATAGAGCTTAAAGCAAAAGTTAGCAAGTTATAATATGCAATAATTAACTATTTTCCCTTTGGACTACGCAGTGTCATTTGTGTGATTCACAGTGATCGAGGCCATATGAGGTCGTGCTGGTTCCCAATGTATGTCATTATTATACAGTAATAATAAATCATTCAACTTTCTTTTCCCAAAACACCATGGGTACTATCTGTGTGTGCATGTGTGTGTGTATATATGATTTTACAATTAAAAACAATATGTACATAACAATATTTTAGAGAACATTGACATATATTCCCTTTCTGGTCAGTTTCTAAGTTTCTGATGGACTGTATTCCAAAAATTAATTTATTTGGAAACTTAGATACATTTTTTTCATAGAGTCAGCAGTATTAATGTTGGGGAATTTCATGAGCTTACTTAAATCATAATGCAAATAAAATATGCAGTTGAAAAAATTTTAAAGTAGATGTATACACAGTTGCAAATAAGGTATTACCGATTATTCACTAGAAAATTCACTAAACTAGTGAATAAACTATTTTCAAAAATCTACGAATTCTCGCAGACCAAGCAAGCCCCTTGTATTGTGTTGAGTGATTTTCCTAAATAAGATCAGAATCAAGGTGGGTAGGAGGCTGGGGGAGCATCTCTCTCTTTGGAAGAAGAGAGAGGAGGCTTGGGGAAAAGAGGGAGGCTTGGCACCCAAGGGCTCTGAAGGACTAAGCTGGGTAGTCAAAAGTTCCAGTCTGGAACAGGAGCTTTGAAGTGGTGTGGTTGGAAGGAGATGTTAGGAACCAAAAGGGTACAATTTGAGTGGAATACAAAGAAATACATGCTTCCCCTAAACACATGCCTCGGGGGGGTTCTTCCCAGGCATGGAACTGGAGTTTTAGTTGGTAGGGACAACTGGCAGTCTGGCAATCACAAGAAAAAGGACTTTCAAGAACTCTATGACTAGCCAATCCATTCGCTCTTTCGCTGTTCACCTTCCTCAACATACTCCACAACCGAACCTCAAATCCCTAAACCAATACTAGTAGTTCTAATATGAATTATTCCTACATTAAACATTTGGCATATAAAAGATACTAATTTGGCATATAACTGATACTATATACGATTAGGCATATAATATTATATAGTAATGTAAGTATTCGAATACTGTGAGCATTATCGTGGATGTATGTTTAGGTATCGTAGGAGCGTAGAAACAGGGATTCAAATAAAACTAGGGGGATTATGAGAGACTTGCATAAAGTAACCATGCTTTAGCTGAAATTTGAAGGAAATAATCTTGTTAATGATATTGCAGCTGTTGTGCGCTGAGGTATTAACGAGCCGCAGCAATGAGTCAGTTGAGAAATAGTGGAGGACTAATCTATAGCAGAAAGGACAAAGAGGACATAGATTTGAGAGGCATTTAAAAATTTGGATATATGTGGTTAAGAAGAGAAAGCAGTTTAGGATGATGCCTGGATATCCCACTAGTATGGCTGAATTTCCCTCTTTTTTTTTTTTTTTTTTTTTTTTTAAAGATCTACCAGATCTCCTGTGTTCTCTATCTTTTTTTTTTTTTAATTTATTTGACAGACAGAGATCACAGGTAGACAGAGAGGCAGGCAGAGAGAGGGGAAGGGAAGCAGGCCCCCTGCTGAGCAGAGAGCCTGATGCGGGGCTTGATCCCAGGACTCTGGGATCATGACCTGAGCCGAAGGCAGAGGCTTTAACCCACTGAGCCACCCAGGTGCCCCCCCTCTTTTTTTTAAAGATTTTATTTATTTATTTGACAGACAGAGATCACAGGCAGGCAGAGAGACAGCCAGAGAGAGGAAGGGAAGCAGCCTCTCTGCTGAGCAGAGAGCCTGATGCGGGGCTCCATCAATCCCAGGATCCTGGGATCATGACCTGAGCCGAAGGCAGAGGCTTTAACCCACTGAGCCACCCAGGCGCCCCTGGATTTCCCTCTTGAAAATGCATGGGATACAAGAAGAGGAGCACTGTTAAGGGAAAGTGGCTGGATTTTTGTTTGAAGACAGAATTTGAGGTGGTTGTGGATTATCTATGACAAAAAATGCAGTATGAGGTGGGAAATACATGCTCAAAATTCTTGTCTGGTTGGAGGTGCAAATTTGGGACTCTGAATTAAAGGCAGCATTGAGCATGGACACTGCCAATTTTTTTTTTCTATATTAGTAAAGCTGTATTTTTTTTTCCTTTCTTCACCAGTCTTTTATTTGTTAAACTTAAACAGTAATCTTTAACAATAAATGCCAAAGGAAAGCAACAAATAAAAGCAGGGGATTTGTGTAATAGATGGGAAATGACGGTGAGCCATGGCAGACCAGAAGTTTCTGTTTTCTTCTGTGGGGCCAGGAGTCCACAATGTGGTGTGCTCATCTTTTTCCCCACAACGGTCACAAACAACTTAGATGGGAGCCTGAACGCGATGACTGGTCCTAATTTTTGCTATTCAGCCATTTTTCTTGATCTTGCTCTCTAACTCCATACATTCCAGACTGTTCAGTGGATTTGTAATAAACTTCCAGGATGAAGGGAAATTTCTTGCTCATCGTTTGCCTGAAATCTTGGCTTGTGTTCATCTTATTAAATAAAAAATACGCTCCAAAAAACCATATTTTTTGAAGCTGGTCTTCCCCTCCCCACACCTGTGTACCCCATATTTAGCTTCCCAATCCAAGATTATGACAGTTCTGTTTGATCCAAGAACTTGACCTCAGCCTTCACCCCATTCTTTATCTTGTACCCACACTGAATTGGTAGGAAATCTGTTGACACTACCTACAAATATACTCAAAGTGGAAACAGTTTTCAGTGCATCTGTGCCCTCATCCCTCTCCAAGCCATTATTGTTTCACACCTGGGTCACTACAGTAGCCTCTCAGTGGTTAGCTAGCTTCTAGCTTTAATCACTAAGAGCTATTCTCAACCCTGCAGCCAGAGTTCTCTTTTAAGTACATGTCAAATTATACCACCCCTCTGCTCAAAATCCTGAAGTGGCTGTCCATTTCACTCATGATGAAAACCAGCATGTTGTAAGTGGATTGTATACGCTGCCCACATTACTTCCTGGCTCACCACCTACTATCTGCCCTTCTGCATGTCCCCAGCAGGTCTGAGCCTGTGGAGCTTTCCCCAGGCTGTTTTCTCTCCCTGATACCACTCAGTCTGTGCACCTTCACCGCTTTTCCTGATCCTGCGGAAACTTCACTTTCTCGAGAGGACTTGCACTGTTTGAAAATACACCTTGTTCAGACCCTTTTTCTCTCCTGTACATTTGTTTTTCCATATAAATTTGCTCTAACATCTATAACTTATTTATGCTTAACATCGTTTTGCTGTCTCTGCCGTTGAAATGTAAGCCACATCAAGTTAGGAATATTTACCTCTTTCGAACCAATAAGTGCTTGATAAATATTTGTTGTATTAGACAATGGAGATTAAGTGACACTAATATTTCTTAAAAAAAGTTCTTAGAAGTTTTTTTCTGGTGGAGTCCAATTTTAATACAGTCAACAGTATATGGTTTTAGAAACACTAATTTTAGGAAAAATATACTACATATAGGTTTAGATAAAATATGAACTGAATGTTTTCAGAGCTATGTAAACCAAGCTACCTGACAAGAAGCATAATTTGTGGGGGGCCTGGGTGGCTCAGTGGGTTAAAGCATCTGCCTTCGGCTCGGGTCATGATCCCAGGGTCCTGGGATCGAGCCCCACATGGGGCTTTCTGCTCTGCAGAGAGCCTGCTTCCTCCTCTCTCTCTGCCTGCCTCTCTGCCTAGTTGTGATTTCTCTCTGTCAAATAAATAAAATATTAAAAAAAAAGAAGCATAATTTGTGAAGACATTAGGGTTTTTCATATGTGTGGATATTCACTTCTTAACAGGGGAACAGTTTTTCCCCCCCATTATCCTTTGCTATAGTGAGTAGTTTTCCATTAAAAAGCTTCCTGATTGATTGTCAGTGGGACAAGCTCAAATCCCTCTTATTTTTTTTTTTTTTTTTTTTTTTTTTTTTTTTTTTTTTTTCCATTTTATTTATTTTTTCAGCGTAACAGTATTCATTCTTTTTGCACAACACCCAGTGCTCCATGCAAAACGTGCCCTCCCCATTACCCACCACCTGTCCCCCCAACCTCCCACCCCTGACCCTTCAAAACCCTCAGGTTGTTTTTCAGAGTCCATAGTCTCTTATGGTTCGCCTCCCCTCCCCAATGTCCATAGCCCGCTCCCCCTCTCCCAATCCCACCTCCCCCCAGCAACCCCCAGTTTGTTTTGTGAGATTAAGAGTCATTTATGGTTTGTCTCCCTCCCAATCCCATCTTGTTTCATTTATCCCTCTTATCTTTAAATAACCTGTCTAGGCAAACAATAAGAAGAGAAAAAAGAAAAACTATATGGGACAAAATAATATTTTGTAGTATAGTTGGGTAATTATTGCCTTTGGTAGTTTCAGCAAATTCTATTTTCTTCTTTGCTTGAGCCTATTTCTTTGATATTAGTTCTGTAGAGTTCTGTAGACCTGCTGGATAGAAATAGTATGGTCAGGGGAGGAAAATACCAAAATAAATTACATATAAAAAGTATGCATATGAATAGGTAAGATAATAGTGAAATACTGAAATATTTTAATAGCTAAACATTATCCCATTCATCAATTTAAAAATCTGACTTTAATTATGATCATTATAGGTTCAGTATTTATGTTTCATTAGCTCAAAAGCTATGAGCATATTTTCTAAATTCTAACTCATTTAATATCAGAAATATAAATTGCCCTTTTTTCTTCATCAGGCATCATCATGAGTTTGGGATTAGGAACTGGCTTAAATTTCCATTAATGTATAAGGAAAACAGTGTTTTTCCTAAATGCTATGGAAATAATATAAAGTATATATATTTGGCACTTAACATACCATTATAAAAATAACTAAATGTTTTACATATCTTAAGAGGCTATATTATGTTGCTATCTTGCAGATTTTATTTTATATCATTGGTTCATTATTAAGCTAAGATTGATAAATTGGCTCTGCCCTTTTTCTTTTACAGATTTTGAAAGAATGCTGAGTTTTTGTATTTTATTACGCTTTAAAATATAATATTTACCTTGGGCATTTATTTTGTTAACTGCTCATGTTATTTTTAGTCTCATTTTATCCACCATCTTTGACTTTCTTACAATTCATTTCCAGAAGTACTATTTTTGTTTGTTTGTTTGTTTAGACTAATGGCTCTAAACTGGGAACATTTGGCCATATTTGTGGACTCCTTTGGTTGTCACAACTCAGGGAGAGGGAGACTACTGGCATCTAGTGTGTAGAGGACAGAGATACTGCTAAAAACCCTATAATGCACAGGCCAGCACAGATGTGGGGGCAGAGTGAAAAGCCACTACAGATTAGTCTTTGAGGAAGTGAGGGATAAAAGCTCTGTTTTCAGGTTTCTTGATCTGTCTAATGCATTCTGTGACAGGGCCATTTTGTGAGAGAGAATGGGTGATGTGGGCTTTTCACCTGGGCATGACATTGCCTTTTAATAATCCATCTTAAGATGATAGGCAGAAATATACCATACAAACCCGGAGTCAGAGAAGTATATCCTCTCTCAATCTCCTTTATAGTGAAATTTAGTTGCCATTGAGCTAAGATTCTGCAAAAAACGAGAATCTCAGTGATTATGACTTAAAAAATTAAGAAAACCTGAGAGACTTCCATGATGGAATGCAGTTATTGGATAAGTTAATATTAGTCTCTCTTTGATTTTTCTTTTCCAAATATATGACCTTCATTAGAACTTTTCTATGATTAAGTTGCTCTTTCCCACTCCCCACTTTCCTTCCCTTCCTGTTTCTCCCTCCCTTTTTTTCTCTCCTCCAGTATTTTTCTTTCTCTTTTCCCTTTTTATTCTTACATTACTGGCAGTAGCCCTGTTGTAGGATTATAGATGCTAACTATTAGCAGCTTTGGCTTATGTCCCTAGTGGGAGCAATGGAAAGTGTACAGAAAAGCTAAAAGGGACTCGCGGTTTTCCTAATGCAGTGGCTCTCACATTCCATGCGTACAGTTACTGCTACCCTAGGGGACATTTGTGTATACTGTATATGTAAATATATGCTTTAGGAAAACATATTTAAACTTCTCCCCTCATATTTCAGAATGAAATAAAGTACTAGTTAAAAATTATTTATGAATTCTATGATGTGTTAGTGCTCGTTATCTCCTTTAAGTATGGCACGTTGAGTGTCAGTAATTAAAAGTCTAGTTTCACGTTTGTGCGTGTTGTAGAGTGTCTTATATTTTATTGGTAATTGAAATAAAAAACAGTAAATCAGTCTCTTCTTTGTACACAGGTCGTCCTTGCCTCTAAGTTCCTACAGAAAAATGGCAAGGGATTTAAGTTTAGGGGCTGGAGATATAAAGAAGGAGGATGAAAGAAACAAGGGTAATTTCACTTCAGAAGATTGAGAATACCACAGGAAGGGGTTTGGGCTGTCACTTTTATTGGAATACAGATTTGCAGAGAATTTAGACATCCTTTGGAAAACCAGACAAAAGGCCCTTAAACTGATCATAAATAGGATGAGAACCAGAGTATCCAATTCCCTGGGAATTCGTAGAAATTCTCCATAAAACTGAACTCCGTGTCAGTGTATCTGTGATTCATTTCATCATTCAAATCTCTGAGACCCTTACTCCCTGCCAAACGTTCTTCTAGCTGCTCGGCATTTGGATACAAACAGTGCAGATAGGCTCCTGGCCTTTGTGAGCCTACGTTCTGTGTATTACTGTTAGATGATTTGTGAGCCCATTAGCCTGGATTGTTCCCCTCGTCTGTTCTGGATTACATTAGTGGGGCTGAACATTTAGACAGGGTATACTTTGGTATTTTGATGACTTACCACAGGAAGAGATACCAATTAGGGGAAGGTTTTGTGCCTCTAGCTATAGCCGCGAGTGGTCACACGCCTTTAGTGGGGTCAGGGAAGACAAGGGACATTCTGGAGATAGCCTTGTTTAGTATGGTTTGGCTTCAGAGAGAGCATGAGCGATCTATTCTGCTCTCTGTCCTTGCTGTGCATTCAGCTGCTTTCACGCCGGCCTCTTGTGCTCAGCACGCATCTTTTTTTGTTTCCACTCTGTAGTCCTTTCGTGCTCTTTATTCTGGGGTTGTAAATTTTGAATAACTCTAATGCCTATAGCATTTCCCAAATTGTAGATCTGGACAGTATTGCAGGGCAATGGTGCCTCCCAAAGAGCCTGTTTTGCTTGACTAAGTTCTTTTGCTGTATTGATTTAGTATAAGAATTTCTGGGATAACATTCAATTTCTTCATGGTTCTTAAAATCTGAGGCATCAACCAGGGCTTTGTATTCCAGACAAGAGACACAAAATGAAAAAACAAAAAACAAGAAGCAAACTGTTGTCAAATTGGTGGAACACACAAATCTCTACAGACCGGAATTTTTTTTCAGGGCTTGTTCCAGTAATGCCGCATAATTTTCTTCCTTGGGCATTCATTGCATTTGCCCTTATTACCAAAAAATAACAGTGAAAAGCTAAACTGAACCATAGCAGCTGTTATGGTATTACTTCTGAAAAATGCTTCCAATCCTTAGTATTCCTTTCTAGTTCCAGTGGTACTGGATTTCTCTTCACATGTCAATACTAAGACATGAAAACGAGCCGCTAAATCGAAAGGTTGACTTCCCAGTATCTCCCAATGAAAACAATTCTTGAACTATTCTGTCTGGAACAGGAGAATATATATTTATATGTAAGAAATACTTTGAACTTTCACTGTCTTGTTTTTCACAGTACTGGGTGAATTCTTATGAATTTTCTTTCATAATTTATTCACTTCTATCCCTATACACAGAGGATTTTATCATGTTATTTCTACCATTTCATCAATTTTAGAAGCCTACCCTTGGAAGTAAGAAGAACCATTGCATAGAAATTTAGAAATCATCACATTTAATTCTTCCACTTCACCTGTGAGAGTGGCGTTTCTTTCATTGGGTGTAATCTAGTAACACCGAATGTCTTTGTGTTGCCTGTCCTTTACTGTTCTCATAAGCTTCTTGGAACATAGTCCCATGTGCCTATATTTCTTTCATATTAATTTCGATTATTTAAATATGTAATTTTATAGTACTCTGAATTTTGATGCATTGGATTTATGAAACTTGCCCCCGCCCCCCAAAAAAGTGAGTTATAATTGGCTATTTTCTTATTATTCCATACAATGAAAAACATTGACTTTGGGGATATTTAATTATAAATTAAATTCTACCTCTGCAAGGAGTTACCTAACAACTTCTGTTTGATCTCTGGTATATAATCCTATGTGATTAAGATTTTTAAAAATTTCCATTAAATTTTTCCAATTTGGTAATACTAGTTCTCATAATCTCCAGATGTCAGATCTTAATATGGAACATATGCATCTACTGAGTTATTCCTCAAAACAGTAAGTATTTTATTACAAGTTGGACATATCATCTATAGATAGAATGCAGAGAAACAAAAAAGCAACATTACTCTTTCAGTTCCAAGTCCTATAGTCAGTCTGTTTGTAATCCTAAAAACCAAGGACAGAGGCCTGAGTGAACTCGATCAAATTTAAACCTAAGTTTGGATTTAAAGTCACACAGCAAGCAATTGGTCTGTTATATGGTGTGATTTGAGGGCACCCTTGCTCCCCAAATACAAACTCCAAATTAACAAATGAATTCACTAGTTAAGAAAAACTGAGAATTTTATAAAACACACATTTTCCTGACTGAGATAAAGCAGGCATTGTGTTTAGTTTAATTAAGTAAATTAAGCTTACGTTGGTTTAATTAGCTGTTCATCTCTGATCGCCTAGCTAGAATAGGCTATCTTGGTGATGTAGAAGTTTTGAGAGAGAGCAAGAGAGAAGGGGGTGAGGCATAGAGGAGTGATTTGGAGGTGGTAATAAAGGCTGTCAGGAGAAGGTAGGAGATTTGGAGTCAGGGCTCCTCTGGACAGTGTATCATCATGAAGGACTTTGCCTTACCAGTGAGTGGCTTGGGATGTAGACGATCACTGAAAGTCGAACCCTACAAAGTGATGAGGGGGTGTGTGTCATGTCCGGGGAAAAACCCATTTCATCCGCACTATGACCACCCATGAAGTAGTTCCTCCTTTTGAACATGGGTTTGACTGAACCGATGTGCCTGGGTCTCTCCGCCATTACTGTTTGCCACCATGCTTTGGATGCTTCTTGATGTCTAGCAGAGGGTGCTGTTACTATGTTTTATTCAGTTTAAGGAAGGACTTCGTCATGGGCTTCTCTGTCTTGGGACAATGTGAGACTTTGGTTCCTGGAGGTTGGGGTATGGATTGACTGTAGACCTGCGAGTCTTTTTCCCTTCTCTCACTTCCAGTGCTATTGTGAGGAAACTTTCTTGTTCTCTCGGCTCGGCTCGCCTCTTCCCTCTGAGGCTGGAGTCCCGGTCACAAAGACTATAAAGCAGAGACTTTTTAAGGAAGTTCTTATGATTGGTAGAGAAGGCAGAGCTCTGGGACATTTTAGCCATTTACAGCCCCATTACATGGGAACAGTATAAGAGAAATAGTAGAAAGAACGAGTTCGTGGGCTCTTAAGAAGTTTTATCACCACATACACTGAGTTGGTATTTTTGCAATTCTGTTGAATAATCATTGAGTGTTTAAAATTCTAATGGGAAAGGCTCCAATATAATTAAGACGGTATGTCAGTAAAGTTGGTAGGTTCAACCTAGTGGATTTTTTCTTCACAGAACAAATCATAGGATCTAGGTAGATTGTAAATACTGCCTTCTATTCTGTTGTTTTTTCACATTTGTGACATATTCATTTATTTTGCCTGTTTCTCTGTACTGTAATGATAGATAAACCATCTGATTTCTATGTAAATAGTTTACACCAACCATATGGATTTATTTATAGGCAATGCTTTAATCCTACAACGTCTTAAATACGATGCCTCATAATATTTTTAAACACACAGGGCTAACAATCTGTTTAAATCTGTTTATATTTTTCAACATCAAAGACATGCAACTTTAAAAGTCAGAAAATATTTTCATTATTAGTTGGCTAAAAGAAATGATGATTGAAGGTAATTGACACACCTCCCCGAGTACAGTTTCCTGTGAAGTGTGCTCTTAGGCAGCCTTCTTGGAAAAACCCAAATATATAAGAACATCAGGTGTTTAGAGAACCATTGAGTATCAGGAACTTGATAACTGAGTAAAAGGTGAATGAAGCCGAGAGGATTAAGGAGTTAACCCAGTTAAATAGCCTGTCCTGCAGAACTGACTAGACTGAAGCGGTATTTTCAAAACTGAGGAAGAAAGGCTTCAGACCTTTCTAAAACTATTATAGGATATAGAGGAGTGACTAAGAGGAAAGGAAATGTATGAAGAAAACGATCTTTTTTATTTTGGAATAAATGCTTTAAAACTGGAAGATAAAGAACAGATCTTTACAGAAATAACACATTGTGCAAGTTGTCTCATTCACATTAAAACAATGTGAAGTGAGGCTGTGTGTGTGTGTGTGTGTGTGTGTGTGTGTGTGTGTGTGTGTGTGTGTTACCTTTCTCTGGGCTCCCAAACTATTCACAGTTAAACAGGCTTTTACTCAAACATTGTAACAGTAATTGCCAAAGCACTAAGCTCTGTGTGTTGCTGGTTATCTTGGCACAAAGAATAAGTAACAGGAAAAACACCCTCTGGGAAAGTTTAAAGACTTTGTGTAGCTTTTTTACTTTAATAATTACAACAGTGCTAATTCGCAGCCTCTTCCGGTGGATACTTAGGTTTAAGTAGCAATTACAAATGTTGCCATCAGCTACTAGCCAGTCCTTCTGAATTTTTATCAGATGCTCCCTACCTTTCTTTCAAAGGCTTCATTCTTTTCTGTTTTCTTTTCCTTCTTCCTCCTTGCTGCCTTGTTTCCCTTCCCTCTCTCTTTTGCTCCCTCCTTTTTATTTCTTTTTTCTTTTCCTTTCTCTCCTTTGTGTTTATTGCTGAAGTTGTTCAACTTGAACCTGAAGTGAATGGAGGCTCATATTTGTTCTCTATCAAAATAGATTCGTTTTACAGATATGTTTCATTGAAAACATATTAAAGTTTGAAGATTGTTTTCTCAACATTAGCGAGTGATTATTTTATTTGCAACATCTTTTTATCTCCCTTAGTAAATTAAATTGTGTGTATTTAGCATATAATTGTTGAGGCTATTTCTTCTATCTTTACTCCTTCTCTGAATCAGTGGCCTTCTCTGGGCTAGACATTGTACTGACAAATAATGATAGTCGTGGCCTCTATGTGTCCGTCAAGCCAACCACTGAATTATTTATGTTGGATCTACCATAATGTAATATTAACCACAGTCTTTTGAAATATATATCACTGTCCTCAGTTGATGTATTAAAGTAAAACTGAAAACAAGGTTCAGAAAAGTTAAGTGATACCACTAAGGTTAATAACCAATAAATAAAATCGCTGTGATTCAAACCTAGTTCGTCTGAAATTCAAACATTGGTCCCTGAGATGTGCCCTTTGGATTGGATGTAAGAGCAGGTGGAGAAGTTTATTCCCAGTTTTCTTCACTTCCGTCCTGATTATTCACTAAGGACGGACTGGTTGGCTCCACTTTCCACATTTATTCTATGAATTTCTAAGAACTATTTTACACTCTTAGAGTCAACAGAAACTCTTTATGACTTCGACTTTAAATGTGACTGCATCTGTGTCTCAAAAGTTGGCTATCATCAGTAAGTTATCTTAAGCACCTTTTGAGAAGAATGTAATGGAGATAATGAAATTTGCCAATGCAACCGTAATGTCTGTTATCCATTCTCTTTACTTAAGAATTAATAAAATTGAAATAAGCAGAGTAAAGAAATTGGGATTTAGAATATTGGGTTTTTTCAGCTCTGCCACCAAACTCTGTGAATTTTGGGGCTAATATCTGTATATTGATTGGCTTCAACTTCCTTATCAATGATATGAAACAATTGTCTGGGGTTGTATTTAAGGTAAAAATGCAGTGCTAAATTTTTACTGTTATTTCTAATAGCAACTCAATATGTTTTTTTTAAATAAAGATTTTATTTATTTATTTGACAGACAGAGATCACAAGTAGGCAGAGAGGCAGGCAGAGAGAGAGAGAGGAGGAAGCAATCTCCCTGCAGAGCAGAGAACCCGATGCGGGGCTCGATCCCAGGACCCTGGGATTATGACCAGAGCCAAAGGCAGAGGCTTTAACCCACTGAGCCACCCAGGCGCCCCACAACTCAATATGTTTTAATTTTTGTTTTTGTGCTCTGCTCAGTTCTCTTAGTGTCAGACTCAGCTAAATACCATTGAAGGATTGCTGCCTTCTTTCTGAGAGCTTGAATTATAGTTTCCAGGTGGATATTAGTACTTCATGAAGGATGATTGGAGTTGCTGAATATTTTACAAAGGAAAAGTGTGTGGCTTGAATGATAATTTAACTATCTTGATAAATTCCTCCTTTGTAGTTGAAGAAAGACAGTTTTGAAACATTAGACTTCAAAGAAAAACAGGAGAGGCATTGAGCATGTCTGTAAATACTTCATAATTGCAAGAAAGTGGTTCATAGGAATAGTCACCCTAATTAGAGTGAGATAAGTATAAAAATAGTATGCCATCTTTTATTTTGCAAATAATGTCACTATCTTTTTTTTCTGTATTCAGTGATAATTTACTGTGTCAGTTCTGCTAAAAGTTAAAGAGATAAAAATGTAAGAATTACTTCATTAGTATACTGTATTCCAAAAATTGCACTTGAACATGGAAACGCTTTGAATTTGGAACACACTTTTTCATAATATTAATATTATGAGATCTGTGGTGGTCATCTTCCCAGACCAATCCACAAACATCTTGCAAATTCATAACAGCTTAACTACGACACATTTATATTAAAACATAAAGTAAGCAGTCCTGTTGAAATTACAAGAAATGTCCGAAAACAATGAAAGGGAGTTATTTTTAGTGCTCTGGCTGAGAGAGAAGATAGGTTTCATGGAGTCGCAGCCCCCCAAATAAGCAGCAGCAAGTGAATCTGGTCATACCTACTGTTTACATTTTGTCCATGGGTCTTTCATCCAACAGCAGCAAAGTTTAAGAGTTATGATAAAGATCCTAGATCCCTCATAGCCAAAATATTTACTATTTTCCAATTTACAGGAAAAAAAAATAGCTGGTCCATGAATTAGAGGAGGACTCAGAGCTAGAGGGAAACCTTTGCAAATTCTTTTTTTTTTTTTTAAGACTTTATTTATTTATTTGACAGAGAGAGATCACAAGTAGATGGAGAGGCAGGCAGAGAGAGAGAGAGAAAGGGGGAAGCAGGCTCCCTGCTGAGCAGAGAGCCCCATGCGGGACTCGATCCCAGGACCCTGAGATCATGACCTGAGCCGAAGGCAGTGGCTTAACCCACTGAGCCACCCAGGCGCCCCATCCTTTGCAAATTCTAATGGTGACTTCTGTCTTGTGAATTCCAAGGGATGGTGGTTGTGCCTCCTTAGGCATTGTGTCTCCAAAGACAAGGCTCATACCTGGCACATAGTAGATGCTTAATAAATCAGCATTGATGCAATGTTAGTAAAATTTCAAGGGCCTGACAAATTGCTGTCTCTAGTTCTTTCTCATTTGTCATCTCACTTATAAAATGATCTGAATATTATTTTCCGAGAGTATAGATTGTATCTTATCTTTTTGGAATACACCGAGTTTCTCTCTCTCACCCAATGTAGGGTTGAGTTTGTATGGGCACTTGAGATTAGAATAAATACTCTGTTTCAGGAGTATGTGCTTAGTTATAATGCTATCTGATAACACTTAGTAATTATTTGATTCAATCTTTTTTCCTCAGGTATTTTTGTTTACATAATTTATCAAATCAAGAGAGATGTGTTAAAATTGTTTATCTCCACTTTTCCTTGCACTGCTAACAATTATTGCTTTACAGATGTGTCAGTGCATACAGCCAGCTTTTTACCTAAAATTATCTCTACCAGTAAAACAAACCCTCTCAATCCCATATCATAAAATGTACACTGAATTCTTCATTGCATAATATTGATATTGTATTCATTTTTTCTTGTTTCATTTGTCTAGTTTTATCCAACAGTATCTTCTGATGGCCCCAGAAAAGAGAAGGCGAATATGTCTCATTTTTATCTCCTTTTCCCCTCCCCTCATACAACAAGAACAAAACCAATAGAAGGAAAATGTCTTTCTATATTTTTTCCTGTTGCATTTACTTTTTTCTCTGCACGTTTCCCCTCAAGAACTATAAACTGTACCCTGATTTGAATTATGTGTATTAAATTATATGTTAAATCATATGTCTTATCTTATTAAATTATGTTACTTGATAAAATAACTTTTTATCATGGTTATTGAAATCTAGATTGTATGTTTAATTGAATCTGTACTTTCTCCAGTTTTCTATCATGATTTACCCATTCAGATCTTAAGGAGAAAACAACAACCACACCTTAGCTCTCTTACAGTTTCTTGTTGTTGCTTTTGTGTGTGTGTGTGTGTGTGTGTGTGTGTGTATCATATTTGAAATGGACTGTCATTGTCTTCATAAATGAATGATAATTTGACTGAGTAAAGAATTCCAGGGTCACTCTCTCTTCTTTTCCAAGATGTTTTATCTTCTGACATCTTATGTTATAGAAGACAAATCTGTGATAACTTGATTTCTTTTTGTGTTGAAGGTGGCACGTTTCTTCTACTTGGAAGTTTATAGCATTCTTTATTCCTGAAATTCAGTAACTTTCCCAGAGACTGTTTCCATGTGGTTCATTTCATTAATTTTATATATCTACTTTTTAAGAATGTGCAGTACATTCAAATGACTTACCTGTAGTTTCTAAACCTAATAAATGTCAAAGCTAGAACCCGAAATCAGTCTCTTACATTCTGCTTCTATAGACTTTCTCCCTCAGTCCACTAGTCCTTAATCTTAAAATGTTTCCCGCAGTGTAGAAGCAGTATGGAGGTTCCTAAAAAATTAAAATAGAACTATCCTACAACCCAGCAATTAGGCTACTGGGTATTTACCCAAAGAATACAAAAATACAAATTCAAAGGGATACATGTGCCCCAATGTTTATGGTGGCATTATCTACAATAGCCAATCTATGGAAATGGCCCCAGTGTCCATTAACTGAAGAATGGAAAAGCAAGATGTAATAAATATGTATCTAACAGAATATTACTCAGTCATCAAAAAGAATGAAATCTTGCTGTTGGCCGTGGGTTGCATGGGGGTAGAGAGTATTATGCTAAGCAAAGTAAGTCAGTCCGAGAAAGACATACCGTAAGATTTCTCTCATATGTGGAATTTAAGAAACAAAACAAATGATCATAGGGGACACAAAGCAAACCAAGAAACACTCTCATGTATAGTGAACAAACCGGAAACTGCTGGAGGGGAGATGGGTGGAGGATGGGTTAAATGGGTGATAGGCATTAAGGAGAGCACTTATGATGAGCACTGAGTATTGTATGCAAGGAGTGAATCATTAAATTGTACCCCTGAAACTAATTTGACACTGTATGTTGATTAACTGGGATTTAAATAAAAACAAAACAAAAGAAAACAAAAAGGCTTTTACTGCCTGTAGCTGTATTTGTTCATATAGCAAAAGTCTGAAGCCCAAGTTGTGTTTCCCTTAGAAATATTTTCTAAAAACTCTTGTCATTTGGCGAACACTGTTGAGGAAAACCTACTGAGAGCCTTTTCATACGGGAAAAGTGATTCTGAGGGAGCATATTTGTCTCAGAAGATCATCCCGTCCAAGTCTAGTGAGTCTGGGAAGAACATGAGCGAGCCCTAGAGCATTAACGCCCTTGGTTCAGTAGCCTCTGCTCTAATGGGAGCTGTGGGAGGCAGGCAGCACCGCTGGGGAAGCAGTAAGTGAGAATAACCCTGTGAGAGCACACGAGGAAGACAATGGCAGCTGTCCCAAAATAGCCAAGAGGATTGTACTCCACAGCACACAGGTGGGACCGCTCTAGGTAACATGCATTTTTTTTTAAAGATTTTATTTATTTATTTGACAGACAGAGATCACGAGTAGGCAGAGGCAGGCAGAGGCGGGGGGCGGGGAGCAGGATCTCCGCCGAGCAGAGAACCCGATGCGGGGCTCGATCCCAGGACCCTGAGATCATGACCTGAGCCGAAGGCAGAGGCTTAACCCACTGAGCCATCCAGGCGCCCCGGTAACATGCATTTTTATGCCACAGAATGGAGCCTGCAAATACTCTTCTGTAGCTGACTCTCTGGGACCTTGTAACCTCTTTTTCCCCTAGTTTGGTATGACCTGGCTTACACAGAACTAGTTCTTTCTCTTTTCCCCTCTTTCCCTCTCTCTCTCATCTTTCCTCTGAAAACTTCTCAAGGAACATCTTTGTAGAAAGGGAGTTTAGTCAAAGAGCTTAGAACTCTCTTCCTCAGGCTTTTACCAGATGCATCTGCCCTGCCTTTCCAGAATGAAGGATGGATTTTTGTGAAGCCTGAACATCCTCTGGTCTGCAAGGGTAACAGGAAGTGCACGGTTGTTTTCCCGTAATTCTGTCATATGTTTTGTATTGTTGACATGGCTGAGCAGAAGAGTTCCTCTGAGCTTTTGATTGTTTCGAAACTCACAATTCGGGGAACCATCTTGACCAAGTACCTATCTTCATACTCTAATAATGCAGGCAGGACTCATCAGCTGGATCTCAAATCAGCACTTCCCAAGAGACTCAGTCGGGAATTGGTTGCAAATGTACATGTGGAAAAAAGAGGGAAAAAGAAAGAAAAGGAACAGTAGCCCAGCATCATGGTCAGCAGACTCTTCTGTGATTCACATGTAGACAAAGAGAAAATAAATGTGGACTTCAGACACCAAAAAGTCTCCAATTAAGAAAAGAAGACCTCCCCACCCTGCCCCCAGCTCCAACTTTTGGAATGATTGTTTTTTGGGACATGAAGGCCAAACTTGGGTCATATGCACTGTTGGAAAAGTCCTTCCCTACTGGATTGTACCATGTGTCCCTAAGGCCCCTCTCCCATTCTTGTTCTCCCTTGGCCAGAGCTGGTTAGCTGAGGCAGGGCATAGCCCAAGATAGTAAAGCAGACTGGCTGAAAAAAAAAAAAAACAATTCCCTTTCCCATAGTCTTAATATTTACATATTAGAGTATGGATACATTAAAACATCTCACAGTGGAATGTAAAGAAAATTTCTATCAGTTTACATATTGCAAATGACAAAGTGAAATTATCCCTGAAGAAAAATTCCTACATTGAAATAGGGTTGCAGGAAATAAAAAATAAATAAGATTCCAAAAGGCGGTCTGTGTATGGACTGAAATTTAATTCGGTGCTTGAGTATATTTGTACTTGGTATAAAGGAGATTTGAAATAGTGTAGCAAGTTTTCCAGTGCAGCATTTTGGGGTTGTTAATTACCATACACCATACCGTGTAACCAGAACTTGACGTAAACTAGGACTGTAAGGAACCTTAGCAGTCACTTAATCTACTCCCTCTATTTTGCAAGTGGGGAAACAGACTCATGGAAGAAAATGGTCTAAGCACGGAGCTAACTGGAGGCAGAACCTAGCCCCAAAGCCAAATTTAGGGTTGCCTCATGCCAAGCTTTCCCCAGTTTATCAAGTTTCCTTCTGTGTCCTGTAACCCATTGCTTGGATATGTTAATGCTTTCTAGAGGATACATTTGAGCTCCTCTGATTCTAGGCTATTTTGTCAAAGTAATATAAGTGATGTAAAATTATTCCCAGCATGGAAGGTAAAACAGTTGAAAAAACTGTGCAGTCAGCATACCATGGCCAGCTGAATAGTTAAAGTTCATTTATTTTACATCTTATATCACAGGAATAGGCCAGAGTACACCAAACTATTGAGTTACCAGGATTACATCTGTTAGATATCAATCTGACATCTTAATTTGGTCATTTCTAGGCCATCTGAGTAATGCCATAACTGTATTAGATCAGTGGTTTTTAACTTGTGGCTGCGTATTAAAACCATCCCGGTATAAATTAAATCAGAATCTCTGATGGGGGGGAGGGGCGCCTGGGTGGCTCAGTCATTAGGCATCTGCCTTCAGCTCAGGTCATGACCCCAGGGTCCTGGGATTGAGCCCCACATCAGGCTCCCTTCTCAGTAGGAAGCTTGCTTCTCTCTCTCCCACTCTCCCTGCTTGTGTTTCTCCTCTCAGCTATGTCCCTCTCTGTCAAAAAAAGTAAATAAAATCTTAAAAAAAAAAATCTCTGGAAGGAGAGTCTAAACATTGATATTTAAAGGTTTCTGGTTTTGTTAAATTTATTAAACTTCTTTGCTAATAATGCAGTATCATGATGTTTATGAATTTCCTTAGCACAGAAGGTACTTTTAATCACAGTACTTAGAAATGTAGATTGATAGTAAATCTATTTGTAATCATAATAAAATGAAAATTAGAAATACATTAATTTCAGATATATATTTTTTTTAAGATTTTATTTATTTATTTATTTATTTATCAGAGAGAGAGAGACAGAGAGAGAGATCACAAGTCGGCAGAGAGGCAGGCAGAGGCAGAGGGAGAAGCAGGCTCCCTGCTGAACAAGGAGCCCGATATGGGACTCGATCCCAGGACGCTGGGATCATGACCCGAGCCGAAGGCAGCCGCTTAACCAACTGAGCCACCCAGGCGTCTCAATTTCAGATATATTCTAATTCTCTCGTGCAGTGGCATTTGGATCTCCTTGTTTTTGACCCATGGTCAATTTATAAAATAAGAATCATAATACTTATCTCTTAAAGTAAGCATGAGAATTAAATTAGCCCCATGATACATTATGCACATAGCAAGTGCCCCATGATGTCAATGATGATGATATAGGGGTGATCACATTTACTAAAAATACTTCAACCTCAGGTAGTTAAATAACTTTCTCACACTCTCACACCTAATTAAGGCTAGAGTGAGGATTCCATTTTGCAATGTGTTCATCATAATCCAAATTCTTTTTAAAAAAAAATTTTTTTTTAAGATTTTATTTATTTATTTGACAGTCAGAGATCACAAGTAGGCAGAAAGGCAGGCAGAGAGAGGAAGGGGAGCAGCCTCCCTGCCGAGCAGAGAGCTGGATGCGGGGCTTGATCCCAGGACCCTGAGATCATGACCTGAGCTGAAGGCAGAGGCTTTAACCCACTGAGCCACCCAGATGCCCCCATAATCCAAAATCTTACCACCAGTTTCAACTGATTTAGTTTGAAGTTAAAGATAGTTTGAGGCTAATGGAGTGGCATAGAGAAATGCAAAATGTCAAGCAAAGTCTATGTACACATGCAAAGCACTCCTAGGTTTTATTTTATTTATTTATTTGATAGAGAGATCACCAGTAGGCAGAGAGGCAGACAGAGGGGGGAGGGGGAAGCAGGCTTCCTGCTGAGCAGAGCACCCAATGCAGGACTTGATCCCAGGACCCTGAGACCATGCATGACCTGAGCTGAAGACAGAGGCTTAACCCACTGAGCCACCCAGGTGCCCCACATGCAAAGCACTTTAAAACGAGACATGTTTCTGTATATGAACATTAGGTAGGAAGCATAGGTAAAAAAAGGGGAGATAAGGCCATGGAGGTGATTTTTTTTTTTTTTTTAAGGTGATATTTTGTAGGCATGACCCACTGAGGGCACTTGAAATTCAGGTTAAAATCATTTGAATTTCAACATTCAGGTGAAATTTTCCCTTGTGCCCATATAATGTAATCATTTGAAACCTTGTCACACTTCAACTGAAAGTAATTTACAGCCGTTTCTATTGAGAGTTTATCATGAACAACACCCTTTTAACAATATGAAATACTGTCCAATCACTATGGTTGCCATATCTAATGGCTCTTCTGCCCATGATCCCATAAATTACTTTAATGGAGCAGTAATTTTGTCTCATAAGTTTGAGATTTTTGTGGCTAATCTTTCTAGAACATATGTTCACAGACACTGAAGACAGCACTCTGACTTACAGTGCTGGGTAATAACAGAGATATACTTCAAAGGAGCGATTTCCTTCCTGACCCTTGGTAAGAAAGCAGGAGACTGATGCAAAACCCATGAGTTGGTTTGTTAATTAGGAGACCAATCATTCATCTCCGCTGACTTTTACACGTGTAGGAAGGGTGCCAGCTATGACCAACTCACAAGCTGGGGAGATAAGCAACATTCCACACCTGTACTCCTTCCTTATTATGGGCTTTTAATCCTCAGTGCAAGAGCAAAGATGAGCACTGTCGAATTGCATTTTATCCTCTTGGAAAGACTGTTGAAATAAGGTGAAGGATGAACAAAGCCTTTCTACATTGATAGATTCGTTTATCAGTGTCTGCGCTAATTATACTAATAAAATAACGTGGCTCCACCGTCCTAGGAAACCAGCTGGTGGTTTGTTTGTTTGGTTTTTTTTACCACTGCTATGGTTGTTTGTTAAAACATGAAATGTCCCAGTGGTACCAGAATCCTTCAACAGGAGAAGGTGATGTCATGGTTTCAAAATGAGAGTTAGTGGTCTTATGTATCCCATCGCACAAGCATGTTTTATCAATTCGTATTTGATTAAGAAAAGCAGTGACATGCAAAGCATTTGTAAACTTTGTATAAATGGTAACAAAAAGTACCAAAAGTAAAGCAGAATTTGTTACACTAGTCTTGAAGTTCAAGAAATGTCTCATACATGAATCACAAAGTGATAAAACCTACATTCAAAGCATTGGTAGTGAAACTTTCAAAGACATTTGTGTTTTTTTGTGACAAAAAGACTCATCCCTTCTTTCTCTTTCTTATGGACATTCCGTTTTATTAAGAACATGGAAAATGTCATTTATGTTTCTTTAAAAAATGTTTTCTAAAACTAAGGAGTCAAAGAAATAAATGTCCAGTATAGATTTTACCAGATAGGAAAAGGTATCTATAGTAAATGACTAAGTACAACACAACACAATTTGAGGGACTTTAATCATATGAATTTCTCACAGCTACAGAAGTTCAATCAAGTTCATTATGAGTGGGTTGTGTGTATGTATCATTCTTTTTGGTCACAAAGAATTTTATTTGGTACATTTCCAAGACAGGTTTATCTCCTGCATCTGTTGTTCAAAAGGACTTATAACACACTTGTTAACTTGAAACTCAGCCTGCCTTAAAATATTTTCTAGATCCTTTTAACAATACACCATTTGCGAAATCAGAAACTCTACCATATCTTGGTAAGATTTTGTCCTAAAGCAAAAAAAAAACACTTGTAGACCAATTTTTTATTTTCTTTTTTTTTTTTTTTTTTAAAGATTTTATTTATTTATTTGACAGAGAGAGAGATCACAAGTAGGCAGAGACGCAGGCAGAGAGAGAGGCAGAGAGAGAGGAGGAAGCAGGCTTCCTGCGGAGCAGAGAGCCCGATGCGGGGCTCGATCCCAGGACCCTGAGATCATGACCTGAGCCGAAGGCAGCGGCTTAATCCACTGAGCCACCCAGGCGCCCCCAATTTTTTATTTTCATCAGTAGACTAATGAGCTTTATCTCTGTGGGAATAATAACAAAAATTACATTAATGGTCCTAAAGTTATTTCCCTTTAAAGCTTATGATACGTAATCCGTAACAGTGCTAAAAATATCCTTGCAAACATTACCAAACGCTGCCTTCTTCCCAGTCAGTGGTTATTACGAGAGGAAGCCAAACATAGGAAAAGAACCAAACTGAGAGTATTAGAGACCTCAATTCCTGTCCTAGAGCTCCTGCTAGCCACTTCCCCGACCTGGGGTTTTCATTTGTAAAATTGCATACCACAGACACTGAAAAATTTAAGTACGAATCTGTGAAGGTTTGTGGCAGAACCCCACTCTTCTGCTTTAAAACCGAACTAGACAATTGTTCTATAGGGAGGAACATAGCAAAAGCCATTCTCCAACATTCTCATTTTATCCTTTCTTCTGTGAAATAGATGCAACCATTCCAAGTGTCTCTAGCCTTGGGGCGATAAAACTTCCTTTACTTGCAACAGTATTTATGTATGCAATTGATTCTAGAAACAAGGGGATGCATCTTTAAGGATGGCTTGGTTTTCATTTGGAAAAAAAAAAAAAAGAAAAGAAACTTTGCACTAAACACATTAAATCAGGTACAGTTTATGTGGCAACGAACCAAGGAACACCAGACAGTAAATAATGCAGAGAATACTGCACATTCAAACCCTCAAAAAGAAAATGGGAAGAGAAGAAACTGCACAAGTATTGAACTAACATGGAGGGCATAAACTAAACAGTGAGTGACACAGTCTAAAATTGCTTTCATTCCTTCTTTACAGTTTTCACTCACTGGCTTCTTTATAACTTCCAATTAACCCACCCCCTTTTGCTTGCAGTTTCTCTTTTTTACTGCAGACGATACTTAAAAGGGATGCTAAATTATAGATTCAGACATGTTTTGCAAAGGCATTTTGCTGTTGTTTTTGGTGTGCTGAAGATTTAAGATTTCAAAGGGTGCAGGACTCACACAACTAAAAACCATGTGGTGTCAGAATTCTAGACCAGACCAGCCCCGCAGCAGCGACCTGCTAGCCTAGTAACTAGTGAGGCCCAGATACTGTCCTGATGATGGAGAGCCACCCAGGTATATCATCCTGGAGCCTGGTTTTTGCCTATGATATGTGGCCAGAATTATCCAGGGCTTGGAAAACATTTGTATTTATCACATTGTTCATCTTTATATAAGAACTTTCTTTCATAGGCTTCGGGTCTGGAAACAAGTCCAATTTCCGTCAACATACAGATTCCATTCAGAAATCAAAACTGGGGCTTTCTTTCTTTCTTTCTTTTTTTTTTTTTAAGATTTTATTTATTTATTTGACAGACAGAGATCACAAGTAGGCAGAGAGAGAGGGGGAAGCAGGCGCCCCGCCTAGCAGAGAGCCCAATGCGGGGCTCGATCCCAGGACTCTGGGATCATGACCTGAGCTGAAGGCAGAGCCTTTAACCCACTGAGCCACCCAGGTGCCCCGGGGGCTTTGTTTCTATAAGTAAAGAAAAAAATATATTATTTTTCAGTTTTCAAAAATCTATGGTGGTTCTCAAAAATAGCAAAACTGATTTGCATGACCTAAGGACTAAGGACCCACCTCCTGACCACGTCCTTAATTTGTGAATCCCACCCCGCATAAGAGATCCAGCATCCAGGCCCACCAGCTCATCTAGCCTAGAATTGATTAATCACATACACTCCCTCGGTCTTTAGATGTTCATGAAAGTCAACGCTTGCTTTTCCAACCTCTAGAACACTCTAAAGACAACAAGTTCGCATATGACTACAGAAAAGTATGTTATCACACACTCCGTTTGAATGCCCAGCGAGTAATGCAGTTGTGTAGTTAACGCTGCTAACCCTTAAAAGTCATTTGACAAGGAATCACCCATTTGTGGTCCAATTAAAAGGAACATTTAGAAATAGCATTTCCCTGGCATTACTCAGTGTATTTCTGGAGCAAAATGATGACAGAGTCTTACCCAGGTTTATGTTTGTCATGACAGCGGACGTAGCTTCCAGAGTGTGTATAGTAATACGTGCAGTGAGAGGTAGATGGACATGAACCCCAGGCACCCCATGTGTGTTTTGAATGGGCAGATTATTTACAACCTAGAAGGCCCCAAAGGACCACACTGAGGCCATCATTTCAGGTAAACTTAAGCCTACAGTGAAAACTAGACTATCGATAGTTTCACAAGGCATCAGAGCAAGGCTGCTTCAGGAGGGACAAGTAAAAGAAAAGAATAAGATTCTATGTGGCATGTAAAGGAAATTACAAACAGATAAGATTTATCAATGGCAAGAGATCTATTTTAATTTAACATTAAATATAAAAGTGTATGTTCACATAGAAAGACATACACCAAGAGTTGGGTGACTTTTTTGTGTTGTTGCACCACTAATAGAAATTTCCAAATTTCTTCACTTTGTCCATATCTTGTGTTCTAGAAGACTTTTTAAAAATTTTCTCCTAATAGTAGTTTGCTTCCACTTTCTCATTAGTGCCAGAGTTGCAGGATATAATCTCAGGGATGCTGAGTTATATTATGTGATAATTTTTACCCATGAACTTCCTACATTTCTGCAAAAGTCACCTTTCTCTCTTTTGAAAGTGGTCCCTGCTTTTGAGCCAAGGAAAACCATTCTCCTGGAGTGATAGAAAAGTCTTGCAACATTATGGGTTGATGAGACTTCCCACTTTCTCTCTCCCTAGTGTAGCTTAGAACACACTAATTTTTATAATAGGTAAAAGCCAGAATTGTGTATAATCAGAAAAGAATAGTTTTACTTAAATTCATTTTTTAATTCCTTGTAGCAAATAATATCACAGAAGATAAACCAAAGAAATTATGTATAAGAATTACTACCTTACTATCCATGTCTGTTTACAGTAATTTAAAATTTGTCAAGTCTTATCAAATAAATTCAAAAGCTCTGTAATGACTGAGAGGTAGTTAAACTGACCTTAGAAAGCAGGTGTGTAATTGCTGACTTTTTTTTTTAAATGAAGGTATAACAATGTGATTGGAATTTAAATTCAAGGTATTAGACTGGGAGCCTTAGCTTTAAAAGTACCTGTAGGTTTTTGTTTTATGATTCTATTTTAAAATGTACTCAAAGCCTACAGGTTTAGTTATAACCTCACTAATTTGTTTCCAGATATGTTAAGCTTAAAGTTTAAGTATAATGTTAACACAATATTTAATTCTTAACTCATTCTTCAAAATATGCGTCTACTTTCCACTTCTGGAGGAAAAATGACTCATCTAGTCTAACAACGTGTTGAATTCATTCTTTTATAGCATTAAACTTGCATGCAAACCAAATACTTTTTCAAGCTTTAAAAATATGCCTCCAAATAAAAGTGGGTTTTTGAAACTTTCTGGTATCCCCTAAATGCTCTTACTTCCAGTTTGAAAATTTATACCACTTAGTGCAGTTTGGAAACATAAGGAAAAGCAATGATGTCTCTGAGGGCAGTCTTCCACAAAATGTGTTTTTAAGTTGAAGATTCAGAAAATGTTGATCGTTTAAATGTTTATGATTGACATTGTGAAAAATGGATAGATAACATGACTTGAACAACTGAGTAATTTAAGAGTGAACAACTTAATTGCTATATTAAAAAATGGAAAGCCTGAGTCCCAGAATAATAGATATATTCTACACTGCCTATCCCCCAGGATTTGTTTTAAGTGGGTGTTAGAAGAGAAACGGCAGTCTTATTAGCTTTAACATACTTTGATTTGTGTTCCCGACTCACAATGTCTCACTTTTTCACAAGTTCAGTCAACTGTATTAATGCATTCTCTTTATATTTTTAATCTTAAATCTTACATAAAATGCATGAGATCTCCACTTAACCTGTGTTCATTCTGGAGGAAAACTTATAATATTGCCACATATATATTCCTTTTCCTGGTATTCTAGGTGTGAAACTTCCTCAGTAGAAAAATGAGCCTGGTACAGAACATCTTTTATTTATTTTTTTTAATAGACTCTGCATTTATCATGTTATTTTAGACCACTTTTTGATACTGTGTGAATTCCAACAAGTATTTTGGTGGGGAGCTTGTTTAATGACAGTAATTTCATCTGTTTCTTGGCATTTTTTTCAGTAGATATTCTTAAATCGCAGGGTCATATCTATTACTTCAGAAGTCATCTTAATACATGAAACATACTATCTTTTCCCAGCCTCTACCCTATATTCATTTGCTCAACCAAGAACATCCTCTTTCTTTTATGACAATGCATTTTGATTTACTGCCCAAAAAAGGCCTTCGTTTTTCAATAATTTATTCTCTAAATAGTGATGATTGTGTGATTTCACTTAATAATCATCTAATCAGCAAGTATATCTTTTGATTCTTTTAAAACTTCTCTAGATATTGTCTCCTCCCTGCCACTTGTTGGGGACACATAATCCATCAGAGATGGACTCCAGCAAATGGGACACTGTCTGACTGCGTCTTGACATATTAGCCTGAATTTCAGTGAAGAGGTCCTAGATAAGAATTCTGTTGATCACCAAGGGTCAGTCTTAATGCACTGACCCAAGGTGTCAGAGACTAAGAGCAGAGAGGCAAATCAGTGGGTTGGAGCATAAGCATGGGCCCATTATAGGTGGTAGACCAGTAAAGCTGCCCAGAGTAGGGCAGGGGAACGAATGGGGAAAGGAGACACTACGGAGGAAATACTGAGACCAAAGATGAAGGAACTACTATAACTTATTAAAAATGGAAAGGAAGATCAGTGACCACATACATCAATTAAATAATTAGGGTTCTGATTATATCAGTGTGCAAAACTGGAAGGAAAAAAATAGCATTTTGCCCTTCTTTTTTCTGTGTATAAAAGTTTTAGCTCTACTCATTTTACTATTGCCCTAAGCCTAAATTTTCTATATGAAAACAATTTACCTCCATTGGTTGGGGGGGGGGCGCCCACTCAATGCTTTAGGCCAATTATCAAATTAGAGGAAGAGGAGACACGGAAGAAACTGATGGAGTTATGAAAGCTGGTGGTCAGTAACTTGAGAGCAGAATTCATCAGACACTATAACATCACTGATGGGAAGATTCTCACTGTTGCTTTTTTCCTGAAGGATTGTGAACTGGACCTTTTATTTGTCTCTTACTATGCTTGGAAAAAAAGGCTTCCCTTCTACCCGCCCACCATACTCGTCCACCCTGTAGAGAGTGGCTCACAGAGATAAGCAAGCCAAAAAAGTTTGAGGTTATTCCTCAAAAATCCCAGCGGATGGAGTCTGAAAACTATTCCTAAAGATAGGTCACTTTATGAGTAGCAGCTTTTGGTAGTACCAAGAAATGGAACCCTTCCAGACCTTTCCACCGTGATCGCCCTCTTTTCCCAAACGAGAGTCATCATCACTAAAATGTGCATAGGTGTGTTCCCTCTTCTAATCCTTTTGGTTCTGGAGAACCACAGACGTTGTCATTCTACCAAATAGTACTACGGCCTCTGAATGGAACTTAAACTGTATACTAAAAAATGAATAATTAAAAGACTTTTTGTAGCCTGCACAATTTAGTTAAAAAACAAGTTTCAGTAGGAACCAATCCTGAGTGGCTGAAACCAAAAGGGACATTTCATGATGTTTCTCAGAAGGATTTGTCATCCAATCCGTATTTCCACAAATTGGGGTTTTCCATTTTTTGTTGGACCTCATCTAAGACCTTCACTACTTAGAGGAATATAAATGTTCTCGTTATACCAACGACACAGAACACACACATGCACAGATGATTTGTACTAAATAAAGGGGGAAAAAAAAACATTTTCAGGTTCAGAGGTGAAGCACACAACGTGAACTGAGCTTTTTGGGAGAGAAGTACAACATCAGAGAACACAGTGACCAAGGACTCCACATAATGAGAACTTTGGTCGTCACGTGAGGCATGTCAGCGTCATCTGAAAATAGTCTGAAGGATCTTCATTTGAAGAAGAAATGTCACGTTCAAATCACCCATGCATTCAGTAAACATTTATTGGTACCTTATAGGCGCTAGACTCTGTGCTGGGAATTTGAGATGCATTGTGCAGTGAGGACGATAGAGGCCTGAGCCTCCCTTCAACAAGCTGATAGCCAATTGGCTTTTCCAGACTACATTATGGTCAAAAAACAGTAACACAGAAAAAGAAGATCAATAGATCCTGGAAGAGAAAAATTCAAAACGGAGCAGAAAAGAAAATCGTTATTTTTTAATCCATACCAGTTGTATGAATGAGTGTGTGTGTACTGATTTTTAGTGTGTGATTTTTAGTAAGGACGAATTGAGAACTGATATCTGACCTCAACTAAATTCTATTTGGAATTATTTATAGTTTTCTTCAATTAATGCTTTGTAAAATATATGATTCCATTCCTATTTTTTTGGCTGCAAAGTATTTTACCATCGTCACAAATCCCAAGGTACATAAACACACACGGATGTTGGTCCATTCTCTTGAGAGCAGCTGAAGTGACGGTGGTCCTACAGCAGAGGAAAAGAAAAATAGACAAGAGTAAGGCTCATTGTGGCTTCCAGTTTTTCTGCCTAGTAGGGACTTGGGCTAACAATGCTGGTGGTAGATGAGCATCTTGTTTGTATGTGAAAAATACTGTCTTCATTTAGACTGCATGCTTATTGGTTGTTGTTAGGAAGGGTCACTAATGGAAATTATGTGAAGTTATATTACATCAAATCATCCTTTTGAGCTGCCATAGATGTCTACATATTCACCTATAAAGACACCACTGATAGAATCATCTTTTCTAACCACCACGCATGACCCATGTTATCTGACTTCAGCCAAGGGACTTTTATTCTTTACTGATGGCTAAATTTAATTGGGAATTGTATTTCCTATCAAGGATGAAATTAGTGTTCCTGAGTGAGGTCCTCTGAGTTGCAACGAATATATTTATGCAGCGCTAATTTTAATGTTAAAAACTCCAATGCCCTATGTATCAAGAACCACAGAAATTTTCAATGTGGATCCAGTAATTCTGTTCCTGACAACGAAGCCTAAGGAAAAAAATGTAAAGGAATCTGTGCCCCCCAAAAGTTTATTGTTGCATATTTATTTATGTTGCATATTATTTTCTAAAGATCTTTATTTGTGAGGAAGTGAACATGATCAGGGGTGGAAGGGAGAAAGGAAGGAGAGAGGGAAAAGCAGATTCCCCTCAGGACGCTGAGAGCATGACTTGAGCTGAAGGCAGATGCTTAACAGACCAAGCCACCCAGGCACCCCTATGTTGCATATTATTTTAAGTATAAATATTTAATATTGCACAAATACTTAACAGAGTGGAAGTGTACAAGTTATGAAGCGTCTACTAGATGTAATGCTAATAGATGCAATGTTACATGGCTATTAAAATTGTATTAATAAAATGTTTATAGTAATAAACAGTGAGATTCTACTGTTTAATATTATCCTATACAATTTCCTGATTAAAAAAAAGCATAGTTTTAAATATATTCATGTTGACTTATCAATCTGAGGACATTCTTTAAGCTAAGGAAAATATGTCTGTCAGGAAAAATTTTTATAAAACTTCATTTTATGCAGTATTTCATTTACATATCAGGGGAGAGCTATATTGTCTATCCTAAGATTCTTAGGACTAAATGGGAAAAAATATGATAAACTCAAAATCAGCTATGAACCTACTAGTGAATTAGTAAGTCCATTAATACTGTCTTAGTGTGACAGAAATTTTCTTTGCTGCTGTTGGCTCCTAGCACTAAAATTGTCCTTAAATGTAAAATCAGAGAAAAGATTATGATGTCTATTTATAATAGCTGTGTTTGCAGTATGCACTATTCTGGATGTTTTGTATGCATTATATCTCTAACTAGATATACATTAAATCTGTTCCAATGTAAATATTCATATGCCCACTTTAGAAACAAGAATCCAAGTGTTACATGACCTGCCCAGGGTCCCAAATCCAGAAAACTGAGAGATTGTCCTCTGTATGTGGTCTTTCCCACCAGTCTTTTGGTGCTGGCAGCTTAAAGTGGCCAGGTTTCATGTACTTTAAAAATTTCCAGATATTTCAACTATATTTATCATTTTCATTAAAGGTATCAGCTCACAGTTTGTGATTTCATTTTTTTTTTTTGCAAGTGTTATTGGATATAACTGTACCCTACCCCTCAGCAGCCTGTCTTTAATATTTCGATATTCTAATTTTCACCACAGAATGAAATGGGCAATGTGTACAATTGTTTTTGAATTGAACAAAGACATGGAAACAGTATATAAAATCACAAAATCTACCCCTCCAGAAGAAAGTGAACTCTCCGAGAGAGGAAATAAAGGAATGTACTGATGTACTGATAGTTACTTGTCTTTGCAGCGTTTTCCATAACAGGAAACTAGAGCAAAGATATGATTGGAGACATATGTCAGTAAGATACAGGCACGAATGCAAGTGTTTATAATTCTCTTTTTCTGATTTTCTCTCTGGATATGAAGACATCTAAAAGCCTATTCTCTATTCCAGAGACATATTTGGTATTGTTCACTGGCAGCATATATTTCTCCCTATCGTCACATTTATTATTGTTTAATCAAATAGTGACAAGTCAAGTGGTTCAGAAAGAAACCAAGTAAATGAATCCCCATCAGTCTTTACATAATTAATGGTATTCCCTGTGGACTGGGAAATCTATTAAATTGCTGAGCAGAAACACTTCAGACAAACATATTTATATATTCTGTGAAAGACTATTCTAGAAAGTTGAGAATGTTTGGAACCAAAGTCTGTAGATTTTTAAAAATGTTTAAATGTGACAGTGTTTAAGGAGAGTGGAAAGTATTATCAGCACCCATTACTGCTTCTTCCATTTCAAGAATCTTTAATGCATTATTATAGCAACTTTGAAATTAAAATCATTTAGGAAAAACAAAATGGGAAATCAAGATATTAAAAAATATATAACAAAGGAACAATATTGATGTCTAGGGAAAAGATTAAAACTACACTTCAGACCATGTACTTTTCTCCTTATAGATTAAATTATATATGAAATCCACAAATGAATGCATCCAACCATAGTATATATACAATTAGGTTCCATGGTGTAGTGGTTAGCACATCTGTCTTATACATAGTATATATACAATTAATGATGAAACGTTTAACACCACAACTTACATCATTCAAAATACTTTTTAATGTTAAGGCTAGTAAAAATATATTTAAAGAATATTTTTTGGTTCATTACGATTTATATAGGAAGTCCTAGACAGTAGTTTTATTTTTCATATGGCCCAGGAGACCACAGCAATAATGATTCTCCAGGAGGCCACCAACATAACAAGATAAATCTGGAAAGAGGACGCTACTAATTAGAATCCATGAATAGAGAATTTAATAACTTTAGGTTCATTTTTATATAATATTGGAAGTGAGAACTATTCAAAGCAATATGCTAAAAATGTGGCACAAATGTTCAACATGCCCCCAGTATTTTATGAATGTATTTGTAAGAAAAAGATAATATTTACATAACATTGCTGGTTCTCCCTTGCACTTAGCCAGAATGCAGGGGATGATGTCTCTGTTTTAGTTGTGGTTCAGAACCTCCTTTTTGTTTTTTTATTTTGTTCTGATCCATCAATTTGGTTCTGTATCCTATAATTTCTTTTGGGGGGGGGGAGTCATTTAAAAAATTTTTTTTAAAATTTTAATTCCAGTGTAGTTAAATTCAGTGTTATATTAGTTTCAGGAGTACAATATAGTGATTTGGCAATGCCATATATTACTCAGTGCTCATCAAATTAAGTGCACTCCTACTCCCCTTCCTCTATTTCATCCATTCCCCCACTCACCTTCCCTCTGGTAACCATCTATTTGTTCTCTAGAGTTAGGATAGCCTATAATTTCTTTCTCCTTTCTTTTCTTTTCTTTTTATTAAGTAGGCTCTATGCCCAGTGTAGGATTTGAACTCAGGACCCCGAGATCAAGAGTTCCATGATTCACCGCCTGAGCCAGCCAAGTATCCCTAGCCTATAATTTCTGAAGTTGAAATACCAATGGCAAGATACACTTAGTCTGTGTAATGGTGTAATAATTATTCTTTTTTAAAAACTTTATTTATTTGTCAGAGAGATACAGGACAGGCAGGCAGAGTGGTAGGTAGAGGCAGAGGGAGAAGCAGGCTCTCCTTGCAGAGCAAGGAGCCCAATGTGGGACTCGATCCCAGGACCCTGGCATCATGACCCGAGCTGAAGGCAGCTGCTTAACCAACTGAGCCACCCAGGCATCCCTAATAATTATTCTTTAAATCAAAGCTATCCCTGTTGACTGCACCCTTTACTCCCACTGTCCCTTTTATTTAGATTTTTCATTGTCTTTTTACAATTCTGGATAAGCTCAGGAGTTGAATCTCTTTTGCTTGAGTATGCATCACTTTACCCTTGGAAGGCCAGTGAATGAATGATCTGCAGTCTTGCATGATTTGTTAAAGGAAAAAGGATGTCTTCTCAGTAGATAGCATTCCTGGAGAATTTTTTTTAATTGTATTTATTTATTTATTCTCACCATAGCACATACCCTACTCAATGTCCACCACCCAGCCACCCCATCTCTCCCTCACCACAGCGATCCTCAGTTTGTTTCCTGAGATTAAGAGTCTCTTATGGTTTCTCTCCCTCTCTGGTTTCATTTTGTTTCATTTTCCCTCCCTTCCCCTATGATCTTCTGTCTTGTTTCTCAAATTCCTCATATCAGAGAGATCATATTATAGTTGTCTTTCTCTGATTGACTTACTTCACTTAGCATAACACCCTCTAGTTCCATCCATGTTGTTACAAATGACAAGATTTCATTTTTTATGGCTACATAGTATTTCATTGTATATATTTACCACATCTTCTTTATCCATTCATCTTTTTTTTTTTTTTTTTATCCATTCATCTTTTGTTGGACATCTAGGTTCTTTCTGTGGTTTGGCTGTTTTGGACATTGCTGCTATAAACATTCGGGTGCACATGCCCCTTCGGATCACTACATTTGTATCTTTAGGCTAAATACCCAATAGTGCGATTGCTGGGTCATAGGGTAGCTCTATTTTCAACTTTTTGAGGAAACGCCATACTGTTTTCCAGAGTGGCTGCACCAGTTTGCATTCCCACCAACAGCGTAGGAGGGTTCCCCTTTCTCCGCATCCTCTCCAACATCTGTCATTTCCTGACTTGTTAACTTTAGCCGTTCTGACTGGTGTGATGTGATTGTCACTGTGGTTTTGATTTGTATTTGCATTCCTGGAAAATTTTATCACATTATTTAAACTTCCTTTCTTCTGTGGAGGCTGGACTTAGCTTGGCCATTACGGCGTTCAAGTTTACACTGAGTGACAGTTACATTACGTGTGCCTTTGAAGGCAGGAAATGGAATTGGGAAAGTGGCAAATCCTGCTACCCCTGTCTAAAAATCATGAAATGTCATATACATCTGCTTAGGCAAGAGCTGACTTTTTCTGGTCTTGTGCCTGATAAATGGACTTGTGTTACTATGCAGCAACGTAATGCTTTCTACCACAAAACCTACCAGATACTGCTTTCCGAAAGGAAATTCTCTAGAAGACACTATTTGCTTCTTTTTAATGTTTAATTTGGGGATTGGATGCTATCAACTTCTTATTTTATACATTGTCTTTAATATTTCACTGCTCCGTAGGATGCCCACTTTAAGGAAAGGAGGGAAAAAAGAAAAAAAGAAAGAAAAGAAATGAGAAGTGGTCTGGCCAACATTATATAACAGTGATGTCCGTGCAAAACTAACTGAGAATTCTGAGGCAAATGAATGTATTTTTATTTTAACTGTCGTGGGCTGGTGATTTACCCCTTAACCCTCCACCCCCCACCCAGCACACTCTACTTGGCTCGGTGCCCCAGAAAGCTGAACAGAGACTCTACAGTTGGGGTCCCTTTTCCTCTCATATCCATCTGTTTTATGTGCATAGAGCACCTGTGAAGAGTCTGGAGGGAGAGAAAAGGCTGAAGTTAAGAATTTGTTCCCCCAGTTTCTTTCCTTGAAGCGGTGTGGGCTGGTGACACAGTCTTCTCTGAACTGAAGTTCCCAGTCTCATCAAGCATCCTTCTTCTCACAGCTCTGAGTCACTCTGGGCTCTGGTAATGGCCTTGGTAGATTGTAGGGATAGTAGGAGTGGTACCATCATTCCTTCTGTCACTAATCCCAGGGTCCTGTAATCCCAGAGGTTTTCCCTCAAACATTAGCGTCCTGGTTGATTCATTCAACTTTTTAAATTTTTGAAATTGGAAGATAAATTTTTGATACAAAATTATCCCAAACCCCCCATTTTATCTTTGTATAAAGATTATATGTATTTCACTGCATATAATATGTATTTTTGATAGTATTTGGCCAATAGACTGGCATAAAGTAATCTGTGATCACAAAACAATCTGATTCATACTAGGGCTTCAGATTACTAACTATATTATCTTAATAATATATATTTATTTGGTGATAATTTCCCTAAGTTTATTAAAAATTAAACTGAGAACAATGACTAGAAGGTAAAAACAGAGGGAAATAAGGGATTGCTTATCTTCTCTTCATTAATATTGACTTCTGAAAAGGGACAAAAAGACATAATGGTAAAATGAGGAAGAAAGAGGAGCTCCATTAATATCTTTTTAACAATTTAGACTCTATAAAGTCTTTAAAATACCTACTCTCTCATTTAACCCTTGTAACGATAATGCCTAGAGAAAGGCATTATACTTGCCTTCATTTAAAACATGTGGATGCTAAAGACCAAACAATATAAGTAATCTCTGTAAGGCTGTGCAGACAGTAGGTAGTAAAACTGGAAATCAGTTTTACTTCAGACCTATTTACTCTTTACTATTTAGCTAAATTCTACTTCAGCAGGTTTTAAACACGGACAACGCTACTTTTCAAGGACATGTCACAAATTAAAGTCATTGACCTAGTTGGAAAAATAACCTGTAAAATAGATTTGTGTTACGAATGTCAGTCATAGCTGTGAAAACTAACATACAGTGTTAAAGAAGAATATGTAGAACCATTCTAGCTAAGTTTTTATTGGGAGAGTCCATTTAGTAATGAAGTGGAAATTGCAACAATTAACCATTAGCTTTGAATACATTCCTCAAGGAGGACACACTACATTGTGTTTAATAAACCCTGCATGTACATGAAATTATTTTCCACTTCTGAAATGTATCATTTCAGATCTCATGAGAATTAGCTCCTTCACGATTCTCATATAACATCAAAGCTGTCTTTATGTGCTGTCAGGACAGAGTATTTCTGGGATACTATTAATCAGGCTGCAGAAAGTAAAAATAGGTTTATGGAAGAGTCTAGACCCAAAAGGGAGGGCAACATTAACTTCTTGTCTGATATATTGGATATATTAATATACAATGTATCTTCAGAACTTGACCTTAAGTGTCAGGAATATAATGCACCATTTCTCTTTTTACAAGCAGTACTTTAAAGAGGTGTTCCTTGTCAACATTCTGTGCTCAAGGTGAAAACAGTGAAATATGTTAAAGCATTAAATATACATCTTATGAAAAATGTAATTAATCCGTTTATACACTTGTGTTCCTTTAATGCTGGACCTCCCCCATCAAACTTCCAGATTTGAATTAATCACCAGCAGGATGCTGTGGCAGCATAAACTTCATTTAAATCTATCTTTTAATTTCTTCCAATATCATTGCGTTAGTAGCGTCTTTGGTCTATAATCAAAAAGCAGTATGTAGATTTTTCCTTTATGCTATATTTGTTTGATTTTGATTCATATGGACTATGTAGCTTCTCAGCTAATGCCAAGTACTCACTGGTAATGATCTCAAGGTAGATAGCCCAAGAGCAATTTTAATGTCGAATATTCACTGAAAACCTGACCATCTGATTGCTGTTTGACCAAGTGGCATAGGCAATGTTGGTTTCAAAGTATCAGACCTTTTGCCCCTTTCCAGTGGAGGGGCTTTAAGGGAGTCACATTCTTAATTCTGATTTGTTGTAACACCACGTATTTACATGTGTGATTGGGTTTTTGAAGTTTTTAGACCAACTTACAACTCGTATCATAGTACAATGTATTATGTGATATAGTAGGAAAAAGATGGGGTTTGAAATAAGAAAGCCATTAATTTAAATCCTATCTAAAATCTTATTTAATCTCTTAGAGTCTTGGTGTTCTTATATGTAATTGGAAATTAAAATGCTTCCCATTCAAGGTGTTCTGAGCTTAAAAAACATTATCTAAATAAAATTTTTCGTTCATAGTAGGTTTCCATCAGTTTCAAGTGCTTCCTTTTTTTTTTCCCCCCAAGCGCTTCCTTCTTTCACCTTGCTTTCATTTTTTAATCACACCAGTGTGCCAGACAATAGAAATTTTTTTGGCTTGTAATTTTTTAAAACACATGACGGGAAAACACATTTTTCATTCATTTCTGTAACAAGCATTTTTTGAGTCATGGTTATCAGCAAGTAAAATAAATGAAACAACATAAGTAGGCAGATATACAGGTAGATGGGTAAATGAGCCTGCTTGTGGTTGTTTGCTGTGTTTGAAGAAATAGCTAGACATGAGATAGTGATTAGAACAAAGGTCTGGGATAAATAGTTCAAATTACTTAAAAATCCCTGATGGAACTTGGAGCTTGAGAACAAGTAACTTGAGTGTTGAAAAAATATTTTTAAAAGTTTAGGTGAAAATAAGGTTTAATGTCCCAGTGCAGTCTTGGCCAGATTATTTTCTGTCATAGAGATATTATTAAGAAATGAGTTTAAATACAATTACAGATCCAAACGTGTATCACATTAAATGGGGGGCGATTCATGGCAATTTGTCCTGTGGATAAGTAAGTGGTGATTTTATTAAATTTGGAAAATTCCTTTAAGATAAATATATTGAGGATTTAACAGTGGAAAAGCCAAGCAGACAAATCATTTGTTCTTCTAAATGAAAAGTAACAGGATGGAGATGAGATCTATTCAGAGAAGATGTATTTTCGTGAGAAGGAATATTAGAGTTCTCAAACAAGGGAAAGGGAAATTGAAACTATCAAAACTTAAGAATCAAGAAATTGAAGTAATTATTTTCAAGTTGGAAATTACCTCAGTGTATAATACCGCATTTGTATGTATTTTTATTTGCTTCATGTTTGCGTCCCCCATATGAGGCTAGACCGTGCTTGCAACAACCATATGTATTTTGTATAACATGATAAAGTGAATTTCTAGCAGAGTGCTAGGCAACCGTGCTAGCTGATGACAAAGCAACTTTGTCAAATTATTAACAAAGACTGTTTGCATAAAAAGTTACTTCCTGATTACACATTTTTCAATATTTGAATTACACACATAATACTCAATATATAAATTTTCATTCAGTGAGAAAAAATTATAAAGCATAATAAAATATCTGTACTTCACTCTCTTCTCTCAAGAGAAATAAAGACTAATTATTTATAGTTGAAGTTAGACTGATTAGTTAGTGTTGCTTGTTCCTATGACTAATTAATGAGGAAATGGCGTGTCCTTACCCTTTGATTTGTTGCTGATTAATAAATCAATAAAATATTACTGGAAGGAAAAAAAAAAGAACAGAAACACACTCATATAATGAGATGATGGTTGCCCTTTTTCACTTTCTGGATACTCAGGGTCTCAAAAAAAAAATCCACATCATAAATGAAATTAGCTGGGACCATTGCCAAATTTTTGAAGGAGGACTACAGTTGATGGCTCGTGAAGATTAAATTATTCATTCACCCCTGGAACATGAAACTCTAGGACAGAGATGGGACACAGCCATTATGGTTGAAACTTGCCATTGTCCTTGCCACTGTGTGTTCTGTGTTTTAATAAACAGGAATTTCAAGCTTCTTGTTTGTTATTTCAGGTCAGCGCTTTAGAGAGTGCCGTAGTCGAGAGTCTGTGTTCGTGATGCGTCTGGGGGCTTCATAATGAACCCCTTGAGCTCTTGTGGTGCCTTTCTGTGGGGAATGTTATCACTATTTAACTACCTGGAAATGGACCATGTGAGGAGAGTGCAGAGCAGCTTTGGAACACAAATAGAAGAGGTGTCGGCCTTGCCTTGGTTCTTGACAATTCTGTCAGCCTGGTTTAAGACGCATAAGCTGCCTTCCCCTGCAGCTCCCCACCCATGCTGCCGCCCAGTCTGTAGGACCCCCCCCCACCCCCCGCCCATCTCTTCCTGGGACCCATGAAAGCCTGCCCTCACCTTAGTTAGATCTCACGTTGACTCAGCCCTCCTGAATTATCCTGCTCTTAATTAACATCCGCTACGCTTCAAACCTCACCCGTGCTCTACCTACAGGTGTCGAACAGCACTGAATGTTCTGTGCCTCCTGGATAATTCAACATTTCAAGAGAGAAAAGCTCTAGGCTTTCAGCTGGTCCAATTTGGCAAATGAATTATGACTTTTAGCATCCTTGGGATCTTTGGTGAACCCTAAATCTTGCACTATCTAATTAATGAGTCAAATATTTCATAAAATCTTCTTTTACAGCTTTATTGAAGTGTAACTGATAAACAAAACATGCACATATTTAATGCATGCAATTTGATGAGCCTGGACATAGGAATACACAAGTGATACTGTTACCGCACTCAACGCAATAACCATATCCACCCTCCAAATGTTTCCAGAGATCCGAGGTACAAGTTAGTACCTATAGGGAACAGTAAAGTATTGTGCACTTAAAAATTTAAGAGACTTAATCTCATATGAAGTGTTCTTACCACAGAAACAAAAACAAATAGAAACAAAAAGGGACAAAAATTCGTAGAATCTTAGTAGTGGCTTCAAAAAATCATGTGCTTTCAGCCTAACCCCGGACTTCCAGTAATAAAGCGTTTCATATGATCCACGCTCTTTGTTAATAACAAATTTTAAATCACCAAATCCTTTGTTTTTTCATCTGTACTCTGTGGTCTAAGATTTGAAGATAATTTTTCTATCTGGGTGTATTTTTAAGAAAAACACAATTTGTATTTTAAGCTATAATACATAAAAATACATATTATTTATTTGATGTAAAATATGTTAGTTTTTAAAAATTATTTCTTCTTCTTCTTTAAATGAAATAAGATGGGATTGGGAGGGAGACAAACCATAAATGACTCTTAATCTCACAAAACAAACTGGGGGTTGCTGGGGGGAGGTGGGATTGGGAGAGGGGGAGGGGGCTATGGACATTGGGGAGGGTGTGTGCTATCGTGAGTGCTGTGAAGTGTGTAAACCTGGCGATTCACAGACCTGTACCCCTGGGGATTAAAAATACATTATATGTTTATTAAAAAAAAAAAATTGGAGGGGGAGGCGAACCATAAGAGACTATGGACTCTGAAAAACAACCTGAGGGTTTTGAAGGGGTGGGGGTGGGAGGTTGGGGGAACAGGTGGTGGGTAATAGGGAGGGCACGTTTTGCATGGAGCACTGGGTGTGGTGCAAAAACAATGAATACTGTTATGCTGAAAAAATAAATAAAATGGAAAAATAAAATAAAATAAAAATTATTTCTTATTATCAAAATCTTAATATAGATGAATGAATCTCATGACATCCACAGTAGCAAATTTCAGTACATAAACTCAAACTCAGTATGGTTTTTGCAAGTTACACAAACAAGAAAAAAAATATATAGAAAAATCATTGTTTTAGACAAATTCAAAGTCATTCTATGACTAGTAGGTTTAATATGCTTTGCTAATAAACACGAAAACCCAGAAATACATGTCTTTATATACACTATAGATTAGCACAGTTCTGAACATATGTGTGCCTATTATATAAATATTTATGGTACATATATCCCTGAAATTTCTTTTCTTGAAAGCAGTTCAGTAACTTTTAAGTATTTACTAATAGTTAGTGCTATTAGATTTGAATAAATAACCTATAAATCATGTTTTTTTTTCCTAACTTACACTGTTGCTTTATATTTGACCCACTAATTCTCAAGTGGCCATTCTCTTCCAGTATAGCTATCCAAGTGTCTGCAATATGTGGTCCAAGTATGTTTGTGGAACTGCAGTAATTGCAAAAGGTATTATCCCTTAAAATTTTTCTGTAAGATTTAGTGGAAATTCAGGGAAACATGGACCCTGGGACAAAACTGTTACTAAAATATGGACCAGTTGCAGAGAGAAAGAGAGAGAGAGAGAAATATTTTAAATCAAAAATGAGAACATAAAATTTATAGCATTAAAAGACCAATGTCACCTTCACAAAAAAAAATCAAGAACTTACCAATTTTTGTCTGGTGATGGTCATTAATTTTACATCAAGGAAATGATTGATTTAGGAATTGATATTTGAAAGGTAGACATTTTTTCAAAATTTCTACTTGAGCTACAAAATTATATCTCCTTCAGAACCGACTGAGGAAAATTATTATCATCCCAACTTAAACCTATATTTTTTCAGATGTCTAAAATGAAAGCTTCATGCAGAGTAGCTGACTCCTTAATATTTAAGCCACTTTCTGTAAAGTAGATGTGTATAACTTTTATGGTTAGATCAATTAAACAATTTTCTTTTGCATTGCTTGGTGGGAAGGGTCCTCTCATTGTTTACTGGTTAAAATTGGTTTGTGTTAGTAAGGCCTCTATATACTTTCCTTTGTTTCCAGAGCAATGTCCAGTTCAACTTTGTTTTCTTTCCCGTACTGCGTGCCACTATTGAACCAAAATCTGGAGGGCGTGGTTTCACATGAAGATAGTCAATTAGTTCCAGATCATTTAACCTTCCTTCATTTGAACAAAATTTCATGGAAGTGAGATGACCAGGGTTACACAAGTGATGTATGACTGTATAAAAAAAAAAAAAATCGAAGCAAAGCAGACTTGCCTCCTCCCTCCAGCCCACTGATAGGTGCAGCGGTGAACTTGGCCCCTTACCGAATGTTCTCTAATAAACAATGGACTTCTGACAGTCTTCCAGTGGTTAGTGGGGATAATAGCCATGTTTTCTGAAAAGGTTATTATAAGGGTTATTTGAGATATTTTATAGGTATAAACCAGTGGGGGAAAAGGATGTTAAGGGTATTCTCAGATTTTCCTTAAATGATTCAATCTGACTTCCAAGCTCCTCCCTCTCTCCTGGAGATACTGGGTGGGAAAGCCTAAACCTAACCCCTCAAGTATAAACATGAGATTAGACCACTTAGCATGGGATACTTCCAGATTTCTCCTTTCTCTCTCCTCTCGATGCATATATGACCTAGCTGCCGAGGATCAGAGGCTGTTACCTCAAGCTGACCCTCTTGAGCATCTGGTGTGACCCACGATCGGGCTGGCTGCTGTCAGTTGAGGCACTGTTGGCCTAGTCTCTGATTTTTCTGCCGGCATTAGCTAAAAAACACTGTGACTCTGGCACTCTGGCTGATTTCCTAGTCCTGGACGATGCTTCCAGGAGTCTTGTGCCTCCCCTTGCTACCTGAGCTCCGTCCTAACACTCAGTTGTTTTGCACATTACTGTGGGTCTCCTCATTACCACATTCAGGTTCAGAGTAAGGCTTTCTGCTAGGGTCAGCTTCCCACTGCCTTGGCAGCCCTTTCTGCAGGCTCCCCACTTGGAGCCAAATCCATCTTTTGAGGAAGCCCTTTTCCTCTCCTGATGCATTCCTAAGGGCATAGGGAATATACTGCTTTAGCGTTCTTTCTATTCCAAGTCCCCACGTTTCTCTCTAAGAAAGAGAAGAATACCAAGTTATAGCTGTCTCAACACTGAATCTCTTCTCTGTGTCCCTTCTCCTGAGACCCACCTGGAGAAGAAGAGATGGAACTTCTGTTTCTGTTCTACCTGGAGCTATGACCTGATCAGGCAGGCTTAGTGTTTGATATGTTAAATTGAATGAAAAGAGTTCAGAAAGTTATTTTCTACAGGTGAAGCCTGGCTTTCAAGACCCCGCTCTTGCTGCTGAGCATGAGCTTTGATACTCAAAGCCCATGGTGGCCTCTTTGTCCTAGGTCCTTTCCTCCCCAGGGCAAATGTTTCTTGACTATCCCTTGAAGGCAAAAGCCTGGGAAGGGAAAACGTTTTAGGGGAAAAGAAAAATATGTCATTGTACCATCTCCCCAGGATGTGTTAAGTGCTTGTGCTAAGAGCTAGGTGATAACTGCTTTCATGTAATACATCACTCAAGACTGGCACGGTAGTACGAGGAAGATCACCCTGTTGCATACGTGGAAAGACAGGTTTGAGGAGGTTAAGGAACATGTCATAAATGACCCTCTTAGCACCTGGCAGAGAAGAGACTGTAATCCCAGAGTGTGTATGTTCTCCAATCTAGCAGTGCCTTTTTGGCAGGACATAATTAAAACATCTCTTGAAAAGCTGAAATGTCTGGGCATTTCAAAACTCTAACAGATTTGATCTAGGGGAGAGGAGGAGGAGGTGAGAGTCGTATATTTGGGAACAGAACCTTCAGGCATTTGGGGGACACACACCAATCAGGCCACATACAGTGAGTTTTCTTCTTTTTGCAGAGCTCAACCTGTTGTGCAACATGCTCTGTTCTTCGTCCTGACAGTTCAGGAATTGCATTCAAATCTCTTTTCCCACTGGATTATTCCCATACCTATATTCATGTCTAAATAATGCTCTAGTTAATGACTTCGTTCATTAAGAGAAACCTGCAATATAGACAGAAGTTTTGTATTAACAAAAGATTGAATGAGTACATGAATTTTATAAATGGGTTTTGGATAAATTTCCCCCAGTGGAGAAAATTCTCTTTGTTTTAGGTGTAGATGCAAAAGTCCTAGAGTCTATACCTTTGCATTTGACTTCCATAAGAGATATCTAATTTATTCTGTCTGTAATGGAAAATGTAAAATCATTCACTAGCATTCTTGTTTAGGGTATAGATATTAGTCAAGGAAACTCAAAGTTTTGTGAAACCTAAAGAATATTTTATCATCATCTATAAATGTGTAACCTTGAAATCGCAGAACTGGGTAAGACCATAATAGGTCATCTGCCCGGATTTTGAATATTAAATATCCAAAGTCATCAGTCTGGTTAAAAGACCACCGGAAAGATTTCAGAACTGACCAGAATATTTTGTCATAATATTATCAAGGATTTTTTCTGTGTTGTGTGTGTGTGCACGCACATGTGTGTGTGTGTGTGTGTGTGTGTGTGTGTGTGTGTAAACAAATAAGTCATCTTATAGCAATGCAAGAAAACATCTAATTTTCCCATGCATGGAACAATCGAATTTTAGCTTAACCTTGAATGATGAGATGGTAGTTAAAATGGTCAGGAAATGAAAGCATCCTACAGTTAGGAAGTGCAGATCTCCTAATATGGCTAGGACATGGCACCCCATAGGAATAAACAAAATGCTCTTTGCAGAGAATTCTTGGTTTCTCTCTTGTACATTGTCTTCTTCTGAGTGATTAGAATGGATTATTGGGTGATGTCTGCTGGTATCTCCCTCTTACTGCGCTGAAACGGACACACCTCTGGAGGCCAGGGAGGCCTTGTATTCAACGGTATTCCTCATTGATTCAATGTAAAAAGATTAGTCTCCTCAACAGTGTAGGCCTTGTGCCACCGGACAGTTACTATAGAAATGCCCTTGGAAAACACTGAATTTTATCAAAGAGAGGCAAATGAGTGATTCAATTTTAACATACCTGCTTCTATAAATCTAAATTGCCATTCTCAGACTAATTTCATTCTAGCAGAATTGTTTATATGCATATCAAGGTATCATTTTTTTGAAGTGAAATTTCAATACATGTCCAAATCTCTTGCCAGACCTCAAAATTAAAAAGAAATTTTATTCATAATTTTAAATAATGTTTTCCTGTTAGCTATAAATCTCAGTACACTATTCTGAGCATAAGCTTTGGCTATTGATCAATATTTTCATCCTCTTTCATGGAGTTAAATATCATGGGGATATTAGTATTGGAAAATAAATAGAGGGAATTGTAAAACATACTTTACTTAACCCAGAGACACTAGTATCCTTCATCTGCATAATGATACTTGAAATCAATCATCAGAATACTTTTAGCTGCATTATCAGAATATGTGACATTGTTACATAATGAGAAATCCAGGAATTAATTTATCCAAACATGAATGTTGGAAATTAAATAATGTGACTAGTATGACTATCCTGGTTTGTACTGAGTTCCACTACTTTAATCCAATGACTTTAGATTCAAATATCCTAGTTCCCAAAGCATGTTCCCTAATTTACAGATGAATGTTAGAACTAAGGATGAGGGATATCTGGGTGGCTCAGTTGGTTAAGCATCTGCCTTCAGCTCCTCAGGTCATGATCCCAGGGTCCTGAGATCAAGTCCTGCATTGGGCTCCCTGCTAAGTGGGGAGACTGTTTCTCCCCCTGCTTGTGTTCTCGCTCTCTCTGACACATACACAAATACAGTCTTAAAAAAAGAAAAGAACTAAGGATAAAGTGTCTTCCTCCTAAGACACATCCTTTGAGATGAAGAATGATGAAGACATATCCTTTGTGTCTTCATCTCTAAAAAAGAACCTGATTCCCCCCATCAACCAGCACCTGAATCAAGTAAGTTGACTAACATGGTCTCCTCATTCCTGTCCCACAGAGTTTGGAGGATTGGCTCCATGGGGGCTACAGTGCAAATTGTTCTACCCAGTAGTCTGTACTCGGTCAGTTTCCACACAGATGTTATTTTAAAATTTATATTGGCTTTTTCGGTCTCAGTATCTTCATCTGGAAAGTTGGTATAATAATAGAAGTAGAAAAGAAAGATATTTATTATGAAGCCAACAAAAATTAAGCTTTTCGGCAGCATTTGCAAAGGTCCATGCAAATCACCCCCCCTAGGATGTAAAACCCGGATCTCTTTCTGTATATACTCCACAAGGATGCCCTGAGAATCAAGTGAGATCATGCTTTGTCCCCAGTGCAGTGCGCAGAATGTTCTAGACTCTTTTCATTCTAACATTTAGTAAGTGTGAGTTTCTAGGTCGTTTGTGAGGCAAAATACTCATTTGATACGGTGACTATCACCGTACTTACCCCACTCAGCGTTGTTTACATTTACATATCTGGTGTTGTTATTTCCAGAAGGGAGAATCTGTGTCGATTTCTTTGCCTTTCAGCCCTGGCCACCAGCATGGTTCTTGGCACTAGACCCAATGAAAATACCATGCACTAAAGATACAGTAAATGTGTAAGTATCTATCAATGCATATGGAACATGATGTAGCACCTCAGAATAATATTCAAATTGTGAAATAAGATAGATGAAGAATCAGAATTGTTACTTTAAAGATATCATTGTCCCCTAGTTTGTGCAATTACCTGCCAAATGTCTTGCCCATTTCAATCTTTAATAATTTATCAAATTGTCTTAATTCCCGTGGATTCTATAAAATTCCTGTATATTCCTTCAAGAAACAGGCTATAATGCTTTGTTCTAATAACCCCAGGACAATGGCATTCATGTAAATAATATAATGAAATATTCACATAAGTGATTATTATCTTATAGTTGATTTTTATCTGTGTTAGTGACGCACAGGTTAATGATAATATGGACGAACCCTGTGTGATGGCATCTGTTGCTTTCATACACTCCTCAACCGCCACTCACTCCAGATAGACACAGGAACATTCAGTTTAAGGTTACAGGAAATCTGCTCAGTTTGATAATGTCAACCCATCACATTTCAGTTAAGCAAACATCAAATCAAATGATGCATGTCACAGACGCATAAATATTATGTACATGGAAAGCAGATTTCTAACCATAAATGTGTAGAATCTTTTGGTTTGTAAACTTGAACTACATTCTTAAATTTTGGCTGTAAGAAGAAATTGATTTAAAGAAAAAAAACATAGTTCTCAAATAATTCATGTGCCAATTTACTTGTAAACAATTCTTACAAAATATTTTTTTTTTTTTGCATTCAAAACTGTCCTCTCCTGGAGTTATTATCCTAATTAAAAAAGCAATCATTCTGCTGAAAGTAAACATTTCCTATGATAGGACATATTGAGCTGTATACACATCATACTCTCTTGTGATTTCTTCAAAAATAAAATGAGCCCATCCATGTTCTCAGGGTTAGTTCAAGGTTATTCTAAACCATCATAAGCTGAAAATCATTACACAATTGAACTTCATTACTAGATAAGTCATTCTGACAAAATTGCCACTTTATGGAATTGATCAGGACGAATATTATTCCACAAAAGGCTTTTCATTGTGAAAATGAAAAATAATCTGTACATTTGTAAGAAACTTCATAAAATTTGTTGAGGTTCTAGTATGGAATGAATTATCTTATTTAATACTTTTCTAAATTCGTTAAATATCCAGGAAAAATGCTTTCCACATAGAAGTTACTTGATAAATATCTAGGAAAAAAAGCTTTCCATGTAGAAGGCACTCGATAAATTTGGTTTGTTGAACTGAATTGAATTCAGGCAAGGAGAGTCAGAGGCATTTGTGAGAGGGTGAGTTTTCAGATTCTCTCCCTTCTCTCTCCCTTCAACCAACAGCCTACTTGCTTTTATAAAGAATATTTCATTTCCCCATTTGATTTAGCGACTGACTGACTTTGAGTTCCCCCAGAAGCAGACCCTTGAGAAGGATTCAAGTATAAGTAGTTTCTTTGGGAATTGAAAGAAAACACTGGCAGGGGCGTGGGGACGTGAGATAAGGAAGGGAGGACAGTGCATAAAGCTGTATTTTCAAAGCAGCAGCTCCTGAAGGGAACGGGTGCTTAATCCCATGGGAGATACTCAGAAACCAGTGCTCCGAGCTCTCCCAGCTGGAGGGCAGTGTTGCTGGGTCATCTGTGCATCGGCCCCCATCGGTCTTTGGATGTTTTCCATGAGAGTTGCTCCTACGAGGCTTAAGTTCCTGGCTCTTGCAGAATGCCCTGGAAGTAGCGAAGTGGCTTACAGTGGTAAGAGAAAGCCCTTGGGGAAGGAAGCACAGGTGTTGGCTGGTTCTCAGGAGGCGGGCAGTGGTGGGTGAGATGCTCGAGATAGGAAGGTGTGAGCGGGCAGCCAGAGCACCTCCTGCAGCGGCATCTGCTGCGGAACTCTCTTCCAGGGCATGTGTGTGTATGTGCATGTGTATATGTATGTACATATGTGTGTACGTATATAAATGCACACACCTATAGACACAACATTGTAAGACTTTTCTTGGGATAATGACTAGAGCGGGTTTTGTCAAATGTGTTTATATGAGGGCAGAACCCTGCTGCTACTACAGCTACATGGTTAATTCAGAAGCCTGCCTCACCCCACCCCACCCTGCTGTTATCCTCCGCGCTCCCGGAAGCCCATTTCAGAAGCAGCTGCCCATGAGCACAGATCATCCTTTGCTCCCACATGCCAGCGCCAGATGACGGCCGAGCCAAGGCAGGCTCTGCCCTCAGAGACCCATGCTCAGAACCCCCTGCTTACTGACTCCTTGAAAATCTGTTTTCCTTTTGCTCAAAGCCAACAAGCCAAGGGACTGCCTCCCACTCTGGAGTAAACACATGAAATCATAAGCTACCAGTGGCTGTTTTTCCATAAAATAGCAGTTCTGTTAAATTGCATTACGTAAAAATGGGATTTGTACTAAGGTTGTTTTATAGGAGGTTGGTTTCTATCATCAACTGTTTCATTGAACATCTGAGCTGTGATGAGTCATCCATAAAACTGGCAGAATAAAACTTGCGGAATGGCGGTTGTGAAGTTCTTCTGGGGCTCATAAAACTGGGTGACGCGCTTCGACAGTTTTGATATTGCTCAAACATTTTATCAAAAGAAACTGAATCATCATCAGCACGACATTTTAATTTGGTTTTTAGGGACTTTCATCTTGAATGTCCCCTTCTGTACTGCTGATCTTTTGTTTAAAAGTGGGAGAAAAACGAGACCTATTGTTCCTCTTCACCCTGGATCACAGAAGAACCTGACAAATCTTTTCTTATAAATAAGAGGGAGTCTACAGGTCATTTACAGAAGGAGGACCTTGAAACTTTCCGAATTATATTAAGACGAAAACAAACATTTGCTGAATAGATGTACTGTTCCAAGCAACACACAGGCTTACGACTCCGTTGTTTATATCCATTGCCTCATTTCCGCTTTGTGACAATCACGTGACATAATTACTACTATTATTTACTTAGAGAACACTGAGGCTTAGAGACATTAAATAACTCCTTAGGGGAGGAGTTGGGAAGCAAACCCAAGTTTCTCTAGAGGAAAGGATGCTTTTAAGTATTCTACTCTGCTATTTTGTGAAATAACAAGTGTTCATGTGAAAAATAGAGACCAAATTGATCTATGATGGGAAATAGCACAAATGATGGTGACTTCTGGGTGGGGGGCGGGGATTGGGCAGGGGCGTGGGGAACTTTCTAGGGGGGCTGAAATATGATATCGTACTAAGCACGTGGTTACAGAGATCACATGGGGATATGCCTGTGTCAAAATACATCCAGTGGTAACACCCAAGACTAATGCATTGGTCCGAAGGCGGATGACTTGGGCACAACTTTTTAAGGTGTCTGCTGCCTGTCTTTCTAGCCGCGGCATCTGAATGGTAAAGGTCAGTTGGTTCCCTCATCCTGCCTCCCAGCCCATATGACAGGTCAAGTGTCGTGCCCATTATCCAGTCCTGCCAGTCAGAATCCTTCCCAAGGACTTCCAACACTTTATTTAGGAGGTTTAAAAACTTACATTGTTTTCTATGGTGACAATTTTGTAAGGACCTGAGTCCTCCTTGCTGACAATCAGGTCTTTTACTTTGTGGAGAAGGTGGGTCTAGCCCTTAAAATGTGACCAATGCAACTGAGGAGCTGAATAACTTAACTTGTATTTAATTTTAATTCATTTAAATTTAAATAGCTACATATGGCTAGTGGCTTACCTGTTGGACAAAGCAGGTGTAGCAGAGTGAGCTGGATATCCACAGAGCACAGAAAATGAGAAATGGGAAAAGACAGCCTTGGGGGAATTGGAGTGCTCTTTAGGTCTGGCTTCTCCCTGCCCTTGGGATTTGGAGATGAGAACTAACGAATTGCACATGCCTCCGTCTCTGCAAACGATTTTCCTTCAGATATCAGCCTTTGAATGACCTTTAATAAAGTAAGCCACTCTTTTCCCCACTCTTTGTGAAAAGAAGCATAAAATGCAAATGTTTGGGCTGGATGATTGTCCCCCTTTCTCTAAATACCACATGATTAGTAAATACAAATTGCTGATGGTTGTAAACCTTTCCATCTTTATGAGAATGGTATTGGTCACCGCTCACTAGTACCTGCGGGGTGGTAGGAAAGGTGGGGACGTCACAATTTTCTTAGGATTGGCCGTGTTATCTTTCAGAAGCCACCAGTGAATGCAGTGTGCCTGGAGTCATGAGTTGGCATCATTAATGATGTGATTCTGGGGGGCACTCTGAAATTGCTTAAAGAATCTTTCCAAGAATGTTTCAACGTCCTGTGACCAGTAATTGCCTCAGTTAGTGACTTAGCATTTGCTAATAAGGTACCTTGGAACTCTGGCTGATATTGTCCGTCTGGTAGACTGATTTATACATTTTACAAAAGAAGTTATAATGATAAAACCAGTGATCTCTAAAGATTATGGATCACAGAATTTTAGACACAGAAGGAACTTTGGAGACTATCTAGTCCAGCCTCCTCATTTTACAGGTGAAAAAACAAAAGCCCAAGAGAAGCAAACTGATTTGCTCAAGGTCACAACACCTAATTAGTGGCCGAGCTGGGACTAGACACCCCCCCCTCCCGAGTCTCCTGAACCCCAGAGTGTGCTGTCAGTGAGCCAAAACCAATATATCTTGCTCTTCTGACTTCTGCCTCTTTGAATGATATCTTAATTGCCTTTTATACTTCATGATTCTGTAAGAACTGACCATTTTGTCAAGACAAAATTTCATATAGTCCACTCTTTTGTGTGACTCTTGGCATCGAACAACATAGGTATTATATATTTATCCTTGATGAAAGTCTTAGAAGATGAAGGATGAAACCTCAAAACACACTAGCTACTGATGACATTATGGAGTCTGGCATTGGTTTACACAAAACAGTCTTGAATCGCTTATATCTGCCGTCTCTCACTTAAGGTGAAATACTTGTGGGAAAGGCACAAGCTTGGAATTGAGTAGAGAAGATTCCAAGTTCAGCCGTCGTATTTCCTTAGCTGCTCAAGGCTTAGTCTGTTCTTGAAATAAAGGGATTTAAAAAGGCACAGAATATTACAAAGCATCTAGTACAGTGCTTAGCATATAGAGGGAATAAAGACATAGTGAAACGTAATAAATTTGTATACAGTATTTGAGATATTTCTACGCCGGGATCAATATTTTGATTTCCATGTGATTATGTAAGTATATCTATTTGCATACAAAAATTACTAATATGGCGGGTACTTATTGAGTGCTTGGTATATTTCAGGAGCTGTTTCAGTTTGGGAATACATTTGTGGGTAGAAGAGAAAACAATTACTCTACTGGTAGAGCTTGTGTTCTAGTTGAGGGCCAGTGGGTGAAGGAGGCAATTAAAAATAAATATATGGGGGCACCTGGGTGGCTCAGTGGGTTAAAGCCTCTGCCTTAGGCTCAGGTCGTGATCCCAGGGTCCTGGGATAGAGCCCCGCATCAGGCTCTCTGCTCAGCAGGGAGCCTGCTTCCTCCTCTCTCTCTCTGCCTGCCTCTCTGCCTACTTGTGATCTTTGTCTGTCAAATAAGTAAATAAAATCTTAAAAAAAATAAATAGATGTACATCATATGTGCATAGCATGGCTGATAAATAGTATTAAATAGGCATTCTGGACAATTACTTATCTAATTTGTAAAGTTTTTTTTTCCATATAGATTAAGGATTTAGCAAACACTAAGGAAAGATACAGTGCTTTGCCTTGAGTTTGATTTACCTTTGAAACAACCATCTTGAAAAAAATTGATTTAAAATATATTTTATAAGTAATTAATGCCTGCATATTACTTACTAAGAAAAAATAGACAATTCAGAGATCTCTAATAATTTTGTTGTATTTGAATGTAATGAACTTGCTGTTGTGCTCCACGAAAGCCTGTTCAGGGTTAGAGCATCTATCTTGATGCATGAGAAGGTCATAGTCCATGCCAAGGGGTTGGGTTAATGATGTGACGAACATCTTCAGATTTTGACTGAGTTTGTGTAGGACTGAGGTCACAGCCTTCTTTCTGAGCTACAGTAGCTCAAGAGGGCAACAAAGAAACATTTTAAGAAGTAGAATGTCAGGACCAGATGACGAAATTCATTGGGAGTTGAGCCTGGAAGAGAGGTTAGCTCATTCCTGGGTCTGGTATGGGTACAGTTGTGAGAATGAGGAGGAGGTTTTCAGACAAAGGTAATAACCTCTGTTTGGGGTGCACTGAGTTTGATTTTCTTACTGAACAGGGCTCGGACTCATAAGAATGTAACTTTGGCAGTCTTAAACTAGAGACGAATACAGGTGTTAAGAATGTCATAACAGGTGTAAGTAGAAATATAGAACAAATAAAACTGAGGAATTCGCATTTTCCATTTTTATTTCAGTTATTATAATGTGTCTATGAAAAATATGCAAAGAGGGGAAATAAAGTAACCTTTGCAATAAAATATTCATATTAATAAAGAATAAACACCTACTTCTTATCTAAAAGAGGTTACTACCAAGTGGAGAGAAATAGTTGTAAAGTATATTAAGTACATATAAGCTCTAAATTCTGAGACAGATTTACATAATTTAGCATAACTTGTGGGTAATGATGATGATAAAACCACTAAACATCTGCTAAGCATTTAAAAAGCATTTTCCTTCCATTAGCATCAGTAGCCGGAAAATAACGCACTTTGGCACAAATTGTCCTTTTAAAACACTAGTTTGGGGCTGGTAGAATTTTACTTGAGATTTTATTTGAGATTCTTGTTTTCTTTTCCTCTCAAAAGGTATATATAACCAGAAGCTTTCATCTGATTGAAAATTCATATTACATTAAGTACACTCATCATTTTGATTATGGCAAGGTCAGACTTTCTGGAAATTTCATCAATCTCTTACTGCTGCACAGCATCCAATTAGGAGTGATCATGTTCTGGTCAGGAAATGAAGAGAGTCTTGTAGTAGGAGGAGAATGAAAGTATGATGTGTTATTTGTTATTCTTATAGGGTATTATAATTAAAAATCTTATCGTAATACAATAAAAACACCACATAGTATTCCAAACCCCAATTTTGTGGTGTTGTAACAGGTCACTTTGTTTTTAATCAAGGAATAGGTTTGTTTGTTTCTCTTTAAAAACTCAGATAATTCATCTGTCCTTTATTTTGGTTCCTGTAGTGTTTCTTCATCAAAAAATGTAAAATAATTGACCAAGTTTGGCTTCAAATTGGCTAGACCTGTGTAAAACAGCATAAGTGTACTCTTGCAGGGATAAGAACACTTTGTATTAGTGATTGATCACTCAATTAAATTCTCCATGGAAAGGAAAAGTTAAGGGATCTCATTAATTTTTTTTTTTACCAAAAATGTATAAAAATATCAGAAAATTGTGTGGAGAGAAAATTAATAGTAATGGCTTTTAAAAAAAGGCACTTTGAAACCCGGAAATTATTGTAGATGTCTAGTGACACTATTCAAAAAATACAGAATGCTTTTAAACAAAGTCAACAGCAATGAAATAAATGAAGCAAACATAAATAAAAAATACTTGAAACAACTGTGGAGGATAGTTTTTCAATGCAGACCCACCCATTAAACTACACCCAATAATGGCAAATAAAAATGATCTGGGCTTTTATTTTATTTTATTTTTTTAAAGATTTTATTTATTTATTTGACAGAGAGAGATCACAAGTAGACAGAGAGGCAGGCAGAGAGAGAGAGAGAAGCAGGCTCCCTGCTGAGCAGAGAGACCGATGCGGGACTCGATCCCAGGACCCCGAGATCATGACCTGAGCCGAAGGCAGTGGCTTAACCCACTGAGCCACCCAGGTGCCCTGATCTGGGCTTTTAAAGGAAGGTACAGAGAAAAATTATGAGAACAATGTGATATTCAGGAAGAATTAAAAAAAAAAAAACACTAATGGGTAAAATTATTTTACTGTACAAAAATTCTTCACGGTGGCAAATGTCCTGTTAAATGGCATTGATTATAAGGGACAGTCTACTGGATTCCAGTTTTCAAAATAGATGCCCAGTGAGAATCCTAGAACACATATATAAATGAGACTCAGCATTTACCTTGGAAAGACTAGGAAATGGAAGCTATAAGCCAATATCATCAACTAGGAAAAAAGCTCCTGTGTACCTACTATGTGCTGGGAAGATGCTGGGCATTGGCAGTTTGTGGACACACTCAGCTTCTGATACTGGTGACAGCGGGTGGGATGCATGCTATTGAACTTGTTACCCTGCTCTCCTGTGCCCTGTCCTCATCATACAATATAAGAACCACAGCAGCACACTGGCTCTTCTGCCTGAAACCTACCTCTTCCCTTCTAATGCAATCTGCCATGTCCTTGTTAGGCTAGTGTTTTATATAATCTCACCTAGTCAAAGTGCTGCTAATGTATTTATTGCTAACCTAAACTTAGTCTTCTTTGTCTGACTTCTGTGACTGTCTAGGTCTTATAATGCAGCCCCATTCTTTCTAGGTAACCTTAATTTCCACTAATTCCCAGATCTCCCCCATGATCAGAGGGTTTAGTGCAAATCTCATTTCCCAGAACCATCCTGACCCGAACCAGGAAATGTGCAGGCTGTTCTACTCTCCCGTGCTGTGGCAACTCGGGCCCGTTGTACCTGATTCTGCCTCAGTCCTCTTGGGGTTACTCGCCTTACCTAATTACACAACTTCCTTCTGCTTCTATTGGGCAGGAGTGAAGCAAATTAAGTGAAGTGGGGGAAGTACCTTTGGAGAAAGCTAGTGGCATTGGGGTCATTTGTGTAGCATGGCAACGAAGGCGGGTAGAAGAAGGCAATGTGGGAGCGTGACCTCATCACATTTGTGAAATTTAAAATAGAATCATCCCAGGAGCGGTGCGGATAGTAAGTTGTGAGGGAAAGGTAAAATTCACTGAGGCAAAGGGTTGCAAATTGGGCATGATTAGCAGAAATCTAGGTGAGAAGTTGCCAGGACCAGTTTCGTCTAAGGTGTGGTAAAATGGGGTGGGGGGGGGGGGAGTTGGGTGGGAAGGTCATGAGTGATTCTTAATTTTTCCCTTTTATTTTGCATTGTCCCAATTTTCTGCAGTGAACACACACTCATTTTATTGTTCTAAGAAATGTAGCTTTGAAGCAAAAATAAAACCCAGTTATATCCTTTGACCTCAAAATTCTAATTTACACAAAATGGACAAAAAATTTAGCCAATAAAACTATTGCATAAAGCCATGCTTTTATACAATGAGTTTGTGCATGTAATGCAGACAGAGAGACAGATGGGATGCGGACAGAGGGACAGTGGAGGAGAGAAGCAAGCTGGAGCGAGATACACCCAATGTTACCATGGTCAACTCTGGTCATTGACAGCATGATTCAATTCATTCAAACATCATCATTCAAACATGATTTGAATTTTCTTTCTTACACTTTTATAGTTTAGGAGTTTTAATGGTGTGTATTTCTTTTGAGTAGGGAGAACATTAAGTTTACTTAAAGATCGTGATGGTGGGTATCTATCAGTAAAAGTAACCAGAAGAGGGCAGAGCACCAGGTCTAGAAAATATCCAAAGGGTCAGTTTTTTGATTGTGGAATGTGCAGGAATTATACAGAGAGGAAGGGGGCTTCTGTGACAACTCATGTTCTTGGCTGAATGGTTGGAACAGCTGGTGACGGAATCAGCAGCATGGGAGAAGGATCAGCAAACGTGACAAGTGGGAGTCCTAAGTGGAGGAGGTTGGCTGTGCGAGCAGTCGGTCTCCGATGAGAGGAGTATTTATCACTGACAGTTTAGAATTGCCCGCATGTGATGACGGTGAGAAGAAAATAGACTTGATTTGGTTTTATCTGTTTATATTATATGTCCTGTAATTCCCATACTCTATTGTCATTTGCATAAGAAAGGACCTGTTCCCAGGGCCATCCGACCCCCAGCATGAACTAGGGAAGAGAAGAGGAATTCTGCAGGACTCCTTTGGAGAGACACAGCATTCAGAGTGCTTATCGTGTGCTCCATGTAGATGTCCAGGCAAAAATGAAGGACACGTGTCTGCTACTGATGGGGAAAAGGGAGACTCTGGACATAACATCCAGGGAGAGTCTGGAGATATGGTCCAAAGCAATTCTCAGGAGTGTGGACGGCTTAAATGAAGCCCCCAGTACCAGAAACTCCGAGCTATGTCTTCCACAAGTTCCCTTATCTTATGGGACCTCTGTTTTCTCATCTGCAACATGGAAATGATAGTAGCACAAACCCCATAGAGTTATAGTAAACATTTTGTGAATTAATATATGACAAGTACTTAGATCATGGCTTGGCAGATAGTAAATACTATATAAACGTTGGGTGATATTTTATTTTCATTGTATTTTTATTTCCACAAAGCATGCTGTTCATATATTAGGTTAGCACCAGGCTTGCTAAAAATTAAAATCTATTTTGCGTCGTACTATAGCATTCTTTTCTGTATAGAAATATTACCAACATTAATTCCCCTCTTAGGTAAACGTGATTCACATTTCATCTCTTTATGTAATTTCCTTATTGTTTTATCATTTTCCTGCCATTTTCCTATTGCTCTATTCTATAAATAATGGATACAGCATTTTAATGATTCTAGTAAATAGAGACCATATTTTTTTTTTTTGTCCATGAAGCACAGGGAAAATTTTTTTCATAATATTTTATTTCTGTCATTGTACTTGAGATTAACAGCACAATTTTTCATCCACAAAATTTATTATAGGTCGTAAGAATGAATAGAATCTCTTTTCCGATTGGCTGAGAAAAGGAATTTAATCTTACTTAATTATCTTTCAAATCACGCATGCATCAGTACAATAAAACTCCATCTATTAGATCACTGAACCATTTCACATGATTTTGAAAAGATTAATATTCATATAAAATTTATATCTCTCTCAGCCTATCTGCCCATGATAGACTTCTTTAAAAGAAAAACAAAATAGACCAAGAAAATGGAGCACTGGATAATGGAAGTACAAAGAAGAATTCAATGAATAATCATGGTAACACAATCGTTTTCCCTCTAAATAAAAAGGCAGGGTACGGAAGCAGAAAAATCATTATGGGTTATAAGAGCCAGAATGTTAGAAAAGACTCAAAACATTCCTATCTCAGTGATGTATAAATTGTTTGTCTTCTTAAACCGTGAAACTTTCTCTTCAAACTGATTCTTACTCAAGGGTCTTCTTCCTGCGATAGGTAATTACTATGGAGGGCAGGTGAAGGAAATGGGGGATAGGAAGGTTGAGAGGTTGGGTGGGTGGGGTGTTGGGTCTGGTGGGGGCACAACTCCAGGGAGTGGCTCCTGAAGTCATTCCTCTGGATCCCTCGACTATGGTTAGTGGTTTGGCTAACATGTGCTTAATCCAAACTTTGCGTTTTAAGAGACCTTGAGAAGCAATGGTGTAGTCAGGCTCATAGGCTTGCACGTGATAATACCCAGTAAAGGTGTACTAATGCATTCTGTGCACTGAAAAAAAATATATATGTTACATTGTAATTTCGTATACACTCCCTACTCTGGAAACTTCTTAAAGTTGCTTCTGCTTTCCCAAACTGCTTCCACTACGTAATGTATTCATCTTTCCCCAGTAAACTTCTCTGTGCTTGGAGTTTATTTTTCAGCCTATGGGGATTTTCTTTTTCTTAGAAAAATTCTCAGTTTAAAAATAAAAATGGAACAGGTACAGTGAAAATTTTAATTTGGTTGCAGCTCTCATTCTTAAAAAAAAAAAAAAAGTTCAACTTTGGAAAATCATTGCTGCTCCCCAGCATTTCGTCTCACAAGGGAAATAAACTCAACATTATGAAGCAAGTAAAGGTTAAGTATGAGTAGTTTGGATATGGTTTACTAAACTGTCAAGCAAAAGACATCTCTCGGGCATTCAACAAAAATAAATAAATAGACACAGTTCATGGCAAAAAGAATAACCGGCATTTTGCCAAATGCAGATTTCCACTGGAAAGAGATGAAATAAAATGCTTCCCCGAAGTGTCATCAAGTATCCTTTGGGGTCTCAATCTAATAAAAATTGGGATAAAACTTGCTGTGTTAGAACTGCCACCCACTTCAAGTGAAAAGACACCCTAATTTATAGCTCACTGTATCCTCTGTCCTAACAGTAATGGAGGTGAGGGTCCAACTCCACCTGACACCAGACGTTTTGTCCTAACCTGGAAGTGTCACAAGGATTCTACTCTACTTCAAAGCAGTCCATGGCAGGAGCAAGAAAGCATAAATGTCACTGAACCACCTCAGAGGCAAGGACATTCTTGACTGAAGAGTAACCTGGCATCCGTCTAGAAATTCTATCATGTTGTGTCGGAGAAGGACAGAAGATACCGGGTGTCCTCTCCCCGCGATCTCCGGTACTTCATGCTGCAGCTTACAGATAGTAAAAGTGCTTTAACTCTTTCTTGTTTTGGATGGATAAAGAGTGAAGAATGCAGGTAAATGGAAATGAAAATTTTAAAACAATGGCATTGGATGTAACTGGTGAGTGGACACAGCAGGACTTGGAATGGTTTGAACGCGGCCTCTGCTCTTCGTAGTCTCTCTATAAGCAGACAAGTCATGTAGAGCCACTGCTGTCTGGCAATGTAATTATGAAGATTGAACAGTTAATATATTTAAAGTATTTAAAGTCTCTAGTAATTTAATGTAATAACTATATTCAAAACGTAGTTATGAATGTCTTGGAAGGATACCGGGAACATTGCACTCATCCAAGTAGCTTGTCTTTTCAACTCTTTAAGACCAAAGGAAGTACGGATTCACAAAGATTATCTCATAGAAGGAGGAAGTTATTTTGAGGATACAGATGAAGGAAGCTAGGAATTCTGACCCTGAAGCAGGTTTTTATGGAAACAGAGAGACGGGATATGTCTAGATCTCAGTTCAAAGAGTAGACTCACCACATCTTCTTAGTAAACCATGGGAGTGAACCTGTTTTCTGTTATTATTATGACTAGTTCTACTCTACCCCAACTACCAATTCTGTTTCTAGCAACAAGTCACCTCATCCCCTGGGTAACACTTTTCAGTCTTGAACATCTGCTTACTCAGGTATCTGCTGACTTAGAGAAAAGGCAAGGGGCAGATACATGATTGTAGAGAGGGAGAACAAAGTATCACTCAAGTATAATTAGCAGAAACTGTCCCCCATAATTAGCAGTTAGCAGAAACTATCCCCATGTACTATTAGCTAAGTGACTTTTTCTTTGTATCCAATTTGAACCCCTCAAGACAAGATCTCATTGGTTTATGAATAAGTAGGGAACCTTTTTAAGCAAACCTATTCCATCAGAATACATCACAGGCTACTGTCGAGGCTTTAATCACTCTGATTCAGTGCATCGGGGGATGAAAGGAGGCATGGGGTCAAATGTACATATCGTGGCCATTTATGCTAAAGGAACTTCCTGGAAAGGGACTGTCCGCAAAGCACACATTTTCAGGTGTAGCATCGTTACAGTTTTCTTTTTCATTCATGCAGAATGGGAGAAAAATGATTCATGAGAAGAGCTAGGTTAATGCTGGAACAAGCACATTTATTTTAAAATTCTCCTTACTTTTCCCAGTTTCCTTCAGTTGAAAGAGCTGTGCTTCTGTTGTGGTTTTCATACCCCTGCTAAGGTTCCAGTAACTAAAAATGAGGCTGTCTGGCCATCTCTCAGGGGAGACTGACTGAGCCACCCACAGCCCTGGGTTTGGACATCAGCTCCTAAGAGTCAACTCTGAGAGTTTACTCAGACTTAAGGAAGACTGTTTTCCTCATGATCCGACTCACAGGGCCCAAGTTAAAAAAGAAAAAAAGGCAAATTATTAATTTACAAGAAAAAAACACTCTCGGTGTCTCTAGTTCTGTGTGAGTCGCACATTTTCCCCCAGGAAAAGGTAAACAGAAAATGAAATGAAAACCTGTAAATTAATTGATGGATTTGATGTTGTAAAATGTGTATAGTTCAAACATTTTGTCTGTCTACCTACAGGGCTTATGGCTAGAAGTTCCTTGAGTCTTTGGGTCTGAACACCTCTTTTGGAGTGAAAATAGGAATTTCTTATATTTGTCCGTTAGAATCTCTTGTTTCTAGTCTTCTGCTGAACACCTCTCATCCTGTTGAGCACATTTTGCATTATTTATATTACTATTTCAAATCAAGGCATAATCTTGTTTGACAACTATTCTATCTTCATAATGACTCTGTGTATTTATTCATTTATACATTCAAAAACTTACTTATTCGACACGAGTTATGTGACTGCACTATAGAAGATGTTAGGGATACGGGAGAAATATAGCAAGCATTGACCTTGCCTTGTAGGGACTTGACCTTGTCAAGTAGGGGCAGACAGACAAAAGTGCAATTAATTACTTTATTCCATACTCTGTTACATAATTAAAAAAAAAATCAGTTTTTCTTTTTTTTTTGGTGGGGGGAAACACCTGGGTGGCTCAGTCAGTCAAATGTCTGCCTTTGGCTCAGGTCATGGTCCTCAGGTCCTGGAGAGTGAGCTCCATGCCTGGCTCCCTGCTCAGTGGGGGATCTGCTTCTCTCTTTCCCTCTGCCCCTCCCTTTTCTCATTCTCTCTCTCTCTCTGTCTCTCTCAAATAAATAAAATCTTTAAAAAGGGCAACAATAGGGGCACCTGGGTGGCTCAGTGGGTTAAGGCCTCTGCCTTCCGCTAGGGTCATGATCCCAGGATCCTGGGATCGAGCCCCGCATCGGGCTCTCTGCTCAGAGGGAAGCCTGCTTCCCTTCCTCTCTCTCTGCCTGCCTCTCTGCCTACTTGTGATCTCTATCTGTCAAATAAAATAAAATAAAATCTTTTTTTAAAAAAAAGGCAACAATATTTAGCAACCTATTTACATCAAAAGCAACTTAAATTTCTCACATTGTAACTAGACAATGGCTTTTCAATCCAACAGTAAGCAAGATATTACCCTGAAACTTAAAGCAATGATTCACTAAATAAGAAAGAGAGGCCTCTTCAGAGCATAATCCATAACTAAGCCTTCAAAAACTGAAAACTCACACCTCAGTTTATACTGAGTATTGTGAAATATCAAATACATACCCACATTGGAAAACTTACCAAGTACCACTGCCGCAAAGGGAGAGTATTTCCTTAAGAAACTGAGCATTTTAGCCCTTTTGAGAAGGATTCAGTTGTCCTTCTGCTTTCATATTCAGTGTGTCCGTGAGCAACATTGAAATTGCTTAATAATTTTGTTTATTCCTCTGGGAGTTGGAGTTGTATACAATAAGTATTTGGAAACACCTGGACCAAAGTATGGCCCTCTTTCACTATGATCTGTGTATAGGGCTGAAGAATTATAAACAGGAAGTTAAGTAAAGAAAAGATAAGGAACAGGCCGCCTCATTCAGATACAGTGAAACGGCTGTGAATAGAAAGTATGTCTGGAGAGATCAGAGATATTCACCTGAAATTAATATAACACTGTGTGTCAGCTGTAGTTCAATGGGAAAAATAATGCTAAAGAAATTAGAGATCAAAGCTATTTAAAAGAGGCAAGAAAGAATGGATGAATATTAAGGTAGTTTCTTTCTTTCTTTTTTTTTTTTTTTTTGCTTTTGTTCTTTTAATTCAGAAACATAGGCATTGCATCCTGGAGGGAGGGTCTGCCCCAATCTTTTCCTTTACTTTCTGTTTTAGTCTCAGGGAAAGTGGAGGGAATAGAGGGAATGTTTCTACTGACTCAGTATTTGTTGGAGAGATCAAGGCTATTTTTCTTTTTTTTAAACTATCATCTTCCTTTTATTAGTGATTTTTTTGCCCGAAGATTTTTAAGTGACAACAAATGATTTTAGAACCCTTAGACTGTACCTAGACATTTTCAGAACCACTTACAGGAATAACCACTTTCTGCGTAAGAAACTGGTTTGAGAGCCATGGTCTTATTGCTGGTTGTTTTTAACAAAAGTCTTTTCTTTAAACCACTACCTAAACTCTTTCAACCAATAAATAAAAACTAAGACTAAAACTTCTTTAAAAGCAAACACCAAATTTTGTATCAACTACCCATAAAATAGATTTTTTTTAAATCAATATGATTGTAAGTTATTAATGAACTGGTCTCTTGTATATTTTAGTATGGGATTTTCTGTTTTCAGAACAGAACGTCTCACAGGACGTACTGAGTTACCTTGCTTCTGCAAGGAGTTAATAGGTTTCTCGTACTTCAGGGATGAACAATTAGGTGTAAGCAAGAGATCATGAGAGCATTTGAGGGTCTTCGTTTCAGTATTTTTAACAATTGAGCTGATTGTCCAAAGGGAAGATACTGAGAAAAAGAGAGTAGGACCCAAAACAAGACTTAGAAAGATGCCCTTGGTTCTAAAATGTTAGCCATACACAGAGCCAGGCAGGAGGCATGGCCGTGGAAGAGGTTGCTCTGTGGCCTACTCGGACTTTGACTCTGGGGCCAAAGATCTCCGTAGTCAGAGGTGGTCCTGAGGGAGAGGGCTGTGGTCAAGGAAATGACCACTCTAAATGGACAAAAAGTAACTCAGCAGTAAACTACCGACCTGTGGCCTGTCAAGGTTCCCATAAGAAGGCAAAGAGAGCCACGAAAAATAAATGCTGGAATTCTTGCTAACAGCAACAAATGGGTAATTTGTCCTAATTAATCTGATTTAGAAAAATTAAAGGAATCTGAAATACTTTGTGCCTTGAATGGTTTGGAGCAATTCTTAAGTTTCATGATCTTTATATAGGGAGCTAAGGCCATCCACTTAAAAGAGACATTAAAGAGTAACTATTTTGCAGGCCCAAGAAGTGTCTTAGAAAAGCATTTTCCAAAGCGTGCCCTAGAGAGAATTTCTTGATCATAAAAATGTATTAACATTTCTGAAGAACAAACATCCTTTGAGAAACTAGGTACTTAGGGAAAAATAAAGAATAACCCTACAAAGCAATAGAAATCAATGACAATTTCAAATATAAGTGACCGTCTTTGCCCAAAAAAGCAAGATTGTATATAATTGTTTTTACTTCCCATGTCTGTACACAAAAGGAAAGAAATATAAAATTTACCTCCACACTAACATTCCCGTGACCCTACTCTGACCTGATAAAGCCACTAGATAATGTTGCAGAGGATCCTCCTTATGCTTGTGGCAAATGTGTATCTTTTGCGAGAGGTATTTCCAAAAAGTTATTCTTTTTTTTTTTTTTTTTTTAAGAGGGAGAGAGTGAGAGTGGGGCAGGGAGGGGTCGGGGAATAGGGAGGAGCAGAAGTAGAGAGAGAATCTTAAGCAATTTTTTTTTTTTTTTTTTTTTTTAGAGGAAGAGAGAGAGTGTAAGTGCGGGAGGAGAAAGGGAGAGAGAGAACGTTAAGCCGACTGCATTCCCAGTGTGGGGCTCAGTCTCACAACCCTGAGATCATGACCTGAACCAAAATCAAGAGTCAGTTGCTTAGTGGACTGAGCCACCCAGGTGTCCCTACAAAGCTATTCTCAACTGAGAATACAGCATCTCTAGAAAGGAATGAAGGGTAGTTTTTTTTTGTTTTTTTTTTAAAGATTTTATTTATTTATTTGACAGACAGAGATCACAAGCAGGCAGAGAGGCAGGCAGAGAGAGAGGAGGAAGCAGGCTCCCTGCGGAGCAGAGAGCCCGATGCGGGGTTGGATCCCAGGACCCTGAGATCATGACCTGAGCCGAAGGCAGCGGCTTAATCCACTGAGCCACCCAGGCGCCCCTGAAGGGTAGTTTTAAAAATGTATAATGCTTAAGTCGGTTAACAGAACAGTTACATGAGTAATGAGATAATTATGTCAGCACACTGTTTCACAATCATTAAAATACCTGTTCTAGGGGCGCCTGTGTGCCTCAGTGGGTTAAGCCTCTGCCTTCAACTCAGGTCATGATCTCAGGGTCTTGGGATCGAGCCCCACATCAGACTCTGCTCAGCGGGGATCCTGTTTCCCCCTCTCTCTCTGCCTGCCTCTCTGTCAAATAAATAAATAAAATCTTAAAATAAAATAAAATACCTGTTCTAATTTGCCGTCAAAAACTTAAGTGTAATGTGAAGAGTATGATGATGGAATGACATCTGCAAAAACGTCTGACAGTTGGAAAGGAGGAAACAAAGAGGAAGATTTTAAAATTAGAGGATGGGAGAGGAAACCGTGAAAAGTCACAAACAATTTTCTACAGTTACAGAAAGGGTATTTGACTGGTAATGAGCAATTACTGTTTTCCATTGTTGAGGAAAAAATAAGTATGGTCAGAACCTAGTACAGAAAGACTGTTCTTTAAGCTTTAGGAAGAAAAGTGAGAGTATGAAAATGAAGTAGGTAATAGTATCTCCAGGAGAACCTCTTAGATTTAGAGTAGACACCTGCTCAGAATGACTTAGAGACCAAAATCACAAAATTCTGCGTGTAGCAACAATGGTTCAGCTTAAGCTGGTAATGATAGAATACAGGTATTTTTAATTCTGTGTTCTATTCTTTGGTGCCAACAGATTTTTATTCCCCTTGATTTAATTTTCTATAGCATCGACTTTGTTCAAGAATCGATAATTAGGGATCCTTGATGACCCATTTTCAACTTAAAATTCTCATTTTCTGTCGATGTCTAACAATTCATGACTAAAATAGAGTCCCATTTCACAACAAAATGCCATGATTAAAATGCCAGTAGCTTCACAAGGAGGATGTCCAGTCCTATGACCTTGAAAGAGTCGCAGTCAACCCGGAGGCACATTGTTTTTTTTAACATGGAAACTGTACCAACTATTAGGTTCTATGTTTTCCCTTGGCTTCCAGGAAGCTCTGTTCGAAATTCATGCTCAGATACAGAAATTTATTTATCTAGGGTATCTCTATGACAGTGCACCTAACTCCATCTTACTTAAAGTAATTTTATCTACATTTTATTTCCTGTTCTGTGTTGTGGGCATTTAACATTGTAAGCTACATTAAGCCTTTAAAGGAATAAAGTGGACTGTAAGTCACAAATGAATAAATAAAAGCTGGGTATAATTCAGAAAAATTAGTTAACTTGAAATAGAGGCTTAATGAGTCATTTTTCAGGGAAGAACTCTCCCTCTAATGAGAAATATTACTCATTATCATAGTCACCAATTAATAATTCATTACTAATGCCTTATATTTGTATATATTAAAATATGTATACTACCTCATTATCTCATAATAACCTTAGGACACAGTCAAAGCAGATATTTTTTCTTGAATTAAGGATGAAAAAAGTGAAATTCAAGGATGTGAACCAAAGGCATTTAATGCCATATACTGTAGTATGTTCCTAATATTTGGGGTTTTAAAACTTACATTTGCTATTCACATATGATTTAAATATGAAGTGAATGTTGGGAGGTAAAGCATTTAAATATATCCATAAACTTTAAAATCTTAATGCTGTATCTTCAGTTCACCAAAATGAAGTATGTTTGAGGAGACAAAAGTTTCATGCTGGCCTGTTCTCTTGTGAAATGATAATTTATTTTGATAAGGATTAAATTATTCTACTTAGGCTGTCACATATAAATGGGCTCTATTTATCTAGACAGCAGTAATTACTGTGTTCAGGAAAACACACACACACACACACACACGCACAACCCAGCATGACTGTTTTGCTCAAAAGTAAAATTTTCATTCCTCCAGTCACCAGATTACATTGAAAACTGGCTCAACCTTTCACTAGCCTAACTTAAAAAGACAGTTCAGATGACACAATAATTCATTTCATGAAAATACCTAAGATGTTAGCCTGACATTTTTTAGGAAGACAGCTTTCCATAAACCTGTTTCTAAATCTTGGCGGAACTTGAAAATATTATTGATATAAGGAATATAATCGCAGCCCATAATATTTTCCTTCTGTGTTAAGACTTAAAACATGTTCCCAAGCAATCAGAATTTAATGTCAAACTATAATTCTAAGAAGAATTCAGGACCTCTCTAAAATTTGGAACTGTGACTTTAATAAGAAGGCAATGCCTTTATATGGAACGCCTGGGTGGCTCAGTGGGTTAAGCTTCTGCCTTCAGCTCAGGTCATGGTCTCAGGGTCCTGGGATTGAGCCCTACATCGGGCTCTCTGCTCAACGGGGAGCCTGCTTCCCCCCTCTCTCTGACTGCCTCTCTGCCTACTTGTGATCTCTCTCTCTCTGTCAAAATAAACTCTTAAAAAAAAAAAAAAAAAGGCAATGCCTCCTGGAAGCCTGATGTACATCAAAATGGTTATGTTTCCTTCTACTGAAATTAAAACAAATAGGTTTGAAATTTGGTTAGGAAAATTATTTATAACCTCTTTTTTTTAAAAGATTTTATTTATTTATTTGACAGATCACAAGTAGGCAGAGAGGCAGAAGCAGGCTCCCTGCTGAGCAGAGAGCCCGATGCAGAGCTCGATCCCAGGACCCTGGGATCATGACCTGAGCTAAAGGCAGAGGCTTTAACCCACTGAGCCACCCAGACACCCCTTATAACCTCTTTAGATGTCAGTTTCTTGAGCTAACAAATGGGGACAGTGACAGAATGTACCTCATGGGTTTGTTGTCGGATGCTGTGAGCAGGCTTTACCCAACATCTTTATAGCCGTCCATTAAATGTTGGCTGTTATTATCCTCTGTTCAGAAACAGAGAACATACTCAAAACATTTGCAGGATTGATTGAAGAATTCCTAAGTGTAAAATATAGGTTCAAATATTTTCTGTAGCAATGGATTTAATACAGAAACTGAACAACTGAATTTAAAAATCTACACATTATGAGGGATAAACTACTTAAGGTTCAAACTACCGAAGGGTAGATAACAGTTGATAATATGACACTACGATTTAGTTTTTATGTTGGCAGCATATTTTGTCCATATTCAGAAGTTATTTGGTTTTTTATCATTTTTAAGATTTATTTATTTATTTGGGGTGGGGAGAGGGGCGAGAGGAGCAGAGGGAGAGAGAGAGAGAGAGAAGTTCAAATAGACTCCATGCTCAACAGGGAGCCCACTGGGGGGCTTGATCTCCTGACTCTAAGGTCAAACCTGAGCTGAAACCAGAGGTGGATGCTTTAACCAAGTGCCAACCAGGTGCCCCATATTCAGAACTTACTCTGAAGCAGTATTTGCTGCATTGTACTGATATGAAATTGTCTTTTTCTAAGGACATTAAAGGAGTCAGATCCAGAACTATAGATGTGTTTATCACTTGCTACCTGTCACTGGCTGACTAGTTCATCTTAAGTACTTTACATTGAATATGACATTACTATTTCAGATTTTAATACACATATTCTTTCATTTCAAGATACCTTTTCCTTATGAGAAGATTGAGGGATTCTCCTTAATTGCTTTTAAATGTAATAAAGGCTTCCAGTGTGACTAAAAAATGTCCAGAAGGGTTTTATGACACCTCATGATGTTTTCAATCATCATTTTAACATCTGGGGGAAAAGAAATTGGGGACTGCTGGAGGTCTCAGTTGGTGGAGCATTAGGCTCTTGGTTTTGGGTTGGGTTGTGATCTTGGGGTTGTGGGATTGAGCCCTGAGTCAGGCTCCAGGCTCAGCATGGAGTCTGCTTGGGATTGTCCCTTTCTCCCTCTGCCCCTCCCCCTACTCTCTCTCTCTCAAATAAAATAAATAAGTCTTTAAAAAAAAAAACCTTAAAGGTCTTCCTCAAAGAGAAGACAATAATATTGACATGTACAATTCTGTTGCCCCTTTCAACTCAGTCTCTACTTTGCTTTCCTATTCTCTTTTGAAATTTTCTCTTTTACTATATGTCTTGTCAGATAAGGGAAAATAAGAGGAGTAGAATATGAGCAATTCCATTCATCCATCCATCAAGTGGCTTCCTCAGAGTGTGTGATATATGTGCGTGTGTTTATTTGAATTACAATCTGAGGAACAAATGTGAGAGATTGTTTGCCTTAGAGTAGGTGGACATCTTCATTGTCTAAGCTCTCCTGTCCTGCGTAGTCCTCCCTTTACTTCTAAAATTTAGGCATATGATGAAAACATATGGTCAAGTTATAGTTTTGTAAGGATGCAGTGATTTTTAGTCAATGAAAATTTAGGTTATGGTATATTGCTGACATCAGGTGAAGAAGATAGCAAAGAAATGATGTGATGAAAATTTGAAAAATTAAGTAAGTGTACATTTGTAGAATTGTATTTCCATCCATGAAATGAAAAATTCCTAATAATATCCCTAATAAGGACTTAATCTCTGATTTAGACTATAAGATTTACTGCTCACCCTCTTATAATGAATTAAAAACTTGTACCACCAAGAACTCTGAGACATAGAAACCATCTTTTGTTGGATTCACAAACTCACTGTGCAATTTGGTTTTCAGTTTTTAACAGTGATTGCTTATTTTTAAAATATCATTATAAAGGAAAAGGATTTCCATGTGAACGTGTTTCTGATAAAGTGTTCACATATGTAATATAAACAGAAGTCATAAAGAACATTAGATCATTAACTGTCCATCAATTTTGGATATTGAAGGAGAGATAGTTGTGTTTAAGAGCAAAAGGTAGGCCATCAGACAAATTTCATTATTAATCTTTTGTAAATTTTCTATTCATCTTGTGTCCTATTTAGATTTTTAAGTTTTCACATTTATATGAGTTTTTTTAAAAAATGAATTAAGTACAATTTCATATTTGCAACAAATATACAGTTTGTTACTTGTATCTTATTTTTGCTAATTTTTAGTCACAAAATATTTAAATTTTATATAATTCAGTCCTCTCTCTTTGTGATTTCTTCCATTTTTAGCTCAGTTTTCTTTCACTGGGGTGTTTAGTAATCTACTTCTCTTTTGCATTTAATAATTCATTTAGTTATATTTAACTGTTGTCTATCAAACACCTATAAAATCTATCAAGTCTATCAAAAATCTATCAAAAGTTACTTTCTTCAGTTGTGCAGAGTATCAAAGTTGCTTTCAAATAAATAGGTCAGTTGTCCTTGTACCCATTATTGTTAATCTTTACATCTCTTCATTGTTTTGTATTAAATCCTTATATTTAGTAGGATGTATTTCTGGACTACCCTTTTTGATTTATTGAGCTTTGTGTCTGTTCTTAGGTCAGTATCAGACTGTTTCATTCATTATTTTTTTATGTTTCTAGATCTTCTCTTTTGGTCCATATTTAGTGATTTGATAGGAAATAGTGAAAACATTTTTTGAAAATGGAAGAGATATATGTTGTATGACTTGATGTGTGATACGGTTTGAAAAGAAGAGTATTGTTTGTGTGTGTGGTTCTTGTTTGTTTAAAATATCCGTTGTTAGCATTCAAAGGAAATACATTTAATGGATAAAATAATGGATTTGGGAATAAGGTAGATGTAGATTCAAATTTGAACTTTGTAACGATGACATTTCATTTTCAGTAAAATTGCTTAAATTCTCTGAGGCCCGTTCCTATCAAATGAGATTACTTTTACCAATGTCTTAGCTTGGAATGAGTCCTAAGATGATAAACAGGCATTATTTTGTTTTGATAGTAACTGTTCTGTAAATTCAGTTACTATATTTATTAGGAATACTTACTATTGCTACAGAGTATTCTGGATATCTTTATGTTTTCTGATCTGGAAAATATTTTACCTAACATCATTGCTCAAAATGAATCTCCAAATTACCATTTGTCTCTACCATTTATCTCATAACTGAAATGAGGACATTTCATTCCTTTTCTTCCCTAAGCATGAATCTCAGAACATGTAACTGTTTTTTTTTTTTTCTTTTTCTTTTTATCATATATCAGCTAGAGCAAATGTATGGAAAGAACACATCTGACTTCACACCTGTCTCTCTCCTGGTGGTGTGTGCCTTGGCTTGGTGTACACGGCCACAAGTTTCTGTTAATTATTCCCAAGTCACTTTTAATCCAAATCTCAGTCATTGTGTACTGGTTCAGTATTATTTTCTATTTCTGACTTTGGGATTGGTCCATTCAGTCCTGCCATGCAATGAGTTGGTTTTCTCATTTCCACATAGGTATTTGAAAACCTGTCAGAGGGCTGTTTTCATTATACACTTTTCATTATTATGCTGTCATCACTGAACAAGTTTATTTCAAAACCTTTTGGGAAAAATGACAAGAAACATAGCATTTTATTTCCTTGTCCCTTCATTAGATTAGAAATGTCAAGAAAGATTTAGATTTTACTCATTTTTATTAAAAGGAATGATAGATCTTTCTTAGCAAAAGAAAAGGGAAAAATAGGAAATTTTAATTTTAAATACAACTTGAGTCAGAGATTTGCGTATGAAGGTGCTCTTTGGTGAAAAGCTTTCTCTTCATTACTTGGAAAGATTTATATTTTACCAGACTCTTACTCATTTCGAAAATATAAAATATGGTAGTCATTCTAGATACCGGCTACATAAATGTAATCTGTTACATACCTAACACAAACTACACCACAGTGAATCTAAAATATTATCGTCAGGGTAACTTAACATCATGCAAAACAAATCTCAGCAACTATTAAGAAAGAGAGGTAATGATAATCCCTTTGCCAAGGCTTGTTGTGACAATTACATGAGTGGACACGTGTGAAGCTTCCAATACTACACGTGAGGTTGAACACAGTCACGTTACTAATCAACGTTTTTGGCCTCCAAAAGCAACATTTTCATCCAGTTCACCTTGAGCGTTCCTCGGTAACTGTGAGTTTCCTACTTACCCCTGGGGTTTGTATCATGGAACAGACCTTCAGCAAGGACAGTACTTATTAATTACAGTCTAACTTCCTACAGAGAGAGGGCAAGGCGGATTTGCTTATGGTGAGCATCTCTCTTCAGCTTATGCTGGTAGAGTGGTGCCTCAGTTAGCACGTGGCTTTTCCTCTCTTACCGTCGCCAACCCTTCCACTTAGCCCATGGCTTCTGCCTACCGGTGGTGGTGGCTTCTATTTATCGCATCACTGTCTTCATTGCCTTTGTTCAGACCAGTAATTCAGTGGGCAGGTATCCAGCCTGGCCTGCTCTATGTAGAATATAGAGCTGGATGGGGGTATGGTGGGTGGCCATGTGGGTGGGTTGGTTGATGTTAATCATATTTAATGGCCTCAAACTTTTTAAAAAAATTTATTTTATATTTTATATTTATCATTATATATGATATATAATATATTACATGTACTTATATATAATATATTTGTTATATGATATATAAATATAAAATGTGTTGTATTTCTATTTATATTATTATAATTTATTATTAATATTATTTATTTTATTTTAGATTGAGGAGGATAGCATTTATATGGGATAACAGTATGCCTAACAAGTATGCAAAAAGGTATAAAATTACTATGCATGCTTTTTTTTCTTTAGATTTTTTTAAAAATATTTTATTTATGTATTTGATAGAGATCACAAGCAGGCAGAGGCAGGCAGAGAGAGAGGGAAGCAGGCTCCCCGCCCCAAGCAGAGAGCCCAACGCGGGGCTGATCCCAGGACCCTGAGATCATGACCCGAGCTGAAGGTAGAGGCTCAACCCAATGAGTCACCCAGGCACCCTTATGCATTCTTTTAATGACATAACAAGATCATAGGTTAGTGAATTCAAGGTGGTACAAAAACACGTATTTTCTCATAGTGAAAGTCATTTAGTTTATTGTTTGTAACAGTGAGAAGTCTCCCTGCTAGACTTCCTTGGCTAACACAGTCTTCTTTACATATAAATTTGAAGTAAGGGGCACTGTAAACCCGAATGTTACATCTAGGTCTCATAACTATCTGATTACATAAAATATAGAACTATCACAATGCTACAAAACATCTTATATTAGACATATACACACATATTAAAAAAATTAAGCCCTAAAGATATAACCAGATTACCTTTCCTCAGTAAAACTTTGGCTTTCAAAAATGTTAATTTTCATGATTATAAAGTCTTATCTTAGCTTTACATAAATTTTAACTTTATTACAAATGACAGATACCAAATTTAGTAATTTCCTCTTGTTTTTATTTATTTACTTATTTTTTTACTCTATCTTATCTTTCCATTATATAGCATAATATTGAAAATGTTTATTTTTTCTATAGTAAGAAAACAGATAGCTTAAAAATATGTATTAATTACAAGGTAGTCTTAAGGATTCTTTTGCCTTGCATATGCACAAATATAAACTTATGCACAATTATAAAACAAAAACAAACACAATGTTACCTGGAATTTTAAAACATACCTCTTTTCCTCATATCATTTTTATAATAAAAGAAGTAGAAAGTTTAAAATAATTAAGAATTTCATTTTGAAGATTGATATTCCCACCTAGTTGCATATAGCAAAAGAACTATATAACTTTTACTTCTAACAAATAATAGGGGTTAATTTTAATTAACTTTATTATTTTGACTGAACCAAAGGGGAATATAAATCCACCTCCCAGAAGATGAAGTAATTAGGAAGTTTAGGGTATTCTAACCGGATTAGTACTCGATTTCGATTCCCAAAGAGTTTTTCAAACCCCAATAAGTGACTCAGAGCTACAGACTTAGCATTACATATTCTCTTTTTTTAAAAGATTTTATTTATTTATTTGTGGGGGGGACAGAAGGAGAGGACAAGCAAACTCTGAGCTGAATGTGGAGCCCAACACAGGGCTCAATCCCACGGCCCTGAGATCATGACCTGAGCCAAAATCAGGACTCACACCGTTAACTGAGCCACCCACATTCCCCAATACTATATATTTTCACATGTCTTTTAATTTAAGAAGAAAGTAAATATTCTGGTACTCATTAGGAAATCCAGAGTTGATTTTATGGTGTCCTATAAGAGATTTCAGGTCTTCTCAAGGGACACAGGCATTTTTTTTTTCTCTAAATCAGTCAGCTTTTTTGTTGTTGCAATATCATACAAGCCTCCAACCTCAGAGGCAGGTGACAAGAACATTTGTTTCTTGTTCACATGGGGACTGCATGGTGAGTTTGGGTTGGCTGGGCTCTGCTGGGCTCAGTTTTCCTGGACTTCATAATTCAGCCTCACGGTGAAAATTGTTGGGTCATGCAGTTCAGGGCAGAGCACAGAAATGGAGAGAGAGAGGCTCAGGAGGAGCAAGCCATCACATTAGAGCTTCTAGTGATCCTAGAAAATGTCATGGCTGCTCATATCCATTGGCCAAAGCATGTCCAAGGACCAAGCAGAGGTCAGTGAGGACCCGATGCGTACTTCACCAGGGACTGCACAGGAATTCTCGTATGACCGTAGCTGATTCCCCATAGTCTTGTTGCAGGGACTGAGCAAATAGCTGGGAAGGGTAATCCAGTCTCACCCACACCAAATCCAGATCACCGACATAGAGTCACAATCCAAATGTGACTCTTCACAAACTTCCCAATGAGGATTTTTACTGGAGATCGAGAGGCCTGCATGCTGAGAGATCACTCTGTTTTCTGACACTATGTTGTGCCTCCGCCCACCACATACCTTCTCATTTTGTGGCAAGCCCAAGGACAGAAAATGATTTTACTAAGTTTAGGTATTTCTGTTAAACTGTGTCTCATTTTTCCATAGCTTTTATGTCCTTATGACCTGACCCCCAAATTCAGACCTTCTTCATCTGCCCAAACTCTAAACAACAGATTTTGACTTGACTGCCTGTTGCAAGCCACTGCCATTTTGTTTTTGGAAAATAACTTTGTTAGCACAAGAGAAGGTTAAAAAAAATTTCAGGGGGCAAGGGGGACAAGCAGAGACGATGGGACCTGAGATCTTACAGTGTGTCAGGAGGTCTGGAAACAAGTTTGTAGAGCAAGTGCCGCTCAGGACCAGAACAGAGAGCATTTTCATCCAAACATTCACCCTTCCGAATGCAGAGTGGGGCAGATTAAGTGTTACACTTTCCAGAGCCCTATCTTTTTAAAAAGAAAGAAAGTAAAATAAAAGAAAACACTTAGTAGCCAATCACAGACTCAGTGGGATAAAAATACAGCTCTTCAGACCACAAATGTGATCCTTTTAATCTACTGCTTCACATGGGTCCCTAGCCTCTTATTGCTACATGGTAATGATGATAATGATGCCACAAAGACAAAATAACAACTACCCCTGCCATTAACTATTTGTCTAATAGGTGCTGCACTTTATACTAGAAACTAACTTGCAGGTCTTATTCCTCACAATAAATATGAGAAAAATAACTTTACCAAATTCCCATAGTTAATAAAAGTGCTTCCTCTTAACCACCGCAGTACTTGAAAAATGTGTAATAATATACTTTCACTATTTTTTCCCATCCAGCTTCCCCGACCTCTTGCCTTCCCCTCTAGGATTTATACCCTGAAGTACAAACCCACGGAAGTCCTTGCCGTAGCCTTGTGCTCCCATTCTGTCCCAAGCTCTGCAGCTCTGCATAGATGAACTTCTCTTTTTGGAATGTTTTTTTCTAACCATATTGCTTTTCCCCGTAACTGGGTCTGTGTCTCCAGGAGATAGTCCTTAGACCACCCGCTCTAGGAAGGCACAGCTACCTTCTCTCCTGTACACACTACCATCACCATGCACACAGGGTGCTGAGCTCATCTTTGAATGTTTCAGCTTCTTCCTTGGCTCACCCACGTCTTCCACCCTTCCCCAGGTGTGAGCACCTTAGGGAACGTGTTTCTTCTGACTTTGTTTTACATTCCAGTGCATATTCTAAGAATTACTCAAGTAATTAGAATGGAAATCCCATATCCAAAATGAGTTTTTGCTGTATATTCTAAATATTTATCTTTAAAAGAGAGTTGGATGGGTTCAGTGCAATCATCTGACATAATCATATAACAGAGTTCATATTGACTGTGGATAATCATAAAAATTAAATTTTAAGAAACACCTTTATCAGAATCCTTAAAGAAACAAAAACTCTAATGAATCTGAAATATAATATTCTGCCTTCTGTAGATACTAATGTGTGTAAATAGGATATTTTACTGTCTTCATGTATATGTCATTTCTTCTAGGGGCATTAAAAGATTGCATACACATTTTATCTTTCCAAAATAAAAGTTTTTAAAAAATCAAGAAATTTAGTTGTTAAATCAAGCATTCAAACTCTAAAATACATATCGCTCTTACCACAGGGGAGGTAGTCAGGATGAAAACCAGGTGTTACGAATGCATAAATATTTGCTATATTGTGTTGAGAAAAAGCGTCCTATGGTTTTGTTAGTCTTATGAAACAGCTGACATGCTTCTGCAGGAAAAAAAAAATCTGTTATTGGAAGTAGTACTACATTCCTGATGGAGACAACAGAATCTGATCGTATCTAAAAGAACCATATTATCAATAGAACCTAGGTAACGTATTTTAAATTTTGTGTCTAAACTGTAAAGAAGTATGAGAAGCTAAACAGTTATGTGTCAAGCATTATCCAAATAGGCAGCCATAATGAGTAACTCACTGAACTAAAACTACCCTTTCCCCTTTCAACGTTTTGGGAAGAGATTGAATTGTTTGTGTACAGTCTGCAAACTTAAAGTCATTCCAATAATTTTTAACAATTAATAGTATTTCCTTACCTTTTCCTGGCTGTGCTTTGTCACAAGATAGAAATCAAATGTAACAAGAAAAACAAAACAAAACAAAGAAACAGTTTTCCAAGAAGGGTGGGTCACTTTAGAAATAAGCCGGTTAGTCTGACGTGCTCCTGAATGGCTCTAGTCATGGAAGTAGGTTTTCAGAATTGGATTCCTCGTTATAAGATAGGGTCGAAGATTCTTACCTTTAAGTGCTTTTGGATTCACAGAAGAGTTGCAAAGAATGCGGGCAGTTGGCATATGCTCTTCATCCGGCTCCCCCTAATGTTAACATTGGACATAATCATGGCATATTTATCCAAAGTAAGAAATTACTACAGGTAATTTGAATTTCACTACTTTATTTGAATTTCACTACTTTTTTTTTTTTTTTACTAATACCCTTTTGTTGTTGCTTTTCTAGGATCAACATTTCATTAATTATCACATCTTCTTTATCTTTTTCAATTTGTGAGGGTTGTCATTGTTTTTCATGGTTTTTAAAGAGTACTTTTGTATAATGTCCTTCAATTTGGATCTGCAGGATGTTTGCTCATTATCAGACCTCCATGAGCAAAGAGAGTCAAAGAACTTGTGGATGTATGTTAACATCATTACAGTAATTAAATACTTGAGGGAGAAACTTTGAGACTGTTTAAATACTCTGTTTCTCCTTAAAGTTCTGCTTCTTAATTTTATAATTTTTTTAAAGATTTTATTTATTTATTTGACAGAGAGAGATCACAAGTAGGCAGAGAGGCAGGCAGAGAGAGAGAGGGAAGCAGGCTCCCTGCTGAGCAGAGAGCCCGACGCGGGACTCCATCCCAGGACCCTGAGATCATGACCCGAGCCGAAGGCAGTGGCTCTTCCTACAGCAGTTATTACTATTTTATTGGCAATTTTCAATTTTTTTCATTTTCCTATGCTTATTATTTGTAATTCTTTATTAAAGAAGAGTTGTCCTTTTCATCCATAATTAATTGATTCAATCAGTATAGACTATGGCGCTATATGTGTGTGTGTGTGTGTGTGTGTGTGTGTGTGTGTGTGTGTCTACACATAGAGAAAGAGAATGATTTGGACTATATGGGTCTTTATTTTATTCTTTGAGTTGTAATCTAATACTAATATTACTTATTTACTTACTCAAATCATTTTAATTCAATTATTCCATTCAGGTTTTTCTAAAAAAAAATTGGTCCCTATGTCCTCAATGCCTTTTTATTTTTTTTTAAGGATTTTATTTATTTATTTGACACAGAGAGATCACAAGTAGGCAGAGAGGCAGGCGGGGGTGGGGGGAAGAAGGCTCCCCACTGAGCAGAGAACCCAATGCAGGGCTTGATCCCAGGACCCTGAGATCATGACCTGAGCTGAAGACAGAGACTTAACCCACTGAGCCACTCAGGCACCTCCTCAATGTCTTTTTGACATGCTTCTATCTTTTTTTTTTTTTTCCTTTTTTCTTTTTGGCAAGGTTGGGGGACTGGAGTGGGCTCACTTTCTTACTTTCTGGGATTTCAAGATGTTCCAGGCTCCTCTTATGTTTTCCCAGCCTAACCACAGAATTAGGCATTTCTCCAAGGAGCCTACTTCCTTTTGTTGTAAAGATAATATATTTTATGTTATATGATAAGGGAATAAGGTAATATATTTTAATGAAAAATGCTTACAGTACTCCTTGACATTAAAGTTCTTTTTTTTTTTTTTTTTAAGATTTATTTATTTGACAGATAGAGATTACAAGTAGGCAGAGAGGCAGGCAGAGAGAGAGAGAGGAGGAAGCAGGCTCCCAGCCAAGCAGAGAGCCCGATGTGGGGCTCGATCCCAGGACCCTGGGATCATGACCTGAGCTGAAGGCAGAGGCTTTAACCCGCTGAGCCACCCAGGCGCCCCTGACATTAAAGTTCTTAATAAACATTGCTTTCCTTTCACCACTGTCCCATTCATATAGGTCTTACACAAGATAAAAATGATTTTAAAAAATTACAAGGCAGGATGGAAGGAAAGAAATGGAGGAAGTCATTGAGATTTGGCACCATGACTTCCGAGAGGGGCCCTGTGAGATGGGTTCATATGAGTAAGGCTTTACTGAATCGGGGAGTAGATGGGCAAGGTTAGGACAAGACGAGTGAAACCACGGTAGTACATGTCAAATTCAGGGAAACAATGCATTGTATCCTTTGTCTGGAGCTTAATTCAATATAGTAGGAATATTTTTGAAAAATAATTAGGGACATTAAGTGAATGCCAGATGAGTCAACGTCTTAAAAATAATGATCCAGCAAATATTTACAAAGAGAGAAAGAGGTAATCAGAAATTTCAGTTTCAGTAATTTGGCATGTAGCATGTTAGGCTATTGCCACGAAATATAGGAAATGTAATGAACAGGGCAAATTAAAGTTTTTCTTACTGAAGTTTAGAAGTATGGATTAGTATTGCATTCTAGGGATCAGCACTGACAATGAGTAGTAGAGAGGCTAATCTGATATCAGGCAAATAGTGAGCTAAGATGTACCTTTCTGTGGTTTTCTTTACCTAGGATCTGAATTAGCCTAAGATGTTGGCAGAAACAGATGAATAAAACATGCAAAGAGTTAAGAAAAAGGCATCTGAAAATAGGAAGAAAGAGAAAGGCATCTGGTGCATTTGTAATGAGTGGTTCAAAGCAGGCTTCCTGAATGCAAACCTGGGTAATGATGACTTTTCCTTTAGAGGTGGTGCAGAGCAAAACAGGGCCAGTGTGGCTTTGTGACTCCCTGTGGAGTTCTGGCTGTAAAAGGGGTAGCAGGATGTGGCTGGAAAGTGTAAGATCAGGGTTCTGGATGTTGCCTTGGAGTAGCCCATCGTGATGACAGGATCCTGGATTTGGAAGAGTGAAGCTTTTATGGAGGAAGAAAAGTGAAAACAAGAGGGAAGAACCCACTTCAGTGGGGTTTATATTCTCTCTTCTTTCATTTTGAATATGTATAAATCTTATTGCCAAAGAAAAGATCATTACTAATTGTATGAATGCGAGATGAAAAGAGGAAATATTAGCTTATTTTATTGGAGAAAATTCAGCAGCAGAGGTGTATTGAAATAGTCAATAAGGAGAGAATTCATGCATGCATAAACTGTGTTGAGGGCAAACCCCATCAGAAGCCTGTTTGGCCTTTTCATCCCAGCATCTTCAGCAGATCAGAACTTTCTCATTCTAAGTCCTGAAAATTGCCTATGAGCTAAATTCCTATTTGATTAAAAGTTCAAGAGAGACTTCTACAGTTACTTTGGCTATGATTGAATGCATCGATTGAACACATGATAAGGTGTAATGCAATATGAGCCTTTTATTTCATGATTGTAGTCCTTAAATCTATCTAATGTCCATTGGATGGAATTCTAAAAAATTAGAAAGAAAGGGTTTTTTAAAAATTTTATTTGCAGTTTACTGGTATGGGAAAGAAAAATGCATTTAGTATTTGGGCTTTCTATGAAAAAAATATTTCTAGTCAAGATATCAAAGAAAAATAATAAATGCTAAGTATGCAAAAGAATAATATTTTAGAATAATAATAATTCAAACACAGCAACCACCAAAGTTGCTACCTTTGTTTTAGTATCAATAAAATACCAATTAAGTAAAATGTAATATAAAAATATTATAATAAAACCTGTTAAGAGATACCTTCAGAAAATTTCATTCCCATACAAAATCCTATTACCACAATGCTGCAGTATTTTTTTCAACCTGCAGTGGGAAAACCAAGATACAAAATTAAGTAAAATCTCTAAAATCAAATAAGAAATACATGAAGTTAAAAGTTTGAGGATTTTTTTTTCCTCTGCTACATCCAGAAATACCCAGACCATCAAGGGATTAATTTAATCTAGAATAACCAGGATGTGTTCTAGAAATGGCATCTATAGGATAGTTTAATAGCTAATGGGGGAACATTTGTCTATAGTGTTTTTTTTTCCATTTGTCTACAGTGTTTTAAAGTATATCTTCACTTTACTTTTAGCATTTTACCTGCATTTGAAAATTTTCATTTAAATAACCTCACTGACCAATTACTTGCAAATTCATTTAGCGTTATGCAACAGTTGATCACTGTTATTTTCCTTATTTAAACAACTAACCAACTACTGTTTTTTTTAAGAATCTATTTGAGATACCGAGAGAGAGATCACAAGAATGAAAGCACAAGCTGGGGTGCGGGGGGGGGGGGCATGCAGGGGGGGCAGAGAGAGGGGGAGAAGCAGACTCTCCTCTGAGCAGGGAGCCTGATGCAGGGCTGGATCACAGAACGTGAGATTATGACCTGAGCTGAAGGCAGATGCTTAACCAACTGAGCCACCCAGGAGCCCCTAACCGACTGCTATTATGCACACATTTTTGTATTGGAATTATTTTGTTGCAATAGAGGGAAAATGACCTAACTCATGCATATAACATGTGGGATATAACATATGTGCAGAGATATTATACCAAACCCAAGAAGAAAAAATACTGCCAGAAATGACATGTGGCCGAACTGACAACAAGGAAAAAAGGGGAACAAGGATGACTACTTAATCATTTCTGTCCCTCTTTTCTCATCTGCTCTATTTTCCTACCTTTGTCCATAAACCAAAACCCTCTGTTGTCCACAAGACCCCCAAATGTCTGTTCTAGTTATACTAAGTATACCTGACTTCCCAGCTTCAAAAATGATTTCTTGCTTATGGATTTCCAGTCTTTAGGTCTCTTAGATTAAGTCCTAGAGGGAGAGAATATGATTGGTCCAGGTGTCCTATTGGATGGTGATCCATTCTGTGAGTGGGAAGGGGCAGGATAACAGAGTAGAAGCATGGAAGCAGGGGCCCAACACTTTAGCCTAGACTAAAGTTTATCAAACTTTAGCCTGCATAAGAATCAAAGGGAGGCTGTGTTAATGCACAGGTTTTTAACACATGTTTAGATGATGCTAAAATTGCTGATCTAGGGGCCTTAGTCATAGAAGTGCTAGTTATGCTCTAGAGCCATAACATTATTGGCAAGAGGAAACGGGTAAAATACTTCAACAATTTGCCAACTTCAGTTTTTTATGCAATTAAGTTGCTTTGATTACCCAACTCCTTTTTAATTCATTCATTAAACATTAATTGAGAAATTACTATATAAGCAAATAAAAATGTGTATATACATAAAAATTAGTTCCTTCATAAATGTAGTTCCCTTATCGCCTGAGTGATAAGCCTATAGTAATTATTTAAATTTTGTAAATTTTTGAACACGCAAAGGAAGTATAAAACAAATTTACTTTTTACTGAATTATCTAACTACAAACTAATCATAATTTTCAAAAGGTACAACATATATTTTGTACTTCATTTATTTTTCCAAACATTTATACTTACTAAATGTTCAATATTGAAAGAAAAAACACAACCAAAGTGGTTACAGTGTTGATGCCTTTGAGAATTTATTTACTATAATTTTCTTTAGGAAAAAAATATTATAGGGGTGCTCAAGTGGTTAAGTGTCTGACTCTTGATTTTGACTCAGGTCATGACTTCAGGGTCTGGAGACTGAGCTGGGCGTCTGGCACTGTGCCAGAGTCTGCTTGAGCTTCTCTCTCTCCCTCTCTGTCTGCCCCTCCCCCACCCAACTCTCACACATTCTCTCTCAAATAAATCAATAAAAAATCTTTAAAAAATACTGTATACCTGCATAGTCTTGATATCAGGTATAAATTTTACTTATTATTACATTTTACAGGTCAGAATACTTTGAGGGGAATAACCTCTTTAAATTACTTCTCTTTAAACTTAGTCCCACAGTAACATAGTCTCCTGTGAGTTTAAAGGCATCAGGGATCGGATATTTTGTTGATCATTGCTACTTTCTTCTGAAGTGATCTTTCTTTAGATGTATAACCTCTGATAATGTTTTATTGCATAAACTATACTGCAATTATCACAAGTGTATAGTGAAAAATTATAAAAAAATTTTCATCATTTTTTAAAAAGACTTAGTTGCTGAGATTATGAATAGTCAGTAAGTCACTAACAACATCATTTTGTAATTAAGAATCTTACTATTATTTCCCCCCAATTTTATGTCTGTTATTCATTTCGCACTGGCCTCCTTGACTGTGCCATTCTCATTTAAGTCATTCTATTTCTCAACTCCCCAGGCCACCTCATGTACAAGCGCAATTGTGATAAATAATATAGAATATACTAATAGGGTCTGACGAAGGGATGAAAGGGAGAAGATACAACAGAGATGATGTAGTTACACTTTCTGAATGTCCTCATTTGTGGTCATTTTCAAAATTTCCTTCTCTAAGCTACCAGATCACTCTACCCACAATATCTGGCAGACACTTCTAGGATATCTGCTCCTTTTTCTCCTCAATGCAGAATCTCAAAATCCAGATAACTTTCATCCCATACTCTGCAGAACTTGAAGCTAGCTGAACCAGCGTCTGGAAAACAGGAGTTCAGTTCGTAGTTCAAAACTCTTCTGCTCAAAGGTAACCTGGCAGAGTCTAACTCTGTCCTCTTACAAATAAAATCAATGTTGTGTTTCACTTGGGAATGAGGTCCCATGATTTATCTGGGATTTTTTTTTTTAGAAGTTTTTGCATGGATTCTATGTTTGAATGACATTTAGAAACAGTGGTTCTATAGATAGAAAAACATAGATGTGGACTGATCAACGAGCAAATACCTCTGAAAGACCGCAAGAAGAATTTTAATGTCTACCACACCCGTTGTTAGAAAAAGTCTTACGTGTGCGCTGCTGCTGTATTTATTGTGCTGTTTGGGAAGTGTGAGAGACCCAGGAAGGCGGGAACTTTCCACAGCGCTTCGCCATCCTTTCCCTCCGGTGTTCTGTGTCACCCCTCTTGCAGGACCTTAGCCATTAGCTCTTGTCCCCACCTATCCTGACAATCCCAGACTGCCCATGAAACAGCTACTAACCGCAAGAATGATTTCTGCCTTTTCCAGGCACCATTTTGACCAGCCGTTCTGGAAACTCTCTGAACCTCAGCTGACCCCTCTTGCTGATCTATAAAATGCTTGCCCCCTCCATTTCAAGTTACAACACTGCTTTAAAGTCTTTGCTTACCTTTATTTCCAAATTAAGCCTTCTGTTAGCAGTGCCCTGGGTCATTTTCTTCCCCTAGACCCATCCCATGAAATCATGGTGAGCAAAGTGCTAGGTCTGTATGTGTCTCAAGATACAGAAAGGGAAGATGATTCCATCTTTTCCAGCATATGTAATCAGTTTCCAGTGTATGCAATATCAAGATTCTTATTGATAATTTTTTTAAAGTGAAGAAACAAGCAAGGAAAGATGATTTAGCAATTTTTTTAAAAGATTTTATTTTATTTATTTGACAGAGAGAGAGACATCACAAGTAGGCAGAGAGGCAGGCAGAGAGAGAGGAGGAAGCAGGCTCCCTGCGGAGCAGAGAGCCAGACGCCAGGCTTAATCTCAGGACCCTGAGATCATGACCTGAGCCGAAGGCAGCGGCTTAATCCACTGAGCCACCCAGGCGCCCCATGACTTAGTGATTATTTTTTATGATTCATTTCAGCAAACAGCAGGGAGTACATTTCCTGATGGTAACTACTATTGAACAAACTTCGTAATAAATAGAAGCTTAGTAACAGCATGAAAACGGGGGAATGTTAAGGTTAAAGATAATGTCCTCATGTTGGTATCTGTGATAAAAATAATAGACATCTGATTTTGGACATTGTTTAAGAAATGTGATTTCACTTTTAGAAATACATGTTTAAGGTAAAAGTAAGGGATGCACTTATGAAATGTGGGAGAAAGTTGGGAGTATATGTAGCAATCACCTTAACTCTCTGATTTTTAACATCTTACTAGTAATTGCTCAAATTCCTATCTCACTCTTTGTTAGAAAGATTACTGAATTCCCTGGATTTTCTGCAAACTTCCAGGGAATTTCTACTCTGACATTCATCTCTGCTACAGACTTCTCATTTTGGTAAATCAGGTTAGCTCCAACACTTTGGTCCATAGGCTCTATGTGCTCCTCCAATGTTGAGCAAGAAGCGGAAAGCAGTTCTTTTTTTTTTTTTTCCCCCCTTAACTTCCACAAAATCCCCCTTAAACAAGAACTGTAGGTTTGGGGAGAGAGATAAATGTATATTACTATGTAAACAACTTAAAATTAAAAATTAATTTAAAATTATTCTCTCTTCTGACTTGTAAATGCTCCCTTGTCTCCTCACTATAACCCTCATTTCCTGTTCATTTCTTCTCTTCTCCAACCCTAACCCCTCCCGAGAAAAAAGGAAAGTGATAGAAAATATAACCTCAGGTTTTTGTATCAGAGCAACTCAGCTTTTTAAAACCTTATAGGCAGATCAGAACTTAGTTTTTTCTTTTTTTAATTTTTTAAAAATATTTTATTTATTTGACAGAGAGAAATCACAACTAGGCACAGAGGCAGGCAGAGAGAGAGGAGGAAGCAGGCTCCCCGCAGAGCAGAGAGCCCGATGTGGGGCTCGATCCCAGGACCCTGGGATCATGACCTGAGCCGAAGGCAGAGGCTTTAACCCACTGAGCCACCCAGGCGCCCCAGAACTTAGTTTTTTCTAGAAGCTATTAAAATTATGATCTGTAAAGTTCTGCCTAATCAAATATTTAGATAAAAATGCACTTCTCCTGGGGGTACAAACGAAGCAGGAGATGGTTCCATTTTTCTCACTTGCATGTAGAATGGAAGATCAAGAATGATTGAGGGATCAAGTCTGTGGTTAGGAGTCATCTATGAAATAATATTTGAGAGGCAAACTGGAAAGAGTTAAAGGCAGATCTGTAAGAGAAAATATAAAAGGAAAACAGGAAAGTTTCATATTCACTTACATTTAAAAAGTAGGGAAATGAATTAAAGCCAGTGAAATTCCCGGTGAAAAGTGATTACAATGCTGTGTGGGTTAGTTGCAATTATTTTAATTTATTGATAAGATAAGGCATGGATGGGGCACCTGAGTGGCTCAGTGTGTTAAGCCTCTGCCTTCAGCTTGGGTCAATATCTCAGGATCCTGGGATGGAGCCCCGCGTCGGGCTCTCTGCTTGGCGGGGAGCCTGCTTCCCCCTCTCTCTGCCTGCTTCTCTGCCTATTTGTTAACTCTCTCTCTGTGAAAAAAATAAATAAAATATTAAAAAAAAAAAAAGATAAGGCATGGAAGTGAACATATTTGCCTATGGTTACGGAGCAAACATGCAAGAAGGAGGATTCTTCCCCAGATTCTTTGACTCAAAGATTGTCCCCTTTTTAAAAGGACATTGGGACCTCCCTACTGAATTCATTGTCCTCTGAAGAGTCAGAAGTGAGAATCAGAGAGTGAGAAAGTGGTTTTGCTTTGGAAGACTCCAATGAAAAGGAAACTTTAAAAAAAAATAAAACTTTGCATCTGAGCAATTTTCATAAATAATTCTTTATATAAAACAATTGGCCGTGAGTCAATAATAAAAAAATAAAATAATTGCTTAGCAGCAATAGGGTCTATCCAGTAAAATTTAGGAACTGAATATGTTTTTATGGCTTATCCACAAAGTCTGTTAGTTTGTTGTTTGGCCCAGATAATGGTGGAGGGACCCGAATGTCGACACTGGTATCAGAGAACCAAGGAGATAGAAAAGGCCCTTAGGACCCCCTGATGCTGGGAGGGAAACCTGAAAGGATCCAGTGCTGAGGTGCCAGTGAAGCAAGGAAGCCACAAAAAGGAGTCAAGAGCAGTTGAAAGTTTGAAGGAGTCCGTTTCTGATACGTTGACTGTGAGAGAGGCAGAGGGTTGTGGAAGCCACAAAAAGAGAGTGGCGATGTTGACTCAAAGTAGACAGGTGATTACAAACTATGTTCCCATTGTGACTGCCAAATGACTTACCTTCTAGAAATACTATTCTTGTCATTATATCACAAATATAGTAAATGAGCCTTTATTCCAATTTATTGGAATGTAGTAACTATTCATTACTTTCAACGGAAGGCTAAGTGAATAGCCATATTCATAGTGAGGACAAATAAAAGATTGTGAGTGTTTATCTTAGCACACAGAACAAGGGCTACAAGGAGGAAAACACCAGTTTATGAAATTGTTTTGGCTTTACTGAATGTGAACGTGGTGTGAATCTGGGAATGCTAACAGTACATAGCCTGGTTCTTTTTTTAAAAATATATATATGTAATCATTTTGTACATAAACATTACATTTTACTAGTATCATATTATACATAAATAGTTCATTTTATTATCATATTATAAAACTGCCATATATAATACCATTATATGTGGTAATGTATTGTTGAGGCATGTTTCTAAACTTTTAAATACACCACGATTTGGGTATATTTTCAGATCTAGAATACCGAATTTGATGTAATTTAATCAAATTCAATTTGGAAATTTCTACATTATTCTGTTATTGTGGTGGGACATTTGTTGTTATCAATATTGTTTTGTTTTTCTTCTTTACAAGAATAGAGCCTCTTTCTTATGTTTGGAGATCTCTTGCTGATGGGTCTTGAAAGTAGAAGACCATACTAGCCTAAAAGGGCAGATCTACCTTGTTCCAGCTTCCCTGGCAAGTAATTATAAAAGCTCTATGGGTTGGGGCCCCTGGGTAGCTCAGTGGGTTAATCCTCTGCCTTCAGGTCATGATCTCAGGGTCCTGGGATCAAGCCCCATATCAGGCTATCTGTTCAGTGGGGAGCATGCTTTCCCCTCTCTCTCTGCCTGCCTCTCTGCCTTGTTGTGATCTCTCCATGTCAAATAAATAAATAAGATCTTTTTTAAAAAGTTCTATGGGTTGGGGCGCCTGGGTGGCTCAGTGGGTTGAGGCCTCTGCCTTTGGCTCAGGTCATGATCTCAGGGTCCTGGGATCGAGCCCCGCATCGGGCTCTCTGCTCAAGCAGGGAGCCTGCTTCCTTCTCTCTCTCTCTCTCTGCCTGCTTGTGATCTCTGTCTGCCCCCCCCCAAAAAAAAAAAATTCTATGGGTCATATGCAAATTATATTAATTTATTGATGAGGAAAGTGAGGGCATAAGTGCATGACCTCAGTTTAGCCAATCTCAAGCATCAGTCTGAAAACCATGGAGGCAAGAAGACAAGACTAACCAGCATAGACCCCTTCCAGTGCTGACAGTTTCACAGAGTGCTGTGACATTTCAGAGCCCAAGATGGTACAAGCTAAGTGTCTCTAAGTGTCTCGTGCTGATAAATTGTGCTAACAGTGTCTTCACTGGACTGTTATCTGGAGTTATTTTTGACTCTGATCCTTGCTGTCTGGAATTCGTGGTTTCTTCTGAGTTTGTGTTTTAAAGCACCTAGCAGGTTTTAGAAGCTAACCCAATTAGTCTCAGGAAATTCCTTTTCTGTTCAAATCCTTCAGAGTGTTTCTGTTGCCTTCAACTAAAAACTTTGACAAGTCGAGTAGATAAGACGTAGTTTGGGACTATAACTTGATTTTTCATTTTTGGAATGAAATTTTAACTTGCGGAGAGACTGATGTTCTCTATCTCTTCAAAAATTGTTTTTGTTATAAGCCCTATTCATAAGTGAGCTGTAATGTTAAAGAGAAAAAAGGATTTTAAATTGCTTCCTGCAGCAAAATGGGAGGCAGTAAAAAGTACAAACTGCTAAGCAGAGAAAACAAGACAATAGAAAAGACTGCTTTACAGAGCCGCTGACAAGATTAGTGTGAAAAAATATATGGTCTCGGTTTAAACCACATATGTGACATGAAAGATGTTGTGACAGGGAGGAAAATGTTTGTTTACTCACAGCTCCACCATATCCCGACTTCAGCACATCAGGACACACATACACACTCCTCTGAGGAAGGTTCCATGTTGCTGGCTTGTTTTTCCCAGTTGGGTTCAAAGTTTTCTTCCAAGAATAACTTTTCATATACTTGCATACAGTCTGAGGTGATAGGAGTCCAGATATTTAAAACAAAATTGGAAGAACCTGGGCCAGTACAAATAGCTTTGCATAAAGAAAGGGAGATTGGGGAGTGGAGGTTGGTAAGAAGGAGGACCAGGAAAGGAAGGAAGATAAAGATTTTCTCAGAGGGAAATTCTTAGCACTGTTTAATGTAACACTCCCTCCATTTCTCATCAGACAACCATTAAAATTTCCTCTGGCCATAGTGGTTTGTGAGATGTGTTTGTATAGCCCGTGATGCTGTAAAGCACTAACACTTGGTCCATGTTAAGCAAAAAGTAGAGCGAGAAATAACGAATTGGCGGCCCGTTACATCTGGGCCATGTATTTCCATATTTATGTGGTCTTCTCTTTGTGGATTGGAACTCCTAATGGTCCTAACTGACTGAGAGCTTTCAATCCCAGATACTATAGTAAAAATAGGAAATATGAGAGATGTGTAAATCCTCTACCACAGATGTTCCATGGATATCGCAATAAAAGAAGAGAGGTAATGCAAGGAGTCATCATGTCCTACATATAATGGATTTCATTCATGTGATTAATGAACACATGTGCCAAGATGTAGGAAGAGGAACATGAGAAAACCAAAGTCCCTGCCCTCATGGAGATGTTTGAAGCAAGAGAGGTTAGAATTTCTAAAGGTATTGGGGCTATAAATTCACCTCATAGTATTCCAGTGAAAGACACCATATTATTTCTTTGTTCTTAACCATAATAATATTATATCTCATTTAGAGCTCCAGCTAAATATAACAGCAAGAGATTGAGACTTAATCAAGTCTGAGAGCACTTTCAGCTCTGCCTCGCGTTGAATAAATATCCCGGAAGCTTACGTGGTACCCTGGCACCCAGAAAGCAGGAGAGGGCTGACCTTTCACAGAGTAAGGTAAAACTTCAGAGTCTACTTTGCTTTTACTGCTACCAGTGTTGCTGAATCTGGTCCTCCTTCATATATTGAAGCCCTAACTCCTCAGGCAACACTCCTCATGACCCCAGAACTCCTCAGGTCTGGTTTTTGTGGTCGTCCTACAGCCAGTTAACTACCTAGTCAGTCCAATGGATCTTTACCGTGAACAGGCTTGCTTGGTTGACTGATTCTTTTGAGGAACGAAGTTGTTCATATTACACTATCAGTTTTTGAGCATTACTGTAAGACTATAATAATTAAGATCCTTTTGTATTAGTGTAACAATAGACAAATAGAACAGTGTGACAGAATAATAGTCCAGAAAATACTTCTAAAATTTTCAAATCAATCTCTCTCTCTCTCTTCCACTGCAGTTCAGTGAGAAAGGTGGTTCTTTTCAATATGGAAAGAAATGAACCTCGACCACTACTTCACAACATACAAAAAATTAATTTGTAAAGGACACCAAACTAAATGTAAAAAAAAAACAAATCAGGTCTGTGAATTGCCAGGTTTACACACTTCACAGCACTCACGATAGCACTGGGTGTTGTGCAAAAACAATGAATACTGTTATGCTGAAAAAATAAATAAAATGGAAAAAAAAACAAATCAGCAACATTTCTACATGAAGACATAGAATAATACCTTCATGACTTTGGGCATGTGTGATATTGTGATTTTTATTTAGAAATATGACTTTGGTCTCTGTGTTTCCACCACAGAGCTCCTAAAATTCTTAGAATCTCCTAAATGATGAAAGAAATAAAAGCTGTTTATATATATATATCAGTGAGTTGACTTTTGGAAAGCACCTAACCATGGGGGTTGGTTGCTAGGAGAATGAACCATGGGATTGGAGGTTGGATCTTCCAGTCCCATCCCCCTGACCTCAGGAAAAGAGAGGGGGACTGAAGGTTGAATCAGCTGTTAATGGCCAATGATTTAAACAGTCATACCTGTGTAATGAAGCTTCAGTAAATATCCAAAAGGACTGGGTTTGGAGAGTTTCTGAGTTGTTCAACACTTGGACACCTGAAAGAGTGGTGTGCCTGGGCAGAGCATGGAAGCTCTGTGCCCCTTTCCTACATACCTTGCCCTATGCATCTCTTCTAGCTGTTCCGGAGTTATCTCCTTTGATAGGAAAGCAGTAATTTAGTAAATGTTTTTTTGTGAGTTCTATGAGCTATTTTGGCAAATTAAACAAGACCAAGGATGGGGGGTTATTGAGAACTTCTGATTTATAGCCAGTAAGGCACAACTGGTCTTGTGACTGACTTCTGAAGTATGTGTGTGGGGGTTGACATGGAGGGAGGAGACTCAGTCTGTGGACTGAGCCCTTAACTTATGGAATCTTATGCCATCTTCAGGTACGTAGTGTCTAAATTAAGTTGAGTTGGACACCCAGCTGGTGTCCTGAGAATTCTTGGTGGTGATGTGGCAGGAAAACCTGCACCCACATATTGGTATTTGGTCTAGGACACTATTAGCATGCAGAGATTTTTTTTTTTAACAAGATACAAAAAGCACAATCTATGAAATTCAAGTTTGATGAATTGTACTTACTTAAAAGTAAGAATTTTATTCCTCAAAAGGCACTTAGAACGAGAAGAGGAAACCACACAGTACTCGTGTACAGGATATATAAAGAATTCCTGTACTTCTTTTTAGAAAAATATAGATAAATCTTATCTTTTATGAAGTTACAAAGATCTATGGAATAAATGAACCCTAATAACATCTCAAGGATCTCTAGTGATGCCTAATTTTCACTCCTGGTTATTGATAATTTATATGTTTCCATTTTTTCCCCCACTATGAACAGGATTTAAAAACAAATAAGAAAAAAACCCCAGGTCCTGACTGGCTTGGGGAGACATGGCTCCTTTTTCCTCTGGTGGAATAAGTTCTTCTCCTCTTACTCTCTCCTTTCAAAGTTCTCTTGCTTACCTCTGTCTGGATCTAAATCTCCATATTCATCTCCAGAATAGCTCCTGGGCAGAAGACCTTGTACGGGGAAGAACAGAGAGGAGAGGACAGTTCATTTAGTTCTTTTCTTAGAATAGAAAAAGGGGCAAAAATAGCTCATGTTCTTTCAAGATGGAAAAAAAGACAAATTAATATTTCACCATATTATCCAGAGCACATGCATAGACTACATGAATTATCTAATTTGATTGATTAGTCAAAAAATTCACAGGAAGATAGTTTAACATCTACCTCTGTACTTTGAGTGAAACTTAGCTGAAGCACGATTAGATGAATTGGCTGGAAATCTACAAAGCAATGAGAGAGAATAGCATAATGTAAAGATATCATGTTTACCCAGTGATTAAAGCCTTCAGCCTTTAACAGAGACTCTTCATAGCAGCCGGCAAAATGGTGCCATACTGGAGAACATAGTTTGAGTGTGGAACTGAGATAATCAGGAAGGGATCATTATCCCACAGAACGGTAAAGGAAATTTTATGTAGGTGCATAGGTGTGATAATTAACGCATGCCAAGAATGGTCACCAAATTGAAATTTTTACAAATCTGAAATTTTACCACAAATTGCTAATTTTGTTATGGGGAAGTAATCCAAGACTTACATTACATATTTCATATTTGAAAAAAATCATGTGTCCAATATATATTTATTCTTTTTAAAAAGAAAGAAAAACATAGTAAAATAAAATTTTACTTTACTTTTGAGGTGTTTGTTTTGGAATTAAGTATTAGGGAGAAGAAAGTTACTCTTCAAAGAACAACCAAAAGGGTATAGAAATTTATACAATTAAACCTGAACAAACGTAAACGTAATTAATTCTGACTACCGCTGTCCATGAGTTCCAATGGTGCGGTTGCTTGTTCAGATGGTTAGCATTTGTCGTTTTGTCTAATGATGAGTGGAACCTTGAATGGCTGACCATACAGACGGCTCCATATCCCTCCTGACCTATGTCAGGGAGGTCCACTTTTGCCTTTTGTTCTTGCCAGTTTCAAACATTATAATATATTTTATATGATTTTACTGTAGGAGACAGGCGACTCAAAACACGTCATCTCTTCTGGGATTCACATTTCTTCTCTTCCAGTGTTTGTGACTACTGTCTTATTTCAGGTTCTCATTTTACCCTTCCTCGGGCCATTTCAAGAGTCTTATAACTGGCCTTTCTCATGCTACTCTGCCTATTACCCACTTGTTCCTCCACATGGTCGCTGTAATGATCATCTTTAAATTATAAATCTAATCATATTATTCTTCTGCCTGATTGTGTATCTCATAAACTATAAGTATTCTCTATTACATGCAAGACCCTCCAAATTCTAATCAGTGACTTCGGTCACTGGCAGTTAGCAGAGTACTGGGCACGTGGTAGACTCTTAGTAGATGAACGTATATGGGGTAAAATGAATGTGAGCTATGTATGTGGGAATCAGTGAGTGACTGAGTGCTCCTTTCACCAAATGATGACCCGTTCTCTAGCAGTAATGAATTTTGCTTATTTTTAGCAGTTGCTTTCAAAAATTTCTATCTGCAATCTTTTAATTAGAAGAATTAGAAGTTTCTTAATGATGAATAATTTCATCAATTTTTCTGATTAATCCCTCCCATTTTAGTCAGTTGCTATGGCTGTCATCAATAATAAGTAGTATTAATAACTATAATATAGAAGCAAGGAAGCAATTTAATTTCAGACAGTTTTTCACATTTCAAAAATATGTTGTTTTAGAATCGATTATGTCATCAACACATACTCACTGAAGCAGAATTCCAGGGCCAAAGACCATAGAATATTTTAAGCCTTCAGATGCATGTTTTAACATGGTTCTATAAAAATACATCAGTTCGGATCCAGATGTTTAATGTTATAATCAAGCTACTGCATTTAATTGTCATAAAGAAAAGTACATTGTCTCATACATAGTACAGATTTCAATTTGTTAGCTTAAAAACTATGTACTCTCAATTATCACAAAAGAAAAATTCACTCATTCAATAAATATGTTTGAATACCTAATGTGTGTAAGACACCATCCTAGGTAAATAAATAAATAGAAATGTAAAGACTACAGTTTAATGGAAAAGATGATTATGTAATCAACCAGAGTGCATAAATTAATTTGGAGTCAAATAAAATACTTGCTCTTTATAAATATTTTGATATCCTTCAGTGTTATTCTTTAGTGGCACTTGCTGAATATTTCTTTCTCAGAATGTGTTAACTTGTGATTTGTTTTAAACATCACAGGTTCACAGGAGTCTAACACCTTTTCTTACAAGACATTTTTAAGCTGTATTTAGTCATTGTGGCCAAATTTATCAAGCCTTAGCCCTGAAACCAAGAAATTTCCATGTATTTTAATTATATTTTAGTTTCTACTTACATCTCAACAGTGTCACATGACCCCAAAAGTCTCAAGTAGTTTGTACAAAAACAACATAAGGATATTGCTTTACTTTCTCTAATCTTAGGTGGTTTAATTAACAATATAATTTTAAGAGTTCTACTTCTTTAAATTGAATTAACTGTTTAGCTTCAAAGGACCCCAAAAGGAGTGAGAAGTAATGAAAAGTATTTTAATGAGTCTTTAGCTTTTAAAAGATTTGCTTTTATTCAATCACATACTAAGGAAGATTTTGCAAAAACATACTTCATATGTGTTATGTCAAAATTTTCCTATTTTTGGGCGCCTGGGTGGCTCAGTGGGTTAAGCCGCTGCCTTCAGCTCAGGTCATGATCTCAGGGTCCTGGGATCAAGTCCAGCGTCGGGCTCTCTGCTCAGCGGAGAGCCTGCTTCCCTTCCTCTCTCTCTGCCTGCCTCTCTTGTGATTTCTCTCTGTCAAATAAATAAATAAATCTTTAAAAAAAAATTTTTCCTATTTTTGTTTGATTTTTTTTGTGGTATGTTTTGTTTATGTTCTTTTTTTTAAGATTTTATTTATTTATTTGATAGACAGAGATCACAAGTAGGCAGAGAGGCAGGCAGAGAGAGAGAGGAGGAAGCAGACTCCCCGCTGAGCAGAGAGCCTGATATGGGGCTTGATCCCAGGGCCCTGGGATCATCATCTGAGCCAAAGGCAGAGGCCTTAACCCACTGAGCCACCCAGGTGCCCTATTTGTGTTCTTTAAGGAGAAATATTATATGAAATATACCCATTAGTTTTTATAATTTCTAAAAATTTCTTTTAGAATCCTAATATTTTTAGTGTCAAAATTTTTACTTGTTTGTAACATTTGAAGTTATTTCTTGATATTTAATATATCACTTTTATTCAGATTTAATGCCCATCTTTATATGTTAAATTATTGATAAAATTGCATTAAAGCCAAGAATATTTTACAGTTGCTTAGAAATAATGGCTTATTTTAAAAGTGTTTTACATTAGGAGAGATGAAAACTTTCAAAATGCTTATATGGAAGTTAGATCTTTATCTGCCAATAAATTTCTAAAAAATATGTAAAACTTCATGAGTAATCAGAGAAAATAAAATAAATAAAATTAATAATTGCGAAACTATTACTTTTCTTTATCCATTTGGCTAAGTTTTCAAAAATGATAGTATCCCACTGTCAGCAATGACCTGGAAGTTACTCTTGCCCACTTTTGTTATATGTATAGGCACAGCTTTTCCATATGGCTTAAAACGTTACATACCCTTTAATCCAGTAATTCCACTATTATGAATTAATCCTGAAAAAGTAGAGGCCTTTTTACAAAAACTGTGTGTGGGGTGTGAGAGAGAGAGAGACCATGTGTGTCTGAATGCATGTGTGTTAGTGGGTGCGCACACACACACACACACACACACACACGTACATGGTGGTGCCCACACAGGCTCCGTGTGCAGAAATAGCCAGCAGCAATGGATGAGGGAGAAAATGGGACCAAAGAGTGATTTTAGACAAGTTTTCCAAGAGACTCAATAATGAAAGATAAGAGAGCTAGCACACTGGTAGCTATAAGGGGAGATAAGACTGAGGAGGAATATTACTTAGGTTGGGGGAGATTTAAACCTGTTTAACCATTAACGAGAAAGAAAAAATAGGCGAAAAGTGGAGTAGACAGAGGGGCCATTGATGGAGGAGGTCGCTGGGAGACCTGAGGCCGAGCATCTTCTGTGCAGAGAGGGGGATATCTGTGACAATGGGCTGAGAAGCAGCTCGCCATAGATGGATGTGTACGTGAGAGGCTGGGGAAGCTGAGCAGAGGGACAGAGGATTTAACCGGAGGCAGAGCCCCAAATGCCCTCCTGGGAAATGAATTCTTAATAACAAGAATCTCATATACAAAATATTTTAGGACTTGTTCCATTTGTATTATAAAGACTGACAGTATTCTCAGCTTAACTAGCAATTAAAAAAAATGTTTATTCACAATCATACGTAAGCCAAATGTGAGAATAGAAGATAATTCCTTTATAATCTAGAATAGGAATTGGTAGTTTTTTTTTCTGTAAAGGGCTAGATAGTATTTTAGACTTTGCAAGCTATACAATTCAGGTCACAACTGCATAACTCAACATTGTAGTCATAGCACAGAATCAGGCATAGATAAGTCCTAAACAGATAGAGGTGGTTGTGTCCCAATAAAACTTTATTTATAAAAACAGGTAGTAGGACAAGTTTGGCCAGTGGGCCATAGTTTACTGACTCCTGGTCTAAAATGCAAACCAGTGAAGGAATTCAGGGTTGTAAACTCAAGCCCTGGTCTCTCACAGTGTTTTAAGCTCCTGCTTGACTTGTCATGGAGATTTTCTTCTACTCATAACAAAGAGCCTCTACCTTGTGGTGAGTCTGGATTTTAGGTAAGGCCCTTCCAGTTGTAGACAGTTACTTAATACTTTGTAAAATGGAATTCTTGCCTTAGTCCCTGCCTTTGTAAAATGGACAATGACCTTGTCTTTAATCTTCACAGATCATTATGAAAATAGCATGCATATACATAAACGCTCTGAAGTACTGTACCGTTCACACATGAGGAAATCACTATCCCTTGCTACAAAATCTTAAAAAGTTAGTTCAGTACCTATATGTGAGGCCTCGGCATGTTATATATAGTCCCTGCCTCTTAACAGGTATAGGTATTAAATGAGGTAAGAAGTATGTACTTAGCCTCAGTGCCTGACATATAGTATATGCTCAGTAAATGTCACACGGTGTTATTAAATTTCCAAAGGTCCCTCAACATTGTCAGGTGATTCTGACACAGAACCTGAAAGGACAAAGCCACATTCGTCCAGTACAAGGCTGGCGTTGCCATCCATGGCGGGGCAGTTACAGCAAAACCCTTTCTATGAGCCTCCCAGGCCCGCTTTGCCAATGGTGCAAAAAATGGGTATTGATAGTTGCTATGGAGCCTAGTCTGAGTTTTCAGATGCACATCAGGGGAGCGTTTTCATTCTTCTGTGATTTGGAAGCTACAGTCCCAGAATAAAAAGAAGGAATCTGTCTGATTCTATGGTAACACAAACGTAAAGAGGCCAGATGAGACAGCACGGCTACCCGAGGGCAGCTTTAAATTAAACCGCCAATGTACTCATCAGCCCTTGGGAGGAACATTTGCCCCTGTTTGTTCAGTACGTGCAGTTTGTTCACCAGACCAGGGAATGCTTGGTGATTCTGTGATTCCACCCCATTAAAGTTCTTCAGGCCACACAGGAGGGGCAGGGTAAGCATCAGTCCGTTTTCCATGGATGAAGAAGGATTTAATGAGGGAGAAACGTGCAGGGCAGGTGCAATTCTGCCTGGCTACTGAGTGAGTGGATAGGAAACCTCGCTGGGCGGTGTGATTCGTCAGAAGGAAAAGCATTCCAGACGAGAGTCCACCGACCTTTTCAGGAAAAGGGTGGCCTTTTGCATGTTCTCTTTCTTTCCTTTTTTAAATTAATTCTTTGGAAGCTGTGGCTCTTCCACTGAAATCCATGGGCATGATCCCCGAGGCGGTTTCACGTAGCGTTCTCAAAGCACAGACCTTCACCTGGGTGCTCGTTATTTGCAACAAGGATGATTAGTCCTTCAGCGTTTAATAAACCATTTGTCTTTGTAATTTTAAATCCCTGACTTATGTGGAGATTTACTTTTGACATAATACATTTATAAAGTCTGAAGGTAGGGGCGTACATGCTGTGAATCAGAAGTTGGGTCAAATACTAGATACACCTGTCCACTTAGCGTAAGTTCTCGCTCCTGTCCGGTTTCAAAGGGACGTAATTTTTCATGTTGTCCTTTTCTGGTGCTCAAAATCGTCATCTTGAACATCCATGACACTGACAGTTTATAAGGTGTTTATTTTTACCTTTCAATTACAGATTTTTAAAAAATATTTTCTTTATTGATTTGACAGACAGAGATCGCAAGTAGGCAGAGAGGCAGGCAGAGAGAGGAGGAAGCCGGCTCCTTGATGAGCAGAGAGCCTGATGCGGGGCTCGATCCCAGGACCCTGGGATCATGACCTGAGCCGAAGGCAGAGGCCTTAACCCACTGGGCCACCGAGGTGCCCCTCAATTACAGATTTTTTAAAATGATGCTGAAAATAGTGACTTCACATTATAGCTCGCAGACAGGATTCTTCTGACTCCAAATACCACATTGGTTTGTTTTGAAAAAATATCTAACTTAACTTGTTAATTAACTCAGAAAGACAAAGTATTATGTTAAAAACATTGGAACTGGAAGGCTGTTTGATATAGGAGTGGTATTTTGTATGTTTTGCAAGGAGTTTGCTTTAGTCTGCATTTCTGTAACAGTTATTTCTAAAGCTGAAAATTAGGGTAATTTCACACGTGCGCGTGCGCGCACGCACGCACACACACACACTCTTTCTTAAAATGCCTAAAGCGTGCTGTGTTTTACATCCCTTTCTTCTGGTTGGGTGCAAAAGATCCCATAAGTCTCAAGAGGCTGTTTGATCAGTTAAGAAACAGGAGGCATTGAGCCAAACTCTCCTGGGACACAGGCTATATTAAGCTCCAGTGTCCCATTTCTGACAAACTGGCTGGGAATAAGAGAAGTAAGTCACCAGGGTCATATAGATTGGTTTATATGAGCCTCTGTATCCTCCAACCTAAGGACACATATCCCTTTGTGACCAAAGGAATGCAGTGGGGACACACAGTGAGTCTAGGTAAAGCCAACTCAAGACTCTTGTTTACAAAACTGAAGGGTTTGTGTTTCTCCTTCCTACCTGATTCAATCCTTCAGACTGTAGGAATCAGTCTCAGGATAGATGTTTTCAACTGGGAGCAGTTTTGCTGCTCGGAGCATGTCTGACCATATCTGGGGATATTTTGTTTGCTACAAGAAGTGGGGGGTATTACTGGCATGTGGTGGGTCAAGGTCATGGAGGCACTCAAATAACCTATAACATACATGACAGCCAAGAATCCTCCTGTGAGGTGTGAATGGAGATGAATGCCCACATGCTAACCACATTCCAGAAACTAATCTCTCTTCCTCCCTCCCTCTCTCTCTCCCTCCCCATATATTGTGCTCTCTCTCCCTCCCCATATATTGTGTGTGTGTGTGTGTGTGTGTGTGTGTATGTCTCAGAATGTCTTGTTATTAATTTGCAATGATAACTCCACCGATCAAGAGGACCAAGATACTGATAGCTACTAATGAAGATATTTCCACCCTTTAGAAAATGTTCACGAGGAGCCAAATTAGAATCAGAAATTTATTTGCTAAGCAAAGCATTACTTCTGAAGGCGATAATTAGATAATCCTTGTAGAATGTATTACAGCATTGGGGACTTCCTGAGTGTATTTGTTTATCCCTACAGAAAACTTCCTATTATTTCCTAAGGTATCCTAAAGGTGCAGCATTTCAAGAAGAAATATGAGTAGAAAATTGCAAGAGAAAGTGATGAGCGCTAACGCAGAAAACCAGTACAGCCCGCTAAGGGTGTACCTGAGAAGGGGCTCTTGGCCAGCCTGAAATTTCAAGGAAAGTTTTGTGGATGAGATTATGAAGTTATCCCTGGCGTGTTTGGAAAGTTGGGTAGGTACTTCTCCACTGACTAGTTAAGAGGTGGAAGGACAGGACAGGAAAAGAAAAACAAAACAAAGGAACAAAAAACAAAGACCCTAAAACCAAGAGACCTGAAGTCATTGGGTTTATCATTTTAGTATCAGACAGCATCAGGCTATGAGCACGTGAGGGAGACAGAGGAGCAAAGGGCATTGGCACGTCACAGTCAGCAGATTAGAATACTTTGTCCTGCAGAGTGTTTTAGGCTCCGTGATAAATGGCCTCTTTAGACAACTGATGTGACCATAGCTTTAGATGGGCTCATGTTGTTCTACTTTTCTGAGATTATTTCAGAAAATAAGTTATTAACTCAATGTAGTTGAAATTCTTCCCGTCCTCGTGCAGGTATCATCTACTGTACTTCTTTCCTAATTTCTAAGACAGAGCATATATTGGAAATTCTGATGTCTTAAAAGATAGGAAGACAAAGCTCTCTACTTTTTTCCTCTGCAGTTTGAGTTAATGCCGTCTATGTGACATTACTATGAAGACCACTCATTAGATTAGAAATTAAAAAAAAAAAAAGACAAGAAAGAAAAGAAAACAAAAATTAAGAAAAAATATTTAAAAGAATCAAATGAAATAGAGATTACTTCATTTTGAATCTCTCGAGTCCCACCAATTCTATTTAATTTCTTTGGGCCACAATGTATTATGTTTCTACTCCAGGCCGATCACTGTGTCAGCCATCTTTTCACACTAAGGAGCTAAGAGAGCATGTTCACCCATATATAAATTCTAATTTGGTGTGTTTTGAAGGTGTCATTTGGCTTGACAGTATGAGCAAAAAGCAGAAAATGGTGATTGATTAATCTTATTTTCTGGTGATGCAGAAATCTAATAAACTCAAAATGTGAAGTGAAATGAAGATAAGGAAATTGAAGTAATCAATATTTCTGGTTGGTGTTCACTTTCATTACAGTGCTAAGAGTCATCATGGAAATAAGAAAGGATAGATGAACGCCCTCTTGCTGGAGTCCAGCATTAAGATTGGTTTAGATCACCAGGTCAGGGATGGGAAAGTCACAAAGCTGGTACCCTTAACACATATGATGATTAAAGGTAAATTATTTTAAATAACTTTGAAACTCCTATCCTCAAAGGTTCTGAGTCCCACAAGAAAGGAACAAAGAACATTGGAGTATGTGGTTTCTTCACCATCTCAGAAACAGTCATTTTCTAAACCTTCTAGAGAGTATTGTGAAATGGATAGAAACCTCTTGAGGAACTCCTTTTGTCATTGTATTTTGAAAGCTGTAGTAAATCAGGCTTTGCCCTTACTCTAAATAATGAGAACTGCTTTTTGTTGTTGTTCTTAAGCTGTATGGTAAAAATTGCTATTATACAAATTATAATACTATAGTGTATCGTTAAAGTAAAAACTGCATCCCGTTACAATAGAGTTACGCATTAGTTTTTGAAAAACCAATATGTAGTAATATAAATGTGTAGAAACTGATTAGGGGAGCATCATTTGTCTTTGTCATAAAAGTTTCTGTTCATAAAAGAAATACACTGGAGAAAAACATACATATACATATAAATAAAAAATCATATTGTTAACTCTCAAACTCTACTACATGTGTGTATAGTTACTTCAACTTAAAGTTTTTTATAATTCTAACTATAATTTTATATTATTTTTCAATTATTTCAAACTTTATATTATATATTTTCATGAATTTGTTTTAGAAGTTCTCTAATGCCCTGCTTATGTATTTATGATTATTGATTGATAACATTTTATAGATACTTATTAGTTTTTTTGGAAAAATGTAAAATAGCTCTGCTGAGTGAAAAAATTGACTTTATATTTAAATTAGCATTTCTTTGATTACTACTACAGTTGAAAGTTCTTCTGTATTTTAGCAATTTTTATTTCTTCCTTTACAATATATTAGTTTTATTTCTTTCCATGTGTAAATTGTGAGCAAATTAATTTCCTCATCAATTTGAATAATACTGCATCTTAAAATAATAGTGCTTTTTAAATTTGGAGATCTCTAATAAAATTTTATAATTCTATGGAAATATGGGTATGAAGAGGAGACTACAAAGTTATCTGTTCAGAGATATTGATTTTTTTTAAGCTTTTATTTATTTATTTGGCAGAGAGAGAGAGATCACAAGTAGTCAAGAGAGGTAGGCAGAGAGAGAGAGGAAAGCAGGCTCCCTGCTGAGAAAGCCCTATGCGGGACTTGATCCCAGGACCCTGGGATCATGACCTGAGCCGAAGGCAGACGCTTAACCCACTGAACCACCCAGGCACCCCCAGAGATATTGATTATAGCATTACATTAGTTATAATAAATTGTAAACAATATCTGTTTTCATCAGTTGGGGATTGGTCGAATATATTCTCCAATAACTTATTGTTAGAAGAAATGAATTAGATGGTTAAAGACTAAAAAACTAGATGAAAAACATGAATTAGAAAAACAAGAAGAGAAATAACATTTTATACCAATTCACAAATCTGAAGGAATATATGCCCGCACACACACACATCTTACCCTATGTATGTATATACCTATATCTGGTAATCTGTTCATTTTTACAATCAAGGAAGATATCAAATAGTTTTTAAATGCCTTTTTGTAGCATTTCCTGTATTTCCTCATTTTCTTTCCTTTTTTTTTACTTAGAGCCTTTTTGATACTCGGATATTTGATAATTCCAAATTCTAAATATCTGGTATATTTGGATATTTGGATATTTCTTGTCTAGATGCATCTTTTTGCTCCTTTGCCTGTCTATCTTGCATGAATACTACGCTGTTGGATACTGTGTGTTTGAAATGTATTAAATATTGTGCAGAAATCATTCTGCTTTGTGAGTTTTATGTGTGAAAGGTGTTTCAGCTAGACTTATCTAGATGCTCTTTTGGGAACTTTTTAGAGTAATACGGTGAACTTCTACACACCCGTGAAGCTTAGTGAGCTTTTGATGGGCAGTACAGCCAACATATGCTGAAATGTGATTTGGCATTTTTTACAATAGTGAAAGTTGAACTGTATCTCAATTTATGCATGCCATCACGTTCATGGAAATAATTGTCTTTATCAGAGAATTTTTAATTTCATAAAAGTCTGAAACTCCCAAATACAACCAAAATATGACATATGCAAATGAAAAGAAGTAAGAACTTTTAAATGCCTTATGTAAATGAAGGTTATAATATAGCTATTATTATAACTATAATTTTATAAATTAAGTTATATACATAGTAATAGTTACTACTATTATTAAGAATGACCCTGAAGTGAAATAAGGAATAGAAACTTCTATATTCTTTTTTTTTTAATATTTTATTATTTGACAGAGATCACGAACAGGCAGAGAGACAGGCAGAGAGGGGAAAGCAGGATCTTTGCTGAGCAGAGAGCCTAATGTGGGGCTCAATCCCAGGACTCTGGAATCATGACTTGAGCCAAAAGCAGAGGTTTTAACCCACTGAGCCACCCAGGCGCCCCAAAATTTCTATATTCTTTCCTCCCTTTCTTTTTTGCATGGTTCTTCCTCCCTGTCTCTGGATGCCTGCCTTTTTTAATCTTAAGAAATCAAGTCCCCACTCCACTTCTTTCCTGACGTTAATGCTTGCCCTTTGACACTGAACCTTGATACAGTGTCCATGTCTCTCCTTCCCTCCACCCCACCCCCAACTCCCCTTGCATCCACAGGAATGAGGTGGTAGAGTGACCTTCACTCCAGAGCGAATCGGTGTGATTGGAAGTTCTGGCTGCACATTAACATCATTAAGGATGGGTTTGTGGGGGCACCTGGGTGGCCAGTGGGTTAAGCCTCTGCCTTAGGCTCATCAGGTCATTATCTCAGGGTCCTGGGATCGAGCCCCACATCAGGCTCTTTGCTAAGCCGGGAGCCTGCTTCCCTCTTTCTCTCTGCCTGCCTCTCTGCCTACTTGTGATCTCTATCAAATAAATAAATAAAATCTTAAAAAAAAAAAAAGATGGGTTTGTTGTTGTTTTTGTTGTTTTATAAGTATGACCATCAGTTGTTCACTGTATACATTTTCTCACCTCCCTACCCTGGATTTTAATCTCACTTGTGTGGGGTGTGGTCCAGGCATGAGTGTTTTCAAAGCTCCTGGAGTTGTCCCATCTGGTTTTGCTAACTTCTAGTCTAATCCTGAGAATATAATCCTATTCCCTTTGCCAGAGTTGTATCTTCAGGGATGGGAAGCTATAACCAATCAGTGATTGACCAACCTCAGGACTTGGCATGAAATTCTTTGAGCCAAAGATATAGTATCAGATATTTGCTGAGGGCTTCTGAGGGGGGAGAAAAACCTTCCTTTCTCTTTGAGAAAGTTTTCTGAAGTGAAACTCTTACTAAAAGTGTGGCCATTCTGCCCTCTCCCCCAGGATGAAGGCTATTGGGGGAAGGACTGATCTACAAGAATGGCAAAGAAGAATCAAAGTTCTATGTGGCCCATGCCTGGTCACATCTCTGTGTCTGGGTGTTTCAAGTTATTTGAACCAAAATAGCATGTATTGTTTGTGTCATCTCAAGTTTAATTTTCTGCCAACATGAGAACATTCTGGCGAATGCAGCTTTCCTTGACACAGGGGTCTACGACATTGATATGGCTTAATATGTTCCTATAAACCAGCAGCATTTTTCATTTTCATAAAGGTTGAGTAGCTTCCTACTAAAGAATAAATCTTATATGGTAGAATTTAAAGCCAGCAAGAAAATGAGATAGAGATGGTACCTTCTTGGTTCTCCTGTCAAAATTTTTACCTAGTTAAACATTTAACAAAAACACATGGAAATAAGACTCAAATACATACCTTTGTAGTAGTTTCTCACTACCTGTATGATTTCATTTAAATTACCTGATTTTCTTTGGTTCTCTTACCTGTAAAAATGTACATATATCATAGGATTTTGGTAAGGATAAAATGAAATAATGTAGAAGAAGAAATGTAACGTTTCTTAACACATAAGCTAGCCCATTAGTAAAGATAGGCCATTGTACATTATGTAAAGGATCCCTTACGATATGTGTGTATGCTTTGTTTCTCTCAGTTACGAAGATCTAAAAGCCCTAAAACATAAACATAAAGAAATGGAGAAAGAAAAGTTTATGTTAGCACTGGTGTTTGAGATGTTGGTAGAAGTGCTTACCTGATTAACCAATTTTTTTGGCTTGATAATTTGTAGATCTATGACTAGAAGCCAGTCCTACAGAGTCATGGGAGTGCTTCTTCTTCTTCTTCTTTTTTTTTTTTTTTTAATGATTCGACCTGTTTTTTTTTTTTTTGTTTTTTTTTTTTAGATTTATTTATTTGACAGACAGATCACAAGTAGGCAGAGAGGTAGGCAGAGAGAGAGAGAGGAGGAAGCAAGCTCCCTGAAGAGCAGGGAGCCCGATGTGGGGCTTGATCCCAGGACCCCTGAGATCATGACCTGAGCCGAAGGCAGAGGCTTTAACCCACTGAGCCACCCAGGCGCCCCCATGGGAGTGCTTCTACACCTGAGGGGTCCTGTCCTGTTCTTGATCTTAAGCCTGGGCTATATACCCTTTGCTTCTTACATGGCAGCTATTGATATGCATGGTAAAAATGGGTCATAACTCCAAAGCAGTTAGGTCTTCTGATGCTTCAAGACACTGACTACAGACCATTCCTTCTGCTACCTTGTGTGTCTCCTCTTCTGACACGAATGATTGGATGGAATCCCAGCCCACCGCACCTGCCTTTGGAATACGCTATACAACTTTAGTAGTCTCTCTGATGCCTGTCAAAGCACGTTTATTGTATAGGTAAAGTCCAAATCCAGACTCACAGGGCACAGAAACATCATTCAGGAAGGTACATTTATACTATTTCACCTGACATTAGTGGGGTATTTTTTAAAAAAGAATATGGGTGGCTCAGTTGGTTAAGTGTCTGCCTTCCACTCAGGTCATGATCCCAGGGTCCCACATGGGGCTCCTTGTTCAGCAGCAAGTCTGTTTCTCCCTCTGCCTCTCTCGCAGCTTGTGTGCGCTCTCTCTCTCAAAAATAAATAAATAAAATCTTTTTTTTTTAATTAAAAAATAAAAAACTAATATTATGACTTAGAGCACTATTGGTCTATTGCCAGGAAGAAAAGACCAATTCTAAGGGACTCGGGATAAGTTCCTGAGACATTAGGTATTGTCAGTCTGGGAAACCTCTCACTGTCAGCTAACAGTAGGCTATAATTTTTTTTTTATTTGTTTATTTACAGCATAACAGTGTTCATTGTTTTGGCATCACACCCAGTGCTCCATGCAGTACGTGCCCTCCCTATTACCCACCACCTGGTTCCTCAACCCCCCCCCCCCCCCCCCCGCCCCTTCAAAACCCTCTGGTTGTTTTTCAGAGTCCATAGTCTCTCATGGTTCATCTCCCCTTCCAGTTTCTCTCAACTCCCTCTCCTCTCCATCTCCCCATGTCCTCCATGTTATTTGTTATGCTCCACAAATAAGTGAGACCATATGATACTTGACTCTCTCTGCTTGACTTATTTCGCTCAGCATAATCTCTTCCAGTCCCGTCCATGTTGCTACAAAAGTTGGGTATTCATCCTTTCTGATGGAGGCATAATACTCCATAGTGTATATATACCACATCTTCCTTATCCATTCATCCGTTGAAGGGCATCTTGGTTCTTTCCACAGCTTGGTGACCGTAGCCATTGCTGCAATAAACATTGGGGTACAGATGGCCCTTCTTTTCACTACATCTGTATCTTTGGGGTAAATACCCAGTAGTGCAATTGCAGGGTCATAGGGAAGCTCTATTCTTAATTTCTTCAGGAATCTCCACACTGTTCTCCAAAGTGGCTGCACTAACTTGCATTCCCACCAACAGTGGAAGAGGGTTCCCCTTTCTCCACATCCTCTCTAACACACGTTGTTTCCTGTCTTGCTAATTTTGGCCATTCTAACTGGTGTCAGGTGGTATCTCAATGTGGTTTTAATTTGAATCTCCCTGATGGCTAGTGATGATGAACATTTTTTCATGTGTCTGATAGCCATTTGTATGTCTTCGTTGGAGAAGTGTCTGTTCATATCTTCTGCCCATTTTTAAATGAACTGTGTTCCAGATTCAGAAGCAGCAGGCCATGTTCTCAAAACAAAATATAGTCTGATAATAGGTCAGAACATTTTAAGTTTTGAAATGATCTAGAAAAGTACGAGCACACATAGCTGAAATTAGAACTTTCTCTTGCTATGTGGCCAAATTTGGTGCATGGATCCAGTGAGCGATTTTATTATTAAAATGTTAATTTTTTGAGCACTCACATGATTCTGAAACTGGACTGTGAAGTCCTCAAATACTTATAGGGCATTTATGTGCTAGATATTATCAATTATTATGAAACCAATAACTCTGCCTGTGATTCTACAAATGATCCAGACAAACCCAGGTGCCTCATCACCTATTACTTAAAATTTGATTTTTGAGTTCTCTAGTGTAAGCTAACAAAAATTTCCAACTATGTTACTATTTAAAATAAATCTCACCTCTGTGAATACTTCATAAATTTAAAGTCACATTTTATAATTTGGTAATAATTGTGAAAATTCAAAACATCAAATGTATCTGAAAAATTTTAGTGATGTTTGTCTCATGAAGAGGTATTCAATAGACCAGGAAATTTTAAGTCTTCAATTCATCTTCTGTTTATAAAACTAAAATCCTTAGTTATAAATGGAGTGAAAATAATCATGCAAGAAAAATAAGTGGCTCTGGATATTTTTAAAGAAATTGTATGTGTTTGTTTTATTAGAAATTACTAGACTTAGCCGGGTGAGTGGTCCCCATAGTAAAGCTGTAAACAGTGCATGAGTATGGGAAGTATATAAGCAGTGATGAGACATGAGAAGAAAAATTTAGATTTATTTTTATTTATTTTTATCCAAAAAATAGAAGTGAAGCTTTACTCATAACTTACAGTGGAGTTTGCACTTGTCCCGACGTCATTTCATCATGGGTTACATTTGCTGCCAATATTTCCTTAGCAGAAGAGAAGGTAGGTTGGCAACAGGCATTGTATTTATCTGTTAATGCTCCTAAAATGAGAAGTAGCTGAGGAAGAGTCTTACAAGGAAATTTCATCATGAATGTTACTCTAAAAATCCAAGCACAAACAGCAACAAAATGGAAAAGTTGGTATTTATACTCCCTTCCTTGGCCACATTATGTTGTCAAAAAATCAATGATGATTTAATCAGATCTGATAAGAAATTGGCCAAGGAGACAAAATATTATCCCACAAGTAATTTGAAATGTGGGTAAATCTGCTATCGTTAATGGTAAGCCTGACTCTGTGGTATGTTGTTGATGACAAACTAGTAATACTTTTTCATATAGAGATTTTATTTTTTAATATACACATTTCGGAGAGTGCAGAAGCTCAAAATTCCTTTTTTTGGACAGGATTACACAATCTGAAATCATTTGGAGTGACTGATGGAGAGGAAAAGTACAAGATGCTCTAGTTATTTTCACCTGATTGCTGTGATAAAATTGAAAGTATTTATGTACCTTTTGTAATGCATCAACCTTTTTCAAACACGTTCTATGTTAACTTACATTGAAGGCCTTACAAGATTGATGTTTTTCCCGCATTTGTATGAAATCAAGGTTTTGAAGGATGGCAAGTTGGCCAAGGGCATAATTAATAAATGCAGCCCCGGTAACCTGATACCCTCTCTCCTGATTTCGAATGTTGTGCTTTTCCAGTTTCTGTTGCAGACGGTCAGCGTAGATAAAAATCGAATTCAGTTAACTGGCAACCAAGATGCCAGTACAAAGTCCTTGTATTATCTGATGTTCTCCGTTTTTACTTTTTTAAAAGTAATAAAAGTGTCAATAGTGTATTGGCAGTAAATTCACCAGCCGTTCATGAGATTAACCTTCCTAAAGGATGATCGTCATCTCCAATAGAGGGAGCCTGATGGGCTTTGACAACTCAATTTATCACTGAACAGGGTGCAGGTAGGTGAGGGATAGCCCTGCTTGTTTTCTGAGCAGATACTCATTTATGCCATCTGGACTAGCAAGTGATTTGCCTTCCATTCTCCATACCCTACCTCCCAACAGGCTCTGAAGATGTCTCTTGCATTGGATGGCTCACTGCCGAGTTGTGTTAGCAACTATTTGACACTTGGCTTCTCAGTGATGCTCACCCAGTCTTTCTCTAAGGTTCAGGTTCCCTGCAGCACTTTTCACAGCCGTTCAAGGCCTGTAGACATTTCTTGGAATTTTTTTTTAATATTTTATTTATTTATTTGACAGACAAATCACAAGCAGGCAGAGAGGCAGGCAGAGAGAGAGAGAGGGAAACAGGCTCCCCGCTGAGCAGAGAGCCCGATGTGGGGTTCGATCCTAGGACCCTGGGATCATGACCCGAGCCAAAGGCAGAGGCTTTAACCCACTGAGCCACTCAGGAGCCCAACATTTCTCGGAAATTTAAAGAATGAGACATATTCAGTTCATTTCCCTATAATAGATAATGCAGGTTAAGCTCGCTAAAAGAAATGCTACTAGCAAATTTAAAAATTATCCCCTCTTTAAGCAAAGCACTGTTAAATAAAGAGGCTGAGTGTTCACCCTGCAGATATTGACTTGATATAGACATGAGTATTAAAGTGTAAAACAATGATCTTAAATGAGTTTTGAAAGCAGGTATAATGTAAATCCCTAATTAATTTTGAATGTCATGAGCACATCCCCATCTCCACTTGCTCATGGTTCGTGACATGGGAAACTACTCAATCTGCATTTATCATACAGAAACGTGTGAATTAGGCGCACACATTCTGGTTAACGTTGATTTTCTGTGCTAGTGAAAAGTGTAAAATTTGTACACTGAAGAGAAAAGGTGTAGATTTTTTTTTTTTATTAAGAAGTCAGCCATTTTTAGATAAAATGGGATTTCTTGAGAAGATAATGTTACATTTCCCCTTTGTCATATTACGGTCAATAACAGACAAGAGTTTCCCTTATGCTGACCGTATTAAAGCTTTCTTACAGAAACTCTAAAATGAGCCCTCAAGTTCTAATTAATCTTCTGTATACTCTCAGATTTTTTAAGGGGCAGGGCTTCCTAACCATTTAGTTCATCAGGAGACTGCCTAGTCCCTGGGGAATGGCATCTCCCAACAGAGACATTGCATGGGGAGCTAAAAACAGCATAGGGTTTGAAATCCTATAGATCGAATTTGACTCTCACTTTAACCCCTAATTTTGTCACTTGGGAAAACTGCTTTATCGGAGGCTTATTTTCCTTATCTGTGAAATGGCAAAATAATAGCTTCCTTTTTTTTTTTTTGAGTTTTGATATTTCAATGATTTTGCATAAAACCTCTAGCGTAAGAATGGAGTCCAATCAACTTGTTTTTGACTCTGAAAAGCTGGACAGTGATCATTTTACCAAGGTATATGTCATTTAGCCACTAAAATCTTTTTAGTAGAAACTTCTTCAGGGACAGACTAGCCTACCCTGATTTTTTTTTTTTTTTTCTGTCTCTCCAGGCAATTTCCCAAATCATTAAGAATTTTGCTTTTCTCCACACTCGGCCATTCTTCATACTCAGCCAGAATGAGCTTTTCAAATAAAAACGTGATTGTGTGGCTCCCTGCTAAAAGCCCTTGAATAACTTCCTATTGTTCTGGGATAAGAGCCCAAATCCTTATGTAACATCAAGGGCCTGGGTAGTCTGACGCTGTCCACCTGGGCAGAACAGAGCAGTAATTCACAATGTGCCACTGCCCCCCACCCCCACTGTAGTTGGTGACCATCCTTCAGTCATAACCCAGTGCACATCTGTAAGCCCATATGTAATCATCAGAACATCTGGTAATGGGACAGGTGACACCATTAAAAACACACAGGTGATTAGAACATCCATTTGAAACAGACAGGAAAATCTCAGTAGGAACGGTGAGCACTGCTTCCAGTCTCAGAAAGGCAAATGCAAACGTTAATGCGAATTTAAAGAAAAAAGCAAGTGAGACAGGAGGAAGCATTTCAGTTGTTGCCACCTTTTCCTAAAGAATGAATTGCTTTCAAATTATTCTTTTTGTCTTTGAAAAAAAAAATAAAATAAAAATTTCTTGTCCCAAGGGGGTATGACTCACACTGCTGAAACTCACATGAGATCAATTTGTGGGCCATCCGATCAATTTAATAATTTACATTGGGAAATATCTCTTCAAAGTAGGTGTCTCCACTGGGACATTGAATTAGCATTAGAAGGCTTGGTTGGCAAACAGGGAGGCTGATGTCTGCAGGTGCTGAGAGGCAGATAAGCCTGCTGAACTTAACAGGTTGCCTGTCAGGGCAACTTCTCCCCAGTGTCTTGCAGCTATATATATATATATATATATATATATATTTTTTTTTTTTTTTTTCTCTACAATCCTCGTTTGCAAAGATATGAGCTTATTTTCCAACTCATTCTTACCTCCAAGTTGACCTCAGAAATAAACTGAATGCCACTGGGGAAGAGCTTCCAGCAGACACTAATCTTTTTTTTTTTTTTTTAAAGATTTTATTTATTTATTTGACAGACAGAGATCAAAAGTAGGCAGAGAGGCAGACGGAGAGAGGAGGAAGCAGGCTCCCTGCGGAGCAGAGAGCCTGATGCAGGGCTCAATCCCAGGACCCCGGGATCATGACAGGAGCTGAAGGCAGAGGCTTTAACCCACTGAGCCACCCAGGTACCCCAACACTAATCTTTTTTAAAGGCTTATGACTTCTGATCATGTGCTTCTATCTAGACACACATACTTACCCCCATACTGCCTTAGATGGGGAGATTTCTTATACATTTCTTTGATCCTGTAGAGGTAATAGGATAAGAATCTCAAACTGAGCTATTTTTGGGGGGGGGGTTTATTTGTTTATTTACAGCATAACAGTGTTCATTGTTTTGGCATCACACCCAGTGCTCCATGCAGTACGTGCCCTCCCTATTACCCACCACCTGGTTCCTCAACCCCCCCCCCCCCCCCGCCCCTTCAAAACCCTCTGGTTGTTTTTCAGAGTCCATAGTCTCTCATGGTTCATCTCCCCTTCCAGTTTCTCTCAACTCCCTCTCCTCTCCATCTCCCCATGTCCTCCATGTTATTTGTTATGCTTCACAAATAAGTGAGACCATATGATACTTGACTCTGCTTGACTTATTTCGCTCAGCATAATCTCTTCCAGTCCCGTCCATCTAACTGAGCTATTTTTAAGTTTGCCACAGTTTTGCTGCGTAGATAAAAGGTTTTGGTAATGTAAACAGGACAAAGAAATTCCAGAGGTGAAACTTAAAATTTTAAATACTTGTGAGAAGTTAATGTTCTCTTATTGGTTAAAAACAAAACACACACACACACACACACACACACACACACACACACACAAACTACACATTTTTTTAAATGTTACAGCTGCTTAAGAAAAAGTACAAAAAAAAAGTCCAAATATTTAAATGAATATTAAATTCCCCTCCCATTTTTTGAATTAGAAAATTGATTCCAGTGTACATAATTATGTGATAAAGGGTTTATATTTCCTTGGCTCAACCACTAGGGTGCACATTAGGTTGAAAGATACGGAGAAATGAATTTTTTTTACTGATTTTAGTATATGTATTTGAAAAATTAGATGAGTCTTACAGATATAAGATTTGTTGACTGCCTGAGTGATTAAAGCTTCTTAATAGAGAAACTTAATAAAATACTGTATATTCATAAAATCAGGAAATTGTAAATGCTATGATACTTTGTACAATTGTGGATACTTTAACCAGTCTTCTGACTTGCCTACCATATAAAGACAAGTAATAGAGTGAAGTTAATGCATTTTGTGCTCTAGTCCTAACCATTCACTCAGATAAATGGGAATTGATGTGGTGTAAGGAGGAAAGACTGCTCATTTCCATTCACCTTGGTACAGATTTTCTCCCCTCTTCTTATAGAAAGAGTGACCTTCAAAGAACAAAGACAGGTATATTTTTAATGTTTATAAATTTCTTGCACTTACTGGTGCAAAATATCAATTTGATTGGAAAAATAAAGATAATCGAAAGGTGGGAGGTAGAGAGTTGCCTTCAGGTATATGACTTATTTTATGCATCCATGGACTTTAAATAAATAGTGAAAATGTTGACTGTGTTTAATTTCCTTTGTGCATTGATTCATCATTTTCTTTTAAAATCTTGTTTGAATTTATAAAAAGAATAAGGCTGTCCTTAGTCATTTTCAGTATTCACCAGAGAGGTATAAAATCAACAAGTTCAAATCAGATTAAGCCCTACTGCCCGCCTAGCTACTCAGTATTATGTATGAGTGATTTGGACGTTCAGAAAGAGAACATTTATATTCCAAGTCATATTTAAAATTTGTCTCTATTTTCTTTCACTCTTTTAATAGTAAAAGGCAAACTCCACACCTACAATCTGTTTTATTAAAAAAGAAATTTCATTATAGGAAATTATCTCATTTTGTATTCCAGAGCAGAAACGTGAAGGCGAGGTGAATCCATAGTACAAAACACATTTCTGTGTCAAATATTCTGACACGAAGAGTGCCTATTTCATTATTTCAATATTTATAATACTTATTTTAAGTTTGGCAATAAAACATGGAACTCTTCATTTTTTACTCTTCTGTTCATTACAGTTATAACAAGTAAATGAATACTTTTTTATACCATAAACTCGAAGATGACTGTCAGAATAGGATAAGACAAATAAAACAAATTAGAATTTTACCTTAAAATATTTTAAGCTATCATAACTAGTAATTACATATATAACCTAATTTATATGTTTAAGGAGAGGAGAGCAGCGTGTCTGTGTGGGGAGGGTCCTTCTTTACGGCTGCGTTTACATAAACGGTACCATGGGAATGAACCTCAGATATCAACTCTTCCAGTTCTCCAACTTGAACTTGGAGACCATTTTAAACCAAAGTATGGCAAATGGTATCTATGCCCTAACTTCAGGCCAGAGAGAGCGAATCAGTCTAGTGCTTCCTGTGCTGATAGAACTAAGAAATACCTACAAGGGACACTCAGGCACTTGGTTTAAGCTGGCTCTGTGGAAAGCTTATCTTTTTAGGCACAATTCTCAAGCCGCACAATGCTGTTTCTGTATTGGTGTTAATTATTTATTAATGCAGTGAAAACACTTTAAATTCCAATTAAATTGTCACTAATTACTTGTGAACTAGAAGCCAAGATGCTTAGTTTCCTGCTTCCTTCTGAGAAAATATGAGTGTACCCACTCGCATGCTTGGAGTCAGGTCATGGGGAAAAGAGCATTTATAGTGGAATCAGAAAAGAAAACAAAAACTAAAACAAACCTGGGTTTGAAACTACCTGTGTACTCGTGGACACGCTTACCAAACACTCTTGAGTGTCAGATTTTTGCATGTATTACATCAACTTAGACGACTGAACTGAGTTTAATGGCTCATTTAAATTAAAACCTATAACATCTGTATGTATCCCCTAGTACATTCAGATCTCTTAATTGCAGAGTCAGCGCCAAGAACGTTGCCAGTGTATAGCAAAGCATTGCTCAAAATGAGCTGAGGTTTGTTTTATTGATACATAGTGGTTGTCTTAGTTTTGGAAACTGTTTTTCTTATTCTGCCTTGCTTCTTTTTCAAGTAGAGACAGCAGACATTACAGCAGAGTTCCCTTGCCAGCTACAAAGTGTTCCATTTTATTCTGTTTTTTGTTTGTTTGTTTGTTTTGTTTTTCAAATCTCGTTTTCTAGAATCTGTAACATCGGTTTGGAGCCAAGTATATGAAGATGGCAAATGATGGAAATCTTTCTGTGAAATAAAAACTTGATGATGGATCCTTAAAAATTTTGTGAGAGAGAGGTCTATGAGACTTCAGAGGTTGGGGAAATATTATATAGAAATATCAATCATGTAAGAAAAACTTTTTAAAATACTATGAACCAGGGGTCAGCAAACTACAGCTCAAAGACTAAATTCAACGAGGTTCCATTTTTGTGTAGCCCATAGCTAAAACTTTTAAAAATGATTTTAGAAAATAAAAGGAGCATAACATTTTAGGGCACATGAAAACTATGAAATTCATGTTTTAATGTCCATAAAGCTTTATCGGAATGCAGCCATGCCTATTTATGTATACTTTGCTTTTAGAAGGTTTAGTGACTGCCTTAGAGACCATATGTAGCCAGTGAAGCCCACAATATTTGCTACTTGGACCTTCACAGAAATCCATCCCATCTACAGAATTTTGTCAAATATAGGGATATAAAATTTCATGCTGTCATTTTATTTTGTATTGTTCTTATATATTTAGTTTGGTTTGGTATTTGCTTTTTTTTTTATTCTCTGATTTCTCTAATTTGAAAAAAAAATACTGCTAAATACACACTCTCAAATACTAAAGGAAAAATAATATATAGTTTGAAAGGAACTAAGAATAAAAAACCCAGCAGCATGGTGAGCTTTAAAAGTATAAAGGTTATTTTGTTCAGCAACCCTTTTTAAAGAATTTTCTTCTCCCTCCCTTTCCTTCCCTCCCTCTCTCGCCCTTCCTCTCTCTCTACCTCTTGCTTTCTCCCTGTCTCTCCCTCTCTCTCTCACCCTCCCATACACACACACACACACACACACACACACACACACACATACATATTTCAAAATTTCTATATGTAACAACTAAAAAGTTGTTATAGGGAGGTCAGTGATCCATTTGCTATAAAGATTTTCGTAACTCATTTGATGAGAAAAGAGAAAGCTGCTCCGTCAGGGACTGGTCTTCATTTCTATTCTTTCTGGACTGGACTTTCCTTCTGGCCAGTAATTAGTGTTAACTAACAATTCAACGAAATCACAAAGTAGAGAAGCTTAAAAAAAAAAAAAATGGGCTAATGGCTTTGTAAATCCAGTACCCTAAGCAAAATTAAATAGAACATTTAGTCATTCATTGTAGGCATTCTTAACAATTCAGAGCTTCCCAGTATGCATTGAAATAACTTTTACTGAGAGCCAACTTGGGCCAGACGGTGCTAAAGAAGAGGATATTCTGAGGGGATCTGGATTCTACCCTCTGGGAAATGTGGCTGCAGGAGGAGAGGTCACTAAGAGACTGACCATTCCTTTAAAGGGATGGATCCTATCCTAGGATAATGCCATGTGGTCTGTCTGCAAACAGCTTCACGCCTATGGAAATCCTGTATGTGTGTGAACTCCTGCCAAGATGTTAGTCTCACATACTTGGCAGAGTCCTACAAACTCAGTCTCCTCTTAGTACATTCCTTATATATTGAGACAATTAATTTTACTTGTCTTTGGTTTAATTTATGATTGACAAACTTATCTCACTTTTACCATTTGAGATTTTTTTTTTTAATTTTTATTTGACAGAGAGAGAGAGATCGCAAGTAGGCAGAGAGAGAGAGAGGTAGAAGCAGGCTCCCTGCTGAGCAGAGAGCCCGATGCGGGGCTCGATCCCAGGACCCTGGGATCATGACCTGAGCCGAAGGCAGAGGCTTTAACCGACTGAGCCACCCAGGCGCCCCAACCATTTGAGATTTTTATTTTCTGATTAACATCCAGGAACAAAGCCTGAACCACAGAGAATTAAGCGGGTTGAAGTATTTGCATTTCATGTGTTGAATTAATTCCAGAATGTTATCAATCATATTGAGATATGATACACTAATTTTGTTTTTAGGTACAATTGTAGGACTCAGTTATTAAAATAGTAGTTCAGGGGCACCTGGATGGCTCAGTCGGCAGAGCATATGACTATTGATCTCGGGGACCTGAGTTTCAGTCCCATGTTAGGTATAGGGAATCTCTAAAATAAAATAAAATAAAATAGTAGTTTAATTTTTGTTTGCTGGAAGAAAACTCTTCCTAACTGAAAGAAACTTTAATTGAGGAATTATTTGCTAGTTTTAGCCATTAGCCAATCAAATTATAAAGTGTTAGAAATTACAATATTTTTATTTCGTTTTTTTACTCAAATATATTAAATTATCATCTAGATGAAAATAATTGGTTTTATTACATTTTTAGTTAAATGATTCCAAATTTAAATATCAGACACAGGGAGTCATGTTTTATATCTGAAAATTAACAAAATAGTCATACCCTGTCCATTTTAGCCAACAAATACTTAAGAGCCTCCGCTGTGGACCAGGCACTCCAGTGATGATAACAAGAAGAGTTTGACAAAGTGGTATGAAGTTCAGTACCGTTATATGTATTGCCAGCCTCGGGGAGAAATAAGGAAAAATACTTTTGTGGACTCGAATTGCAAACCAAAATATTTTTTCAACAAAAGCATGTTGGGGGTGGGGGGTAGGTGTTTACCCTCTGGTTCTCCAGGCTGGTTATTCTTTGTAACAATGTCCATCAAGACATGTTTTTGTAAATTACCACCATGGCTCAAACTCAAGTTGAGAATTATTCTCATTGAGTTTTCAAGTTTTTAGAGAAGTAATAAACTAAAATATAAATACATATATATATATATATATGTATATATATATACATATAACAATTTAAGTAGATATTCTCCCCTTTCACCCACTTAAAATACTTTTAAAATACTTTTAAAATACTTTTCTACAAATACAGTAGAAATTATTTTCTGTAGCTTTTAAACCCCTCAATAATAAAGACAATAAAATTTACCCTAATTTTTTTTCAAACACTAGATGAGTCTTACATTCCTAGCTTAATTGTTCTTAATCTAGAAAGCTTAGAATTATTGTCCTGAAAAGAGAAACAAATTTTCATGAAAATGTACAAAATCATCTTATGCGAACTATCTCATTTTACCTTATTTAACTTGTGTTTGTTGGAGAATATTTAATAGAGCAAAGCAGAATTTTTCTCACGAGGACTTACTGTGCTCTCAGACTGTTCTGATTTCTGGAAGGAGATTTCAGGAGGTTGCATTTCTAATTTGCTGTAATAATGTTGAGGGAGTATGCTGCCTGATAAATTAGGATATTGCATGGCGGTCCCACATACCATTATATTACATATTGTTGCTTCGCCCTGGTAATTAAGCCAGTGTCCATTAACAATGTAAACAATACAAATTAATGTGGCCATATATTTAAAGTAGGTAATACAGCTGCAAATAATGGCCCGTTTATCATCCTGTCACCTAAATCGACAGTACCAAGATCCTGCTGAAAACAAAAGGTACACAGCTGAAGTTGCAAATTGCACATATATGAAAGTTTGAAGTTCAGTTTTTCAAAACATGAAAGTTCTAAGTATTTATAAAAAATAGATCGGCAAAGTATTGCATTCTTTTAGGTAAAGAGTAAGACAGACATTAGCACTTATACTATTTCTTTCTACATATTCCTAGAATGTTATTCTAATATTAATAGAAACAGTAGAAATGATATTTCCTCTGTATTACTTTTTAAAATACAGTAAAACTCCAGAAGTGAAGTATATCAATTCCCAGGGTGTGACTCCATTTGTTTTTTCTTGAATGAACATATGCTATTAATATCACATGTTCAGTGTAACACATCTTAATACTTCTATGTGATACCGTTTATACAGAGAGAGAAAAAAACATTTTAAATTAGGGATCATTGGTCTATCAGTGTGATCTCTTAATGTATCTATATTCAGGTTTTTATATGTGCTGACATTTTATAAAGAAAAGGATATCTTTTGATATTTAAGAAATTAATATCAATGACATAAAATTTTATTGAACTAATCATCTTCGGTGTTAGGTATATATTTTAATTCCATTTTATAGCCATTTTGGGAGACTAGAAACAGGAAGAGAAAAGAGAGAAACATAGATGGATGACCAAAATTACAAAGTCATAAAGGCCTAGGAAACAAACACAAGAAAGGTGTGGGCCAAGGAGGAAAACAGGGAGGTGAACACAGAGAGAAAGCAGAGTGGGCACTGGGAGCAGGAGAAGGTAGTGGGCGGAGGATACAGAAATGCATGTGAAAGGTTGGGTAGAGATCACCTGGTTTCCATTTAGGGAGTAACCATCAGAGAGGTAGGACTTTGATATGCTTCTCTTTGAAATGTTTTTTACACAGGATTGATAACTTTTAGGTTTTTCTATTGAAGTTATTTGTAGCTCTGCACTTGCCAGCATATTGGAGTAAAACACCTTCTTTTTGCAATGGACTGCCTGAAAAGCTGTACCTGGTATCCCTAAAAAATGTTCCTGTAAGCATATGCACACGCACATATACACAGCACATAAATAAGCAAGGAGAAAGGTATTATACTCACTGCTAATACAAAGAAGTATATTTTGCTTGAGGAAACACCATGATACGCCTCTTGATATAGAAGATGAGATGCTGTGGACAGGAAGGAAGTGGCCATCAACATACTAAAGGAAGCAATATTCCTTCCCTGCGATCAGGAGAGGGAACTGTTGATTTTGCTGCTGAAAGAGCAAGAGGGGGGAGAGAAGAGAAGGGTCTTGGAGGGAAGGATGGAGTCTGGGACTTTGTGAGGAGCCACTCTTTGCCCGTTTGATGTGTTCGTCTTGCTGTTGCGGAGTCTTGCCCCATCTCTCTTCACCAGTCGTCAAAGGGTCTGCGCTGTTCATGGATCCTTGCAGTTGGGGATTTTCTAATGGAAAGTGAGACACTCAAGCCTGGAAGGAGCATTATACAGTAGTTTAGCTCAGCAGAATTGTAGAATTGGGGGTGATGATGGTCAGTTTGACCTAAATTTCTGAGGGGTTGGGTGCTGCAGGATAACAGATTTTTGTCCAGATCTAGGATTATCAAGTTATTTGGAGTTTTCTTTTGATTTGTTTTTCCTTATTTCATCTACTTACTTTTCACAAAATCTACCTGAATGTGTGATACACAGTGGATGTGATAAAAGCATGTTTTTAAATGCATGTTTCACAGTGAAGCATTTCACTTGGAGGGGTTAAGAGGGAGGGTGCTGTGCCATCTTAAAGGAGAGTGGGGTTCTGGGTGCCTGGGGGCTCAGTTGGTTAAGTGTTTGCTTTCAGCTCAGGTCATGATCCCAGGGTCCTGGGACTGAGTCCCACATCCTGCTCCCTGTTCATGGGGGAGCCTGCTTCTCTCTTTGCCCCTCCTGCCCCTGGCTCATTCTCTCTCTTGCAAAAATAAATAAATAAAAATCTTAAAAAAAAAAAAAGAAGAAGAAGAAGAATGGTGTGTTAACTGCTTTTGAAGGTGAACAAGAGCATGACCTTGACTGTCAGCCTGCCATGAGTTTGCAACTCAGCTCTTCCCTTTGAGCTCAGGCAACTTTCTTGAACTTAACAGTTCCTAGAGAATATGGGTGACAATATTTTCTACTTTGAAATTTTAGTGTGAATATTAAAAGAAAGAGTGCATATAATGTGCTTTAGCATAGTCTTTGGTGCGCCGGTATACGGTAGCTATTATTATCCATAGTATTGTTGAATGATAAAAATTAAAAATAAGTCTCAGAACCAATGGGGATTTAGGGTCCAGTGTATTTCCCAAATACAGAGGGAGTAAAATTTAAATTGAGCCTTAATGAATGTATAGATTTTTTTTTTTTTGTATTTGATGAATGTATAGATTTTATGTAGGTAGAAGGAAGTAAGAATCTTAGTTCACTATGAGGAAAAGTCTGTGCAGCTGTAGGCATTCATATATGTGGGGGCCAAGGGTGGTACCTGCGGAGAGTTCAAGGTAAATGTAGGGTTTTGATGGCAGGAAATGAGATTAGCTCTGAAGAATGGGTCTAGGATATGATAGAGCTTGACTTTTGGAGGAATTTTAGCTCAATATGGAGGGTTAGAAGGAGCCATTATATTATATATCTGTATATATTATGTATTTTGGAGCATGGAAGTATTATGAGCTGATCTTGGGAAATTTAATCAATTATGTTATGTAATCAGAGACTCTTCAAAAACGTGACTGGACGGTTCTGCATTTGTTAGGGAATGAGGTGAGGGCAACTTGGAGTGATTCTGGCTGAAAGCAAAATCAGCTTTTATATAAAGCCACACGTCTGTAGGTAAAGAAGAAAGACTCTGTGAGAATCCATATGCACAAAATGAAAAGTGAGAATGCTCTAAGTAAAACCGTAAGGAAAGAAAAGCATTATGGTTCATCCATAAATTTGACTCAAGTGTCCTTAATTTATTACTGAAGGATCTAAAGATTGACAAGTAAATATTGCGTATATCCTATGTTGTGGAATGAAACGATCTTTGTAAGTTTAGCCAGTGGGAAATTGGTCCTGCTGGATAAATAATACGACCTGTGCTTGAAGCATTACGAGAGAGAACATTAAACTAAATAGATATAATTTTGAAAGTTCCACTACATTAAAACTTAAGAACATCTTTCTAAGAACAGACCAACTTGAGGGTCCCATATTGTATGAAAATGTTATCTTTTTAAATATTGGAAATGGTATGGCTGGTTGACTTTTATGGTGAAAAATAATGAGAGCCCTTTTATGCCAGCCATATAGTTTCAAGTTATCGAGTTACCAAAAAACAATGGATTTACTAAAGACAGGGTAGGGAGTACATATCATTAGGACTCATGAGAATTTGTTATTGTGCACTGGGGATCTGAGCTTCCTGACAGCTGAGACAAAAGGGGAAATGTATTATGGATTATCTAAAGTTTATCGAAATCATGGAAATTAGTCTACAGGGAATTTTTGTTTCTATCCAAATCCAAAGGGTTTATTGCTCACCATGACAGATAGTTTTCTTTAACTTAAATATTACAGAAATGCTATTTAAGACAATTACATTCTTTTTTTTTTTAGTAAAAAGTAAGAGGCTACACTTCAGTGGTAGCATTTCCTTAAGATAATAGACCCCAACATTTCCACAAAATTAAAATTAATATATATAATTAATGCAATTAAAAAGTTAAGTGTAGTATATTTTAATGACATTTCTGAAATCTGGACTCTATACAGCTTAATCGAGAGAAAGTAAAATTCACTCAGGTTTAATTTGGGAAAGGGAGAAAAAGTAATGTCTTCCATATGTCCTTTTACTAAATGTTGTCTCCTTTCCATAAGGATTTACCAGATATCATTTAAACAGCACTGCTTGAGGGGCACCTGGATGGCTCAGTAGGCTGAGTGCTGGACTCTTGGTTTCTGCTTGGGGCATGATCTTAGGGTTGTAGGATTGGCCCCACCTCAGGATCCGTTCTCAGCAGGGAGCCTGATTGAAGATTTCTCCCCCTCTGCCTCTGCCCTTTCCCTCTCTCTCTCTCTCCCGCACTCTCTCTCAAATAAATTAATTAATTTAAAAAAATAAGCAGCTGCACCTGGGTGGCTCAGTGGGTTAAGCCTCTGCCTTTGGCTCAGGTTATGATCCCAGGGTCCTGGGATCGAGTCCCACATCGGGCTCTCTGATCAGCGGGGAACCTGCTTCCTCCTCTCTCTCTGCCTGCCTCTCTGCCTATTGGTGATTTCTGTCAAATAAATAAATAGAATCTTTAAAAAAAAAAGCAACACTGATTGAATGTCTACAAATATTTCAACTTCTATGGGTGATCTCCAAATGGTTACATGGGTATATTCACAAAAGTGCTAAGAACTTTCTGGAAGGAATAAACACAGGCCCAGGGGGCTAGAGCCTATGTGTTGTAGGAGGAGTAGTCAAGACCATAGATACAGTCATAATGTGAAGACTGTTAAACCTCTTCTCAACTGAATGATTGTGGTTGAGTTGTGAGTCCCATCTCCATTTTAGTGCCCAGCAGGTTCCTTCTGGGGCAAGCACTCAGGGCTTGGCAGAAGGACAGCTCTTCTTTCTGGGAAACTAATGGAAGCCCATTTTCCACAAGCATAGAGAAACATAGTCACTCAGAAGTATTGGGGGGGACCGGAAAATGCAGTTCAATGCTTGACACAAAACTCTTAAACAATATGAAACGCTGCCTCTTGAGTCTCGACTGATGGGCTGAGTCTACACCATGGGGCAAACCATAGAATTGCGTTGCAGATAGAAAGTTCTTTATCGCCATCATCATCTTACTATTATTATTCATTATTATTACTCTTGGTAATACTTTGCTGTGATAGCCCAGTACTCTATTTCTGTTACCAAAAATTCATCTCTAGAGACATGCTTCATCATTAAACAGCTGACAAAATTTCCTCTCCCCAATGTATCTGTGAACTTTGTAATCAGTTTATTATTTAACCACAGTTATGAATTTTCTGCAGTATAGCAGACACTGTTGGTATTGTGGACTGGCGTTGCCCTCAAGAGTTTCGGTTCTAAAGGTAGAAATAGATAAGTGCACAATTATTCTATCAAATAACAGGCACTAAAGCAATGCTCTTGGGGACGCCTGGGTGGCTCAGTGGGTTAAAGCCTCTGCCTTCGGCTCAGGTCATGATCTCAGGGTCCTGGGATCGAGCCCCGCATCGGGCTCTCTGCTCAGTAGGGAGCCTGCCTCCCCACCTCTCTCTGCCTGCCTCTCTGCCTGCTTATGATCTCTGTCTGTCAAGTAAATAAGAATTAGATGGTGAGAGGAAGCACATTTGCCATCACTGGAAATGACCTAGATATTGTTTCAGCTGAGATGATGTTAAGATACCTCCTTAGTGACCATTGAAACCTTACAGATATTACCTAGGTTAACTTTGGAGGTAGCTATGATAGTGTGTTTTGCTGGGTCTCCAGACTCTGTGATTTATTTTAATAGTTCTGTCAAAACTGCTGTGTGTGTTTGTGTAGCCTGTGCCCCAAAGAAGGGATCCTGGCTCAGACAGTTTGTGTGATCTGAAATGGAGCTGAAGTTTGCTCCCCAAGAGCACAGGGTGTGTTTTTGTTTTGCAATGAGGTGTCTCAGAGGCCAGTGGCCCTGGTTTTCAGTAACCGGACTCAAAGCCATTTCCCGGTGCTTCTGATCTGCTCACTGATGCTAAATCAGACTTCTGGTAATAGTGCTTGCTTTGGTGGCACATATACGAGAATTGGAATGACACAGCCTTCTGGTAATAAAGAGGAGCTATAATTTGACAATCTGAACTAAATTCAAAGAAATGTCTTGGCTGCTACTTGGCATATAATTGTGATGTAGTACTCGTGCAAATAGGTCATTGGGTAATTACTGTGCAAAGTGGTTTTCTGTATGATTGTCTTATATCATATTGGTAGCACTACACAGTATATCAAAAATTAAACTTGGTATTTTTAATGCTAAAATGAGTAAACACTAATCAGAATGCCAGCAGGTACAACATCTTTGAAAGAAAATACCACATTCAAACAGCTGTTTGGATTCCTTTTGTACATGGTCTGCATAGTTAGCATGATAAATATGAATAGAATTTTCATACTGACATTTAATTAAAATGAAATTACCTATCATTGTTACCCACTACACAGAAGCTATTATTTATGCTGATATTATTCTAATACCATATTAGGCTGAGATTGAATTTGTATCAGTGGTTTTATGAATTGAATTATTTCTGACTACTCAGTTTTTTAAAAAGCCAAGGAGTAGATACTTTTTGCATTTGCATATGATACAGCATATTATCCTCTTCTTTAAAGAGTTAGAAATTGAGTAGTTCTGTGTAAATACAATTATAAACTGTTTCCTGGTTTGTCCTTTTTGGCTTCTTTAAATATTTTGGTTCTTTTAATGTGTCCTGTGTTAATTTATATTTTACTATCTGAGCTAATATTGGGATAAATTTTTTAAGTATTAATATCCCTTTGTCTAGTGTCCTATTATGTTATTATGGTTGCAGTTACTTTAACTTACCACAATCAAGGTAGCACTTCATAGGCAGTAGAAGAATATTTATGATCCATCCACCCATCCATCCATCTATCCATCCATCCATCCATCCATCCATCCATTTACCTACTCACCCGTCCATCCATCCATCCATCCCATACCCACCCAACCATCCATCCACCCATCTATCTCTCCATCCTTCCATCACTCCATCTACTCATTTACCACCCAGTCATCCATCCATCCATCCATCCATCCATCCAATCCATCTACTCACCTATCCATTCCTTCTTCATGTACTGTGGTTATCCAAGGCTTACATAAACTAAAAGCTACCAGGAGTTTGGTACTGTAAGTCTCCATTTTAACAACGGCAGTACAAATCCCTTAATACGCAATTCAGAACTTCGGTATTTTAACAGTTGCTTCTATTGACTATTATAACACAGTGTAATACTCTGTAAAATCACTTTGGCAGAAATTTAAGTTTTAGTTCTAAGGAAATGGCCCTCAGTACAAACAGAAGAAATGTTGATTGATGGCTTACACTGTCCTCAACTTTCCAAGTTAAGCAAATCAATCCATTGTGATTCTGACTTATTCTTTTGGACACATAGTTATATTGATAACAAAGGAATAACTTGGCACAGTATTTGTGCTCCACTAAATGTGATTATGAATTTTGAGAGTGAACATTTTTCTCTTAAAAGTCATATATTTTTAATTGGGCAAATACAGGCAGAGCAGATTCCTCGGATTTAAACTCATAGTCAAGTTTGCATTTATTCACTTTAACTTAAAAGCAAAGGGCCAGTTCCTTTCTACACAGCAAATAATTAAAATAGCAAATATTACGCTAAAATAACAAATATTATACATCCCTTAATTTTTAGTTTAGAGGAAATCAGCTGATTCTAAATCATTGATGATGGTAGAATAAAAGCAGAATATATGAGTGATAGGACACATTCATCCATGGGATGGTACATACCAATGAGGAAGAAAAAAGGAAAGTCAACGATATATATAAACAGCTACCCCAGTCAGTCGATCAAAAGCCGTCTGGTATTATCTGTTTTAGGTTCCTGTAAGGATTTTCAGTGAGAGGAGAGAGTATCATTCCCTACCACCCAAACTCTCCTGAGTTTCTCTGAAAGAGACTGTGAGCAACAAATAAACTGTCAGCACTTTAAAACCACCTTATCTGTCATCTGAATTTTGAGATAAATCAAAAGGAACTATGAGGGGCGCCTGGGTGGCTCAGTGGTTTAAGCCTCTGCCTTTGGCTCAGGTCATGATCTCAGGGTCCTGGGATCGAGCCCCACATCAGGCTCTATGCTCAGTGGGGAGCCTGTTTCTCCCTCTCTCTCTGCCTGCCTCTCTGCCTACTTGTGACCTCTCTCTCTGTCAAATAAATAAATAAAATATTTAAAAAAAAAAAGGAACTATGATACCATTCTTTTTTAACCTCCATGACCTTGAACACCTTCCTGAGATTTTTGACATTAATTTACTGCAAAGGAAAGTTCTGATAAGATGTTATTAAATATAAGAAATTGTGCACCTGACAGATGAGGGTTGGTGGATGAGTAGACTTGGATTTTCAGTATCCCCAAATAACCAGTACCATATGTTTTTTGTAATATAACATCATTTTACTGTTGGGCTCTATTGTGATGGGAATTTTTGACTTGTGTTTATTTACATTTTGTGTATGCATTTGTTTTTCTAATTAGTGATGCCACAATACAAGAATGTGGCTTTATGCTATCGATTATGAGTAGCCTTAGGTTAATTGCTATATTTAATTTCTTATTACAGCTACAGATTCTTGTGACTTAGAATTGCCTGAGAATGTAATAATTCTAGCAACAAAAGAAAATAGATTGAAATGGACCAGAGATTCATCTGTTCTCTTTTTATCAAGAGAAAAACAAAAAAGTGCTCATAATTTGAGACATTGCTGTCCACTTGAAATGCTAAACAGCTTCCAAAAAAAGAAAAGAAATGCTAAACAGCTTCTAGATTAAGACATATCTGAATATTTTTCTTAATTCTTTCAAACAAATCAAGTAAATTATAGTCGGAAGATATGTGATCATTTGTCTTAGCATTTAATTTTTGACAATGCCCTTTTAATCTTTTGAGTTTGTTTCAAATTAGAGGCCACTTGCCTTATTAATTGCTTGTGTTTATCAAATGATCTGTAATTATTTGTAGATAATGATACATTTTTAATGTAGATTTTTTTTTCTGTATACCTCAAGTTACTTCATAACATTTTTTAAATTATTTTCTTTTGATCTTCAAGTAAGAGATAAAGCCTGGTGCTCTACTTTCTCATCAGTTATAGAAATTAAGGGACAAAGGAAAGCAGTTGCTTGAGCAAGTCAAAGTCAGATTATGTGTCTCATCAGAGTCTTTTATGCAAATACTGAACCTTGTCCTCTTTCATTGACATTTCATTGTTGGAGATCCTGATGTGCCAACCAGAAAGGACACAAGAGTAATATTGATTACTTAGATGAGAGAGACTTAAACCAAAATGTAGTGCTGAGAATTCAGAATACCAAAGAGTCGTTAAAAAGTGTAAAAGAATATCATTATAAATCCACCCATGATACAAATCACATGGTTGTGTTTGGCCATAAGAATTTGCTAGATTCTGCTGCTGGGTTATACTGAATATATCTCAGTGAAATCTCTGTGAAATTTGTAGACTTAAGGGATAAAAAAAAAATACGTTATAAATTTGTAACTGTTTCCTGTATCACAGAATTTTTTTTTTTTTTTCAGAAAAATGTCCTTCAAATAGGATTCACTTCAACTGTTGCATGGTTCTCCCTTAGCTCCTCCCTTCTTTCAGATCTTCAGTAGTTTGTTTCTTTGTTTGTTTATCAGAGAGTGAGAGAGAGAAAGAGAGAAAGAGGACAGGCAGAGAGAGCAGCAGGCAGAGCAGGCAGAGGGAGAAGCAGGCTCCTGGCCAAGCAAGGAGCCCAGTGAGGGGCTTGATCCTAGGACCCTGGGATCATGACCTGAACTGAAGGCAGATGCTTAATTGACTGTGCCACCCAGGTGTCCCAGAGCTTGAACTGGTTTAACCAGAAAGCTCTGCTGCTCTTGTTCTCCTGTCCTAATTACCCAACTAAGAGAGGCTATCAGCAGAAGGACACCAAATTCAGAGGACTGTGGCCTTGTTCATTCATTGACTCACATATACTTTCAACACATATTTAGAAACCAAACTGTAATCTCTTAATCAGGTGGAAAATTTCATTGCTTACCCCTTACCTTGTTGTTAAAACGATATCTTCCTATCCTGTAGAGTGGTGAAGACTGATAAATGTTTGTATTTTCTTAGCCCTTTTTCTTGTATTCATATACATTTTAAAATGTATATTTACATTTTAAAATGTACATATATTTAAATGTGTATTTACATTTAAATGTAAAATATTTTAAAATGTAAATATTTAATTATCATAATGTTTGAATTTCCTTTGAATATAGAATTTTTTATAGGTACACTACATGGAAGTTAAAATTTAGCAATTGACTTTTTAAGAATAATTGCTAAAATTTATAATTATTCAAACAACACAAACAAAAAGGTAATTATGTATACTAAGCTTTAAATTCCATAGAAATATAAATTTCAATATACTTTTCTGTCTTTTCGTGTAATCTTCTGAGAATCCTTGAATAACGTGATAGTAGCACCAAGTCTAAAGAAAAAGAAAACATTTCTCATTCATTCCTTTTCTTGCATGGTGTGCCTTCCAGTGGCTTGTTTTTTTCTTTTTTTGTTTTATGGTACTCCTGTTGAATATTTTTTTCAACAGCAGCGGTTAATTCTAGTAAACAGGCACTCATCACATGATCTGGAAAGTACTGATTTCTTCTCAATCTGCCACAAATACGATTAAGCTGTTCTGTTTCTAGGGTCAGCCACTCCTATTGTCTGAAACAGGAGGTCTCTAAATTTCTAGTTTGAAACTAAGCTATTCTTTCCTACCTGGCTCTTTTGTGTTTGATCAAAACATACTATATGGTTGCTGTCATACTGGTAGACAGAATTTCCAAAAGTTCAAGTTCACACTTTACTCACGTCAGCTTTACTTAACGGAACGCACACAGTGAACTTATTCAAAACAAGGTACTCTTGTTACTGGAGGTATTTTGTATATGAGAAAAATGACTAACATTTTTGAGTGCAGTTCTGTTACAAATTATGATTATCACGATTATTAAGTTTGTAGCGAAATGGAGCCTGACTTTATATACTTAGTTCAATTTTAATTATATTTTTCATATTGGAAGGAAAATATGTTGGTGTTGAGAAATCAAAAATGTCAAATCTTGAGTTCTCATCTCAAAACAGATTTTGTCTTCATAGGGATCTTATTTCCATACCAATAATAATGTCATGTTACTTCACTATCAACATATTATGCAGGTAAAATAGATGAAATACATAATAATTAATTTCTTAAATTACAGTATGTGCTTCTGAAAAAATCACTATTCAAATGCCATAACTTTTCTAAAAATCAAAACAGATATTTTGTAATTTTCAGAATAATTTTACAACTAATTTTAATGCCTTCGCTCCCTAATTGTATATATTCCACATTTGGAAAACACATAGAAATTGTAGGTGTTTGGAGAATAAACTGGTGTCATTTCAGGAGACATCTGGGGAAAGCATCTACCACAATAAATTGGGGTAACGGTGGGTCTGGGGTGGTTAATGTATGCATTTTTGGAAACATGTTGAGAATACTTGAATATTTCTACTTGTAAATGTTCTGCCTGACCCTTAGTTCATTACTATAGCAAACATTTTAGGATCACTTACTCTATGCAGACACTGTTGTGTTTGTGAATACCAACTGATTTGTGCCAGAAAGCAGGTACTATTGCTGTCTCATTTTACAGTTGAGAAAACTGAGGCACAAAAGTAACTTGTCCAAAGTCGTCGGTGTAACGTGCTGGAGCTGGTATTTGAGCCCAGGCAGTCTGGTTCTGGAAACATTGCTCGTAACTGCCTCATTCTGTTGCTTCTCCGTGAGAAAGTGTCACAGAATCATCCTTATCTTCTAGGTCAGATAAAATTTACTGTGGTTAGGCTTTTGCTGCCCTTCGGAGACTTTAATGATTTTCTTCTCAGCATGTGTGTGAGTCTGAATATATCAAATCCATTCTTCCTAATGTCCTTTATGTAGGTTCGCAGCAATAAAAATGCTTAAAAAATAAAAAAAAAAAGGACTTCTTACAGTTACATACTGATAAAGGAATTTTGGTTGCCATGTCATCAAATTGTATAGGCTATTATATTAACATAAAAAATTAAAATACAGGAGTAAAAGCCCTATCTTATGTGTCCAGGTAAGACTTTCCTGTAAAGCCAGAGATTTTAAGACTTTTGGTGTGGGTTAGACAAAAAGATGCTAGAAGATAGCATTCTATGCAAAATCTCAGCTCACTTCTTTAGCAAAGCTTGTGAAAAGTATGCAGCCACTAAATCTGGGCTCATATCATTTTGACTTGTCATTGTTTTGCTTTCTTACTCTCTTCAAGGCAGACTTGACCTACATGTGTGTATATTTGGGACCTGATTCTCTTCTATAATAATTGAATATTCTGCTTGATGTCTATTAATATTAAAACCTTGAGTGGGCATTGAATCTGATTTTATTTTATTTTATTTTATGTGTATATTTAGGACCTGATTCTCTTCTATAATAATTGAATATTCTGCTTGATGTCTATTAATATGAAAACCTTGAGTGGGCATTGAATCTGATTTTATTGTTAATAAAAACAGTATTCTGTGTAGCTCCTCTCATCTAGCCAGACAGCAGATAGCAGGAAGCAAGATGAATTTTCATCATTGGGGCAATTCTGTGTTGTCACTTTGATTCTCATCTGCCTTGACTTACCCCATAGTTCCTGCTAAATAAAAGAATGAAGACACCAACCCATTCCTTTGGTCTCACACAGTAAAAGTTTCCATTTCCTCTAAATGTGCTATAGGTAAGCAAAATATTTTTAAAATTTATATAATGCTATACACAGTAAGAAGGAAGAGGTACCAGATGAGATAGAGCCTTTTGAAATGTTGTGTATGTTTTTATACTACTGTTACAGTGTGGATTGATCTCCACTGCTCACTTCCAGGATCTGACTCTGTGATCAGATATATTTTTTTTCTCTTCTTTGGGCACATTGAAGGTATGGACAGTAGTTCATGTGGCTTTCACAGTAGTAGGTTGATTTAACTGATCAAAATTTAGAGTCATCTGACTACACCAGCTTGAAATTACATGGAAAGGAATTTTCTATTTCCACTCATACAGTTCCCTCAAGTTTCTTTGATTTTCTGAGTTCAAACATTAGAGTTTTTTTAATAAATAAGGAAAATACAAGTTATTTTCTAAATGGCGTGATTTCCAGGGAACAGGAAAAAAAAAATGCAGTTATATTGAAAAATTTTCTGATTTTTAGACCAGGTGATAATTAAGAAGTGTTTACAGCCAGACTAACAGGCCAGTTTAAAAATGACTTTCAGAAATATAAAGTCTGGTCATGGTGAGATTTTTGTTGGTAATATTTTTGCCTAAAAGGTGAGGACACCTTCAACAGGAGAACAGAGAGAGAAAACATGGTGGCTGGAGTGAGGACATGGACAAAGCAGCCCTGTCCTCACTCCATGGGACATTTTTCCCATTTGAGTCATTTGAGTGTGGTAGAAATCAGATGTGAATTTTGAAACAGCTGGAATGGGGAAACGGGAAGCTTTGTTTTACTTGTTCAGTTACCTGCAAGTAAGTGGTATACTCCCTGGTTCTCCCATTGGAAATGCAGGACTTTCTGGGCAAAACTTTGGAAAGGAAGGACCTCACTAGGCAGAACTCACATCTCATTCTCTGTTTGCCCAACTGTGCTTCATGGATCCTGCACCTTCTTCCAGGCCTAGAACACTTACAGGCTTCCAAATTACCCTTCTAAGTACCACCTAACAGACTCCCTGTAATGAGAATATGGCCTTCCTAGTGACTGCAGCAGCCTCAAACACGGAGAAGATGGAATGGGGAAGGCAGACTGAATCTCATTATGGCCTTGCTCCAGAATAAGGTTATGTGGCCTCAGTGGGGTGCGTGAGAATGATGGGCAAAGCCAAGAAAAGAGATGCTCTTCTGTGCCCAGCTAACACCTGTGGCACTCTCCAATCTGGGGATGCATAAAATGTCAAGAAGGAAAATATGGTTCATCTGTGGTCATAAAGACAGGACTTAAGAATATGTAGAATGGATGGTGGCCTCCATGGATGATGAGTGGGTTCATTTTTCCCCACCAATTCTACACCAGACTTAAAGTATATATTAGAGAATCTTCCCCCGTCACCTATAATTTTTCAGTTTTTAAAAGTGGCATTTAAATAAGCAGAAAGTCTGGGAAAATAATTCCATTGCTTGAGCACAGTTGATAGGCCTTCAAGAATGGGTTGACAGCAAGATCACATGGAAATAAACTCAGGGAGAGCCATGCAATAAAGAGAAAAGAATCTGGAGGGGAAAGGAAGATATCGGGTAGCCTTTACTTCTTTTCTTTCCGCCTAGAGCCAATACTGATGGTGACCATCCAAGTGACATCCAAATTACCACACATTCTAGAGCTTGTCATTGATAGCGACCTAAAATACTCACGTGCTTCGATCAGTAGATTTTGTTTTCTTTTCTACAACTCAACCCACGGAGGATGCTCCTGTGGCAGCAGCGAGCTATGGATTTGAGTAGACCCAACAGCTGGACCCAGGATCTGTACGCTCAGATGAATGGCTTTACCCACTTCACAGTAAAGAAGTTTCATTCCCAGTTCTTAACCATCAAATAGCTGACTTCTGTGAGTTCTGGTGGGAACTCAGATGGCCTATTGAAAATGTCCATGATGTCTTGGGGCATGTTATGATTTTTGGAAACTTAGTGGTGACTCACATGTTTGAGAAAGATTTTCTCCCAATCGAGGGTATTGTTTGTATTCTGGAATTAACTCATCCATGGGTGCAGTCTCAGAATGAGGTTCATAATTTGAAGTTGGGAAATCTATTGGATCCTCTTTTACTTTCAAGGACATTTTTTTTTTTCTGTGAATGAGCTGGGACTCTGCTGTATTCATCCTTTTTATTCCTAGTATGACAGTAACTGACACTCAGCAGGGTTTCTCTCCGTGTTTTTTGACTGAGTACATGAAAGCACAATGGAGAATGAAAATGAGCACACATGAAGACGGGATACTGCTAATGACATTGTGGCCACAAGTTGTAGATTTTGCAAAAGAGAAAAATCTGATTTTAGTGGATGGTTTACCATATAATACACAGAATGGGATATGAATGGGAAATCAGAAGATATGAATTATCTTTATTATAGTGAGAAAAATTGATAAGTGCTTGAAAACAATGGAAATCAGTAGTTGTAGTGTTTTCTTGCAAAATACTGCTCTGGTCTTTCTAGTATTTTAAATAACATGGCTTTAGCAGAGTCTTTGGATATTTAGAGTGAAAAGAGTCTTAAATATCATCTTTTATTAAAAAATTATTTATTTATTTGGCAGAGAGAGAGCATAAACAGGGGGAGTGGCAGAGGGAGAAACAGGCTCCCAGTTGAGCAGGGAGCCTGATGTGGGGCTCGATCCCAGGACCCTGGGATCATGACCTGAGCCGAAGGCAGATGCTTGACAAACTAAGCCACCCAGGTGCCCTTAAATACTATCTTATTAAACTTCTTACTTCACATATGTTTGGGGAGACTTTCAGGAAAATCTCCTTACGTGTGATCTAAAGTTCTCTAGAAACACTATGTAAGATGTTTTTCTTTTTTATGGGCAGTAGATGGTATACAAATGATCAGATTAAGCAGAATAAGCGAGGGTCCAGTTGCCCGTGTTAAGAAATCATGAAATATCTGAAGATCTTTTGTTGAGAATATTTTTTTTTTTCTTTTCATCAATTACGCTTTGTCAAATGGTCTTTGTTGAAGCCCTTGCTGGAACTTGAGATTGTAATTGAAAGGGAAAAGGAGAGTAAAATCTTTTGATCTCTGTCTCTTGGTGTTATGCAGGATCTTTATCATTGAGATCAAAAGAGCCAGAGCATCATGCTAGCCAAGAAGAGAGCTGCTGTACTGATTTTGGTAGAGACTGGATACAACAGACAAGGGAGTGCATAAGAATGACTCGATCAAAACCAAAAAATGAGTGCCTTTCTGCTTAGCACCCTTGTATCCATAAATAACATGAAGAGCTATAAATAATAGATCCTTCAGTACATTCATAATATTATCCATAATACGAATTCATGGTAGATCCATAAATAATATTGTCCAGGAAGAGAAAGACCCCACTCCTTCAAAGAGAAGATATAGTACAAGTGTATTAGGCATTAAAATATTGACAATCCTGAAGGAATAGCTTTTGCTTATTCTTGAATTTGAAAGCTTTTAGGGGAGAATTAGAATCCTGGAAATACAGAATTCCTTATTTTGTTAATAAATGCTTCATTTATTGAAATTATTTCTCCCTCTCCAGCACTTACCCTTTATGATGTCAATGAAGTTTATCTTTGTTGTGGTACACATTCATATCTATTCTTCTCTGTCTCCTTTTGTTCCAGATACTTATTATCACATTTCTTAAAGAAATTTCTATTATAAGACATGCATTGGTAAACTAATTCTCAGAAGAGTTAAAGTAACTTCATGCCTTGCCACTCCAGGGATTACTAACATTTTAAAGAGACCTATAAAAGAAAATAATGCTTAATCCGAGATTCCTAGTATCCTGATCTGTACATGGAGTTATGATTATTGGCTGTTAGAACTGGTTGTGTACCCATTCAGTCCAGACTGAGAGAAACACACACACACACACACACACACACACACACACACACACACACACACGCACTCACGCACACACTCCCTGATAATTCTGTTCTTTGACTCCCATTTACTCTCCAAAAAGATTATCCTGTGTCTCCTGTTCAAACTGAATACTTAAGAAGCAATAAGGTCATGTTCCTGTTTTTGTGAATCTAAAGCAAATGCACTCAGCTTTTATTTTCCCCTGTTTAATTTTTGTGTATTGGGTGTTTTCCTGGCCAAAGAAGACCTAGAATGTCAGACTTATGAGGCTTACTGAATACTATCTTTCCTCTCCCCTGTTTTTGTATATTTTTAGAGCTGTCTTTATAATTCTTATTTAGGATTGCCATTGAGAGAGTGAGAGGGGAGACACACACACACGTACACACAGAAAGAGATTAATTGTGAAAATAGGAAGTGTGAATATGAAGGACCAACACAGGACAGGCGTTTAATGATTCAGCTCCTCATTTCCTTGTTTTCTTCCATCTTCCTTCCTACTTCCCCTGTGCGGTATGTTTTCAGCAAAAATCTCCTAAGTTAATATTGGGGCAGCGAGACTGATCCTGTGAACATGGTCCCGGTAACAATAATTAACTTCCAGTTCAGATACAACTTCCCATGAAGACATTTGACTGTGCATTGCTCTAGCCATGGTCTGAGCCTGCTTTGCCAATTTCTGAAAGAATTTCTCAGGCTTGACACTGTTTTCTGTTGATGTTTATTAACTTCTGGAAAGTATATTTTGACTAAGTAGTATTAAGATCCAAGTTAACAATTCTGCCTACAATTGTATGTGCTTATTAGGCACTCAACGCAATGCTCAGACATGGCGGGCTTAACAAATATTCTCACTGTTCTTTTCCTGAAAATCCTAATTCTATTAAGGATCCCATACACACACCCAACTGATAATGAATAGGGAAAAACAGATACCTGTGTTGAGGCCAGTGAAGGACACTTACATTAATTTTTCACACCCCTGTGTATACATGATTCAGAAAATCAACAGACGATTATTTCTGTTTGTGCTCTCCAAGTCCTCAAAGAGAATTAATGCAATCCATTTCAAAGTCCGAGAGCCAGCCTTGAATATCTCCCGCCTGGATTCTCCCAAGTCTCTAATTCTTGTCAGAACTGCTATGAATCAGTTGCTTGACAGTGGGTGTCATTCGCTGATAGCAAATTAATTCAAACAGCCCTCAGTCCATGTAGGACAAAACTGTCCTGTGCCTCTTGGCACTCTTCTTTGTGTTATAAATGGAGGGATTTCAGCACTTACTATCCCATTTACAATTTTGTATATGTTGATGACACATCGTAGCCACAAGGAACTGTGAAAATGCCCAGGGACAGGTAGGTGTGCAAATCAGACACAAAAGAGTAAAAAAAACACAGATTAGCTGAGTGATGACTTTTTATATTTAACTCATGACAGCCGTGGACAGAACTGCTGGCATCCAATTCACAGAACTGTTTTACTCTCCACTTTATGACTGATCCAGCTTGATACAATGTGTTTCAACCAAATGTAACAAGTAAATCTCAGCTTGTCAGGTAACATGCTGCCCACTGGAGGTCCAGTTTTCTTATGGAGAGAAAGTCTTATTTCCTTGATGTTATTCTTGTTTAGATGTCCAGTATGCAGTAGAGAAGATAAATTATTTTTCCATCATAAGTGTAAAAGTGGTTTGATGTATTCCCCCCACCTCCGGGAAACTCAAAAAATAGAACAACTTATTTTAGATGGTAAGTCCTAAAAATGGCTTGATGATAATAAAAGTTCATTGAGATGGAGTGAGCAAGGGAGAAATTTCACTGATTTCTTCAACTTAATTCTTCAAGGTTATATGGAGAAAAAATAAGACGTTTAATGTATATAGCACTCAGTGGTTCCATTGCTTTTCCTCTACACAAAAATCTTGATTTAAGGGCAATTCAAGCCAGCCAAATAATAGGCAGTACTATAAACAATATGCTCTGTACCCTTTTGTACACAGTGGATCAGCTGTGTTGGTTAAACACTTAATTTTAAAAACATTAGCATCAGGTAGATAGCAGAGGGCACCTCTTAAATAATACAAGCAATTGTGTGTCTGGTTGCGCAAAAACGATGAAACTTTGATTAAAAAAATACTTGAAAATACTATCCTATTCATTCTTCAAAATTTAGCAACTGTAACACTGGGCATACGTCAAATGAAATTAAAATTTAAAAAACCTGAATCTACGACTTATCTCGCATGCAGTCCATTCATACTTTGATTGCTTATCAACAAATGAGAAGGCTATAAATGCTCAGTGCATTTTGAAGGTCAGTTTTTATGGCTGCATAATTTTAAACTAGCTTAATCCTCAGTGGCTATTGTAATAAAAAGGAATGAATTAATGGCCTCTTAACTAAAGTGAACTTTTGATACAGAAACAAAAGGTATATTAAGCCTGCCCTGCCTTAAGTGAAAAGATTAAGAGCTTTATTCCGTGGAATAAATTGGGCAGGACCTACAATCTAGGACTTTTGCATTGATTATCTGGGATATGATGATAAGAGTGATAAGAGATGTGGGGATAGACTATTGCTAGAGAGAGGCACAGAATGTGTAGCAACGATTCATGACAAGATCTTAACATGAGCCGCTAAAAACCACAGGGTGTGCGTTGAGTACCAAAGTGATGTTCTCCTTTTTAGCTGTGGCATCCAAAGTGTCCAAGACATTTTGTCCTTGACAGAATTAGAACCAAATCATTTTTTTTTTTTTTTGAAGAACTTCAATTCATCATGCTCCAAAGATGCCCTGCTCAGGATTCTGGAAATGTATCATTTTTGTTGTTGCTGTTGTTGTTGGGGGGAGTTGTGGAGTGGGTGACTATGGAACAGTCCTTCTTCTCATAGAACATATCATCAAATGAGAATATAAAAAATTGCTAAATATGTTGGATGGGATAAGGAGTCTGAAGACAAATGAAGTATGGAGCAAGGACAGAGTAATCTGGAAGATGGGAAGTGCTCGAGAAAGGCCTCTCTGATAGGAGAAAGAATCCCAGTGATGTGAGGAAGAAACTATGCATGCATCTGGTACCTGAACGTGCCGTGCCCTTCTAGATGAACAGCAAGACCAAAGAAGGAGCGTTCTTGACCACTGGAGGAAAAGCAAGTAAAGACACCATGGTGGTTTCGATCCAGGTGGTAGGAGCAAAACTGAGGGCAAGGGTTACCTGCAGCTTCAACTTCCTAATTCACCAATTAGCAAATACGAACTAGGGATATCCTATGTCTGGAAGAGTATACTGATCCACATTCTTTCCTTTCAGTTACCTCAACTATAATCATGCTGCAGGGTATGCAGGAAAGCAATGTCATGATTTAACGCTTGGCTCTTATAGGCAGTTTGGTCATGCGTTAGACCTTGGAATCATTAAATCATGTCATTTCAGGTGTGATGGTGATCTCTGGGTGGTCATACTTCCTTCATGGTGGCCGGCTTGCCTCAGAACCAGTGTTCCAAGGGGCCTGCCAAAAAGCTACTGGGTCTCTTGTGTTCCACGTCATTCCACCTGTCAGTGAAGTAGCAAGGCGTTTGTAGTCACCTTTAAATGTCACACAGATCACGCAGAATTTAATGACGACAATATTGCAGAATATGACGATGATGACAATGTACATGAGGATGCCTTTAATCTTCATGCAAAAAAGCTAAAGTATGTTTGAAACTTGATTTACTCCATCAGGGAACAAGGTATCACACATTTTTTAAAAGATTTTTATTGAGAAAATTGTATTATCTTATTTCTCAGTGATTCCTTCCTCTGTGTGTTTGTGTGTGTGTGTGTGTGTGTGTGCACGTGTGTGTGTGTGTAGAGAGAGAGAGAGCCCCCTAATAAATGAAGTCATATGGTATTTAATTTCTACAAAGGTAGAACTGTTTATATTGCTAAGGGCCCAAGGTGACTCAAACTATTAAATCTTAAAATCAAATGCATATTTTTATCTTGGGATTACTTAATTTATTTTAGGACCATTTACTCAAAAAGTAAATAGGGAGGGAAAACAACCATAAAACCCTTTATGTATTCCTACTGCTGATATCCCCTGAAAAACAAAATTGGAAACATCAGGAAATCAATTGCCTAAAGGAAAGTTTCAATTAATTATAACGTCTTAAATATTTTGTGAGGCGTAATGAACCTGAAAATGCGTGCCCTTTATTGTGGTGACTTTGAACCAACTGTTCTTCTCGTTTAATAATTTCTTCTTTATTTATCTGCTCAATCAGAAATCAGCAGTTACCCTTCAAAATATGTCACGTATTCACTTATCTCCAAGTGTGAATTATCAGGAGATCGCAGAGAAATTTCCAAATGAAAAACTGCATTTATGAAAGAGTCAATGTGATTTGTGAATATAGGCTTTCATTATCTACTCATCATCCCTGAGAATTATTCACTAACATGCTTTGTTTGTGCAGCAAACAATAAATATTACTAATGTGAAAATAATTATTCAGTTTTACTTTTAAGGTACTAGATTCCTGTTTGATTTTGTGCTGTGAAATATATCCCCAACCCAGCAAGTATCACTTTTGTGAATGCCCATATATACCATGAGAGAGGAAGGAAGGATGCCCTGGCCACCTCCCTGAGTGTCTGGGAACCAAGGTCAATTCCTTCGTCTAAGAGTAAATTATGTCAACCTGAAACTTCTTTACAGTCAAGGGGATACAGCCATCCTCCCAATGTTGTTGGATAATCAGGATGATGATGGTGATTAACTTTTGTAGTTTCAAAGAATTTTTATTAATCTAAACTATAAGTGAAGATTCACTGCTCCATAAAGTCAATTCCTGTGAAATCATATTAAATGTCAGAGTAGAAACACATGCCTCACCTCTCATGCCCTAAAAAAAAAGTATATGTGTACCTATGCATATGTGTATATGTAAATATATTTACAAATGTACTTGCATGTTGTATATTTACATGTATTTATGTTATTTAATGCTATGTATTATATATGCATTATATTTGACATAAATTTCTATTTTTATATAACAATGCATATATTATGTATGCACATTATATAATATACTCTGGGTACAAATACAAATAAATTGAAATTTCATATAAATACATATATACACATACTGTATATAGTATTTATTTAGAAGAATGAAGGTTTGGGGCACCTGAGTGGCTCACTGGGTTGGGGCTTCTGCTTTTGGCTTGGGTCACAATCTCAGGGTCTTGGGATAGAGCCCCGCATCAGGCTCTCTGCTCAGCAGGGAGCCTGCTTCCTCCTCTCTCTCTGCCTGCCTCTCTGCCTACTTGTGATCTCTGTCTGTCAAATAAATAAATAAAATCTTAAAAAAAAAATAAGAATGAAGGTTTGCTTTTAAGCTTCCTGTTTAAAAAAAAAAAGTATTTGCAGATTCTCTTCAACTTTGACAAAACTGTAAGATTGGCTTTACTCTGGCTTTGAGGTTCTGTCCCTGGCACGTTCAATTATTCTATAGTGACATACACTAAGGAAATATTTATATTCTCAGAGGTGGAAGGTTCCATTCCCTCTGTTGATATTGGTTATGGAAATATTTGATACTAGTTGCACGAATATCATGTGTTTCATATAGAACTTGCATATTTTATCAATGCCAAGTCTGATCATAGGTTATACCAAGTTTTTCTTAATATTTGGGTGGATTTTGTATGTGTATGCTTTAAACTTTCAAATAGTAATGATCAGGAACCTCTTAGTGAGTTATTTAAGTTTTCTGGAGTTTTACTTTGCATATATTTATTCCATTACTTAGAAGTCCTATTTTGTGGTAATTCCAATCACATGAATGAGCCCACCTGTACATAAAATATATCACATATAATGCTAAAATTCTTACAAATTATTTCAGATGGTTAAAAATGCTTATTGTTACAGAAAAACAGGACAACCTTAGAGTGTACCAATTATGCAGAAACGACATGCGTTACAGGGAATCTACATTTTAAATGAAGTAATATTAAAGGTTAGTACAATAGGAATGAAAAATTTTGCTGCTCCTTGTGGGAAAACCTCCTAGAGTGTGCTTAGGAGAACGTTGCCTTCACTAACTCTGAGCTAAGTTAACTAGGTTGACGGCACAGCAGCTCCCGAGATGGGAATGCACTTTGGCCCAGATAGGCAGTAGGAACAGATCCTTGGCTTTAGTGATTGGTTAAGGGACAGGCACATGACTCAGTGTCAGCCAATCAAAACTAATTGGTTTTGCTTAAAGCTGCCTGTAGGAACCACCCCTTATTTTCTGCTGGACTTAAAGATAGGAGGATAAATTACTAAAGTTCCTGGCAGATCTCTTAGTACTATCTGGAATTTATGAATAAATCAAAGTGGAGATGAACAGGGCCAAGAAACTTCCTCGTTCTACAACATGAGGCTCTGGCTCAAGCATTGCTTGGATTCAGTCGCAGGTAGGGGGTGGGTGGGTGTGTGTGTGTGTGTGTGTGTGTGTGTGTGTGTGTGTGTGTGTGTTGGTCCACTTTGTCAGTCCAATGAAGCCAAAAGTAGCTTTTTTAAAATAATGTTTCTAAATGCATAAATTAAAACATATAGGGTTAAATAGATAGAACTAATTGTATTGAAAACTAACTTTAACCAGGGAACCTAATTATGTTTTGGGAGTTTTTTTTGTTTGTTTGTTTGATTTTTGGGGTTGAGTTAAGCAATTTTTTAACATATCCCTGGGACTTTTTCAGATTTGTCCCGTTTGTTGTTTATGAAACCTAAATTAAAGCAAAGGGTATTTTTGTCTAAATAATTACATCGTTATCTTATTTTTAGGATGAAAAAGCATTTCAGAAATTGAGAACAAGACTAGGGTTGACAGATAAAATACAAGACACCAGTTTAGTATGAATTTCAAATAAATAGTGAAAAACATTTAGCTTTAATAGGTACCAAATATCGCACGGCCTAATCTTTTACTAAAACATTTTACTAAAATCTTTTACTAAAACATCAGGTGCTCCTTGTCTATAGTTCAAATTTAAGGGGACAATCTGTATTTTTATTTGCTAAACCAGCAACCCTACTAAAACCAGTCTAAAGCTAGCCAGTTTTAGAGGTCAGTTGCCATGATCAAGTCCAAGGGAGTACAACTGTGTCTACTAACAATTCTACCTGACAAATATCAAACTCATGGACCGGTCTCAGAGCTGTCCCTATCTTAGGTTCTGTGAATTCTGGGTAGACAAAGTCTGCCCAACTAGATTTAATTCTGTGCTTTAATGTATTGATGATCATAGAAAAGTGGCAATAAAAGAGTACTTCTTTATGTTTACAAAAGGCTGTTGAAGATATAGGCTAGTATCTTCTCAGAAAATCTGCCTAGACTTTAATGCCCAGAAGAAAATGTCTTTTCCAAAATTATTTGTTGACCTTACTTTTACAAGCAAGGTATAATTCACTACATTTTTTTTCCTTGCCCTTTCTGCAAGGCACTGTGATTTTAGTTGTAATGCTTAATAGTAATTGAAGTCAACTTCTCTGTTCTTCGGTTTAGACATTTTAACATACCTCTGTTTTATGCTTGACCTATTTTACTGACATTTTTAAGTTTGACCACTTTTTACAAAGAGATCATGTTACGTTATAAGTGAAATACCAGTAATTTGAATAATTTCAGGATGTAAAATATTGTCAGAATGTAAAGTATTGTTAAGAAATTTTATAAGGAAGTTCATATATCATGCAGAAACTATAGGTCTTAAATCCCAAAATATCTCTAATTGAATTATTTTAATGTTTATTGGGATTTTAATTAAGACCGAGAAAAAATATTAACTGCCTTTGATGATATTAAAGACTTGGAACAAGTTTTGGTTACTAGATACAGTAACACAAATGAAATAGTGAAGCATGCAATGGATCAATATGTCAAATTTAAGAAAATATGGTACAGTTACACTATAATTTTATATAAATAAAATGATTTTATCATTGATAATGTAATAATGCTTATATATTGCTTTAAAGAAAGGATTTGACAATGAATTTTAAAGATTGAAAAAATTTGTGGAAAAGAAGTTTTAGTAGTTAATTCTGGTGTTATTTTTTAATAACTAAAAGACACATTAAAGGGGCGCCTGGGTGGCTCAGTGTGTTAAACCTCTGCCTTCGGCTCAGGTCATGATCCCAGGATCCTGGGATCGAGCCCCACATCGGGCTCTCTGCTCGGTAGGGAGCCTGCTTCCTCCTCTCTCTCTGCCTGCCGCTCTGCCTATTTGTGATCTCTCTCTCTATCAAATAAATAAATAAATCTTAAAAAAAAAAGACACATTATAAAAATAAAAATCAGACTAGCCAAATTGTCTAAGTATTCATTTTAAGCATACTGAATACTGTATAGTGAATGCTTCATAATTTAAAAATTTTTATGTATGCACCTAATTGCTTTTAGATACTCAGAGCATCTTTTGGGGGAACATGTGGCAGACATTATTATTCATTACTTTAGAAAAGAGATTGGGGGTGCCTGGGTGACTCAGTGGGTTAAAGACTCTGCCTTCTGCTCAGGTCATGATCTCAGAGTCCTGGGATCGAGCCTCATATTGGGCTCGCTGCTCAGCAGGGAGCCTGCTTCTTCCTCTCTCTCTCTCTGCCTGCGTCTCTGCCTACTTGTGATCTCTGTCTGTGAAATAAAATCTTTAAAAAAAAAGAGAGAGATTGAATTTTTTTCAAATAATTGCTTCTGTGCTTTTTGGGGGGCATAATTCTTCATTTTAAGCAGTAATTCTTTATGTCTGTAACATGCTAAATTTTATTACTTCTAAGACCTTTTTGTCATCAAAACATTTACAAACAATGAACTCTAAAAATCATCCTCACTCAGGTTGTGTTTTGCATTACCTGCAAATACACAAATCTCAAAAGCCCCAACATTAAAGTTTGCAGAGTGGGGGTCCCTTTGGAAGATCATTCTGCAGGGATAATAGTAGAGGGCTCTTTTATCCCTAGGAACCGCCTGGTCAGAGTACTATTAGAAGGAGGTGATGAATCAGATATATCTACCAATATGCTACAGGTTGATATCCAAATATGGCTAACCCTACATGATTGCAGATTCAGAATTCAAATGCCAACATCAGTGACTTTTTCTTCAGAGATATCATATAATGAATGCTCTTAATATTTGAAAGAATGTCATTATGTGGAAAGCAGAAAATTTAAAACTCTAGATCCTAACAGTGACTTAGCAGAGTTCAGTTCCAGGATGAGTGAGTGGCTCAGTCAGTTAAGCCTCTGACTCTTGATTTCAGCTCATTGTCACGATCTCAGGTCATGTAGGGTCGTGAGTTCGAGCCCACGTTGGGCTCCATGCTGGGTGTGGAACCTGCTTAAGAGTCTCTCTCACTGCCCTTCCCTCCCTCTACCACATTTACGCTCTCTCCCTCTCTTTAAAAAAACAACAACAACAACAACAGCAACAACAAAAAAAAAGTCAAAGCCTTCAGTTCCAAATGTAAGAAATTATAGGACCGGGTGCCTGGGTGGCTCAGTGGGTTAAAGCCTCTGCATTTGGCTCAGGTCATGATCTCAGGGTCCTGGGATCGAGCCCCACATCGGGCTCTCTGCTCTGCAGGGAGCCTGCTTCCTCCTCTCTCTCTGCCTGCCTTTCTGCCTAGTGATCTCTGTCAAATAAATAAAATATTTTAAAAAAAGAAATTATAGGATATAATTAGTTTAGTTTACTTACATATTTTATGTATGTGTATGATAAAATCTACCTCTAAGTGTAAATACGTTCTTTTAATACACGTGAAAATTCTAGATGTTAGAAAGCACAATTTTATTGGCTGGGTGTATTCCTTCTTAATGGGTGTGTCTACTGACAGGTGTTATCTCAGATTTGAGTACTGCTATGCTAAATACTTAGTATCCTAAGTTCTGGTTTGGAGCTATTTTGTCCCATTTCCCAGTCTGTTGACTCTAGCATCACAACATATTAATTATTTTATGCATCTAGCCAATGCTAACATTTAGGGTAAGACATTATTTCTTTATTGCTCTTCATTTGTAAAAATACTTTTGGCAATTCTTTCTTGTTAATTTCAAATTTAACTTCCAATTGACCACCCGTCCCCTTTCAAGCAGTACCCACCCCCCATGAAGCTGAATTGTAGTCATGAATTATCAGTATTCGCTGTTCAAAATCTAGAAATGCGAGACGATTTTCTACTTTCTCAAATTTCATTGTATGTTATTGAAGGAAGAGCTTCTTTCTCTTTTTTCTTAATATAGGTGACCTATCTTTCTTTCTCACTCTAATCTCTAACAGATTATTTCCTCTTTTTATTTCTGAAGGACGAACAATAGGTTTCATGAAGATTTTCCTAAAAACACGCAGGTTAAGGTTGTGGTCTACAACATCCTAGTCTTTGGTTGTGTGGAAGAGAGACATAGAGAACACTGCATCTCTGGTTAGCTACAGATCTGAAGCTAGGTGTGAAGTTATGAATGATCTAATTTCACACTTATCTTCTTTTTTTTGTAAAGAAAATAATCCTTCACATACTACGTATTGTGCCTGTCACATTTAAAATCTTAAATGTACAATGTGCTTGAATCATCCAGTCTATTTATCCTTTGCTACAATGACGTTCAGCAAGGCAGAATTAAGTAGCCTCATATGTTAGAGTTGTTTGTGCAAACTCTTTTGAAATGTCTTTTAAAATGTTAAAGAAATCACCAACTGCAATCAATTTTTTAAAAGAAAGGCAAGGAATTTTCTTTAATATCTGAAACATGGGAGCTGATGATTTAATAAAATATGCTGTTAAAAGAAAAATTGTGTATCTAATTGAAACAATCTGAGGTAAGTGAATTATCAGAAATTGTCCAAAAGGCAATTTAGAATTTTTAAATTATCAATTAATATAGGAAATTAGATGTTTCATTCTTTTCATCCTGGAACTATTGCTTATCTTTGAAAGCTTAGGAGAAAGAAAGACCATGTTTCAGATCAATGACAGTTTTTGTTCATATCTATACATAATTGGTAAATAGGAATAAATGCCTTAAAATATTTATTGAGATTCTACAGTCTCTTCAAAAAGTGAGAAATCTAGGGACACCTGGGTGGCTCAGTGGGTTAAAGCCTCTGCCTTCGGCTCACGTCATGGTCTCAGGGTCCTGGGAGTGAGCCCTGCATCGGGCTCTCTGCTCAGCAGTGAGCTTGCTCCCCCATCCCCTGCCTGCCTCTCTGCCTACTTGTGATCTCTGTCTGTCAAATAAATAAATAAATTCTTTTTAGTGAGAAATCTAAAAGCAAACAAAATTTGCATTTTTAAGATTTTTAAAAAAATTTATTAGAGAGAGAGTGCAAGCAGGTGGAGGGACAGGGGACAGGGAGAGAGAATCTCAAGCAGACTCCCTGCTGAGCATGGACCCTGACACAGGACTTGATCTCATGACCCTGAGATCATGACCTGAGCCCAATCAGGGTCTGGTCACTCAACTAACTGCACCACCCAGGCACCCCAGAAATAATGTTTTGATAAATTGTGCAAATAGTTCTTCTGTTGAAATTAGGGACAGTATTAATGAGAATTCCTATATATTTTTGTAGTTTTCAAAACATCCCTTCTGTAGATACCTAACCATAAAAAAGCCATAAATTGCTAAAAATATAGGAAGGGAGGGGTTGGAGAAGGAGAAGATTCTATTTCACAAAATCTGAAGATCAATGTTTTTCTGCTATTTAATGGCCAATCTCTAAGAACTATTTCCTTTACAATAATTCTTCACTGTACGTTACCCATGCTTTGAAGAAAACATTTTTGGGCAACGATGCTTCTGTCACGGTAGCCATGGATCAGTCAGACCCTGCGTTCTAACTTGTCTTAACTTGACTGCAAATTCCAGTAGGTTATCTCCACCAAAGTGGCAAATATCTGACATCCTAGTGATCGTTTGGAAAAGTAGATGTCATTTACTTAGGAAAAAAATATATTGAAATAAAATTAGTCCATTATATGTGTCTTGAACTGACAGATCAAACACACGTGTTTATGCAAGGCTGGTGTCTGTTTACCGCAGTTTCCTTTGGAGTAGCAATTCCTGGAGCTTTACTTTTGGCCTCACCGTTAAACAACTGATTCCAATAGTTAAGTATCTTAAGAGCATTTAGAAAAAAGACAATGAAATTACTAAAGAGTAACTAAAGAAGTTACTAAAGAGTAACTTCATTGTCTTTTTTCTAAATGCTCTTAAGATACTGAGTAAAAATAATACCCATATTAGAAATGTGAGAGTCTGGCATTAATTTGAAAAAGAGATGCTAGAATAGTCTGGAGAATGATAGGTATGAACATTGTAATGCAAGGTCAGTGGACAGCTGGCTCTCCGTTTTTATGAACACTACAAAGTGGAGTGGATTGCAAATTTAGCAGGGACTTTTTTTTTTTTTTTCCAGCGAAAAGCTCTTTAAGTATATATTGTTAAGGGAGGCAGGCAAATATTCTTTCTAAGTGGATTCATGGAGGTGTGCCTCCCTGAGATGGGCTTGGTATACGGACGAGATGGTAAAAGAAGGAATTGATAAATGTTCCATCAAGCTGTAAATGTCCCAGTAATGGTGCTCTCCTTTCTTTGATGGCATATGCCTCACGTGTTCTAATCAGTGTGCATTTTTTTTCTACTACCTTTTGTAGGATTCAACAGGTTAAATGAAAGTACGGGATCTGGCCAAAGGGGGTTGTTCTTAAGGCATGTTAGTGTCCTTTTGGATTAATTGTAAGAGGTAGGCATGGTAGTGTCCTTTTGGATTAATTATACGACGTTGGCTGAAAGCACCTGGTAAGACCGTTAGGAGTCATCACAATGCTGACATTTCTTTCCAGTTTCAATACTCCAGTGCTTCTCCACTGTCTTTCTTGCACAAGATGCTGTGCCGAAGAGAGAACTCACAGATACACGCACAGACACGCAGGCACTCATGCCTACCCCCACACACAACCTGAGAAGGCTGAAATGCCAAAAGTCACACAGTTTGTTAATGACAAGGCCAGCATGATGCCTTAAACCATTCATTTGTTTTTCCTACTTCATTACACTTTGAATCAGCAATTTCAGTCATCACCGTTTCTTACACCAGTTTCACAGAATGTCCTCTAATTACAACGTGAACAAAGAGGAAATGGAAAGAAAATGACATTTTGTTTTAGATACTAAACACATTCAAAGAGGAAATGAAACTCTTTCCTAGTGGTGCGGCTGAGAACGAGGAGGAACAGATGTCAAACCCATACCAGTTACAACTTAAAAACAAGCCTTATCTAGTTGACGATGCTGTGTAGCGCCCATGGATGATGAGTGAATTCGTATGTACTGAGTCCCAACTTAGAGCGCTGCACTTTCTGCTTCTATAACAATAAGATAAAAGCACTATTCTCATAGAGGGCCAGAGGGAGTGTGTAGGAAGCTGGGCAAAAATATTAATGCAAGATGCAGATAAAAAGAGATACAGTCATGGAAAAGACTACAAAGACAACATGAGTTCATCCAGAGAACTGACAACCACTCATTTTTGTCATGGTAAATTGGAAAGGTTTTTATTTGTTTGTTTTTGTGGAGCTCCTTCTAAGCAAGGGGGGGGGGTGCCTTAGCACAAAGAACCATGATTAGAAAGGTGGGAAGGGGAGGAATCTGGTGGTCCTCCAGTAGGCAAGAGGGTATATTATGGAGCTCTTTAGTCCATCCAAAGAAAAGTTAGTAGATTATGGTTAGGAATCCAGACTCGACTCAAACCTGTCTTACTTCAAACTTTTTAAATGCTATTATAATAAAAGATGGGTGGGAGAAAAATAAAAAAGATTTCAGAGCTAGAAATGAAACAGGATAAATATCCAGGCAGAGACAGAGGCAAGGGGAAAGCCAAGAGCCCTGGGCAGTTATTACTCGTATAAATCAGCCTCGCCACAGTCCTGAACTCCCAGCTGGTCAAGAGCTTGAACCAGATGCTAGCATCAGAGCTTCCTGAAATCAAAAGTGCTGGCTGAGGTCATCTTATCAAGCTTCTGAATCTTTACTCTGTCGTTCGTCTTATGGGCCCCCGTGACTGGTAATGCTCTGGAATATTTTTCTTTTTTTCTGAACTGGCAATTCCTAGTTTTCTCAAACACACAAAATTATTTATCTCTACCAAATTTCCCATCAGCGTCAGCTTTTCTTCTTTGTGTCATGGTAAAATACTGTAGGTCTGCAACGGGAAATTCTTCTACCTTGAGCATTAGAGGCACTGCAAGTCTACCCCTGAAGCACTCCTCACCAGATGGCAGGCGTCTATTCATGACTTTGGGAGAAGAAACAGAGTTCTGTGGTCTTTCAGAGTTGGCTCAGTGATCTGGGGTTGAGATGAGCTGTGACTACTAAAGCCATAGACTTATTAGCAATATATAGTCTTTTTTTTCCACCCTGGCTCTTAATAGGTATGAAGCAAGAGAAATCTTGATTACAGCAAAACTTACACAATCTTAATTAAAATTAAAACCAGCTAGGACTCTGTATGTCCTTTCTAACAAATCCTTTGGTGTTCCCTCAGATGTTAATTAATTGGTTCAGAAGTTCTCTTTTGAAAACTTTTTTTGACTTGTGTAGCTCTTCCTGTTCAAGCTGTTAATTGTCACTGTATATGTTAAAGTCACGCATCTTTGGAATCACATGTTTATTTACATTTTCCTTTCACTATGTTAAAATTATCTGCTTTTTATCTGCTCTCAGTAGGAATGTTAACAGATTGGTCTTTATATCTTGTATCATTAGCATCATGCAAAATAAATATTAACCAAGATAATAAGTTCTTTTTAATTTCTTCTTTTCGTGATTAAAAAGTTACATTATGGGGGTACCTGGCTCAGTTGCTTGAACCTCCAGCTCTGGGTTTCAGCACAGATCATGATCTCCGCCTGAGATCAAGCCCCACACTGGGCTCCATGCTCTGCATGGAGTCTGCTTGAGATTCGCCCTCTTTCTCTGCCCCTACCCCCACTTGCACACTTTTTATAAATAAACAAACAAATAAATAAAATAACTTTTAAAAAATACATTATGATTTTCAAATATAAAAAAGTTGAATGATGGAATGAATTCTTATATGTCCATTAATTAGTTTCAAAATAATCTTGAATTCATCCCCCCCACCTTAATTTTGTTGTTGCTTTGATAGAGAGTTTTCAAATATGGCTGAGATTAAAATAATAGTATATTAGTTTTCTATTGCTGCATAACAAAATGGCATAAAGTCTGGGCATTTAGTCAAAGGATTCACCTGATTTGGTCAGGCCCGTCCAAGGTGATTTCCCTCTTGATAAATTCAGAGTCAATTACTGAGGGTTCTATATTATATCCAAAAACTCTCTTCATCTTTGCCAAACTCTGTTTGCCAGAATTGAATTCCAGTTTCTTTCAGCACTCTAAGTAAGGTGCTAGAAATAGGGATTACACACGGGAGTCTCAGGGGTAGGGATCATGGAGCCCATCTTAAAGTTTTGTATACTATACATGGGCTAACTCAGCAACAGCCTTTTACTCCTAATAGTATTTCTCATTTTTTTTTTATTTTAATTTCTTGAACTACATGTGACATAACAAAGAAGGAAAGTTTAAAAGATTAAGTATACTTTCACCGTCACAGAACCAGGAACTGGTAGACTTGGGGTTCCAGTAAAGAATTCCAAAGTCCATATTTTGAACCAGTTTTAGGGGTTTTGCTTTGTTTTACATCATGTTAATGGTGTTCTTTGTTTTTCCATATATGTTGTGAGGTATTCATTATGTAATAGTATTACAGTTTTTTAGCTGAAATATTTTATTTTTAGTTTTTTATAAATATAGCTAGAATTACAAAGAAATACTGAACGAAATTATAATTTTTAATAATTTTAAAAGTCTTCCTTTCAGAATGGTCTCCAATAGATTTTGCATACTTTTTCCCATAACACTGTAATTGATTTAAAAACATTGAAACCAGTTCTTAAATAATTAACTTTTTAGTCTGTCCTTGTGCCTTTTGCTGTCTTAAATATGCAGACTCTCCAATCTTTCAAAGGAGGTTTGATTTTTACAAATGAATCTAGAACTCATTAAGAACAGCTATGGTAGATGAAATATATAATCAAAATGAGTAATAGTTTTTTTTCCCCTCAAAACTACTTCATCATCATTAAAGCATGGTTAACTCCTATAGTGCTATAAAGAGTAGGTATAATCTGTAAAATGTCTATAAAACCATCCTCATCTTTGAGGGACTAATTATAAAGAATGACAACTGAATTCAAAGAAAAAATCTACATGATCATCTCAAACTTTTGATAAATGGAATTCTCCCATATGAGAAATATTTTAATAATTTATGATGTTTGCATTTTATTTGCAAATCTTACTCAAATTACACTGTGCATAATTTACTGTTTTTCCAAAATTCAATTTTTTCTCCAAATTCTTGAAAGACAAATGTCTAGTCTCTACTAATTCTCAAATTGTATGACAAATTCATTTAATAAATCAATGTTCTTCAGGTTAATTTTTTGAGATCAGTGTTTTTATTTAAATTTATTTTTTGAAAAGATATAATTTATTCTTTTGAAAGAGAGTGAGCTAGAGAGAGCAGTAGCGGAGTGGGGCGGGGCTGGGGGGAGGGTCAAAGCGAGAGGGAGAAGCAGACTTCCCGCTGAGCAGGAAGCCTGATGAGGGACTCGATCCCAGGATCCTGGGATCATGACCTGAGCAGAAGGCAGACACTCAACTGACTGAGCCACCCAGGATCCCCTTAAATTTAATTTTTAGCCACCGTTCTCAAATTAACAATTCATCTGAATGCATCAAATAGCTGACCCCTTCAAAAATTTCATTGGTTTTAGGAATAATTATCACTTCATATATTAAGTGAGGATTTTTCCCTTATCTTCTGAAAAGCTTTTCTTATTCTTTGTCGATCAAATACTCTTTATTTAATTTTTTTCTCTATAAGTTTTTTGCAGTTCTATGTGTATATTCTATTAAAAGAAATTAAACTTAACACAAATCTAGTATTACTTCTTTCATCTAAAATTCTTCTACCCCAGAAAGAATCAGCAGAGAACTTCCACAAATTATCACATCTTCCATTTATCATTTGCATCTTTGTCTTCATACTTGAATGTTTTTCTGCTTGCTATTGAAGGATATCGCTGCGCTCAGTGAATGCTTCGTCCCTTCTTTGCTCCCTTACAAGGCACTATAGCTCAGGTCCTCCCTCTCAGTGTCTTTCTAGGAGAAAATTCTGTCAGTATATATGTTGGGTCCATTATCAAAGGAACGAGGCTGAGACAAAGTGAAAGTTATGTAAAGCTTTATTCTCCAAGCATGAGAAGTCAGACTGACCAGCCAGGGCCACCTCCGAATAGAGCAATGACCCCTTGGTCTTACAGGCTAGTTTTATAGGGCACAAACCGCAGACCTCTACATAGGTGGCCCTGGCTGATTGGATGTTTCCACCTGTCTGGCCTTGTTTTAGCAACAGTTACCTGGAACTGATATCAGTAACTGTTGAGGCATTTATTAAACAACAGAATGTCAACCTAGGCAACATGGAGTCACTATGGCTAAGTAGACCCAGGCAGAACCTAGGGGGTTAACAGGTTTTAACGTGGAATTGGCCCCAACAATATACACCTTTTTTTTTTTTTTTTTCCCCAGTAGGCACAGGTTGTAAGCCTGAAGTCACCTCATCTTCAACATAATGAGAAGCAAAACATGCTTGACACCAATCTTTTTTTTTTTTTAAACTTTTTTTTTTTTTAATTTTATTTATTTGTCAGAGAGAAGGAGAGAGAGAGAGAGCACACAGGCAGGCAGAGGTGGAGAGAGAAGCAGGCTCCCTGCTGAGCAAGGAGACCATGCGGGACTCGATCCCAGGACCCTGGGATCATGACCCGAGCCGAAGGCAGCGGCTCAACCCACTGAGCCACCCAGGCGTCCCCTTGACACCAATCTTGACACCAATCTAGGGGAATATATTTTCTCATTTCTCAGACATTTACAGCAAAACTTCTCAAAAGACTCCTTGCTACTTGGGATTTTAATTCTTCCTCTTTCATTTGAAAAAAAAAATCACTCTAATTAATCTTTTATTCTCAGCTTTCTACACAACTGTTCTTGTCAATGCCCCAGGTATTAATGCTTCCTCCTCATTGCTAAGTCCAATATTGGATTCTCCGGTCTCCACTTTCTTTTTTTTTTTTTTTTTTTTTTAATTTTATTTATTTGACAGACAGAGATCACAAGTAGGCAGAGAGGCAAGCAGAGAGAGAGGAGGAAGCAGACGCCCCATGGAGCAGAGAGCCCATGTGGGATGTGGGGCTCGATCCCAGGACCCTGGGATCATGACCTGAGCCGAAGGCAGAGGCTTTAACTCACTGAGCCACCCAGGCGCCCTCGGTCTCCACTTTCTTGACCCATCAGCAGGGCTTGACGTGACTGAACATTTCTTCACCCTTGCAACGCCTTCTGCACGTGGCTTCAAGCAGTGCTTGCTTCCCTTCTTCAGCATGAATCACTCCTTATCCTTTCCTGGCATCCTTTGCCTCTGATTGTTGAAATACCATACTTCTCAATCTTTGGGTCTGTCCTCTATCTACATCCATAGATTCCATACAGTTTTGTTTTCAAAATCATGCATATGTTGATGAGTTCCCAAATTTTTATTTCTGCTCCGGACCTCTCCTGAAAAGTCCAGACTTCTATCCTAACTATTTATGTGATTTCACCACTCACAGAGATGTCTCATAGGCTTTTTATTATTCAAATGTTCAAATCCAATATCTTTGTTCTTTAAAAATCTTCCCATTCACAGTGCTTGCCATATTGATTCAGACCAATGCCATCCCTCCTGTTCTACAGGTTCTAAATATCCACATTCACACCACCCTTTCTCTACCCTGAAGAGGTAGCTGCCATTTAACCCCTTCACGGACACCACCTGGACCGATACGTGAACGCCTCTTCTCCATAATATTTCCATCGTCTCCACGGTAATCTTCCTGCTTACGTCCCAGTTTCTCATGTCACTCGGTTCCAAACAGCAGACACAGTGATCCTTCATACACCAAGTGTTAGATCGGTGCCTGTTTTTCTGAGAACTTAGCAAGGGCGGTCTGTTACATTCGGAGTAAAAGCCAAAGCTCTCACAGTGAAAACACGATAAAGTTTCTCAAGACCTGAGTAAAAATAATACCCATGTTCAAATGTGAAAGTCTGGCATTAATTAGTGTGAAAAGAGAGGCTAGAATACCTGGAGGATATTATATGTGAGCTTTGTAATGCAAGGTCCGGGAACAGCTGGTTCTCCGTTTTTAGTGGTGAACACTACTAATTGGAATGGATTTAAAATTTAGCAAAGACTCTGTCGGAAGTGTAGATTGTTAAGGGAGGCAGACAAGCATTCGTTCTAGGTGGCTGTGTGGAGTTGTACCTCACTGAGATGGACTTTGTATATGGACGAGGCGGTTCATTTAAGAATAAAAGCCAAGGGCACATGGGTGGCTCAGTGGATTAAGTGTCTGTCTTTGGCTCAGGTCATGATCTCAGGTCCTGAGATCGATTACCCCATCAGGCTTCCTACTCAGTGGGGAGCCTGCTTCTCCCTCTCCCTCTGCTGCTCCTCCTGCTTGTGCTCCTCTGTTCCACCCCCTCTCCCTTTCTCTCCCTCTCTCGAGTAAAATAAATAGTCTTAGAGAGAGAGAGAGAGAAAACCAAAGCCCTCACAGTGACCTACAAGGTCCTACCTGTCTGATGACATCTTACAGTCAGTCCTCTGACACAGTTGCTCATCTCTGCCCCGAAGGGATTTCTAACTGGTCCACAAACATATTTCTGTTCCATTTGCTGTTTCCTCTACTGCATCAACTTTCCTGCTACTATCTGCACGAAGACCTCCCTCAACTCCTTCATGTCCTTGCTCAAAATCATCAGTGGTATATTCCCTGACTGATATTTAAAATTGCTAGCCCTCTGTGGGGCACCGGGGTGGTGCAGTCGGTTGAACATCAGACTCTTGGTGTCCCCTCAGGTGACAATTTCAGGGTGGTGGGATTGAGCCTCATGTCCCGCTCCATATGCTCTGTGGAGAGTCTGCTTGAGATTCTCTCTCTCTCTCTCTTTCTCCCCACCCGCCTGCCCCCCCACCCCCTAACATTTTCTCTCTCTCTCTCAAATAAATAAATCTAAATAAATAAATCTATAAATAAAATGGCTAGCCCCCTGCCCTGCCCCTGCCAGCCTGACTTGGCCCATTCTCTACTCTAGGTTTATTCAGTTTTTCCCCACCGCCAAGGCGTGTATGTTTTAAGTATATGTGTATTATCTATCTAGCCCTCATTAGGCAGGAACTTTTATTTATCTACTACTACATATCTATTGCTTAAGACATTAAGTCTCATATATTAAATCCTAAGTAAATCTGTGTTGAATGAGTTTATATTGATCACATGTTTTAGTGTCTGTGCGAAGACGATGCGGGCGTTTATTTACCAAACTGCCGGCATCCCAACTAGCTGGCAACCCTGAAAAGTCTTTCTGTAAAAATGTGTTTCTTTTCATAGTTACAAGCCACACAGAAACTTAGTGCCCGCTTTCCTCGAGAACGTTTTTGTGAATTGGTGTGTGCAAGGATGAAAATTCATTAATCGGTTTAACCATTTTTGCATATTTGCACAAAACACGCGGGCTGGGTTTCAAGTATTCGTTCTCCAGTTACTTCGCGCCCTGTTTTGCTGCGATCATTCTGGCGGACTGTAAGATGCACTGTCGGGCTCTTCGCTGTCCTGAAAGTTTTTATCGGAGTTTTCTGATGGTGTCTTCCCACTGCGGCTTTTTGAGAATTTCCTTACATTACATCTAAGCAGGGCAGCCCGACTACTCAGCCGTCTGCATGTCACTAGTACAGTATATACTCACACACCTAAAATAAAAATTTGTAGCTGCCTTGGGGTAGAGGAATGTGTTGCAACCTGTTAGGTTATTGTGATTTATTTAAATTATAATAATAATAATTATTATAATAATAATATATATCTTATAATAATATTATAGGATGGTCCTAATTATTGGTATCTATGAATGAGAAAATACGTACCAAGAGAAAGTTTACTTAAATTGATTTACAGGGGCACCTGGGTGGCTCAGTCGTTGAGCGTCTGCCTTCGGCTCAGGTCATGATCCCAGGGTCCTGGGATGGAGCCCCACATCGGGCTCGCTGCTCAGCAGGAAGCCTGCTTCCCCCTCTCCCACTCCCCCTGCTTGTGTCCCCTCTCTCGCTGTGACTCTCTCTGACAAATGAATAAATAAAATCTTTAAAAAAAATTGATTTACAATTTAAATGACACTTCATTAATTACAACACCAACTGCATGTACATAAAAACACTGCTATCATAACTGCTAATATTTATTCACATCAGCTACCATGTGCTAAGCCCTTTGCATATACTGCTACTTTAGCTGAAGACATTGACTTTGGCCTAGAAGGTCAGTAACTGGGCTGGGGGAATGCAGCCAGTAATGGCGGAACCAGAATATGGACTCACATCGATCTGTCTCCAAAGTCCTGACTTCTAACCATGCCGGAGAGAAAAAGGCAAGGAGAGGGAATGTTGGCTACCACCTAGAAGCACTGATGCTATGACCCTAGACCAGGTGAGAATATTTGTGAAAAATACTCATTCTTGGGTTGCCTGGGTGGCTCAGTCAGTTAAGCACCTGCCTTCGGCTCAGGTCATGAGCTGAGGGTTCTGGGATCGAGCCCCACATCAGGGTTCCTGCTCGGTGAGGAGTCTGCTTCTCCCTCTCCCTCTGCTGCTCCCCCTGCTTGTGCTCTCTCACTCTATCTCTGTCAAATAAATAAGTAAAATCTCAAAAAAAAACCCAAACAAAAACCCAGCTCGTTCTCCAGGTAAGTTCTGGTGCTAGTTGAGGCATAATTACACACAGTACAATAACCCTGCACTGTTTGTCTCCACATTTATGTGGCTGTTTTTGCTGAGGAAAGATTGATGCTAGAGGCCAGAAAAACCTGTTCTTGTCTGGTTTTTGTCACTTAATGGAGTTCTTGCCACTGACCAGAGACATATGGCTGTAAGTTTTAGATTATACGTGTAGACATAAGTGTAATGTTGCCAGTTCGATCTACTTCTCAGGGCTTTCTAGATTTAAGTGAAACCATCCTTTATAATCTCTAAATATAAAGCATTCTAATTGTTAATATCATTGTAACTATAGGCATATTTTCAGTCTTCAGTTCCTATCTTATTAGTCTTTTAAGGAATCACATGATGCTCTTATGTTGAGTGGGCAACCTGGTCTCTTTCTTAACAGATTCAATTTCAGATCATTAAGGAGGAGAAAGAAATTGAGCTGGGCCTTTGGGCATATTCGCGCTAAGTAAAAAGTGGCAGGATTTCAGTGGGGTAAGGAGGAAAACATGAGACACATCAGTGGCATAAATTTATACTTGGAAAAAAAGGATCCACGGAATGGTGTAGCAAGCAGAAGGACTGGCAATAGTCAAAGACTACAGCGTTGACTGTATGTGGCAATTTTGTTGCATATTCAATTGTTAGGTATAAAGTGGGTCTCAGAGGACATGTGGGATTTCTAAAAATAAGTACAGTCAGAATGTGCTTGTCGTCTTAAAATATTTTCCTGCTTTATTCAAATTCCATATGCATCAAAACAAATAAACCTTGTTGTCAACCATGTGTTTTCTTTATCCACTTTTCAGTTCCTCTTTATCTATAAAGAAGAAATCAGAAGGTAGTTCACATTGCATCCTTAAACAAGATAATTTAAATAGGCAAAAGCTCGATGTAAGCAATAGCCAAGTACATAAAAATTTATTTTTGTTTAATAGATTTATGTCTAATTAGCTGACCAATGGGGGGTAAGGCTAATAGTGGCAGATAACTGAAGTAAATGTTATTTAACAGCATGGGGTCCAGTAACACAGGAGCAACCTTCTGGGCATTATATCATCCAAGCCCAGGAAGTCCCCCCATGGTGGCAGTACCGCATTATTTAAAATCAGTTCATCATGTTCCTCATGAGTATTGGCCACCTTTCAAAACCCTCTCTGGTCCTGAGCTATTTATGCCTGCTTTGTGATAATAAATCTCTCCTGTAATCTCTAAAACTCATGCAGACGATGTCTGGAGATTCCGTAAGAAAAGAAAGCAGAGGAATTCTGCACCCTGTTTAATCCTAATTAAATAAAATTAGATTGTAGAATTACATTAATTTACAGAGTCCAAAATACCTTGATCAAACATCTTTTCATTTTACAGTTTATTTTTTGTTATCTTATTCAAGCAGGGTTTTGGGGCATTTTCATAACATTTTAACATTCAATAGATACTATATACATTAATTTTTATTGTATCTTACATAAGATAGCACCTTACAGAAATTTACATTGGTTAGAAGCAGGATGGATGGTTAAGGAAAGCCCAGTCCTATGGGCTATTCTTAGAGGTTATAGGTCAGGGTTCCGTGGGAGGGGGGGTTTCAGACCAGAGACCACCCAATCAGGGGAGAGGTGAAGAAGAGCTAAAACACAGGCACTGGGTTCCATCAATATCCCTAGGGTACACATCTCTTAACCTAAACACCTATGTGGATTTGTTTCAAGATATGGGAATTCCCATTACAAAGATGTCTCTTCCGTGAGGCACAGTCCCAAATACTTTTTAATCCCAGAAACTCTGGCAGGAATCACCTGTCTTTCTCTTCCTTGCAAAGAGTGGAAAGACATCCACGACTTGTAGACTACTGGCCCCCTCCCCCCAAATTTGGTTTATGTTTGACTCTATCAATCATTAGCCCAAACAAAGTAGTCTGAATTGTCCTTCAGTGAGAGATAGTGAGAAGTACTTGTTGAAATAATGGAAAACTCAAATCCTCCAAAGTCATAATGTTCCCAAAGCAAATTATCAACTGACAGAAGACGGTTCTGACTTCTCATTTGCAGTAGACATTCTACTTTGAGGCCGTGATTCAGAGGCTTTTTCAGAATTTGAGACCTCTGTGATCTGTACCCGTCGCCAGCCATCCACCTCGGACCCAGAATATCCACTAGACCTTCAGCTGTTTCTTTTTTCTTTTTCTTTTTTTTTTTTTAAGATTTTATTTATTTATTTGTCAGAGAGAGAAAGAGAGGGAGAGGGAGAACACAAGCAGGCAGAGGCAGAGAGAGAAGCAGGCTCCCTGCTGAGCAAAGAGCCCGATGTGGGACTCCATCCCAGGACCCTGGGATCATGACCTGAGCCGAAGGCAGTGGCTTAACCAACTGAGCCACCCAGGTGTTCCAGCCATTTCTTTGAGTAAATGATCTTCAAAGATTAGTAAAGGATCCAAAAGCAAGGATGAAGGAGTGTACTGCGGACAGTCACCCAGAACATCTAAGTCCTGATGTTCCGAGAAGAAAGATGGGGTGTCTTTCAAGGCTGAACATGCCCATAGGAATGCCCTGGCATCCTGAGATTGGACATCTGAGGAGGCAACTTCTGGTTGGCATCGGGCAACAAGGATCTTGAGAGGCTTACAGGAACTGGTTTGTTGCAGGGTACCCCTTTAGACCCCTGGCAGCATTTGAAGAGAAGTTGGTATCTGTCCTGACAAATACGGGTAAGGCAGTGTCTGGTCATTGGAAGAGACTCACTGGAATGGTAAAATCATCTACAAAGGCCAAGTGCCTCTGATGAAACAAATCCTATGAGCCTGTTGGGCAGCACCATCTGTGACCAGCTGTCTGCATTCCTTCAGCTGGTTGTGTAATAAGGCTTCCCCTCCCTGGTGTTGATGATATTACGGACGACATTTTAGATATTTTAGAGTTCTCTCATTCTTGGGCTAAAAGTCTCTCTGGGCCAGTCAAGGGACTACTGTTTAGAGCCTCGTGTTCCACTTTGTGCTAAGGTAAAAAATGTGCTGAAGTCGATTAAACTGACCAATGTATAGAAATGGCAAATGAATTAGCTTCTCATGTGTAATCTGGGCAACTGCCGCTGCTGCGTAGACAGCAGTCTGTCTGGAATTTGTCCTGCTTCACTGTGGCTACTTCCGGAGATGGAGACCCAGCTCTGTCTTAGCGTAAGAGCTCAGATGGCACAAGGGTGTGTCACCCGTAGGCCCTGAACTGGTCTTTTTCATTTGAGCATGAAATGCCAGGGCGTTCCTATGGGCATGTTCAGCCTTGAAAGACACCCCATCTTTCTTCTCAAGTTTTGGATCATCCCTGGGAGATCTTTTTCCCTTCTTCAACCGTCTAGAAGCACACTGTATGAAGAATGCATTCTTGTCTTCAAGGATATGCTTGAGACGAGATTGCAAGCACAGACAATGAGTGAATGAACAAGACAGGGTCTCCTGTGTGTTGGGCCCTGGGGTGATCCTCCCCCAACAGGCCGGCAAGATGTGGATCAGAATCCTGTTCATTCCAAAACCTCTGCCCCCCGCACTGTGCTGGGCTGCTAGCCCTCTGGCCGTGCTGGCCGCTTCTCTCCAGCAGGTTTTAGCTCTTGGGCATGTTGTTAGTTGGTGGAGGGACAAACGGAAACACATGTTCATCAAACTAGTACTCTTTCTACTTTTTTCATTTTCTCATCGGGTTTCTTGAGTTCTCCATTTTTTATGAGCATTGCTTTCATCTTTGTACAATGCAGTGACAAGGGGATATGAATGTCCTTGCTCTTATAGCAGAGTCAATAATTGGTCTCTTAACTGTGTATTTTGAACAAGAGAAATGACCCTTTCTAGCTGAAAGTCTCAATCGAAGAGACAAAGGCACATAAACACAAACACGGACACCTACTCACATGCGCACATACAGAATTTTGTCAAATTAAATTTAATTTATTTTCTGGGCAGCTCTATCCATTGATATCAGATGGGTTATGTCTCAAAGTCTACATTCTTATTTGAAAACCTCCCACAGGAGATTCTAGGATTGTACTCTGAGTTTATAGTTCTAACAGTCTGTGCATTCAGAATGCAAGTTCCTGGCATCTAACTGATAAGATGGTGGTTACCAACCTTTAGCCTGGAGCTGACGGAGCCTGGAATCTCTATCTCCCCACCTCATCTCACTGTTGCTTAACAATTAATAGCCATGAGGTCTCACCTCATAACTGGCCTCTGGGTACCTCCCTCTTTATTTGGGGTGTGAAGAGGAGTTCACTTCCTGATCCAAGCTCTGACCAGAGGAACATTCTGGTCACATGGAAAAAAATATATACATACGAGAAGTGGAATGAGTGGGAGGTCTGAATGAGCAAGGTCGCAGAACAATACATTAAATATATCTAATGTCAGATTATTCAAAAAACAATTATAACCATGAATTTAGAAACTATGAATGATTTGAAGGGCATATTGTTTTATTTTTAGGTATTTGGATAACTTCAATAGGAGCTACCTTTAAAGCAATGAACTAATGAAAGTCAATACAAAGTATTTTCTTTGACTCTAATTTGAAAAAAAAATTAATTATTAAGATAGGAAATTATGCAAAATGGGTAAATATAGCAATTTCTTTTTATTATTTCATCATAGCTGCATAATTAGAGGTTCTCTATAGAGTTTGTACATGGGACTGAAATCAGTGATTCACACACAACATCGATTCCTGTGGTTTTTCAACTTTACTTGATCTTGTCAAGCTTCTCGATGCTTGAACACATGCATGCACACATACACACACACTCTTTTAAGAAAAATTTTTTACTTTCAATGTTACCTTAAACTCCTAAGCATGACAACTTGGGAGCATACTGTAAGGGACATTTCTCCAGGTCACTGCCTATGGCTACGGCTTCTGCACAGAAAATTGTTCTGCCATGTTTTCCCTCAGCTCAGCAAGCACAGCTTCCTGTCCCACAAAAACAACTGCCGTGATGGAGGTCATTATAACATTTGTTCAATGTAAGCAAAACCGAGTTCTTTAGAATGCCATTTGACTAACGATCAGACGCTCGGGCTCAGTCTGGGGAAAGAGTAATATTGATGGGTTACAGACCTGTGGAATTTAATGAAAGAAAGATCAAAAGAAATCATTATAGTTGGATTGTGAATGTTGAGAAAAGATAATATTAATGTGTATAGAGTTTTAATAACAAGCTAAACACTGTTGATTAGAATTGATTATTCTAGAGAGCGTTACCAACCTTAAAAGAATGGTCTTTTTTATACTCCCCCCCACCACCAAAAAAAGAGACAATCTAAAATAATAATGTTTCAACTCTAACCTTACAATACTCTAACCTTACAATAAACTGGAAGCAATTGTAGGTTAAAAAGCAGACTCTGCAAATGAGTGAAAGGAAGATGGTGGTTTATCCTCCTCTCACCTTGGGTGATGGGGCCAGTGTGATAGTTGGGGCTGTTTCCTCAGGTGAGGAAAATCTGGGACTTTATACATCACCTCAATGAGATGGAGCCAGCAGGGGCTGTGAATCACTGAATCTTGTCTGGGAAGCAGCTGCTGTTATTTATTTCTTATTGTGGCTCATCTCAATTAAAAAGACTACTTTATGGTAGAAGAAAGCTGTGGTCCTGTATATTCTGATTATATTACATGCAGAATTCTAGGATCAGAAGAAGGACCCCATAATTTAGAACAACAAACAGGGATTTGCAGAGGTGAAGGTGTGAGGTTGGGCACAGGGCTAGTGAATTCAGTGCAAGTCACAGAGACGCGACGGGCTGGATTGTTTCAGGAGGTGATTATGGGCAGTGGAGGGAAATCTCTCAAGGTTTTTAGAGCTTTCTCATCTGTACCCAAGGAAAACTATGAAGACTGTGAACAAGTTACTTCCATTTCTGAGACCTCAGTCATCTCATCTGTGGAAGTGAGCTGGGGTTCCATGATCCCTAAGGTCTTTCCAACTTAAACGTGCCCTAATCCCAACTCTGGAATTATTTTGTAACCACAGAGCATTCTAATGAACAAACAGCATCTTATCCTTTATCGCCTAAGAGCAAATTCTTGGTCCCTGGTGGATTACCATGACTCATCACAGTTGCCACAAAATTGAATGTTAACATAGCTATAGAGTTTGATACGTGTCTTGTAGGATTATGAAAAAACATAATGTCTCCATGAATGGCCCCATATTTCTTTCATTAAAATATTTTGAAATTATCACGGGGTCTGATAAATAACGTAAATGTCAATGTTGTTATAAAGTAATAGCATATGAGTATTCCAAGGGACTTTGCAAGAGATAGTCTGTAAATGTTTGTGTGTTTGTGCCTGTACACACGCACACATGTGAGCATTCGAGGTAATACAGTGATGGTATAAACCATGATGACATCAGAAATAAACTCATTGACTTTGGTACTCTTGCCCTCTCATCCAGAATAAAGGACTACGGTCCGACTGATCTCTTTGATTTACACATCTGAAAAGATCTCCCCCAGCTTCGGGGTTCCAAATTATCTTAGGAAAAAAGATGCCAAACTCTTCACATGAAACAAAAGGGCAGCTTAGTAGTAGAGTCACATTAACGCCTGTAGACTGCGTGTCCACATTTCTCTCCCTGACACAGTCTCAGCTTCAACCATTCCCACCTACTTTAAAATGCCTGAATTCTTTATTTTCTTTCCATTGTTAGCCTTTGTAGGGCCTGTCTCCCTTGACAAGAAATACTCTTCCCCTGCTTCCTTGACAGCCAACTCCTTCTCTTGTTTCAGGTTTCAGCTGGGTAAATGTGACTTTCCACGAAAGAGATGAGAACCATTTCATAGTATCAGTTCTGCCTCTGACAATGGGGAAAGACCCTAAGACTCTAAGCAATTAATTCATATTTATTGAGCACCTGCTGCTACTGTGTAAAAATACTGCAGGGACATATGTATGAACAAGATACAGACCCTTGTTGAGACGTGGTGTGTGGAATATATACACGTAATAGGACTAATGCAGAATGGTATGTGGGAAGTCCAAGTGCTTTGGTGAGTAGGAAACAGGGTGACCACATTTTGCTGAATTTGGCAATCAACTTAATCTGATGTTATTCTAAGAGTTTATTTTTTTTAAGATTTTGTTTATTCATTTATTTGAGATAGAGAGCGAGAGAGAGTGAATGAGCAGGGAGAGCAGCAGAGGGAGAAGCAGGCTTCCTGCTGAGCAGGAAGCCAGAGGGATCCCAAGCCCCAGATCTTGACCTGAGCTGAAAGCAGATGCTTAATGGAGTGAGCCACCCAGGAGCCCCTGTTCTAAAAGTTTAAAAACTTCATTGGCCCAGAGGACATTAAGCTTTGCAAGGTACCCCTCCCTCTAATCTTGGGTGATTGCCTAAGGTTCGAGTGAGTGCATCTTAGACCTCCAGATTCCAATCAGAGCAGTTCCATAGGTTTTCTTTAGCTTAAAAAAAAAAAAAAAAAAAGGTTGAAAGCCACAGGTGTTTTCTACTAGAATAATAGTATATTATGACATTAATAGATATTCTCAAGTTGATTTTCACTCTCAAGGACATTGGTGGATGACAAATCCACAATCTCTATAGCAGAACTTGTTGTCTGAGTCACTGAAGTGAAATAGTGCTTCATCAGTTCATGGCCATGTGTGGTCTCGAGGCACCTCAGGACACCTCACACTTGCCAAGTGCATTCATTATTCTTCCTTCTTTGCTTTTATTTTTTTTATATAAACTTTTTTTTTAAAGATTTTATTTATTTATTTGACAGAGAGAGAGACAGATCACAGGTAGGCAGGGAAGCAGACAGAGAGAGGAGGAAGCAGGCTCTCCGAGGAGCAGAGCCCGATGCGGGGCTCGATCCCAGGACCCTGGGATCATGACCTGATCCGAAGGCAGAGGCTTTAACCCACTGAGCCACCCAGGCGCCCCCCTTCTTTGCTTTTAATAGAATTTCACCGGAAGAGTCTTTATTGAAAATTACTGTACAGCACTATGATCTTTGAGAATGAGTCAATGTCATTTGTTAATTGCAAATGTGTCAATATTGCCGCAGGAAGTCTGGTTTTTGAAGCGGAAGAGAAAGGTACTGAGCTTAAGAACTACAAACTCCCGCAATATCTGTAGAAGAAAAAGACGTCTTCACTACAGTTGTTTGTTTGTTTATTTTACCTGAATATGTGTTTTGACATGGGATTTAAGCTACTTTTAATCTCTGTCTTGATCCTGCTTTGTAAGCTAAACTACGCATACTTCTCTGGGATTCAAGAGCTCACTCTATGAGCTAAATTAACTCTTCCAGTGCTCTAGGGTACCAATTAATGCCCCAGAGGAGGTAAATTACTAACTGGTACCCCACTGTTCTAAAAAGACTGAATTTGCCTCAAATGGTTTGCTTGCTCTCTGTTAGAGAGTAGATTACTCCCAGAGGTTCTTTGTAGGACAGGGTCCATTTTTACATGGGAAATTAGATTCCATCTGATCGGCAGGCTAGACCTTCCCAAACGTGTCATATGATAGTCATGATTAGATTATCAGAAGCTATAGGTGCCTGTAATGAAAGTTTGACCAGTCAGTGAGTAAAGGTAAGGACATGGAGCAGAATATCTGGGATATTTAAAATGTTTAAAGTTTTGTAAGCATAGCGAGAACAAGATACTTGATTTTTGGTATTAAGTCATTATTCAGAAGCATTGTGTAATGTGGTATTACGGAAACGTATAATAAAACAGTATTCCTCCTTCTCTTCACGGATAAAGATGCAGAAACGCAGAATATTTCTCACTCTAGCATCCTTTGTCCATGGATTTTTAATGTTGTTTGAATACTCGCACTGCTTTAGAAGATGCGATTTCCAATGAGTCTATTAGAAAGTTTTACTTTGTACTGAGGTAAAAAACGACCTCACGCTACTTCATTTGTTCATTATGGCACAAGTCGTTGTGAGTGCCTAGTAAACCCGAGACGCTGCCCTGTGAAGGGAGAAGAATTCTGCCTTCTCGAACTGTACGCTCTAGCAGAGAAGAACAAAAACAAAACCATGAACGTTCAATTGCAATAGGTGATATGAAGAAAATAATTAAAGGAGTTCAAAGTAGAAAATAATTAGAGTAGGGAAAGGTAAGTAACTGTGGAACTTTGTAGAAGAATAACTTCTTCTTCTTCATGCTTCCAGGTAGGGCTAAACGGTTGTGAAAGACTTGCCTTTGAAAAGCAGAGCAGGGTGGGGTGAATATGTGAAAAATATGCTGAGACGAGAGAGATGTTTTCCTGTCTGAGAAGCTGAAAAACCAGACCCTGTGACAAGAGGCTCGTGAACAAGGACTGGGGCAGGGGGAGTATGGATGGAGATGGAGGGAAGAGCTGGTGTCAAACCGCACAGAGCCTCATGAGCTGACGTAAGGAAGCCGAATGTTATGCTAAGTTCAATGGAAGAATGATTTTAGGTAGGTGAGTGACATCATCTGAATTAGTGTAAAAGTAGCAATGATATTAAATTCACTTAGGACGTATTATGTGCCAGATACATTTTTAAGGACATGACACTTATTAATATTTCTAATAGCCCCATGAAATAGAATTAAAGGCACAGAATCATTCCATGACGTCCAGAGTTGCGTAGCTAGTCAGTTGCAGAACTAGAGCTTAAATCTGAGCAGCATATGCCCTAACTAGTAACTACCTATGTTCTTCTAGCTAGCTAGCTTCATCGGTCAGCTTTTATAAGTTGTACATGAGCAACATTAAACCGTGTTTCAATGCATGGGAATACATAAGATGTTTTAGGGACTGGGTTTTGGGAGAAGACCCAGGACTGAGCCGTGCGTGACCCCAACTGAGTAGAAAGAAGAAGCTAGCAAAGGGTACTGAAGATCAATGAGCCAGTAGTGGGGGGCACTGCTGGGGGAGATGTGATAGGGAACTAAGGGCAGTGTCTTAAGATGAAATGGGACACAGCTTCATGCTGTGGGGAAGTGACGTAGATATCTGTGCTGGATTATGTCGTGGTAATTGATGGCCGTGGAAGATGAGTTTTCATGAAGAAGTCTAAAGAACCGATAGATGAGAGTAAGAGTGAAAGAGATGAAGTCAAGATGGACCGTATGGACAGTGGTTTAGCATTCTGTGGCGATAAAAGAGACATGGCTGGAGAGAGAGTTTGGGTCAGGGAGAACGAACACACACACACACACACACACACACACACACACACACACACGTGCACGCACGCTTGGATAAGGAAAGACCAACGGAGCATATGCATCTGCTGATAAGAGAAAAGGGAGACTTTGAGCATGCAGGAGAGAAAACAATATTGATATGTAAGTTTCTTGGAGGACCCACAGCTAGAGAGGATTCAGGTAGAAAGAGGAGGTTCAGTGTTTGCTGGTGGAGGGACTTTCCTTATTGAGCGTATGTGAGAGAAGATATGTTCAGGGTTAGAGAACTTAGGCTGATGCGTTATTGCCCTACATTTGGAAAAAGGCAAATAATGAGAAATATTTAATACTTATTATTTTGCCCCCCCATGCTAAATGTTTTATGTTTGTTATTTCAATTAGTTCTCAGAAAACTCTTCTCAGAAAATTCTCAGAAAAATAATTTAAACTTTTAATTAACAGTTGGTGGAACTGAGACTCACAGGAATTAAGTGACTTGCCCCAAATCACAAATCCACTAATTGCTAGAGCTAAAAATTTGATAAGGCAAACAGCCTAGCTCCAAAATCTGATTCTACAGCTAGAAATTTACTTATTCACTAATAAGTGAGTGGTGAGACTCGGAGAGCTAAACCAGCCTTCCCAAGTATAAGCACCTGCTTGCTGAGAGGGCTCAGTATTCTTCCACTCTCCCTAATTCTCCTGCTTTAGAAGCAGGAGCCATTTTAAAGTAAAAATATGTGACTGTTTATCATGAACTTCATTCACTGAAAATGTAGTGGAATTTGGGGCAGAGACTGTAAAGATTAAAATCCCAAGAATCAGATATAATTGTTTTTCAAGACAAGAAAATAATAAGTCAAAGGACTCTTCATATCACTGGTATAAATTTTCCTAATGACAGCTCCATGTATGTACAATTAGTTTTAAAAAAGAGTTTTCCAAGTGCCTGATTAACTTTAATCAGGATACTAAGATGATTAGACACAGTCTGATTATGTAAGACAAAATGCAGTGAAAGACAATATTCTGCTTTTTTGTTCACACAGGCACTACAAAAGCAATTTGAGAGGAAGTTCAACAATTCTTCATTTAACAAACCTTACCACAATTAGCAGTGGCAATTTTTCAAAGGTTGCATGTGTATTTGTTAATAGTTTTTTTCCTATATCACAGAGAGAGATTTCTAATTTTTATATTTTTTCTAATAGAATGGCTATCACGCTCATGAACTCTTATTAGACAATGTTAAGAGGATTTTAAAATTTCATATTTCAAGGAAACCATGTATTTTCTGTTCAATCCTATTATTCATTGTATAGTTTCAGTCCACTTATAAAAATGTAGTGTCCTAAAGATTTTTTGCTTGTTTATTTTTGCCAATTCTCGTATGCACCACTTAGTATGCACATCTTTTACTCTAGTCCATGATGTCCACATGGACAGCAAGTGGACCTCACAGGTGCAGCCTAGCAGCATGTCGACACAGATCCTGCAGACTTTGCATATCTCTAAAGAGACTCCAGATGTCTCACAGCATCACACACCTCTTCCTCAAAATGGCAGCTGACTTGCTAATACAGCTTGTCTTGGTCTTCCTTCTGCTTTCCATTCCCTCATTCCTCACACTGGCTCCCCAGGATGGCTTTCCCAAATGAATTAAGTGAATGAATGGCCCAGGCTAAGAGACTGGCAAGAATTAAATTTCTATCTGCAAAACATAAAGAGAAGGTACACATAACTTTTGTTTCACATCCATATGCCAAAATAAATCTTTCTTTGGTAAAACAGTCACACACAATTTTTTTTTTTTTTTTGTCAGATAAAGTGTGGCAGATAAAGAGTGGCAGGCAGAGGCAGTGGGAGAAGCAGGCTCCCTGCTGAGCAAGGAGCCCGATGTGGGACTCAATCCCAGGACACTAGGATCATGACCTGAGCTGAAGGCAGTTGCTTAACCAACTGAGTCACCCAGGTGTCCCAGTCACACACAATTTTGTTTGAGTGTTTTTCAACCACTTGTCTGGGTTTGTGTTTCTATAAACTAAATGTTTTAGGTTGTTGAAGATCTAGGAATTTACCTCATTCTTCAATATGAACTGCAATATGACCTATAATATGGTAATACGAGTCAGTTATGTTTTATTGTTTAAAATGATCACATGACCTGAAAAAGAATGAAATCTTGTCATTTTCAACAACATGGTTGGACCTAGAAAGAGTAGTGGTGGGTGAAATAGGTAAGTCAGAGAAAGACAAATATCACATGATTTCACTCATATGTAGAATTTAAGAAACAAAACAAACAAGCCAAGAGCAAAGACAAACAAAAAAGTACACTCTGTTGTTTCAAGTTTTTATTTAAGTTCTAGTTAATTAACATGTAGTATAATATTAGTTTCAGGCATAGAATTTAGTGATTCATCACTTACATATAACACCCAATGCTCATCACAACAAGTGACCTCCTTAATCCCTGCACCCACTTGGCCCATCCCCTACCCACCTCCCCTCTAGCAAACCTCAGTTTGTTCTCTATTGTTAAGAATCTCTTATGGTTTGCCTCCCTGTTTCCCCCTCCTTCCCCTGGGTTCATCTGTTTTGTTTCTTAAATTCCACATACAAGTGAAATCATATGGTATTTGTCTTCCTCTGACTAACTTGTTTTGCTTAGCATAATATACTAGCTCCATCTGCATTGCTGCAAATGACAGGATTTCATTCTTTTTGATGGCTGAGTAATATTCCTCTGTGTGTATATGTGTGTGTGTGTGTGTGTGTATGTGTGTGTGTGTGTACAACATTTTCTTTATGCATTCATCAGTTGATGGACATTTGGACTCTTTCCATAATTTGGCTATTGTTGAAAAAGCAGACTCTTAAATACAGAGAACAAACTAGGGGTTGTGAGAGGGAAGGTGATTTGGGGGATGGGTGAAATAGATAAAGAGGATTCAGAGTACATTTATCATAATGAACACTGAGTAATATATAGAACTATTGAATCACTATATTGTACACCTGAAACAAATATAACACTGTATGTGAATTATACTTCAATATTTTTAAAGATAAAACATAAAATTTAATCAGTCACATGCCCAATCATAGTCACTTTTTATGATCCTGTCCCTTTTTTTTAAAAAAGATTTATTTATTTATTTATTTGGTAGAGATCACAAGTAGGCAGAGAGGCAGGCAGAGAGAGAGGAGGAAGCAGGCTCCCTGCTGAGCAGAGCACCCGATGCGGGGCTCGATCCCAGGACCCTGGGATCATTACCTGAGCCGAAGGCAGAGGCTTAACCCGCTGAGCCACCCAGGTGCCCCGATCCTGTCCCTTTTTGATGCCTGACTTTTCACATGAAAAAATGTCAATTCAGTAATCCAACATTAAATCAAGTGGGCTGCTCTCATCAAAAGTAGAGATGAAAGGAACCTTGCAAAATAATTGTTTCACTGGGCTAAGAATAAACATAATCCTGGAAATGAATTAGTCATCACCCTATATTACCTGCTAAACATCTGTATGTGCTTCTCCCTGTTGCTGGGTACCCAGGTCCTCAATTCCTGATTATACTAAGTGAAATAATTCTTATGGTCTACATTAATGCTATACCTTAATGGGAGAATTAACACTGATGTTGTCTATAATAATGAAGATGTTTTTATTTTTGCTTCAATTTTCTCTTTATCATAAAATTGGTGAAATATGACCCAGAGGATGTATAAACATAGATCCAGATATAGATATACAGAGATTTGCATACTGACAATACACAGTACAATGCTAGACCTACTCATTTTCTCATACTTCTGTGACAGTAAGATTTAGAGCTGAGATTTTTTTTTTTCTATTTTCTTTTTTTGACAGAGAGAAGTGTGGAGGTTGGGGAAGGAGCAGAGGGAGAGAGAAAATCTCAAGCAGACTCTGCTGATTGCAGAGCCCGATGTGGGACCCAGTCTCACAACCCCGAGATCATGACCTGAGTTGAAATCAACAGTCAGACTCTAATTAACTGAGCCACCTAGGAGCCCCAAGGGCTGAGAATTTTTCTTAAAATAGTTTTTATCTATAATATCAGTATAATTTTTTATAATACCAGAATAATGAATTCGTTTAGATTTTTATAATATATTCTGATAATATTTTTTTGAAAGGTTACGTTATTAATACCCAGAAAAACCACATATCTGAGCAAGGTACATCAGTTGCTTTGAATCCACAGGAAAGGAAGCTTATACCACATTATCGTTTAGACAACAATATGGGAAACAAACCTACAGGTACCATTGAAACCTCAAAGAAAATTCTTCTACAAAAGGAATTTTTGACATCAGATGATGGGCCCGAGAAGACCAAAGGGATTTGGGATGTGTGCTCAAAATTGGCCTTTCATGTGTGTTTATGTATTCAGCTTGTCCATCCATCAAAAGCTCCACCTGTCCTGGAGATATCGCCCATCATTTATTTATCTGCAGAGAGACTAGAGTCTGCATTGATCTTTATTTCAGTCAGGTACTCAATGTAAGAACTGTGAAAAGCAATTTGGAGCCAATACACATCCTTTTTCTAAGAGAGAAGTTGTACTTCACAGAGATCCTGGAGCCCTGAAGCTTAGATCTACTTTTGGAGAATAACATAAAATTCATAGGAAACCCCCTCTACTCCATTTTTAGACTGATGTGGACACATTTTGTAAGGTCTAATCATGAAACTAAACCTGACATAAGCTTTCTCAATTTTATCATTGCTTGGAAGACTATGGTTAACTAAAAGATATCAAGTATTTAGAAAGAGCCGCTTTATGAACTATCAGAAACTGTAACATTGTCCGAGACCCAAGTTACAACCACCAGGATGTTCCCAGTGTTTTGAAGGAGATGCATGATTTCTTCCTTCAGCCAAGGGGATCAGTTGGTGATGATGAGTAGTCATGGTTGCTCACGTTTCTGGTGTTTGCCGTATGTCACACATGGTGCTATGTGCGTTATATGAATTATCTAACTTACTCTTTGTGAATATGCCATGGATAATTGTTATCAAACCTATTTTAGGTTACGTAACCCACTCACTTAATTTGTAAGTGGCAGAGACAGTGCAATTAGAGATTTCATTCCATGCCTGTATGATGTAGAAAACGAACACACATGTAAGCCTTTGGTATGTTTATTTACTAAAGAAACTCTTTAATGTGAGAACTTAAAAGGCTGTACGTGACACTGATCATACATGAAGCAACGGAAGATAGATGGAAAAGAAGGTTTTCAGTCTTAGGATTCTTGCAGTTTACTAGCAGGGCTAAAGGAAGCATGCTCCTGTCTGTAATAAAACTATTCTTCTCTGTAGAGGCTGAACAGTTTGCACAGTTCTTTCAAGCCTTTTAATTTTATTTCGTTGTATCAACCATTTTCATCGCTAAGCCGTCTATACACCCCAGTCTCTTCTACCCATGGCTCCGTTGCTCCTTAACCCTCTCAGAAATTCATTAAAACTTTAAGACTAAGACATTTTGATCACGTTTCTTCTTAGTACTAATGCAAGTTTACATATAATACATATGATATATAAAAATGATTATTTCAACATTCATCATATGATGACTAAAATGCATTTGTCATAAGCTTACGATTCAGTATAATCTAAACATTGGCTTGGTACGGGGCTCTAAAGAGAGCAGAGGAGGGACCTCTTGGCCAAAGTTCCCTACTACCACTTCTTCCCACCTTCTCTGCCATACGATGAGTGAGAAAGGTCTCTTCTTCCTTAAAGGCTATACCTCTTCTGGAGTAAGACTTCTCTCTTGCTTTGTGTTCTCAGGTGTGTCTATATACTAGATACCATTTTCTCTTCTTTTTTTAAAAAGATTTATTTATTTATTTGAAAGAGGGGGGTAGGGGCAGAGAGAAAGAGAGAGTCCTTAGGCAGACTCCTGGATGAGCAAGGAGGCTGACTTGGGCTCGACCCCATGACCTTGAGATATGACCTGAACCAAGATCAAGAGTTGGATGCTTAACCGATTGAGCCATCCAGGGACCTCAGTTTTTTCTTCTTAGTCTCCAGTTACTTCCTGTCTGTCATCTGTAACTCATGTAGGCTCTATGCTTACATGTGGTGGTGCTCATCTGTGTGTATTGGGCCCATGTCCCTCCCCTGCCATAGCTTTCTTTGTAGCTAAGGGAAACAACACTCCTAGAAAGCATAAGTGAATTAGTCAGCTTTAAAGTAGGAAAAAATACACAGCCAAATAATATATCCCAGGGATGTAGTGGGGCCCTGTATGTATGTGTGTGTGTGTGTGTGTGTGTGTGTATATATATATAAAGTTAGTGAACGACCTATAAGAATATATATATATATATACACACACACACGCACACACACACATATAATAAAGTTATTGAACTACCTATGAGGAAAGAACCCACATATAGCGTCAAAGTCAAGCATTGAGAGCTGGCTGTGCTGTTTACTTATCTCTTTGATATTGACCAAATCACACAACATCGGTTTCTTCATCCATAATAATATCTTCTTCTGCTACCTGAAGTTGCCGCTCCAATCCAAAAAAAAAAAGCCCATTTCTGTTAGAAAGCTTTACAAACTGCATGGACCTTGCCTGATACAAATATGAGATGGCATGGCCGTTCATTGAGATAAATGTCCTAGTGACGCTTCAGCTTTCACGAACAAATCATTCTCTGATCCCTCGTTTTGCTGATTTGTGCAGCTCCCCATTTACCTACAACACAGAATTGCTATATTCCAAGTAATTGTCAGGGGGTATGATATCCAATTCACTGCTACTCAGTTCGTCATGGATGTTTATCTGAAGGATAAGCCGTTTCTTTCAAACTTCTAGACATCCCAAATTGTATTACTGGATTAAGCTATCCAGCCAGGAAGTCTGAAACCCGTCCTAGTAGTCCCCTATGAAATATATTTTTTAAATTCTCTTAGATAAAGTTTGGAAAGGCAAAGTTACATAATATATAAAGTTCGATGATATAGAAAGGGAGTTTGCTGTAAATTGTTTCACTTTGTAATGTAAGGGTATTGTCAAATCTGTTGTACACCATCCACTGGTTTCAACAAGGTGTCAGTATCACAGAGTTGTGTTTCTTTCAGAAATTGTTTTTAAATATACTCATCACTGATTTGTATAAATGGCCTTGTTCTTACCATGTAAAAGGCATCTTTGTGTCTCACCTCTTGCAAATATACCGACTTCATAGGATAAATTTTCATGTATTTCTGAATCCATCTCATTCTTAATCTTAGCATACTTTCCATACTGTATTTGCCCTTTGGATCATTTTCCTTTACCGGCATTATTTTGTGTGTGTGTGTGTGTGTGAGAGAGAGAGAGAGAGAGAGAGAGAGAGACATGAGACACACACAGAGAGAGAAGAGAGAGAGTGTGTGTGTGTGTATATGTATGACAGTGTGTGTGTGTAATTGAATGGGTTATGTAGGCACTTGGTCAGACATCAAACAGCCAGAAAGAGGAATACATGCCCCCCCACCCCGCCCCTCCATTATCTGAAATCAGACCATCCCTATGAACCTTTTCATAAAAAGCAATTGCCATTAATTTATGGAAAAATTTTTGAGCAACTCCAGACCCCCAAAATAATCTCTCTTAGGCTTTTGTGATACCTTAGGACACATCTTGCTAATGAATGTAGACTATCAATCAAGATTGTATTTCTACACATTCTAACGGAAAGGACCTTTATCATGCTTACTCTTCTGAATGCTGAAAAAACAAGGATATGTTTTATTTTTTTAAGATTTTATTTATTTATTTGACAGACAGAGATCACAAGTAGGCAAAGAGGTAGGCAGAGAGTGAGGGGGGAAGCAGGCTCACTGCGAGCAGAGAGCTTGATTCCGGGTTGGATCCCAGGCCCCTGGGATCATAACCTGAGCTGAAGGCAGAGGCCTCAACCCACTGAGCCACCCAGGCGCCCCCAGGATATGTTTTAAATTACTACTTATCTTCCTAGGAGCATAATGGAACATAGGGCAAAGGTCTAAAAGCTACTTCCATTTCTTTACTTACAGTCCGTTGTTTACTCATTCTCTTTATTGACGGTTATTTTGTTTGTTTTACTGATGTTTAAGTCCTTTTCTTGTAAAGAAAATGGGGTTTTCAAAAACATCACATCCATTACAAGTTGCTCTTTATCTTTGACTTTTGTTTGCGACGGCTTAGAAAAGCTTTTCCTAAATGAAGACTTTTGTGTGCTTTTATCCATTGCCATGTCTAAATCTTTGTTAGATCTGGGATTTATTCTGGAGTAAGAACTGGTAGCTCTAATTTTGCTTTTATTTTGGGTTGACGTTGTTGTTTTTCATCAAGATGCCTTCCAGTTGCATAAAACCGTGTACTGAGAAACTCATTTTCTCTTGATGATTTTGTGTCATCGTAATTATTCATCAAGTAAATGTTTATGCATTTACCATATTTGAGGACTTTATATTTTGTATCATCTCTCTTCGTCTATTCAGACACTGAATTAGTACAGTCTTAACAAGTGCTTAAATATTAAGTAGAGGCAATTATCCATTTTCAGTATTGTCCCTTTTTTTAAATGTTAATGTTAAATGTGAATTCACTGCGAGCAGAGAGCCTGATTCACATGTGAATTTTATTTTTTATTTTTATTTATTTTTTAAAGATTTTTTATGTATTTATTTGAAAGAGAGAAAGAGTTAGAGAGACCATGAGCAGGGGTAAGAAGCAGAAGGAGAGGGAGAAAAAGTCTCCCCGGGTCCTGGCTGAGTAGGGAGGCTGACTCAGAGCTCGATTCCAGGACCCCAAGATCACGACCTGAACCAAACGTAGACACTTACCAGAGCCACCCAGGCACTCCTCCATGTGAATTTTAATGTCAGTTTGCCTGGTTCCAAAATTCCAAAAAAAAAAAAAAAAAAAAAAAAAAAAAAAAAAAAAAAGGACAAACAGTAAAACTGTCCAACATTTGTATGGGAAAGTTTAAGTTCATAGAATAATTTGGTGATAAATGTTACTCTATTATATTGAATCTTATCCAAACTGGACTTTTGCCCATTTTCCAAGACTTTCTTCTGTGTACCTCAGTAAAGTTTTAAAGTATTTTTACACAAATTCCGTACATTTCTTGTAGACCTTCGAAACTTGGTAGCGATCTTGTAAATAGTATTTTTCCTTAACTATGTATTGCAGTGCTGAATATAATTTATATATGATAGCTAACAATTTCTTGAATTTTAATCTTATATGAGCATTGTACTGAATGCTCTCATAAGATGTAATGATGATATCTACCTCTCTTGATTTTCCTCAGTAGATGATCATACTATAATTATCATTATAATTGTATAATTCTGCTTCTTCTATTTTCTGTGTGCATATGCTGTTTTATCCTTTTGCTTGCATGCACCATTTACTATCTGTGGCAAAATAAATACAATAACAATAGTGGTGGTGGTGGACTTTTCATAGGAATATTTTTGCTACCTTGTCTAAAAACAATGTCAAAATTTAACTTTTTATATTCATAGATGAAGCCAAATATCCTTTTTTTAAATTTGTATTAAGTTATTTTGCAATATTGGATATGTCATTACTAATTCTTTTAATTCTTTGAAACAAAATTTTGCATACATAAAATTTTTTAAATCTGTTATTGCCCTAATTAGAGAAGCCAGAGAGAAATAAAAGTAATTGGAAAGAAGCTATATTTACAAGACCAATAGAGAGAGTGATTGAGGACAGAATGAGTGCAAAGAACCAGTTTTGAAAGCAATCTCTATTAAGAAGCACCCATAAAGGTCCATTTCTAATGGTCTCAATTTTACATTGACCATATCTTTATCCTGACTAAGTAGCGAGTAGAAAACCACCTATATATATATATTAAAGAAACTTCATATAGAGTCCTCCTTCCTTCTGAGCCACTGCCATGGAATGCTTTTACTATATATTATAAATGGTTACAGAATGGCAGATTGTCGAATGTTTATATGGAAACAAACAAAAAGGAAACAAGTGAAAACCAGATAAACGAAACACTTGGAAGTTTTAGATAAAAATGTTCTAGGGATGTACCTACTTTTTATTTATTTGGTTACCTTCATTACCATTTCTTTATTTACATGAGCAAATAAAAAGCCATCACACATTTTAAAAGTATCTGAATCCAATTTTTAGTTTCAACAGTTATTTTTATTTTCCCCAATGATCACCCCAAATGAAGAAAAGAATGAAAAGCGGAAATACAGACTGCAGCCAAGATAAACCTAGAAGACAGATGAAAGCTGTAACTCCAGATTTCAAATGAAGACTCCGAATGGGTGAACGTGGAATCCCAATTTTGGGATTTTCCCCATAAAGACAAGTGTAAGAGATCATTTGAGAAAAGGCTAATGGATAGGAGGCACCAAAAAGAAGGTGATTTTTCAGTAGTGGTGAGGCAGAGAGGTTTTTTGTTTTGGTTTTTGTGGGCTTTTTTGTGTGTGTTTTTTTGTTTGTTTTGTTTTTCCTACATTTGTGTAAGACGATAGACTCTCAGGTTCTCATCACAAACCTGGTTGAGTAGGTGCCCACCCTCCTCCCAGCTGTCTTCGAGGCAGGTCACATATGATCTGAGGAAACCATGTGACAGGCTCTGGAGAGGGCGACAGAAGATAAAGAGGAAGGTAAGACATGCAGAAGAAAATAAAAATATGAAGGGAACTAGTGTGTTGAGTGGTAAGACAGCTCACTCTATTTACCTCAGAAACATGGATTACATTCACAGGGTAATTAGATCCACCCTAGAGAAAAGACATTTCACAACAGACATTTTGGGGAACTTCCACAAAAATATAATAGTGAATTGAACGCACAGTGGTCATGAAGTCAACAGGACCCTTTTGTGTATCACAGAATTTTTATTTAGTTATTTATTGCCTTGTTTTAAACTGGAAACAGATTCCCACACATCCTTAGGCATTTGAAGAAACCCTTGGATATAAAGGAGACACAGAAACCGTCAACATAAAGGCACACAGACACAATTTAGGCAGGAAGATCAAGCATCAAAGAAACCAAGTTTATCCTTCAGGAGGTAATGTGGTGTTGTATTATGATATATGATATCGTGTGCTATATGCGAAGTCCATAAATTCAAACATCAAAGATATGTTAGAGCACCTGTAGCAATCTCCCATAAATTCAATCAAAAATATAGAGATGGACTGTGTGAAGAAAAGAGAAGACCTTGGAGGATCGATCCAAAAAGTCTAAAATCTAAGCAATGATTTAAGAAAAAGAAAATAGTGGTGGTGAGAAATTATAAAACAATAATAATAACAATAACAAAGAAAATACCCAGAACTGAAAGACATGAGTCTCCAGTTTTAAAACATCATTGAGAAGTTTTGTATGATTAAAGACAAAAGGGAAGACCCCCCCAGAAGTTTTCAGAGGGGTGCCTGGGTGGCTCAGTCCTGAGCTTAAGCCCCATGTTGGGCTCCATGCTGGGGCGTGGAGCCTACTTATATTAAAAGAAAGCTTATGGAAATTAAAAAAAAAAAGTCCTATGTAAATAATCTGGGATTGCATCAGAATTACCATCCTGAAAATTGGACGCAAGTGGAGCAAAGTTTTTAAAATTTTGAAGGAAAATCGTTTTCAGTATTCTTATCAAATAAATGTAAGAATATATTAAATATGTTTTCAATGGTACAGGGTTGTTGGTTTTTGTTGTTGTTGTTTTTTAAATCACATACTTTTGCTTGTCTGAGGATGTCCTTCATTAAAAAAGGAATGTAAATCAAGAAATACAAAAGATCTGGTGTGGTTTCTTCTGGGTAGCAGAATGGAAAAATCATGGAGAGCTAAAGAACTAGGGTTTGCTTTTGTTTGTGTTTTCAATCAAATTTGACAGTTAAAGCTTTGTGCACGACTAATAAAAAAATAAAATTTAAGAGTTTCAATTTTGAATAAGAAATTAGCTAGAAATGTCTACAACCACAAATAGTAAATGGCCTCCAAATTTAAAGTATTTCTGCAGTCAATTCACAAATATTAGCAATCTCAGTAGCCGGAAAGTATGTAATGTCTCTTCACTAAATCTGTTGTATTTGCTTTTTGCTAAAAGATCAGATTATCCTTATACATGCACAAATACACTAAAATAGCTAAGAGAATGGGTCGACAAGAAAGATCGTCAAAAGAAGATGCATTATCATTAAAAATTCACTTTAGCTGCAAGAAAGGATTTAAAGGAAAAGCAAGTCCTTAGTATGAGGCCTTTGATGTAGTTGAATAAATATGTCATTGATGTGACCCGAACCTTTTTAACTGATGCTTTACAACAAAAGCAAATATGCTGGGCTCCTCATTAGGGATGTGGGAAATTAAATAATGTGCTTTACTTTTTCCTAAAGCATATAAAAATGATCAAACAGGGACATATTTTGAAATCTGTTTGTGAGCCACACCATCTCTATGTATTAAAGTAGCTAAGACTTCAATATTTGTGGTTTTGGTTTATTTTAAGGGTCTTTTCAACAGTGTTATGACATTGTAAATGGAATATACAATCGAGTGTGAATGTTCAACTCCAGAATTTATTTTACATCTTACAAAGTCTTATTATCAGATATTTATGCTGATCTGCTGGCTTGAAAATGTCTGATTTCAGGGAACATATGTCAAAAGTCGTTTTATATATTATTATCAGTTCTACTGATAGAACCCAAAAAAAGAGACACACATTGTATTTGTTCATATTGCTTTTTTCAAATACACTAACAGAACCAAAAAACTCCCTATAGCAATCTTATTTTTCTCATTTTACTTTCTAAAGCAATACAGGTGTTTGTTCATTGCTTCTTTGTTACCAGACTATCTCATGAGAAAGATCTCAACCATTGGTTTATTTCTCCTGTTCAAAGGAAATCCTTTGGCTTTTTCTCTGTGGCATCACTGCTTATGTTGAGGGCGTGGACTCCAACTGGAATCAACCCTGTGACATCTGCAGGGACCCGGAAGAACCAGAGCGCTCTCATCCGTACAATCATGGATAATCTTCCAAGTCAGACCACACACTGGGCGCCAGGCTCAGCCTGGCTGGAGCAAGGATTAGCGTGTGTCTTTTGCCGTGTGTGGTATGAATGATGTTCCTGAAAGGGAGTCTGCATGAAATTAGTCTCCCAGTTTTCAGATGGGGACCAGAGAAAAGCTTTTGCATAAAGCAGCCAGCAGTTCCTATCCTCCAAACTTTAATCAGTTTTCTCCTGACAGATTTTCTCAGGTTTTGGGCATGACTTCATGAGGAACTCTGACTGCTCTTAGAAAGAAAACCAAACAATGAAGTAAATATCTTTTCTCACATGAGTCAGTTAATTTAAACGTATTTGAGTGTGTGGACCTAGATTTTATTTTAATTTGTTGGGCACCCAATGCAAGACGTTAGATTAAGGTCCCTTGGTGAGATTCATATAAGCTCCTCTTACTCCTTCTCACACACACTGTCCCCTCGTTCCTCCTCCCTTTACCACTGAACCTGCCTGGAGAAACCCCCATAGACTTAACCCAGCTCTTCACCTTCACTTTGCCTTCACCTAAACAGACCAATTTTGCTGAGGAAGTCACACAGCCTGGTTGACTGGTTTAATTTTAAAATCATGAGTGTGTACCCCCAAATTGACACTCAACAGGCAATGTTCCTACCTCTTCTTGGTAAAGCGGGAGTTCCCAGTCTCTTGGTTGACAATTTTCTGGTATTTCCATGAAAACAGCACTACAAGAGACAGCCACCATCACGTTCCCACAGCCGAATTTACTAATTTGCCAGTACACATATTCACAAAATGGTTTTCTTTTCCCTGTGGATACATTTAAAAAAAAAAAATAGTGGGGGTGCTACTTCTAAGTCCCGTTCTGTACTTCCGCTTCAATTCCCTTGAATTCCCTTACCCACTTGCAGTAATCTTCCCATCACTCCCCTTCTGTACCTGCATTTCTCATCCCTCCCTTGTGTAACCATTCCCTTTAGAAATCAACATGGTATAATTATCTCTCATCCCTAAAATAAAGAGGAACAAGCAAAGAAGAAACAGTTAAAAACACAGCTCTTTACTTGACACCATAAACTGCCTTTGTCCTCTGACTGACAACAGGTCTTCTAAGAGTTGTCTAATATTGACTGTTTTCTTCTCCCCTCATTCCAGCCACACTCATTGTTCTTTTGTTATCTAGCTTCCAATAAAAAAGGGAATGATTTTTAAAAATAAAAAAGGAAATCATCTTAAAATTTTGGTATTTTCCTCACACCACATGACAGAACAGACACATCCATGGAGTAATGAAGGTCTGAGGGGAAATGGCCCAGCTTTCCACGTGAGCTAACATCCTTTCCTCTTCAGTCTATGGCCTCTTCACCTAAAACTCTTTTGTTAGTGCTACCATGTGCCCAGCCCAGGTACTTTGGGTCATTCAATGCCATGGAAGCTTTTCTCCTCAAAACGTTCCCTTGTCTCAGGCCTATGACTCCACACTGCTGGTTTTCTTCCAATCTTACTGGCTCTGGTCCATCGGGGTTCTGTTCTGTTTTCCTCCCATCATCTACATGCCAAATACCTAGGATTAGACTTCTTTTTCTCTCTATTTGCTTTCTCTTTCAATCCAACACATAATTTTATTTTATTTTTTTTATTTTTTTAAAGATTTTATTTATTTATTTGACAGAGATCACAAGTAGACAGAGAGGCAGGCAGAGAGAGAAGGGAAAGCAGGCTCCCTGCCGAGCAGAGAGCCCGATGCGGGACTCGATCCCAGGACCCTGAGATCATGACCTGAGCCGAAGGCAGCAGCTTAACCCACTGAGCCACCCAGGCGCCCCCAACACATAATTTTAAACACCACCTCCAAGTTGATGATTTCCAAGTATATGTCCCTGGCCCCAATGGCTCCCCAGTGTCCTGGATCAATTCTCTGGCTGCACAGCTGATTCTTAGTTCTATAGGATTATCAAACAGGAGTTTGAAACGTACTGTGTCCAAAGGACAACTCTTTTCCCCTCCCCTAATCATTTCCTGCCAGTCTCCAGAGCCTCCTCCCACCCATACCGCCCTGCTCCCCACCCCACCATCTTCTCTCCATTTCCTGCAGCCTGGTAAATAGTATCTTCGTCTACTCTGTTGCTCAAATTAAAAGCCTAGAAGAGTCTTTATCTTTAATGATATATACTAAAATATTTATAGATATATTTATATGATGTCGAAGATTTGCTTCAGTATAACTAGAGCAAGGGCTATAAAAGAAACCTTTGCCGTGAGTTGGTAATTGTTCAAGTTGGATTATGGGTAACATAAAATGCAGATTCTGATTAGGCCTGGGATGAGGTCCAAGATTCTGCAGTTCTAACTACCAGGTGATGAGAAGCAAAGAAATGGAGTTCTTCTTTGACTGTCATGTTTTAAAGAACCTCCTACCTTATTTATAATCATCCTATTTATATACTTATTTATAATCATCACATTATGAATTTTCTTAATGGGAATTTCATAATCTCCGTATTTGCTTATCCTTTTTATTTTTGTGAATTGATTGCCTTTCCCACCATACGGTCATGTGCCTTACCTCTGCTACTTGTTCCTACATCCCAGATCCAGCTCAGTGCATAGAGAGTAAGGGCTTAGCAAATATGTGTAACAGAATAGTTCAGAGGGTGATCTGGATGACAGTAACAGATGCATAATAGATGTGGGGCTGATTCATAGGGCAGTGTCATGAAACTTCAAAAAAGAAAAAATATTTGAAAAAAGTACTCTTGGTTGTGAGGTTACAAATTATTGATGGTTGGGTCTTACTCCCAAAATTTGTTTTGAGGTGCTGCCTTTTTTAAAAGCAACCTCAAATTAATTCCAATTTGCAAGTGATGTTAGAAGCCAGTGCCTTATGGTGATGACGGTAATAGTGATGGTAATGGTGATGGTCATATCAATAAACGCCATCCCCTGCTAAGTACCTGCTCTTTGCTTGAAATGGTCCAAGTGTTTTACATTTTTAACTTAGTTCATCTTTAAAGGAATCCTTTGAAGTAGATAATGCTATCTTTATCCTACAAGTGAGAAACTTGAGACACAGAAATTGTATATATCTTTGTTAAGATCAGCCAGCTGAACATCATGAAGCCAGTATTTAAACCAAGGCAATATGACTCAGCTCTTCAGTGTTGATGTATGATGACAGAGATAACGCAAACAGTGGTGTAAATGTATAATCATGTTTAATGTTATTTGAAAGTATCACTCAGCCAAACCACATGGAACACAGGATTCGGATATGTCAATGAAGGAATAATCGTTGTTCAGGAGAAACAAATACCGTATATAAATGTTCTGAAAGTAATCCTCTTGGGGAAATCAAGAAAACAGAGAGGTAGGGGATGGAAGTTTCAGAAGAATGAATCTGCAATAGATCAAGAATCATTGTGTTTAGATCCAACAACCAGAGACAGTGGCGTGAGTCCTGCTCTACAGGTGGTCTGCTCTGACTCTCTCTGACTCTCTCTGGCTACATCCCACACAGCTCTGAGCTCTGAAGTTGTCCCTCTACACCTTTCTCTTAAACTATGCTCTGAGGACCCCGAACCTTGGAAGTTCCTGCCTAAGAGGTCATCCAACTTCCAGAGTTTGTATGACTCTCCCTGGGATGTTCTTCCAGTGATGGCTAAGTGGCAGTTGCTTGGGAGGAGGGCTTAATCATAACTTGGACCAATCAAGTGGGTATTTGATGTGAGTGCTCAAGAGGCCAATTTGGTGCAGGTTTGGGAGGGAGGTTCTTCGTGAGGGAAATCAGGGACAGACCTTGGACATCTAATTTTTATTCCTGCCATATGGGTGCCCTCAGGGTGCCCTTGAAGTTAAATTCTAATTCCAGAAATAAAGTTGAGAGGTTAATCTTGAGAAAGCAGAGAGTTCATCTCGAATTGGAGATGAGACCCTAAAAATACCTTACTTTGTGATCTTAGAGTATCTGACTAATAGCAGCTTCTCTTTGCTATTCTCAGACTCCCAGTGGATTTCAGCAAAATCAAAGCTGATCCTCTTGATCCTCTTGAGTTGCTGGAGGAGGGTGGAAAAAGGGCTTCCTTTTTCACTCCTGTGGTTGAAAAAGAACCAATACTGCTGTTGCTCTTCCAGTGGATGTTAACAAAGAGGCTTTCTCTGTCCCCTTCAACTCTGTCTGTCATGTAGATTTATGATAAAATCTGAGGATCATGGGAGATCCTTTTGTAGATACTTGGGACAGTAATTTGGGTCACACCTTGAGCTTTTGCATACATTTCAAAAATACAAAGTAGAGGGGCGCCTGGGTGGCTCAGTGGATTGGGCCGCTGCCTTCGGCTCGGGTCGGGTCGTGGTCTCAGGGTCCTGGGATCTAGCCCCGCATCCCGCTCTCTGCTCTGCGGGGAGCCTGCTTCCTCCTCTCTCTCTGCCTGCCTCTCTGCCTGCTTGTGACCTCTCTCTCTGTCGGATAAATAAATAAAATCTTTTAAAAAAAAAAAAAAACGAAGTAGAGACAGTCATGGAACAGGGAAACACTTCCATAATAGTCTTTTTTTTTTCTTTGTAGCTTTCAAATTTAGCTAAACATTTGTTTCCTACTGAATAATCAACACGTAGAGAGCCTGAAGTTATAAACGTAAGCTGTTTTAAATTATGTACAGGCTTTCTGCAATTCTTTTTTCTAGATCAAGAGAGTGCATTATTTTCTCTTTTCAGGTAACTTAAATACAGCTGAATATGTTGAACTTAATGTGTTTTCCGAGAATGCTGACTTCTTGAATGAGAATAAAAAATATTAAATTTCTGCTTAGAAAATGTAGGGACCAATCAGTCTTATAATGATTTTGCTTTTTAACTGTGCATATCCCTGTATACTGCAAAAAATACACTCAAATTGCCTATAGCTACCATAAAAGGTAATGATGCAGTGCATTTAATTACTGCTTAGTAGTGCTTTTTACTTGAGCATTTCCAAGTATTAGTGAAAGTGTTATATCTCATATTCCTATGAAGGACTTAAACAAAAGTGGAGTAAATGCAGATTTGTTAAACAAGAATTTCACAACTAGGAGAAGTAGTTTTTTTGCACGAAGTAATTTATGTCATCTTCTCTAGAAAAGGGAAGATGAACAAAATTACCATCGAAAGTATCTCTAGTTTTGTCTCTTTGCTATTCTTGGCCAAGCTACTAAAGATTTTGTAAACCGTTGACCATCTTGACATTTGCTCTTAGAGTTAACCAGTACAAAAAAATTCTGGCGTATTAAACATATCAGATATTTTCTAGGGGTGCCTGGGTGGCTCAGTCCTTAAGCATCTGCCTTTGGCTCAGGTCATAATCCCAGGGTCCTGGGATGGAACCAGCATCGGGCTCCCTGCTGCGGGAAGCCTGCTTCTCCTCTCTCATTCCCCCTGCTTGTGTTCCTTCTCTCGCTGTGTCTCTCTCTGTCCAAATAAATAAATAAAATCTTTAAAAAATTTTTTCCTAAAGAACATTTCAGGTAGTTGTTTTACATTTTCCATTATTTCCATTATTCTGTGTCTCTCATAGTGGCAAACAGTGCCAACATTATTCTGTATTTGCATTATTTCTAAATATATTTATACGGAAGAATTTACAATATTCAAAGAACAAAAAGGTAAAAGCATTTTGTTTGGTGTTATCCATTCTCTTAGACACATGTTACCCTGCCACAATGACTCTGGACTTGGCTGTGTTAAGTGATTTCGCCGATGGACTTTCAGCAATCATGAGACAAGCAGAGAGTTGATGACCACTTGCGTATTGGGATGTGCTCTTAGGTCATTGCTCTAAGACCGCCATACAAAGAATATCAAGCCTACTAAGATTTTGTTCACAAATTTGAGAACAAACCACACTCAAGATGAAGAAGGCCCTTAACTGATGTGTCACTTTAATGGAGTTTCAATGGCAATCAAAAAAAGAAAATCAGCTTATTTGTTGAATATGAAAGGACTGCTTGGTTTAGAGCCCTAGCTGCCTCATTCACTGGATATATGATCTTGGGAATGTCATTTAAACGTTCTGTGTCTCTGTCTTCATTTGTAATGTGATGATGATGATGATAATAACACCTTCCTCGGGTTTTTGAGGAACTGAATGAGTTAATATTTTATAATCCTTAGAATAGTACAGGGTGCATGTAAGTGTTACATAGATATTTGTCAAATAAAGAAACAAGGATTAGACCCAAGGAATTTAGGAGGGCACGCTCTTTGCAAAACTTCAAGGACCTGGATCAAGTAAGGAGTCAAATCCCAGAAAACAGAGCTCACGTTGAAGGTTTACAGGAATAAATTTTTTGCAGAGGAGGGGACAGAATGTCAGGGTCAGAAGTAGAGGACTGGGAAAAATGAAACCAAGATGGAGGGAACCCACATGCGAGAGTGGTTTCCCCTGCTGGCCCCTAGGCTTGGTGCTGACTAGGGCAATGTAGACTGTCTGCCCCACAGAAAATAGCGGAGGAGGATTTATCCATGGGCTCCCACTCCCCGTTGATCAAGTTTTGACCCTGGGATGATAACTTTCTTGGAACTTACATCTGTTCATAAAGAAGTGTAGTTGGGTATCCTCTAGGTGGCCTTGGCAGAGGCATTGGGAAAGACATCGCGCATCAAGAGACTGGACAGCTGTAGGACAATGTTGTCAGGTTACATGTGTTGGAAGCCTACCGACAAATCAGTGTGTGGAATAAAAGGTAGACAGAAAATCCGAAGCAGAAGCCAAGAGGGGGTAGTTGGGAACAGGGAGGTGTCACAGACCTCCAGTGGTTTGTGGCCCTTGAGCTGCAGAGTGAGGTGCGGTCTATGAGAACAGCAAGGAAGGATGGTGCATAGAAAGAGGGAGGAGCTAACCTTACTTGGAGAGATCAAAGGGGATGAAATAATTGGCAGAGACATGGGGACAAGGAGAAAGAAAAGGGAGTAGTTTCATGTGGACATCACCCCCTTCTGAATGCTTTCCTATGCCATTTCATTTATACCTTTTTTTTTAATAGGGAAGTTTGCGTGAAAACAAGGTAGAAATTTCTGATGTTTTTTTGAAAATTATGTTAGTGTTCATTAGGCTACACCAATCCTATTATCAATAAACTTGCATAATTACTCTTCAGGGTACATATAATTACTTTCTAAGTAGCTCCATCTAGCAATTTAACAAATATAATAGATAAATAACATGTAAAGGTTTTTGAAATCAACATGGCTATGGAAATGCAGAGTGCTCTGTAAACAGAATAATTCATCCAATAAACCTGAGGTGGCAGTCCAGTTTTCCTCTCAGGTTCTGCTTAAATATATAAAGCTAACAGTTCTCATCAGGACAGCAGACTGTACTTAGATGCTTTCAGAATTATCCTGCTATGAGTTAGGATAAACCTAGAAATATGTATTCTGCAAACGGAATCAGAAAAACATTGTAAAGTATTTGTGCCAAGGCGTAGATGGAGAGTTTGAAACAACTATATAAAATCTTTGAAATTTATCTCTAAAATAAAATAGGATTTTCCTTTTGGTTTAAAAATATCATTTTCCTCTTCACTGATAATTTTCCCCGAAAATCTTTTTTATTCTTTTGAAATCCCACTATAGCTAAAAGAGCATCTGGTTTAACTGGTGTTTTCAGTGTACTCATTGATTATTTATTGTCATGGAAACAAAGAGGATGGGTGTGAAATAGTTCACGTTGTAGGAGAAGCTGATGCACTTTATTCTGGAATTTAAAAATCATATATCACACAAGCATGTCAATTTCAAAGACAACATCGGTAGCTGACATAGATTGATTAATTTGGGGTAGCTTTGAGTTGCTAAAATCAATTCAATTGAGTTAATCACAAAGTATAAACTAGATTTGTACAGCTATTTAATATTAGCTTTTCGGTGGAGTTTCACATTTATCATTTAAGAAGCAGTATGGCATATTGAAAAGATCATTAAAGTAGGAATCATGTGGCTGGCTTTTTTGCGAAGGTAGATCTCAGGTTAAGGGTTCTTAACACATGCAATGAAATATGTTTAATACCTTGATTGTGGTGATGGTGTCATGGGTATATGCATGTGACAAACTCACCAGATTATATATAATAAAAATATGAGCTGTTAGAAAATTTGACTTACATGATCTCTAAGTACTCCATACTTCCTTTTTTTTTAAGTACTTCATACTTCCTAAAGTGTAGGATGTTTTTTGATGAAGATTCATAAATGGACTTACTCTACCAAATGATTAATTTCAAACTTCACTCTTACTACAAATTTCCCATTGTTTAGTGCTAAGAAATCAAATTGGTGAGCTACTTATTGTCTTCATTTTTTTCATTGCCTTTGATAAATTCGGACCTTGGACATTCTGGATGAAACCCCATCTAGCATTTGGAGAATGGCTTTTTTTATTTATGTTAAATTTCATGTTCTATGAAGCTGTCAGGAAAAGCTATATCTAGAGTCATAATCCGTGGCTTCTATTATCTCAGCCTCAGCAAGATTTTGGGTTGCATTGAAGGTATCAATGAATTCAGTGTTTTTCTTCCTTAAAGAATGGACAAACTGCAGCTCCAGCCCATTTGTTAGTTGCAGTGGAAAGAAGCATCATTGATTTCATAAAAAACACTCTGGCTCACTCTCAGATGGCTTACACCAGATGGGCCAAAGCAAGACTCTGAGCATCCAAAGTCTCCTGCTGAAAAAGCAGCAAACAGGAATCTCTGAAATTCACTGAGATTCTCTAACAAAAATATCCAAGGAAATATATCAGAAAGAAGAAGAAGAAGAAGAGGAAGAAGAAGAAGAAGAAGAAGAAGAAGAAGAAGAAGAAGAAGAAGAAGAAGAAGAAGAAGAAGAAGAGGAAGAGGAAGAGGAAGAAGAAGAAGAAGAAGAAGAAGAAGAAGAAGAAGAAGAAGAAGAAGTAAAAACAATGCAATAGGTTGTATAAAGTTAATTGTATGCTCTTTTTCTCAGAATAATTTGCACAGTTAAAACCATTCTAAATCTACTCTTACTGTTAGAACTATCACCGCACAAAAAATATTTCTGCTTATTGAAATATAAAGCTCAATGGAGCATGAGACTCCCAGCTTGAAACATTTAATCAAGCAGTGAAGACATCCAGTATGTCATGAAATGAGAAGCATAAACCAAGCTGAAAGGATGTGGTGCTTTTCCCCTTTCCTATTCATTAAAGACAATAAGTACTTATAAATGGAGGTATAAGTTGTGGTTTATTAAATAATTTCTTCAGATTTCATTTTGGGCTACTTTTCCCCCGGTAGGTGTGAAATGTACTCTGTAGATTAAACTTTGCACATGAACCAAGAGGTCTTGATTCCCTGTGTTCTTTTGAATCCACCTGTCAATGCAAAATCCTCTGCAGATGAAGTTGTTTCCTTTTAGCTTCTTTATTGTTAAGCAAAATGCTGCTGAAGACAGATAGCCAACTTGAATGGTAAAAAAAATTACCCGTATGTTAATTCCTCAGGCAAGCAACCTAGTTGGGCTGAAGTGATCACATTAACCCAGGAATTGCTCTAAATCAGGGTCAATGCCTTTCAGCCTTCACGTTTCTTCCTCTGAGAATTCCCCGATGGCTTGATCGCATTAGGTTCTTTTTAGTGTACTCCCAGAGCAAATTTTCCTTCCCCTACTATAATCCCATCATACTTTAATAGTTTGTTTACTTGCCTGATTGACCGTAGTAATCCCTGGAGGGAGGAAATACGTTTATTTGGTTCACTGTTTTATCTCCACTGTTTGGAGCCAGCCAGACACAGAGCTGGCCTTTAGTACATTTGGCGAGTACGTTAGTGTCCATGGTCTCTAGATCAAAGCCTGTCCGTGGACGTTGTTCAGCTGAGCTCAACTCTAATTTCATTGGGACTATTCATACTGTACCCTTAAATGACATCAAATCCCTTTTTTCCATTTCCTTTCCATTCTTCCATTTCTCAGGTTCTTTCTAGCTCTAAAACTCCTTAGTTCTATCAATTCCAATTATTCATAACTTCTTGTTGTTATCATCAAATTTCTTTCCCTACATCGTTTCTGCAGGTGGAGAGTTAGGTGCTTGGGTGATACCGCCCCAGGAAATGGTCTTGGTCTCATCTTGCTTTTAAAACTAATAACTAAAAAACCTAGGAAACAAATATGCCAGTAGAGTTACATATATGAATGTTTGTTTATAACTCGGCCACGGGCAGTCCGTTCACATCGCATCTCATGCCTAAGTACAATGATTCCAAAATATGAAAGAAAATTAAAGGCCGTTGAAACTCAAGCCTCATAGTCTTTTTTCTGGCTTAAGATGGGCAGTATTTATTGGGACCGCTCTTCTGTGCTTAAAACTGGGATGGCCTTTTCTGCTTTCTAGTCAGCTGAGAGCCAAAAGGGTAGAGATTCCACTAGTGACCGATTCCTTGGGATTTCCGAGCAGCCTATTTTTTTGAGATAAGAGTTAAAATAGTTTTCCTTCTATTGCAAAATTTTATTTTCTAAAACACAACAATGGACTTTTTTTCTTCTTTTGTGACTCTGTGCTGCTTCTGGTGAAATCTCTACAGTAAGCCGTCACCGTGTTTTAGCTACTTAAGACAAAAAAATAAAATAAAATAAAATAAAACAAAACAAAACAAAATGAACCACTTTCGAGGGAGTAAATGAACTATTGCTATATCTTTATTGAGTTATTATTTTTATCAACATATCACATATAGATAGTTTAAAAACCAAGTAGTACTCCAACCAGGCTTATAGTAAAAAATAACAGACTTCCCATCTCATCCTTCCCTGTGACATAGATCCCGCCCCACCAGGCAATAGCTTTCACTTTCTTAGCTATTTTTTTCTGGAGTTTACACTTATGTTAATAATTGGAATAGTTTTACTAGTGTTGCCCATGTATGCACATACATATGTATATATATATATTTACTTCCTGCCCCACTATCTGTTCTCACAAAAATTCTTTCATCCTGTGCCCCCTTTATCCCATCATAGAATATGTCAGAAGTTTTGGTTAAATCAATTTTCAGTGCTGACATTATTTTGGTTACAAAGCTATACCATTTAAAGTTGAACCACACAGAGTACTGTCATTTTATGTTTTGTCTGTCTGTCTTTCTTTCTTTTCAGTGTAACAGTATTCATTGTTTTTGCACCACACCCAGTGCTCCATGCAGTACGTGCCCTCCCTATTACCCACCACCTGGCTCCTCAACCTCCCATCCACCACCCCTTCAAAACCCTCTGGTTGTTTTTTCAGAGTCCATAGTCTCTCATGGTTCATCTCCCCTTCCAGTTTCCCTCAACTCCCTTCTCCTATCCATCTCCCCATGTCCTCCATGTTCTTTGTTATGCTCCACAAATAAGTGAGACCATATGATACTTGACTCTCTCTGCTTGACTTATTTCACTTAGCATAATCTCTTCCAGTCCCGTCCATGTTGCTACAAAAGTTGGGTATTCATCCTTTCTGATGGAGGCATAATACTCCATCGTGTATATAGACCACATCTTCCTTAACCATTCATCCGTTGAAGGGCATCTTGGTTCTTTCCACAGGTTGGTGACCGTGGCCATTGCTGCAATAAACATTGGGGTACAGATGGCTCTTCTTTTCACTACATCTGTATCTTTGGGGTAAATACCCAGTAGTGCAATTGCAGGGTCATAGGGAAGCTCTATTCTTAATTTCTTGAGGAGTCTCCACACTGTTCTCCAAAGTGGCTGCACCAACTTACATTCCCACCAACAGTGTAAGAGGGTTCCCCTTTCCCCACATCCTTTCCAACACACGTTGTTTCCTGTCTTGCTAAATTTGGCCATTCTAACTGGTGTCAGGTGGTATCTCAATGTGGTTTTAATTTGAATCTCCCTGATGGCTGGTGATGATGAACATTTTTTCATGTGTCTGATAGCCATTTGTATGTCTTCGTTGGAGAAGTGTCTGTTCATATCTTCTGCCCATTTTTTGATATGATTATCTGTTTTGTGTGTGTTGAGTTTGAGAAGTTCTTTATAGATCCTGGATATCAACCTTTTGTCTGTACTGTCCTTTGCAAATATCTTCTCCCATTCCGTGGGTTGCCTTTTTGTTTTGTTGACTGTTTACTTTGCTGTGCAGAAGCTTTTGATCTTGATGAAGTCCAAAAGTTCATTTTCGCTTTTGTTTCCCTTGCCTTTGGAGACATATCTTGAAAGAAGTTGCTGTGGCTGATATCGAAGAGGTTACTGCCTATGTTCTCCTCTAGGATTCTGATGGATTCCTGTCTCACGTTGAGGTCTTTTATCCATTTCGAGTTTATCTTTGTGTACGGTGTAAGAGAATGGTCGAGTTTCATTCTTCTACATATAGCTGTCCAGTTTTCCCAGCACCGTTGCCCGATTTCAAGCTTTACTACAAAGCTGTGATCACCAAGACAGCGTGGTACTGGCATAAAAACAGACACATAGACCAGTGGAACAGAGTGGAGAGCCCAGATATGGACCCTCAACTCTGTGGTCAAATAATCTTTGACAAAACAGGAAAAAATATACAATGGAAAAAAGACAGTCTCTTCAATAATTGGTGCTGGAAAACTGGACAGCTATATGTTGTGTCTTTTTTTAACTGTTTGCTTTCTTTAAGGGTTAATAATTGCCTCATTTTCGCAGTTGCTCTATTTTCTCTGTGTTGTTAGTTCTCCAAAACTTCCAAGAGAACCAGAAGCTCGTTCTGAGAATGAGCATATTCAGGACCTCTGTGACCCAATTTGCTATTTCCTTTTGAAATAGCCTGTCCTTCCCATGGCATATGCTTGTCCCCTGAAGTGAGGGGCTGCTAGGTCGGGTTTGGGAGCGCAAGATGGCCAGACCCTGGTCCCTGTTTATTTTCAAGAACTCACCATGTGGAGGATGAATGCCCTTAAGGTAGAGAACCCAGAGACCTGCCAAAGTACTTACAAGTCAAGACATTCATCCTTTGCTCTCTAGGAAAGCAGGACGGGAAGGGAGCACTCCTTGGGTTGTAAGTCAGCAGCCCTTGATGTTTGAGAAGGATGAGCAGTAATCCCCACATTTTTTCCTCATTTTCTCGAAAGGAGACTTCTGGGGCTTTGAGGCTTCCCTGATCTTATTCCCAGGACACCTGCCCCAGGGATCATAGTTATAGCAGAACTTTTCTGCCCAAAACAATTAAGAGGACATGAGCAGACAAGATTCTTGTTCTCTCATGGCCAGGTCAGCTGTCTCCTGCCCCACGGGACTCACGAAACAAGCTTCGAGAAGCCCCTGACCTCAGGTCAGCTGTCTCCTGCCCCACGGGACTCACGAAACAAGCTTCAAGAAGCCCTTGACCTCAGGAGATTTTCACCATTTGTTTGTGTCTTTTGTTTTTCATCTTCTTTTGTTTCTTTCTGGCTCCTCTGGGTGGGTGGACCTTAGAAGGGGATGCTAGTATTCCTAATAATCTATAATTTTTCTAGGGTGAATGGTCAGATTCTTGAAGTAGTCCATTTTCTTGTTGGTTTCTTCCTTACTTCTTGAATTCCTGTGCAGCGTGTTAAAAAATTGACTGGTTGTGCCTACTGCACAATGGACAGGACTTAATTTTTCCACGAGGCAGTGAGCTTTCTTTTCCTTCTGCTTATTTGAGATCTCTTGTGTCTTGGCACCTGTTTCTGATTCTTTTAATTTCTCATTTTAGTGGAGTACCTAATGAGCTTCCTGAGAAAGACTATATGGAGGAGAAATTATGAGACTTGTCTATTAATAACGCCTTGAGTTTACCTGTATTCTCAGTTATTTGACTAATTAGATGTCCAGGGGGAATACACTTTTCTCTCAGAATAGTAAAGGGATTCTACAGTCTTCTAGAATCTTAGTTTTGAGATGTCCTATTCCACTTTGATTTCTGATCCTGTTATGTTATTTGTGTATGTGTTTCTGAGTTATCTGAAAGCTTCCAATATCTTCTTTGGATCCATGGCCTTTAAAATTACATGGTTATGTATATTGATATGGTTCCTGTCATTCTGTTGTTGAAAGGAGACACAGAGATAAGTATTTCATCAAGAAAGAATTACATAGAGTACAGGGGAGTCAGATTTCAGAAGAACTGTTTTGCTAAATAGAAAAACAGCAATAACCTGCTTTCAAGGTTTTATTTTAGGTAATCTCCAACATGGGGCTCAAACCTACAATGTTGAGACCAAGAGTCATACACAGCACTGACAGAGCCCACCAGGCGCCCCCAAAAAACGTGTTTTAAAAGACAGAACAAAACAAACAACAACAACAGCAAAACTTGAGAAATATCCAGATTGCCAGGTTACATTCATCTGTCCATGGTAGAAAATCAGCAATTTTCTGGGCTCTCTATTCTGTTCCACTGATCTATGTGTCTGTTTTTGTGCCAGTACCATGCTGTCTTGATGATGACAGCTTTGTAATAGAGCTTGAAGTCCGGAATTGTGATGCCACCAACTTTGGCTTTGTTCTTCAATATTCCTTTGGCTATTCGAGGTCTTTTCTGGTTCCATATAAATTTGAGGATTATTTGTTCCATTTCTTTGAAAAAAATGGATGGTATTTTGATAGGGATTGCATTAAATGTGTAGATTGCTTTAGGTAGCATAGACATTTTCACAATATTTATTCTTCCAATCCAGGAGCATGGAACATTTTTCCATTTTTTTGTGTCTTCCTCAATTTCTTTCATGAGTACTTTATAATTTTCTGTGTATAGATTCTTAGTCTCTTTGGTTAGGTTTATTCCTAGGTATCTTATAGTTTTGGGTACAATTGTGAATGGGATTGACTCCTTAATTTCTCTTTCTTCAGTCTTGTTGTTGGTGTACAGAAATGCAACTGATTTCTGTGCATTGATTTTATATCCTGACACTTTACTGAATTCCTGTACAAGTTCTAGCAGTTTTGGAGTGGAGTCTTTTGGGTTTTCCACATATAGTATCATATCATCTGTGAAGAGTGATAGTTTGACTTCTTCTTTACCAATTTGGATGCCTTTAATTTCTTTTTGTTGTCTGATTGCTGAGGCTAGGACTTCTAATACTATGTTGAATAGCAGTGGTGATAATGGACATCCCTGCCGTGTTCCTGACCTTAATGGAAAAGCTTTCAGTTTTTCTCCATTGAGAATGATATTTGCGGTGGGTTTTTCATAGATGGCTTTGATAATATTGAGGTATGTGCCCTCTATCCCTACACTTTGAAGAGTTTTGATCAGGAAGGGATGCTGTACTTTGTCAAATGCTTTTTCAGCATCTATTGAGAGTATCATATGGTTCTTGTTCTTTCTTTTATTAATGTGTTCTATCACATTGATTGATTTGCGGATGTTGAACCAACCCTGCAGCCCTGGAATAAATCCCACTTGATCGTGGTGAATAATCCTTTTAATGTACTGTTGAATCCTATTGGCTAGTATTTTGGCGAGAATTTTTGCGTCTGTGTTCATCAAGGATATTGGTCTGTAGTTCTCTTTTTTGGTGGGATCCTTGTCTGGTTTTGGGATCAAGGTGATGCTGGCCTCATAGAATGAGTTTGGAAGTTTTCCTTCCATTTCTATTTTTTGGAACAGTTTCAGGAGAATAGGAATGACAAAGCAGGAAAGAATGTCCAATGGAAAAAAGACAGCCTCTTCAATAAATGGTGCTGGGAAAATTGGACAGCCACATGCAGAAAAATGAAATTGGACCACTTCCTTACACCACACACGAAAATAGACTCCAAATGGATGAAGGACCTCAATGTGAGAAAGGAATCCATCAAAATCCTTGAGGAGAACGCAGGCAGCAACCTCTTCGACCTCAGCCGCAGCAACATCTTCCTAGGAACAACGGCAAAGGCAAGGGAAGCAAGGGCGAAAATGAACTATTGGGATTTCATCAAGATCAAAAGCTTTTGCCCAGCAAAGGAAACAGTTAACAAAACCAAAAGACAGCTGACAGAATGGGAGAAGATATTTGCAAACGACATATCAGATAAAGGGCTAGTATCCAAAATCTATAAGGAACTTAGCAAACTCAACACCCAAAGAACAAACAATCCAATCAAGAAATGGGCAGAGGACATGAACAGACATTTCTGCAAAGAAGACATCCAGATGGCCAACAGACACATGAAAAAGTGCTCCACGTCACTCGGCATCAGGGAAATACAAATCAAAACCACAATGAGATATCACCTCACACCAGTCAGAATGGCTAAAATTAACAAGTCAGGAAATGACAGATGCTGGAGAGGATGTGGAGAAAGGGGAACCCTCCTCCACTGTTGGTGGGAATGCAAGCTGGTGCAACCACTCTGGAAAACAGCATGGAGGTTCCTCAAAATGTTGAAAATAGAACTACCCTATGACCCAGCAATTGCACTACTGGGTATTTACCCTAAAGATACAAACATAGTGATCTGAAGGGGCACGTGTACCCGAATGTTTATAGCAGCAATGTCTACAATAGCCAGACTATGGAAAGAACCTAGATGTCCATCAACAGATGAATGGATCAAGAAGATGTGGTATATATACACAATGGAATACTATGCAGCCATCAAAAGAAATGAAATCTTGCCATTTGCGACGACGTGGATGGAACTAGAGCGTATCATGCTTAGTGAAATAAGTCAATCGGAGAAAGACAACTATCATATGATCTCCCTGATATGAGGACATGGAGAAGCAACATGGGGGGGTAGGGGGATAGGAGAAGAATCAATGAAACAAGATGGGATTGGGAGGGAGACAAACCATAAATGACTCTTAATCTCACAAAACAAACTGGGGGTTGCTGGGGGGAGGTGGGATTGGGAGAGGGGGAGCGGGCTATGGACATTGGGGAGGGGAGGCAAACCATAAGAGACTATGGACTCTGAAAAACAACCTGAGGGTTTTGAAGGATCAGGGGTGGGAGGTTGGGGGAACAGGTGGTGGGTAATGGGGAGGGCACGTTTTGCATGGAGCACTGGGTGTTGTGCAAAAAGAATGAATACTGTTACGCTGAAAAAATAAATAAAAGGGAAAAAAAAAAGAAAATCAGCAATTTTCTTACATGATTATCCTATCATTATTTTCAGACATCAGTATAGCAAAGATCAAGCATAATACTATATTTTATTAGGGATCAAGGTATGGGAAATAGTCAGGAACCAATTAGGATAACCCATTATTTTATGTTTATCTCAATGTGTGTGTGTGTGTGTATGAGAGAGACAGAGAGAGAGACTGTGTGTGTGTGTGTGTGTGTGTGTGTGTGTGTGTGTGTGTTTCGGACTGGAATATAAAGCAATCATTGGAAGCAAGGAAATATCTGTTTTTTGCTTCAGTCCTAGAAGGTGATATTTTTCAGTTCTAATAAATGTTTGAATTATTGTTTTCATGCCAATATCATGCTCATTATCCTTTTTTTTTTTTGCTTTTCCTATATAACTTCATCCTTTTAATTCTCTTTCTAGAATTCCTGAATCAATACTCAACTCAATTATCTTTTCTGTCCTGTTTTCTTTTTTCTTTTTTTAAGATTTTATTTACTTGAGAGAGAGAAAGAGAGAGCAGGAGAGGAGGGAGCATCAGAGGGAGAAGCAGACTCACTGCTGAGCAGGGAGCCCAATGTGGGACTGGATTCTGGGACTCCAGGATCATGACCTGAGCTGAAGGCAGTCACTTCATCTACTGAGCCACCCAGGCGCCTTCGTCCTATTTTCTATCTGTGTCTTTCTGCTTTCTTTTCTGGAAATATTGCTCAAACTTCTTATCTGGTTCATCTCAACTTTTTTATTTTTAATTTTAAATGTTACAATGTTCAGTTTAGCGTAAGAAGGTTTTCTTGGGGCACCTGGATGGCTCAGTGGGTTAAAGTCTCTGCCTTCGGCTCAGGTCATGATCCCAGGGTCTTAGGATCGAGCCCCACATCGGGCACCCTGCTCAGCAGGGAGCCTGCTTCCCTTCCTCTCTCTCTGCCTGCCTCTCTGCCTACTTGTGCTCTCTGTCTGTCAAATAAATAAATAAATAAAATCTTAAAAAAAAAGAAAAAAAGGTTTTCTTATTCTTTCTTTTTATAACATCTCTTTGATTTTTCATAGATATAATATGTTTCAATTTCTTTGACATTATTGAAAGCCTTAATATTTTATGATCTTTGCATTTTTTTCTGTTTTTTTCCCTTTTGTTTTGGTTTCTGTCTTTCATATTATACACCTGCATTTCCTATTGATTTTTGTTTAGTTTAGTTGTATGTATAATGCGTAAGAAAGTAGGCTGCCACGTTAACTGAGTGATCATCACCAGTAATAGAGCACGCTGAGACCTGAGAGGACACGCCCTCCATGAGACCCAGCGAGGATTTACAAAGCATCAGTGTGTGTCTTAGATCTTACAATGAAGAAAGAATCAGACACATGCTGATTTCAGCACATTCTACAAAATAACTGGCGAGACTCTTCAAATATGTCATTTATAAATTTAAAAAAAAACAATTTAGATGGATTGGGACTGTTCTAGATTAAGAAGACAAGACAGTGGCTCAGATGGCTCAGATGGTGAAGTGTGGCTTCACCTCGGTGGCTCAGATGGTGAAGTATCCAACTCTTGATCTCTGCTCAGTTCCTGATCTTAGGGTCGGGAGTTCAAGCCCCATGTTGGGCTCCATGCTGGGCATGGAGTCTACTTAAAAAATAAAATGAAAAAAGGAGAAGAAAGAAGACATGATGAGTAAATGCAATGTGTGCTTCTTAATTGATCTTAGAAAAATATGGGATGGGGAACAGTGTCTGGGTGTGTAACTGTTGCTCACACAGTTTCTTTCTTGTTGTCTTAGAGTCCACTGTAGCTCTTCAGGAAAAGACTTGCTTTTGTGATGCCTGCCCCACACACCCTAACAGCATTAGCACCTGGATATTTTGAGTTTTTTGGCTACTCATCCATATGCTTTTGAATACTGGGGTTAAAGTCTACTTTAGTGTATATCCCTGAGCTTCAATATTGTCAGCTTATAAATGATAATAATAATTGGGTGTGTTTTATAGCATTATAGTGAGAATCAAAGAATATATGTTAATCAATTAACATTTTAATTTTACCATTGGCAGTATTATTTTGTTACTATTTTACTGAAGCATTATTAGCATACAGTGTTCTATATAATTTCAGGTATACAATATACTGATTCAGCAACTCTCTGCATTTCTCAGGGCTCATCAGGACACGTGTACTCCTAATCCCCTCCATCTCTTTCACCCATCCCCTCAACCCACTTCCCCTCTGGCATCCACCAGTTTGTCCTCTGTATTTAAGAGTCTGGAAAAAATGTTGTACCTTTTTTTCCTCTTTGTGCACTTGTTTATTAAATTACACATATGAAAAAATCATATGGCATTCCCTTTCTCTGACTGATTTAATTCACTCAGCATTACACACTCCAGGTCCATCCAGTTGTTGCAGATGGCAAGGTGCCATTCTTTTTTATGACTAATATTCCACACGCGCGTGCACGCATGTGTGTGTAGACATACAACTTCTTTTCTTCCTTATCCATTTATGGATGAACTTTAGGCTGCTTCCATATCTTAGCTGTTGTAAATAATGGTGCAATAAACATAGGCATTCTTATATCCTTTCAAACTTAGTGTTTTCATTTTCTTTGGGTAAAGTAGTGGAATTACTGGATCGTATGATAAATCTGTTTTTAATTTTTTAGAAAAAAATTAGTACTGTTTTCCACAGTGGTTGCACCAGTTTGCATTCCCACCAACAAATGCCCATGACAAAAGCAACATGAGAGTTCCTTTTTCTCCATACCGTCACCAATGCTGTTTCTTGTCTTTTCAGTTTTAACCATTCTGACAGCTGTAAGGTAATACTCATTGTGGTTTTGATTTGCATGTCCCTGATGATGAGTGATGCTGAGCATTTTTTTCATGTGTCTGTTGGCCATCTATATGTCCTCTTTGGAGAAACGTCTGTTCAGCTCCTCTGCCCATTGTTGTTGTTTGTTTGTTATTGTTTTCATCATTATCACATCATCGAGAAGTGTAAGAGAGATGATTCACAAACAAGAAACAAAACCAAGAAAGCTGGAGTGTATATTATCATGATATAAAGTATTAAAAAACACAATCAAAATAAATTACAAATAACCTCTAAGTCTTGGACCAAAACGAAATCTGTGTTTACCCCTCTGATAAAAACTGCTCTGTTTTGATTTGAAAGCATAGAGATAGAAATTAGGAATCTCGGATACTTGAAAAAATGTTTGAGATTTGTGTCAACTTGGATTACTCTTGAGTGTTCATTCTGAATAAGTTAAACCTTTCTTGTATGATTAATATTTCTTTTTCCTAATAAAGCTCAAAATATAACACAATGATGGGGGGGTTCCTCTGCTCTTCTGTCTGATTTTAGAGTGATTTTTTAAAAATTTATTTGACAGACAGAGATCACAAGTAGGCAGAGAGGCAGGCAGAGAGAGGGGGAAGCAGGCTCCCTGCTGAGCAGAGAGCCCGCCTAAGGGCTCGATCCCAGGACCTTGGGATCATGACCCGAGCTGAAGGCAGAGGCTTTAACCCACGAGCCACCCAGACGCCCCTTTAGAGTAATTTTTTTTTTTTAATATTGCCTAGAAGTATGGTTTTTGGTGCTGGAATTATCTACTGAAGAAGGAATGACTTTGGAAAGCATTTAGATGCTTTCCAAAGCATTTAGATGCTTAGGGGCTAGACTAATTGTGCCTCTATATAGAGGATCTTTAAAGATTCCCTCAAGCTAGGATTTCCCATCATCTTCAACTTTTCCTTTGAAAGAAAGAAATGCTGAGTATTCACTTTCACTCAGGCAGGGTTTTGCAAAACGATCTGAGGTTCAGTTGAGGAAAAGGGAGGAGCAAAAGTCCAGTGTTGCTGGCAAGCATGCTGCCCAGAAAAATGACAAGCAGGTCACCTGTTTGGCTCACCTTCAAAACATCCAAATGACAGAGCTTAAATTAAATAAAGAGAAAACATTGCTTTTTTGCAATTACCATGTAACTGATAACATGTGTACGCTGTTGGATTTTTTCCACACAATGGCTTCTGTGAAGAATGTAGGATAACAGTACCTATATGGAGCAGATGATGTTCAGGGGATTATAAATTGGCTATTGAAGTGCTTTTCCAGTGCAAACTTCTTTAGTAGCTTCACATTTGGAAACATAACGACTTACTTATACTCTTCACTCCCTGATGAGTGTTAGGGATGATATAATAGATGCCTCATTCCAACTTGGAGTAGCAAAATAAATGAGTAAATAAATCCATATGAGAGAGACATTTATCCTGATTTGAGAGATTTTTCTTTGGTGTTAGAGATCTTGGGAAACCAAACCTCAATACAGCCATGAAGGTGTCTTCTTTTTTTAGGGTTTGAAAGAGATAATAGGGCCAGTCAATGGGAAGAAGTCAGGACTGTCCTTTACATCATTCAGTGCCTAATTTGCTGATCCAGACCTAGAAGAACATCTGCTTACTTTGGGATTTCTTACTGGAGCTGGCCTATCACAATTCAGCCTCTGGTGCCTAGGTCTCCTCATGGGGCTGAAAGACACATACAGGGGTGCCATGAGTTTAGTTTATCTCTTGAATCTTGCCCAATTCTCTAGGCTATTTCTGCATAATTGTGGCTAATCAGTAATGCCATTTAATTTTTTTTCTTTTCCGATTAGCCTTATGTAAAAATTTTTGGGTGACTAATCCATGATTATTTACTAAATAAAACACACACATTTAAAGACAGAACCATTAAAAAGAGTTGTAAACCTAAGTACATATACAGTAAGCCTGTAGTTCTTATACAACGATGTATGTACCTTCAGTGGCAGTCTCCTTTTAATGTTACATTTGCTTGCAAAGGAGCAAATTTTATTGTTTACAGGTATTCTAGAATACAGTTGTCAATAAGTGACTTTTCTTTGGGATCTTTGTAAAGCTTGGTTATTGTTGTTTTAGTCAAAAGAGTTGATAGATGTGCCTGAGTCGATCTGGCTGACCCATGGCAATTCGTGTCTGGAGGAATGAGATTTACTACCCGGGTTTGTCCGGCATGTGGATTGCCATGGGCATTTGGATGGCGTTTCCTAGATTAGTCAGGTGTAGATAAACTTATCTTAAATTGCATCTTCATTACCTAAGGAAAGAGAAGCCGAGATTTGCTATGAAGATAGCCATGGAATAAAGAAGTACTAGGGGCAGCATATCACCAAATGCTAGTTTTTAGTATATGTGCTGCCGAAGCGAGCACCCAAATGCTAGTTTTTAAATAATGTTATACCGGATTAAACGATGCATGGAGGACAAGTCCTGAGAGCTTGTAAGCGATAATGGTAATTGCATTGGATTGTGGAAAAGAGTCTCAGTCTATCCTTTACTATTCAATCCAGAGCAAGACTAACTCCCACATTCTAGAAATATAGTCAGAGAGTCTTTTCTCTGTCATGAAATGAATCTTGCTTATTACTCTTTGCAAGTCCAATGCATGACTTGGGTCTGGCACAGAAAAGTGCTTAACATATGCTTTCATGAACGATTTAGTGAATTTATGGCTGAAAGAGGTAAACTAAGAGTATTTAAAGGTAATTTCTTACAATTCATATTCATATATCCGCTCCCTATCAACAATTAAAGTACTGGCTGTTGTATGCCCAGAACCCTTCTAGTGTTTTACGCACCTAAAAAGAGCTGTGGCTGGACCACACAGTGACCTCTGGAGGCAGGTACTTGTATTACCGCTATTTTATAACGAAAGTGATCTGAGGCACAGGGCTGGTTAGTGAGAAAGATGCCATTCAAAACCAGGGGGTCCAACACAAGAGCCTTAATTACCTTATCACATGCAGAGGGAAGAGCAAGGGTTTCGCTATGCTTTATGTTATGGGCACCCTAGCTGGAAGGCATTGCTTTATACCCAGTGTATGTCCAACACATGAGCATGCTGAGTAGTCTCTTCGCACAGCTTTCGGTTGGAGGGAAAGGGGGAGGTAGAGCCTAATAATTTCTTCCTCATTTTTGTCAGTCCTGCAAACAGGCACTAAATATGTAACAGATCACAGTTTGAAAGTATTGCTATAGAAAATGAATTGAACAGTGCCCTTAATTTCAGAACTAATATTCTAAGTCATATTAGGTTGATAAAAATAAATATCAGTTCAGCTAAAGTTGCATTCAGTGTAAAGACTTATATTGATAATTCAAAAATAGCATCACAGACATAAATGGTGCGTGTAACAGAGCAGAAAGAAAAGATGCTAGCTAGCTAGCTTTATCTACAAGCAAAGGGCAAAAATGAGGGGTGCCTGGGTGGCTCAGTGGTTTAAGCCGCTGCCTTCAGGCTCGGGTCATGATCTCAGGGTCCGGGGATCGAGTCCGCATGGGGCTCTCTGCTCGGCGGGGAGCCTGCTTCCCTCTCACTCTCTCTGCCTGCCTCTCTCCCTACTTGTGATCTCTCTCTGTCAAATAAATAAATAAAATATTTTTTAAAAAAAGGGCAAAAATGAATATCTGAGAAGGGAAAATTTAGAATACATTAGTTAGGGAAATCTTCCGAGGAAATTTTAAATTGTTAGTCTGTAAATGGAGAATATCTTCATGTCTAGAATTGTTGCAAATTCACATGAGTTAATACTCCTGAATGTCCTTTGCACAGTGTAAATGATTAGTCTTCAATTAATATACTTCCGTTCTTACATGTTTGACCTGGCATCTGATAGATCATTTCTTCCTGCACGTTAGAGCCTATATAATATGTGTTAAATGACATTTTTACTATTCAGATCTCTAGAAAATAATGTCTGTCTCATCAGTTTCCTTACCCTGTTGAGTTTTAAAAACACATTTCATAAAATATCATGTTTTTCGTTTCTGTCTCTGTCTCTCTCTATATATCTTACTTAATATTTTAATTGCAACATTGCAATAATTTTCTTGAATTGCATACTTCATTTTTCCAGTGTTTCATGTAAATCAACATTTTAAGTTTAATTATATATTTTAAAATAAGATATTAAGCTAGAAAACACAACATCTGTTGTATAAGCTTTTTTTAAAATAAAGCATGTAGTTTTATTTTCTAGGTTTAATTAGTACTACCAAATCATTAATTCTAGGTTAGAATTATAAAGAATTATCAAAGGTACTCACAGAATATTGCAATTAGAGTTTACTTGATTAGGCAATTATAAGAAAATAAACTTTTTTTTTCTTTGTGAAAAATGGAATCTGTTAAAATGTTTTGTGGAACTAATGCGGTAATAGCAATGCTGTTGAGATACAGGTAGCATAATTATTGCAAAAAAATTTTTATCTTAAATTCTGGAAATGATTCTATACTAGCAGAAAAAATACGTACTTTTTAAACATTTGTTAGACACCTAGAATTTATGAATATGGAACAGAAAATAAAGATATTTGCCTGCAAGTGATAACATTTTAATTGGCATATTATTCCTTGGAAAATGACTTTTCTTATTCTTTTTTTTTTTTTTAATTTATTTGACAGAGATCTCAAGTAGGCAGAGAGGCAGGTAGAGAGAGAGGAGGAAGCAGGCTCCCTGCTGAGCAGAGAGCCTGATGCAGGGCTCAATCCCAGGACCCTGGGATCAGGACCCAAGAGGAAGGCAGAGGCTTTAACCCACTGAGCCACCCAGGCGCCCTGAGTTTTCTTATTCTCGTCTAAGAAACATAGCAATCTGCTTTTCTGAAGTTTATCTATGTATTGCAGCCTTTTTGATTCATGCAGTAAATTATTTCTCACAATTTATAATGGGACTTTAAATAATGGGACCTTTGATCCTTTATTTGACCTTTATGATTTCATTTTCCAGTTACTAACGTAGATGGAATATGGCGTGAAGCTGACTTCTGAGTGGCTTCATTCTCTAAAAATTTTAGACCCCATGGCTTTGGTAACATTTGACACGGATTTCAGATCCATTTTCTCTTGACCGGTATACACCGTCTGCATGTCAGAGTCAGGCCTTGACTCTTCTGCTACTTGTCAGGAGATTCTTTCGTGGATTTACATAAATATATTTCCTAGAGGCAACATTTACAACATTTACTCATGACAGCAATGATCCTTGGACATTTCACATACTGTAGTTCTGTGTCATTCCTAAGGATGCTGTTGATTGCCTGTCATCCCTACTGCCTAGATGTCATTCAAAGGGCTATTTGTTATTTTAATGTATAAGAATCTGAAACATTAAGGTCTATTAACCCAACAGGGCCACAGTATGAGTCAGGTGCAAAAGAAAGTTGGCCACTTGTGAGAACTGTCTTGAAAAATGATGAGGAAGGAGCTTGCTGCTAATGACCAGGCTGTGCAGTTTCGGGATTATTTGTTGTTGTGAGGCTCTACACTCCCCATGTTCCCGATTTCCTGGGTAATTGTGAAACTAATATTTTCAAAATTTCTGGACGTCTACCCCCTCCCTCGTTAATATCCAGTATCAGTATAAGGACGTATTAACTAACCCTGTAAGTATATAAACAGAAAAAATCCACAGTTAGAGAAAACGAGTCCCAACAGGGAAAGACAAGAAAATTGGAGGGCAGATTGGAATGACTTGGGCATTTTATCAGGAGGAATGGCAAGAATAATTTCACATGCTTGTTTTTTAACACACTAGAATCTTGCATTGCATTTTTCTCTGAATCTAAAAGCTGAAGTTTAAACACCCTTTGTTAAGAGTCCACAAGGGAGATTAAGAGTCATTTATGGTTTGTCCCCCTCCCAATCCCATCTTGTTTCATTGATTCTTCTCCTTTCCCCCTAACCCCCCATGTTGCTTCTCCATGTCCTCATATCAGGGAGATCATATGATAGTTGTTTTCTCCGATTGACTTATTTCACTAAGCATGATACGCTCTAGTTCCATCCACGTCGTCGCAAGTGGCAAGATTTCATTTCTTTTGATGGCTGCATAGTATTCCATTGTGTATATATACCACATCTTCTTTATCCATTCATCTGTTGATGGACATCTAGGTTCTTTCCATAGTTTGGCTATTGTAGACATTGCTGCTATGAACATTCGGGTACACGTGCCCCTTCGGATCACTATGTTTGTATCTTTAGGGTAAATACCCAGTAGTGCAATTGCTGGGTCATAGGGTAGTTCTATTTTCAACATTTTGAGGAACCTCCATGCTGTTTTCCAGAGTGGTTGCACCAGCTTGCATTCCCACTAACAGTGTAGGAGGGTTCCCCTTTCTCCGCATCCTCGCCAGCATCTGTCATTTCCTGACTTGTTGATTTTAGCCATTCTGACTGGTGGTTGCTGGGGGGAGGTGGGGTTGGGAGAGGGGGAGGGGGTTATGGACATTGGGGACGGTATGTGCTATCCTGAGTGCTATGAAGTGTGTAAACCTGGCGATTCACAGACCTGTACCCCTGGGGATAAAAATACATTATATGTTTATTTAAAAAAAAAATTTGGAAGGGGAGGCAAACCATAAGAGACTATGGACTCTGAAAAACAACCTGAGGGTTTTGAAGAGTCAGGGGTGGGAGGTTGGGGGAACAGGTGGTGGGTAATAGGGAGGGCACATTTTGCATGGAGCACTGGGTGTTGTGCAAAAACAATGAATACTGTTACGCTGAAAAAATAAATAAAATGGAAAAAAAAAAAAGAGTCCACAAGGGAGAAATATCTCTTACTTCTAGAGGGTGGTGAAGGGGGGCGGGGCATCTCAACACATTTTGTGTTTTCTGAACATTTGCACCCGTCTCTCCAGAGAATAAGAAAGTTGGGACTCTCTATAAAAAGTCAACTCTGGTTACTTTGAAAAAACATTTGGCTTTTTAAACTTTGGAGACGTTGGGGCCAACCAGGACAGAAGAAGTCTAGAAATAGTTTTTTCCTCACAAATTCAAAATCTTAGAAAATATTTCTTCTTAAAATATTTGCGTGATGATTCAATCCAAAAGATATAGGATTTCTATTTTTTTTAAGAGTTTATTCATTTATTTGAGAGAGGGAGAGAGAACACAGATGGAGAGGGGCAGAGGGGCAGAGGGAGAGGAAGAAGCAGATTCCCCACAGAGCTGGGAGCCAGATATGGAACTCGATCCAAAGACTTCAGGATCATGACCTGAGCCAAAGACAGATACTTAACCCACTGAGCCACCCAGGTGCCCCAGGATTTCTATTTTCTGTGGTGTCACAATTACATAGCTAGAATTCCTTCAACATTTTTTTCCTCTAAATATACATTTTCTAGTCACTTGTTCGTTGGTTGTTATTTTTGTGTGTGACAGAGCACATTTTCCTTCCAATTTTATTCTTTCTATTTCAGATTCACTTGACTAAGAAGAGAAATATGTTATCTCTTTATTATACTACTGTTGTTTAAATAGCGTGAGTCATAATACTCATGTTGGCTTTCTGAGGAAACGCCGGGTGGTCAGTCAGCTGCACTTCTGGGAGAGATCAGAAGAGAAAATTCTAGTTCCAGCAAGAGAGCTCTCATTCTTTCTATCTTTCCTGGCCCAGGTCTGGTTCTTAAGACAAACCTTCCTTCTATCCCACAGTGAACCAATCATTTCCTCAGTCCAAACTGGCCCATTTTGCCACAACTCTCTCTCAGCTGTTCACTAGAATGGAAGGAAAATGGAAGGAGAGTTCACTGCATTTGCCTCATAAGGTAATTAGAGAAAAACCGTTCTAGTAAAAGATACGAATTAAGAGGATGTTGGGAGTCAATAAATGAATATTAATATTTTTTCCTGAACTACATTTTTTTTTCAATGGCAGGCATTCTTCTTGTCAATTGTTTCTGGTAGTAAAGCATATTGGGCTGGAGTAAGTAGACAAACATGATAACCGGTTGCAAGAGAAGGCTTGGATGTTCATATATTTAAGTTGTTTTAAATGTTGCTTGTCTCAGTGAGTTAGAACTAAGCGTATCACATCACTAACAAGTGAAATTTAGTGGAAGATCTAAAAGGGATATAATTTTTGCAAAGAAACTTTCCAGTTCTGCAAAGCAGCTCAGAACAGTCAGTAAAAGTTCAAACGAAACATAGGGGGATTCTGGGATTGTTTCTTTCAAGATCTATGACATAACGGGCTTTGAATCAGAAGGTAATGATGTGAATATCGTACATGGGTAGAACTAGCTTTAACAAGTACTTCTTGATTGCACCCTCAGAAACCCTAATGGGACATAGAAAAATGGGCTGGACTGAAAACTCTTGGATGATAAGGAAATTCTCTCTATACAAAGGGTGACCAGCAGATTCTGAAAAACTGAGAATCCTATTTGAACCAACAGTGAATCTACACTAACCAAATTTGTGCAATACTTTTAAAGTCTTAGTATCATTTGAGGTTAGTTGGTAACAAACAAACAGACCAGAAAGTTTTCCAAAGAAAACATTTAAGAGAAGTCAGGAAGAAAGATACAGGAACAAAGATACAGGAACAAAGAGGAACAAACGGTGCCATTCAAATTTCACTGCATATCTGGGATGACTGTGAATATGACCATCTTGCAGTTTCTGAGGTCTACATAATGGTCCTGATGTTGCATGTACCTTCCACCTGCTCCTGGTGAGCAGCTGGAACTCACTTTAGAAAGTAAAAGGAGAGGGGGGTTGATAAGCACAGTGTAAAAGTGACTGTCAGCGGGTGGGCTGAGAGAGATAGGGACAGGTGGATAAATGTGTACAAATTTTCAGCTGTAAGATGAGTAAGGTCTGGGAGTCTAATGTGTAACATGGTAACAGGAGTTGGTAACACTGTATTACACAGTGGAAACTTGGTAAGAGAGTAGAACTTAAATGTTCTCTCCATACACACAAAATGGGAACCCGTGATGGATGTGTTGAAGATCTGGACGGGGGCAAACCTTTCCAACTCTGTACATATATGACATCACCACGATGTACGCTCCATATATCTTACAATTGTATTTGTCAATTATGCCTCAATAAAGCTGAAAATGAAAAAGGAGAGAGGGTTGTATTTATTTCTTAGACAGTAGGGCAGACAGGGCCTAAAAAGCACTTTTCATTTTTCAGTTGATATGGGCAGAGACTAGGCAAGTAACAGAGATATCTCTGATGGCAGAGATAAATAAAAATAAGTGAACTAAGGGGCTCCTGGGTGACTCAGTTGCTTGAACGTCATCTGCTTTGGGCTGGGGTCATGATCCCTGGGTCCTGGGATTTAGCAACCCCTCTCCTCCGTGAGTCTGGCTCGCTGCTCTGTGGGGTGTCTGTCTCCCTCTCTCCCTCCCCTTGGTTCATGTGTGGGTGTCTGTGGTCCTGCTCTCTCTCTTTACCTCTTTCTCTCTCTCAAATGAATATAAAAAATCTTTTTTAAAATCAGTAAACCGAGAAGTAGAAAAGTACGTGAGAAGCTAGAGGGGGGATCAGTGAATTTGACAGGCAGAAATATGTTCCCTCACTTTTTCCTGGCACAATATTCTGTGATTAGGCATCTATTTGGTACCCCATAAATCTGTTCCTTGGCACACTCATAGTTTGGTTGATTTTGTAGAGAAGCATATGCTTATTTCTCACACTTTTGCTTACTGTGTTCTAATAACATCTTTGCAGTTTACATTCTGATTAATAGATTCTGATATTTTATTTTTCTTGATGAATGATTTACATCTACCTTACATCGTTCTCATTTTCTTTGGACTTCATTTCCATTCCATGAAATTTTGTGATATTTTCTCTCCTTTGGTTTATTTAAATTTCTCCTCAGCAAAAAGCTATTTAGGCAAAGTAGTATGATTTACTAGCTATTTTTCTCAAAAATTTTCCCAACAAAAGTTTATTACATCAGTGCCATATATATATATATATATGTCCCCAATACTGTTTTATGCAAAAAAAATTTCATACTGTAATTGCTCACAGTGTAAAGTTAGTATTTAGGAAATATATTTCTCATATTTACAGCCATAATATTAAAAGCATAAAATCTAAAAGATGAAAATCTATTTTATTTTCAACTAAGGATATGATATATGTGTATTGCTATTATAAATATTATATCTACAGATGGATTTTCCTCAGAAGTTGAAGATCTGCCTCATAAAATATGTTCCTATATAGTTGTCTTTTATATCATTTATACCGGGCAGCTCTAACACATGTTCTTAATAGAGGAGTATGTGTTCATTTCATATTGTTAGTATCTGCAGGAAACCTTCGCATTAACAACTATTTTATTGATGTTGTGTTTTGTAGCGTGCCACCAACATAGGAATTTTAAACCTGTGCTTCAGCTGTTTTCTGCATATTTGAGCTAAAGGTACAATCTAAATTTTAAGTGTGCATTGTTAAATTCACTTTTTTCCTCAATACCAAAGGTGTCAGAGAGAATCTCCCCTGCTTGGGCACGAGTCCAAGAACCAGATGGTCAATAGGTTTTATCCAGAATCTAATATAGCCATTGTTCTTTTTCCTGTTCTAAAATAAGATGTAAAATCACAAGGACAGATTAATCATATTATAGATAAACTAATCCGCACCAGTTACCATGTACACTCACATTACACCTGTATCTACCTCTGAGAAGAGGCAAATAGACAAGTAATTATAACACAGGGTGGTAAGTCTATATACGGTTTGGGTGTAATGTACTGTCATCTTTCAGATTTGTTCTTAACAGAAGTTGAGAAGTCTTCTTACATACAACTAGGCTTCTGTATATTAATATATAGAAACTTGAAAAGGAGGGAAAGGTATTTAGTGTATAAAATAATTGAACTTGCTGACTGTGTGAAAATTTTTAAACCTTGGAGAGTTACCAATGAATTCAAATAACTTTTTTGCTTTTTAATCTTTTTGTTTTGTTTATGTAAATTTTTGAATACTTCACAGAATCATAGCCTTGAATTCAAGTAACATAACCAAATGCTGTTCTGAATTTCAGAATTATAGTTTTTATTTCTCTAACTTTATTTTCTACTTTTGAATTACCAAAGTAATTTGAATTTGAATTACCAAAGTAATTCTTTATTAATTATTCATTTGAATTACCAAAGTAATTCTTCATTAATTATTCTGCTGTACAATATGATTAATAAATTGGTAGTTTGTTTTTGTATATTTGTATTTCTTATAAGAGTTATTCATACTTGAACAGTTTTGAGCTTTGAATGGATCTCAGTTGATAAACTTGTCATTTTAACGTTCTATGTATGTTATATTTTTTGTCAAGGGCTAACTAGAGAGTTTAGTGAATTTACATCAAGATTTTATCCATAGTGCATAATTATTTTGAAAAATTAACTATAATGTCTTCAGCATTTTCAACTATGACAATCACAAAATAGTTTGAGTGCTGATTCAGTCATTACCAGTGGTTTTTACCAACACACTCAGATGAAATACTTACATCTCAAACAAAAATTTAGCCACTTGACAAATGGCTGGCTTCCTCTTATTACAATTACATGAGAATTATTACAATTTAGCAAACTTGCCTAATATTTTGTTAAAGTTTAGTTCTTGTGGCTATTTTGTCCATTTTTAATAAGACTTCGAAAGATACTATTTCGAGTCATAGGAGTTCACTATTTTAAATTTTGATCGGTTTCTAATTAATGATTACTTTGGTGCAGGAGCAGAAATGTTATTTTTAGCCCTAATTAAATATATTTTTGAAAACAGATGCTATCTTAAAATGACAAAAATACCTACCACTAACCAAAAACCTTCACATAATAGGAACCTAAACAAGAACAGTTTAAATCTAGTTTCTTTAAGCTCTACTTAACATTCTCTAGTATTGAGTAACACTGTTGGGCAGAAACAAACCTTTAAAAAATTGCTCCTAAACATAGAAGTAGAATGAGGACTACCACTTTCTCCACTCAGTAAGCTGAGAAAGTACGCGGGGAGCACAAGTGAGTGTCAAGGTTGGGCTAAAACAGTGTCAAAGCAGATGGGGATGAGTCATCCTCTCGAGACTGTCATGAATCAAAAAGTGGTAGAACCCTTCATATTAGAGTAAGGTGCCTGGAAAACCACAGCAGCTTCCATGCTTGTTCAGCACTAGCATCCTAGGGTCTGAAGGACGGTGGCCGCATATGCCTAGGAGGCACAGAAGATACAGTGGGCTCACAATTTTCAGGAGAAGGGGTCTTAAAAAGGTTCTGAAAATTCTGGTGTATGTTTTCCAACTCATCATCCAAGGTCACAAGTGTTTGAAAAACAGTTCTCACAAAGGTTTATTTTCATAGATAGCTTTCTAACTAAAGACAATAATAGAGGAGAGGATGATAGTTTTGGTCTCTTGCAAGCCTGGTCTGCCAAGCGAGGTCCTTGGGTACCCCATGGCAGAGGGCATCAGTAGCGAGAACGAATATAGAAAGAAGAAACAATGGACCCAGAAAAATCTTTGTGCTTTGCTAATATTGGTAGGTTTTCCTTATAAAATATCAGAAAAAAAAGTTTGGTTCTTTCCAGAAATACCAAAAAATGTTTCTTTTAGTACCCAATTTCATGTGTTTCGGTGCCATGTGGGAAAAAGTGTGATTAGTTAGGATAGTGAGCTAATAAAAGGGATAGAGATTAGTGTAGTTATAAACGTCATTAAACAATTTCATCTATGGGGTTCTGTTGTTGCTACTGTATTTTCTCTATATAGAACAAACATTCGTCTGTGAAGTGAAACATTATTATACCAACCCAAAGTAAAGTATAAAGTATGTCAAGACGCATTTAATCCACCCCATTCTAGTATATTGCTGTTTATGCTGGGAATTACAATTTTGTGAAGTTATTTTGAAGTTCTAGGGTGTAGTGCAAACTTTGAGGAGATAATTGCAGAAAATGAGCTCAACTGGGACAACAAATCAGTAAAGGTCACTTCCTCCAGGAAGCTTCAGGGATTGTCATGGACATGCGTACATCATTTATGTCATGATCATTCACAACCATCTCTTCCAAGGAACTTAGAAATGTGATTTTCTTGAGTAAGAGTTCAAATAGACCACTCTGTCACTTTTCCTCTGATTTGTTTATAAACATGAAATACATTGAGAGTGCTACATGTATGGTCACATATTTTGGAATAAAGTATGTAAATAATCCAAAACTGGAAAATGCTTACCTCGGGTAGCCTGGTCACTGAACAGTAGATAATACATACAAAGTCACATAAATCTAAAAAAGATGAGAAAACAGTGAATAGTTTTCATTTATTCAAACAAAATTAACCATTACAAATAAGTAGTCCATTTCTCTCTATAGAGAATATTTTTAGAATGCATTCTAAAAATAGAACTTCACCCCCCCCCCCAGTCAAGGGTTATTTACTAAAAGAAGTGGTTAAAAACAAAAACAAAAACAAACAAACAAAAAAAACCAGGCACAGAAAAACAGAATCTGCATTCTTCAAAACAACTGAAACTATCTCAGAGGCCTCTTTAAATCAGATTTATAAAGTAATTCAGAAATCTTGACGGGGAACAACAAAGGAAATTAAGGAAGGAGGGGATCCTTTCAACCAAGTCAGCCTGGATTCAAGTTCACACCCAAGTGAACATTCTACCATTGGCCACTTAGCCTCAGACCAAGCTTCCTCATTGGTAGAGCGGCAAAAATGATGAATATATGGTTATCTCATTTAATCCTTGCAACCATTCTGAAAGCTAGACTAAGTGCTTGCAGGTTTTTGTTCCATTTCACGTTCTTTTTTTATCACTCCACAGTAAGGAAATCATATTGTGCATTGCAATTTTATCTTGAGACATTAGGTAAATTTCATGAGGTAGTTTAAAAGGTATTTGAGTTTTGAACCAATTGGTGATTTTTCTCCAGAAGATGAATATCATATTAAAAAAAAAATCTAAAGAATTAAGTGTTTTGAGGGGCAAGGGGTAGTTATATGCTGTTTATGATTAAAAACAATTGCTTAAAACACAACTTTCTCATGGAATTTTAGTAGTAAACAAATTTTAGAATTTGCTCAATTTACTCAAGAAGTAAAATAGAAAATATTAAAAAAAAAATTCAAGATTCATCAGTGTGTCTTCCTCCCCAAAGTCTTCTAAACTCCCACTACTTGTTTATCTTTGCTTATTCAAAGCCACAGTCTTCCTCGGGAACCACTCTAGGGCAGTTACCGGCATAAGCAGAAAGAGCAGAAATTTATATTAATGGACCAGGGTTGTGGTTCCAGTTTCTTTACACACTTGACACTTAACATTTCAAGCCCTCAGTAATATCCAAAGAGGGCAAGGGGACAGATGAGAGGCGTTTCAGTATCCTTCTGACTCTGTCTTTCTGGGAGTAGCCTGTGTTTCTTCCAAGGACTCTGTAATGATTCACTAGTAATCCCATAAGTGAGACAATGGGAGCTGGAAAGGACCTCTAAAATCCAGGTAATTTTATGTTTTCAGAAAATGTTCACACCCCTCTCACCCTTGCACTTCTTTCTCTCTTACCTGCTGTGTGGAATTTTCTGAATTTGGGTATGCCAAATATTCAGAGATCCTCTAGTTCTTACAAAATGCCGTTCCCCAAGACAAGGGTGGGCAAGCTAATACCTGTCCTGGCAACTGCCTGCTTTTGTAAATTACTTGCATTGGGACCCAGCCACCCCATTGTTTCTGGTCTTCTCTGGCTGCTTTCGTGCTACAATAAAGTCTTAGTTGTGACGGTGAGGACTCACTGGCCGCAAAGGCCCAAGTATATACTGTCCAGCTATTTAGAGACTTTGCTGACTTCTCTGTCCTAAAGGAATAGGCGTAAACCCTATTAGGGTTAGGTAGATATTATTGGAAGCCCAGTGAGCCGTTTAAACTATGGTATGATACTGATTTTTGCAAAAATAGCTTCCATCATGTGGTGCCCAGATTCGCAACTTTTCCCATGAACAGAAGTTATAAATGACGGCACATGAAGGTGGTAAGATACAAAATCAGCTTGAAAAAGATTGGCCTGTCGTTTGTATTTTGAACTCCCCCAAGATGGTTATTTTGAGGTTCTTGGTGAAGAGGAGCACTAAGCAGCCACATTCCTTCCCCCCGAAGCCCTGCAGGTCTGTGCATGCTGACCAGGCTGGGGGGTGGGGGGTCCTAAGTCACTCCAGGGTTCTCAGCAGCAGGTTTCCTATCTATAAATCCCAGAGAATGCTCCTACTCTCTGTGCCTGGGAACCCGTTCCAATGGAATAAAGAGGGGGTTTGTGAAAGTGCTTTGCTATTCTTCTATTAGTTTGGGGCCAAAGATTGAGGAAGAGTATCAGGAAGAGAAATCCGCTGTTTGATACAATTCAGTCAAATCAGAACAGAGAATCTAGACAAGACTTAGATGAGATTCTTCAGGGCACACGCGCGACTGCCTTTCCATGGTGAGTAATACCTACTCCGGCCGTGTGCTCCTCCTAGCATTTGTGAGATTTATGTGGCATTCTTCCATCCAAAGTGCTGAAGATGCTTGATGGAGAAGTTCGAAATGACTGCCTCAATTTCTTTTAGCTGCATATTAAGGCAGTAGTGCCTTGTCTAGGAGGTGGAGCTGTAAGTCCCCACGATGTCTTGCTGAGAATTAATTCACTGCTTGCATCCAACTGACAGAGAAGTGGTGTTTGCCAGTTTATAGAGCTGGTCAGTTTTCTGTAGCTCCTCAAATATTATTGTGAGGTCTTAAAGCCGATGGTGAAGGATTTAGTTTAGTCATACAGTAAACTCCCAATCCTGGGATAAATGCCTTACCTCTTATCTGTGCCTCATGGAAATGGATACATTTTCTATCTCTAGTTGGATAGACTAGCTTTTCTATCCCAACCGTGTGACGAGGGAGACCCCCTTCACTCTGGAGAGGCCACAAAACACAGCTCCTTGTTGAAGAATCAGGTCATTACGACTGTGATACAGACTGGGTTTTAGACAAACACACACAAGTGATTTTCTCCTTAAAGTATTGAAAACAGAACCAAATTGTAGCCATTTAATGGTAAAGAAATGGCACTTTTTTAGGACGTAGAATGAAAAAGGTCCTGGGGTTGGTTATTGTCTGTACCCAACACCTGAGAAGCACTCAGGCAATGAAAAGGTCAAAGTCATGACTCGGCATCATAAAGAGCGGAGCAGGTGCTTAATGCTCTTTGGAACCATATTCCCCTTCTTCGGGGTTATGCTTTCCACTCGGAGTTTGGTGTGGAGGTATTCTTGTGCATTCCCCAAATTCCCAAAAAAGAAACAAAGAAGTTTCAGTATTTCTGAGCAGAATAAGAGGCTGAGTAAAGACTCATTACACACGGTTGGAAGCAGGTTATTTTCTATTTATGGGGAAAGAACACTATAAGCAAAGCTTTAGATCAGCTGGGCAGGTTGAAAATATCTTCAGCCTTGTAGGAATTTCACAGCATCTCCTTTGGGTGATCTCATCTTGTCACATTTTAACGTTTTTGTTCTTCTTCTCTAACTCTTTCTGCATATCCATTGCAGAAGAGATTTTAACCGCTCAGTTATATTACTGTCGTCTTCTCTCTGGGGATGACAGACTTTCAACATTAGCCTTGGAAAAGGAAAGCAATATTTACGGATCCGTCTTTCCTTGTTTTGGGGGATTTAAAAGGTCATTCCTGGTGATGCTGTGTTCACCTCTGTCAGCATCAGTGACCTCAAAGACCAGATATTCTGCAGCCCCTACAGTTTGTAAGGGTTTTTTTTTTTGCGTGATTACCCAAAACTCAGTTGTTTATTCAGACAGAAGCCAGACATATTAACTATAATAACTGGCAAACTTGCCTGCCTTTCCATTTCTGTAAATGTCTGCAGCACAAGGACAGACTCCATCTTCTATGTGTACATTATCCAGTGCTAAAAATACTGTAATTTAGTAACAAGTTTCATGTCCTTTATTCACGAGAAACAATCCGTGGATTAGGGGAGTGCAGTGCTCACAGGCAGTGGAAAATCTTCCTGAGGGATCTGGGTCAGGAGCAAATCTTGGAGGCATCAGAGGAGGCATCTTGGAAACAGAGCATGATGGGCAAGAGGTCAGGGATTTCCTGGTAAATCCAGCAGGTGCGACATCCTAGAGTAAGGTAAACTAGCTAAAGCTGGGTTGGAGGGTTGTGATTGGCATGTGGTCGGGTTTCTCCCACAGGTGTGGAGTTTAGACTTTGGTTTAGATCCACTGAGGCGGCCTCCTATTTTGTGGGTCCTGATATACTAATTAACTTGATCGACATATATCTACAATAATATAAATTCTTAGTGGTTATCAACTAGGTAGGAAGCAGCGTTCTAAGTACTTACAGAATTTGAAGAATAAAGGTGTTGTGGACGTTAAGCACAGGGAGCTATCTCGCTGCCCACACCCAGATTACAGGTATGTTTCCTCTTGTTCACATTCTGTTGTTTTCAGTTAGACTCAGCTGCGTGTCTGCCTTTAAAAGTGGAGAAACATCCCATGAGTCCCCAGAGACTGTGACTCCTCTTGAGAAATCTGAAGTTTTGGCAGGACTGGAGCCGTATCCCGCCCTGGCACCCCACATCCCCCACTTCCCTCCCCCCAGCCTTGCTATGCTTGGAAGGTGACAGCTGCCACCAGCTGGAGTCCAGGCGACCCTCCATTTCTCCATCCTGGCACCTGCCTGTTGTCTTAGCCCTAAGCGTAGCTCCTTTGCTTCCGGGTAGTAATTTGAGTCACTAACCCATAGATCAGGAAGGGATGAATGAAAGGGGATGGAAAGAGAATGGGATGAGGGGATGAGAATGGGGTGAGGGGTTCCAGAGAATGTGGCAAAGGGCTGGGGTTTGGAAGTAGGTGAGCTCTGGGATCCAGCCATGAGACCTTTCCAGCACCTGGGAGCAGGGCAACGGTGTTGGTCCTATTCAGTAGCGGGGGACACTTTTAAAAGCCTTCATTCGGGGCACCTGGGTGGCTCAGTGGGTTACAGCCTCTGCTTTCAGCTCAGGTCATGATCCCAGGGTCCTGGATCGAGCCCGCATTGGGCTCTCTGCTCAGCAGGGAGCCTGCTTCCACTTCTCTCTCCCTCTGCCTACCTGTGATCTCTGCTTGTCAAATACATAAATAAAATCTTAAAAAAAAAAAAAAAAGGCTTTATTCTACTTTATTCTACTGCAGTATCCTCAAGAAAATATCCTTTCCTTCTTTTCCAAAACGGATGAATGTGGGCTTTCCATCCATTCTTTTACATAAATACAATTTGCAATAAAAGAAAATAAATAAAATCCCTTTGGAGGGAGTAAGGTGGAAGGGAAGGAGCATTGTGTGGAAATATTGGAGATTATTCCGTGATGAGGAATACTTGCAAAAGTAAATTAGAAGCCCCACTGGCAGCAGAGGGGACTCTGAATGTGGACTGTAATATATTGCATGTTCTGTGTGCCTACCAGAGCACGTTAGCTTGATAGTGCTTCAAGTGGAAAAATCACAGTTGACAGTGTCAGTTCATAAGGAACAAAGCACCAGAATCCACGGAGAAATTAGCTGCTCTGTGAGCCCTCAGCTTCAGAAAAACACGAATGCTTCACTGGAGGAAAAGGTGATGGATTTTCAAATTAATTCTTCTTATTTGTGCTTCTCTGGTATTTCCAACTATAGATATCCTCATTTTAATTACAATATATTTTTTTAACAATGATGGAATCAGTTTCAAGCACATTGTTTTTACCTCAAAATAATTGGAGGGGTACACTTTAAGTAAAATTTCTTTATTTGCATTTACAAAATATTACAGCCAATAAAACGAAACTCTAATGGTTTTTATTGCCAAAAGAAAAATTAAATGTAATGTTTAGTGAGCTCTTTGGAAACTGTTAACCGTTACTTTAATGCAACTAATTCTGATTTCCATTAAATATACCTGTTGTTTTTGGACCATGTGGCTTAACACCCCTCTGAGAACCCCACCCCTTTAGAATCACAGGAAAATCTTACATTTTATTTTTCTTGCAAGTGAAGAGGACTGTGTAAAAGTATTTTTGCCACCAGAGACTTGTGTTAATTCTTATTTTAGTTTGTTGTTTTTTTGCATTTTCATTAAAAAGAAAAAGTACAAATATTTATACATCTGGAGCACAGGAAAACTCTCTAAACTTATAAAATTAAATTGTTCTTACTAAGAAGTAGGTTTAAATTGTCTTTCAGTTGATGATGATAATGCCTATCCATTCACCTCAATAAATAATTTCATGATATCAAGACTCTCTATATCAAATTCTATTTTAGAGAATAGTCATTTCATGATAAGCTATAAAATTAAAAGACTTCTCTTCAAAAATTGCATCAAAACATTTGAGTTAGTTACAAAGTAGCACAAAAAAATCCATTAAATTATTTACACTTATTACTGTTTGAAAAATTTGTAATTTCATATCTTCTCATATATAACATTTTAGCTAGCCTTCATTTTGTGGCATATAAAATGAGAATTAAGTTTTTTTTGATCTCACAGCGTTATCCAAGTTTAGAATTCTATACAATTATTGCAGTGGACCATTAAAATATTAGGAACATGTGGACATATTTTATTTCTAATTTAACTGTAGAACTATGTAATTTATTATCTAAAAAGAAAATATAAATAAACAGCAAAAGAAAGAAAATCCTCAGTAGCCACTCAGCTTATAACCATAAAATGTTATAAGGCAATAACTCCCTGGAGTTCTGTGTTTACCCTCTTGGATTTAATTGTATATCTCTGTTGATCTGAGCTTTTTCATTCAAAAAAGACTCCATTTCAAATACCTCCCATTCTGTCCCATTAGGTCTACTGCTTGTATTTTTTATATGAAGACCAGGATGAACCAATTGCCAATGTCTTCATTTCATTAAAATTGTGCATCTATGCACTAAAAAAGAAAGAAAAGAAAAAAATGATACAAGAAAGTGCAACTCGCAGAATCTCCCAAAGAGAAGATTGAGTATTTTTCTTAATTATTATGTGGCATTCTGTCCCTTGATTTTAGAACAGCTAAATGAGGACAACTTGGATTCTATCCTAAAATGTTATGCAATGGACTCCGTTTTGCAGGTATACAAGAGATCTGACATTTGATGAGGATTAGGGGACAGCGGAAGAGAAAGGATGCCCAACCCTGTCTGCTTGTACTTAACTGCCCTACGGCACTTTAATTCTTGTCCATCTTTTATTCTAGTAAAACTGTCACTGAACCAAAAGATCTATCTGAGTAAAGAACTCTGCACTGTCAAAAAGGAAAGCTACTTGGAGAAGCTTATGGGACTTGATGTCAGTTTTCTGCTTGAATTATAGTTATTTCACTAGCTAGTTATCTTTTTCACATCTATTGTGACTAGAGAATGAGAAGTAGCAGCGATCTTTTTGCAGTGCCATTTGTAAACGAAATTTATGTTATAGATTTGCATGCTAAGTGCCTCTCTGCTAAAAGGAGCTCTCCAAGACAGCATGTTTATGCCACCGTTTGTGTTTAAATCGGAATTCTAAAGCAGACCCAAGTTAAACATGAAGACGACTTTAGATCATTGTCTTAAGTCAGATATGGATTGTTTACTTTCGTCAGAGTTCTCTTTTTCTGGGTTTTTCCTTTGGGAGGCAGCTATTAGCCCCATAATCTGTGACCCTTTATCATGATCTTCCTTAAAGTAACTTCGTCATTTAAAAATTTTGCATGTTTTGACGTTTTCATGAAAAGTATGTATTTAAAACTCATGATCAGTTCAAATGATAAGATCCTGGGTTTCCAGGGAGCTTCAGGAGAGCATATATGAAGTTATACATGCTGATACATACCATGGAGTTATTTATTAGGTACAGGTCATTCTGGTTGAATGAATCATAAGTGTCTTTGCTAGAACTTCTCATTCATTTCTTCGTTTAACACAGATATGCTGAGTGTACTAGGCACAGGCACCAGTCTCAGCGGTCGGGTACAAAGGGGTGCAAAGAAAGCACCTGTGTGGGTGCTGTTCTTAAGCTCTAAACTTCTAGCGGAGTGGGGTGGAGAGAAGAAAAGGCACAAACAGCTAGAGAACCAGACAGTGTGAAGTCATGGACACTCATCGACAGGTGGTTGCAGATTTCAGTCCTACTTTCCTTTTCTTTTTTTAAAAGATTTTATTTCTTTATTTGAAAGAGAGAAAGAGAGCGGGAGTGTGAGTGAGCATGAGCAGTGGGGAAGGGCAGAGGGAGAAGCAGACTCCCCACTGAGCAGAGAGCCTGATGCAGGGCTCCATCCCCGGACCCCGAGATCATGACCTGAGCTGAAGGCAGACACTTAACCAACTGAGCCACCCAGGTGCCCCATGGTCCTACTTTTTTTTTTTTTTTTAAGATTTTATTTATTTGGTAGAGAGAGCGATCACAAGTAGGCAGACAGACAGGCAGAGAGAGAGGGGGAAGCAGGTTCCCTGCTGAGCAGAGAGCCTGATGTGGGGCTCGATCCCAGAACCCCAAGATCATGACCTGAGCTGAAGGCAGAGGCTTAACCCACTGAGCCACCCAGGTGCCTCCCACGGTCCTACTTTTTATGGTCCTTTAACTTCTCAGACTTTCTACCTCATCTGGGAAAGGGAATTAGAATATGTGACTTGCCTCTTTCACAGGACAATAAATTAAACTCCCCACTGTCAGCGAGGGGTCAGGCAAGCGAGCTCTGTGTTTGGGTGGTGATCTCAGGAGCGCCCCTCGGGAGCTCTGACCTGCAGAACTCTGTGTCACTGCCGAGACTGCTGTGTGGTGGGACCCATCCCAGCACTTGCTTCAACTGCCTTAAAGAATCCCGATGGGAGTCTTGAAAAGATTTTTTAAAGTATAAAATTAAATCATGAACATTTTTTTTAAATAGAAGGGGAAGAAAAATAAAAAGATGAGATCCCTGCAAGCTTCTTTTACAACCTGTTTCCCTTCCCAGAGGTATTTACTACCAGCTGTCGGCTTTGCGTTTTTCTCTCTGTATTCTACATAGTTGTATAAATAACTTGCTTTTTCCCCACCCAGAAATTGGGTCAGAAAATACAGTGATCTGCAACTTTTTTTTTTTTGCTTATTGGTTTTCCTGAAAAGGTAAATAATTCAGATGAATATATAAAAAATATATAATGTATATCATAGAATATATAAATAATGTAATAAGTGTATTTCATATATATCCATTATAAATTACATAAATATTATAAAATATACGGACGAAGATCCTTCTTCAGTGTCTTTCTTCCCTTTATCTGCAACTCCCAGGAAACCGATTTTATATGAAACAACGTAATACACTATCTTCCATAAGACACTATCATGATGGAATTGTTACCTTGTTAATTGTTGCAGGTCCCATTGTGTTCCCAGAAAAGCTGATGAGTGAAGTCGGTGTGTAAGAACTTCTTCCACACCAGATGAGGTTCCATGAGATTCTTCATAAAAAAGGAGTTTTTATTGACAGAACTTATTTTCCTCTGGGCCACCCTCTAGGAATGTTGTGGGAAAAGAGGAAGTAGAACTCTGTCCACTTTTTCATAGCTTTCTGTAGCAAAGAGGTATTTCAAGAGATATTTGTAGCAATGAGGAAAAGGGCAATGATACAGTTGTCGGCTCTTTTTCCCTCGTACTGATTTTAACTTTCTGTTCTGCTTCCTGTTGTTTGTATTAGTCTTCACGTAGATTAGTGCCAAACTGAGTCAGTGGTGTTCACTATGAGAGGACTTAATTTGTTAATGGTGTGTTCTATAACGTATTACTTTAGTGTTCTCTTAACTTTGGCGTTGTCGATGTCACAGCATAAGAAAACACTTAGAAATCTCATTACAATAAATTTCATGTTATCCTGTGGGATTTCTGAGCTTTCAGATGTCTAAGCTTTAGAGTGGCTACCAGGGCTATCTATAGGTAAAGACTCAGTGTCCTGTATTAGTCAGTGCTCTTCCGAGAAACGGAATCAATAGGAAGTTCATACAAATATAGAGAGAGAGAAACACACACAGAGAGAGAGAGATTTTAAGGAACTGGCTTACATGATCGTAAAGTGTGATGAGTTCAGAATCTGCAGGATAGGCTGGAATACTGGGGACCCAAGGGAGAATTGATATTGTAATTCCAATCCAAAGACAGTCAGGTGGCAGAATTTTCTCTTCCTTGGGAGAGGTCAGTCTTCTATTAAGGCATTCAAGTGATTGGATGGACCCCACCCACACCACAGAGGGTTTTCTGCTTTACTCCAAGTCTAACTTAAATGTTAATGTTATCTAGGGTGACAGGTTGGGTGGCTCAGTCAGATAAGCATCCAGGTCTTGATCTCAGAGTGTGAAGTTCAAGATTCTCATGGAATCTACTTTTAAAATGTCATCTAAAAAGTACCTTCACAGCAATATCTAGGGTAATATTTGACCAAATACCTGAATACTGTGACCTAGCCAAATTGACATATAAAATTAACCATCATAGCCCCTTTCTATACGGAATATTTATTCTTGTAGCTTCCTATTATCAGATCCAGAAATGAGGTCATGTCACTTTCAAGAAAACTTTAAATGTGACTATTGAAGTTAGCATACAAAAGTAGTCAAATTGCCAGATTTGAGGAAAAAGTCCCTATAAAACTGCCCAATTTCTGACACCAACTGCTGGTAGTGAAGAAGTACCCAAACCACCCTCAATTTCATTCATTCACTAGGACTCCAGGGACTCACAGAAAGTTTATTATGTCCGTGATTGTTGGATATTGTAGGGAAGGGATATAGAATAAAGTCCGTCAAGGCAAGAGACACTTAAGTTCAGAACCTGGGAAGAGTCCTAATACAGAGCTCCTGTCGTTATCCTCTTCCCATTGAGTCACGAGTTACTGGTGGTATTACCTCCTCCCAACTGTGGTGTATGACAACATGCACAGAGGATTGCCAACCATGTGATACTCACCTGAGCTCAGTGTCTGCAGTGTTTATTGGGATTTACATACACAAAATTGATCGATGATTGCCCTATGGTTGAATTCAGTCTGCAGGTGAACCGATACCTCATGATCCAAAGTCTACAACCCAAATCACGTGACTGGTCTTTCTGACTTGGGCGGCCCCCACCCTTCTGACTTGGGTGGACTGTTGGGTATGGCCAGTCCGAACTCTGAACACAGATTATTCTTTCAGGTGTGACATAGATCACCTCCCAAGTTCAGAGACCTAACCTTTTTAGGCAAGGTCAATTTTTAGTGCAGATTTAGAAAATACTATCCCTTACTATTTGGAGACATGAAGAACCATGGATATGTTTTAAGGCAAGAAGATACTAAATAACCAAAGACACATGGTAATGGAAAATTATCAAGCTAGGCAGGTGAGTTTCCTGAGTTTCACTTATCAGATCTATAATAGGAAAGTACTAGATTACGTGAGATCTAAGGTTCTGTAGAAATTTTATGATCGGTGATTTGGTGATTTTAAAAGCCCTGCAGAGACTGGAAAGATTTCTCCTTTCCAGTATCACAACTCCCTTTAATTGTGAAACATTCTAGACAACTTGTCTAGAGGTCGCTATTGGAATCTCACCTTCAAGCTTGAGCGCCCTGAATGGACTTCAGAAGGAATTATTGTCAAGGACTTAATTTGCCTTTGCAAGTGTCTCTTTTACTGAGCAAAGTCCACATCTCGCCCTCTCCCTTCCTGCTCTACAATGTCTTTTTTCTCACTGTCTTATCCATCTTCACCAGGTCACTGAGGAATGATACAATAATGAACTGGTATTTTAAAAAAGGAGATAATTTTTCTCAATCTGACTTTTAATATTCCATTGTTGAGGTAAGAACATTTTTAATGAGAGTTTTCTAGCAATATTAATTTTTTTAGGCAGAAAACTAAAAAATGGCAGTGTACCTGCAAACAGAATGCTATCACAGCTGGACGTGGCCTTGGTTGTCCAACTGTCTCACCCCAAACAGAAGTCCCCTTTATGACAGTCTTTATGGGTGGTTGTCCATTTCCCATTGAATGCTCCTATTGATAGGAAGCTCATAAAATTATCTGGTCATTTTACAGCAGCTCGAAAACTATGGAATTTATTCATAATATTAGAATAATTGCATTGATTTACATAAGATACAATATGAATATAGGAACCCTCACTGATTTTCTTTGTTTTTGTTCAAATGACATTATTAGAACTTTGTGGGCTCTCAGATATTGTTGAAGAATAATGAATGAAGAAAAGTTATGCAAGGTTGTGCATTGATATTTTCATAATGCCCTACTAATTACTTTCTGTTTATGACAACACATATAATGACTCGTATTGTGCAAAGATTTTCTGTATTTATGTGAAAGATTTTAGGGGATAAATGGACTTCAGTGTGAAAGGATAGTCGCAGAATAGGGTAGAAAATGCCATTATGTCAAGAGGAGTAAAAATGAGAAAAAGAATTTTGATTTTATAGAACAGTATAAGATGGACCATTTGTTATATCTACTTCTAAAATGATGAAACCTTATAATGGAATCTATCTTGATATTAACTACATTTCTCTTTTCCCAAGTATGTACAGCATGTTATTGACATAAAATTAGAATAAACTATCCCAATAGAAAAATCTGGTTATCAATTATATTATTAGGTAGATTTAGAGGAATAACAAAACATACTACCAGGCATGAAAAATTTAAACAAAAATCCCATGGCTCTTGGTTGACTAACTTCTAATCCATTGATTTGTCATAATGATCAGTTTGAATAATATTAATGTGTATATATACAAAAGTTTTCATGGTAGACAATCTCAAATTAAAATTGAATTTTATAACATAGAAAGTGTAGCTAAGTTCTAACATTCAGAAAATAATCATTGCATTATTTTATTATTTTATTTTTTTTATTAGCATATAGTGCATTATTTGCTTCAGGGGTACAGGTCTGTGGTCTATCAATCCTACATAATTCATGGCGCTCACCATAGCCCATACCCTCCCCGATGTCCAATACCCAGCCACCCCGTCCCTCCCACCCCCCCATCTCATTATTTTAAATAGTCATTTAAATATGCCCCATTTAAGTATTTTGAGTCAAACAATTAATGATCTAAATATTTGTATAATTTTAAATAATGAGCAATTTTCAGAATTTTTCAGAATATCTTAACAATTACCTAACTGTACTAAAAGTAAAACTGCCCTTTATACAATATAGATATAAAATGTATCAAGAACCATACTGGAACTATAGAAGACTTCAGATACTTTGAACATGAATACAAGACAAAGTATAGGGAGTCTTCCTCCCTCAGACACCGTCTCTTTCCATAGGATCACAGATTCCATATATCATCCCTTTCTTTTGTTTCCCTTTCCCGATTGTCTATATAGTTACCTGAGTGTATAGATAGATTTCTACACACGATGAGCCCTTCTGTAGAGATGCTTCTTTTGCTGAATAGCATAACTTGGAGATATTTTCATATTAGCACGCAGAAGTCCACTTCATTCTTTTCAGTAGACGTGGTACTTCTTCCCCATGGAGAAAATCTTAAATGATGTTTGTTGTTATAAAAAATATTGCAGTGAACATCCTTATACATCTTTTTTTTTCATTTTTTCATTTTTGTGTTAAAATATGTGAAAAAGTGAGACACTTGGGTCACAATTGTGTGTCAGACTTTATTCTCAACCCTGGTAGAGGAGCTTGTTGTGCTGTTTTGGCTTTTTTATGTTCCATAGATCCTTCCCTTTGTTTCCTGAAAGACTGTGCTTTATTTTTCCCATTTGACGCTATCTCTCTCTCTCTCTGAGAGGCTCTCTACAAGGGCTTGGGGCAAGACAATTTTAAGAGTAAATTGCCTTACAGCATATAACACAAAATATTCATTATGATATTTTTTCCAAGCTAGACATACTTTGCCTATTCGAAAAGAAGTTGGTTTTTTCATATTTTAGTAAACAATTTCTTTAATATACTTTATCTGCATATTAGTTGTAGCTTATTTAAAGATAAAGAGATCAAATATAAGTCAAAATTACTTTAGAAATTTTGTCTTTAACTCTCTTTTTTTCAGTGAAGAAATACTGTCATGGAACCACTGAAATTATTTTTTAGCTTCCTTCAAAATGTATCTCATGTTCCTTATCTAGTACTTGTTAAAACCTTTAAGTATGTATGTTCCATTCTCATATTACTTTATATCCTTTCCTTTTGAGTTTCTCATCTCTAGGGCAACTTTTCTTATTACAGTTCACATTTTAATTTCTTTATTACCTCCTGGGAAGGAAGAACAGCCATATATGAAATAATATTTTGAGCCCTACACCCTTTAAATATTTAGTGCATATTATAATTACAGTAGAGACAAAACTCTGTGAATGGATTCTTGTTTCCTTAGCAACTTTGCTTCTATTTATTTCTTTGAAAAATGAATGGTACGGTCCTTGCCCACAAGCATTTTGTGATTAATGGTTATATTATTGTCATTAGTGAACTCTGTGGGGAAAGGTAGCAGGGTTGAAAGGTGCGGGGGGAAATGTCAGAAGTTTTAGGACCAGTGTATAAGGGAGGAGGGCTGGAGAGATAAGCAAGTGAGCCCTACTCTCCCAGTTTTGAGCACCCCACTTGAAAATCAAGGATATTGATTTTAGCAACCACCAAATTTGTACCCTTTCAGAGGAGAAACCGAGTGACAGTGACCATGTGTGGAAGGACCAAAACTGTTATCCACATGGTCTAGGTCGTACTGATCGGCCTTCTTATCCCCGCACAGTTCTCCTGGACCTGACCTTTCTGCATACTCAGTATTCATGATGCTCAGCAGCATTTAAATCTGTAAACAGTTAAAACAAGTATTTTTTAGAGTAAAATAGAAGGCAGCTCTTCTCTGCTATTTTCGAACAGTTTGTACACCATAACATTAAAAGCACAGGCTTTAACATCAAGCAAGCCTTAGAGTCAACTTAGATAAGACAGCTGTTAAATTCTTCACCATAAATATGTCTGAATCCCTCAGAATATTCAGTGAATGTCAGTCCCTTTCATACTCTCCTCAAGGAGAATGTGGGAAAATTACATGAAGTTCTCACAGTCCGTGGTAGTTAAGAAGTTCAACAATAGAGTTAATCTAAATTTATAAAATAACTGTACTCCAGGAGATTCAGATTCTCAATATCACCCATTAAGTAGTGTGTTTGGATCTCGTAGACTCTCCTGTTCTCCCTCTGCCCATCCTTCCCCCTTCCTGTGATTCACTAAGACTCACAGGACTCCAATCCAGTCCTACACATACTCGTGGCTATGATTTACTACACCAAAAGGGTACAAAATAAAGAGAAAAGACAGTGGGGTGAAATCCAAAGAAAACTAGGTGTAAGCTTCCAAGAATTATCTCCTTCTGGAGTCACGCGGAAGACATGTAATTCCTCCCGCAGTGAGTTGTGACAGCACATGAGAAATGTCACCGACGAGGGAAGCTGGCCGGGACCGGAAGTCTAGGGTTTTAGTGGGGTCAGTAGGCACCTTCTGTCTGACATATAGCTGAGTCGGTCTCCCAGGACAAAAGCAGGTAGTCAGTGTAAACCATATGGTTTGCCCAAATGGTTTAGGCACAGTGGACTAGTCTTGTCATGTAGGGAAAGTTTTACTTAGTGAAGGGACCCATTTACCATTCAAGCTCCTGGATGCCCACCAAGGGCCGACCTTGCAAGCAGCCCTTTGCAAGGATAGCGGTCTCAGTCCTATCATGTTAATTTACTTCTGCCAAGGTTGTACCTACACCACAGCAGAAAAGTACTCTGAGACAAGATTCAAGTAAGGAAGAAACAACATGAACAGTGAGTCCATCATTCAAAGAGTAGTTCTGCCCTATACAAATGTTACAATATTGTCTATAAACAAACATTTCAGACATGTATTGTAAAATAGTGTTACAAACCAAACTTTATAGTTATCAGTGGTTCACAGTCTAATACATTCACAACTCCCTTACATTTTATTATTCATCACTGGCAAAAAATCTAACCCAGCAGGGAAAATGTGATAGATCTCATATTGCATGCAGAAGCACAAGCACTAGGTAAAAGATCAAGCAAAACCAACAAAACAAAGGAGAAACGAAACAAAAAACATCTTTCCTCCCCAAATATGTTTTTTTTCCCTTTATTTTGTTGGGCTTTGTTTATTAGAATGTACTCCTACGTTCCTAAATCTTTCCTCAAACTGCATTTTTTGGATAGTCTACTATTATACTGTTTGCATTTTTTTGATGAATGAGAAACAAGTTTTGCCTGAAGAAAAGCCGAGCCTTCTTTACCTATTGCCAGAATCCCTACAAGAAAGTGGAAAATTGCCCCAAAGTTCTCTTCTCCTTCCTTCTTACAGAAGCTTCCTTCCAATAAAGACAAGTAATGAACGAGCAGATAATCAGCTTTGCTAAAGATGAGACAAGATTCTACGCAACGGGGTCCTTTCCACATTATCTATACTGTATGTGATGTAAATGATTATCTTTATGGAATGAGATATTCAGGTTAATGGATGCTTTTCTTCAACTGCTAAGACAGATGACATATCCTGGAAGGTGCTGTCATATATCTGTAGACCTTTCTGAATTGTGGGGACCAGTAAACTGCAATGGCCAGAGAAACCATGAGAATAATTGTTGATTAACGTTGTTGAGGTCTTCCTGTGGGCCCCTCTCAGCTCTAAGTGTGTCATGTGTATAGTGTCATTTCATTCTCGAAGTGAACTTGTCATGGATGTATTTATTATCATAATTACCGTCTTCCACACTTCAAGGACAAAGAAACTGAGGCAAAGGGCAGCTTAACTCCTCCATCACTTCCTGGAGGAGTGGTGTAGGATCCCACAGTCGCACTGAGACTGGGTGTTCTCTTTGATTTTGACCTTGGTGTTATGTGTTTCTGGGTTAGGCAGGGGGATAAAACGTGATTCTGTGTGTGTGTGTGTATTTCATTATGTGTGTGTGTGTGTGTGTGTGTGTGTGTACTTCATTATGTATATGTATGCATGTATGTAAATATTTTATATTGAAATATATATCTAACACTTTTTAAAAATACTCTAAAAATTTTAAAAGCAATAGTCAATTAAATCCATTTTAAGCCAAAATGTATTGCCCTGACATTTCAATAACTGCCTACTTATGTTATAAGTTTCTCATTTCATCCCGAAACTAGAAACAAAACAGAAAGTAATGTTCTAGGTAAGTGTTTCCGTGTGTTAAATACTGAAAAGATCATACTGTTTTTTAAAAAGACTGTCAACTTACCCTCCATGATGATTATAAAGATCACTCACATATGCATCTTTAAGGAGGTATTTTGTAAGCTTTCACTTCCAAAGTCGTTTATTTTGTGACTTGGAACTAGACCATTAAGATAGTCTTCAGTGGAAATGGTTCCATTCAGTGTCATCTAGGTCAGGGGGCCAACATTTTTGGTAAAGTGTCAAAGAGTAAATCAATATGTTTTAGATTTTAGAGACCAAGCAGTCCCTGTCACAATTGTTCATCACTGCCATGGTAGGCAATATGGAATAAATACATACATAAATAAGGCTGTAAAAAACAAGTGTGACCGTGTTCCAATAAACTTTTCTTTATGGATGCTAAAATTTCAATTTCATATAGTTTTCACGTGTCACAAAATTTTATTCTACTCTTGATTGTTTCCAACCTTTAAAAAACACAGAAACTATTCTTAGGTCTAACCCAGACAGTGGCCAGGATTTTGCCCAAGAGCCAGAGCTGGATTGTTTCACCTTGCTGAGGTTTTGTCATTGTTGTTGTTTTTCTATGTTATAGATTTTGATCATAAAATATCAAACTGACATTGTAAACCTCATATATTCACTGTTTTCTAGTCTAACCCATATCTTAGTTAACTCAGTACTGCCAATGAGGGTAGGAAGCCTACGACCAAACCACATCCTCAGTGATCATCACAGATACTATGTCTATGTATAACTAACGAATCTGTAATTTCATTCAAAATATTTTTTCTGGGACTAAAATATGTTGGTAACAATAAAAATATTTTCTAAGGTAACCGGTTTTTTAAATATATCCCCTTTGTAATGTAATCTGTCTTTCATTTGATGATATATGTAAAATCTTACATAGAAGTAGGCGAGGCATGACCAAATCAGTAAGTAAGCAAATGCAGACATTATCCTCATTTTAAGAAGGCAGTAACTGATCTTCAGTGAGGTTACATAATTTCACCCAAGGTCTCAAAACAATTAACCAACAATACCTGGATATGCCCCAGTTCTTCTGACTGTGCGACATCTTATCTTCTAAAAATTCCAACATTTAATTGACCGTTTTAACAGACCCATAGAATGGTTACCAACCTGTTTGAACCTCTTATTACTGTACTTATTTTTTTTTAAGATTTTATTTATTTATTTGACAGACAGAGATCACAAGTAGGCAGAGAGGCTGGCAGAGGGGGAAGCAGGCTCCCTGCTGAGCAGAGAGCCTGATGCGGGGCTCAATCCCAGGACCCTTGGATTATGACCATAGCCTAAGGCAGAGGCTTTACTCCACTTATTTTTTAACTAAAGGACTGCGTGTTTTGAAAATTTCTTAACTTTGGGGCACCTGGGTGGTTCAGTGGGTTAAACATGTGCCTTCAGCTCAGGTAGTGACCTGAGGTTCTGGGACCCAGCCCTGTGTGAGTGTCCCTTTGCTCCTCCCCCAGGTCATGTATTCTCTTTCTCTCTCTCGCAAATTAATAAGAAAATCTTAAAAAAAAAATAAAAGAAAGTTCCTAAACAGTGAAGTGTATAAACTAATGATTAATTTTCCTGGTTAATAATAATGAAAACATTTAGAGCTTTATATGATCAAGAACCTGAGATAAGATCATTCAATCAATGTAATTCCATTCAAAATAAAGGAACTGAATAGTTAATCCATTCATTCTCATTATGGGAAATAGTAAGACTTCCGTTAGGCTCTTTGAAATATTAAAACTAAGCCACAGTCTCCTGTGTCTATTTTTGTAGACTACAGAGTTAGAATGTCTATAATTGTTCCAATTGTCTACATTAGTAGAATAATAGTATAATACTCAGTTCTCGATGAAACTTAAGAAAAATTTTTCCCCTGGGAGGAGAGAGTGGTGGGCATTGGATGGACTTGGCCAAAGTTGGATCTGAAAGTGCCTGTAGCTAGAGAAACACCGAATCAGGCAACACGTATGTTTTAGTGAGATTCCCTCCGTTTTGCTCATAGAGTCTCATAGATCCTTAGGACCTGGAATCCACTTATCATGCTTATCTAGTAGCAATTTAGATAGAAATACCCTCTAGTATTTCTGAAAGTCATTCATCCTTTTCTTAAGTGTCTTCCGTGTATCGAGAGAGTTTTGGCAGTTCTAGTTATTAAAAAGTATTTCCTTGGGTTTCATTTAAGTCTGTGGTCCTGAAACCTCCGTTTGTTATTCTTAGCTCTGCTTTTTGGAGTGACTCTGCTCAGATCTACCTTCTCTTGTATGTAAGAGTTGCTGAAACTGTTCTTCCGAAGATACGATTTCCATGTTTCTTACCATAATAATTAGAGCTAACATTTATTAAGGGCATACTGTTTAGCCAGAAACAATTGTGTGCTTTATGTGTATCAATAATGTGATTTTCGTAATGAGCTGTGAGCTGGGTTCTATTTTTATTTCCATTTCATCATGAAGAAACTGAGTTATCATAAGGTTAAATGGCTCTATCAAAGTCACACCAATAGCGAGGCAGACAGAGATTTTGTACTGGGAATAGTCACATAGCTGGTTAGCGGGGGAACCAGGATTTAAATCCAAACAGTGTAGTTCCAAGGCCTGAGCTACTAACCCCTACACTAATACTCTTTTTATGCCTTATTAAAGTCTTGGTCAATAGATGCCATGTCCCTGTGATTCTAAATTCTTTTAAGTAGCTCTCCCAGGATCTGAGAAATATACTTATTATTCTCTTTCCTCACTCTGGTATCCTGTGCCAGGACAGCCATAAACACCCAATCATGAACGATGGCCACGATAGCCTTTTATTACTTTGTGGTCACATTGAAGAGTCATTAAGAACAGGAAGTCTTGTTCAGTGATCCTGTTAAAAAGTAATCAAAATGCAGAAGTCAATCTGAACAAAACAAATTCTCAGTCCCATCGGAAAGTCAAACTCACGGGATTCTGTCTGCTCACCAACTTGGGAAAAAAATGTAGATTCAAGGAAAAAAAATTAAATCAGAAGAGCAAGAGATGGGGGTGTTTTCTGTTAAATAATGATTAAATAGAGAAAGTTGCTTTTGTAGTTTTTCTGAGAACATCTTGCTGTGAATTGTCATCTTGAGTCATGTTTACTGTTTTTGCAGTGAGAAACTCAACACGCTATATTTCTTTCTTGCTTCACTAAGTTCAGTTGAATAAATGAATTTTGCATGTGTTGATCATTCAGAATTCTGCCATTCTTTATCTTCTTCTAAATATAAATTCTCATTATAAAACACTGTAAATGTAGAAGCCATGGAACCAAAAATCATATAGGATATTCCTAGGTGATCAAAAAAAAAAAAAATCAATCTCTTTCAAGTAATTTTGAGAGTATCTGTTAGAGTGGAAGCAATGTTGGTCACAGAGTTTAAAAAAGAACAGTTCTGGGACTTCCGGAAGCTGGGAATGAAAATGGTGGTCGCCCAATCTCCAGCCCAGAGGAGCTGAGAGCTCGGGGCCCCACTCCTCAGTGCGCCCTTGGAGAAAAGCGCCCAATCACTCCCGTCTCCCTGGTCTCTAGCCGCGCTCCGAGCTCACCCAGCCCGCGACCAGTTCAAGCCCGGATGTGTAAATACCACCGAAGTGGACATTAAGAAGTCATCGAGAATGAGAAACCCACACAAAACATGGAAGTCTGTCTTTGGTTTACAAAATGACATCAGAAGTCACAGCCCTACCCACACCCCCACACCAGAAACTAAACCTCCAACAGAAGATGAGCTACAGCAACAGATTAAATATGGGCAAATACAGTTAGATAGACATCGGTTAAAAATGTCGAAAGTTGCTGATAGTCTGTTAAGTTACACGGAACCATTTCTGGTGCCACCTGACCCTTCGAACCCATGGCTGTCTGACGATACTCCTTTCTGGGAACTCGAAGCGAGCAAAGAACCAAGCCAGCAGAGGGTAAAGCGATGGGGGTTTGGCATGGATGAAGCATTGAAAGACCCCGTTGGGAGAGAACAGTTCCTTAAATTTCTAGAGTCAGAATTCAGCTCAGAAAATTTAAGGTTCTGGCTAGCAGTGGAGGACCTGAAGAAAAGGCCTATTCGAGAAGTCCCTTCCCGAGTGCAGGAAATATGGCAAGAATTTCTGGCTCCCGGAGCCCCCAGCGCCATTAACTTGGATTCCAAGAGCTATGACAAAACCACACAGAACGTGAAGGAGCCCGGGCGGTACACGTTCGAGGACGCTCAGGACCACATTTACAAATTGATGAAAAGTGATTCATATCCACGTTTTATAAGATCCAGCGCCTACCAAGAGCTTCTACAGGCAAAGAAAAAGGGGAAATCTCTCACGTCAACGAGGTTAACAAGCCTCGTTCAGTCTTACTAAAAGGATCACCTTGTAGCATGGAAGAGACTGGAGTCACTGCATACACTTTGTAGCTCTTTGTTATTACCTGGAGCCGAGGACATTAGACCAAGATGTTGCATGAGCAAAGGACCTGAATTGTTCTCTCTTTGTGTACATTAAGGCATTGCTATCCCACGCGACTCTGCCATCTCGATGCCTCCATTTCAGAATGTTGTCTGCTTACCTTCTCCTTGTACTACACTGGATCTGTGTCTTTTCCTTTTTAACAAGTTCAAGTGAAGTAAACCTTTTTTCCCCCCTTTCTCTTTCTCTTAAAGCTTCGGCTAGACTCACAGTTCACTGAAAATTCACTCGGTCAAAAACTGGAAGAATTGTAAAAGAAAAAACATATGTCAATAAGTATACATACGGCTTCACATTTATTAAACAATAAATTAGCAAAGAAAGTTTCATTTCACCAATGTGTTCACAGTCAGAAACAAGCTCCTGTCTTTGTCTGTCGTCTGTACATTCTCGGTTAATGTTTCTTGCATTTATTTTTATACCATATTTAAATAAGAAACACCTTTTACTCCAAATGTATTAAAGTTGATCCCCTCTCTGTAAATTTGTGTATGTTTATATTGTTGTTTTATCTTTCATTAAAGGATGCAGAATCTCAAAAAAAAATAATAGTTCTATATAAAAGCGGACATTAATTTACCTCTTTCTGCAGTTGGTAAAAGGAAGGAGTGGGGTCCCATTTAGTTCTTAAGTTGTATCATTAGACACATTTGGTTGTTATCATTCTTTTGAAAAGCGTGAAGTGCAAAACAAAATAACAGAAAAAAATTTAATTAGGTATGGTCTCTTTAATATAGTTCTCGGAGTTGGTGTGTTCATAAGAATCTTAAGTCTGGCCACACCAGTTGACTTTGGAGCCCTGATGTGTGTATGGGCGTGTTAACACAGAATCATCTCATGAGCCAGACCATCTCTTGGCAGAGACAGGAACTAATGAAAAATCAACTAATGCCCCTAACAATTGTGTCTGGAATGGCTGCATTTTTTCTTTCTCCTACAGTAAGAAGCCTTTTGCCCGACCAAACGTCAGTACTCTATTGTAATTGCTTTTGTTTTGACTACAAAGTACTTGGCTGCTTCAGAATGCAGGGTGATTAATGATCTCACTATCTGTGTGTTCTCTGCCAAATTGAATTTAGTGTATTTGTACAGGTGATCAGTCTGGCCTGTGTATACACAGAAGAAAATTAATAATTAAAAACAGATAAGCTACCTGGTGGTCACTTCTAACTTAATTTGTTTAGGCTTAGGTCCACTCCTCGTCATTCACCCTCTCTGGAGTCACGGTGCTCCAGGAGAGTAGAAAGGGTAAGAAGACAGACTTCCTTAAACACAAAAAAACCTGCAGTGGGAAAAATTCTGGAGCGGGGTGTGTTTGGGGAATGTAGTCTGAAAAAGGCAGTCTCCGTACTTTTTATCTATTTATTTATTTATTTACTTTTATTTATTTATTTGTTTTTGTTTTTTTCATGAAAACCTCCAGGGCTGAGCTTTCAGTCTCTTGCCATGTGGTGCCTGATGGGGGAGAAAACTCAGGCAAGATATGTTGAATGACCACCCAAAGATGTGATCACTTTTGAAATAGCCCAGTCGGACAGATTGGACCAGCAAATTGAACCACAGCTACCACAGTTTTCAACTCCTTTTTTTTTTAAATCCTTGAGGAAATTTATTTTGCATTTGTTTGCTGGAACCAACATAATTGTCTTGACCATTCCAGTTTGTTTTCTTCTCCAGAAGCTGCCAAATCCTGGGTATGGTTTTCAGACTCCGTCTTCATTGAGTGTTTAAGGGCAAAGGACATTTATTTTTGCCAAACGTACTCTGCATTTCACAAATGATACATGAGGATTAGTGAATGGTGTTCACTGTAGCATTAAACTTCTTTTTTTTACGGCCAGATACCATTTTAATCTAAATCTGCAGGAGCTTTTCACGAGAGAATTACCCTGCGAGGTTACATTTGGATTCGTTCTACTCAATAAAGTGACATAAAAATAGGAGCCAAAGTTCAGCAGAATTTTTGAGAGCCTGTCCTATTAGTTTTCTTGTTTATTAATGTGCCTAAAACTTTAATGGTGTTTTCACAAATTTTATACCATAATGAACACATGATGTCAGAATATGCTCCAGACTCATGAGCTGATTTTTACAACAATCCTAAACTTTCAAGAATGGCTTAAAATTGCTTTTACCCTTTAGCTTCTTATAATTCCAAAATTCTTAACATTTATGTTAACGGTTTCTTTATAACACATGCTTGACAGCAGGGTTTGAATGCAAGGTACACATCAGAAGAGGTTGAGCACGATTTTTTGAGCAGGTAGGGAAGAATATCTGAAACAAATTTTGAGTGAAACCATTTAGATGAAAAAAAATAGATGATATTGTTAATAATGGTGGCACAGTGATGTGGTTTCCACCCTACTACCTCGACAATATAGTCAAACAATGTGAGGGAGAGAACCAGTAGAAATCATAAAAGAGTAATTGGCATGTCATTTGCCATAAGTTAGCAATTTATTTGTTTTTAGATTTTTTTAAAGATTTTATTTATTTATTTGACAGAGAGAGATCACAAGCAGGCAGAGAGGCAGGCAGAGAGAGAGAGAGGAGGAAGCAGGCTTCCCGCTGAGCAGAGAGCCCGATGTGGGGCTCGATCCCAGGACCCTGAGATCATGACCTAGAGCCGAAGGTAGAGGCTTCAACCCACTGAGCCACCCAGGCACCCCATAAGTTAGCAATTTAATATTTACCATTTTTTGCTTCATTTCTGAAAATACCGGTGGCCAGTCACAGTGGATTGAACCCCTGAAGGTACCTTGTGCTCAGGGTCACTGCGTGACTCAGGGCTGCCCCTGTCCAAAGGCTGCCAAGGACACTATGGTGGGAATGGTCTTCCCACACTTCCCATAGTGTGTCATGTGACTCAGTAACCCATAAGGCTCCGTGTTTGATACAGAAAATCAAAGGGTGTATAAAATGAAGTTTCTGCTTTCAAGAAATTTCTGGAATAAGGGAGATAGACATTACTTTTTACGACATAGACTCTCATGGTCAAAGGTTAATTAATGTACCTTTGGTCAGTATAGCTAGTGAGAAGAGTATACAATATCTGAAATTTAGGTATTCTGACTAAAATTTAGTGTTACTAACATCACATCATTTTGCATTGATTTCTTTTAAGTCAAATCTTTGTACCAAGAGTGTGATGTTTTTAGTAATAGTTTTTCAGAAATTATCATTTTTAAAAAACCCTCCGCCTTTGCGAGAAACTGTGTAGTAATAGGCTAGTACAAGCTGCTTCCAGATTCAGCTGAAACATGTGCTCTAGCATTTTATTTGTTTCCGTTTTAGTTGTGCTTCGTGTGACTTTTGAAATAATCTTGTCCTTTGGGAGGGCAGTTTTTTCTTTTTTTGTTTTCTTATGTTCTGTTAGCCAACATATAGTAAGTACATCATCAGTTTTTGATGTAACCGGTCAGTTTTTAAGAGCTCATGATGTGGCAAAAGGGAGACTCGACGTCTCCTCTCCCCTCCATTCTCCATCTGAAAATATCTACTTGAACTTTTTAACCTCAGAGCCTTGGAAGGAGGAATTGATAATACTTGTGTTTCAGATCATATATTACCTAAGCACTCAGTGCTTCTGAGAGTCTCAGTAAATACGTGTGTGCGTCATGTGTGTTAATCACATAGTAATTCCCCTTTGCTCATGGGAGATACATCCCAGGATCCCCAGTGGCTGCCTGAAACCATAGAGAGTACCAAACCCTATATACGCTACATTTTTTCCTATACATACATACCTATGATAAAGTTTAATTCATTAGTTGGATGCAATAAGAGATTAACACCAAAAACTAATGATAACAGAGACCAATTTTTAACAATATACTATAAGAAAATTTTGTGAATGTGGTCTGTCTGTCTCAGAATAACATTGGACTGTCCTTGCCCTTCTTGTTGTGGTGGCCTGAGGGAGTGGAATACGGGTGTGATGAGAGGAAGTGGCCTGGGATGAGGTAGGCAGCGTATGGACCTACTGCAGGAGGATCCTTGGAAGAAGGATCAGGGGCTTCTAATGACCTTTGACTGCAGGTAACTGAAACCATGGAAACCAAAACAGTGGGTAAGGGAGAACCACCGTATTTACAAATATGTACCCCAAGCCTATTTATTCACCATTTTCATTTGAAGATATGTTGCAGACAGTCATTTCCTCTTCTCACAAACAGAGGGAGGCATGACATCATATATTTAAAAGGGTTGATTCGGGGGGTGCCTGGGTGGCTCAGTGGGTTGAAGCCTCTGCCTTCGGCTCGGGTCATGATCCTGGGGTCTTGGGATCGAGCCCCGCATCGGGCTCTCTGCTCCTCGGGGAGCCTGCTTCCTCCTCTCTCTCTGCCTGTCTCTCTGCCTACTTGTGGTCTCTATCTGTCGAATAAATAAATCTTTAAAAAAAAAAAAAAAAAAAAGGTTGATTCGGGAAATAGGGGCAAGTAGCAATCACAGCATATCTGTGGTAGGCTGTTTTCATCAAACCCAAGGTCAATAGCTAGTCAATAATATATTTGATAAGTAAATACCAAGATTTGGCTGAATCTAAGGCCTCAACCTGTAAAGTTACCATTCTATGCTATTTGCAAACAAACCAGTTATTGAACCCATTTCCCCCCTATACTGCAGATGAGTTATTCAGAGAAGCTATGACAGCTTAGGGAGTATCTAGAACATTCTGAGTTCATAAGATGGAAGATACTGATAATCTCCTATAATGAGTGCCATGTATCCCTCTCACAAGTAGACTCCTACATAGCATAAACCACAGGTCTACATCAAAATAATACTTTGGAGGTTTTGTGTTTGTGGCGAGAAAGTGAGTAAAAATTTCCTTAATCCCTTTTTGCGAATTAGTAATTCTTGAGTTAGTTTACATATTAAACAATGTCTGCAAAACAGATATGCTCTTATACTGTTGATATTATTTGGCACATATGTGCAGAGAATTCGAGTAATAATCGGTTAATTACTAACACTGGTAAGATGAGACGTTATTTGTGGCTCCAGTGGCCATAAAATTGTGGATTCATCGTTTTTGACATGGCGTATTTGGAAGCAACACATCCATTTGGAAAAGTTTTGTGTTGATCTATATTCTGAATTTAATATATACAATAATAATTTTATTTTAAAGAGAAATAGGAACCTAAATAATCAGAATAAGCAGATTAAAAGAAAATCATTCCAATTTAAAATAACTCAGAATGCTTACTACAACTCTATAGATGACAAAAAGCAAAATGAAAAATCTTTGCAGGGATGCTAAGACAAACAAAGAAACAAACAAACAAAAATCCCCAAAGCAACCACTTTAGAGAAAACATAAAACACAAAGAAGATTGTATACTGAAAATGGAAATTTCTGACACTTAATAGATATTTTTCAGAATCCAACTTTGACTTTGAAATATGTAGTATAAAGGAGTTTACAGAATTTCTTAAACAGTGTAGTATAAAGTGCTTGGTATATGAGCTTTTTGGAGCATTAAATATATGCATGTTATTCCGTGGTATTAAAGAATGGAAATATAATGTAACAAGGGGCTAAGCTGACTTCCCTTTTGACAAGAAATATCAAAGGCTGGCATTGTTAACACTAACACTGTAGGAATACTGGAAGGAGAAGAATCCCTTTATTAAACTTCCAAACAAAACTACTCCTTCAGAGATGTAGGAACAGCACGTGTGTGTATGCACGAGTTGTATACTAATACAGAATATTAGAGACTACCATACTGATCAAAATTCTATTTTATGGTGCCCAGTATTTCATCTCTAATTTTGGCATCTTTTTATGATTCTTCGGTGTGTTTGTGTCAAAATACTATGGTTGAATTAAGTAACATTGCTTAAATTCCTTCTTATCAAGCAAAAGCTTATTTAAGTTGGCATTTCCCAAATTGTGTTTCACTGACATTTGATTCTATAAAAGACAACACTAAAAAACAATTCTATACTCAAATTAGTTGGGGAAATGCTGCATTTTATAAATTCCCTTTTGGGGGCGCCTGGGTGGCTCAGTGGGTTAAAGCCTCTGCCTTCAGCTCAGATCATGATCCCAGGTCACAGGAGCCCCGCATCGGGCTCTCCGCTCAGCGGGGAGTCTGCTTCCCCCTCTCTCTCTGCCTCCCTCTCTGCCTGCTTGTGGTCTCTGCCTGTCAGATAAATAAATGAAATCTTTAAAAACATAAAAATAAAAATAAAAATTCCCTTTTGGACCGTGGAGCAAAAATAACTAATGCTCACCCAAACATAAGCTTGCTTCTTTATATTTTCCAGTCCCACAGGGTACTGACCTATGTGACCAGTTATAACCAGTACAGTGTAAGCAGAGGGAAGTTAATTTCACAGTAAGACATTGGAAGACTTGTGAACTAGGTGTCAATCTCTGTTTTGTTCTGTTGTTTCTTTATTTCCCTTTTCTTACTGTGGTGATGGAGGAAGCCCCATGTTGCAGGCAGTTCGAGATGGGGGTACCTCCACTGGCCAGGGGTCCTTGTGGACTGAGCACCGCTGCTATCCTGTGTGCATGCTTGATGGGTGTGTAGTGTGAATGGTAAATTACCCTTTATTGTGTTGAGCCACTGGAGTTCAGGGTTCGTTATCAAGATATAATCTAGCATATATTGACCTATGCTGACCTAGCTTATAGTGAGCATATAACGCATATTATATTAGAGCTTTAGAAGCCCTGTAGTAAAGGGAGCTCTTCACTGTGTGTTAAATCCCAAACTTATTTGACTGTAGAAACCTATTTTCCTCCTGGAATCTATCCATATCCCTTTGATCTGGTGTTCTGTGGAGGACAGTTTGTAAAACGCTGATTTTAAATGCTTCTTCACCATACTTATGTTATCATCTTGTTTAACCGTATGGGATCACGCAATTTGAGGTTTACTGTCCACAGGATAAGCGAGTGAGACACTTTCTTTTGTTTGCCAAATATTACTTTCAGGGTTTGGGGATACATATTTATAGTGAATGGGAAATTTGTGGCCATGTTTATATTTCCCTTTATTACTGTGTGTTGGAAACACATCTTGCCTTATCCCTCACCTTTTCAGGAAGTGTAGGTTCTTCTCCTTAAAACAACAGCAGTAATAACTAAAGATCTCTTGTAGTGGTCCAAATATTTGATGGATTTAGTAGTTATTTTCTGTGTTGTCCTGAGTTTTCTGATAACTCAGGTCCAAAAGCCGCCCCCCCCCTTTTTTTAACAAATGTCTTAAGATTATAGAGAAGTAAGAGATGTTTTTCTTTTGAGCTTTTGTTGATAACTCTAAAAATTTGGACTGGACACTGGCTGGAAAAATAGGAGTTCATTTTTCTTCCTGGTTCTCTCTTTTGGGTAGAAATTTGATGACCGCAGTCTGTCATCTGATGTATCGTCTTCCTGTTCTTCTAAAATTACTACTGCTCTGCTCACTACTGTTCACAGGTGCTGACAGGCTGTTCTGCTGGTGTATTCATGTTAGCTTGACACTGTGTTTTCAAAACTAATGTGAGATAATCTATAATCTTTGGTATTTCATTATATTTTTGGATCATTTATTCAAAGTAATACAGTACCAACTCTGATGACGGAAGTACCTGCCGTTGATACCTTTTTTTTTTTTACACCCAGAGAGCACATTTCTTCTTAGAGAAGGGAATATTTATCCCTTCCTTACATTGCCAGTGCTTAAGGTAATTAAGCTTTTAAAAACTTTCTCTTTAATTTCAAAGCCATACACCAGTATTACGCTATCGTTTCTTCCATATATTATGCTCGTAAAGTATTTAGTGGATTGCCTTTTGACGTGTTCATCACTGATTTCCTCGATGCATAATCTTTCATTCTCCTACCGGTTTTAGACCCAATGTCAGGCTTTAACATCTTCCTTTAAGTACCGATATTCAGCAAGGAACTCGTTTGCCTTTTGTTTTGTTTTCTCTCCCTCTAATGTCACATCTGCTCCCTCACCTTCCACTATGACTTCCAAGTAGATGATTTGAAAATCCCATGTCCAGTCCAGACCTAATTTCATTAACTCACCCCACATCTCTAAGTGTTTCCAAACCCAACTCCAGCAGCATTTACTGTCTCTCTGTGTCTTCACCTTCAAAGCTCACACATTCTGTAGCTCACCACAAAGGGGAATGTCCTTTTATCCTTCCATTTATTTAAAAGCAGAATGACTGTTTTCTTAGTCATGTAGGTTCCAACATACTTGCCTGCTTTGGAAGTGTTATTTAAAAAATCATCTTTCCTGGTATTGCATGGATACTAAGAGATGTCCTGGATTTATGGGATCATCCCACATTCAAATACTCTGTCCTATTGTTAACATAGCTGTATTAGAATTTGCCCAACCAGTTGCCTCACTGTTTGAATTAATTTTGAAAACGTGGACCTTAGTAGTAAGAAGCTTGGTGGAGTAAAAATAAATGTAAAAGTGACTTTTTTTTTTTCATTTTAAAGTTTGGTCAGTTAATATTTCTTAAACCTAATATTTAATAAACTATATGAGAAGTATGAAACTTATCTATGAACTTTTCTCACAAGAAACTCTTGATCTTTTATTTCTCTTACCGAAATTCTATTTGACATTCAATTTAAAATCTGAAGGATGTAATGAAAGCCCTTAGACAATGACTGTGAAATAATAATATAGGGTGACATTTAATGAAGTGGATGGGCATGTCTTTTACCTGAAGAGAAGATGCAGGGATTGAAAGTCACACTGGTTAGATAGTCTGGACGTATGTTCATCTTACATCAGAATCTCTGGGGAGCATTAGTACTTAGTTTCCCCCCAAAACAGTATCTCTGTAAATATTTCACAGTTGCACATTGTTTAACACTCAGTGGTGAGAGAGTTAAAGCTACTTATTACCAAATTTAATAATTAATGCTAGACTTATTACCAAATCCTTCAAAATATTAACAATCCTGAAGAGCCCATACCTTTTACAGTAATGTAAGTAGGTACATATTTTCTATTTTGTTTTCATGACTATTTCATATCAATTGCTTATCCAGTTAACTGAAAAACTCAGTTTTAGAATTTGAGATGGGGACATGCCAGTTCAGTGAAGCATCATCCTCATTGTCAAATATCTAGGGTAACAGTTCACTGCACACTTGGAATGTCCCACAACTCATTTTAGTTCCCACTGGATGTAAATCAAAAGGTTACATTGACACCTTGTCCTGGACTTCTAAAATAAGGGCCAGAAATTTAGGTGTATTTCACTGACTCACACAGTGAATAATTCATAGAGAGCAAAGAGGTGATCTTAAGATAAAGGTTCGATAATGTTTTAAACCTTTATTTAAACCTTGTTGGTATAAAAACTTTTAATTAAAACTATAACCACCTTTCTCCCTCCCGGCCATTTTGGCGGCTGCTCTTGGTTGGGGCCGTCCCGCACCTAAGGCAGGAAGATGGTGGCCGTGAAGATGATGAAAAAGTCGCTGGAGTCGATCAACTCCAGGCTCCAGCTCATTATGAAAAGTGGAAAATACGTGCTGGGTACAAGCAGACTCTGAAAATGATCAGACATGGCAAAGCGAAGCCGGTCATCCTCGCCAACAACTGCCCGGCCTTGAGGAAATCTGAAATAGAATACTATGCCATGTTGGCCATAACTGGTGTCCATCACTACAGTGGCAATAAAATTGAATTGGGCACAGCATGTGGGAAAGACTACAGAGTATGCACACTGGCTATCATTGATCCAGGTGATTCTGATAGCATTAGAAGCATGCCAGAACAGACTGGTGAAAAGTAAATCACGCAGAATTTTTCTTTAATAAAACTGGCCACAGCTTGTTAAAAAAAAACACACACACACAACTATAACCATATGTAATTTCAGTATAAAAACACATAGCCATTGAAGAACCTTCATCTAGAAGTCAGCTTAAGAACTATCTCCAACCCTATTCTTCTGGGTTGGCAAAATAAGTGTTTTTCTTGGGATTGTTACAGAGTCTCAGAGGACTTACGTATTGCTGGACAGTTAATATCCTTGCTGTCATTGAATCATCTCTCTAGGTGTCCCCTGAAAGGTCCATCAATCTATATGATCCTCAGTTGAAGATACTCTTATAGACTTTCCTTCCCGTCTGCATTTATCATGGTGCTCTCTGCACCATGATTACATGTGTGGGCATGGACACCATTCCCTGGTTTCTCTAACATTGGATGCGAGTATCCACAAGATAAACCCAGCAACCAACCGTCTTTCTCTAAGGTCTTGCTGACTCCCTGGGGTCTACCACTTGCTACTCCCTGGGGAAGGTCATCCTCCTGGCTCTTTAATCTCCCAACCCTCTCTGAGTTTTTTCCACTTCTCAAAGACCCTACCTGAGAAAGAGTCACAGAGCAATTCTGTGTACTCTCTTGTCACTGAGACGTGTGTGTGCTGCCCTCAATTCCTTGTCTCCAGCCAGAGGAAAAGGAAAGAGAAAAGGGAGAGATTATCAGAGGTTTATTGGTTTTTCCTGTCATACCTCCTTTCTAGGAAGAGTTAGAGAAGAAACAAAGGAAAAAGTAATATTAATATTTCCCATCTTTGTTGTAAAATTGATAGTACATCATATTCCCTCAGAACGTAACAAGCATCTTAATATATCTGCATAGCCATCATGTATTGTGCCTTCTTACTCATTCTTCTGGAATAATTTCTGCTCTTACTATAGTACTTTCTCCGAGGCTATTTTCAAATACCATTTGTTATATATATCTGTGCATACCAAAACTTTTGAAATCCTAGATGCCTACAGATATATTAATTTTATCCTTACATTTAAGTGGTGAAATAGCTACATATGAAATTATAAGCCACAGGTTCTTTTCCCTGGACATGTAGAACGGTTAATCCTTTATCTACTCGCATTCAGGACGTCTAATGTCCATGTGATCTCCTTGTTCCTTTGCTGCATGTTTCTGAGAGCTTTTAGACTGTTTCCATCTTTTTTTTTTTTAAGATTTTTATTTATTTATTTGACAGACAGAGATCACAAGTAGGCAGAGAGGCAGGCAGAGAGAGTGAGAGGGTAGCAGGCTCCCCTCAGAGCAGAGAGCCGGACGTGGGACTCGATCCCAGGACTCTGAGATCATGACCTGAGCCGAAGGCAGAGGCTTTAACCCGCTGAGCCATGTAGACGCCCCATGTTTCCATCTTGTTTACTTAGATTTTACTTTTTTTTTTACTTTTCTATGATGTACTAAGAGTAGGTTTTTATTTCCCCTATCCTATATGTTAGTTGTTGAGAGAGGTATGAATGAGATAGAGAAAACTAGGGTAAGTCCTCAGAATCCATTTGGGGTGTGTGTGTGTGTGTGTGTGTGTGTGTGTGTGAAATGGGGTGTGTGTGTGTGTGTGTGTGTGTGTGTGTGTGTGTGTGAAATACCTTCTTCAGAACCTTGACCCTACAGGCCCTTTGCCTCAAAATGAAGCTCAATAGGCCAAAAGCTTCCCGTGTTGAATTGTTACCTCTTCAAGGCATCTCATCTCCAACTCAAGTGAGTGGTTCATCTTGTTGAGGGGGAGGATATATAGAAATAGCCTGTGAGCAACAGAATGGAAATAGCCTATGAGCAACAGAATGGAAATAGCCTGTGAGCATGATTCCTCCTTTAGTCTCTGCCCACCCGCCCACCATTTTGTGGTGTTACACTACCCTAGCACAGCACACCTCCCCCTCTCTGTTCTGACATGCTCACGGGATGCAGCCCCCCCATGTTCCAGCAAGTTACGCCTGGGGCCTAGGGACCATGGAGGTGAGTGTGAGCTCTTAGCATTCCTCCCCTCTGGATCCGAGTTCATGGTGTTTTCCAACATGCACTCCTAATCCATGGCTTGTCCTTTTGATGGTTTGTTTTCTTTAAAAATAAGAAGATAGTGGATTTTTAAGGATCCTGAATTCAATGTTTAAATTCTACCACCTGCTGCCTTGACTAAAAATTATTATATTTTACCACCAGTTTTCCCTGGTTGGGGTCAATGGAAATTTCATAACCTTGTTTAGGAAAACAAAACAAACAAACAAACAAAAAAGCAATGCCCCTGCTCTCCCCTCCTCCTTTCCTTTCAAATTGCTATGTTTAGGCCTCCCTGGTTAGAGATTTCAGGACTGCTACTGGGACTCAGCATGAGAAATAAGGACAACAGCATAACGATTTCTGGCAGCCCCAGTATCTGACCTTTCTAAAATATTAACTCATTTAATTCATCTAAAAACTAGTATATAACATTAATGATGTTAGTAATATTGCCACTTTACAGACAAGATCAGTATTGTTTGGAAAATTGACAAACCCCTAAATTTAGTAAGTAACAAAGCCATGTTTTGTATTCAGGTTTATCAGATTCACGTCGTTTTTGAAAAATCAAAACATCTGGCCTTGAAGGCAAAAGAAGTTACGCCAGCCCTGTCAACGGCGTGCCATCCATAAGCCATATAACTTCTCTGTGCCTCAATTTTCTCGTTTGATAATTGAGAATATATAAGCCATTTCACAGTAATTTCGTAGTTGTTTTGAACATCAAGCTGAATTCAACCAATAATGTATGTGAATATGCCTAATATCCACTGTGTTGGTGTTTAGTAAATGTTTGCTGAATATGAATTTGTGGAAAATTGTTCCATATCCGTTTTTCAATAGAAACCACCATCCTTAGTGCTGTCTGATTATTTGGCATTATTCCTTTTTTTTTTTTTTTTTTTTTTGGTCCACTCAGCAAAATGAACCAGACTTACATGCATCAGAAACTATCCTAATAGCAAGCTTTACTAAAAATTAAAAAGATACAAGCAATACGGAAATACGGAGATGTCCCGTATGGATTCCAGGTCCTTCTTCTCTACATTGGACACTTTTCTTGGACCAAAGTAATAGATGATCTATCTCAGTGGATATTTCTGGTGGCCTCCCGTAGTGAGAAGTGTTATGAAACACCAGCATTCTGCACTGAAATCATTCAGGGATTATATGGCACTTTCCAAGGACCTATGCCTCATAAAGCTATAGATTCTACATGTATTTACCATAGCGATCCTATACTAGGGACAGTCTGCTAAACTAATTTCATAAATAAGAAATTTCCTCAAGACAAATATTAGTAAATTTATCAGAAAGGGTTAGATTTTATAGTGGAGTGACCAAAGTTTTTCCCCCTGAGAGAGAAATAGAGCATTGGCCACGCTCAACTTATCCCTTTCCATGTAGCATAAGTATAACTGAGATTATTGTAATAAATATTGACATATTGTAATCTCATGCGTAATGTCAAATGTTTTCAACTGTAAATTGAGCAATTTACAGTAAATCAAGTCAAGTAATCATATATTGAGTACCCACTGTATACATGGTAAATTTGGCAAAAAGAAGTCTAATTGAGACCAAAATGCCTTTCGCTGTCTAGGAATACTTGCTTCCTGTCAAGACATGGTAACATTTTAATTATTGAAATAGAATATGTAATATAAACCAAGAGTAAACAGTTCTATGTGAGGGAACAAAAGAATTCCCAGGAAGGTTTTCCAGATCGCTGGCAGACTAAAGTACAGGATGGAGAGCTTTTTAATTGTTCGAGATAAGAAATCTTTTTCCCATTAGGGAATCAGATAACTGAAGAGGGGGGTGTGAATACAGGTGTGTGCATGTGTTGCTCTCTGCAAGTTTCCTTTCTTGTTTGTGCATTCACATTATCTGGAGAATTCGTGAATATTCTATTTTCACATTAGCATTTCTGAAACCTGGGTTAAATAAAGATAGTGTGTAATAGAGGAAAGCAGAGGAAGGAGGAAAGAAGAAAGAATGAATTAGTCTGCAAATAACATTTACTAAAAGTCCACTTCATAGCAGGAATGATAGTAAGAGTTTTTTATAAATGCTAGGTTAACTTGGAGTTATAACAAGTATCTATTGCTGCTTTTCTTTTTAAATAGAATTCTAGTGTCTTGTGTAGGAAATTTATTGTTGGGAACCTCTAGGAAACAAATTCTCTAAAATATCCTTCAGGTAATGGGATCATTTTTGGTAAAATGGCCAAGTTACTTCTTGCTGATTGGTACATGGTGCAAAGCAAGAACCACTTTGACTCGAGAGCAGGAAAGAGTCATAGATCTTTCTTACTAAATTAACTGATCTTGCATGTAAATTGAGAAAGATTGCCAAAGGCAGGATTGCCTCCAAAGAATTGAACCTGGAATCATGAGGTTACATGGGTAGAAAGTGCTTTTGTTTAAATAAAAATATTATGGTTTAGTAATAATCATGGTAATTACGATACAGTACAAGGGAAGCATGTTGGAAACGAGAACACGGTTTTGGTGGCAGTTGCTAAGTTATTATCAAGGGCTAAACCAATTCAAAGAGGATGGTGGCTGTGAACATTTTAATATTTTACTCTGTCAAGATTATCTAGCGAAATCTCTTGTGTAAACTACAGTCTAGAAATCCCTTCCTCCAATGCACAAGGCTGAGGGTGTAGCAGAAAAGAAGAAAGAAGAAATTATATTTGCAAGCATTCTGGTGCTTTCTTGAGAACATGGTGGTTTCAGATTCCCATCAGTGAACATTTAAAAACAAATCCCCATTATTTGCCTCAGTGGTCACTGAGCTAAGGAAAAGGCCTATTGGTTTTAGGGGGAAAAAAATGAAACAAAGCGTGTGAGACAATGAAACAATGAGAAGTTGGTGAAGGCAGCTCTCAAGTGGGTTGTATCACATGCAGATTTATTTTTAACTCTGATATTGAGTAATACACAGAACACTTGAGCAACTTGTGAAAGTTCTGATTTAGATCCTGCAGAGAAATCCGGTTGAAATACACAGTATACTTCCCCATGAGTCTTGCCCTAGCTTAACACAACATCTCATTGCTTTTATTGTTCTATACCTTGGAAAAGCCCAAGAGCTTCTGACTATGGAAGTAGACTGCTTGCAAATTTTTACCCAAATTCAGCTCTGTATATAGCATATTAACATTAGACCATATTAACATTAGACATGTAATATTTTCAAGTGTTCACAAGGTAGTAATTTACATTAACTATAGTTCCAATGATAAAGATCACATTTTTATGTTATTTTGTTTTTAATTTTTTTAAAGATTTATTTATTTATTTGATGGAGAGAGAGAACAGAGTGAGCAAGAAATATGAGTTGGGGTAGAGGCAGAAGGAGAGGGAGAAGCAGGCACCCCACTGAGCAGGGATTTTCCCCCAGGGAACCCCAATGTGAGGACCCCAGGATTGTGACGTGAGCCAAAATCAGATGCTTCACCAACTGAGCCACCCAGGTGCCTCTATTTTATTTTTGACTTAGCTTTAAAAGCCATATATTTTAAAGAGTTAAAGACAATATATTTTTTAAACATGTTATTTATTTGACAGATGGAGATCACAAGTAAGCAGAGAAGCAGGCAGAGAGAGAGGACAAAGCAGGCTCCCTGCTGAGCAGAGAGCCTGATGCGGGGTTCGATCCCAGGGTCCTGGGATCATGATGTAAGCTGAAGGCAGAGGCTTTAACCCACTGAGCCACCCAGGCACCCCTAAAGACAATATTTTATAAATGGACTTGTCAACTTGGCTAAGGAAATTGGTCTTGTTCTGTTATTCAAGTCAGATTTTAAATAATGCACTCTGTTAGACTTATGCTGAATCTAAAATTTGGGAACAAATGTGTTAACATGATTTTAAATGTTGCTGTGGGCTTAACTTTTATTGCTTAATTGAGAGTATATGCCACAGCACAATTATGCCAAGACTATAGCTTCAGTGAAGGAGAAAAGATATTTTATTGTCTCAAAGGCTGACTCGATTCTTACTTCATTTTAGGGGAAGGGATGTGCATTCCTGAGGTTGGATATTTGCAACTGCCTTCATTTTTTGCCAATTATGAAAGGCCCTTTAGAGATCACAAGACTTTCGTTTTCCCTATTGTATTCTATTTATTCGAGAACCAATTTACTATTTTCAGATCATCCCCTGAACTGTTATTATTTTGATGATCTAATATAGAGCATATACTGGAAAAGAAGTGTTCTTTTCTTTGGCATTATGTAAACTTAAGAAAAAAGTTAGACTGCTATAAAGTATGAAAATCTTGCAACTGCAAATCAGGTTGGAAAAGTTTTCATGCCTCATTAACACCTGTGCTATAAATTCAGGTTTAACAGTTTGACAAAGTAATCTTTCAAATTGCAATAATCACAGGAGTGTTTATTTTAATAGTTTCAAATGCCAAGCAGAAGACTGTTAGAGTTAATAAACATCCCCAAATGGATTCTTTATGATAAAAGAGAATCAGTGTAGTTTGCTTGTTATCCTGGGTATTTAAATTGAATCATATCAGAAAACCAATTCTGTCTTTCAAGTTCCTCATGCATTTGTTCCTGTTTTTTCTAAATTCTTAAAGGTTTGAATTTACATCCTAATACACACATCTAAAGTAAAATGGGGCTGTAGATTTGTGACTTTTTTTTTGAAATAGTGTTGGCTTCCAAAATGGAACAATAGTCAGAGTCACTCAGAGTTTAAATAACTCTGTGGACAGGACACTCCCTATATAGCGTTAAGTTAACCCACAAGTTCCTGTGAAGTGTCTTAAAATAATAATGACTAAGTAGGCAAATTCATAATGCTACCTACACGTATTCAGTGATCATAGTGAGATCATACAGTATGACTGTTAATTTTGGCCAGTTTTTCAAATCATAGAATTAGAGGTGTCAGAAACCTTATCTTGTCCCTTTCCTTCCAGTGAAGGGAACAAAGCACAGACAGTCACGACAGTTCTCCAAAATGATACACTTTTCCAGAATAGCATCCCATACAGTGGCAACTGCAACTGAGTCTTCTGACTTGCAGCTCAAAATGATTTTCCCTGAACTCTATCTACTACCATCTCAGGAGAGGGACAGAGAACATAGGATCCTTATATTTTTAATTGTAAATCCACAGGATGTTGCAAAGGTCATACAGAGAGGCCCCATGTACCTTTCAAGGAGTTTCTGGCAATGGCTCTGTCTTACAAAACGACAGTGCAGTGAATTGATATTGGTATAAGGTATATAATATTTCCCACGTGTGTAGATGCACGTAACCACCAGTGCAATCAAGGTAAAGAACTATTCTGTCATCACGAATGTTTCCCTTAGCTGCCTTTTATAGTCCAAGTGACCACTACTCCTCGGCCATAAGCATAGTAACTACGGCAGTCTCCTGGAAGTAGAAATTGTTAAGTCCCTCACAGTCCTTTTCAGCCTTTTTTTTTTTTTTTTTTTTTTTTTAATAATCTTTTAGCTCGACCCTCTTTCATCTCTTTTTCTGGGACTCTGATGACATGCATAGTAGATCTTTTGTTTTAGTCTCATGAGTCCCTGAAACTCTGTTCCTTTCCCTTTTTCCTAGTCCATTTTCCTTCTGTTATTCAGGTTGGGTCATTTGTTGTTGTTGTTGTTGTTTTTAAAGATTTTATTTATTTATTTGACAGAGATCACAAGTAGACAGAGAGGCAGGCAGAGAGAGATAGAGGAGGGAGCAGGCTCCCCACTGAGCAGAGAGCTGATGTAGGGCTCGATCCCAGGACCCTGGGATCATGACCTGAGCTGAAGGCAGAGGCTTAACCCACTGAGCCACCCAGGTGCCCCTGGGTCATTTGTTTTGTTCTGTCTTCTAATTCACAGATTCTTTCCTCTGTCCTTTATGTTCTGCTCTTGAGTTCATCCTCTGAATTTTTAGCTTCCTTTATGGTACTTTTTAGTTCTGAAACTTCTGTTTGTTTCTTTAGGTTTTCTGTATCTTTGCTGAGGCTTTCTGTCCTTTTGTTTGCTTCAAGAAACTTCATAATTACTTACTGAATCCATTTTTATGATAACTACTTTGAAATCTTTGTCGCACAATTCCCAGTTAGGTATCCTGTTAGTGTTGGCTACTGTCAGTTGTATTAATTTAAGTAGAAATTTCCCTGGTTCTTCTTGTAATGAGTGATTGTGATATTATCCTAGTCATTTTGGGGTATTGTTATCAGACTCTGAACATTCTCTAAATTTTCTGTTTTATGAGCTCTCTGACACCCACTTCCTTATTACTGTCAGATTAGTAATATTACTATTACTATTAGTATTACTGTCAGGTTCAGGTTTCTTCTTCAGCCTCCTTTGACACCATGCCATGGGAAAGGTTACTCTGAGACTACTTGATTGAGGTGGGATTTTAGGCTTCCTGTTAAGCTTCAGCTGATACTATCCTGGTGGGTAGGGAGAGGGGCACTTCATTACACTGGGGTGGGATGGGAGTCCAGGATCCCTACTTTTCTCCAAAACCATTCTACATTGAGATGAGGAGAGGTTGGACATGACTGCTAAGAGCCTGGTGCAGGTTTCCCATTTGATGGCGGGAGTGAATTTCTTCTTCAGTGTTTTGCTTGAAGAGATGTTTATTGTAGAAAGTTGACTTTTGGGGGATTTTTTTTCGCTGTGTCCATTGGTGTTTTGGGGTTGCTGCCTTCTCCAGCACCCAGTCTGGGATATGTGAGGCAAAAAGAAAACCTATGGAATTCACTGCCATGTTCCTTAAATCTCATTGGCTCCAACCAGTTTGTCTCCTCTCTAATTTTCAGTCTTCTTATATGTGTTTAATTTAGAATATCAAGAATCTGAGTTGCATTCAGCAGCAGAAATTGGATGTGTGTCAGCTCAAACTTGCTCTGGAACTGGAAGACCCAGGTGGTGAACAGTGAAAGGTGTTTAAGGTCACACCATAGACAGATTTCTGCACATTTCACAAATGTCCCTAATATTCAGCTGGCTGATATGCCTTTTAAAATGGTGATGCTTTCGTTGACAGTGATGTAAAATCTGTCAGATTACAGATTGCAATCAGTGATGATTGAGAGACTGCACTATCCTATCAGCCCTAAGCCATGTTCATTGTATTTAGGTGAATAAAGATCACATCTGTCAGTGATGTTCACACAGTTGAATTCTGTGGAACATTGATATGAAGTCTGCCTAGCTATAGTGAACAGTCAACAGTTCCGTATATAGTGGTTTCATTCCTGTTACTCCTCTCTCTGTGTTCGCATTATTACATCATCTTACTCGAGGTGTTTACCAATACTACTTACGTTTTGCGTGCTTTCTAAAAAGTTAGAGGCTGATCTAAAAAGAACAGCAAAAACAAGTAATAGTGAATACTCCTTATAATAATTTCTAACATTTTAAGAGTAATTAATAATATGTTTTAAAATCTATCACTTTTTTTTGAATCTATCACTTTTTGTAGAAAACATGAAAAGACTAAATGTAATGACACTTCATGTTTTATGTCCCCAGGCGGATTTCTGTTTCACTTATCTGTTGCTATATAATGAATCACCCCCCAAAATGACTGGCTCAAAGCAACAATAATTAATTATTTCTCATAAGCCAGTGAGTCTGGAATTCTGCCAGGAATCAGGCTTTTTCAGCCCAGTGTGGGCTGAGTTTCCTTATTCATCCACATCCAGGGTAGCTGGGATGGGAGGTCTAATAAAGCTTTATTTACATATCTGGCACCTCCCTTTTTTCCACGAACCTTATCTTCATAGTGAACTTGGTCTTCTTGAGGGTCCTGGAAGAGTTCCAAGGGAGAGTGTTCCAAGAACACAAAATGGAATCTGCAAGTCCTCTTAAATGAACCCATACGCTGTCAATTTTGCCCCATTTTATTGGTCAAACCCAGTGACTGAGCCAGCCTTTGTTCAAGAGAAGGAGGAAAAGACTCCACTTCTTGATGAAAGGAGAGATCAATTCTATTGCAAAAGGCATGTAGAATGAAACATAGTGTTTTGTGATCACCTTTTGAAAGACTATGCCATGTAGACTTACTGGGGGCCACTGCTTATTTTGTACTTGCAGCCAGAGATGCTGTGAGCTTAGTAGTAAAATTGTTTATCTCTGACATAATTTTAATTTGTCTAAAAAAGGAAGATCTCAAAGATACAACCTAACTTTATACCTCAAGGCACTAGGGAAAGAAGGGCAGGGTGCTGGGTGGCTCAGTGGGTTAAAGCCTCTGCCTTTGGCTCAGGTCATGATCCCAGAGTTCTGAGATAGAGTCCTGCATTGAGCTCTCTGCTCAGCGGGGAGCCTACTTCCTCTTCTCTCTCTCTCTGCCTGCCTCTCCGCCTACTTGTGATCTCTGTCTATCAAATAAATAAATAAAATCTTAAAAAAAAAAAAAAAAGACAAGCTAATTGAGATACCACCTGACACCAGTTAGAATGGCCAAAATTAGCAAGACAGGAAACAACGTGTGTTGGAGAGGATGTGGAGAAAGGGGAACCCTCTTACACTGTTGGTGGGAATGCAAGTTAGTGCAGCCACTTTGGAGAACAGTGTGGAGATTCCTGAAGAAATTAAGAATAGAGCTTCCCTATGACCCTGCAATTGCACTGCTGGGTATTTACCCCAAAGATACAGATGTAGTGAAAAGAAGGGCCATCTGTACCCCAATGTTTATTGCAACAATGGCTACGGTCGCCAAACTGGAAAGAACCAAGATGCCCTTCAACGGATGAATGGATAAGGAAGATGTGGTCCATATACACAATGGAGTATTATGCCTCCATCAGAAAGGATGAATACCCAACTTTTGTAGCAACATGGACGGGACTGGAAGAAATTATGCTGAGCGAAATAAGTGAAGCAGAGAGAGTCAAGTATCATATGGTCTCACTTATTTGTGGAGCATAACAAATAACATGGAGGACATGGGGAGATGGAGAGGAGAGGGAGTTGAGAGAAACTGGAAGGGGAGATGAACCATGAGAGACTATGGACTCTGAAAAACAACCAGAGGGTTTTGAAGGGGCGGGGGGGTGGGAGGTTGAGGAACCAGGTGATGGGTAATAAGGAGGGCACGTACTGCATGGAGCACTGGGTGTGATGCCAAAACAATGAACACTGTTATGCTGTAAATAAACAAAACAAAACAAAACAAAAAAAAAAGGACAAGCTAAGATCACAGTTAGCAGAAAGAAGCAAATAATAAAGAGTAGCACAGAAAGAAATGAAACAGAAACTAGAAAAATAATAGGAAAGATCTACTAAACTAAGAGCAGTTGTTTTTTCAAAAGAAATTTTTGAGGATTTTCCATCAATTTCCCTTTTCTTTGGTCTCAGTCAAACCACTCCCACCCCCCCACCCCCCCCCCACCCCCCGTGTTGTATTTCTTTCCAGGCTCATCTCTGAGCCTTTCACTGCCATATAACCTATGCTCTAGACATAAACAGCAGCTGCCAGGGTCTGTGACCTATGCTGTCCCAGGTCCCTGCATTCAAAGGGTCCCCACACTTGATTTAATTCTCTGCCATCTCTGTTTTGAAATTCTCAGTGAGTTTTGAGCAAGAGCTGTGCATTTTCACTTTACACTGGGTCCCACACATGGTGAGCCAGTCTTGTTTTTATGTTTAGAGTGAGCTCTCTTTTTCTCACAGTTTTCTACTGGCAAGTTTTCAAATCCTTTTCAAAATGCAACTTAAATATCACCTTGCCTTTGAAAATTATTCTGATTTCCTATCCTCACCTGCAGAGGGAATAAATGGCCTTCTGTATATATCTTGGTCCCATGCCATTTGGCATAAACTTGTATTAGAGTAATTTTTTTATGAATATTTGTGTATATTTTTCTCCTGCATGAATTGGGCTTAAAACGCTTGCCTCATCCATTATTACACATAGCCATTTCCCAGCGTATAGTCTATGGCATGTATGATAATATTCAATAAATATTTGATTGCATCAAAGAACAAATGAGTAGATGAGTACAATGTAGTTTGTGTCTCTGTCGTTAAAATAGTAAGAGCAGAAACTACAAAATTTAACACCAGATAAATTCGTTTGCTAACGACGTTCACTTCTTATCTCTACCCAAACCACCCAGTTACAATTTTTGTCCAATTCTCCCATTTATTCCTTATTGGAAATATAAAGCATGCTCTGTTATCAGATATTCAATAAACTTCAGGCAGTTATTACTTGAACTGAAATTTTCCTTTAAACTTAATTTCCCAGAGCAATAACGGTCATGCACACAGTTTAACAGTTAGTGATGTGTTATTCTGTATGCTTTCTTTAATTCATCTTTGGAAACTCATCCACAGCAAGATTCTAAGTTCCTAGAAAGGCTTCTCGTTCTGGCCAAGATGGAATAGCAGGGATCAAATTTATCCTCCCACCTGAAACACCGCAAAACCATAGAAAACGTATGAAATAGTGATTTTCAAGCCTTGAGTCGGTCCTAGACAGCGATGTCTGAGCAACTGGAAGCAGAGAAGAAGAGACCTTCAGTGCCCCAGCTGACTGCCTGGAGAGCACTCCCAAAGCCAGTCTGGGCTCCTTTATCAGGGCAGGGGGAGGGGAAGCTTTGCTGTCTGTCTCCACGGAGGAGACAGAGCTGAGTCTGCAGATGCTGAGAGGGTTAGGGTTCTCAGGGTAGGGTGTTAGAGAGGAGACAACTGTATAGAAAGGATGCTCCAGAGTTCTGAAAAGGATCCCTCTGGAGTCTTCAGTGGGATCCTGATTCAGGCAGGTGTGTGAGGAAACTACCAGACGCTGGAGGAGGAACCGTTATAAGGGAGTAAAGGGAACAATACTTGAAGCTCACATAGGGCTGGAAGCAGTGCCTTACTGCCACCAGCCAGACAGAAAAACCTCGTAATCCATGAGCTAGTGCCCTCACAAACGTTTGCCTTAGTAGTGGGGCAAAATCAGTCCTAGTCTAAATGCTGCTCTGGCCCTACCTAACAACGCTCTAAAGAAAGACCCAAAATGATCAAAATATTTCCAAATAGCTGAGTCACGTAACAAAACCTGGGGTATTTATAAGAGTATGTAAATGTCCAGAGGCAACAAGGTGAAATTGACAATGTCTGCTATCTAATCAAATATTGCTAGACATGGAAATTAGCTGGAAAATGTCACCCATAATGAGGAAAAAGAAACTAGTCAACACAGGCCGAGAAATAACACAGATAATGCACTAATAGACAAGGACATAAAACGCTTGTTACCGTTGTTGTCCCATATGTTCAAGAAACTGGGGGAAAGACTGAGCGTGATAATTTCAGATGTGGAAGGTATTACAGAGATCCAACTTGGACTCCTGGAGATTAAAAAACACATAAGATGCAATAATGTTAGCTTAGACATTGTAAAAGATGGCTGAACTGGACAGCAAATAGAAATCGTTTAAAACGAAACACAAAGGAGAAAAGAGACTTGAAAAAAATGAACAGTGCGTCATGGGGCTGTGGGCCAGCTCCGGATCCTAAAAGGATGGAATGGCAAAGAAACGATGACCAAAAATGTTTAAATTTGAGGAAGAACATAAATTTAAAAATATTAGAAGCTCAACAAACCCCAAGTAGAAGAAACAATGAAGAAAGCCTCCCTACAGTGCATCACAACAAACTGTCTCAAACTAAAGATAAACATGAAATCTTCAGCTCTTTGAGGTCATGCTCAAAGGAATATTTCTCAAGGATCATTAAATTTAGTTCATATAGAGATACACAATTACGTCTTAGTCTCTAGATTCAAGGGTAATTTTATAAAATCAAAATCGTTTCTTGGTATGATAATTTTTTAAACCTCCGAAGGTCATCCTACTATTTGACTATTTCTTACAAGTATTTCTTGTTCCTTTACATATTTTAAGGGAATATAGTTTAACAAGGCAAAGGATTTTGCATGGCAAGTTTTGCTTTTAGCTGAAATTTGTCTACGCAGAAGTAAGAGATTTTGCAAAAGGAAGTCTTGCTTTCAATAGGATCATAGTCTAGTTGATTTTTAACTAGGTATCTCACCTTTTAAAAATTTCGTTTATGCATTAAGAAACCTAGGTAAGCAGGGTGGATCTCTGTACTTAACTCTGAAACACAGTAAGAAGGGGACACTAATTGGTTAACCAATACATGTTTAGGTCTGTTAAAGTGAAGTGCTGTTTTCACAGAATACCTATGAGTAAAATGCTAGACTCTCAAAATGATGCCAAACCAAAATATACAGTTAATATATAGACAGATGATAGAGATGATTGATACATACATGCATTCATAGACACACATATAGATATGTATTTACATACATAGATGCATGGATTTAAAAATTGGGGGGAATAGCTTGAGATGGATAAATGAGATTCATTAATGAAGGGACTATATAATACTGTTCCCTCAATGTTTCTTTTTTTCTCTGAAACCAACCTGCACAAGACGTGAGACAGTCCTCATGTAGCTGTCCACTCTGTGTTTTATGTTATAATTCTTCTCCCTCTGTTCCCCAACTGTGGCCCCTTTTAGATCTACATCTCTTACTACCATCTGGAGAATCCTAGGGCTCCTGTCAGTCTGAGCTATCAGGTTAAGCCTTGTTATTCTTTCATATCTTTAGCTGTATATCCTCCTTAGCACCAAGACATTGCATGTAAATGAGCAAATAAAAGCAGCTTTACATGTAAATCAATCATATTAAAAATCCTTATGGAGAACCCTTGGTTTGTAAGGGCATACACAAAGCAATTACGTTGAATAAATCTTTCTAAGGGATGACCTGATTCTTGGCTTCAAAAACTCATCTTAGACCTGCCTTCTCCCTACTAGTGTATCCTTATGTCTATGTTTCTAGTACACGTCATTTTATTCCCCCCCATGCTAACTATCTGTATTTCTTTTTCACTTGTAAAATATCCATTCACAGCCTCTCCTGAATGAGGCCAAGTCAATAAACAAATGTGGGCCTGATGACAGGACAAGAGTATCAGTTTGGAACAAACATCTGCACTTAAATGAAAATGGGGACCGGTATCTGGTTAAAGAGACAGAGGCCTCCCCATCTTGTCTGCTTATTAGTTCCTGGAAGGCTGTCTCTTATTCCACATAGAATTAGCATGATTTTTAAGTTCATAGGGTCTTAATGGAAAAAAGGGGGACATCACTGAGTGGAAAAGAAAATGAAAACTTGAAAACTCAATTTAGAGTGAAAAAAGTAATGTTTCCAGCTTGTTTTTCTGGAGCAAAACTAAAATAGGATAGTTAGATAAGTGCATGTTTTAATAGCTTTTCACATTGAGTTTAAGCTCTTACAGAAGAAAACAGGGGTCAGTTTTTTTGTATTTTCATCCAAGGAAACTGCCAATGGGCAGAAAATCAATAATAAAACATCAAAGACAATAGTAACCTTAATAAAAATCACTTAAAAGGTGAACTATAGAAAACACATTAACCATTTATTTGTAGGTTGTATGTTTATGAAGTTGTACGATCTTGGATACAAACCATAAATGATGTGAGTTCTGAGCACATGTGTATATATCCCAAATCTTTGAATAAGAGAATTTTTTCTTAAAAAAAAACATAAGTTTATGTTTCAGTTTACTTGTGCAATTTCTGAAAACATGAAATTCCTCACTGATCTCCATAATGGGAATATCCTTGAATAGTGATGGATTACATGTAGGGTTTTTTTTTGTTTGTTTTTGTTTTTGTTTTTGGAAGCTTGCAAAAGCCAGGAGAGTTGTCCAAAATTGGATGTACAGGATCTCATTATTTATTTATTTTAATCATGTTTTAAGTTTAATTTGGGGGATAAAGCCACGTGGAAACGTGAAAACCAAAGCAGCAGACCCTCAAATTATGGTCAGATAGCTAGGCAGGCCTCGTGTTTAAAGTTAAGTCCCTGTCTACTTTGTGACCTAAATGTTCCCGTGGGGGGCCCCTTGCTTGATGCCATTGGAAATAGCGGGAGACACTCCAGATTCTTCCAGATCTGAAAGCCTGGATATGGCACACCCATTCTGCCTGGGACTGGGTCTTCACAGAAACTTACCGGAGTCTCCTAAGTCCTCCCAAGGAGCTTGCTGCTACTGAGAATAGAACTGAATACTCCAGATTCCTCTGATTCTGACCATTTCAGTCCTGGATAACTTGCTCTGTGGGGGGCAATCTCCCCCCCCCCCCAATCTCCCAAGTTCTCCTTAAGGCTTCACAATGTCTCCTTCCTGGTGTGTTAGTATAAATTGCTGCCTCTTCAGCATCAGGTCAGAAAGAGGTCAGAGAATGTTGCTTCCTATCTTAGAATTTCACTCAAAAAAGAATTGTGTCCATGAGCATGCAGCCCAATATGGCCGACTTGTGTTTTCTAATGTGCAACAGCCCAGTTACAATTTTGCTCTAATGGCACAGAGAACAGATTATAACTAGTCTAAAGAAACTGGCCCGAAAGATGTTCTTGGAGATTATCTAATCCTCAGGGTATCAAAGAAAGCCCTCCATGGTTGGTTCATAGAAAACATTTTACATAAATTAACTGTTACTTAAACTTATGGTTTCAGACTGTATTGCATGACACTTTGGTCTTCATTTTGCTGACCTCATTCAGATGTGGCCAATTTTGATGCGGAAAACACTATGCATTGAGGTCCAAGAGGATCAGAAGCACCATTCGTAATTCACTAAGCGCGATGTCAAGCTGTAATTTAAGATAAATCCCTTAAAGAGCACTCTTCAATCACAGATGTATTTTTAGAAGTATTGAATTGGGTCTCTTATTGTCAACACTTGTGTGATCTTTGCAGGAAGTAATGAACATATGAGGTAGATAAAGTATAGAGAGTTATGATTGTTCCAGAAGCTGAAGCAAAATGCAATATCATCAAGGGACTACATGATGAATAAAATTAATGACTAGAAAATTAATCAGAAAGGATATTCCAAAGATTTATGATAATACCTACATTTTGGAAGGTATAAATGAATCAATATAATATATATTCATTTTTAATATGTGAAAGAAGTTATTTTTAAGAAACACTAAGATGTGATCACCATTCATTGGTAAGTTAATGTCCTACATTATTAGAAGGCTATTTAGAAATCCCATATAATAAAAAAATCAAGCCAGGAAAGGCAATAACAAGCTAATGTTCTAGTCACCCTCACATGAACTTTTTTCTTGAAGTTTGGTTTACAGTGCATATTAGAATGTTGCAGAATATCTTTGGTTTTATGGAACATTTTATATATGTGTGTGTGCGCGCGGGTGAATGTGTGTGTGTGTGTGTGTGTGTGTGTGTGTGTGTGTATAAAATACACCCCTGTACAAAATATCTTTATATATTACTTAATGTAGAAATAAAACACCTGTGATGTTTAACGTTATGGGTCAACTTGGCTAGCCATGGGGTGTTCAAATATTTGGTTAAACATGATTCTGGGTGTTTTTAGATGAGATTAAAATTTAAATTAGTAGACTATGAATAAAGCAGATTGTAGGTGGGCCTCATCCAATCAGTTGAAGGCCTGACTAAAACTAAAAGATCTGCCTCCCCAGGAGCAAGAGAAAGTACTCTAGCAGATGGGGTGCAGACTTCATCTGCAGCATTGGCTCGTTTTGGTTCTACATCGGACTTTGTCTTGACATGGAACAGAGGACCTCCTTAGTCTCCAGCCTGCCATCTTTTGGACTGGAACTGTACTGGAACATTGGCTGTTTTGGGCCTCCAGTTTACTGGCTTACTCTGAAGATTTTGGACTTGCCAGCCTCCATAATTCTATGAGCTAATTCCTTATAGTAAATCTCTTCTACGTACATGGACATCTTACTGTTTCTGTTTCTCTGAAAAACACTGACTAACATGATGCTCATAAGATATGCTGCTTCTTGGTGGGAATGAATACACTCTTATTTCTCAAGACTTCTGCAGGCACTTGATGTTAGTTGACCAGCAAAAAAAGCAACACAATTAAATTTCATTCAAATGTCATAGTTTACTGAATTCTCCTTTTAGGTCCTAAAATGTAATGGAGAAACCACGTCCACTTCATTGTCATCTGTACTTGGTTTCTAAACTACCAATAAAACTGATTTTCACAGAATAAGTATTAGGATTGAATTTTTCCCCCATGGGTGCTGACTTTTCCCACTCTTTCCCAAAGAAGGGAAAACATGAGTAATTAATATAGTCATATGTGTATGCAATTATGAACATGAACCTTCACATGATTTTAGCACCTCCCATCCGGTGTTGGCTAAGCAGACTCTACCCCTGACCATATCAGGTAGTTCGGGTTCTGGTAGTGATGAAACCAAGACTCAGGATTGGAGCTAGTTGTAACATCAACATCACAGCATAAACTGAATCTGGCTCAGGTCACTGTTTCTCTTCCTCTCCCTGTCTCAGAGCAACTGGCTTCTCCTTTTGACTTTACTGAAGCTCGTAAAATTTTGGAGGTTCAGAGAGTAAAATACTTGCTGAAAATGACATTTGTTATAAGTATTTGGTTCTTTAGTTATTATGTGATAGGGAAAGAGAAGTGAGTTATAAAATTCCAGTAGGAGGCTGCCTGGGTGGCTCAGTGGGTTAAAGCCTCTGCCTCCAGCTCAGGTCATGATCCCAGGATCCTGGGATCGAGTCCCACATCAATCTCCCTGCTTAGTGGAGAGCTAGCATCTCCTTTCCCACTCCTTTTGCTTGTGTGCTCTTTCTCACTCTCCTTTGTCAAATAAATAAAATAAAATCTTAAAAAAAAAAAAAAAGTCCAGTAGGAGAATTTTAAAACAGAGATGACTGGATGTTTATGAAAGGTGGGCAAAAAGGAAGTTTATCATCAACACGGAGGCTAACCATGACATCTAGAAATACTGAAACAAGAACAGATTACTAAAGTGGGCGCATCTTGAGAGGATGTTGACGGGACCTGTGAGAGCTTATATACAATATTTTGGAATTGTTAGAAGACTCAAGCCTAACTTTCTCCGTGAAAACAGTTCAGTAGATTACGTGTTTTAGTAAGAAATTAGTAAGAATAGAGTAATAATTTTATATAGTATATAGTAATGATTTTTATCATTGCTTATTGCTTTGCAAACACCTCCTAATTTTTCTTTTTTAATGCGATTCCCATTTTAAAAAAATTATCTGAGGGAATTAGGAAACTGTGGCCGGGGGTGTTCGGCTAAACATAGGTAAATTGTCTAGAATCAGATCTAGTAAGCGATACACTCAGAACTCGGTTCTTTGAGCTTGGACTGTACACTGTATGTGGTGGGGAATACATGAAAAGAACAGTTCAGTGATTGTACTGAGGATAGATAACTGAAAGCTACACAGCTAGAGAGCATCGAAAATACACATAATCCTTGCATATAATCATTTGTAGGTCAATGTTGTGGAAAAAAGGAAAATCAATGGGGGCCGGGCTCCTTTTATACCAGTGTGATCTGTCACTGCTAAAAACGAACCAGAAATGGAAAAGATCCAATTCTTCTCTTGTTCTCTAAGGAGCCTCTTGACTCCTCCACACATTTCTTATTTCTTAAACACAGCGCAAACACCATGTAAGAGGTCCTAATTTTTTTTTTCCTTATAGTTTTTCAATCAAGGTACTGCTAATTTAGTACATTGAAGGCTTATTCTCTGAGAGCGGAATGAGTTAGAAGAGCTTCCAAAAGTAACGGATATAATCTGGACAATGGTTCAGCCGAGAAAGAGTAACAGCGGATGTCCCTGCCTGGGTTCATTAATAACCCCTCTTAACCATCGCAAACCATTTCATTTACGCTTAAACTACAAAGCCCAGGCTCACTTTGTTGTATAATTTATCAGTTCCCTTTTCTTCTTTGTTGCTCCTTTACAATTTGCCTTCCCTTTCTTCAAGAGGAGATCTGAATGAGAATAAGTCTGTTTACCAGCTCTGACTCTAATGCAGAGTCTGATAAGGAAAACAGATGATCCTTCTGTTCCTTAAGGAGCCGGAGCCACTTCCTTCTAATGTTGGGGAGGAGGGGGGCCTCTTATAACCAGACTCTCCTTTTCACTTCTGACCTTGGAGTGCTCCTTTCAGAGCATCTGAAGATGCTTGTCATGAGCTGGTCCTTTTGTGAAAGAGGTATCTCTCCTCATGAGGAGATGTGCTCCGTTGATAGATTGCATTTTAGAATATTTCTTTTCAGAGCGAGAGAATACAGGCACAAAACAGGATATGTTCCAGAGCATCAGAGAAGGAGATTTTGTAGTCAAAATCTATCATTAGCCCTGGATGAAATATCTGTGAGGCCGCATGAGGCTGTTGACATTGGGAAAAACTTATTTTGCTCACTGTGTGGCAAACAATTTGTTGACTTAATAGCATTTTGGATCGCATCATTGATCGCCAACAACAGTTTGGGTATCTCTCTTGTCATCTCTTTCTGAATAGTTCAGAAACGAGTCGTATGTCTGAAAGTTCTCCAAATTACTCAGTGTCAGACTCCACTGTTTCTGGCAGTCTTCCTTAGAGGCAAGTAATCAGATGGATGGAAAAGGAAAGAATGCTACCCATCAGACCCTGCCCTTCCTCCCCTCCAGTGAGAAAGGCCCAGACCCCCAGTTGTCTCTGGACAAGGAGAGGGAGTCCAGCAGGAGTCAAAGAAAAAAGATGCTGAGTATGGAGAAAATATTAGAGGATAAATGGAAAGAAATAGAGGGGGACAATAAAAAGGGGAGATAAACATTGAAAACCCAAAAGGCGGAGACAGAAGAATCTAAAAGAAGTCTCTTCTGCCTCATGATCTATTGCCAGCTTTCCCAAAAGCTTTGTTGTCCTGAGTTTGGCCAGCACCATGATTTTCCCATGGTCTCCATTCACGTGCCTTCTTTTATGCTTCTGACTCTTCCTTTTTACCTCCTTTTTCCTCCCCTCTTACCCTCATAATTCCAAATCCAAGGCAAAGATAATCTCCCCTTCAATATGGAGAAACTGTTTCCCCCCCCCAAAAAAAAACATGGAAACAGAGTGTTAAATTATTTTATAGCCATGTTGGCAACCACAGGTCAAGAATATTCTCAGACATGACTGTGATAACTAGATGTCACAGCATGTATTTAATGCCTAAAACCTGGCCTAATAAAGTAATGTAGAATTTTATTCAGAGGAAAACAATTGCCCATCAATACTAGATTCTAATATAGATATGAGTTAACAGGTGCTAAATTTTCAGAAAAAAAAGGGAGAAATGTAAAAATTTTAAAAATGCAATCCATTCATGTAGTATAACCCTTGGCCATTGGCTTTTCTTTTTGCAATTCAAGCACCCACCTTTAGCTTGGATTGTTGACATCATTTCAAATGGCGACCTCAAAGAAACAAATTGACAGTCTTTCGACTAAATGAAGATCCAGGCTGGGCTACTATCCCCTCTTTGTTTTAGAAATCTTGGTTGATTTCAATAACTGCTCACTCGGGCCACTTGTTTTTTTCTTCTCTTTTCCTTTAAATTCCTGTTCTTACACTTTAAATTCACCAATCAGGAGTGAGCCCGTGAAACCCGATGTCCTCTTATCTTGACCCCCGGTAAAACCAGAACCCCAGGCCCATGCTCACTTGCGCACTCTCTCTCCCCCCTTGATCTCACTGTGTGGCACCAGGTGTCCCCTGAAATTTCCAGGACCTGTGAATAATAGACCTTTTTTTTTTTTTTTTTAAGTTTCCTGGTGGTTATGGCTGAGGGTATCTTGCAATCATAGCAAATGCCATAAGATCCAGGCCAGCCACAACACTGGTTATCAGTAGGCCGAGACTGACACACAATTCACTTATTTTTTTCTGAACCAAAATAGAAAAAAAGTTGACAGACTTCATAGGACGTGGACTGCTTTCTTACATGACCTCTGGGAGGATGATTTGGGAAGCAGTGATTTAAAGTGTCTGAGTTTAAGAGCAGGTCAGGAATCATGGATCTAATCCTGCCATTATTTTAAATAGCATCCACTCATTTTCTTATATTCATCTTGGTCACAGTGCATTTTGAAAACAGTTTTTGATCACTAAGAAACAGTTCATCGAGGGGCCCCCGGTGGTTCAGTCAGCTGAGCATCTGACTCTTGGTTTTGGCTCAGGTCGCGATCTCAGGCTCCTGGGATCCAGCCCATTGTCTGACTCCACACTCAGCACAGAATCTACTTGTCACTCTCCCTCCCTTTCTGCCCCCTCTCTAAAACAAAAAACAAACAAACAAAAACCCAGTTCATTGCTAAACCATCTTTAGCAGCATACTTTTATTTTTTTAACCTTATACCTTCCCTCTGTTCCCAAAGCTTTATTTTGCCCTTTTCCCCCCTCTCTTACCCTAAAAAAACAACCAGCTAATAACTGCGAAAGCCCTGTCTTTCCAGGTAAAATTTTTAAGGCAGATTTATGGTCCTTGTCCCTCCCAATCAGAATATTGAAAAAAGGATGTTAGTTTTAGAAGGAAATAGTTTTAGGGATGACAGATGAAATCTGCATAATAAGACATATCGAATGTATTTTCCTAAAATGAATTATATCATAGAACAGAAGAAAACCTCTTATTTGTTAACTAATCTCCTTTGTGGAAATTAGAAACCTTAGCTAATTAAAAATAATCCATAAAGCCCATTAAGTAGATGGGAGAGATCCTTTCTGAAGAAACAAGGGTGCAGACAAGATGCCTCTTCTCCTCTTTTTCTCCTCCTCCATTTCCAACATTAATGCCTCATGCATTTGCCAACTTATCACTTTTAATACTAAAAACGTTCTTCTGAAGTGATCCATCATGCATTCTTATATTGAATGTCTCATCTTTCTAGACCGTTCTTATTTGTCTAGCAAATAAATGAGAAACCTTACCACACACTTAGTATATAGTATGTTGGAAAATCTCATGAACAACTTTGGTCACAAAACGTTAAGGATCTGACTCATAAACACAGAGAACAAACTGGGGGTTCCCAGAAGGCACGGGGCTGGGGGCGTGGAAGAACAGGGTGCTGGGAATTAAGAAGTGCCAACTTCCAGTTATAAAATAAACGAGTCATGGGTAGGAAAAGTACAGCATAAGGAATACAGTGTATAATGTAATAATTTTGTATGACGGCAGACAGTAACCACACTCACTGTGATGAGCGTTGCACACTGTAGAGAATTGTCAAATCACTGTGTTGTATACCTGAAATTAATATAACTTTGTAAGCCAGCTATAATTTAATTCAAAACACTGTTAAGGATCCATCAGTCTCAGATTGGCTGGACAAGCGGGAATGAGTTTGAGAGTTGTGCTGTGTTACTGTGGATTCCAGTCCCTGAAATCCTGAATTTTAATGACTTCTTACCCTGTCTCCCTGCTTAGACCTCATCAACCTGACTTCAGTTTGGGGGCTGCATTTTTTTCACAGTCTGCGATCACTCAGTTTCTGGACCTTGCCTGGCTTCTGCTTTAATTGGCCTCCTTTGGTGATTTGTTCCATTATCTCTGAACTCTGTAGAAAGACAGTCAGAAACACTTCCTAGCCCGGCGTCTCCGGTTAAAGTATCTCTCGCTTGTCTAAAGGAAACCTTCCTTCGAGGATGGCCTTTCTAGTGCAAGGTGTTGCCGTCTTGAATCCAAATACGCAGAGGCTGGAAAGGGCCATGGTAGCTAGCCGAATTTTCCTTTCGGTATGATGCAGAGATCACCGAGCTTGTTTGTTGTCTAGAGAGGTTAGGATGAGGGAAGATAGCATGAAACTCCCGTGGCGTGGTGAGCCTAAACAAAGCATTAGGATGCAAGTCGACAACCTAGAACAGTTGGAAACCTACCTGGCTACAGGCCATTTTCTTCTTTCATCCAAGTTCAGAACCATTAACATTTCTAGTCCTAATTACTCAATGTGAGTTTTATGGATGTGTACACAGTAAATTGAAATTCTAGGACGAGTCTGTAGAGAAGAATTGGGTAGATGGTTCCCCAGTGTCTTCAAATATCAAATCATAGAGCTTATCCTGTACAATCCCTGTATATATAGCACAATCAGTTACCTTTAAAGAAGACGCCTAAATGTTCCTACAGCTTCTGCAGAGCCATTTAAAACTGGGGTGTTCTGAGACTTCATGCTATCTATCTTCAGACCTTTTTTTTTTTTTAATATCAGTGGACAGGTTAACATTTGAAAATATTTTCATAATTCAGAGAGTGGGCATTCATTTGATTTCTTGTCCTTTTTATGTAATTGTTGGGCTGAGATATTAAGCCTCAAATCCAGTAATTAAATTTCATTTGGAGTTATCATGATATAGGAGACTTTATCTAGTGCAGAGCTCTATTAATGGGGAGTCAAAAGATTTTTTCATTTGCCCTTTTGTTGGGGCATATATTGTGTTAAGTGGCAATGCTCGTTATTTACCAGCCACTTACCTGACAAGGAGGCATTTGAGTTCGAGACCTCTGCCTTGACCTACCTCGACCTGGTTTTGAATGTTTAAGCTAGGCCGGACCATAAAAGTTGATTTTGTTCCAAAGACTGGACGAAATGGTATTGAATGATGTTGCGTAAAGTTGCTTTCACTTTCATCCATCCAGCAAAGAAGCAACCTACAAGGGAGTGGGTTGGGCTCTGTGATCACAGAAAATTATGTAAATGTAACCTTCTCAGCTTTGGTGCAGGATCTCTTCTCCATCTCCTTGGGTGGCTTCCTTCACCAGTGTTTTCTTCTGGATCCCATTAGCTGATTTTTAAAGTAATCTGTAATCATAGGCATAATAAAAGGGTAATCATTTTAAACATAATCTATGCCTGAAATTACTCATTATAGTTTAATTATTTTAGTCATTGAGAAGTCTTCTCGATTAAGCTTGGCCTTTTGATTAGATCTATTGCTAAATTACTGGCAGGCAACTAACTAATCCTAAAACTGGAGGGTTCAGAGCTAAACATCTCTGCCTAATATTTTCTTTTCTTTCTTTCTTTTTTTTTTTAAGATTTTATTTATTTATTTATTTGAGAGAGAGAGCACAAGAGAACACAAGCAGGGGGAGCGGCAGGCAGAGGGAGAGGGAGAAGCAGACTCCCTGCTGAGCAGGGAGCCCGGTGGTGGGCTCTATGAGGAGCTCAATCCCAGGACCCTGGGGTCAGACCTGAGCTGAAGGCAGATACTTAGCCAGCTGAGCCACCCAGGCGCCCCTCTGCCTAACATTTTCTATACTTAGAACACTGTTGCATCTTCGAAGACAGCTATGGTTTTTAAGATTATGTTGATATTTATAAAAATTAATATGGCTTACATATAATTGTTTTTCATTTAAATTTCTTTCAATCTGTTATCCCTCTCTTCCTATCATGGGGGAAATAATGGATAGTTAATAATTCAGTGCTTCCCAGTGACAATATATAAAGGACTTGCAGAACTCAAGTGGCTTGAACTAGTCTTAAACAGTTTCTGAACTCCGTCATATTTGAAAACTACTGTATTCGTTTAGATAAATTTTAAGCATACACTTTCATATGTTACTACTACCTGGACTGATGTTTTATTGTAGTATTTTCTGATAATTATTTTGTCGTTAAGAAAAACTAGTACAAAAACGAAAGGACTGTGTGATAGAGTCATTGACATGACTGATTTCAGTGTCTCTAAGTAATTAGTTAACTTATGCTTGTCTCCTTCATTAAAAGCACTATTACACAGGCTGATGCAAAAGATGACTGTGGTAAATGGGTTCTCAGGTCATTTCTGATAAAGTTAAATGTGGTTGTCTTTTCAATTGATCATTCTGCATCTTTCCCAGACTGTCCATCCATCTCTTGGAGCAGCCTATTCAATAAGCTCTACAGGAAATAATCTGGGCAATTTTAAAGAAAGTACATCTTTAGATTAAATGGGTTTGGAGTGTTTTTATTTCCTTCCAAGATGCATAAGAATATATTTTAAAGGCTGTTAGTTTCCTGTTTTATAATTATTCCGTTTCCTTGGGAAATAAGTATTTAAATAAAACCCAAGTAAACATCATGAAAGTTCCTTGAATCTCAAGGGAGATGCAATTAATTCAAATAACTTTGATCCATGAGAGTCTGTTGTTCCCATAGCTCTACATTTCCATTTGCAAGATTGGTTATTTAGCACAAATTTATAAAATCTTCGTATTACTGAAGTGTTGAAGAATACTTGAGAGCAGTGTGGCAGAAATGCTGTTCGATGTGATAAAATTGATTTATATATATGTATATATATATATATATATATATGTATGTATATATACACACGCCCATGATGATAGACTTTACAGATATTTTTATTTCAGGAAAAATATTGAAGAGATAAAATAAACAATTTCATGACAAATGGGCATTTGTGTTCTCTAACTGAATCTCTAATAGGATTCTTTTAAAAGATACTAAAGAAAAAGAAGAAATTTAATTGAAGGCATTGAGAGAGATTTTACAGGCAAGGGGAAGAGTAGGTACAGACATTTAGGATAAAATAGAAGCATATCAGAATACTCTCAGTGTAGCACACAAAGAAGAAAGCTGATGATAATAGCACGGTTCGATAAAGACCATGATAAGGGCCACACAGTGTTGAGGATTGAGGGGAGGGTATGCAACCCGGTCTAATGAGTATCTAGGAGGTATCAAGAGACCATAAGATTGAACCGAATCTGATAAATTTCAGTAGGAATTCATCACACTCTTGCGCTCATGAAAAAATGCTAAACACATACTTAGTGTTTAAAAACAGATTAGCAAGGAAGAAGTAAGCCTACTGCTTGGGAGAGTTGGAGAGGCTAATTACAACTGAAAATAAAAGGGTGGGGGGCCAAAGCAGATCCATCTTTTGCTTTCGTCCTCTTCCATGAGAAGAAATGATTGGGAAACTGGAAAAAGTGTAAACAGCACTGCAAAATGGAAGTCACATCGGTGAAGCAAAATATACGGGAGCACACGGCCCGACCAGAGGAGAGGAGTCTCTAGAACCTGACAGCATGTCCCAGGGTGCACCGCGAGAACCTGAAATCATGTTGTCACTGAAAAACTGTGGAGCATGTACATTTTCTTTGATTTCAAATAAAACAAATGATTAGGCACTAAAGATAATAGATTAGTAAATTGAGCTTAAAGTGTGTGTGTGTGTGTGTGTGTGTGTGTGTGTGTGTGTGTGTACACGTATTTGTAATCCTAGTAGGAAAATTTTAAAAATGTGGACCAGGGTGCCTGGGTGGCATAGTTGGTTGAGTGCCCAACTCTTGGTTTTGGCTCAGGTTGTGATCTCAGGGTCCTGAGATCGAGTCCTGTGTTGGGCACCCCACTCAGTGTGAAGTCTGCTTGAGATTCTCTCTCTCACTCGGCCCCTCCCACTCATGCTCTCTCCCTTTCTCAAAAAAAATACACCGATTTAAAAAATGAAAGTAAGTAAAAATTAAAATGTGGATCATGACTTCCACAGAGAGTATCATTGTGGATCTTAGAGGAGAAAAACAGAACAAAGGAAACAAGGAAAATGTCCAAAAAAGAGACAAAGATATACACAAGATATAGTCATGTGGTGGTTTCTTATTTAAGCATTAACATTCATGAAAAATTCTGGATGATACAAGAAGGTACTTTATTGTTTTTTAAATTGAATTATAATTAACATACAGTGTTATATTAGTTTCAGATGTATGGTATAGTGATTCAACAATTCTATACATTACTCCGTGCTCATCGTGATAAGTGTACTCTTAATTCCCTTTATCTGTTTTATCCATTCCCTCCCCACCACTAGCCTCTGGTATCTTTCAGTTTGTTCTCTATATTTGAGTCTGTTATTTTCTTTGTCTTTTTGTTTGTTTCTTTGCTTTGTTTCTTAAATTACACATACAAGTAGAATCATGGTATTTGTCTTTCTCTAATTTATTTCACTTACCATTATACCCTCCAGTTCCATCCAGTTGTTGCAAATGGCAAGACTTCATTCTTGTTTATGACTGAGTGATATTCTCTTGTATACATATACTACGTCGTCTTTACCCATTCATCTATGGACGGACACTTGTGTTGCTTCCATATCTTGACTATTGTAAATGCTGCAGTAAACACAGGGGTGCATATATCTTTGTAAACTAGTATATTTATTTTCTTTGGATAAATACCAGTAGTGGATTTACGATAATATATTTCAAGTTTTAATTTTTTGAGGAAACTTCATACTGTTTCCCATAGGGGTGGCACCAATTTGTATTCTTGTCAACAGTGCATGAGAATTCCTTTTTCTCTACAACCTTGGTAAAATTGGTTATTTCTTGTATTTTTTATTTTAGCCATTCTTACAGCTGTCAGGTGATATCTGATCATCATTTTGATTTGCATTTCCCTGATGATTAGTGATGTTGAGCATCTTTTTATGTGTCTGTTGGCCATCTGTATGTCTTCTTTGGAAAAATGTCTATTCAGGTCCCTGACCATTTTTTAAGATTTTATTTATTTATTTGACAGACGGAGATCACAAGTAGGCAGAGAGGCAGGCAGAGAGAGGAGGAAGCAGGCTCCTTGCTGAGCAGAGAGCCCAATGCAGGGCTTGATCCCAGGACCCTGAGATCATGACCTGAGCCAAAGGCAGAGGCTTTAACCCACTGAGCCACCCAGGCGCACTCCCCAACCATTTTTTAATCAGATTATTTATGGGTTTTTTTACTTGTTTGCTTCAGTTATATTAGTTATTTACATATGTGGATATTACAGCTTGCAAATATTTTCTTCCATCTGGTAGATTGCCTTTTTGTTGTATTGGTGCTTTCCTTTCCTTTGAAAAAGCTTTTTATTTTGGTGTAGTTCTAATAGATTAATTTTGCTCTTGTTTCCCTTGACTGAGGAGACATATCTAGAATGTCAAAGAAATTACTACCTACGTACTCTTGTAGAAATTTCATGGTTTCAGGTCTCATTTAGGTCTTTAATCCATTTTAGTTTATTTTTGTGCATGGCCTAAGTGGTCCACTTTTCATGTACTTGTCCAGTTTTCCCAACACCATTTGTTGAAGGGAGTATCTTTTTACCATTGCATGTTCTTTCCTCCTTTGTTGTAGATTAATTGACCATATAAGCATGAGTTTATTTCTGGACTCTCTGTTCTATCCCATTCCTCTACATGTCTATTTGTGCCAATACCATACTGTTTTGATTACTACAGCTTTGTAGTATATTTTGAAGTCAAGGGTTGTGCTATACCTCCAACTCTGTTCCTTTTAGAGATTGCTTTGGCTCTTCAGAGTCTTTTGTGGTTCCATACAAATTTTATGGTTTTGTATTTTATAAAACATTGTGTTAGTACAAAGTCATATGCTTCATCCCAATTGCCCTTCAAGGAAGGACCTGCTGTCCCAGCTGCCAGAAATGCTGTCGGTGGATAGGCTCCTGCTGTCAACTTCTTCAAGCATAGCCTCAGCTGCTTGGGATCCTGCCCTTCTGGGTATGGCTCACCTCTGATGACTACAGGTCATCATCCTGATGAGGCAGGATGTTTAAGCCTAGCCACTTCTGGCTACCATGGGACAACTCTGCTAATTCAGTTCTGGAGCTCCCCATGAGTTAGGCTGAACATAGCAGACTGGCATCCCAGCCCATTTTTTCCCTTTGGCCATCCTGCTTCCCCTCCCTCCCTTTCCCAGATGTTGAACCCAAAGGGAAATTCCAATCGACCCCGCGTGCTAACTCCATCTCAGAGTCTGCTTCCCCAAGAATCCACCCCGAGACAGTTTTTGCAGTATAAAAAATGATACCACTCACCAATTTAAGAATTAAAATACAACCATTTCCTTTGAAGTCCCATGCATACTGTTTCTAATGTCGAATCATGCCACTCATCTCAGAGGTAATAACCACTGCCTTAAATGGCTTTAGAATTTACCATCCTTTTGTTTTCTTTTATGGACTTAATTGCACATTTGTATTTGTAAACATGATGTTTTCTTTCACGTATTTTTGAAATTCATATACATGGAGGGAATCTGTTATATTATTCTTCATTTTGTTTTTGTTACCAAGGCATCTGAAGTTTCAAGGCAATAAAAGACGAGCTCACAGGGCGAAATAATAAGAGAACTGAAAATTAAGCATTATTAATGAAGGCCAGAGAGAAAAACAACTTACACTTGAAAGTGCCTTAAGTGTATTCTATTCCCACCACGTGATTTGTCTCTCCCTCCTTTCTCTGCCTGGCAGAGACCTTTCCTAAGTATCATCTTTTCTTCCATCAGTGATTTTTCCTGATTCTCCTTGGTCGAGTTTCTTGCTATCTCCCCAGCTGCCATGTTTTATTTTATTACCTGAATCCCAGGTATCTATTTTAATAGATAATACAACCAGATCGGAATAAAGTCTTGCTGAGGCAGAATTCTGAAAACGGTCTCTCTACCCTGGTTTTCAGAGTCTTGGAACCAAATACTGTCTTTCTGTTTGCAATGAATCTGGGCTAATTAACAAATTATAAAGCCCACAAAATAAGAATGGAATGAGAATAGCTAGAAGGTCCCACAGAATTAGATGAATCTTAAATTATATTGAAAACACACTATGAATACAATGCCAAGGAGATCTGATAACTGTTTCAATCCCTGTTTACTAGAGAATTTGGGGAACCCACATCTGGGGGAGTTCTTGGCTGTCTGCACTATCGGTTCTACTCTGTACGTTCCACATAGCCCACGATGTTGAGGTCGTCGCTCCTCTGAATTAGAGTTCAGGCAAGTCTTGTTTTCCTGTGCAAGGCAGATTAAAGTTCTCTTTCTTGGCCTGTAAGCCATGTGCTTCCGTAGGTCTTGGAACACTCACTTCTCGACTTCTGTGTAAGCATTCCCGCTGTTAGCCAGCAGTGGAGGAAGAGCAACTGGGTTTCGTTAGAGCCAAAATTATTTTTCTGATGATGAAAAGGTCGAGTTCCTTCCGTGTGCTGTGAACCGCTCCTTGATGTTCATTTCCACGTGGACTAACACTCAGCACAATGCCCTGTACATCGCTGTCTTTCAGGGTATGCTTGTAGACACGCAAATGAAATCTCTGTGAGATAACCTATATGTTTGAAACTGCTTGTGTGTCATTGCAAGCAAATACATTTCACATAAAGTTCTTTTTACAAGAGCTATTGCGGCAGCTTAGGCACATTTCTAATTATCCAGAGAATTGACTTGTAATTCCTATGAGCAAGTGGTGGCTATTACCTATAATTGAGAATTGCAGGGATTCCATGGAGAGCAAATGATCAGAAATTAAGGTCCGCGAAACATGTATTGTGGGAAATGGGGACCGACTTTGGTCATTGAATAAATAAAATCTCAAAAGATTTTGTCAGTTGCCCAGATTTCTTAAGAATCTAAAATGGACTAAAATGGTTTAGATGAAAATGACCCTAAAGGAGTGAAAATAAAAGCTCTCATGGGTGTCCTGGTTTGGAGAAATATTATAAACATTTTATGTAGCTCAATTTACCATCCCTACATTATTGTCATTGTGTAAATGCACCGTTACAGAGGCCACTGTTCTGTACTGTCTCAGGTAATTCCATTCCACAATGGGTAGATGTGACTATTCAGGTCCACATCAATATATTTATCCCTGATGCGGGGGATGTGGAGGGCTGGGCTATATACAGCTCATAAATCAATACAAAATGAGGCTGCATTTATGCACCATTTACAGTGGAGTTTTGTGTATCCTGCATCCAAATAATTACACCTATTATGTTCCATGTTTTAAAGAAAAATCACATCTTTTCTGCTGTAGAAAATTGCTTTCTAAGTATATAACTGATTTCTGAACCAAATGTAACACACAGCTTCAAAGTTGAAGCAACACCCTTACTCTGCACTTGGATAACCACTGGGATCTCAGAGCATGGACATTCGGATCGAGTTTGTTTCAGACTCTTTGTTCACCGTTAATCTGAAAATGCATTAGGATGTATTATGACCCAATGCTTATATATACCATAGTATAAATTAGTATAAATATTGGAAGGTAAATTAGTTATGTTACAATAGATGGTGGAAAAACATATGTGCGTGTGTATGTGTGTGTGTGTGTGTGTATAAAATACATATCCAAACCTTAAAATAATACAGATTCTATACAAACAAGTTCAAATACTTTCTCTTACATCTTTCTTGGATTAAATAGACTTTTTACAAAAAGATGGAGGCATTCCTTCTTGCCACACAGTTGATATTTTAAAAAGTCAGTAAGCATAGCTGAGTCTGATTGGTTTGAGTAGATCATAATTTAGCAACCAAATGTCATCGTAATTCTCCTCCTTGAACTGAGAGCCCTTTATAATATTATCACTATTTTATACATCAGCATTTTACACTCTTTTATTTTAAATGAGGAACAGCATGCCCTATTGACGTTGGGAATGGGCCAATAGGTAAATGATCTGTTTATCGATCAATAATCAACGTAACGCATCTCCCCAGTGTTATTTGCCCAGTATCCTTTAGAGAAGATAGGGAGGAATGATATTCGTACTGAGAGAAATGCATATCTAATTTGCATGTATTTTCAAAATCTGATATTTAAAGAAATTTTAAATATAAGCCTAGTTGCCACTCACACCGGCCTTCTCCTGAAGTGGTCGTGGAGACAGGGAGAAACGTGGGCTCAAGAACCACTTTCCTGAGTCCCGTCACTCAGTTCTCCACGTGCATCTTCAAAGTGAGAGTTCACATCTTATTTCTCAAATCCCTAGCAGGAAGATGTCCTTAACTCCTTGACATTGTGTCTTTATGGCCCCACATAGCACATGTTCTTCACCTCTAGCCCAATCCTGCTCCTCGGCCTCATGGTATTTTACAGTTGAACTGAATTTCTAGCACTTTCTCAAAACAGAATGCTGTCTGGTGACATCAGGCCTACGAATTGCCTATAATAATCTCCTATCCTACTTAGATTTCTCCTTAAATGCAAATATGGGATTTGTTCCAAGGCTATGGGACAAAGCACTTTCTAATTCAATAAAAGGAGAGCTCGTCACAGTTTGGTGTCATTTTAGGAAAAGTGGCCAGCAAGAGGTAAGGCAGAGTGAACAGGAGGTTAGAAGGAATCTTGGACTAAGAGGTATGCCGAGAGCACACCTTGAGCCTCCCATGGGAGTTTTCCAGGATCTAGCATCTCTGAAGGAAAATCTACACACTCTGTGGAGAGAGATCGCTCTGGCGAGGTAAGAAAAAAGGCTTTAATCCCTTTCAGTTAACACCCAGGGACACGTCTTCTTAGGTGATTTCTACAGAGTCTGTATAAAAAGGTCAGAGAGCTCGCATCATCTCATTGTGTGGTGTGGCTTTTTTCTTCCTTCCCTGCCTTCTTCATTTTGTGTTTTCCTTCTAATATAAAGACTTCAAAAGTTTGCCTCTTCCCTTCTATCTTCTCTGCTCCCTCAAGAAACCAAATACTTCATTGGATGTTTTGGTTGTATTTTATTCTCGACAATCTTTTGATTGCCTGGCAGACAATATTCTTTGATCTTTCTTTCATGGATACTATGGTTTTCTTAAGGAGATTCTTCTCAATAAACTCCCCTTGATTTTAAACTATTCTTTATTATGATCTAGCCTCTATTTAAAACCATTCAATTCCGAAGCATTTAATCATTTTTCTGATACGTTGTATCTCTAAATATTTTTGGACTTCTAGTTTTCATTATTCTATTCCATTGGGTCATTCACAATGAGATCCAGCCTCCTGAGCCCCACAGGTTTGTTTTAACTTTGTTGTTCTTCCAGCATCAACATCTTTAAAACTCATATTTACGGGGCACCTGGGTGTCTCAGTGGGTTAAAGCCTCTGCCTTCGACTCAGGTCCTGGTCCCGGGGTTCTGGGATCGAGCCCCACATCAGGCTCTCTGCTCAGCAGGGAGCCTGCTTCCTCCTCTCTCTCTGCCTGCCTCTCTGCCTACTTGTGATCTCTGTCAAATGAATAAATAAAATCTTAAAAAAAAAAAAAACTCATATTTACGTTATGGTTTCTCCCGTGCTGTAGAGAAAGGATTTCAGGATTGTAGCTGTATTACCGATACTAGCATTTATTTTTTCTAAGCGTCATCTGTTGATCAGAATCTGACCTTGCTGACCCACTGGATGGCAGAGACTATTTTAACACTGTTGACAGGAGAGAAGCCTGGGTGGGGATAGAGTCCATGACTTGGATAAAGATAGAAACAGAATGTTTGAAGATTCTCAGTATTCAATCAATGTTTTTGCATAATGTATTTCAAGATATTTGGGGACTCCCGTGTAGGTATTGTTTCAGTTGCAATGTGTATTTGTGTTCATTTCATTGTATTTATTTTGCGCTGTGGATATTTGCTTTTGGAAGAGGGCATAACCCAATTCATTAAGCTGGTTTTCCAAATAAATTATTTCTGTATGTGTGTGTATATATACATACATACCCCACAGGGGAGGGAGGGTGTCATGTAGTCCTGCACGGTCGGGACTTTAGCACTCGAGGAAGATGACGCTTTCTGCTGTTATCTTTCCTGTCATTAACGATGCTCTGCTTTTGCTAAATGATTCATTATTGATTTTATATGAACCGTAAATCACAAATCAATCTCAAAATGGCACAGTCTTTGTATCAACAATGAAAATACCACATCTTTTTAAAGCTAAGACCATTTAGATGATTTTTATGCTAATCGCATGTTGCATGAGAGTCAGAGTAGATTATTAATGAAGCAAAGGAAAAAAAAAACTAGACCTGGATGCATCTGGATCGAGGAACGAGGCTGGCAGTTTTGTCTAGTGGAAGTAGGGTAGTTAATCTACAGCAGCTTCTTACTTCTGTTTATCATTGTAGACGGAGAGTTGGGTCTAGTCACCACGGCCACAAGGGAAGGCTTCGGCAAGTCATTTCTACTCTTTCGGTCTCACATTCCTAACCTGTAAAATTAGGTTATTTTTATGTATAAATGAGAATACACAGATGTCTTTCTAACTGTACTACTCTGTGATTCTAGCATTGGCCTTGCACACATACACACACACACGCACACACACACTTGCACATGCATACCTCTGTATGCATTCACACACTCAATTTATTTTTCTGCAGGCTAAATGTAACAGAAGCATGCATTTGAACATTTTGAACTTTTGGGTGACAAATGTACATGATGACACGAGCCCACTGGATCCACTTTCTAGCTGTTCTTAGCTTGCGCGGTTCAGATATTAATTGTTCCACCTGGCACCAAAGGGGTAAGAAGAGGCATCCTGGCGGAGATGGGGTTTGCATCTTTAAGGGAAAAGAGGAGATAAACTGGTGGGGCAGGGGAAATAAGGCAGTCTAAACCTGGCAGGAAAAAAGTTCAACATTAAAATTTATTACGGCACCTCTTGAAGATGATGGTAGATTCTTTATAATGAATGAAGGTGTCTCATGGGGGCCTAGGGGAAAATAAAGGCAGATTAAAGAGGTCTTTGAGACCAGACTTTGTTAGGTAGTTCGCAGAAGGCAAGACCAGCCATTGGTCTTCGATTGAATCGAAGTTGGGGAATGGTTGCTTTGACAATGAATGGCATGCAGCCTCAATGTGGGAGATCAAGATTGATAGGCAGGATATCAATGGGAAGCAGTTGTAGTGATCTAAAATAGGACATGACAAGAGCCTGTGACACATTGTGACAAGAAGAACGGAAGGGAATGATTGTATCTGAGATAGGTGGCAATGAGTAACTGACAGAATGTGATCATACTTTGGCTCCTCCCAGTATCCTAAAATATCATGTGTATTTATGGCCAGAGAGTTGGAGCTAAGGATGTAGTCACAGAACATAGCAGATTTGAAAAGTCGGAGTCTCAAAGAAGAAGAAGAATTTAGTTTTCAACTAAATTTGTGTTTTTTAGGTTAGAAAACTTAAAATATCCTAATAGCTCTCTAATTAAAATGCAGCCCAAACAAGATGTCAAGTGAATAGATACTGATTAGAAAGCCATCTCTATGTAGGTAGCCGTTGAAACCAAAAGCGGAATCTGCTCTCACTGCAAGTTATTTCGTGTTAGGGTTTCTGCTCCTCAGTATACAAATCTGGGCAATTTTACTGGTTTCAGATAAAGTGAATATCACTTTCACCTTCCCTCCCTCTCCTTTGCCTTTAAATATAAGTGCAAGTTTATTCTTCAGTTACAAGAATGGATTTCAGTATCTGTTGCCAAGTAATTACATTATTCACGAGTGGAATCTTGTAATATCTCATTCATTAGCAATTCCATCTTATATCCAAATTTTCAACAAAAGAAAAATTATATACTTGTTTGTCCAAGCTGAAGACTTTTGAAGATGTTACAAAATTCATAGCTGCTATGGAAAATAAAAGCCTGGTTATTTATTTTCCCAAAAAATAGATTTGAATCCTTTTCCTCTTTTTTTCTATGATTGTAATTATTATCATTATTTTTTTTTAATTTTAGGGGAGAGAAAGATTTTTGCTCTGAATTGAGATTGGAGTTACAGAGAAATGTTTAGTTGTTTTCATGGTTCCCTTCTCAAAAATGTCTGCTGGAGTATATATAAAAATCTACATAAACCAAAGAGAACCTTTTTTGGAAACAACTGGGTTAAGAGTAAGTGGGGTTGGTTATATTGACTCTGTAGAGTCGAATAAATCAAGAGACATTTAGATATGAATATATTCTAAAGGAAAAAGTTAAAGTTATCATTAAATACAACCTCAGGCATAATCTCATGATCTAATTTATTTATTTATTTATTTGTTTGTTTATTTATTTATTTTTTGGTTAAATGGCTTAGATTTTAGGACAGAGAGAATATGTGCTTTGTAGGTCCCTGTGTCCCACGAACTGCAGCCTCACAGAGACTGCTGCTTGCAGCATTTATACATCAATCTTCAGCAAATGTAAAGAATAAAACTAAGTATGGGTACCTATTTCAGAATGTTCTAGAAAATTTTCAGATTTTCCAACGCTTTTGCAAATGTAAGATTTGTTGTATTACTGTCCTGCATTAACTACTTATTTGCCCAAAATCTTAAATATTTTATTTCATGAGGAATGTACCCATTAACTATGATCCTAGAAAAAGAATGGGTTTTTAGTTAGGCAACATGATCATGTTTGTGACAAGTTAATTAGCAACAATTTACCCCATCAGCCAATCCAGCTTTGAGATTTAGCTGGGCCATTAATTGGTCATACGAAACTGAGGAAGTAAATTTATCACTCAGAATTTTGGTTTGCAGAATAACATTTATTCACATAGATTTTAAAAAGAAATGAAACAGGGGTGCCTGGGTGGCTCAGTGGGTTAAAGCCTTTGCCTTTGGCTCAGGTCATGATCCCAGGGTCCTGGGATGGAGCCCTGCATCAGGCTCTCTGCTCAGCAGGGAGCCTGCTTCCCCCTCTCTCTTTGCCTGCCTCTCTGCCTACTTCTGATCTCTCTCAAGTAAATAAATAAAATCTTTAAAAAATATAAAAAGAAATGAAACATGAATTGAGAGGAGAAAAGGAGGGAGATAGAGATTGGTTGACTGTGGAAACAAACTGCTTTGTGAATTTGCTACTAGGATAATTATAATTTTATTATTTTTTTCTTGGAGAAGTCCATTTACACATTTTATTTATTTTTTTTTGAAGATTTTATTTATTTATTTATTTGACAGACAGAGATCACAAGTAGGCAGAGAGGCAGGCAGAGAGAGAGAGGGAAGCAGGCTCCCCGCTGAGCAGAGAGCCCGATGCTGGGCTGGATCCCAGGACCCTGAGATCATGACCTGAGCTGAAGGCAGAGGCCTTAACCCACTGAGCCACCCAGGCGCCCTATACATTTTATTTTATTTTATTTTAATTTTTTTTTAAAGATTTTATTTATTTATTTGACAGACAGAGATCACAATTAGGCAGAGAGGCAGGCAGAGAGAGAGAGGAGGAAGCAGGCTGTCTGCAGAGCAGAGAGCCCGATGCGGGACTCGATCCCAGAACCCTGGGATCATGACCTGAGCCGAAGGCAGAGGCTTTAACCCACTGAGCCACCCAGGCACCCCTATACATTTTATTTTTAAGTTGGTGATGAAATGTTAAGCTTCATAAATGATTTCAGAGGTCTTTGCCATAAAGATTTACTATAAAAAGGAAGCTGATTGTTATGTAATTTTTTCCATTCTATTTAGAGTTGTGCTGGATTCACCTTAATCATTTTTATTTAACTATTTCTTAGTAATTACTAACCTTCCTCCATTCAGAGATTCCAGTATCATTTTTCTCCTTCAGCAGTCATGCATGCACACGTGCACGCTGCCTTCCAAACTATATACGAAAAATTCATGGATTTTTGAAGTTAGATTGATTTATACTAGAGAAAATTCATCATTTAGCGACCACGTGATTGCCCACAGACTACTTATGCTTTTGAGTCTTCTAAGATGAAGACAATAATTAGATGGGGTCTGATAAATTAGATGGGGTATGATAGAAGCAAATGAGATTTGGAGCAGAGGGAGTGATAGCCTCCCCTCCTGTAGGTCCTCGCTGATGGGGCATTTGCATAATGAGTAACATCGGCAAACACACACGTGCCTCTCATAGCACAAAATAAACACGGCAGGTAAAATTTCATGTCTGGTCTTTCATAACCCCTCGCCGAAAAATTTGTTTTGGGGGTTACCTAAGAACATCACAAGTGAAAACATGGTTCAAAGCAGACTTATGACTCAGTAAGGATATTTACTCCAAGTTCAGAGACTTTATTGCCCCATTCATGTCTCATCAACTCATTTTCCTAAGGATCATCCCAGCTCCGGGTGAAGAGTAAAGGAGAAATCCAGAGAAAGGTTGGAAAGACAAAAGAAATAGGTTGGAATGGGGGAAGCAAAGACCAAGCAGGTAGAAATGAAGACCAAAAATAAGGAGGAACAACCCAGAAGAGGGTGACCATACTTCACAGCTCTAAGTTCTAAGCCAGTTTAACATGTTTGTCTCCCGTATATGAATGTCCTCTGGTGGACATCTTTGATTTGACCTCGGTTCGGCCGCGGGCCGTGGCAGGAAATGTAGGTATAAGCCCACATGCCGAGATAGGTTCATTTGACCTAGCGCTTCTCACCTCTCCACACCAGGGGATCATCTAGGTGCCATATGTAATACACATCGCCTACTGTCACTCTGAGCTTCCCTCCTTCAAGTGCAGAAATCCAAATGACCAACCCCTCTCCTTGTCCCACAACACAAGCACTCCCATGTACATTGTTGTTCACTACTCCTTGCTGGGGCCTTCTGCCTGTTCTAGTGACTGTGGATCGCCACCCCATAGAACAATGTTATGTTCTGATCAGTACGTGCCTGGCAATTATTAAGCAATGTTAATGAATAGACCGTAGAGAGCCAGAGGTATCAATGGATGGTTTAGAGACATTTGAAAGGTAAAAGGTTGGGGTGTATGGGTCACTGGGGAAAGGTTTCTATTCATACGTTTTTGTTTAACGTTGTCTTCTTATTTTGAGTTCATCTAGTTATATATTAATTAAAGCTGGTGTCCTTCCCTAGGTGATTGCTGTTAACAGAAAGGACAGAGTGAAGCACATTCATTCCTTTCTTGTTTTTGGCTCAAAGCAATACTCTTCATTTTGTTTATTTAATATTCCAGCAGGAAACCAGTAGGAACTTTGATGCACTAAAATAAGTTATTTCTGAATAGCAGACGATAGGATCTGACAGGAAGGGGCACCTTCGTGAGACTGTCCAGATACTACTCAGTCCCATCTGTGCCTTGGAAAACAGTCCAACCTATTCACCTTTGTTTTTGAATGAAGTCTGCAGGATGTTACTCACTATTGTTTTTAGAACAAAACCTTCCCTTGGAAAGATGTCACATTATTATTACCGTGGCAACAGACACCCTATCAAGATGAGTTATCTATTGGTTGTTCTGCAGGTCAATAAACACATCCCTGAAATCCATCAGGAAAAAACGGTGGTAATAGAAGCTGTGCTATATTTTGATATTTCTTCTTCTGAAGCTCTGCTCAACAGTAAATATGCATTTCACAGAAATGTTTAATTTGGGTATATTTTGTGTTAGCTAGATCATACATTTACAGTGGTTTTCTGAATTTAAAACAGTTTTATTATGAACAATTCCGGACTTCAAGCTCTATTACAAAGCTGTCATCATCAAGACAGCATGGTACTGGCACAAAAACAGACACATAGACCAGTGGAACAGAATAGAGAGCCCAGAAATCGACCCTCAACTCTATGGTCAACTCATCTTCGACAAAGCAGGAAAGAATGTCCAATGGAAAAAAGACAGCCTCTTCAATAAATGGTGCTGGGAAAATTGGACAGCCACATGCAGAAAAATGAAATTGGACCACTTCCTTACACCACACACGAAAATAGACTCCAAATGGATGAAGGACCTCAATGTGAGAAAGGAATCCATCAAAATCCTTGAGGAGAACGCAGGCAGCAACCTCTTCGACCTCAGCCGCAGCAACATCTTCCTAGGAACAACGGCAAAGGCAAGGGAAGCAAGGGCGAAAATGAACTATTGGGATTTCATCAAGATCAAAAGCTTTTGCCCAGCAAAGGAAACAGTTAACAAAACCAAAAGACAGCTGACAGAATGGGAGAAGATATTTGCAAACGACATATCAGATAAAGGGCTAGTATCCAAAATCTATAAGGAACTTAGCAAACTCAACACCCAAAGAACAAACAATCCAATCAAGAAATGGGCAGAGGACATGAACAGACATTTCTGCAAAGAAGACATCCAGATGGCCAACAGACACATGAAAAAGTGCTCCACGTCACTCGGCACCAGGGAAATACAAATCAAAACCACAATGAGATATCACCTCACACCAGTCAGAATGGCTAAAATTAACAAGTCAGGAAATGACAGATGCTGGCGAGGATGTGGAGAAAGGGGAACCCTCCTCCACTGTTGGTGGGAATGCAAGCTGGTCCAACCACTCTGGAAAACAGCATGGAGGTTCCTCAAAATGTTGAAAATAGAACTACCCTATGACCCAGCAATTGCACTACTGGGTATTTACCCTAAAGATACAAACATAGTGATCCGAAGGGGCACGTGTACCCGAATGTTTATAGCAGCAATGTCTACAATAGCCAGACTATGGAAAGAACCTAGATGTCCATCAACAGATGAATGGATCAAGAAGATGTGGTATATATACACAATGGAATACTATGCAGCCATCAAAAGAAATGAAATCTTGTCATTTGCGACGACGTGGATGGAACTAGAGCGTATCATGCTTAGTGAAATAAGTCAATCGGAGAAAGACAACTATCATATGATCTCCCTGATATGAGGACATGGAGAAGCAACATGGGGGGGTAGGGGGATAGGAGAAGAATAAATGAAACAAGATGGGATTGGGAGGGAGACAAACCATAAATGACTCTTAATCTCACAAAACAAACTGGGGGTTGCTGGGGGGAGGTGGGATTGGGAGAGGGGGAGCGGGCTATGGACATTGGGAAGGGGAGGCGAACCATAAGAGACTATGGACTCTGAAAAACAACCTGAGGGTTTTGAAGGGTCAGGGGTGGGAGGTTGGGGGAACAGGTGGTGGGTGATGGGGAGGGCACGTTTTGCATGGAGCACTGGGTGTTGTGCAAAAAGAATGAATACTGTTACGCTGAAAAAATTAATAAAAAAAAAAAAGAAAATAATACACAGTAAATAAAATTATCCTTATGCCGAAGAGCAGAGAGAAAAAAAGTCCTCTCTGCTACCTCTGTGTTTGTATGCTTAAACATAAAATCGGTTTTACTAACTCTCTCAATAAATAACCTTCAAAACATTATAAGGATAGCCAATAATTAACTACAAACTTAAAAAATTTTTAATTGAGCATTTATGAAAGAACGCATGTAAGTGGGTAGAAATAATACCTGTCCCCCAGAATTTTAGTCGAAAAGTTGTACCCACCTAAGTGCCCACCCCCTGGCATACAGATAACAAGAATCTACTTAAAGCAAAATTGTATAGCGTCTAACCCTGCTTTGCAGTAAAATCTTTTTAAAAATTGACAAAATAGGTAAATGTAATACAAATGATAACTACAAAATGCAGAAGGGAATATTTGTTAAAAACATATATGAATGGAATAGAAAGAAGTTTGGAGGCTAGGAAAAGGCAATGAGAAAAATTTGTTACCAAGAGAGTGGTTTGATTATGGTAACCAGCCCCATGTTTTTATAAAGGTAGATATGATTTTAATAGGTGTATATAAATATATATATCTATAAGTACTAAATATTTATATTAAACATATACATATAATTAAATAAACTAAAAATAGTCAACTTATATATATTCCAACTCTGGACCTGTAATGAACTTAGTCTTCTGGGGTGATTAGCTCCTAAGAAGGACATGCCTCTTTGCAGACATTCTGTGCCCCACATTACAGAACGGCAACTCCCACTGTCAGTTACACAATCACTAGTGATGTCACAATTCTGTGACAGCAGGCTGTGACTGTGAAGCAATTTCTCAGAATCTGGGTATCCTCATGAAATGGATTTTGAAATTTCTAGATCTCAGAAATCTCACATTTTTGCCAATGTCTACTCAGAGTGGCCTCACCAGAAACTGTCAGTCAGTGGTAATCACTTCCTGTAAAAGGCTGATCAACTCTTTCAAACCAATAAAATGCATCAGTATTCTGGCAAAAAGAGTAGGTTTTCTGTAGGCTAATTTACTGTATTTCTCAATACCCCTCACTTCCTGTCTTTGGTTCTTGCTACTCCGTCCTCATCAAGCATCTTCTTTACTTTTTTATCTATTCTTGACATTTGGAGAAATGCTGGGTAATATCTGTACACATAGACGATATTTTCAAAAGCAACATAGCATATTGGCTCTAAAATCAGACATCTAGAGTTTAAACCCACATCAACCACTTACGTGATCTTTGGCAAGTTACTCTCTTTTATCTTCAACGTCCTCACTTTAAAATGAACTTAATAAAAACATCTCCTGCACAGTGCTTGTTGAGAATTGACTAAGATAATGCTGTAAGGTGCTTAGCACAATTTCTAGGACGTAGTAATTGCTCATTGAATGTGTCCCTCCACCTCCTCCTCATCTTCATCGTTAGAATTATTATGGTTGTTATTTTCAACCATTTTTCAGATTCTGCTGGGAGCTGTAAGCACTGTCAAAAAATACATGCAGTGAATTTAACTGTTACATAGAGTAACAGATTTGTAGAGTTAATTATTCTTAGCTCTTTGTACTCATACTATATTATAAGTTTAGCATTTTTAACTGGCTGTGGACTCTTGAATGAAGCCAACATCCAGTGGGCCACATCGTCAGCAAGAGCAGAAGTGGTGGGTGGGGGGAAGGGGGCAGATATCTTGTAGAGTAGGATCAATACACTAATGTCTTTGACACTAACTTTGAATGGAGAGAAAATCTCAGCAAGGATTTAATGGGAATGTCCCAGATGGACAGTGCCCTCAGATGTCTGCCAGAAGCAAACACAAGTCTTCTCTGGAGGAAAGCCCCTTCAGTCTCAACTTCAAAGGATGCCCAGATACAAAGTTCCATTTACTACAACAGTAGCAATCAATAATAAAAATATAATAATAACTTAAAAACACATCGGCAAGGGGGAAAAAAGAGTAAGGGTCAGCCACTGCAGCAATCACAGACTCCAGTCAAGAGTCTTTGTGGGTGCCCATTGGATCATCAGTCAGTCGATTCTAGAACCATATATGGAAGAGTCAAAGACTGAGAATAGGAAAAAAGATACTTGTGTTAAGTTTTAAAAAAGGGGGGGGCGCCTGGGTGGCTCAGTGGGTGAAGCCCCTGCCTTCGGCTCAGGTCATGATCTTGGGGTCCTGGGATCGAGCCCCACATCAGGCTTTCTGCTCGGCAGGGAGTCTGCTTCCCTTCCTCTCTCTCTGCCCATCTCTCAGCCTACTTGTGATCTGTCTGTCAAATAAAGTTTAAAAAAAAAAAAAGAAGAAGTGATTGCCAGATAGTAAAGTGCTTGTGAAGAAAATGTAAATTTTGTATATGTATATAAATTTATATATATGCAATTTAGACATATAATTTTGTGTTGGGCATATTCATACATATAAAGTGATAAATGTGTATGTCTACACACATGTACGCACATAAGTAACCACATTTGTCTTAAGTTAAACAACAAATATTTTCTTAACATCAGATATATAAGAAATAGATCTTATTTATTTATTTGACAGAGATCACAGGTAGGCAGAGAGGCAGGCAGAGAGAAAGGGGGAAACAGGCTCCCTGCTGAGCAGAGAGCCCGATGCGGGGCTCGATCCCAGGACCCTGGGATCATGACCTGAGTTGAAGGCAGCGGCTTTAACCCACTGAGCCACCCAGGCGCCCCACATGCGCGCATTTTTATCTTGCATTTTTCAGTTCACAGTGATCAGATTTGCAGGGTGATATAAACATTGACTTTGTTTATTCTTCTAGACACAGCATCTGGGTATGGCAAGGAGATTTTATACATTTACAAAAGGGTTTTCAAATTCTCTTCATATGTATAACACTAAAAGAGTAGGCAAAAATAGGTCATCGTATTGAAAAAAGATTTCTCCAAAACTATCAGTAAAATTATATATATATACATATATACACATATATATACACAAATATACATTTATGTACATATACATATATACACAAATATACATACTGATACTGAAACTATCAGTAAAATTATATATACATACATATATGTGTATATATATATATATATAAAATCTTACTTTGGAACCAAACTGGTTTTGACTTTGACTTGTTTCAAGCTGAAATGCTCTTATTTCCACATCTCATGGATAGAGATGAATTGTAGCATAGAGCAGCTTGATTTCTTGTTAATGATTCTTCAGTCTGCAAGTTAGAGCATTGTATCCCACAAGGCTTTCATATTCTTTCTTTAACATGTAACTGTTCATCTAGCCATTTCCTGTTTTCTTTACTCTGGGTCCAAAAATCATAAGGTAATTTAGAAATTGATCACCAAGACAAGAATATAATGGTAAAAGAGAGTCTTATTAATGGCTTTATAATAATTTCATGTATGTAAGAGTCAGAGAGAGAGAGAGAATTTTTCTCTGATTATGCCAGGTGACCTTACAAATGGTACTAATTATCCTTTGTTGTTGACTTTAGACTTTGATGAGCTTTAAAAAAATCTGGTAAAAATGGGGGAAAAAAACACTAATTGCGAATCTTTTTACAATGGTGCAAAGTACAATGTGGCAGTGTTTAAAAGCAAAACAGAGGAAGGAAAAAGATCATCATCACCAACATCAGACAGCGTGTATTAACCACTTGCTTCCTGGGGGTCGCCGTGGCTGGCATACCAGAAGGGAGAATGTGAGATGTGTTAATGACGTGTCTTGTGTGTTCGTATTCTATCCCACTGAATGTTCAGTCTTAGAAACTTGAGTAATTATACCAGTTGAGGGATGAGGAAAGTAAGATCAGAGGGTATAGCTAACTTCCTGCGCTGTACCCCTGATGGTATATTGCAGAATTGGGATTTTACTGACTGATCTGATCTCTGAACATACACTGGTTCCTTGGCTGCTCCCTTGGTGAAGATCCCTTTGAGAGATGGCAATTCCCAGACATTTCCCAAGTGAAAAGGTAGTCCTATGGAGCTTACAGTCCCTTAAATAATTAATGTACAGATTTTTAGATTTTAATTTTAATTAAATCTTCTTGGAAGATTTTAATAGTTAGATTTTAATCTTCATGGAAAATATGCCTTTCTAATTAAAGATGGTGTGTTTTTCTTTGTATCAGGTAGTATTAGGGTCACTACAAAGGAACTCCCCCCAAAATGCCCCCAAACCACAGCAGCCCTAAGATAAAACTCTGCCTCCTTCTAACATTTAAGAAGTTTAGAGATAATCATTCTAGACTAGGGTTGGTATCAAGCTACAAAGGGTATCTGGGACACAGATACTTTCTGTCTCTTCCTATGGGTTCTATAGTCTGGAAGAAGGCAAGTGTGTCTTGGGGTGGGGTTGGCTCTGGCTTCCATAGTATCAAGTTCATGTGAAGAAACCCTCAGTGTGTTTGGGAGGGTCACCAGCAGGCCATTGGCTTATCATCAAGACCGTGTATATCTGGAAAATCAGAGTGCCAGGGGAGGCCTCTTGTGGGAAGTTTACAAGGGTAAATATGACAGGTCTTAGATCACATTTAATTGCCAAGAAATTCTGGAGAGCTGGAGGCATGGTTCTTTCAGGAGAGCCAAGAGAGGTGCCTGACAGATGGGACTTTGCCTCAAGCCTCAGAGAATCAAAAGGCTCCTGTCTCATTTTTTCACATCTGTTCTTGGCTCCCTAAGTATTAGTCTTCCTTGTATTCCCCTTGCCAAATGCCAAGTGTTTTCTCTAAGAAAACATTGCATCTTTTCCAGCTGTACTGTAACTCTGCGCTGACTTGAATTTAACACAATGTTATTGCAGATAAAAATGGAGAGGCTTTCAGATGTCTCTATCACTTCTGCATTGCCAACATGATATTTTTAAACGTAGGGTAATGTTTTTCTTCGGAGAATGAGGTTGCTGTACCCACATTTTGTGATTAACTGTCAATACGAATATAACCAAAGATCTCATTAATACAAGTCGCTGATTTATGTCTCCCATCTTAGAAGGTAACAGAAGCTGACCATGATAGACTGATAGACCAGAATGTAAATTCTAAGTTGTCCCAATGCCAGACAATGATTGATACTTAATTTTATTAAAATTATTGTACTAATGCTAGTTTATTCTGACAGGCATGTCCAGATTTATTCAGAGGCAAAGAAGGTAGTTGATGGGGAAATGTAAAGGATTCCTAAAAGTACTTAATAAACAAAACCTTTCCTAAGAAATGAAATCATGGCAAATATGTCTTTTTGATAATAATGTTCTGTTTTAAAAATGGAAAACTACAACCTCCTCTTAAGGTAGCCATGGCTATCTCTCTCTCTCTCTCAATCTCTCTCTCTCTCTCTCTCTTTTTTTTTTTTTTTTTTTTTGCCATGGCTATCTCTTAAATGATTTGTCATTTCATTAAGCTAAGGTCTTTAACTTACATGCAAATAGTTAAGGTAAGTTACATTTGAGAGGGCAGAGTAAAGAAAGGAAGAGTAACTTGGTGATCATTTGTCCAACAGCAAACTGAGACTAGAAAATGTTGACATTGGACTGTTCTAGAACATTCACAGTATGTGGTCCCTGTAAAGTCTGGGCACTGTCTGAGGCCATGAGGCTTAGGCAATGAAGAGGAAACAGAGACAATGTCCTAAAGCAGGCACTTGTTTAGAAAGTTGGTGAGGCAGAAATAAGGTATGAAAGAGACTGAAGTCAGCCTGCTTCAGTCAGGCTTCCCCCAGAGCCAGCCCTCCTTACAGGCAGCGGAGTGGGACTGAGAGAGAGACGCCCAAACTAACCTGAGGACATTCAAGGCTCACAGAACCACACAGTTCATCATCAGAGGTTCAACAGTTTTGAGAAGGGTCAACAAAAGACTGATGGCTAAAAGCCAAAATCATCATTTCCCCAAATCTGCCCTACAGTTCCAGTGGCTTTCTTTCTTTCAGATTTCTTAATTCCTTAGCCTTGAATATTTGGAACACACCTTGATTTGTTTCACTAAGGTGGTATCTCTTTACCTAGTCAGACTTGGAGTTGTCCTTCTGCTCTTCAAGGTCTTTCCCACTGCCAGGGGCAGAAGGGGACAAGAGACCATAAACAAGATAAGTAAGAAAAATAGGGTGATTGGTAATGATAATTATAAAGGAAGAAAAATCACACAAAAGCATGTGAAGTGTTAAATATAGGGCTTTCAATTGCATCTTTAAGGTTAGTCTTCCTGGGACAGTAACTTTTGAGTAAAGATCAAATATTTGTTGAATGAAGCAGGCATAAAAAGAAAACAGTAAGATATTTGAGTGCCAAATTCAATTTAAGATTCTATTTAGGGAACTCCTATCTATTTAAAGCTCTCTACTAGCCAACAGGATAATATTAAGCTAAAAGACTGTTTTCACTTAAAATATTACATATAGGGGCGCCTGGGTGGCTCAGTGGGTTAAGCTGCTGCCTTCGGCTCAGGTCATGATCTCAGGGTCCTGGGACCGAGCCCCGCATCAGGCTCTCTGTTCAGCGGGAAGCCTGCTTCCTCCTCTCTCTCTCTGCCTGCCTCTCTGCCTACTTGTGATCTCTCTCTGTGTGTCAAATAAATAAATAAAATCTTTAAAAAATATATTACATATATACTTTAAAGAAAGTATTGGCCACTTTAGGTAGGTATAGGTTCGTATCTTCAGAATTTTCTTACGTTACCAAACTCACTCTGGAATTTTATCGGACCACTGTATCTACTTTACAATAAGGGGTTTCGGTGAATGTAGTTAAGATTCTGTATATGTTTGGAGATGTAGTACCTACCAGTGGGGAAGCAGGTACATTTCTCTTACTCTGTGATGGCGGCTTCTCTATCTAAAATCTAAGCCAATGATTTAATGATCCAAATAGAAAATATTGCATGTCCTTTGTAGACATTTATTACAAATGTACTTTTTTCTCTCTTATTTAAAATTTTATGTCTAGACGCCTATGATATGAATAAAAGCATATGGATTTCTGCAAAGCAAGAAAAACCCAAATAAGAGAAATTATAAGGACTTGGTATGAAAATAAATTTTTAATGTACCACCAAAATGCTTGTATATACAAGAAGGCTTACGAGTGGCATTCAGTACATGGAATTTTATCACAGAATAGAATCTTGTGATAGTTCCTTTTAACCCACACCTCTGTGAGCTTTGGAGGGCTGGGTTCTGCTAATTTCTCTTACATAATAACATAATGAGATTCATAGGAAATGCATAATTTCTTTATTCTTTTTAAGAACAGAAAAGTATCCTAAAGTAAAGAGAAATCAAAGAGTAAGCTTCTATTCCTTTAATATATTTCATTTTTTCCTCAAGGGGACTTTTTCAGCTCTGATTAGCATGTTTTAAAATTCATATCTGAGCTGCAGTGTTAACAAATTAACACCCTAAGGGATAAGTAATAGTGACTAGAAGGAGGGCGGTACATGAAAGGCTCATTCACTTCAGTAATTTAAGGAGGCTGCTGGAGAGGAGGCCAGGCACCTGTAAGAGCATCCCTATCCTTAGGCTTTCCTCCTACTTAGACAGACGATGCTGCCAAATGAATCTTCTGTGGATTCATAAGCTGAAATGGAACTAATGCACCTTACCTGTGGATACAGAGGAAATAAAGACAGTATCAGCTTTTGCACTGTGAGTTAGAAATCACACAGCCTCAGCCTACTGCCTGAAACAAAATGCCTCACAGTTTGCAGAGAAAGGTGGTTGCCTTCTTGTATTATGTGTCTTCTGGTGGAATGTTCTCCAGAAGCATGCCCCCAATGGTACTGCGCTCAAACTCTGAATTCATGATCTGAGGGAGTGTGGATGCAGAATTGGCAGGGACTGTTAGAAAAGTTGGAAAAGAAACAGAGTGTCTTTTTTTTTTTTCTTTTTCTTTCTTTCTTTTTTTTCTTTCTTGGATGCCCAGATGGATCTCTGAATGGGAAAACCACTATGGTTTTCTGCATCTGAGACTCGCTGTCTTGGAAGCATGGTGGTTGGAATGTGAGGAAGCCGTATCAGAACAAAAATCATTGCGTCTTGCTAGGTTTCATGACTGTACAATACAATGGTCCACTGTCATTTGGAAATGTTTGCTAATAAATATTAGAAAAGACAGGGAAGGAAGGAAGGAGGGAAGTGAAGAGGGAGAAGGCTCAAATAACCTCTGTGATATCCACAATGTACAAATTCTTGGCAAATCCTTGCTCATAAGAATGTCTTTGGAAAAAAATAAGAATGTCTATGGAAAATTATTTGTTTAGTTTAGACATCATTAACCCATCTTTTTTTTTTTTAATTAGAGTTTGATCATGGTTCTTGTTTCTTCCTTTGAGTCGTTGATTCTAAACATCAATTTGTAGATCTTTGCACATCTTCCTTGAACAGGTGTGATCCCAGTCCGTTTGGCCAAATTCTTTGTGAGCCACTCTAGAACAGAGAAGCACATGTGAGATTCACAGCTTCCTCTCTGCACATAGGTATGTGTGGGTTGCTTATAGATCAGTGTCCCTGCAGAGGGGAAGAACATTTAAGAAGCACTTACACATTTCCTAATAGTGCTTGTAAAGGCTCATGTTTGCCTCATCTTGCAAAGGTCTTATTTGAAGTGGCTAGTTGGCAAATATTTACTAATTTTTATTATTTATTTATTTATCATTTATTTATTTATTTATTTATTATTACTGGGTAAAGAAAAAAAAAGAGATTTGTGATATAATTAATACTTGAGAAATCTGACCACATTTTTTTTTTAAATTTTAAGAAGTCTATAATCCAGGGGCGCCTGGGTGGCTCAGTGGGTTAAGCCTCTGCCTTCAACTCAGGTCATGATCTCAGGGTCTTAAGATGGAGCCCTGCGTCGGGCTCTCTGTTCAGCAGGGAGCCTGCTTCCCTCTCTCTCTCTCTGCCTGCCTCTCTACCTACTTGTGATCCTTCTCTGTCAAATAAATAAACAAAATATTTTTTAAAAAGAAGTCTATAGTCCAGATATTTACAGAACTATAAATAATAGCGCTTGTAAACAAAAGAATAAAAGAAGTACAGTTTATGAAAAAAAAAGAAATACAGTTTATGAACCTACTTTCCTTGCCATAGACCCTGATGGGATCAATCTTAAGTATTACACCTTTTCTTTTCATCTATATACTTCTGTTTATACCCATGTGTCAAGTCAAAATTGATTTTTAGCAACAGCAAAAAAGATACCTAGGTTTTGTTTAATGATGTCAGATCTATTCCTGACCGATGGCCCTTCTTCGCGGTTCTTGGCTATTGTCATTTCAAAACTTCTAGAAAACAGAATATCCTATACAACAGAAGCTCCACAGTAGTGAATCTCTAAGATGAATACATTGTTTTGGAGTCATATTTGTGACCTGCCTTAAATCACTTTAAAGATTTCGAAAATAAAATTTGATAGGTTTTGAAAAAAGTTGTGTTTGTATTTCTGTGTTGCTTAGGCAGCATTGTCTGGAATGATTTAGAACAAACCTAAGAGGAGCTGGAAGAAGATAATTAGGGAACAGAAAACAGCATGTTGGGGTTTCTGGGAGAGATAAGGAAATAAAGAGTCCGGGTCCAGAAAATCTATACCGAGTAGGAGCTACAAAAGATAGTTAAGAGAGTCTTGGGAGGTTCCTCTTATCTGCCCATCTACCATTCCAAGCCATCCATCATCTCTGTGAGTTCCTGCTTTAAAAAAAAAAAAAGGCAAATACTGAAATAAAAAAAAAAGGCAAATACTGAAATACTGATAAGGTCATTAAGAAGGAAAAGGAGAGAGAATGAGATGGAACTATATAGCCTTTTGAAAAACCTGACCAACTTTATTCATAAAATTTACCATGCAATTCAATATAGAATGGGATAACATTAAACCAGGTAAATATTAACCCCCAAATGCTTTCTATGTGGTAAAACACTAGGAGGTATGAAGAAGAGGTTAAGTAAGAACTGTTTTTCAGAAGTGACAATAAAATGGTTTTCCTGAAAGCATCAAGAACATCATCTCCCAAACGGGTTATAGAACACTTTGCTGTGACTAAACTATTCTATTTAATGAGACGAAGCAGTGTTGATACTCTGTTAAAAGAACAGGATGAGGGGCGCCTGAGGGAAACCTCTGCCTTCGGCTCAGGTCATGATCTCAGGGTCCTGGGATCGAGTTGGGCTCTCTGCTTAGCAGGGAGCTTGCTTCCCTCTCTCTCTGCCTGTCTCTCTGCCTACTTGTGATTTCTGTCTGTCAAATAAACAAATAAAATCTAAAAAAAAAAGAAGAAGAAGAAGAATAGGATGAGACTTGAAGAGGAAGTGGGAATAACCTATAGTCAAAAGGATAGAAAGTTTCAGGAGCATGTGTGATGGCTGCAGATATGTGTTTGCTGACCCAAATGCATGCTATCTAACCAGAGAGGATTTCACGGGACTTGGGTTTAATAGGTGCACTGCAATACATTTATTTCACTTTATTTTTAAATATATCCTCTTTAAAAGATACAGTGCCCTTAAATATATTTACTTAACTGGCTATTTGATTACACTTCTCATTTCCCACTCAAAAGTAATGAGATGAGCCATTTTTGTGAAGGCAGTTCACCTGCACATTCAGGAATAGGTTCGAAACCTAGTGAGTACTTCTGTGTGCATTTGCCAATTCCATATAGTGCTCACAGCAAAAGCTAAACAAGATCAGTGCTTCCCAACTACCAGAGGATAAAATCAATTTATCATCCATTTTAGCAGAAGCCATGGAGTTTTATAAGTGATTAAATTGAAGGAGATGCTTTAGGCAACATAGAAATAGAGCATCTCTTGATAAAATTATGACCGAGGTTGTCACATCTGTGGTAAGCCTGTGATGCGGTTAGGCAGGGTCAGCTCCTCTGGGACCCTGGTTACAATGACACTTTCTTATGTTTGACTTGTCCCCGGATTCAAAGAAGCGAACAACTTTCTTAATATAACTCCTTATTGCTTTCCCACTTCCAAGGAATACATTACATACTGGGTGTGTGTGTATGTGTGTGTGTGTTTCTAAGTAAGGTATGTCTGGCTGACCATAGATTAGAGACAATAAAAATTCATGAGAACAGTGCTGAAGTGAGGGAATGTGAAGGAGATTAATTCAAGGGACCTGCCCATGCCCTGGGTTTGGCTCTGATGCTTAGTTACCTTCTGACCTTAGGTGAAACATTTTACCATCTTGTTCTCAGACTCCTCATTGTAAAATAATGAAGATACACAGAACCTAGGGAGGGAGTCCTGCCACCTCTAACGTGCCTTTTCTTTTTGCTTCAGTGAATACATCAAAATGTAAGCATTAAGTTTACTTTTGCGTAGTATTTCTAAGAGTGAGAATGGCAAAGAGATGAGGACTTACCTGGTGAGTTGAGATTGAGTGGTAGCTTTTACAATGTTTTGTTATTCCTGTTTGCGTTCCGGGGATACTTACTATGTGTGCAGAAATTGGGTACTGGGCAAAGAAAATTGGGAAGAAGAGGAAGATAGGATGAAAGGACAGAACACAAAGTAATTTTATGGGTATATGCGATAAAGCGAAATTAAAAGGTAGACCTTAAAATAGACCCGCCATGTTTGCTGGTTCGAAACAGCAGCCCGCATGTGTCCTGAGGGAGGATGGCAAGAAATAGTGGGTGCCGTATCAAATGGGACCTTGCCGTAGCTCATCACTGCCCTGATGTCACCGCAATTATTTTTTGCCCACATCAGGTGCAGAAAAAGAGCTTCCTCAGGTGACTGTGGAGTCTCCTGAGCCTTTCCACACCCATGGCTGTCAGTTGAGCTGTTGATAGAATTCTGACTTCTTTGCAAGCCTATAGTGTGCATGGACACAGGTACACAAACATGCCACAGACATGCAGAAGGACAGAAAAGTTAGAAAAGCTGAAAAACCTTCCACTTATTTGGTCAACTTCTCGAGTCTTAAAAAATTGCTTTTTCTGAGATGGTCACCCATTTGCAAAATGATGGTAAATCGTTGAAATCAATCCTGCCTGCCTAATGACTATTCAAACAAAGAAACGATGACCCCATTTCTGTTTTGTGATTAGGGAAAGTTTTAAGGGAAAACAATGGAAATAAAACAAAAGAAGTCAATAAGAACTATAATCAGCTGAGGGGGGCAAATTAATTCTGCAAAGCTAGAAATGCAGTATGGTAAGATACCCGACAGGCTCTTCACAGAGGGTTCTGTCCTCCAAGGATTTGAGGAGTTGACCAGAGCCTACTGCCCCCAATCTGCATTTGCTTCATTCTCTAAAAAGCCTTCTTCTTCCCATATCAAGATCAAAGACTAAACTTGTGTTTACCAGACACCTCCCAGGTATTATCCTGCATTTCATGGGATTGAACATCTTTTAGAAGATGGTGTTTGCGACTAACAGCCTACTGTACATATTAGCCATTCAGGTATAACAGAAATGGAAGTGAGTGGTGTATTTTTAATTTCGTCGTACGCTGTATGGTCATATTATCAAACTACTGGACACCTGTTAACTACGTCTTCAGTGCTTTAATTATACTTAACCCGATGCCACTTGCCTCGCCTTTGTAAGGGGAAAATTAAAAAACTGACCATTTGAATTATACAGTGGGCATTATCCTTTAATGAATACCAACTATATAACAGGTGCATTATATATAATGTCCTTTCTTCTTCTTTATGTCCTGTGAAGCAGGGTTTCTGTGTGCGTGTTCACTTTACCATTGAGGAAACAGGCTTCGAATGAATGATATCTTAGTCTCAATTCTTTCTCTTGTGTGAATGCCTTGTTACCACTTCTGCTTCTTTCATCTGGTCTGGGAACTTTGTCTTTTGTCTCTTCTATGTCAAAATTCTGGTTAAAGTTGTGTCTATTGGTGAAAAATAATGAATTTTGAAAAAAAATCTCAATTCAAATAAATCCTCAGTTTCTTAAAGGTTTTACAGGTTTTCTGATTAGAGCATCATTTGTCCTTATCTGTGGTTTGTATATTACTTTGTATGGAGAGCTCAAGGTAATGTATGCTCCAATATGAATGGTAAAGTTTTCCATATATGTTAATAAATATTGCCTTCATATCTTTATTCTTTCCAATAAACAACACTTTCCTTCCTTGAAAGAACCTAACAATTTCAGCCAGCTTCAGGCTTCTTAGTACCTCCTTGCACAGTGGCCCCTCACTTGCCTTCCTAAGCAAGGGACTTGTCATCCGTATTCATTCTATACTTCTAGCCCTCCATCAAAATTCTTACCTTCCAAATGCATGTCTCCCTCAGAATGAGAAGGATATGTCTTGTGAAATTGACTCAGGTTCAAGAATCCTTGCTTTGTAATTTCTCAATCTCTCCTTTCTGAGTTGTATGTCTTTTTAGCAAGACTTACTTGAACAAATAAGGAGATGTTTATTGTGAACACACTACAGGCAGGCTATGGCCCTACTGCAAAATATAAGCAGAAATTACTGCTATTTGGGGATAACTCGGAGATCCTTATAGTCTAGCTGGCATTTAGACTGTCTAAAAGAGGAAGGATCTAGAAATTTAAAGGTAGGAAAGAATATTTGAGGAGGAGGTATAGGACGAACCTGCTTAGACCACATACACATGGGATTTCAGAGTGTGGGATAGATAATTTGGGAGCCTTCCTGGCATGCTCTCAGTCCCTTCATAGAGGAAAACATTAAAATTGCCTTCACAGTAAGCTACTCTAGTTTGAAACACTGTTGTTCTTGAGATTCCTGTATTTTAGCTGAAATAACCAGTGATTATTTGAAAGCATGCTTTGAATTGGACTCGCTCTATCTTGTGAAAAAAATATTTGTTGTCAGATAAACCAATTTAATTCACATCACTTAAAATTCTCTGAGCTTTTTTCCTAAAGTCAAGGACATGGATCAGGTAGGACCCTAGAGGCAAAAGTGTTCATTTGCAATTATATTTACTCTAGTAATGAAATTAATCATTTTCACCTAGTTTTCGCTTTCATCCACTTCTGCACAGTGTGAGCAAAAATAATCATAAAACCATGAGGATGTACAGGAAAAATGATGCCCCAAATATCCTGTCAGTACAGAGTTCATTGAGACAGGGGCCTTCTGAATCATCTCATGTGCTTTCTGGAGAGGGAAAACTGATTTTATGCCAGTGGATGCTTCATATATCAGTTGAGATAGGGAAAATAGCACAGAAACACATTTCCCGTGTGTTTGGCTGCTACAAAGTCCTAGAACATTAATTTTCTGTCAAGAGCACTAATGTGCTAATACAGCCAAACACAATCTGTTGAAGTATAGGATCAGGAAATATGATGTGTGATGTCACATTTTTAAAAGTACAAGCTGCACTCAAAAGAAGTCCAGGTTATCTCAGAGCTAGTCCACTAGGCTCTTCCTTCCATACTGATCTCGCTGCCTATGCCTTCATCATACTCTTTCTTAAATAGGTTACCTGTACTTCAGCAATTTTATGGATCTATCAGTATGAATTATTATGTGTCATTCTGACTTTGATATATGTTATCTTATTGATCTGTCGACTTCAGATCGGAACCTCTTTACTCTCACACCTTGACCAAACAAGGTACCCATATGAACTCTATATTTGGTGAAACCAATCACATCTAAAAAATTAAGACTTTTTTCCCCTTACACTATCATTTTAAGTAGTCACTGACAGAAATTATCTTCACAGAACACATACTCTTCTCAAATTTCTTCTTTTGTTAGAGAATTCTACTCCTAAGCAGGGGGGGGGAGGGAAGGAACCCTCCAAATCTAGAATTCAGGAGAGTTTTATGTTGTTGTTTGTCTGATTAAATAAAATCTTTACTGAGTTCTAATTTACATACCATAAATTCACCATTTTAAAGCCCACAATCCAGTGTTACTTCCATTGCCATTTGTCTATGTAGAATTTCCCAGATTAATTGTGTTAAGTCAGTTTTCTTTGTTGCATCCAATCACCGAAGCCTCTGCTTCATTAGATTTATTGTCAGGTGATGACTGGATGGAGATTTCCTTAACTGCTTTGACGTGGTACATCTCCAGGCCTTTGCTGAGAGGCCCCATGTGCATTGGAGCATGCCTTCAAAGAGCGTGCATGTGGTTTACAATTCTGCCAGTTTCACTTTCTGCTCATGCAGAATCTTGTGTTAACCAGTGGTGAGAAATTAGGGTCATTTCACATCTTTCCTGGGCACACGACACAGTCCTACACATGCACATAGACTTTTGGACTTCCAGAAATACGTCAAAGCTTTTCAAAGCCTTCTATGGACATCTCATTTCCCTTGTAAATGTTTTGATCCGTCTCTTATTAGCCCCACTGTAATCACTGTCTCTGCTGGATGAGACGTTAACCAGTTGCCATTGATTGTTTTTAACAAATGCCCTTGGGATAGTGATGTTTATACAAGTGAAAAAAAGCCCTGAGATTACAGTTTTCCAGGGAACTGCCAAGTGGGTTAGCTGGCGGCCATTCCCTGGGGATGGGGCTTTTGAGGATCTCCAAACCATTTCTACCCCTCTAGTGGTTGCTAGGCTGCTGGTTCTCAAGGCTACATGATTGTGAGGCTGTTGGTTTTGAGTCTTCTGTGGAATGGGGTTTGGGGCATTGGTTGAGATACGGCAAGCCAAAATGTCGCAGGGTTTATTGTTCTTGTCACAATTCAAGATTTTCCTGGAATAAACACTCTTTGAATTGCTATAATACTTGGGTGAATTTTAAGGTACTGAAAATGTTGATTTTCTCTTTATTTTATGATTTTTAATTAATTTGATTTGATTTTTTTCTTTGCTAGTCTTCCTCTTGTGTTTATGGAGGAGTAGATTTTCAAAAATCTTTGTACTGCCATTTGGGAAATATGAAAGGACACAAGGTTTTAACAGGTTCCCAGTGAGCCACCAATTAGCAATGTGGCCTTTCCGCTCTTAAGTCAGCCTGTGTATCCTTGTTGATATCCTCTAGAAAGTGATGGCATTGCGTTGTGGTCTCTGTGGTTTCATTCAGATCTTAAATGTGATGAATCATTCATTTCTTATGATGGTAAGGCATTGACAAGCATAGGTTTTTAAAAGTCTTTTGCTTGAATCTCTTGATCTTCAAATTTATTTCTGAGTACTCATTGCTTGCACCTTCCTATTCCATTTTTTCAGTTTTCTTTAAGCATAAAAATTTTAAATGTGTATGTTTACTCTGACTTTTAGTATGTGATATTCCCTTATTAAAAGCAACAGTAAGTACTTTAATAATTGCCAACCTAGATATGAGTGATACCTTTTGCTGTAGGACATCAGATCAAATACACATATTTTTTTTAATTTATTTATTTTTTCAGCGTAACAGTATTCATTGTTTGCACAACACCTAGTGCTCCTTGCAAAACATGCCCTCCCTATTACCCACCACCTGTTCCCCCAACCTCCCACCCCTGACCCTTCAAAACCCTCAGGTTGTTTTTCAGAGTCCATAGTCTCTTATGGTTCGCCTCCCCTTCCAATTATTTTTTTTTTTAAACATATAATGTATTTTTATCCCCAGGGGTACAGGTCTGTGAATCGCCAGGTTTACACACTCCACAGCACTCACGATAGCACATACCCTCCCCAATGTCCATAGCCCCCTCCCCCTCTCCCAATCCCACCTCCCCCCAGCAACCCTCAGTTTGTTTTGTGAGATTAAGAGTCATTTATGAAAAAAAAAAAAAAAGTCATTTATGGTTTGTCTCCCTCCCAATACACATATTTTTATTAAATTCATTCATGTTCAATGTGGATAGTGTAGGAGAAGCCTTTATATTAATGGGTAAAACTATGCATCCTTTAAGAAAAACAATATTTAAAAATAATTTTTTTTAATGTTCAGTTAGCCAACAACCTTATATTATATTTTTAAGCCTCTGGAGAAACACAGTATTTTAAAAAGTGGGAGAATTTTTAGCCATTATGTATCAGTTCAGCACTTAACCAGAGTTCAGAGAAGAGGAAAGACACAGGGCAAGATTTTATTGTTCAGAACAAATGCATCTCTGCTACTCTAGAGCTCTTCTCCACATGATCTAGTCATTGAGACATTCAACTAAGCATAATTGGACTTTAGTATTGAATCAGATTGCAGTTGTAATTTTTGAAGTAGGTAAGAAGTTATATAATTACATTTTAGTCTGGTATTAGATCAGTTATAAACATGATCTTGTATTTACTTAGAAAGAGAATAATAAAGCAATAAGAATCTGATTTAAGTGATGTTTTTACTCCAAAATCATCAAAATCACAAAATATATGTATATTTTCCCATAACCAAGATTTTAGCCCAAAAAGTACAGTCTTCACTACTCTTATTCTTTAAACCTATTTACAGATATTGTTTTACAGAAATGCATTCGACATGCACTTTTTGATTCTCAACCTTGTGGCAAATGCTGGATTTGGAATAGAGGATATAAAATGAAATGAAATGTGGTCCTTTTCCTCAGTAAACTTTCAGTCTATCAGGAAAGAAAGGCATAGAAGTCAGTCATCTGTTTCTATAAACATAATGAACAATGACTTCAGGCATCAGTCTGGGCCATATATTCCTGGAATGGCCACTGTAAGATGATTGGCTCTAACAAAAACTGAATTTGGTTTAATCTCTATTTTCTGAAATCTTTTGTTTGCATTAGGCTGTTTACAGATGGTAAAACTTAGTTTTGTGTTAAGAGTTATGACAAACAATCTTATAGCGTCTCAGCACTGATTAAGCCCCAATGTAAATACCACAAAGAATAGAGCTAAGTATTTTATATATAACTAAGTGAAAGAACAAAATCTTTGCAGAATAGGGAATGATATCAGATTCTGCTTTGCTAAATCAGGTGGAAATTCAAGTTGATTAGTCTTGTCCTAGTGCAGTTCAAATTATCTCATTATTGCACATTACAAGAAAATAAGATAACACCTTACATTCCCAGCCCTTTCCTCATTTTATTTCTAAGAGCTGAAACCACTGCAATTTAATATGCTAAGTGGTTCCTACATATCATCTGTAGCTTTCAAGGACTGGTGATCAATATCGGGTTGCCTTTTTTTTTTTTTTTTCTTTTCCTCCCTCTTCCCTGCATAGCACAGCGCAACTGAAATGAGTAGTGAATGAGTCATACTCCTTGCAACTGTTTTTAAAAGAGAACTAAAAAGGGATCATCATCTAAATGGGAACTATGAATTTAGAGTATTTTAGGAGCATTCTTCAAACAAATATTGGTTAAGCTAATTAATGATGACACACGAAAGGATTTGGCCATGATTAAGGCTGATTTTATCTTCTACTTGAGAATGGTACCAAAATCATCACTAACATTTAGGGAAATAAAGATGGTAAGAAAAAGGCAAAGACAGAAGACAGGCCATGCTTGGGGAAAAATATGATTTTTTTTTTTGGAAATTGACTACTTTTCCATATTTTATGGAAAATAGGTATGTCTTCCTCCTAATTTTATAGCACAGGTCACTTTTCATCATGTTCAAAGTACCAGAAACTCAATACCTAAGCAACCTTTTTAAGGTTTGTAATTGATCAGTCATATGCCATAGATCACCTACTTCTATCTAATTGATGGATTGTGTCATGCATCAGACTTGGAATAAGTACTGTGACATCCCACAGCAGGAGCTAAGGAATTGGCTGTGGGAAGAATGTACAAGCCAAAAGTCAGCAGAAAAAGACACAAATCCTATGATCATCCTGACTTTCCAGAGAGAAGCAGACTAGAGAAAGAGTCACTTGATCCTACTGTTGTCCTCCCTAATTATAAAGGATACCTCAAGAGCAGCCTAGAATATTGAAGAGCACAGACATTTTTTTAAAAGATTTTATTTATTTGACATATATAGAGAGAGATCACAAGTAGATAGAGAAGCAAGTAGAGAGAGGGGAGGGAAGCAGGCTCCCTGCTGAGCAGAGAGACCGATGTGGGGCTCGATCCCAGGACCCTGAGATCATGACCTGAGCCGAAGGCAGAGGCTTAACCCACTGAGCCACCCAGGCACCCCAAGAGCACAGATATTTTTGATTACTAGACAAAATAGGTCTTTCGGATGCCCAGTCACTAAAAGACCTTGGGCCCTATGGGATTTCTTATGTTTACCGTCAACACAAGGAAGCCAATGGCTCTATCGGAAACTGGATTTGGGTGTAGTTCCTCCACCTGGTGAGGTGTGAAGCCAAGGCAGTCCCAGCTAGTTCATTGTCCAGGCAACCCAGAAGGAACTTTTGCAGTCACTTTTGGATAAGTCCATCTGCTGCAACACTGTTGGTCACTACGAATCCCTATCTTGTTATTTCACTGAAATTGCTATACTGGTTCTTTCTCAACTACTGTGCAAATATAAGTAAGTAATACTCTTTGATAATATGACTCATTTTCTGTGATAGCTGAAATAAATCATAATTATCTTAGCGCCATGTTGTTTGCGGGTGTTTTTTGGTTTGAGAGCTATCACTTTGGCTCCATCTTCAGCATGGGGGAAACAATCATGGCGGCCTATGGTGTGGCCAGAGGAACAGACAAAGAAGTTCCAAGAGCCTTTTATTGTAATAGGTAGAAATTAGATGTACAAGGTTCACTATGATCAGTTATGAGAAGGAAAATCATAGTCCAAATATGCTCAAATATTCACACTGGGAAGGGGAGTCATCTGTTTTGTTGTTGTTGTTGTTGTTTATTTATGCATTCATACCCAGATTTCTAGATTAGAATTTCAGAAATTGGAAGCCAGTTCAGTGCTTTTAATTGTCTGTCTTTGTTAAATGAGAAAAATAATATATCTGTCCCAGTTATATAAAAGGGAACATTCCTCATATAGAAGTTTCTAAGTTCTTGAGTATTCTATAGCAGAGTGGATTTTGTTGGGATATTTAATTTTAATATGGGACAGGGATGTAGCGTGTAAGTGCATCCTGGTTTTGGGAGTGTCAGTTCATCTCCCTACCGATCAGTACTGTAGTTATAGTTATCAAAGGTAACTTTTCTCTCAACTCTGCAACTATTATCCCAACCCCCACCCCCGAAAATGGTTGTCTACCCAAATTCCAAAATAGTCAAGAATGCACATGGTAGATTATGAAAATGTGGCCCAAAAGGCTACTAGATTTAATCATCTCCTTTTTTGGTATGCATTCCCCTTTTCCTTCCTCTTACTAATCTTTGCTTTTCTGACAGTATTTGTTAGCTGTAAATAAAATTCAAACACTACCTAAAGAGAAATTCCTTTTCAGACTGCCATTTGTAATGGAAACCACTATATAAATAAACAATGTTATTTGTCCTCTTTTTCAGAGAGTGATACATATTATTAATTATTATTATTATTATTATTATAATTACTTTTTTATGATGTGGTTGAGACTTGGAGAAGAGGGACAACATGAGAGTTAATAGTAGGGACGCTCCTCGAAGAAGATATTTATGCTGAAACTTAAAATACACGTAGCTAAGTATTATCCTAAAGAAGAGTGATCTAGGAAGATGAAACATAAAGTAGGAGGGTGGAAATAAGTTCAGTTTTTTTAAAAAGTCTGATGTGACTCCATTGTGGGGTGGACAGGAAATGGGGTCGGAAAGTAGGAATGACACATAGCATCAGGGACTCAGAAACAGGGTTAGCTTTAATTCTAAATGGAAGCCGTTGGAGAGATACAGGCAGCTGGACGACAGCATTTGATCTGTGTTTTAAAAGTTCACTTTGGCAGCCCTATAAAGACAAGACTGGTTGACGGATGGCAACAGACAGAGAGAGACAATTCCTGAGGCTCTGGAGTTAGTTCCAGTAAGAGCACTCCAGCAGAGAGGAGTAGTGTACAGTGTACTGTAGAGTACAGTAGTGGAGATGGAGAGAACTGGCCTGATTTAGGATACTTTGGAGCACATCTAAAGTGATTTGGATGCTATTTAGCAGCTGACTAACAGCCCATTATATGGATGTACCATAACTTATTTAAACATTAGAAGGAGTTTAAAATCCAAGAAATCAGTGCATATTTTGAGATCTACTATTAAGTTCCTATTCACTGAATTACCTTCCTTTAAAGCATTTATACCCTGTGACTATCCGTTCAGAAGGAATAAGGTACTTACTTAAAGTACTTACTGCACTAAGAATAATATTTTTCATCCTACCTTTTTAAACTATTATCCTGTAACAGTACCATCTCAATTTTTCAAATAATTAATATAATGTATGAAGAACATTCTATATATATTATTCAAATATATATATTAATGTTGCCAAAGAATTTAATGTCACCATTTTGTAGATTTTCGTTTTCAGATGTCTGTAGGTTAGACTTGAGGAAACGTAGGAATACCTACAGGAATCATAGCTACCTGACAGTTAAACCACTCCTTGGTTTTAATTGAAATTAAACTCAGGAGAATGCAAATAACTTAAATAAACCAATAAAAACTTGGGCTATGTAATTCAGAGCTCAACTTAAAATGAAAAGTTATGCATCCAGTAAATTTTTCAATAGGCAGTTCATTTTTATGCTTATTATTAACTTTCATTATATTCATTAAAATGTTAAACTTTATCTTGAATTGCCTAAATCTTCCATGAGCTCTGCATGTGGAAAATAACTTGGCAGATGCTTAATTTGGGGAAATTGCTTACTTTTGCATAAAGCCATTTTTTTTTGTAAGAGAAGAAAATATTAGGAGAAATTATTTATGTGCCTAAAAATTCAAACATTTGGGTCATGAATAGAGTTATAAAGAGAATACATCACACATAGTTGGAAGAAAGCCTTAGATGTATGGAACTCAAAGGAATGAGTAATAGCAACTTATTTGCTGGTCAGGATTCAATCAGTTCTGTCTTATTTACTGAGTTAGGGAACAAGAGGATGAGAGGGGATGATTTTCAAATAGCACCATGCACAATTCTTGTTCACAGTATATTTATAATCTAGATGAGGACACAAGACCACACATAGATGTTTTTGTGACTTGGTGTACGCTAATCCTTTTGTGTGGAATGACTGTTTTTACCTTGTTGGTCGCACAATCACTAATTATCATTCAAAATTGCCAGTCACATCTGTGAAGCTTTTCTTTCCACATCAAACAGAATTGATTAAAATCCTTGTTATTTAAACTTGTTTGGTGCATAGGGCAGAGGCTGTGTAAGACCATAAGGTCCTTCAGGAAAATGACCCTGTCCCAAGTGCCCAGCATAGTTTCTGAAACACCTTAGGGCATAGTCAGTATGGATTGTTGATAACTGACTCATAATAATACAAGGCAGTTCATGGTGTGTTCAGAATATGTGGTGATGATCAGAATTGTTTGGGGGAAATTTGCATTTCTAAAGAGGTAGAGATCACTAGGATCTCTAGGCCTCCTCCTAGAAATAAATCTTATGGGCAAATCATTAACCATTAAGGCTTCACTTAGCTTTACAATAAATCAGGTTGAGAAGCGCAGGTAGACGAGGCAGGAAGGGTGGGTTGGGGAGGTCTTTAGAGATTTTCAACTCTACTGGTCTATGGTTATACATTCCAAAGTAGGAATTTTAAAGCAGGTCTCCGATGTGTAGCTCCATTAGTTGGTGATCTCAGAGTAGAACAGTAAAGTCTGTGTAAGCCAACAGAATTACTAGACTGAGGCATTCTTCACATCCAGTCAACTCTTCACAATGTGTTACCGGAAGAGGTGAGAGTATTCTCTTTGATTTTTGAGAAGCCATCTTGAGTTCAGTGTTGCAGATCTGCTGATGTTTGCGTTAAGTAGTGAATTGCAATGGGGGAGAAATGTAGAAATATGGTAAAGACCGGGTCTTAAAACCAAGCAGTAAATAAATACACAGAGGAGATTATGGAAATACCTCATGAGGATACTTGAAAATCTGAAGCTAGCTTCTGAATAGCATATGCAATCAGTTCTTTGGTTTATAGATTCAGTAATCATGAAACCCCATGATTTAAGCATCAACATGATAGATGATATCTTCATTAATATTTTGCCTTTGTAGCTTCTCTAAGGAATTCAGGACTTTTATTGGGGAAAAAGTCTTAAGACTTGAAGCTACTAAAATTTATATAAAATTTATACAGAAAGAACGGATAAAGTATATTAAATATACAGGCTCTTTTTCTCAGATACTTTCAGAATATCAAATGACTGTTAATATCCTCAACCCAATAATTAACCATAGAAATGCAAGCAAACCTGAGTACAGTTTTTCATTTTGCCAATTTCTACAGTAGCTTGAAATCTCCAATGGGGGGGGGGAAGGCATAAGCTAACTAATTAAATAAAGTTGGAAATAATATTATCAACTTAGGCAACATCAATTGATTTTCATCTTTCCTAGATATGTAACTTAGCATTTGAACATTGTTATATGTTCAAATACAGCATTGTTATATGTACAAATACATCTTAAGGTAATACTTGAAAATTAAGTCACGCACCTCAGGCGATAAAAACGGCATCCATCACCTCAGGGAGAGAGAACAATAGTAGGTATTCAACACGTGCATGCTGAATTAAATTGAATGAATGCAGCCTCTTCTAAATGGACAGCGAGATTGTAAGCAAGGAAGCTGTCCAAAATAGAAAATTATGTGAGGAAAATAAGGCGATCTAATGAACTGTTCTGAACCACACTATCTTTTATAAACTAGATTCTCTGTTGATGCGCAAAGACTTACCTATTTTTGTAGTGCAATTGCTTCTTCCTAATTCTTCCTTATGTCTCAGATGTAGGAACTAGTCTTGTGATCCCAGAATCAATTCTGGTACTTACAATTCTCTTGGTTCTTTTCATGATTAAGTAAAGAGACACAGTGTAGGACAAAATGAAAAGATGTAAAATGTAACACAGTCTGTTACTTCTTAACCATTGGTGGAATTTGGAAAAGGCTTCAGTAAAAAAAAAAAAAAAAATGTAAATTGCATTTTGACGTCTCTAAGAAGAGATCGTGTTACTCTGTTGCCTTACTAAATTTATGAAGGAGACATTGTTGACCTCCATGGCTCCTCGGTTGTTACAGTGGGTTCCTCCCACTGTACTTCTCATGACTTTATCTTACCTCTGTGTTTATTTTACAAGTTTATCTTTCTATATGAATTAAAGTAATAGATGGCTTCCATTTTGAGAAAATCAAGGTATGTAAGAGCAAAAGTTAGTAGAACTGCAGTATCTAGAGTTGATTCTCTACCTCACTGGAGCCATTAAATAGTACCTAATAAATCAAAAAGTTTTTATACGCAGTGATGATATCTATACCAGAAATTGACACAACTGTTTACCTTTTAGCCAACAAAACAGGTCTCTCTCCATACTTTCCTATATTGTTCAGACATAATTAAAGTCTTGGTCTCCTCTGAGACTTTTTTTCTCTCTATAATCTGGCAATAACCAAATCCTATCACTATTTTTTTTTTCAAGTTATGTCTTACAGATGGCCCCTTCTGGTCACACAGACTGTCATCTATACATAAGATAACTATTTACTGGGGGGACCCCTCCCTGCTAAGCATTGTGCCACATGCTGAGGGTACAAGAATATGTTAAATTTAGGGGCACCTGGGTGGCTCAGTGGGTTAAGCCACTGCTTTCGGCTCAGGTCATGATCTCAGGGTCCTGGGATTGAGCCCCACGTTGGGCTCTCTGCCCAGCAGGGAGTCTGCATCCCCCTTTCTCTCTGCCTGCCTCTCTGCCTGCTTGTGATTTCTCTCTCTGTGTCAAATAAATAAATAAAATCTTTTTTTTTTTTTAAAGAATATGTTAAATTTGGTCATAGGCACCGGGGTCCTACAGATTTGCTCATCGCCTCATGCTAGGACTAGCCCAGTAGTTTTAATATTTGCTGTTATTTTTGAACTGTTTAGTTCTCTTCTTTTTTCCTGCCTCTACTCAGTGTAATTAAATCATATGCTTGCCCTAACAAAAGCTAAAAAGCCTTCTGTGGCTTCTAAATTCTTATAGGGATAACATCTGTGCTTATATTCATTTCTTCACAATTTGGTTCTAATTAATTTTCAAAAAAAATTTTTTTTGAAGATTTTATTTATTTATTCGACAAACAGAGATCACAAGTAGGCAGAGGCAGGCAGAGAGAGAGGAGAAAGTAGGCTTCCTGAGGAGCAGAGAGCCCGATGTGGGGCTCGATCCCAGGACGCTGAGATCGTGACGTGAGCCGAAGGCAGAGGCTTTAACCGACTGAGCTGCCCAGACGCCCCTAATTTTCAAAAATTTAAAACCAAAGTCGCACTCTCTGAATAATCTGTACCTACTATTTGGTTTATTTCCATTTTCTGCGTACCCTATCTCTTTTCTTTTGGCTCATACCATGTCCTGCCCGGAAGACTTCTGGTTAGAGGAACTTCCCTTTCCTACCTTCTCTTTCAAGGCTGCAGTGATTGTCTCAGACATTGTGACCTCTCTCTTTCCTAAGCATCTAGGGAGTTACCATTCCTTACATTTAGGTCTTCTAGAATAACTATCATGTGTTGTCAGCTGCCTATATTACTGGGGGGCGGGGCGGAAAGTGTATTTAGTGTAATGCTAGCTACTCTAGCAAGCTCCCTTGGGGCTGTCTCTACCCCTGGCACCACACATCATCTCTGCTCCCACTAAAGCTGGGCCCGGGATGCCAGTGTGTTGCTGTGGGGAACTTCTGGGAGGCCTCTGGTTTCTAATGTTCCAATAGGATTCCAATACTCTCATTCCTGGTAGTCCCTAAAATGTATCCGGAGTATTAACTATCTTCTATAAAACTTGGCTTTTATGAACCCTTTTTCTCCCTCATTTAGTAACAAGTAGGGAGGGAGAATGACAGAGAAAGAACAGCACCCCAGGCTCTTACCCAAGAATTATTTCCTACCTGATCTGTGGTTTGTGACAGGGGCTGGCAAACAGTTCCTGTAAAGGGCCAAATAGTAAGTATGTTAGGCTTCTCAGGGTATAAAGTTTCTATCAGAACTACTCAACTGTGCCAGCGTATCCTGGAGTACTCATATGTAACAGGAAAATAAGTGAGTGTGGCTATATTCCTGTAACACTTTATACACAAAACAGGTAGTAACCTGAATTTAATAGTTTACCGACTCTATGTTTATGACATAAACTCTGAGTTTGGCATACCAAAGATCTTCCTCTCACCTATTTTTTTCTGCCAGGAATTTCCAAAATTGACTTTGAATGATTTACTTTCTGCACCGTACCCATTATTTATTCTACTATAAAATCTCTAGAAGAAGCTGGACTACATTAACTACTGTATGAAATAAGGAGGACGGTCCCAAAAGGGAATTGATAGTAGGAAACAGGCATTATCTGACAGTAGGAAAATGTGCTGCTAACTGTATTAAACACTGGAATTACTGTGTTCCTACTGACAACAGCTCAGCTATCAGGACTTAAGGAGCACTAGTCACATATAGATGAAACAAATACTTACTCTAATTGTTATAACTCTCCACTATTTCCCAACTGAGGGCATTCAGTTTTTTTCTATATCTATAGAAAGATAAAACAGATCTCCTAAGTAGGAAGTAGCAAATTTAAGATCTGAATCTTGATCATCTGCTTTCAGATCTTGAGCTATGAAAATATTAGATTAAAAAATTCTAAAACACATTCAGTGCCTTTAATTCTATTTCTTCATGCCAAAGATTCACCAAAGGATTTTGCAAGAGGGGCAATTCCCAGTAATGGTAAAACATGCAAATTGATGATAATTCTCACTGTCTTTAGTAATAAATAGTAAATCAATGCAACTCCCATAGTCATTTTATTTATTAGAGCATACTGTAAAACAAAACAACTGGGATCTCCCTTTATTCCAGTATTTTCTTTTTTTTTTTTTTAAGATTTTTTATTTACTTATTTGACAGAGAGAGATCACAAGTAGGCAGAGAGGCAGGCAGAGAGAGAGGGAAGCAGGCTTGCTGCTGAGCAGAGAGCCCGATGCGGGACTCGATCCCAGGACCCTGAGATCATGACCTGAGCCGAAGGCAGCGGCTTTAACCACTGAGCCACCCAGGCGCCCCTTTTCCAGTATTTTCTGATTTTCATTCTAGCCTCTTCTTATACTTTAAAAGTTGGTGTTCTTCCTTAAAAGAAAAGGGCAACTTAATAAGATGCTTGCAGTAGTTAAAATTACCAAATTTTATGTTTCAGTATTTTTCTTTTTTTTAATGTATTTTATTTATTTATTTATTTTTCAGCGTAACAGTATTCATTGTTTTTGCACAACACCCAGTGCTCCATTCAATACGTGCCCTCCCTATTACCCACCACCTGGTTCCCCCAACCTCCCACCCCCGCCCCTTCAAAACTCTCGGGTTATTTTTCAGAGTCCATAGTCTCTTATGGTTTGCCTCCCCTTCCAATTCAGTATTTCTTTTCTTAAGAGATGACACGGAACAATATTTTCTGAGATCATGAATTCCTATATAGACAGATTATGGAAGCACCTGTTGTTCATAAAATGTCATGCTGGAAACAAAACTATCAAATGTTATTAACATTTAGTTATCTCAAGTCAGGCTTTAGATTTCCAAATAGAAAGAGTGAACTGCAATGTGTCCGAGCTCTAAATTTCATTACCACAGCAGGTGTCACGATTTGGCACACATGTCTAGTGTTGGTGATAACTGCATCATACGACCTCAAAGGACATAGCAGAAATGCTCATTGAAAGCAACACTTCTGGGGCGCCTGCGTGGCTCAGTGGATTAAGCCGCTGCCTTCGGCTCAGGTCATGATCCCAGGGTCCTGGGATCGAGCCCCACATCAGGCTCTTTGCTCCGCGGAGAGCCTGCTTCCTCCTCTCTCTCTGCCTGCCTCTCTGCCTACTTGTGATCTCTCTCTCTCTGTCAAATAAATAAAAAAAAAAAAATCTTTAAAAAAAAAAAAGAAAGCAACACTTCTGTGTTTCGTATAATAACATTTTTTAAAGGATTTTATTTATTTATTTGACAGAGAGAGACACAGTGAGAGAGGGAACACAAGAAGGGGGAGTAGAGAGGGAGAAGCAGGCTTCCCACCGAGAAGGGAGCCCAATGCGGGGCTCGATCCCAGGACCCTGAGATCATGACCCTAGCTGAAGGCAGACGTCTAATGACTGAGCCATGCAGGCGTCCCTTATGTAATAACATTTTTGAGCAGCCTGGCCTTAGAACACAAATATATATTGAAATCTTGAGGTCAAAGCAGTAATAATTTTCATGTTACAATCGAATTTTGAAATTCAAGAAATGCAATTTAGATATTGCAGTACTGGAGGGGGGTGGGATAAGGAAAGAAAATTAGTCCACATTGTTGGAAACTGATGTGGGTCCAGGAAAATTATTTCAGGCAAAATAATCTACTATTTTAAATGTAATGGCTAGTATATAAATACAGATGAATAAATATTTATAAATCACTAGTTTACAAATAATAACCATTAGTAAATAATAACCATTAGTATATGAATAAATTCAGTCTACTTCTCAATTCTTGAACACTTTTATGTTACACATTGGTAAGCCTCTTAAGGAAAAAAGAAATTCCCAGGAGTGGGGAGCACTCTATGGTTATAATTCTTTTTTAACGCTTTTATTAAGAGAATATGCGACCTCCTGTGATTTTTAATGCTTGGATCTGTGTATTCATTATTGTATCAGAGAGTGTCTATTTCCTTCTCATCACTAGCTCTTAGGATATTTAAATAAAATGAGTTCCTGTCCCCGCAACCATCTCTTGTCCAGAATGACCTTTCCAGCTTCTTTTAGTGATTTTTCTTACTACAAGGTTTACAGTTCCTTTTTGTCATAGAGTTTTAGATGTGTACTTTTTCTTTTAATCAGTTATTTATTAAAAATTGCACCCAAAAGTAAATAGAGTAATACAAATGGAGTGTGAGGATGCAAAAATGTGCCAATATGTCTTTGACCTAAATAGTTAATGCTTATTGATAAATCCTCAGATCATAAAAGCCTTAATTGCAACCCTATCAAATTATTGGCTGATACTGATCTTTTTCAATTAAATCTTCAAAGTTATTTGTTTTTAAATCGAGGAATTATTGAGCCACTAATCCACCTGATTCCATATTGCGTAGCTGATACTCTAATCTAAATATAGGAATTTACCTTTTTTTCTTTTACATTTATTTTTGTTTGTTCAGCCAGGGTCTTCATTGAAGTCATTGATTACAAATCCAATCAGAAAACGTTCAAGCAATTCTGTGACACATTTCCAGTAAGCTGAACCCCATGTGGACATCAAGCATTCGTCAATATCTCCGTGTACTCTTATTAAATATGTTAAACTCTACCAAATTTTTGCCATTCTGCTCACAAGAGTGTCATGCGAGTCTGTTAAAAGCTTCATTGAAACATAGACTCACTACGTCTATGGCCCATATGAGGCCCATAAAGAAAATTCAGAGCACTTAAAAAGTTGCTATGAATCTGTAATCCCATCATTTTCCCTTATCTCTGGTAAAATATCTGCTATCTATCTTCCCTCAAAGTCATATTAGAGAATTTAAAAATGGGTGACAGATATCTGAGATCATCTTTCCTCATTCATAGGAGTCTCAAGGTAGAAATCATAGCGACCGTATTTCATTCTTTACATGTCTATGCCCTCGAGTGATAATAGCCTATTTGCATGATAGCATATTGAAGGGTCTTTGTTACTCGCTGCAATTTGCTGTCTTGTCACAGAACTGGAGAAGATTTTGATGGCTGCCAACAGAACACAATTGCATCTGATCTTTTCTGCTGTTGTTTTGTTTTGTTTTGTTTTGTTGTTTTGTTTTGTTTTGCTTTTGTTCCCCCGAACAATTTATGTCACTCAACGTGAAATACTTACCCTCTTGTGCCGGTCTCCTGTCGAGCAACAGCTTCTTCCCCATTCCCTTGTGTGGGAATGCAGCAGAAGGCTAGGTGTGTCCCTGGGCACCTACCCCTCCTGTTATTTGAATGAAAGGACCCTTCAGGAGACGCTAAAGAATGGTAACGTGAGGCGAACGTGATAACCACTACACTACGGAAACAAAGAATGGTAACGTACAAGGTGCTGAACTTGGAGTATTGCCACCTTAGAAGCAACTGGAAAAAAATCACAGGAAAGGGAATTTCCTTGACACAATATTATCATTTCTTCTACAAAAAATTGTCTCAATTGAGGAGATCTTCTTTAAGAGCTCTCCCAGCTTCTGAGGAAGCATTCAGAAGATTCCTAGACTTCCTAGTGTTAAAAACTATTTTATCGGAGTCCCTCACCTTCCTTGTAATTGGGAAGCTTTCATCTGAAAAGCAGAGCAATGGAGAAACAACCAAAAATTTCCACTATTTTCAAGGGTAAAGAGTGTACAGGCCAGTGAATCCTGGAGATTGTTTGAGCTGAGGAGAAAAAAAATAATCAGAAAAGTTGATCATGGGTAAGTAGGTTATAACTTAATCGTTATTCCGTAAAATGGAATTGTTGGGGCATATCCCTGTTAATTTGGTGCTATTATTAATTCACACATAGTTAAAGCTCCTGGTTCTCACTTAACCAATCATAAAATCACAGATTTTTAAAGAAAGAAATGAAGCTTTATGTCCTTGTCTCTTTACAAAAGACAGTGTTTAGTAATAGTGCCACTCCATAATTTCATTTTACCATGTTTACTTTGGAGAATTATTGGGGGAAAAGACCAATGACAGTGGGTTTCTGAACCAAACTCAACATGACTCTGCAGAAAGTATCAAAAAGAGAGAGAGAGAAAAAAAGGATGAGTGTTTAGCTAAGCCAGTGAGAACAAGTGGTAGTAAAAGGGAGTAAAAAATGATTCTTTGCTTTTTTTTTTTTCCCTCTTCTAGTTATCTTTCCATCTATCTATCTTCCTCTCTATTAACTTTACTGTGCAGGCATCAGATTACTACATAAAAAAATATTGGTTTTCAGTGCCATTTTTTTCACCGACAGATGTGGCCTCAGGGTCTCCCACAGGCCACTTCCAAGGCATCTGTGGGATGTGGGATGGGAGAATGAGCCCGGCCTGAAAGCTGAGACACTACCAGCTTTATAGGACTTGTTATACTTCACATTTGTTCTCTTGTGATATCAGCTCCCTTCCCTCATCAACGCGGCTCTTGTGTGGGAGAACCTTGACGTTTTCCGTACTTGAGAAACAAACCTAGTGGGCGTGTTGTCCCTGATGAGGTGAGTTCCCCAGATCATGCAGTAGCGTCCAGCCATGTGGGTGGGGTATCTAGAGGCAGCAGTCATGGTCAAATTGGGAGATCGCAAACACGAGACTTCTAGCTGGGCGAAGCGTTTTATTTTTCCTTATTTGAAAAGAAATATATGTTAGAGTAGAAAATCAGGAATATACAGAAGATATATATATATCATATATATATATATATATATATATATATATATATATATATATATGAGAGTTAATAAAGGGATCCACAGCTTTACTGCCTGAAAAGAGCTATTGCTGGAATTTTGGCTCCATAGCACTCTTCCTGTTTGATAGGCACGTATGTGGATCAATGATTGTGTATGAATGGTGTTCGTAATGATGTACAGTAGCTGAAACCTTCGTTGGCTATCTAAGTTATTCTCCATTCTTTGATATTATAAGTAATTTGGCCATAGACAGACTGAGTCATTCAAATATTCTGTGATATTTCTTCAAGTTAAATTTCCAGAAGTAAGATGTATTGACATTTAAACATTTTCACACTCATTACATACATTTACAGACTGCTTGAGAAAAAGATTGTATCAATTTGCATTGTAGCCATAAGTAGAGTCATTTTAAGTAAGGAAAACTCCTCTCGCAACATTTCTTTAGGGAAATATCTGCCTATACTCCTTTGCAAAATGTGTAATTATTTGCTTCTGTTACTCTTCAGTTTAGTATCCGTATAGGTGGAAAGCACCACGACTGGAAAAATATAATGAAAAATATTCACTACGTGCCTTAACAGAATGCAAAGACCACCAAGAAGACCACTGAGAATTTAAAGAAGCATTCACAATCACCTGTCTACTTTCTAGTAGATTCTGACTCTGAAAGCAGGATTTGTTTTCTTGGTCAATAAATTTTTATTAAATACCTATTATATTAGCACTTTGTCATTTTCTGGAAATGCAGAGGAAAGCAGTAGACAGGGTTCTGGCTGACATGCATGAGACAGAAAATAAGCGAGAGAACCATGTGGATATCAGACTCAATGTCATATGTCTAGAAGTCATCTGTACACAGATGGTATTTATAGGTGCTGTCTACAGACCACAAAAATAAGGCAAATTTGGAAAGTGGTGAATTCACCTAAATTTTCTGATCGTCACAGTTGAGCATTGAATTTCACTGACGTCAAGAATGAATTATCTCTTGAAAGCTTATGCATCAGAATCCCATAAAGGAAATAATGAAATAAAAGTAGCAGAATTTTTGTCATTCCTTTCTTTCGGTGTTAACATCAAATCACAAAAGCGGGGTATGAGTGGCTCATGCTGTTGAAGGAATATTCAAACTACATACTCGGGATTTTTAAGTGTGATTAAATCATTTGAACCTGAAATATTAAAGTCTTATTTCCATAAGAGTAAAATTGAATCATTTAAAGGTAAGAGTGTCCAGGATAACTTTTCTTAATCAAAATTCTCATTAGGGAAATTTAACTCTCTGTATTACGTGTTATAGTTTGTTTTTTTGTAAACTGCTGCTATCATCAATAATGAAAAGCCAATGAATAGAAAGAAAAAAGTTGTCTTTTTACTATCTTAGGTCTATTGATACCCTCCCAGGATCAAAGGGAAAATGCTGGAAATGTAAACATTATAGGTTGTTAAATTTATGTCCAGCATTATTGAAAATGTCCATTTTGTGTGTGGCTGAGGGGAGAATTACAGTCTTAAAGAAGAAGCAATTGTTCCTGGTAGGACAGTAATTTATTGCAGAGCACACAGTCTTATGAATATGGCCATTGGCTGGAAAATAAGATTAGATTTGTATCCCATGACTCATCATATTCCCTCTTGCTCCAGAGCCAGTCCTAGGAAAAAAAATTAAAAAACAAACAAACAAACAAAAAAACACATAGTCCCAGTGGCTTGGCAGGGTCCTCTCGTCCTACCTAGGTGCCTCCCTTCCTAACCCCACCTCAGATGCACACTGCTGTTGATTCTAAGGGGACTCCCTTCTTGGTTTTATTTTGGGTCAGCTTGCATGCGGTATCCACTTTTGTTTGTTTGTCTTTGTTCTTTCTTCCACTAGGCTGCTGTAACGTGCAAACAGAACAGTGCTGTACACCATAAAGTCCTCCCTCTCTACCCTTTCTGAGCCCCAGATTGCCAGCTGTTTCCCTCTACAAATAGCTATTAATTACAGATCATGTATAGAAATTGCTGGCAAGAGCATACATAAAAAGGGACATAGCGTTAAATGGAGTTAGGAATGAGGTTTAATTAAAAAAAAACAGTGTATGAAAAATACTAACCTTATTGGAAGAAGTCTGGCTTAAAATAAGGTCCTACTCATAAGTCATCTGTCATTTTAGATGCTATATCATGAGCTAACTTATACTATGCCCATGACTAAGAGTGTATATATGTATGAATATATGCATTTTTTTAGAGGATGATCACATAGCTGATGCTGCATTTTAAGGACCTCTGGTGCTAAGACAGACAAAAGAAGATTTAGGGGATGGAGGCCTTTCTAGTAGAAAGTAAAAACTAGGATGCAGGATAAAACTGAACTTAATTTTTTTTTTCCCCTGTGGCTCCTTTCTCAGACTCTGGAGACAGTTCCTTTGTTGTCCAGTTACAGGAAGTAACATATGCTAAGGGACAAAGACAGACACAGAAATTTCCAGACCCCAGAGGCTGCAGGGTACCTGTCATGGGAGTAGACTGTGTTGACATAGAAATAACCATGAGGTAATATGATCGGCTTTTATTTATGACAGTCTCTGCACTTATCAATTGCAAATGTACCATGTATGCAGCCAGCAATTTGTCAAGGAGTGTAGTAGAAATGTGTTTGGTCCAGATAAAAAGACCTGTGTATAGAAAAGTTTTGTTTATCTAAACAATATGCTCAGTAATCAAAGGGAAGTAAGAGGAACACGTGCCTAATCTTTCCTGACCACGGAGATAGCCGGCTGAGGAAAACTGGCTTTGTATATTACGGAGTGAGGTATAAATAATCTACAGTAATAATTCGTCTTGCTTTCGGGCCTTGTCTCAACATAAGAAAATTGAGACATTACCCATAGAATTCTGTTACATTCCATCCTACAAAATCAACGCATCCTGTCCAGCCATATTGCATGGTTTACACTCAAGTCTTGGGTTCAAATGTGAGCTGAGCCATTTACTTCCTTGATGGTCTTAGGAAATCAGAATTTCAGGGTTTGTTTTTTTTTTTTTCTTCTGTAGCACATAAACAAATAACAATATTTAACTCAATGATTAGGCATCATTTTTGGAGTAATGCAATGAAATATTTTGTGTAAATTCTATGTCTAAGTAGGTGATACACATATTCGGAGGCATGTTGCATCCATCTTTTTAATTCATGTACTTTGCAAAAAAACTGATTATGATTTAAAATAAAAATAAAAATGATGCTATAGGTATTACTCAGGAGTACTTTGAGCATATAGCCACAATACAATAAACGTGACGCTGAAATCCTTTAAAAGCATTTTTATTGGTTTCTTTTTCTTTTCTTTTTTTTTTAAGATTTTATTTATTTATTTGACAGACAGAGATCACAAGTAGGCAGGGAGGCAGGCAGAGAGAGCGAGAGAGAGAGGAGGAAGCAGGGTCCCCGCAGAGCAGAGAGCCAGATGTGGGGCTCGATCCCAGGACCCTGCGATCATGACCTGAGCCAAAGGCAGAGGCTTTAACCCACTGAGCCACCCAGGCACCCCTATTGGTTTATTTTCATGTGAGTATAGTTCCCACACAATGTTACACAAGTTTCAGGGGTACAGTTTAGTGATTCAGCAAGTTTTTACACATTATACTATCTTCACCACAAGTGTAGCTACCATCTGTCCCATCACATCACCATTATAATATCGTTGACAGTATTCCTTATTCTCTGCTTTTTATTCCCATGAGTTACTCATTCCATAATCGGAGGTCTGTATCCCCCTTTCCCCTTTGCCCATTTTGCTCAAACCCCCTGCTCCCTTCCCCTCTGACAACCATTAATTTGTTCTCTGTACTTATAGTTTGTTTATTCATGAAAGGCACACTTAAAAAAATGCATCTCAGATGGATTGTGTGGTCTACCTCGAAGGCATCTGGTATAGATGGGTGGGGTGCTCGTTTTAAGTGGAATTTAATTATTCCCATAAAGAGCTCTGATAAACATTAAGGCTAAAAGAAAAAAGGTATCTCCTTCATCAGGACCTTCAGTGAGATAAGTAAGATATGGCATCCATGGGCAATGACAACATTTATTTTTCTCCTCCTCCTCATTCTGTAACAGTGAATGAAAAGCAGGTAGGTGTGGATCCTAACCCATTTTGAAGTTTCACCGCCTGATGAAAGACTGTGATTTTGAACCAGTTTACCAGTAGGCCAGTGCATTGCATTCAAAATTATGCCACTTTCAGTGCAATCTGTATCTTTCAATCTAAACATCTTTCCTTTCTGTAATGACTTACTGGTTAGAAGCAATGTCTGTCACAGCTTATATGCATATAAGATAGAAGTTAAAAGTAGAAATTGATTGCATGTGGTTTAATATGAGTATTAGTAATAAGCCTCCTTTCCAACTTGGGATATATGTTTGAGATGTAAGTGTTTTCATCCAAAGGAAGAGGAGTCAGGGAGTTCTTCGATTGAGCACATTTCCCTCTGCGGTTTTCATGGTGCATTGGAGGAGGGGTCAGATGGAGAAGGAAGCAAAGAAGTGGGCGGGAGAGCACTAAGGAAGGATGAGGAAAACCACACTGATTCATACACTGACAACTCACTGCCTGCCCAGCCTTTTCCCCACCTCATCCCTCCATTATTCTCATAGGTTCATCATTTATAAGGGGAGAAACTGAGGATTTAAAGCAGAAAAAAATAATACTGAACTTGTATCTATTACCTATTGTGCAGTGAAATACCCGAAGACATCCGGAGTCACACTGCAAACAGGCCAAGACATAGGGAGGCATGATTCTTTAGACGCTGTTACTGTAAATATCTACCACAGATGACAATAAATTTCTCCAGTATACTAGTGAGCATGTGAAAAAGAACAACCACTCATTAATTTTTAGACACTTCTTTATTTGTAACTACTCTTCCAGCATAATCTTTTTTTTTTTAAGATTTTATTTATTTGACAGACAGAGATCACAAGTAGGCAGAGAGGCAGGCAGAGAGAAAGGAGGAAGCAGGCTCCCCGCCGAGCAGAGAGCCCAATGAGGGGCTCGATCCCAGGACCCTGAGATCATGACCTGAGCCGAAGGCAGAGGCTTTAACCCACTGAGCCACCCAGGCGCCCCCAGCATAATCTTTTTACCAAGGAATTCTACTTGAACTTGGCCATTAGAATAATTCCAAATATGAAATTCATTATTTCTCAATAGTGAATCTTACCTAAGTTAGAAAGGCATTTATATTTTGGAAGTTACGGTTATTACCCCAAGTCCCATAGTGTTTAATAACCTAAAGCATGGCTCTGGGGAGAAAATTAACAATATATAGCGCTAAGTATATCTACAGTGATACAGCAGGAAGTTTTTATTTATTTATTTATTTATTTATTTTTATTTGTTTATTTACAGTATAACAGTGTTCATTGTTTTGGCATCACACCCAGTGCTCCATGCAGTACGTGCTCTCCCTATTACCCACCACCTGGTTCCTCAACCTCCCACCCCACCCCCCCACCCCCCCCCGCCACCCCTTCATAACCCTCTGGTTGTTTTTCAGAGTCCATAGTCTCTCATGGTTCATCTCCCCTTCCAGTTTCCCTCAACTCCCTCTCCTCTCCATCTTCCCATGTCCTCCATGTTATTTGTTATGCTCCACAAGTAAGTGAGACCATATGATACTTGACTCTCTCTGCTTCACTTATTTCGCTCAGCATAATTTCTTCCAGTCCCGTCCATGTTGCTACAAAAGTTGGGTATTCGTCCTTTCTGATGGAGGCATAATACTCCATTGTGTATATGGACCACATCTTCCTTATCCATTCATCCGTTGAAGGGCATCTTGGTTCTTTCCACAGTTTGGCGACCGTAGCCATTGCTGCAATAAACATTGGGGTACAGATGGCCCTTCTTTTCACTACATCTGTATCTTTGGGGTAAATACCCAGCAGTGCAATTGCAGGGTCATAGGGAAGCTCTATTTTTAATTTCTTCAGGAATCTCCACACTGTTCTCCAAAGTGGCTGCACTAACTTGCATTCCCACCAACAGTGTAAGAGGGTTCCCCTTTCTCCACATCCTCTCCAACACAGGTTGTTTCCTGTCTTGCTAATTTTGGCCATTCTAACTGGTGTTAGGTGGTATCTCAATGTGGTTTTAATTTGAATCTCCCTGATGGCTAGTGATGATGAACATTTTTCCATGTGTCTGATAGCCATTTGTATGTCTTCATTGGAGAAGTGTCTGTTCATATCTTCTGCCCATTTTTTGATATGATTATCTGTTTTGTGTGTGTTGAGTTTGAGAAGTTCTTTATAGATCCTGGATATCAACCTTTTGTCTGTACAGCAGGAAGTTTGAATAGAAGAGAAATGTTGCCAGATTCTGAGGTGTGCATGACAACATTTATATCCTAACAACTTCATTCATGTGTTCTATTTAGAAGGATAAAAGTTGTTTGGAGATAAGCTGGATACAGAATTGCTATCTACAATTATAAATGTTAAATTACAAAGTATATTTTGAAAATAAGTGGGAAAAAGTTATCTCAGAGAAAGCACAAAACAAAAAATTAAAATAATATAGTACTTCACCTGTCTCCTCAAAATATAATTTTTCTTTATTCATCCAACAAATTCATTTATTAACTAAGTTCTTGTCCAGATCATAGACCTCAGCAATAACAAAACAGTAAAAACAAACAAACAAAAAATAAAACCAAACAAAAAACCCATAGCATCATGAAGCTTACAACCTTGTAGAATTAGTGTACAAATAAATAAGTAAATGATATTATGTAAGATGGTATCAGTGCCAGGGAATCAACATAGGAGGAAAGCGAGGAAGTTCTCGAAGATGGGAAGATGTCACTGAGCAGATGGTATTGGAGTGAAGAACAGAAGGGTTTGGAGTTCTAAGCCCTTTTGTCCCCTGGAACAGAGAATATTTCAAGGGTAAATGCAGTTGCCTGAATGACGTACCTCCTGGCCAGGTCTGAGGTACAATGACGAGGCAGGATGACTTGGGTGGAGGGAATATGGGGGAGGTTAGTGGGAGAAGGTGCTGAGGAGCGCAGGCATAGAGGTAGGCATTTTGCATGAGCTTCCAGTGGCTGTGGGAGCCATTATAAGATTTTGGCTGTCATCTCAGTGATGTGGGAAGCTTTTGAAGGGTTGTGTGCTCAGAAGTGACACAATCTGATTTACATTTTAAAAGGATTATTCTGGTCCCTTGTTGAAAATAGATGGTGAGTCACATGATGAGGGAAAGAATGTCCAGGCCCCTGCTGGGAGGATATTGCAGTCATCACAGGAGAGAGCTTGGTGGTCTCCACCTCAGCGATAGCAGTGAGAGTGAGAAGAAGTGGTCTGGTATTGGCACTATTTGGAAGGGGAGATAATAGGATTAGCCAAAGTCTTGGGTATGGACTGTCTTCATCAACTTTATGTTGCAGTTATAGACAATCTCCCATCATTCCCCTATGTAAACTCAGTAGTTTACAATAAGCATTGCCTTGCTCAAGTTATGTACAAGCAGCTACTGTCTGCTCACCTGGGAGTGTTCTTGGCCTTGCTTGGTCTTTTCTCATGTTATCCATGAATCCAGGCTGTGGAAGCAGTTCCAACCAGGGAATCTGCAGTCTTCTTTAAAGTGGGCACTCTTAAACGTTTTGTGGAGAACATTCTGGCACAGAGACAGACACATAGATCAATGGAACAGAATAGAGAACTCAGAAATAGACCCTCAACTCTATGGTCAACTAATCTTCGAAGAAGCAGGAAAGAATGACCAAGGGAAAAACAACAGTCTCTTCAACAAATGATGTTGGGAAAATTGGACAGCCACATGCAGAGGAATGAAACTGGACCATTTCCTTATAATACACACACAAATAGACTCAAAATGGATGAAAGAACTCAATGTGAGACAGGAATCCATCAAAATCCTTGAGGAGAACATAGGCAGCAACCTCTTCAACCTTAGCTGCAGCAAATTCTTCATAGAAACATAACCAAAGACAAGGGAAACAAGGGCAAAAATGAACTCTTGGGACTTCATCAAGATAAAAAGTTTTTGTACAGCAAAGAAAACAACAAAACCAAAGACAACAGACAGGATGGGAGGAGATATTTGCAAATGACTTATCAGATAAAGGACTAGTATCCAAAATCTATAAAGAACTTATCAAACTCAACACCCAAAGAACAAAGAATCCAATCAAGAAATGCACAGAAGACAAGAACATATATTTCTGCAAAGAAGATATGCAAATGGCCAATAGACACATGAAAAAGTTCTCAACATCACTCGGCACCAGGGAAATACAAATCAAAACCACAATGAGATACCACCGCACACTAGTCAGAATGGCTAAAATTAACAAGTCAGGAAGTGACAGGTGTTGCCGTGGATGCAGAGAAAGGGGAACCCTCCTACACTGTTGGTGGGAATGTAAGCTGGTGCAGCCACTCTGGAAAACAGTACAGAGGTTCCTCAAAAACTTGAAAATAGAGCTACCCTATGACCCAGCCATTGCATTGCTGGGTATCTGCCTCCAAAAAACAAATGTAGTAATCTGAAGGGGCAACTGCACACCAATATTTATAACAGCAGTGTCCACAATAGCCAAACTATAGAAAGAGCCCAGATGTCCATCAACAGATGAATGGATAGAGAAGATGTGGTATATATATTCAATGGAATATTTTGCAGCCATCAAAAAAATGAAACCTTAACGTTGCAATGACATGGATGGAACTAGAGGTTATTATCCTAAGTGAAGTAAGTTAATCAGAGAAAGACAATTATATATGATCTCACTGATAGGTGGAATTTGAGAAACAAGGCAGAGGATCATAGGGGAAGGGAGGGAAAAATGAAACAACACAAAAACCAGAGAGGGAGACAAAAACCATAAGAGACTCTTAATCTCAGGAAACAAACTGAGGGTTGCTGGAGTGGAGAGAAGGAGTGGCTGGGTGATGGACACTGGGGAGGGTATGGGCTATGGCGAGCACTACGAATTGTATAAGACTCATGATTCACAGACATAAACCCCTAAAACAAATAATACGTTATATGTTTTTTTTTAATTTGTTTATTTTCAGCCTAACAGTGTTCATTGTTTGTGCACCACACCCAGTGTTCCATGCAGTACGTGCTCTCCCTATTACCTACCACCTGGTTCCTCAACCTCCCACCCCCCACCCCCCACCCCTTCAAAACCCTCTGGTTGTTTTTCAGAGTCCATAGTCTCTCATGGTTCATCTCCCCTTCCAGTTTCCCTCAACTCCCTCTCCTCTCCATCTCCCCATGTCCACTGTGTTCTTTGTTATGCTCCACAAATAAGTGAGACCATATGATACTTGACTCTCTCTGCTTGACTTATTTCGCTCAGCATAATCTCTTCCAGTCCCGTCCATGTTGCTACAAAAGTTGGGTATTCATCCTTTCTGATGGAGGCATAATACTCCATTGTGTATATGGACCACATCTTCCTTATCCATTCATCCGTTGAAGGGCATCTTGGTTCTTTCCACAGTTTGGCGACCGTGGCCATTGCTGCAATAAACATTGGAGTACAGATGGCTCTTCTTTTCACTCCATCTGTATCTTTGGGGTAAATACCCAGCAGTGCAATTGCAGGGTCATAGGGAAGCTCTATTCTTAATTTCTTGAGGAATCTCCACACTGTTCTCCAAAGTGGCTGCACCAACTTGCATTCCCACCAACATTAAAAAAGGAGTCAGATGCTCAACCAACTGAGCCACCCACATTAAAATATATATATGTGTGTGTGTGTGTGTGTGTGTGTGTGTGTGTATAATTCCTTTGTCAGAAATACAATTTTCAAATATATTTTCCCATTCTGTGGTTTGTTTTCAATTCTCTTAAGTCCCTTCTATAAAGCAATCATTTTAAATTTTGATTAAGTCAGTTCATGATTTTTTTTTCTATTGGCATCATGATCTTGCTGTCATATCCAAAAACCGTTTACTTAACCTGAGGTGTGTTAGTTTCTTAGGGCTACCACAATAAAATATCACAGATTGAAAAAAAAAAAAAAAACTTTTGTGGGAACAAGGTGTAAATCACATCTGCTTACACTCCATTATGCAACCCAACATTGCTGAGCCCAGGGCCGTACATCCTCCCATGAGGAGGTCCCTCAGCTCTCCGTACTTGACAGAGATGGGAGCAAAGAATTGGCAACAATCTACCTGAACACAGACTGAGCTAGAAATTCAGGCTCTTTGGCCTGAGCAAGTGGAAAAAGAGTTGCTGTTCACCAAGAAGGAGAAGTTGATGTAGGTGGAATGAACTGAAAAATACACCAAAAAAATCAGCAATAACAAACTCACATTGTGACATGATAGTTCAGTGATTTTAAATGTTATTTAAACAATCTGTTATGTTATAGGGAAAAAATGGACATTTTTCTGGATATCTGATCCATTATACAAATGGCACAAGGTAATCAAAATGCCAAGTCATGACTGGAAATGAGATAACTGCACAGCTCAGAGCACTGAGCGCAAGGTTATGAAAATATCTGTGTTCTTAGCGGTCGCCCATTTCAAAGTCATGTAATTATTATTCACAGATTGTCACCTGCGTTAAGGATTGGTGAGATTCAAGCTGTCTTGTACTTCACATCACTAAGAGTCGTAGATACTTCGCTCAACTACAGAAAGAGAAAACTAGGATCACATCTATACAGAGTAATTATCGACACATTTATCCCTTGTGTGGAAGTAGTATTTTGCAACACTTGTGAAAGCACTGTTGCACAGCTGTATGTCATGTGTCCCACATCACCTACGCCTGCTGGTACATGACTTCCTGAAGAAGGAGGGAGGGTTAATCAGCTTTTGGCAGAGATCAGCAAAATTTCCAAGCATTTTAGCCTCTCCATCAAGACTCATAAAATATTTTAGAAACTACAAGACAAAAAAACAACCCATCCAAGCAGAAAATTAAAAAGCAATCTGCCAGTTCAATGGAATTCAACCTTTGCTAGGCTGCAAATGTTGGTAAAATGGTTAAGTAGTCATTCACGATTACTCAGATGCAAAGTTATAGTAGAAATATATATGTCCTATGGAAGAGCTAGCAGGGAAGGAAAGAAACAAGACTGAATTGTATATCTCATGGAGCAGTGTGTGTGTGAGTGTGTATGTGTGTACACACCTGCACACGCACATGCCTGGGCTGAACTGGATTTCTCCCAAGATGCCTGCCCACCCTGCCTATAGATGTGACCAAAAGGAGAGTGGGATCAGCCCTTCATTCCCTTCTGCTGCAAATAGGGAGCAATTTTTTTTAGCAGTAATGTAATTTTTTATTATTATTATTAGTTATGAGTTAGAGGATATTAGAAAGTGACATTACAATTTCATGAGTAGAAAATCATAGGGATTTGTACAACTTCTTTAAAAAAGAAACTCTGTTATTATTAAGCAGTTTAATTTATACATGTTGATAGATTAGACATCTATGAATGTTCCAGTAGATACTAGTAATGTATAAGCATAATTTTCACAAGAAATTATATGGAGTTATGAAGGTATCCTTTTTGTTTCACAGACATCCCAAGTAAACGTGAGAGCTCCGTACTGAAGAGTAATTCTTTTCTGTTTGTTTGTTTTTTGTTGTTGTTGTTGTTTGTTTGTTTGTTTTGTATTGAATTTCTGCTCGAGATTTCCTTTGGGTCTCACTTGAGAATAAAAGGGTCCCAAAGTCACCAGTGGTGTGACTCAAGACATGTTTTTTGTGTTGACTGTTAATTTCCTTAAAAGTAAATGAATAAATGCAAAACTGTTGATGAGACAACGTGAAGTTTATTAGATACTGCAGTCAAGGAGAGCATGACCTCATCAGAGCAGTGGTCTGATGAGGGGAAGTCGGAGGGAGGGGAAGGGAAGTCGGAGGGAGAATATTTATGGAAGCGTTGTGTCTAGGCTGAGCGATTTGAAGGCAGGTCTTGCATGATGAGCCCTGGTTGGGACTGGGCAGTGTCCATGACCTGATAGCTTTGGATCAGTAAGCATCATGAGGCGAGGGTCTTAAAGCGACTAGATGAGCAAGGTCTTAGTCTTGACGAGTAAGCTGTTTAGTTGGTTCATGACCTGATCTTGAGGAACAAGTAGTTAAATCATCTTTATTGGTCTTAGGGTTCTTTAACACAGAGTCGAGGAACTATATTGGTTTTAGGACTCCGTTGCGAATGTATGTATTCTGTGATTTTGGAAGAATCTACTCCATGTTCCAGATTTCCCAAATGGGTAGGGTTTCTCTGGTCCTATTCCCTGCCAGACATGACATCAAGAAATGATAAAACTCAAAACCATTGAATTGCAGACTTCCAATGGGTGAATCGTATGGCATGTGAATTATAATACCTCGATAAAACTCAATAAAAGCAAAAGCAAAAGCAGATTTCAAAAAGAAGAAAGGAAAAGCAAGCATGCTGAAATTGGAATAGTATTATAAGCAATAGAAGGTTGATAACCGTGAGAAATATCACAATAACCCTGTGATCTAGAAAGGACCAATCTCTGAAGCCCTGCATGGCTCGAGGGACTCAGTCCTCTGCTTTCCTGCACCCCAGAACTAGCATTTTGCTGTCTTCTGGCCTCCTGTATGTCCCAAAATGTGGCAAGATATGTGCTCCAAAGAAAGGATGAAATCACAATCTACCCTCGTTGATTAGAAACTGGGCTTTACCCGAACTTCTGGGATACTAAGAGAGAGAAATGCCTCAAACAATACAACATTCAATACTGCACTTTGGGGCTGAAGACAATGAGGGGACCAGGCATAAGACCCATGAGTACCCCTGTCTCTCCAGTTTCTAAGAAACATCCCTGATACTTGCTGTTAGAAATTTGTTTACTGTTTTTTGGGAAATGGTCCCCCTATGCAAAGTGTGTTTTGTTTGAATATCCTATGGTTGAATAATTTGCAAGTTGTCATTTGAACCAGGGAATGCTAGGTGTCAAGCTTCACGTCCCAAATGTACCATCAAATATAAAACTTGTCTCTGTCATTTAGATTTCTGTTGGCAGTTCCTCTGAATCTAGGAAACCTGTAAAGCATAATCATGTTAATATAACTCTACAATAATCCTTTTCATACCCATTTTTTTGGAAGATATAGAACCAGAAACAATTCATTACTTCTGCCGCTACCTCATCCTAGGAGCTTCTCTTCTTCGTCCTGTACTTCAGAACTAAAAAGGAATGGATATAAAATTGCTTCTGTCAGGAGAGAGAAACAGTAGATCCCGTAATTGCCCTGTCAAGAGTTTTGGTGAGGGAAGTATTCTGAAATCACAATATAACACAAGTCTCATGGAGAATTTTCTAAGCCATGTGTTTGTTGATCTCCCCACCGAACAAAAAATACCTCATCCCACATTTCCTATTTCAGATCTAATGAGAAGACATCTATCAGTGACTGTGGCTTTGGCATTAAGATCATCTACTTTTTTTTTTTCTCCCAACTTATTGAGGTATAATTGACAAATAAAATTTTAAGATATTTAAAGTGTGCAATATGATGATTTGATGTTCATAGACATGGTAAAAGGAAGATCTCTGGGAGAGCTTCATTATATTTTGGAATCATTAAATATAGCTGGAAAGTCTCTGATTCAATCAACATGCGATGTTTGACAGGAGTCTGCAGGCAGACTCCACTACTCCATTGTGCCTCTAAAGGAATATTCCTTACATCATGGGCTTTCATTTTTGCAATATTTTGCCATTTTGAGCTGTTCCTCCTTCACTACTGTATCTTTGGGGGACTGGGAGTAAGGGTTATCAACAGCAACAACAACACATAGAATGATGGACATTGGTAAAAGATGAAACTCTGGGAAAGACACACCTGTCACAGAGGTAGCCGTTCAAGATGATGGTCGCCTTCCTGCCACTATGAGGAAAAGAGGCACACAATGCTATCGAGACCACAGGAATCTTCCAAACAACCTTTTCGCCAGAACAGCCCTCACTCGCCCTGCTGTGGGTGTGCTATCCCAAAATGATTTATTGCCAGGATATTATTGAATTTCCCATACTGCTAATTGAATATTAACAGAAAAACTATCTTTGAATGAGGTTGAAAATTATAGTTACCTCAGGGTGGAAATTATTATTTTTTTAATCTAGCCATGAAAATAAACATTTCCCCATGTGACTTGAGTCCTTAAAAAGGGAAGTGTGGGTAAATCGTACTTCCCAGAAAGTGGTGGCAAGCCAGAGAAAGCTGGGCAGGGTCTCTCAAGGAAATTAAACCCATTTGGCTTCTTTTCTGGTGTCTTTGTTTAGTTCTTTTGGAAATTAGTTTTAATGGGAGCTCTGGAAAATGTTTTGGTTTTGTTAGTTTAATGTGTTAAAGGGGAAAACATGCTGGCTTTAAGGGTGAGTTGAAATAGAAATCACAGTGGACAGGGCACCTGGGTGGCTCATTCGGTTAAGAGTCTGCCTTTGGCTCAGGTCAGGATCCCAGGGTCTTGTGATCGAGCCCTGCATTGGTCTCCCAGCTTAGTGGGGAACCTGTTTCTCTGTCTGCTCTCTCTCTCTCTCTCTCTCTCTCTCTCAAAATAAATAAATAAAATATTAAAATTAAAAAAAAAATAAATCACAATGGGCCAAACAGACCATGCTATGACTTGTAGACATATATATCATATGAAATCAAACCAGCTTCACAGATGATCCAAGCACTAATGTTTTCCACAACAGTTCCCTTAGATGTGTATGTTCCAGTGTAAGATTGGAGACCAACTGGTCCAGTAGAAACGCTGCATAGACATGTGTTCTAATGAGTACTGTGCCAGCTCGCCTCCTCGTTTATCAATTCTGACCAATCATCCCATCACTTCCTCTAGTCCCAAGAGTCTAAATATAACTTACTCTTGGGAGACACTGCTTGGTTCCACTGGTAGGCAGGCTTTTCCTTGTTCAGCGAGTCAGGCTTACCTATTTAACTATAGTGGTTTTGGGGGTTGTCCTTTGCTGGCCGGCTTGGACAAGTAATATGGAAAGAATGAAAAAAAATAAGAAAGCTAACCATGACGTATAATCACATGAGATAGGATAAGCTGTTGAATTCAAATATATGATTTGTTTTTAGGATTTTTCTCTAAACGTACATTCATTCAAAGTCCTGGGGTTTGGACCTAAGTAACAATATTTTCTAAAGTCTCTCCAGGTTGTTCTAAGGAGCAACCAGGCATGAGAACAAGTGGGTGAAAGAAATGACCTCTCCCCCAGTATTTCTTAATTTAAATTACAAGTAATAAAAGACATAGACCCCCAGGGAACGTACCGTTCAGGGTCCTTTGACATATTAAAATTCAGGTAACCGTCACCTTAATCAAGATGTTATGTTTCACATCCAGGAAACAATTTCTCGTGCCCCTTTCCAGGCAGCCCTCTCTCTTAGACAAGCATTGCTCTTCTTGCACCATGGATGAGTTCCCTGGTCTTGAATTCCATGTAAGTGAAATCACACCCTGGGGAGGTTGTGAAGATGATGGACGTTGATCAGGAGAGGTCAGCCTAGAATGATGGGGCTTTGGCACCAAATAGTAATTCAGATGTATTTTACTGTAATGACTCAGGTTTCCAGTTGAGACTGAAGCCCCTTGGATAAGTGACCCAAGATCACACAATTTAGTTAATGGCATAACCGGGATCCACATTCATTATCTTCTTTTCTTTTTTTTAAATATTTTATTTATTTGACAGAAAGAAATCACAACTAGGCAGAGAGGCAGGCAGAGAGGGAGGAAGAAGCAGGCTCCCCGCGGAGCAGAGAGCCCGATGTGGGGCTCGATCCCAGGACCCTGGGATCATGACCTGAGCCGAAGGCAGAGGCTTTAACCCACTGAGCCACTCAGGCGCCCACACATTCATTATCTTCTAATCCCTTCTCATTGATATTTCTTGTATCATTGATCAACATCTTTATAAATATCGAGTAAACTAGAAACTTCAAAATCTCCGAACCAAAATGGCTGCTACGACCACCTTAGTTCAGGCCTTCCAAAACCCTTACCGAAACCACTGAATAAATTTCCTGACTCGTTTCTTTGCCTTAAGATTCCCATTCATTAATTCATTCATTCAGCAAATGATCAAAAATCCCTCAAGAATTCACAGCCCAGTGAACTTCTATGTTTTGTTCTGCTACTGGAGCTTGATCTTTGTAAAACACAGACCTGGTTACAAAACCGTCCTGGGTTTTTGATTGTCAAAGAATATAAATATATGACCTGCCGAATAAAAGTAAGCACAGTACCATCTTTTGTCTCTCACAAAATTACTTTAAAATTTAGTCACTAATGTTTAAAACTGGAATGATCCCCTGTGATAACTGAGTATTCTGACTTAAAAAAAAAAAAAAAAAAAAAAAAAAAAAAGAATAGTAAAACCGAGCTCTCCCTTCCCTACAATCACTTGGAATTGAACCTGTACCCCCACACCACATCAGGGCCCCACCCACCCTCTTATTGTCCTTCTGACACTGTGACCACGTGCAGCCACGCTTCCCTCATCTCTGTCGCCTTCTTGGCCTTTAAAGACACTTTACTTTTGATCCTTGTCTTTTAAGATTAATTCTAAATTTTTTAGACCAGCATGTAAGGCCTCTTATCTTCAGAAGCACATTTTCCACTACATTGTACCATATTATATTCAGTCTAAGATAATTGTTCCTCCCTGAGTTACAGGATACAAATGATGACACGATTTTAGGTGGAAATCTAACAGTTTTGCTTTTCTTCTCATTTTTTTTCCTGCCATAGAAAGAAGGAATGCCTATATGTCCTTTTGCTTCTTGGGAAGCTTTCCTCATCTGCAGGACTAAAGAGATCTAGGTCCCCAGTTGATTAAGACTTAAAATGTAATGGGAAATTCGAATCTGTATGAAAAGAACAAGGAAAAGATAGCCTTGACAAGGGTCAGGAAACTTGCAGTGTCAGTATGAAGCAGGTTGTGCTTTTTGGGCCCGGCTACTGAGTAGGTAGGAGTTCTAGTCAAATGACAGTTTAAAAGAAAAGAGAAAAAGCAGGTCTCCTGCCTAGGAATATTGCAGACTAGTGACAGAGACCGACGAGTCCCTGGATAGGATAGGAATGACCACAAGGGTCCACGGTAGCGTAGGAGCAGCCTAGATGGGGAGTCTCGCCATTAGTGATAAGAGAATGCTGTTTCTAAACTTCTGGGACTTAGGGAAGTCTGAAGGACTACGGTGAGTAAGCAAAAGGAAAAAGGATTGATCTGAGCGTTGAGGCAGAGGAAAACACATAGAGAAAGTGAAATAGCACAGACAAGGTATCTTTGGGGTGGTTTATCGTGGCCAAAGACAGATTCTGATGGGTGGGGATGTGGGAAGAAGGAATTTCTGGGATTAGAAGGAAAAGGGGCTGTGGAGGAGGTAAGGGCCAGCATCATGAGGCCATGCAATTTGTGGAAAGTGATTTTGTTTCTGCCCTGAGGTAGTGAGTCATCAAATATTTTGGGGGAGGTATGCAAAGAGAGGACTGCGGTACGAGCTTCTGGGGACTGTCCTACGTTCCCTTCAAATCAGAGAAGACAGGAACTGATTCACTCCGTTGTTTTAATGGGATTCTTTGGTGGATAAGTGGTGCAAATTAAGATATAAAACACCATGAAAGCAGTGGACCATGATATATTCCAACTTGGGTTACCAGAATTGTGGGGGAAAAAATGGGCTTTGAGGAGGTTATGGTATTCAGAGTAGATTTTGTGTAAGACAGGGAACATGGGCTTGCAGGAAATGAGACTGGGGGAAAGCATGCCTCACTGGAGAAAGTGAGGTGATGGCGGGGTGTGTGTGTGTGTGTGTTGGTGTGTGTGATGTGTGTGTGTGTGCTGTGATGTAGTGTGTGTGTATGTATGTGTGCTGTGATGTAGTGTGTGTGTATGTAGGTGTGGTGTGGTTGTGTGTGTGTGTGTGTGTGTGTGTGTGGTGTAGTGTGGTGTGCATGTGTAGTTTACAGGAGGAAACTGATATGAAAGATTCTGAGATATGTCTGATAGTTATGAAGGAGGTAATAATCTTGAAATTGATTTGGTAGAAATTTTCTGACTTTTAAAATTTTTTTTAGAGGGCTGGGGCGCCTGGGTGGCTCAGTGGGTTAAACCTCTGCTGGGGTCATGATCTCAGAGTCCTGGGATCGAGCCCCACATCGGGCTCCCTGCTCAGCGGGGAGCCTGCTTCCCCCCCATCTCTGCCTGCTGCTCTACCTACTGTGACCTCTCTCTCTGTGTCAAATAAATAAAATTTAAAAAAAAAAATTTTTTTTAGAGGGAGAAAAAGGTGGGGGAGCGGCAGAGGGAGAGACTCTTAAGCAGGCTCCACAACCAGAGCAGAACGGGACACCAGGTTCGATCTCACCTGAGGTCATGACCTGAACTGAGATCAAGATTTGGAAGCTTAACTGACTAAACCGCCCAGGCGCCCTTCTGACTCTATTTGGGAGCAGGTGAACGGCCTGATGAAAATACTCTGTTTGGGTTACTTGCGTGTGGTCGTTGAGTATTTTGGAGTGCAGAGTGGTATCAGTAAGATCTGCTGGATAAGCCACCAAAGAAAGAATAGAGAAAATCTAAAGGTAACGTAGACTGCAGAACAGTCTAAAATCAAAACAGGCTCCAGCGTTAGCATCTGTGGCTCAGGCCCCTGCCGCGGGGTACAGTCGGCTCCCCTTCTGCGTCTTCTGATGGACACCATTTTGTAGTACATGAACTCAGAATTTATCACACCAGGTCATTCCAATACTAATGGGTAACTTTGCTGGTGTATCTGTAAGGGGCAGGAAGAAAGGCAGGGGGCTCTTAAAATTGCAAGCACTTACTTTGGCTTTTAAGCCATAGTGTAAAGCCCAGTTTCATGGGTGCAGAGAGTTTGGAGATTTACCAGTACTTGTCCAGGGTTCAGCGGCATACTTGTTTCACATAAGAATCTAGTATTCATCAGGAAGCCTGGCTGGCTCAGTCGGTTAAGCGTCTGCCTTTGGCTCAGGTCATGATCCCAGGGTCCTGGGATCGAGTCCTACAACGGGCTCCTAGCTCAGTGAGGAGACTGCTTCTTTCTCTGCTTGTGAGTGCTCTCTCTGATAGAGTAATTAATTAATTAAAATGAAAAAGTAAGAATCTAGTATGCTTGTATCATTTTCTTTTCTATTATTTTGAAGCTTTAATTAAGCCATGGCTTTTCAACGTAAATTCATATGCCCTAACACTTTTCTTTAATTCTTATCATATTTATTCTTATTTTCTTCATTTCAAGCCATTTTAATGAGAATTAAATTCTATGTATTTCAGATACTATGTATTTTATGAGGAAAATGTATGTTTAAGACCAGTTTAAATCACTAGTTGGATAACCTATGCCCCAGTGATTTCTAAGATCTTCCCCCTTTGATCTTTTAGATTTTAGCGCTTCACTTACAAATACTTTCCAGTTTTGGTTTAAATCTAGAAGAGCAAAAACGCATTTCATTTATTTATATTGAGATGATAGTAAAGGAAATATTTACACAAAAATACGATTGTGTGTTTTAAGTATCTGTAGTGTAAGGAGAAACACAGTGGCTTGGGATCTTACATCAAGTTGTTAGAGACCTTGAAATTATCGGGAAATGTGGTTAAAACAATAATTTAGCAATTATTTTGATGACTAGTGTTCGTGAAGCCACTCGAATACTGATTGTGCCTGTTGGCTGGTGGGTGTCCCTGTCGGCTTCCCGGCGTGAGGACTAGGAGTGACAGGATTGCTTGAAAACGATGTCAAGTTTCACAGAAGAGGGCTCTTAGTTTCTACAAGTTCCTGTTCGTGCGAATTTGAAGTACATGCAGACAGATCTTGTTAATTTAACTTCATCCTGTTAATCGAGGGCCTGAGCTCCCTGAACTTCTCACAGGAGAGCAGAGGGAAGGGCTGAAAGAACATGGGTAAGGGAAACAGTCCTTTGCCCTTGGAGGCGGAGCCCGTGCAGGGGGGGACGCACTCCCACAAGCCCTCCCAGTCAGGCACATCCCACAAACAGGACCAGATTGAAGATGACCCCAACTGTGTGCTATTGATTCTTGACTGAGTCCCCATGGCGGTGTCAGCCTGAGGTTCCAAGGTTCCAGGAACTGATTTTACATAAAGTAAACAGGGGAAAGGAAGGCCTGAAACCTAACCAGACTCCGCCCCGGGTAGAAAGCAATTGATTTGAGGTTTTCAAACACAAAAGTTAAAGGGGCTAAAAACAGGCGGATGGTACTAGAGGGAGCAGGGTATGCAGCAGCACACGGGGATGCTTGGAAAGCCCTGCGGTCCTTGAGGCCCGGTCCTTCCGGAGGCCATCTCTCTAGTGCTGACTCCTGTGGCTGATGGAAATGACTCTCCCTCGGGGTCCCGGCGTCAGCAATACCAGACCTTCAGGTGGGATGGTCAGTTCATCCTGCTTGGCCTGGGACTCTCCTGGTGCTGTCCTTGACCCTCTCTGACTAATTCATCAGCCTCAAAAGGGAGCTTTTAAAGGGTAGATTCCAGGGGTGCCTGGGTGGCTTAGTGGGTTAAGCCTCTGCCTTCGGCTCAGGTCATGATCCCAGGTCCTGGGATTGAGCCCTGCATTGAGCCCTGCATCGGGCTCTCTGCATGGCAGGGAGCCTGCTTCCTCCTCTCTCTCTCTCTCTCTGCCCACTTGTGATGTATGTCTGTCAAATAAATAAATAAAATCTTTAAAAAAAAAAAAAAAGTCTTGAAAAAAAATAAAGGGTAGATTCCAGAGTCCAACTCCCAGTAATCTGTATTCTTTTTATAAATAGCGTGCCAGGTGATACTGATAACAGGTGCTTGGGAAACTGTGTCCAGAAAACATTACAGAGAATTCTTCATTTCGAGACACTGCTGCCTAGATAAGATGTGTGTGTGTGTATGCGTGTGCGCTCATGTGCCTTCCCTTCCTTGCACCAACAGGCCAACGACTCCTTCCTCTTCTACGTTATAACTATAATATGTATAGTCATAATGCATGCATGTGTTATGATGGGTTGTAATGAACTATTAATATGTTTTTGGACACTAGACCGAGAAATTCTTTCAAAAACTTTTCTCTCTCTCTCATAATTATTACTTTTTCTATTTCCAGGGACCAGCAACTGTGCTTGGCCACAGTAGGTACTCAATAAATCAGTCAATAAGAGAAGATATTTAGGAACGATTTAGTGCTTAAAACATGTTCTTCAGGCCAAAAGTAAAAGTAAAATAAAATAAAATGTTCTACAGGCCATTAAAGAAACATGCAACAGATGCGCCATGGAGGAAGTAGCAAGTAAGGGGGTCTAGAAACCAGTAAGGTAGAGAAAGGGAGGGAGGGGTTATAAGCAAGAGGAAAAGAATAACAATATCAAATTGATAGACATGATTATGGGAAAAATGTGTAAATGGTAGAAATTAAAGTTGATCCCATCAGCATTTCAGATTCTTCACCAGGGCCTAACAAGTTACAAGGGGTGTTTTCGTAAGGTACATTTGGAGTCAAGAGAAACCGGCGTAAGTTTATACCATATGTCAGGAATGTGCCATTCAGATTCGATTCATTCCCATCTCAGTGAAGGAGCCCCCATACTCGATCTCTTTGTCAAACAGATGCTTTGTTTCTTTTCTGGTCTACTTAGGATGGTTACCCCAGTGTTCGTGCACACTCGAGCCCTTGGGCATGTTTTTTGGGTCGGGCAGAATATGAGCATGAACAAAGCTGGCCTTTCTTCTTCTCCTTCTCCCTCTCTCTCTCCATCCTTTCCTTCCCTTTTTCTCACCCATTCAGAGAAAGAGACTGCATTGATCATCTCTGCATTATTCAGCTAACATGCCATCATTTTAATACGTGTGCCTGTATGAGTGAGAAAATATAATCTCTTCGATTTTAACTAGAGAAAATCTGGGTCACGTTTCTCATATGGCCAAAACCCCTGTCCTGACCTTCAACAGCTCCTATGAGTTTCCCTGACCGGTCCATGCACCTCTGTGGTTTCAGTGATGCCGGCCGAAAATCTTGGTGCTGTCCTTGACCATCTCCTGCTCATTCTCTCTTAGACCTCGTGCACTGACTCTGCTTCCAAAATGTGTTCTGGGTTAGTTCACTTCTAAACACTCCAATTTAAACCACCACTCTCTTTTCTCACCTGGATTGTTAACAGCTCTAGTTGGGTCCTCTCCACAGTATGGCAGCCATAGATCTTGTGAGAACTAAGTCAAAACATGGTGCTTCTCTCCAGAAAATCCCTAACGGCTCCCCTTGACTTAAAGTAAAAATCAGAGTCCAATACTAGACTGTATGAGGCCCAATGGGGCCTGTGCTCCTGGTTATTTCGGTGGCTTTGCCTCTTCCTGCCCTTCTCTGCTCCAGCCACATGCGCGCCCCCCCCCCCCCCCACTCACTGTCCTGAACTTGCACGTCTTCTGGCCATGTACCCCATCCCCCTCTGCCTTGTGCTCAAATGAACATGCACCTGGCTTCCCCACTCCCGGCACATCTTTACTTAGAAGATCCCTTCCCAGTAAAGCTTACTTCGCCACACTGTCTAAAATGTCATCCCTCCCCTCCACAATTTTTTCCTATTCCCCATATTACTGTATTATTGTCTTCTCCCCACCAGAGAGAAAGCTCCATGAGACATAAGGTTTAGTCCCTTGTGTTCACTGTTGCCAGCCCACACCACAACTGTGCTGGGTATGCGATGCGTCCTTAACGCCTATCTGTTGACTATCCAGACACATGAAATTGTGGCCACAGTTTGCCTGACGTTGTTGATATCTCTCTCACTACTCTTGGAAGCCTAGAACATAGATTTATTTTTACCTTCTGACTTTAATATGTAGGAAATCTATTAAAAACTATTCTCTCACATTTTATATGATTTGATTGGTTTTTGAGTACTGAGGTGACCAAATTTAAAGTTGATTTAAATACTACAGTTAGTTTCTATCAGTACTTTTGTTTTAAATGTTCTTCATTTAATGTTTAGTGTTGGATATATTTTGTGAGACAAGGATTTAATGCAACCGATAAACAAATGATTTTTCTGTTGTGTGTCTATTTACCTATTAACATTTCCTATTTAGAAGGGATTTAATGAGATGCCCAAGTGCTTTTCTATTTTTAGATAGAAAAGTCCAGTTTGTCTCTCTTCAAGGAAAGAGCTGGTATTCATAAAATTTGGACTAATGATTTTATTTAACTTTGTAAGAAAGTTTAAGTTAATACATTTTGGTCACTATAAAGATGTTTCTAAAGAAGTACGATATTTTAAAAAGTTAATATGAGGGTGTGTGGATGGGCTCAGTCACTTAAGCATTCAACTCTCGATTTCTGCTTAGCTCTTGATCTTAGGGTCATGAGTTCAAACCCTGCATTGGGCTCCACCCTGATGCGTGGAACCTATCTTAAAAAAAAATTGATGTATCACCCAGTGAACAGTCAATACAACACTATGAAAATACTGAGGTTCCATTTCTAAAAAAACTGGGTTTCTATGAAATGGAAACACAGTGCTCTTACAATTGCTGTGATAAAAGTGAGAACCTTGCCAAGATCCCTGTTCTTGTGATCTGCATACATTTCCCAAACCGTCAGCTTTTATTAGGTAAATATGAACGTAACTATTCATATTTACTGACACAACATTCTTACTGTCTTGTTTGGTTTAAACAAATGCAAGATGTGTGAGAACGCCCACGTACACAGTGTGGGAACGGTCCAGTGGTTGTCCTTCTGGGGCTTTCCATTTGGTGGTCAAATAAATGTATCAACACCCATTCCCCTCTCTCAGCTGACGAGAAGGTGATTGAATCTGAGCCAGAAACGTCTGCACACGACCGAATCCTGGCTCCAACAATTTTAGGCTACGCTCTGACGGCTGAATAGCTTCAACCTTCAGCCTTGGCATATAGCTTTGCCAATGTTTTTCCTGTGAAATAGTGAGATTTGAAGCCCCTAACAAATATTCATCGTATAGTTTTTAACAATAGTAATTCGTCCTCCACGTAGGAATTATTTTTCACCCCTGGAGCCTTAGATATTGTTCATGCTGATCTTCAACATTTTCTTAAAGAGGAGATTTTTGCTCTAAAGCGAATAAGACCCCCACAACATATTTTCATTGGAAATTGTTTTCTTTTTGTAATCCTTCATATTGACCAAATTAAGATAGATTTTTTTTAAGTTTATATTATGTTTGTCTTTCTTTTCCCCTGTAAGTTCTGCAGAAGACCCCCAGACTTTTTTTTTTTCCTGTCATTCCTTTTCTTCTGTCTCATTTTGTTGGTTTATTTTGCATGTGGGGATGAGAGCAGTATAATGCTTTAAAGGTTTTAGGCTCTCTAGAAAGGGCCCCGTTTCCTTGTTTCTCTGCAGAGCAGGGGACGTAGCGTGAGGACCAGCCCTGCTACCCGCTCTTGCTATTATTCACTCTAAATTTGACATGCAGGGCTCTGGCCACGGACAGCTGCCCAGACAGGTGGCCTGCACGGCACAGAGTCCCCGAGGCAGGTCAGTGCAAAACCCATCAAGACCTTTTTGACAAAACAAAAGTTAGCCAGGGTAGAAAGAGGGAAAATGAATTCATGTACCAACGATTGTTCCAAAGTGCACTTCACTTTTTCTTTCATTAACCTCATAATTATCCTGGAATCTTCTTCCAGAGATTTCCCCCACTTTCCACGTGAGGAAAATGGGGGCTAAGAAAGATGAATTTATTTGCCAAAAGGGAGATAGAGTCAGGTCTCCGATCTTGATCATCTCACTACAGGGTTTTTAAATTTCCAATCAGGGACTTAGTGTCCTTGGCTGTGGAGCCCTATCCTGGAATGAATGAGCACAGAGAGCTCCACACCTGAGTCCTTCCTCCCTCCGGAGCACCAGTAACATCCCCTGAGATGCTAAAGAGGTGGTGTGGCTCAGGCTGAATCTGATTCATTCCGGACCCACCTTCCTACCCCAGCTGCCCCCTACCTGGGAAACAAACCTTGCCTTCACTTCTTGTTTACATGACTTAAGTTAAATGGACTATACACAGAATTGTTCTCTTATCTATCTGAAATATATCATTTTTTCAATATACCAAGTGTTTTTATTTTTTATTTATTTTTATAAAGATTTTATTCATTTATTTCAGAGGCGGGGAGGGCCAGAGGGAGAGGGAGTGGGAGTCTCAAGCAGACTCCACACTGAGTGTGGAGCCTGACGCAGGGCTGGATCTCACGACCCCAAGATCACAACCTGAACCGATGGCGCCTCCCAGGGGCCCCATCAACATAACAAGTGTTTTTAAACACCCAATTCAGACACAGATAAAAGCAGCCATGAGGAAGTCTGTAGACTTTAGGAAGAGATATATACATACATGAGAATTCAGAGAATAATAAAAGGGTATAAAATTATATTGTATACAATCTAACCTTCCATACTGGGTGGTGTGAGGACATAGTATGATATATGAGGGACAATTTCTGAGTCACACAACTCAACTTCTGCACAAAGAGGTGCTGATACACGTATAGAAATGTTGCAGAGTTTTCATGATTAATGTGTATAACACGGCAGCCTAGTCCCTAGCATATAATACCCTCAAAAAAGGGATCTGTTCATTGACTTTGTATCCTGCCATGTTACTGAATTGCTGTATGAGTTCTAGTAGTTTGGGGGTGGAGTCTTTGGGGTTTTCCATATAAAGAATCATGTCATCTGCGAAGAGAGAGAGTTTGACTTCTTCCTTGCCAATTTGGATACATTTATTTCTCTTTGTTGTCTGATTGCCGTTGCTAGAACTTCTAATACTATGTTGAACAAGAGTGGTGAGAGTGGGCATCCTTGTCGTGCTCCTGATCTCAACGGGAAGGCTGCAAGCTTTTTCCCATTGAGGATGATATTTGCTGTGGGTCTTTCATAGATAGATTTTATGAAGTTCAGGAATGTTCCCTCTATCCCTATACTTTGAAGCGTTTTCATCAAGAACGGATGCTGGATTTTGTCAAATGCTTTTTCTGCATCAATTGAGAGGACCATGTGGTTCTTCTCTCTTCTCTTATTGATGTGTTCTATCACACTGATTGATTTGCGAATGTTGAACCAACCTTGCAACCCAGGGATGAATCCCACCTGGTCATGGTGGATAATCTTTTGAATGTGCTGCTGGATCCTGTTTGCTAGGATCTTGTTGAGAATCTTTGCATCCATATTCATCAGTGATATTGGTCTGAAATTCTCCTTTTTGGTAGGGTCTTTGCCTGGTTTGGGGATCAGGGTAATGCTGGCTTCATAAAAAGAGTCTGGAAGTTTTCCTTCTGCTTCAATTTTTTGGACAGAAATCAGTGGCTTTCTTATACACTAACAATGAAAATACAGAAAGGGAAATTAGAGAATCGATTCCATTTACTATAGCACCAAGAACCATAAGATACCTGGGCATAAACCTAACCAAAGAAGTAAAGGACCTGTACTCGAGGAACTACAGAACACTCGTGAAAGAAATTGAAGAAGACACAAAAAGATGGAAGACTGTTCCATGCTCTTGGATTGGAAGAATAAACATTGTTAAAATGTCTATACTGCCTAGAGCAATCTATACTTTTAATGCCATTCCGATCAAAATTCCACCGGTATTTTTCAAAGAGCTGGAGCAAGTAATCCTAAAATTTGTATGGAGCCAGAAGAGACCCCGAATTGCTAAGGAAATGTTGAAAAACAAAAACAAAACTGGCGGCATCACGTTACCCGATTTCAAGCTTTACTACAAAGCTGTGATCACCAAGACAGCGTGGTACTGGCATAAAAACAGACACATAGACCAGTGGAATAGAGTGGAGAGCCCAGATATGGACCCTCAACTCTATGGTGAAATAATCTTCAACAAAACAGGAAAACATATTCAATGGAAAAAAGACAGTCTCTTCAATAAATGGTGCTGGGAAAACTGGACAGCGATATGTAGAAGAATGAAACTCGACCATTCTCTTACACCGTTCACAAAGATAAACTCGAAATGGATAAAAGACCTCAATGTGAGACAGGAATCTATCAGAATCCTAGAGGAGAACATAGGCAGTAACCTCTTCGATATCAGCCACAGCAACTTCTTTCAAGATATGTCTCCAAAGGCCAAGGAAACAAAAGCAAAAATGAACTTTTGGGACTTCATCAAGATCAAAAGCTTCTGCACAGCAAAGGAAACAGTCAACAAAACAAAGAGGCAACCCACGGAATGGGAGAAGATATTTGTAAATGACAGTACAGATAAAAGGTTGATATCCAGGATCTACAAAGAACTTCTCAAACTCAACACACACAAAACAGATAATCATATCAAAAAATGGGCAGAAGATATGAACAGACACTTCTCCAATGAAGACATACAAATGGCTATCAGACACATGAAAAAATGTTCATCATCACTAGCCATCAGGGAGATTCAAATTAAAACCACATTGAGATACCACCTGACACCAGTTAGAATGGCCAAAATTAGCAAGACAGGAAACAACGTGTGTTGGAGAGGATGTGGAGAAAGGGGAACCCTCTTACACTGTTGGTGGGAATGCAAGTTGGTGCAGCCACTTTGGAGAACAGTGTGGAGATTCCTAAAGAAATTAAAAATAGAGCTTCCCTATGACCCTGCAATTGCACTGCTGGGTATTTACCCCAAAGATACAGATGTAGTGAAAAGAAGGGCCATCTGTACCCCAATGTTTATTGCAGCAATGGCTACGGTCGCCAAACTGTGGAAAGAACCAAGATGCCCTTCAACGGATGAATGGATAAGGAAGATGTGGTCCATATACACAATGGAGTATTATGCCTCCATCAGAAAGGACGAATACCCAACTTTTGTAGCAACATGGACAGGACTGGAAGGAATTATGCTGAGCGAAATAAGTCAAACAGAGAGAGTCAAGTATCATATGGTCTCACTTATTTGTGGAGCATAACAAATAACATGGAGGACATGGGGAGATGGAGAGGAGAAGGGAGTTGAGGGAAACTGGAAGGGGAGATGAACCATGAGAGACTATGGACTCTGAAAAACAACCAGAGGGTTATGAAGGGGCGGCAGGAGGGGGGGGGGGTGGGAGGTTGAGGAACCAGGTGGTGGGTAATAGGGAGGGCACATACTGCATGGAGCACTGGGTGTGATGCCAAAACAATGAACACTGTTATGCTGTAAATAAGCAAATAAAAAAAAAAAAAAAAAAAAAGGGATCTGTTTTTGCCACACCTGTCATTCTCCTTAAGCACCATGAAATAGGAATGCCTGATGGTTTTATTAGATACCAATAGTATGCCAGCAGTGTTGATTATTTGTCTAACAAATGCATGAAGAAACAGGATTTTTCACTGTTACAATCTTTTCTAATGTATAGCATCAGATTTATTTTTGCTCAAGTTGCAATTAAAAAACTTACTCTAAAAATACCAATATAACCTAAATGTATCATGGTCCTTTGAAGTATTTCCAAGGAGGAGATGGAGGAGGCAACAGAATACGGTGAGAGCACAGGAGAGTGTATCCCACACACCGGGTCTTGACTTCTGACCTCGACCCTTACTAGCCTGTGGCTCTGGGTAATTACTTCATCTTACCTAGATTTACTGCACTCCTTCATAGAATAAGAAAACCATAATTACCTCACAGTTGATAGTAAAGGCAATAAAATAATCCATGTAAGCCAGGTAGAAACAATGCCAGCATTAGGACAGATGGCTAATGAAGGTTAATTTCCCTTCCTCTCTTTCTTTCACTTCTCCGTGACTATCTTTCTCAACATAGCACTTCCAGAAACAAAAGCATAGCAGAAATGCTAAAGCATGTAAGAAAATCCAGTGAGAAAAATCCATATGAAGAAGACAAGCTTGGTGAAAATTCTAATCATTTCAGCGGAACGGGTGTTTGCCCGAAACAAACATTCCTCATAAGAATGGCTGCACGATTTATTTAGGAAGCAAAGCGTAATATTTACAGGGGCAAAGGGGGCAGCAAAGAGATGAAGAGAGTTAGTGAAATCCAACATTTGTGACCTGGCACTATTTTGTAAATCTCTCTTCCCTCAGTGAAAGGGATTAGCTTCTGGTACAGATAATTCCACATGGAAGAGAAACACGGGAGCATTAGACTTGAAGGATCTTGCTCTACACGGCCAGGTTCTTTTCAGATTATTCTGGCTGATTAAACAAACAGGGGAAATAACCCTTCTACAATTGTATAAATATTAAGACTTGGACGAGGCTTATGCGCATCACTGTACAAATTGGATGAAATATTTCAAAACATACAATTTCAAATTAATGTGGTTGTACATAGTGATGGTTATTTTCCAAATGATCTGTTTGTTCGATAGGTATGTTTTCTGACTTTTCTCCCAACGATGCCATTCAAGCTGTAAGGGGGAGGAAATTGTAGGAAATAGGTATTTAGGTATTTAGGTTGTGAAAGGAGAGAAACTTAAAGCAAGAAAAGAATGAAGAACAGGCAGGAGAAAACAAATCAGAGATAGTATGTACTATGTTGTTACCCCCCCAGGCAAGAAGACCAAGATACTATTCTAAAACAGATGCAAATGACCATGTTTTGGTCCTGGTGTTAAAATCAAGGGAAGGAATGGTTGCAGGCGAATCTCACTGTATTCTGGAAAGGCATTCTTTTTTTTTTTTTAAACTAGTATTTATTTTAGAAAGAGAGGGGGAGAGAGAGAAAGCGTGCAGGGAGAGGCAGAGGCAGAGAATCCTGAAGCAGATTGCCCACTGTGCAGAAGCCCAATTTAAGGCTCAATCCCAGAACCCTGAGATCCTGACCTGAGTCAAACCAAGAGTTGGACGCCTAACCAACTGAGCTACCCAGACACCTCTCGTGTCTTTATAATTAATCCTATTCTCTATCAGAGTACAGTTTAGGAGTATGCCTTCCATTTTTTACAGAATTTGTAGAATTTTAGGATTGGAAGTAGCCAAATAAGTCATTCAATCCAGAATTCTCAGGAATGAGAGACTTTATCAGACATTGACTGTGGCTCAAATCAGACTAGAATAAGATTGGGGCCCAACTGTTTTAATACTTAGTCTAGGAGTAATGCTTCTTTGCAATGCTTCCTAATTAATTAACTAATTAATTAAGCATTCCCTTACTCCCTGGTTGGGCAAACCTGGATAATTATATGTACTATGTGTGTGTGGTGTTTGTGTGTGCGTGTCTGTTAATGTTGCACACTGACCTAAGCCAGTTTGGTTGTCCACAGTTGATAACCTCCTTTTCAGTATCTTTTGGTATATTTTTGTTAGAGATGGGAGTTACAGTTCTATTGCTCATTCATAAAACCATCTCGTGTTACAATGAGAGCAAATCATACAAGTCAGATTATACTACCCATTCACAATCTTCTTAGCCATCAAGCAGAAAAAGTCATAAAATCTACTCTTGAGAGTTTAATGAAATCTCAGCCTTTCATCATTTAGCATACATTGAAAACATCGTGTATGAAAGTTTCACTTAGATTGATATGGCAATTTTCTGTTAGCAGGATTTAGTTACCAGCTAGTTAGAATCAGGCCAAAGCATCCTCCAGAAGTGGTTGCTCATGGGACCCGATGGGATTCAGCCATGAAGAGTAGAGGTGACCAAGTCCACTGAGTTTCAAATGCTGTCCATGCCCGTGATGGGAGATCCCACATGGTATCTTAGCAAGCGCACGTTCCTTGCTGCGCTAATGAAACTTATTTCACTAATGAAAAATCATTGCTATTCCTTAGGATGATAATGAAGAAGCTTTTGAAGGTTATTAGATATCAGCATAGTTAAAGGGTTATAATAATCACATCTGGAGCATGTGCCTCTGATTTGTTTCTCAAATGCTAAATACTTACGGGGCACCTTTGCTGTCTTAGAGTTTCTCAGATATCTCCTAACTTCCCACAAACTAACAAAAATGCGTACAAATTACTATGTTTGGAAGTATAATAAACAGCGGCACCTGGGTGGCTCAGTGGGTTAAGCCTCTGCTGTTGGCTCAGGTCGTGTTCTCAGGGTCCTGGGATCCAGCCCCACATCGGGCTCTTTGCTCAGCAGGGAGCCTTCTTCCCCCCCCCCCACCCCCGCCTGCTTCTCTGCCTACTTGTGATCTCTATCTATCAAATAAATAAATAAAATCTTTATTTAAAAAAATATAATAAACTAAGAAGATCGAATCCTTTTATTTCCTGTTTACAAGGCACTTTCTTGCTTGCCATGGCTTATCTATATCCTCTTGAATATCATAAAATCTTAGATCTAGTCCAATCATTTGTGGATGTATTTTAACCTATTGTTAGCCATCCATTATGCAGTGTTAAAGATCATTTCGTCCTACTTTGGATAAAATGTGTTTTTTATGTTGTTGGATGCTGTTAAGTTGTCATCTAAATTACACAGTAAGCATGACATAATTCTTTTGAAAAGATGTCATTTAAACATCTCCTCTCCTCTCTGCCCAGCCACACATATTTTCACATCTGCACATCTGGTCGTTTCATGTTTTCTCACAAATTGTAACTTGAGTCCTTTTTTTTTTTAGTATTTAAAATAAATAATTGTTTTCTTTTGTCATTTAAAGCTCTTTATTTGCTTGCAAAAGGGTTAACATCTTCTAATAAAACAGTAGCAACCACTACAGCCAATTCCAGCTGGGATTCTGTTATTATATTAATCCCATCGTCAATTGCTAAATTCCTTTGCAGGATAATTAGATTGTTGTCTGATTCTGTCTTGCTTCCATTGAGTCAAGATGTACACTAGTGGAAAATGCATTAAATTAGTTACTGTGCTTGATGCCTTCTTTTCAGTGCCAATGAGCCTGTGCATATGCCCATGGGATTGTATAAATTACTTTCAACAGAGGTTTTAAAATTCACGTCAATTTATTATGTAATATAGCCAGGTGGTGTATATATTTGGCCCGACATTTTTTTTTTTCTTCATAAGCATCTCTCCTATGGCTAAGCATTTCTTCAGTTTTGGGGGGCTTCATTGTGAGATGCTGTTATTGGTACCATTCACTGCTGACATCCCCAGCCTCCCTACAGCTGCTCGTCTCAGGATTCCCATCAGAATTCTGCTGCAGTAGAGCAAGCAAGCAATGATACTTTTTTATGTCAACTGAGTAGAGGTAGGCTTGTGTCACTTGTCCTGTCACAAGAGTGACATTTGACCTCGTTAAAGTGAAGTTCCTGACCTCCCCTTCGTCTTTTCCTAACTAAGGTTCCAAGAGGACCTCATCCATATCCCTGTTCCAGCATTTCAACACATTCTGCTCTCATTATTTGTTTATGTGTTGGTTTCTACCTCCCCTCTGTCAACTCAAGGGACCTCAGCTTACTTTCTCACTCATGCTTGTATCACCAGAGTAATTTGCAAATAGTAAGCATTTATTAAATATGGAATTAAGTGGACCATTTCTTGAGATTACAACCCCAGGGAAAATTATATACTGTAAATAAACAAAAATGCTTAAAATGTGTATCTTCTTTATAACACAAAATATAGAAATAAATTTCCTATCCCCTTCTGGGTTACTTTGAGAGTTGTAATGGTGCCTTCTAAATATCTCTTCTATATTTTCTTTAATATTAGGGACTTCGGTAAGGACAGTAGAGGAGGGCTTTCTCCCTTTAGGTCAAGAAGTGGTTGGGATGCCTTAGATAATTCCACAGAGGTGGTATCTAATCTTTGCAAACAGAACATACCTTCCTGGCAGGCACCAGCTAAAGGGACCATTATGAAAGTGCAGAATGCATGTTAGAGAAGGAACATTCCGCATGGAGAAGAACTACAACAACATCATCTTGTATAACAGCGGTCAAAAGACTACCAGTAAAAACCAGGGATGCAAAAATTCCTACAGCTTGCTTTTTAATAAAAGTTATCTCCCCAAAAGGAAATTCAGTCTTACTTTTATCTCATTAACTTATCTATAAATCACTCCTCTTCTTTCTGCTGATGTCTTCAGCAGAAGATTGGAATAGGGCACGACATGGTTCTGGCTCTTACAGGATCGATACAAAACAATCTCAAATCATAATAGATTTTTTTTTTAGATATGCATGATTTTCTTTAGGGGGAAATGATATTAATGAAATAAGTTTTTATTTGCATTTTGAAGATATTTTTGTTTTTTGGACAGGCTAACTTTTAAAACTGAGAATCAGAGCTTCCATTAATTAAAGTTGGTTCCAAGTGATTAAAAAGATTTGCTCTTCATTTGTAAATTCTAAGTAAAGAAAATATACATGTTAGGGTAATTTATAAAATGTGTACTTCATAAATAGAACCAACATTAAATTGAACAAGGAACAATGTGACATGTTTAAAGACAAATATGTAATAAATGCTAATATGTGCTATCAATAGTCTGACTTAGAAATATTGGTAGAATTTATTAAGATGGGCTTTGCCTCAACACTTAATGACAACTATGATTTAGCATTATTTAAATTATTTTTAATGCTACCGTGCATGTCCTTGAAACCTCAGTCAAATTTTATGGCCGTTATCTTTCATTTGTATGATGGAATAACAAAAAGCACTTGATAAAGCTCATTTTTTAACTAAATCTGTGGCTAAAACTGAATTTCAATTCCTAGGCTTTCAGTAGAACACTTAAAGAATTTCATGATTCAATCAATTAAGACTAAAATTTAACTTGGTGAGGAAATAATCCAATCTTACTGCATTTATTTTTCCTGCATTAAAACACCATATCAATGCCAAACCTACACACCAGGGACTGTATGAGGTTTCTTACATACAGATTCACACTTACGCTCCTGCTCTGTGAGCGACCATCCTTATGTGACGGATAGAAAACAGAGTTTGAGAGTTTACTTGTCTGAGGATACAGGACTGATGGCAGACACGGGGTTAAATTTCATGTTGATTTGTCTAAGAATATGGACAAGTTAATTGAGTTAGTGCTCAGTGAAGTTTTCAGGAGCGTCCTCTGCTTAGAGACCCTCTGGTTTAGCTACATGTTTATTTTCATCCCGTTTCCCGAATGTGACTGGTTTTGCCAATTCTGCAGCCTTATTCTTGGAGTTCCTCATGCCTGGAAGGTCTCATTCTTTCCTGTCCTTCAAATCTTACATGTCCTTCAAGTTCAAGGGAGAGCACAGGCTCAAAAACACTTCCAAACTATGGCACTGTGAACTCTCGTAGCTCCCAGCTTGAGTTACATTTGAGAAACGTTGAGACTCATCTTATGGTGTTATTAATACTGGATATCATTAGATCCCTGGGACACAGAATACGGTGCCTCCTTTCTCAGTATCCACCAGAGAACATGTGAAAGAAATTGCCACGTAGAAATTATCTAATCAATATTCATTTACTGCCAGTTGCTGGTACCTAGAAACATTCTTAATAACCTTGCCTTCCCTGGAGTGGTAGGCTAATAGAGCACAACCAGAGAACTCCTTGGTTCACAGAGTTTAAGTAGACTTCTTGATCTCAAGATGTCTGCTGACATCTTGGGAACAGGTAGTGCAATATCTTAAGAACAGTTCAAAGGAATTAATGTTGGGAAAAGTTTATAGAGGTTATCTTTCCTCACCACATCACAAAATCTTTCATTTTCGCCTCAAACCCATATTTTTAATTTCCTCCATAAGCTGTGGATGGATGCTCAGGAAAGATGGAAACAGTGAGCCTGTAAATGAAACACTGTCCACCTCATTTATGCAGAGAGAGGTTTGTCCTTGGAGAAACATCTGGTTTCCGGTGAGCCTGTCTGACAGCCTCTTAGACCATGAGGTGTTCGCTCAGATTCTTATATTTCCCTTCTAATGCCCTACATTCATCGGTAAGTCAAATTCCCTTATTCTGTGATGTCTAAACATCAACCAGAAGGCAAAGCAATTGGTTTTGTCAAGTATCTTGTTAAGTACCAAGTTCTTATTAAGTATCTAATCAACTAATCAGAAAAGAAGTTCCTACGAACATTTTGAAATAAAGAATACAATTTCCCTGAAGAGAAACTCTGAGAGGATACAGGGACCAGCTACATAGACCAGAGTGGAGGCTGGGCATGGAACGCTGCCTTTTGCTTCCATGAAAAGGCAACATTGTATTAGTGAGTAAGAAGCAAACCTGCCTGGCTGAAGTCCCATCCTGTTCTTTACCAGTAGTATTCCCTTAAGGCAGTAATTCACTTCTCGAAGGCTTTCTCTATCTGTATCTGTTGAGAGAATTCAGTAACGCATCACACATCATAAGTATTTAATAATAAATATTTTGGGGAGAGTAGCGTGCTTTGATTTTATTTGATTAACCCACTTTTTTAGGCCCATCAGAACATAATGGGTGCTAGGTCTTCAGTAGATTTCCACACAGCCTGCTAGTGGATGGACTTCTTCTAGTGCTTATTTTCTTTGCTTTCTTTTGAGAAAACTGTATTTTCTTCTACCTGGTTAAAACCAACATCTGCTCTATTTATTTTCTGATTTGGATTTACAGTGCTGGTCTTGGAAGCCTGACCTCCCTCCTGGCCATTGATCATCCGAATTCATGTCTTTATGTCGGAATGTATTTTAAAATCTAGAAGCTACAATGAACGGCATCTAGGTGAAGGCAGGTTCCCTTCTATACCTCCACATGTCCGTGAACATAAAGATAAACGGTAGGATTTGGAAGCTCTATTTGCCTTAAAAATTTAATAAAGTTGGAAAAGAAAGAGAGATGAGAGGTCTAAGTCTCATAAAAAGTCAATCGAAAACACACAAGGAACCCTGACAAGTCCTGAGGCCAAGGCCCAGATGGTCATTGGGCAATGACCATGGCCATTTTAAGGTCTAAATAAAGTCATATTTCTTTCTGAATTATTTTATTGACCAAATCTAATAATATAGTATTTGTTATCTACTTGGAAGCAAAACTATGACTTGATCCCATTGTTTCAAACTCATAATTAATACATTTTTCTTTATTTTGGCTTCCTCTCTTCATTGTCACCCCGCCCCCCCCATCCACAGACACACACAGTGGTAGCCCCAGGGCACTGCTCTTCACCCCTCTATTTTTTTGGTACTTTGTCTTTGACTCCGCAACTGCTTCATCCCATGCTTGTGGTCCATAACCTATTTTGTATTAAAAATAATTACATTTGGATCTCCTAGCAATGCATTGATCGCATTCCTTCGATTTTACCGATGATAAAACTGAGCTAGGAAGACGAGACGTCAGATATCATCAAGTGAATTTACAGGAAGCAGGTAACAGGTATGGTGCTCAGTAGTTAAAAAATATGTTCACATCCTGAGACGCCCGTAAGGAAAACAGCCATTATTATGCATATTTATAGATGAGAAAATGAGTGTCTGAAAGGTGAAGTGATTGCCCAAGGTCTCATTGACTAAGGGCTGACCAAGCTTTAAACTTAAATCTAGGGGCGCCTGGGTGGCTCAGTGGGTTAAAGCCTCTGCCTTTCGCTCAGGTCATGATCCCAGGGTCCTGGGATGGAGCCCCGCATTGGGCTCTCTGCTTGGCAGGGAGCCTGCTTCCTCCTCTCTCTCTCTCTGCCTGCCTCTCTCCCTACTTGTGATCTCTGTCTGTCAAATAAATAAAATCTTTTAAAAAAAATAAATAAATAAACTTAAATCTAATTCCTAACCCAGGGTTTCTTGCACCACAATAGTCCAGCTCTGCCTTTCCCAGTTAGTCTGAGTCTTACCGTTTTCACTCAATTCTAATTGTCTATTCTTCTTTTTCAACACTAGACTCAGTTATTTGTGAGATTAAACACACACACACCGTGCAGGGAGCAACGTGAGGTTCCAAGGTTCCTGAACAACGTGTACAAGGCAGATGTTTTGTGAGAGTTTCTATAGTTCCACTAATTCGTTTGCTGAGTACATGTTTTCAGCTGAAGCCATTGGTACAATTTGGAGAAATTCAATTAAAAAGAAAAAAGATCTAGAAATCCTTTTAAGGGATTTCATTCTGTTCATAAGAAGGTGTATTCATGGGCATTTTTTTTTTAGTTGTTGATGTTAAATAACAGATTCCTTTCCAGAAGGAAGTATACTATATGTCAGAGTTGATTAAATTGTACTACAATTTCAGGGATAATAAAGATATAGGGGAGAAAAACTTACATTGTTGTGCTTTTTATATGCCATTGCTGAAGCGGTTCCCTTTTGGCTTTTTTCTTTCTAAAGAATCAAGGTAAAACTAGTGAATAATAAGACTGATGAGATGTAGAAAACAATTTGTGGTCTATAGGTAAATTAGAAGGTTTATGGTGAGAAAAAAATCTTTTAGATCTCTTCCAAATGTAGGCATACAGTTATTTTTTAAGTCATTAAGAGGAAATCTGCATATTTTTATTTCCCATTTAAAGTAAGCTGTACTAGTGTTTCTCATTCCCTTTCCTCTGTGGTCCATGTTGTGTTTAAAATATGCAAGGAGATAAAACTGCTAGCTTTAAGGAAAAGATAAACCCCAATGCCTGCTGCACTTGCCGAGTAATCAAGGATTATGGTATATTTATCCCATTTTCCCACTCCTCCCTTCTTGTTATTTCAGTCTTCCTCATCAAAACACTCACTTTTCACTGAATCCTTGCAGATTAGCTTCTCATGCATATTCACTGGCAAATCACGCAGTTTCTGGAGTGGCAGCAACCCCTTTGCCACTGAGCTACTGGGGGACCGACCTGCACCACCAAGCTGCCTGTCACCCATGTAGGCTCACAGACAGCACACATCCCCTTTCAGGCAACGTGAACTTGACAACAGCTTGATGCTCCAGTCCTTCCCCCTAGTAATTTCTTTCATCTTCCTGAAGACAGTGCAATATTTATCAGGAACGTAAGCACACAGCCATAAATTCTATCCAGTTCGCAAGCAGATTTCTCCTAAGGGGAGATGACCTTTTATATTTTTAATGAAGATTTTATCTTTTGCTTTCCAGGAAGCAAGTGGGGAACTATTTTGTTGTTTTATGGGAGAATCAAATGCATCGCATAGTAATTATTTTTCTAAGACTCTTTCCTTGAATTTGTAGGCTTTTGGTGGAAGGGATTCTTTCTTGAAGGATTCCACTGACAGAAAATTTTCAAGTAGCCTAATCTGGATTATAAATGTTTTCCTGCAGTTTCGTTTTTCTGGGATCCCACGAAGCTCTTCACAGCTTTTGGACTTCGGCGTCTAGGTTAAAACCAAAAAGAAAAGGACTTCCCAACACCACTTCATCTTCTCCTTTTTTTTTTTTCCATTTTATTTATTTTTTCAGCGTAACAGTATTCATTCTTTTTGCACAACACCCAGTGCTCCATGCAAAACGTGCCCTCCCCATTACCCACTACCTGTTCCCCCAACCTCCCACCCCTGACCCTTCAAAACCCTCAGGTTGCCCCAACCTCCCACCCCTGACCCTTCAAAACCCTCAGGTTGTTTTTCAGAGTCCATAGTCTCTTATGGTTCGCCTCCCCTCCCCAATGTCCATAGCCCGCTCCCCCTCTCCCAATCCCACCTCCCCCCATCTTCTCCTTTTAAAGTTACTTCTTTCTCTGCCTTGATAGCAACTGATTGGAACCACACAGTAAACTAGAGACAACTACATTAGATATTTCTCTCCTGGTTCAAAAGATGGGAAGTAGTTATGTTACACTGTTCTCAGTAGATGATACAGTTGTGAAATAGACCTGAAATTTAGAAAAGACACTCGCTCCCCACCCCACCCTCACATACTTGTCTAACAAATGAGTTAGATCCTAGAATAGTGAGACTCTCCAAGAGACTTTATTGGTCACCTAGACCACATTTTCCAGCCAAGAGAAGAACCAATTCTCAGTCTTGGCATACTGTGCTCTTCCTTAGCAAAAGTTCTTTAAAAAGACACATAATCATAATGCTATATATTTTTTCTTTTCCTTTTTATCTTCAAGTGTCAAAAAAAAAGAACAATTAATTAACCACTTTAGTGCTTTCAGAGCAAATTTCCAAAACAAATAGACTTAGACTCGAGTATCAACCGATTTAATAATATTTGAAAGCATAGCATTAAAAAAAAATAGAGTTTTAATCATTGGACCACAGTGTAAGAACTATTTTCATTGTTTTTGGTAAAAAGAAATTTTAAAGTAGGATTATGCCTTGAGATAATTCAGTTTAATTCAACTTTATTTTTGTTCTAAATTACTCAATTATGTTTCCATTCCTGATTAGTCTAATTCTTATCAAGGATATATCAGAAAATGTACAAAGTTGTCACCTTCACTGTCTTAAATGGTTAAATTAATGCTGTTCAGTGAAGCTTGATTAAGTTGGGTATGCATTTTAATGTGGAACATTTTCATACACTGAAGTATTTTGCAAATTTGCTAATATAGAAATGTAAAATTACAGATATTTAATTGCGAGGACTGTACGCACTCTCAGATCTGAATCACACCTAGGTTTGACCTACAGTGCACTGTCCTGTCAGTCAGGGCACCAGCACCTTCTCCCGAGGTCACTGGGTAGATGCATCCATGTGCAATGGATCCAGATGGTTTCCTTCAATTTTGGGCTTTCAGAAGATCTAATACATGACAAAGCGATTGATGAAATGCTGAAAACTTACTATTGAACAACATGCATAATCAACTCTTAAAAGTTCCTAATTAGGGTCATAATAAAAACTTCGGTCAGACCTGGGTGAGTCATTATCTCTGGCTGGATTCTTGTCTAATTCTCCTCATTCTTTTTTCTGTTATTCTCTCATTTCCTTCAGAGGGTAGACATTTTCATCCACCTTTAGATCAATACAAGTTTCCAGCTTTCTTGTGTTGGCAGTAATACATTCATTGTGTGGGTTTATCAGTCCGGAGGTTACAGACCCCCTTCTTATACGTACTCGTGAAGGCTGCCTAGGAATTCTTGATTCAAGGTATCCTTGTCTCAGTACTTCCGCCTCAAGGACAGGTTTACAGATTCCCCTGATTATTAGTGGCAAGAGACCATATCTTCACCAGTACTCCATGGAAAATGCCTTCCAAATACTATAAAGGAAAGAGGCCGAGTTTCAAAGTCAGACTTACTTCAGGGGGCACCTGGGTGGCTCCATTGCATGTCTGCTTTGGGCTCAGGTCATGATCTCAGGGTCCTGGAATCGCACCCCATGTCAGGGTTCCTGCTTGGCAGGGAGTCTGTGTCTCCTACCTCTGCACTGCACCCCTGCCCCGCTATTTCTCTGTCTCTCTCACAAATAAATAAAGTCTTTTAAAAAGAAAAGAAAACAGGGACGCCTGGATGGCTCAGTTGGTTAAGCGGCTGCCTTCAGTTCAGGTCATGATCTCAGCGTCCTGGGATCAAGTCCCACATCGGGCTCCTTGCTCGGCAGGGAGCCTGTTTCGCCCTCTGCCTCTGCCTGCCACTCTGCCTGTGCTCGCTCACTCGCTCTCTCTCTCTAATAAATAAATAAATAAATAAATAAAAATCTTTTTTAAAAAAAAGAAAATAAAACGAAAGGGAAGAGGGGGAGGAGAGAGAAGGGTAGAGGAAAGAAAGACAAGACTTGCATCAGAATCCTGGTTCCCTAGTTTCTAGATCTGTGAGCTTAACAACTTACTAAATTTACTAAACCAAATGGAGATAGTGTGGTTATATTTACTTGCAGGTTTGCCGTTAGGATTAAATGAGATAATGGACTTCGGAGTGTCCGCAAGTCAAGTAGATAACAAGTTGCTATCTTTCTTTTTCTCCTTGGTTACTTCTGGTGTTAGACTCACAGTATTCTGCCCCAGGTTCCCTGTGGAGACTTTTCTGTGTATCTGTTCCATACCCACTTATGTGTGGTTTACACTTGCATACTTTATCTTGAGTTTTTCTGAAAGAAAGGAAGACCAATTTCTGATATATTGCTTATTGATATCCATGTGAAAATTTTAATGTTCATTTCTCAGTAAAATAAATTAGTCCTGGGGCCCTGGGTGGCTGTCATTTAAGCAGCTGTCTTTGCTCAGGTCAGTCCTGGGATCAGGGTCTCTGCTCAGCAGGGAGCCTGCTTCTCTCTCCGCCGGCTACTCTGCCTGCTTATGCTCTCTCTCTGTCAAATAATAAATTTTTTAAAAAAATCAATTTTATAAAATTAATTAGTTAATTAATCCTTCTGAAAACCCTGCTTATTTGCTCAGTATATCTATGGCCTTTTAATTATTTTTGGAAAATAATCATTTTATTTTCGTGATAGTTTTATTTTCATGAATGCAGTAGAAACTATTATTCTAGGTAGTACAGCTCTGAGCTTACTGTCCATTTCCAGGGTCACAGATGAGCACAAAAAAGCATTTTTTTTTTCCTGCTCCTTGTGAGTGATATTACAGAAAAGAAAAGCACCGTGTCTGTGGAGGTAGGCAGATGGCCAAATGAATTTCCTGTAGACAGTGTCACGTGTCACCCTATCTACATTGTTAGAACTTTCCTATCCGACAGGACAGTGTCAAGATCTGTTAACGAGATGGCCTCACAAGTATGTATTTGAATATTTTATGAAAAGTCACCGTAGCTTCTATGGATCTGACAGTAATTAAATGCATGAACTCCCAAGGCCCATTTCAGGGGCTACATGTATATTTCTTCCCCCACCAAAGACATAACAAGGAGTGCAAGTCACCTCACCGACTTTTGCAAGGAGAAGCATTGTGTTTTCCTTACTTCTTTCTGAGATTAGTTATCCCAGTCTCCTGGCTCCCTTTCAGTACTGATAGTACATCAGTACAGCTCCTTACTGCATAGAAAATTTCTGTATGAATTTTGACTTAAGGGGCCTCAGTACAGTGGTCTGTAGACACAGCACCTCTTTCTTTTCTACTCCTTGATTATCAAGAAATAATTGATTGGCCAGGAATCACTAGCTAATGCAATAATTGACTTTCTCAAATAGAACAGACTACAGTGAGTAGGCATTTTTTAACCTTTTGGCCTCACATTTCTAATTTTTGGGTGAGTGTAAAGATAATGCTGTATCTTATATCAAATAGTGGGTATCTGTATATATGTTCATGGCATTTCATTTCTTATGCTCAGAGTTGTTTGGGTTGGTTTTGTAATTTTGGTTTTTTGTTTGTTTGTTTGTTTTGTTTTGTTTTGTTTTCCCTGTACTAAGGAAAAAAGAATCAATATCGAAACCTAGACTTTTTTAATAAGGTAGCTGGAAATTGATGGAGGTCTATCTCTCAGTTAACAAACAGTGATGATTTCCACATTCAATGTGTACACTTAACATTTACCCCTGGGAATTCTGTGGTTATTTGAATCTAAAGACACTAAATGCTTTATTATAATCTTAGAGATTCAAATTCACATCAGCATATTATGATTTATGGGAAGTCAAGAAGCCCAGAGGCTTATTTAAACCTGGCCGGTTTAATCTAAAATTTCCCAAATTCACTTGAGCACCAAGTCTGCCTTTTTTTTTTTTAAGATTTTTTATTTATTTATTTGACAGAGAGAGAGATCACAAGTAGGCAGAGAGACAAGCAGAGAGAGAAGGGGGGAAGCTGGCTCCCCGCTGAGCAGAGAGCCTGATGTAGGGCTGGATCCCAGGACCCTGGGATCATGACCTGAGCGGAAGGCAGAGGCTTTAACCTACTGAGCCACCCAGGTGCCCCCCAAGTCTGCTTTTTATTGGTTGTTTGTTCTGTTGTTGTTGTTGTTGTGTTGACAATCCCTGGTGACATCCAGAGGAAGTGACATTGAGAATCTGCAGTAACAGAAATTCCAAAGAACCCAGGGCACATGGTGGGAGGGGCGCCTGAACACTTACTCCGAAAATGGGGAATTTTCAATAAAAATTTTAAATATAGTACGTTGTTATCCTGGTTGTCAAGACTATAATAAAATATGTTAGATAAAACAGAATGAAAAATCAAAGTCACCCATAAGTAGTTAGAAAGAGGGTGGCGCCCTTTTACGTAGTGAATTCCCTGGGGCAGAGTACATTTGATTCATGTCCTAAGGTATGTGTGACCTTGGGTGAGAATAGCCATATTCTACAAAAATATGGTTTCTTTAATAGGAGTTGGTGCAGTGGCAAAATGAAAGGTGGAGTGAGCAAGAAAAGAAGGGCAGAGAGAGAGAGAAAATCCTGAAACAGGCTCCCCGCTAAGCACAGAGCCTGACCCTGGGACTCAGTCCCAGGACTGTGAGATCATGACCGGAGCCCAAACCAAGCGTCTGGTGCTTAACCAGCTGAGCCACCCAGATGCCTCAATTTTATCTTACTTTGTTTTATCTTATTTAATTTTTATTTATTTATTTACTTATTTACTTACTTATTTTGAAAGTCACGGGAGTAGTAAATAATGACATACTTATTGACCCAGCTGGTGAACGTCTCCACAGTACTGAGGTTGTTACCTCTGGGGCTAAAAACCTTATCTTGAAGCATCAGAGTGCCAAGCGCATTTGCAAACTGCATTTGTCTCATTTCCCCATTGTTTTCCTTCAGCTTCCCTCTTAGGTACCCATTCCCACCTCAGAAGGTGATGAGTTTTGACAAAAGGCCAGTGGCTACGCATGAGAAGATAGAACCCCAATAGCCTCAGCCTGAATAGAAACTTTATTAAAGGATAGGTATTATTCTTTCAAAAACAAAAAATGTTCACTTTTGACTTTGGGAATACGTTTTATTTAAACTCTAGTATTTCAGAAGAATTGTTTAAAATCCTACCCATTTGAGTAAATATTTATTTGTAATTATCAATGAATAATTTTTCAGAATTTTGAAGAATTAAATAACAGGATTGACCTAATCATGATGTTAGTATATTTAAGTAAATATCGTTTAAACTGACCTATTAAGTTATTCAAGTTATCCAAAATGGTGAGTTATCAGTGGGGATTCTAATACTAGGAGAAAAGGCCAGGTTGTCAACTTTTGAAACTGAAATATGTTATCGGTGGGAACAAAGTTTGAATGGAACGTAGAGAAATTTTATGGTCAAAGTCTCTCGGGTAATAAAAACTTTCTAAACTTGGTAGAAAAAATATTATAAAACTTCAACTCCCTGGCAACCCCATGGCTGTTAATTCTGTTTGTTTTGTGCCATTTTAACCCGCAAATAATGACCGAATGGCTTACATCTTGTCTATAAACGGCTTAGGAAAGAAGAGGAAAAAGACAGCCAGAGGGATGGAGCAGGAGAGGAAGGAGAAGACACACAGGAATTGTGACGCAAGGCAGGGCACATTCTGTGTACAAATAAAGAGGCTTCAACACCTGCGACTGTGCTGACATCTGGCTTGAAAGCAACAAACATCTGTGTGTAATTTGCAGTGGGAGAGGATGACAGTGAAGAACTGGGTACTGTCACAGGATATACAACCTTGTTAAGTTACTAAAAGGATCCTGAGGAGAGATCATGAATGGATCCTCTGAGACATGGGACTCCCATGTGATAAGGTGATAGGACACATTGGGTTTTCTTTCCAGGTTGCCATTTTGTTTCCATTTTGAACCATTATTTAATGGGCTTTAAACAAGAGAAAATGCTTTCTGAAGGAAAGCTCTGCTTAAAAGGGATAATTTTCCCAGCCAGGGAATATTTTTCACAACCTTAGGGGCTCAAAGTTCTCTGTAGATATTACAGATAGCCTAAAACTATGCGGATTAATGTAACCTCCAATGCCCATGGCCAGGCCAATTTAGAAAGAACCAAGGGCACCAGAGATCATAGTGGTGTTTGCTCTGAGCCCCAAGGCAGGTCACAGACAGGTCCATCAGCATTCCTCATCTCCACCTCTACATATCCTAGAGCTCTTGTGCTCCTTGATTGTGGCTGTGATTGTGATATTTTAGGCAGTACTTCATCATTTTCCCATGTTTCCTTCTGACAGAAGGACCGGTGAGTTTGGTAACATCCCCAAGGCCAGGAAGCTGGGGAAAATATTTTCCTGCATTTTAGCTTAAAAGGGAGAAGAACACTGCATCCTTGGAAGCCCTGCTCCCAATCTCTCCTTACCTTTTCTGCATTTTTCTGAGGGATTTACCTGTAAGGATTGCTCCTTTATCTCGCTCCCAAATTCTGGAGTGCTAGAGATGGATTGTGCCTTTATGGATCCTGGCCCCTAGAGCAAAGCACTATAGACTGGGCAACTTCTAGAGCAGAAATTTATTTCTTACAGTTCTGGCAGCTGGAAGACTGAGACTGGGCTGCCATCCTGGTTGGGTCAGGGCCCCCTTCGGGGCTGCAGAATTTTGATTCCTGCTGTGTCCCTACAAGGTGAGGGACTTCAGTGGGATCTTGATTTTAAGACCACTAATCCCATTCGTGAGGGCTCCACCCTCCTGACCTAAGCCCCTTTCAAAGGCTCTACCTCTTAAGACTGTGTTTGGGCATCCGGATTGTCACACTGGGCATTTAGGATTGTCAATATATGAATTTTCGGTGAACACACAGATTTCGACAATAGCAATAAATGTAAAATAGTACATTTATATTTTTCTCCGTGTGGATAATAAGTTTTTCTAGTTTCATATATTTAGTGAATGAAATAACAATCCTCTGTTAGAATTATTTTTTTAATAAAATACTATACTTTGATAGAAAAATAGAAAGAAGGAAGGAAGGAAAAGAGAAGAAAAAAAGAAAGAAAAATACTATGTTTCGATGATTGATAGACTCCCCACATACTAAGGAGGGCTTGGGAGGAATGACATGTCATGAGGGTTCCCCATTATCAACTACACAGCAAGCTTTCATTTGGAATTCCCAAATTTCAAAAAAAAAAAAAAAGTTATCTAGTATCTGATAATTTTGTCATTTGGCAACATCTATTTTTGTAAATTTCAAGTTCTGTTTAGCTTTGGTACATGAATTAGATCACCCTAAACTATTTAACAAAATCTTACTACGTCATTGTTATTTAATGAAGGGAGGACTTTAGAGGGGATTCAGTGATGCCCTTGCTGGTTAAAAACAGAAGCTTATTATCCTTTGAATGGAGGTATGAGATGCCTATCTGCTGAGACTTCTGCTTCCTCTGTGGTTAGGTTTTACCTTTGTGCTGAGACCGGATTTAGAGCTTCTTCCTTGCATAAACAGATTTGCATTAATTTGCCAAGGTATACCACATCCTTCAAAGATATATATATATGCTGGATTTTGCAAACTTAGTTTCTATTTTTTAAGAAGTTAAACATTTTAAAGGACATCAATGATCGTGTCAATAATTGTGGTGTCAATAATTGTGAAGAATCTATTGTTTCTATCACAATATCCAAGTTTTCGTCTAATTAAGATGTTAAAACTTATTTCCTGGGCACCTGGGTGGCTCAGTCGGTTATATGCCTGCTGCATTCAGCTCAGGTCATGATCCCAGGGCTGTGCTCAGCGGGGAGTCTGCTGCTCCCTCTCCCTCTTCTGCTCCCCCGGCTTGTGCTTGCTCGCTCTCTCTCTCTCTCTCTCTCCCTCTCTCTCTTTGTGTCAAACAAAGAAATAAAGAACATCCTTTAAAAAAATAAAAATAAAACTTGTTTCCTGACAAAATGTGAAATATAAACCCAGCCAGTCAGAAAACTTTCAACTTAAAAAACTAAAAACTATAGTTGTCTGGGTAACATACAGAAGAAGTTTAGCATATAAGGATAAAAGGGTTGAATAACTATATGGAGGCTAAACAAGATCCATATTTCTCAAGCAATTTCCCGTGCTCATTTAAGATGCACTAAAAGTTTGAACACAGTAATATTTAATTTCATTTTTAATTATAATGAATACAAGTAAATAATGCATTCATTTTTCACTGCTTCAGAAAGTAAAGAGTGAGGTCAATAATTTTGGTTTTTTTTGTGTTTTGCTTAGGACTCCTTGGGAGGGCTGGGCACCCATGCACAGAGCTGCTCAGGGGAATGACACCTGCTGGGGGAAAGGCCAGATCAGGACTCCTGCTGCCCATGTATCCTCATGGGATTATTCTCTGTGGATTGGGCTTTTCATTATTTATGTCTGGTTATTAATTATTTTAATGCTTTGTATTATTTGCACCTGGTTTTTCTAATATTGACTACTTTGCGTCATTTTAAAGTGTTATAAAGGACATTTTTGTTCGTTATGGGATATTTCAAAGTTAGAATATATTTTCAAGTAGTAGAAAGTAAGCCTCACAATCGCAATTTAAGATGTGTAGTCTTTTTTTTTTTTCCATTTTATTTATTTTTTCAGCGTAACAGTATTCATTCTTTTTGCACAACACCCAGTGCTCCATGCAAAACGTGCCCTCCCCATTACCCACCACCTGTTCCCCCAACCTCCCACCCCTGACCCTTCAAAACCCTCAGGTGGTTTTTCAGAGTCCATAGTCTCTTATGGTTCGCCTCCCCTCCCCAATGTCCATAGCCCGCTCCCCCTCTCCCAATCCCACCTCCCCCCAGCAACCCCCAGTTTGTTTTGTGAGATTAAGAGTCATTAGGAGAAGAATAAATGAAACAAGATGGGATTGGGAGGGAGACAAACCATAAAGATGTGTAGTCTTAATTGAGTGAAATCGTTTTGCCTGGAGCTAATATTAAATCTCCACCTCCCCAAGTGTTCATTAGTGAGTCTGTATTAATTTTTGTTCAGAGAAAAGTTGAGGTGTTAAATATTTAATTTTTCATTACATAGTATTTGTGGCTGGGATCCCACACTTGCATCCTAGACAAACGCGTGTCATTTATCCTCTGCTCAGAAAAACACAACCTTAAATAAGATACATAAGAATCCATACAAGATTCATTTTGCAAATGAGGTCCTTAATTGTTTTAAGTAGCATCATGCTACTCTTCAAGGAATTCTGTAGGAGGTACAATGTATTCAAAGTGTTTAAATTTTGTTTCTACTGTGACTACCTGTTTATTGAATACTTACTATAGCTAGACATTTTTACGTGCTCTGTTATGTAGATATTCCCTAAATATCAATTTTTATCTCCGCTTTATAAATAAGAGTATTTAAGATTTCGAGAAGTGAGTATCATGCTCCGTATCATGCAACCCTTAAACGGGAAGCACCGGGATGTAAACTCCCAAACTCGTACTTTGCAACCTGCAGGATATTTACAGCTGTGGCTTTGCTCTTTGCTATAGACTCTAGTAAGCAAGAAGTAGTCACATTTTCTTTCTTTTATCTTTTCTCTTTAAACTCTCCTTTCAATTATTTCTAGTTCTAAGAGGATGCTTCATATCACTTTCCATATGGGAAAACCCTTTAAATGATCTTCAACTATGTATAGCACAGGACCTTGCCCTTGAAATGTGTGCCCCCCCCCCAATTATGGTTAAACTGGTTTACTTTGAGTTTAATATCATACCTACTAAATAAATATTCTGGCTACGAATGGCATGAAATCGATTCTCCTAGATGATTTCATTGCATGTTTGATCCAACAGAGGAATTCCAGTTCTTGAGATATATCACTTGGGAAAATAGCCAACACTTGATTTCCTCCCAGAACTTCATACTCACCAAGCATTTTCTTTTCTTTTTTTTTTTTTTTAAGATTTTGATTTATTTATTTGACAGACAGAGATCACAAGTAGGCAGAGAGGCAGGCAGAGAGAGAGAGAGAGAGGAGGAAGCAGGGTCCCTGCTTGAGCAGAGAGCCCGATGCGGGGCTCCATGCCAGGACCCTGAGATCATGACCTGAGCCGAAGGCAGAGGCTTTAACCCACTGAGCCACCCAGGCGCCCCCTCACCAAGCATTTTCTAAACAAGGTTTATTTGTACCTGGTTTCAAATGTCTACTCCTCAAAACCTCATTCCCTGCTGAGCTCTATAAAGGAAAGTTATGATAGGGCTTATAAATAAGCAAATAGCTCCTAGAAATCGTAAGGGTGGGTTGTATTGATAAGACAGACAGCTACACACGATGTCCCCTTGACTAATGAGAATGTCCTAACGTGAACCACCTCAGACCTTTTTGCTGGCCAAAATGCCATCCCACTGAAAAGTTAATATTGTGGTAAATAGGTTTGCAGCCCATCAGAAAGCTCTGCAAATTAAACAGACGCTTAACCTTCACTTAAGCATTCAAATCAGTGTTTCAAATCAGGGTTTGCGGCTGACTACCCACTGGAGACTTGGTCATTGAAAGACAACGCCGGTCATCATTGATCATCTCACAGAGTTGGTGCCAGGGAGAGACTACAAATCACTGTATATGCAAACTGTTTAATTCGATCCCCTCACGGGAATCTGAGAGGCATCCAAAAAAATAATGAATGGCATTGAGTGGAAAATAAGATGTAATTTCTGGTACTTCATTATTACATGATGCAAAAGAATTTATTGGCATGAAAATGACGACTTGCTTTCAAGTTTCTCAGTCTGTAATATTGCAGAAGAGGAACCCTAGTGGCTGATCTGTGTTCTGAGGAAACCTCTTTCTGATCCCGCATCTCAACTCTTACTTGGCGCTTCTACTGCTCAGAATCCTGCAATTTTAGACCCGCCCCAGGCAGCATGTCCACAAGTGACTCCAAATCACATGCTTTGCCCTCACTCTTTAACCTCGTAGAAGTTACATTTCCTATCCTGAAGGCCTGTTTCCTTTTAAAATGATTTTAAAAGTGCTAGGTACAAAAAATAAGAAGTGCTAAGTACTAATGTTTAAATACTAAATACTAGTTTTTAGCTTTTCTGATTTATCAATCTATAGGGATGATTTTATAGCCATGAAATTTATCAGGGATAATTTATCCATAACATTTGTGTTCTTAAAAAATTTTTATTTTTTTAAATTTCTTTTCAGTGTTCCAGAATTCATTGGTTATGCACCACGCCCAGTGCTCCATGCAATACGTATCCTCCTTAATACCCACCACCAGGCTCATCCACCCAACCTCCCACCCCCCAACCCTCCAAAACTCTCCAGTTCCTCAGAGTCCACAGTCTCTCATGCTTCGTCTCCCCTTCCAATTTTCCCCAACTCACTTCTCTCCATCTCCCCATGTCTCCATGTTATCCCTTATGCTCCACAAGTAAGTGAAAATGATAATTGACTCTCTGCTTGACTTATTTCACTCAGCATATTCTCTTCCAGTCCCATCCATGTTGCTACAAAAGTTGGGTATTCATCCTTTCTGATGGAGGCATGATACTCCATTGTATATATGGACCACATCTTCCTTATCCATTCATCCGTTGAAGGGCATCTTGGTTCTTTCCACAGTTTGGTGACTGTGGCCATTGCTGCTAAGAACATTGGGGTACAGATGGCCCTTCTTCTCACTACATCAGTATCTTTGGGATAAATACCCAGTTGTCCAATAGCAGGGTAATAGGGAAGCTCTATTTTTAATTTTTTAAGGAATCTCCACACTGCTTTCCAAAGCAGCTGCACCAACTTGCATTCCCACCAAGAGCCCAGGACATAGCATTTGATTTTATGCTTCACTTAAAAAATTAAAATTATGTTATTTTTGTTTTGAAAGAAACATAGGAGCACCCGGGTGGCTCACTCGCTTAAGCGCCCAACTCTGATTTCACCTCAGGTCATGATTGCAGGTTACTGAGATGAAGTCTGGAATGGTTCTCTCCCCTCAACCAAAGAACCTACTTAAGATTCTCTCTCTCCACTCACCCACCCCGCCCCTCCCTCCACTGCTCACACGTGCTCACAGGCACCCTCTCTCTCTCTTAAAACACACACACACACACACACACACACACACACACACAGAGAGAAAATAACATAGTAAATTCATATGGCTTTGTTTGTTTGTTTGTTGAATTTTGCATCTCAAATTAGATTTTAAAGTTTCTGGAGGGGAGTAGGCAGTGACTTCAACATTCTAGCAGCCTTATTACCTTGAGTAATTGCTTTAGGATAAAATTTAAAATAATTCACACAATTAAAGGATCCCCAAAACAACTCTGAAAAAATGATTATTGAAATAAAAAGCAGAAACAAAACTGGTAACTTGAGAGTTTTAGTAAATACCTCAGCAAGATCTCAAAATAAGGAAGAAAGGGGCACCTGGGTGGCTCAGTGGGTTAAGCCGCTGCCTTCGGCTCAGGTCATGATCCCAGGGTCCTGGGATCGAGCCCCACATCGGGCTCTCTGCTCAGCGGGAAGCCTGTTTCCTCCTCTCTCTCTCTCTCTGCCTGCTTGTGATCTCTATCTGTCAAATAAATAAATAAAATCTTTAAAAAAAAAATAAGGAAGAAAATTAGAACACAAGCACAAATTCTCCTGGGGGCAAAGCCCAAACCATTATCTGCTACTCTCTTCTTTCCCCTTTGCTTGGTCAGGACCCCGACCAGTTAATACTTTGTCTTAATATTTGATGTTTGGCATGTTAAATACCTATAATGGAGAAGAACCAGATGCTTATCTATTGAGGTCATACTTAGGAAGCCTAGAATTCCTGAGGAGTTATGTGATAATCTGCTTATTAAAATGTAATTAATCTCAGCGAGGGCAAGAAATTTTCTATGCTTAAATGCAGCTTTAGTCCCATTATCTAGATCAGTGACTGAATAATAGCAGGAAATCAGCCATATATGTTGAATAAATTGAATATTTATGTACATTTGACCAAATGACACTCTTACCTCAAAAAATATGCTAAAAATCACCCCCCCCAATAAAAGGCCATTAGAGAAAATTGAGAAATTAGTTCAGCTGATGGAACTGTCAAATATGACTTGATTCAGAACGGTGTGACTCAATCATGACTATCACTAAAATTCTGGAAGGTAAGCAACCTCAAGCCTTCCACGGAGAGGCTGTCTGACAATCGTTACCTTCTATGTGTGATCAGTGCTACAAAATATGCACAATCAAAGAATTGGTGGAGATCTGGCCTCATGCCAGAATGGTAAATTATCCTTGAATTGTTAAACCTCCATTACTAAGTGACAAAAATGTGGGTTTACAGAAAGAGCTCACTTTTTTTTTTTTTAAAGAGGATCTTAAGTGCAAGAAATGAAAGAAACTGCCGTGCCTTTTCCCGTTAGTAATAACATTGGCATTATTGGCATCCCCTAAGATATTTTCTTTTATTTTGTTATGTTGCAATAATACATAATGTTTCCATGTTATGAAGAAACAAACAAAAGCAAGACAATGACAAATCATAATAGCAATAGCTGTACTTCTTCAAGAATATATAAATCTGATTTAGAATTGGGATTTTTTATGGCAGGAGTGATACTTTAACTGGTGATAGAATATTGAACGTGATCCATGTTGAGAATGAAAGGAGAAAATTTAGGTCACACACAAAAAAAAAAATCAAGTGCATTAATCCAATGTAGGTTTTAAAAAACAATTTATAAGGGTCAAAATTGAATGTGGTGGTGCATTGCGGCAAAAGCAAGATTGATGGCTACTTTTACTAGACAAAGTGGTTCATTTGAATTTTCTGATTTTATTTTTTTTTCTCCGAGACAGTATTTTTTCTCAAACTCAAAATGAGAATGATATTTATGTTTTTTATGTAATTATTATTTTACATAATTGTAATACATTGTTTACATAATTTACATAATAGTTGAACACTGAGGTACAGAAGGAGGAAGGCCCTGAGTAAATAGCCAAATAATAGTAGCCCTATTCAAGCTGGCTGTGTCTCTTCTCGGTGCTTCCTTTCCTTTTGCATCTAGATGGTGGGCAAGAGTTGGTAATATCATGTGTTTCCAACTTTGAGGAGTTCACAGTATAGAGGAATGCTCACGTGCATACATAACTATAATACAAGGATGCCAATGGCAACAGTGACTAAGGAAAGAATGGTCTGGCACTTAGGGAAATAAGATTTCTCTCCCCTGTAAGCAAACCTTCCTTGGATCTCTTATGCATAGGTCCTCTGCTGTCTTAAGGGATCTAATATTGGGTGTCTTCAAGGAAAGATTTCGCCATAGCAAAATCATTTATAACTTCCCGAAGATCGTGAAGTTATATTTTGACAAAGGTTTTGTCTTTTGCATGCCATATAAATAATCCTAAGTTTCTCTCTGTTGCTGAGTTACACAAAGACAAACCGGGTGGGTTTTCTTTAGAGGATACTTTGGGACAACCTGACTTAAAATAGAGGTTATGTCATCATTTAAATTCACTGCGAGAAGGCTTGGAAGACACCCCAAAGACATAGGTTATCATGCTGGAGAATGCTATAACTGCTGATCATAAGAGACGTGCAATAGATATTAAGATGCTACTGGGAAAGAAAGTAAACACTGATTTATAACATGAGCCTCGATTTGAAAGTCACAGGGGCAGACACTTGGAATTGCAGGTGCTGATTTGTGATCGCGGTGTTTCTCACATGGGCAACTCTAGAATGCCTTATCCAGATTGAGGAAGAGCACAGAGGCATGAAAATCATGTGGGCTAAGATTTTGCCTAGCATTGTAGAGACCAGATTGTTGTCTGAATGCGTTTCTTTTTTTTCAGAGATTTTACCAAATAATTGGGTCCGAGAATAATGCAGAATGAACGTTTTCTCTATCTAAAAAGAAAAAAAAAGGAATTTATTTTCTTGCTTTTTTTCTTTAACTTTCCAAATAGCAATACATATCCCCCCTTCTGACATGTATTGAATATTCATTACGAGTTAATGAGGTGACGCGCGAGATCTGGTTCTCGGAATATCTGGGACGGAGTTCCCTTGTATGTTGCTGAAATGTGGTCACCAGGTGGGAGCTCTCAGAGCCACCCACGTGTAGGGGATCATTGGAGCCTAGGAGAAGACGGCATCGCTGCTCAGGTGGAACGTGTCAGATGAGAATTAAAGAAAATTAAGAACATAGCTTCGAGGATCTGTTCACTGAAAGGTGGGTCAAAGAGCAATCTGAAAAAGTAGACAGAAAAGAAGCAGCGGCCAGAAGGAACCCTGGGAGAGCGCGGGTTTCTGGAAGGGGAGGAGGAACTCCTCACTAAAGAAACAGATGTGAGGAAGGGAAGGCATACGTATGGCTTTGGAATTACACTTCCCTGTCCTTTAAGCTATTCTAGAGCCCAGTGGGAGACTATGTAACCTGCCTGGGGACAGAGTGCATGGAGTTAAGAGGAGAATCTGAAGTTGGGAAGACAGCAAAGAAAGGACACAGATTACTTGTATGCAGAGGGTAGGTGGGTCAGAAAGTTTGGGTTTGGTTGTTTAAGAAATGACTGGAACTATTGTAAGACCACAGAACAAGAGAAGGTTCATGAAATAGGAAAAAAAAACATATATTTTTAAGCAGTGCTCATATTGAGGTGTCAAGATCGATCCGGTTCTTGTTATATTCGTATTTTTCCATTCTTAAGGATAATGTAATTTACATAAACATCAATTTCCTGTAGCGTTGCTTTTGAATGAGTTCAGCCCATATGCTTTACTCATATTTGCTTTTTGTTATGAATGACATGACCTTTTGAAATTAAATTTAGAAAAATACCCTAAGCATATCATGAGCTATATTTGTGTACAATTGTGTAATGTTTTCCTGGTACAAGAGAGCTGGTTTCACAGTAACGATTCGGAATTGAGGTCCCTTTTTTATGAGTGCATTTTTGTGTTCTGCTTATTTTGTAGACGAGTGTTTGTGTCTTATATATATTTGTAGGTGGATTTAAAAATCTGTATTTATAGAGCAAGGTTAATGTTGGCCCTAGCTGCCTAACTTTTCATAGCCATTTTTGTAAGATATAACATTTCAGAATGATTAATAAGCCATGAAAGTGCTGATAGAGAAAGACTGAAATAATTTGTTAGGCTTTGTTTTCTTATTTTTCAAAGTGAAACAGCTTAACTCATAGACTTTGAAGTGAAGGAAAAAACACACTTGCTTAAAATTATGGCCCCTCAGTGTTACTCTGATCCTGTTACAGAACACCCCTGAGCTCAGTCTTCTTATCTGTAAAGTACAAATCATCAAACTCATCGGGTTGCAGTAAATTTAAGTTAGGCAATGCTTAGTCAATGCCTGACACATGGTAAAAATAGCAGAAAAATATCTTCAGCTGTAAGTAACAAAACCAAATGGAGTCTAGCTGAAACAACTAAGGAATGTATTTGCTCACATGGTTTGCACGAGGAGCAGGAGATGCCAGCTTCCTCTCCTGTGGTGTACATTCCTTCCTGGGCTGGTTCTGTCTTCGGGTGCCTCCTTCATAATAGCTAGTAACAGAAATCTGGCCACACATCCTCACACCATATCATCTGGGAAGAGAGCCGAAGCACTCTTGTCATGGTAAGGAAGCTTCTTCGGCTAGAAGCTGTCCCTGCGGCCAGACTTCTGTGTATGTCTGAGTGACCTGGTTTAGATCACATGCCCAGTTTTCCCCAGTGTTATTGAGATAGAATTGACATACATCCCTTTGTAAGTTTAAGGTGTATTGCATAATAGTTTGACTTACATACAGTACATTATGAAATGATCATCACAATTAGTTAGCATTCCGTCATCTCATGTCAATATGATAGAAGGAGAAAGTGAAATAAAAAAGGGTATTTTTCTCTTGTGATGAGAACTCTTAGGATTTACTCTCTTAAGTTTCATCTGGATGATATAGCATTAGTTCATGTCATCATGCTGTATATTACATGCCTAGTACTTAGTTACCTTGTAACTGCAGATTTGTATCTTTTGACTACTTTCATCCAATCCCCTTGCTAGCCTGGTAACCACAAATCTGATTTCTTTTTCTATGAGTATTTTTTTTTTCATTTTTAGATTCTATACATCAGTGAGATCATACAGTATTTGCCTTTCTCTGTCTGACTTATGTCTCCCAGTATAATGCCCTCAAGGTCCATTCATTTTCCAAAGAGACAAATGGCAGAATTAGGATTTTTTCTCTCTCTCTCTCTCTCTTTCTTTCTATTTTTTTTTTTTTTTTACTGCTGAATAATCCATTATGTGTCTGTGTGTGTGTACGTGTGTGCACATATGCGTCTCACAACTTCTTTATCCATTCATTTGTTGATGAACACTTAGGTCATTTCTATGTCTTAGCTATTATAAATAAAACTTCGGTGAACATGGGGATCCAGATATCTTTCCAAGTGAGTGTCTTCATTTTAAAAAAAGTATAGTTCCAGAAGTGGAATTGCTGGATCCTATGGTAGTTCTATTTTTGGGGTTTTTTTTTTTTTTTTTTTTTTTGAGGATCATCCGTACTGTTTTGAACAGTCACGTGTCCATTTCTGAAGCTCTCTCTCTCTTGTTAGGAGAAAGCCATGGTCTAACACTGGCTGATGTTTTAAACAACTTATTGCAAAGTTTAGGGGATTATCCTTTGTCCAATCAGGGTCACTTTTAGAGCTGGGGGTTTAGTTAGAGTCCCCGGAATCACTGTGTGAAAAAGAGGAAGGCGGCCTTGAAAAAAATTGAGTTTGATCTGGGAAAGATGGTGGAGTGCTGATTAAGCATCTAAATAATAACTAGAATTCACCTCCTCTTGGGCTGCAAATCTTTCCCACGAAAAAGGGAAGCCAGAGAGCAGGGTCCATCTTAGATGATGTTAGTCTGCACACTGGATCAAAATATTTCAGTGGTAATGAGATTCCTTGCCCAATACCTATCATAATATCTTTTCCCTACCCTCAACCACATGTTTTGAGCCTTGAATCTTAAATGAGGTATGAGAATGAAATGAGGAATTTGTGCAAATGCTTTAAAACACATAACATGAAATAAGGTGTTTATCTAAAAGGGCAAACTGATTCCGTGGATACGTCTTTGATGCATTATTCTCCTAAGGCCAAGTTATTTTAGGAATTCAGAGTTGAGAATGAGGGATGAAATTGACAAGTTATCAAAGACAGGCCTGGAAATTGTGCCCCGCCAAGTTCGACACCCACCCACTAATCTAACATACAGAGTGCCAGTAGAAAACCCATCTGCTAAGACATGATGCTGTGTTTGGGCAAAGACAGGAAAGGTGGATGTGAGCGTATGCGTGACTGTGTGCACCTGTCACGGTGCATGAAAAGTGCTTCCTTTCCTAATGTTTTGTTCAGGACAGCAGCTTTGGGAAATTAGTCTGTTTGTGTGAACGGTCTCCAGATTATGGCAACATTTCCCATTTCACCTTTATTCACATCGCAAGTCAGAACTCTGTGTTGTGAGAGCAATATTTTCATTGATGTATTAAGCAAAGTAATGCCCAAATGTTCAGGATGTGATAAACCAGTCTTTATGCTAGAAACATAGAAAGGAGAAAAATAAGTTTTCTACCTCCAAGGAGCTGACAGCCTAGTAGAAAATATTTATATCTAGTGATTAATTTGCTTATGATATGATAAGTGGTACACAAAAAGGCAGGATGTGTACACAGGGACCGAGAAAGTGGTGGCTGGGGTGGAGCATTCTGTCATCCATGCCTCCTTTCGTGACATCAAATCTTGTGGAAGCAAAAAGCAAACTGGAATAAGCAGTTAATTTTCACCATGTGGCTTTACAATGCAAAACTTTATTTATTTTATTTATTTTTTAATAAGTATTTTATTTCTTTTTTACTAAGTATTCTTATTAGGCCTGTATGCTAACTGCCCTAATAGTATTTTAGTACTGTGATTTAAAAAGCACATATTTGAAAGTAAATACCACCAGATATGTGTCTATCTATCTATATCACTATCTCTCTCTATATATCTCTGTACATGTTAACTTTCTCTGGAGAACACTAATTTTATATAATATGTATGCATTGTATATAGACATATACCATGTCTATGCATGTAATCATTAATGCTATTACAAAATAATTGCTTTATATTAGGACTAATCTTAGTCCCACGTGCTCTCAAGAGTGCTGTAGGGAGCCAGATATAAACTACACACTGTCTCAACCTCTAGATATTTTCAATAGGCAGACTTTGGTGTGCCTGTATAATTTATTACAGGTTGATTAAGGATGGACTCACATATTTCTGGATTTTTCTGAAATTTTTAAGATGTCTGAAAAGACCACATACATCTTAAATTTATGAGTTTAGAGTAGGTGATTATAAGAATGCAACGTTTGTTCTTTTTTTTTTTTTTTTTAAAGATTTTATTTATTTATTTGACAGAGAGATCACAAGTAGGCAGAGAGGCAGGCAGAGAGAGAGGAGGAAGCAGGCTCACCGCAGAACAGAGAGCCCGATGTGGGGCTCGATCCTGGGATCATGACCTGAGCCAAAGGCCAAGTCTTTAACCCGCTGAGCCACCCAGGCGCCCCCAACGTTTGTTCTATACTTTATAAATTTGGAAGTTTATTTTTTAATTGCACTACTTGAGTTTTGGAATACCAAAAACTAAATCTTTATGAATAGATATGGACATTGGGGAGGGGAGGCGAACCATAAGAGACTATGGACTCTGAAAAACAACCTGAGGGTTTTGAAGGGTCAGGGGTGGGAGGTTGGGGGAACAGGTGGTGGGTGATGGGGAGGGCACGTTTTGCATGGAGCACTGGGTGTTGTGCAAAAAGAATGAATACTGTTACGCTGAAAAAATTAATAAAAAGGGAAAAAAAAAAAAAGAAAAGCATTTTAAAGTATCTTTTTATGTCTTTATAAGATATATCCCCTGAAGTAAATTTTTAACCAAAAGAAAATTCCTACAAGTGTTTATTTAGATGTGTAAGTACATGGGCATGTATCTATACATGTGTATGTAATATATAATATATATATATATATATAAAATGTAATTTTGAACCCGCAATAATTTGAGGGTTTTTTTAATAGAAACTGTTATGAAATTATATGTTTTATTTGCTGGATTTAAGAATATGTAATATCTACAATACTGACCTCTTCATAGTTCAATTATAAAGTACTGTTTTACCATAATTGTTAGAGGTCAGTGTATTTTCTCCAAAATAACACAACCAATAGGATATATAGTGACATATGGTAAGAAATGTATTGTAGGGACTGGCTCACAGGAGTCTGGAGACTGAGAAGTCCTAGATCTGCCTTCTGCAAGCTGAGGTCCAGAAAATCTAGTGTTGTCGTTTGCATTGAAACCCAAAAGTCTGAGAACAAAGTAAGCCAAAGGTGTAAGTTCTGGTCCAAGTCCCAAGGCTGCAGAGCGAGGAGTGCCAATGCCTGAGAGCAGGAGGAGATGGATATCGTAGCTCAGCCCGGGAGAGCAAATTCATTCCTCCTCTGCTTTTGTGTTCTTCAGGCCCTCGAGGAATCAGTTGATGCTCACCCTTTGGAGACGGGGATCTTCTTTACTCCGTCTATTGACTCTAATGCTAATCTCTCAGAAACACCCTCACACACACACCCAGAAATAATGTTTACCAGCTCTCTGGGGGACCCTTAGTCCAGTCAAGGTGACACATGTAATTAACCATCATGGTCACCTTATTCAATGTCTGTCTTCCTTCCTCTGCATCCCTGTTTGACTGCCGCAGAGTCTTTCCTTCAATATCTCCAATATCTCCTGTTGTTACCTTTCCTTCAATATCTCCAATATCTCCTGTTGTTACCTTCGTTCACATACACTCAAGCTACATTCATTCATGGTACCACCATCCAGCAGTTGTTGAAGTCGAAAAAGAAAAAAAAAAAAAATCCTTGTTCATCTCTTCCGAACATTTGCCATGACAGAGAGAAGGGAGTGGCTGGTTCTAAGCCCACGGTGCCTGCTTCAGTCAACGGTGCCAGCTCAAGCCCGGCTAGTGTGCAGTCTGGATGGGAGACATTGGCCAGGGCCAATGTTATTCAGCAGGATGAAAAATCTCTGTGGCTTGGAAGCCTCCCAGGTTCCTGCAGAGAAAGTTCATTCTGGGCTGGGGATCCCTGTAGCAGCTGGGATGAGGTCGGTGCCCAGGATGGGAATATCCAGGAGTGAAGAGTCTCCAGAAAATGGAAAAACAAGAAGCTCACAGAAGATCTGGACAGGGCTGGCGTGGGAGAGTTTCCCCATAGATATCTGGTTAGGGCTTCCGCTCCTGTCTTTGGACCAGGTGGTACCAGGCACTGTGCCGCTGTTTGCTTTCCTGCTGGCTGCTGGAGTCTAGAGGGGAGCTGCTGTGTTTGCAGGGGTGTGTGCCCGGGTCTCTGTACCATATGCACAAACCATGTGTTGCTCCCGTTCCCAAGACCTCAGCCATTCCAGAGATGACAGCAAGGACATTAAAAATAGTGATTTAAAAAAACAAAACAAAAAATACCACCACCCATCTGAAGTCCTACATTTTGGTGCAGAAAGTTCTTTGGGGACAGGGACCAATGGAGGATTTCAACCTTACGCCCAAAAACCAATCCCCCAAGTTAACATATGTAAGAAGGTACATTCTGCCATTTAGGACAAAGGTAACATTTCCAACCCAGACCAGGACTGCTGCCTGATGCAGAACAAACCCCCAGCTTCATCTTCCTCCCTCATTTGCTCGGGTGTATCTGCCTTATTCATCAGTGCTGTGCACGTGGACATGGATGGGTCGGTCTCTGACTGGTCGTGCCCTCCGAAGCTTTCTCCCTGAGAGCTTGTGTCTTCTTGGTACATTCCTACGCCTTCTTAGTTAAATGACTGGATGGATTTTGATAATGCTTACAAACTTTAAAATGGCAGAGTTTTCAGAAATAATATTGATGAACTTAATGGCATATCAGTATGTCTTGATGACATTGATCTATGGTCAATTAATTTAAAAAGCACATCCATGAGGACAGCCCTAAATTAGGCCAGACCATTAGTAACCAGAGTGCAGTCGGGAAGTCAGCAGCGACACTGCATATCTGGTTAGTACTGAAAGAGCCCTTCAGGTTTCTGGGGATCCCTTGTTAAGGATGGAGATGGCGAGTCAGAATGCAAGGTTGAAATTAAGAAGAAAAACATTTAAATGTAAGTTTTGTATCTGAAAGGAGAAACCTGGCTCTGTTCTTTGAGTCAATATTCTATTATTCTTCTTTTAAAACAATGGTTTTCAACACCTTTAAAAAATCATTTCTCTTTTAAAATTAAAAAAAAGATTTTATTTATTTATTTGAGAAAGAGAGAGATTGAGAGAGAGAGAGCATAGAGGGAGAAGAAGATCAGAGGGAAAAGGAGAAGCAGAGTCTCCACCTAGCAGAGAGCCAGACAGAGGGCTCGATCCCGGGATTCTGGGATCATGACCTGAGCCAAATGAAGATGCTTAAGCAGCTGAGCCACCCAGATGCCCCAAGATTTTATTTCTTTCCTAGAGAGAAAGAGCCAGCATGAGTGAGGAAAGGGACACAGGGAGAGAGAGAGTCCCAAGCAGGCCCCATGCTCAGCACAGAGCCCAACTCAGGGCACAGTCTCACAACTCTGAGATCATGACCTGAGGTGAAATCAAGAGTCGGATAATTAAGGGACTGATTTGCCAGGCACGGTCCTCACCCACCCACCCTGCCCTTATTTGAGTATAGTTGACACACAACGCTACATTAATTCCAGGTATACAGCTGGTGATTTGCCATGACTTACTCACCTTCTCTGCCGCATCCATTTTGCCCAGCCCCCCAACACCTCCCCTCTGTATACAGATCTCTGTATTTCTAGTTCTGATTCTGCGTTTTGTTTGTTTACTCATTTGTTCTGTTTTGTTTAGATTCTACATACGAATGGAATCATACAGGTATTTGTCTTTCCCTGTCTAACTTATTTCACTTAACATAATACCCTCTAGGTGCATCCATGGTATCTCAAATGGCAGGAGCTCATCCATTTTTATGGCTGGGTAACACTCAACACCTTTGAAAATCTGACTTTCGTCTCCTTGTAAAGCCTTATCTGCCAATACTCACCACCACGCCCTCGGCCACCTCAGCATACAGGTTCCCTGATTTCCTCGCAAAGATCAATTTCTTGCATGGGATAGGTGCTTAGTGATTTTAGAATGAATGAAAAAATCACAGTTGACTCATGCCTCGACATTTCCTCTTCTCTATATCTCTACTTAGGCTATTTCTCTCTCTCTCTCTATTTTTTTTTTTCTATTTCTCATTTTTAATGCCTTTCTCTTTGTTCCAATTCTTTTGAAATTTTGTTTGTTCCAACAACCTATCTTAAATGTCACTTCCTATATGAAGCCTCCCTGGCTTGCCCAGCCTCACCTGGATACATAATCACTCGCCCTTTTGGGCTTTCAAAGAGCCATTTGTAGTTTGTACCTCATTGTGTCTATCTTATAACTCACTTACTTTTTAAAAATAATTTATTTATTTATGTTTGGAGAGTGTGTGAGAGTGTGTGTGTGAGTAGGGGGAGGGGCAGAGGGAGAGAATCCTTAGACTCCCTGCTGAGCGAGGAGCCTGACAGGAGGCTGGATCTTGTATTCCAGGACCCCAAGATTGTGACCTGAGCTGAAATCAAAACCCGGTCGCTTTAACAGACTGAGCCATCGAGGCACCCCTTTATAACTTACCTTAGACTAGCATTTTACACACACACACACACACACACACACACACACACACACATTATTGGCATACCAACATGCTTGAGTAAATGCATTAACCTTGTTTTTTGTTTTATTTCATTTTTGTCTCCCCAACTTAAAAAATCACCTGAATTCTAGAAGCTCTTTTGTAAACAGTGGACATAAAAAGTGAGTTCCTCTTACAGAAATGATTAGCTGTGAAGAGAATTTTATGCCTACTTTTTAGTAGTCATTGGTGGTTCACAGATACTTTAAAATAACTTCAATAATGAATCCTCTGCAGTTTTGTGTTTTTACCTCTGATCTACTCATCCTAGTAAATGAGGAGAGGATATGTTATGCATAAAAGGCCCCGGTGTTCTGGTAAATGTTTAACCACTAGCTTCTTCCCCCTAAAGTTAAAAGTGTCTATTTGTAATGTTTGCTGATTTCTGTAGTGTGAACACTCCCACCACGGCGGATTCCTAATTGCTAATGTGACTTTACTGACCCTGTGGTTGAGAAGAGACATTTGGTGACACATCACCCATGGTTTCTCCACATAGAGATGTGATAGATGTAATTAAGCTGAAGGACTCATACTATGTAATTTCTAATGATGGGTACATTTAACAACTGGCTTGCGATTCCTGAAAATTTAGCGTCACTCAATCCCTGACAGGAGCTGGCTCCAGCACACTACCAAGAATTACCCTCAAGAATGTAACAAGACTACAATTGACTTAAAAATATGTTTTTAAAAATCAATTGATATAGATCAGTGTTATCAAGAAACATACTATATGACATTTTATTTCATCGGTATTGTTCCTAAAACTCTGCTATTTTAAAATGTTATAAGAATCATCAAAATCTCTCCAGACAAGTATCCAACCATGTGAACAATCTAGTTATCAAGTTGTAAATACCAGGAAGGCACATCTGGAAAAAATATGTAATGGTGTTTAATACATGGAATTACAGTGATCAAGAACAGTGTTGTTCTTTACGAGAAATATGAAACTTTCAGAAGGATTTGAGTAAATTAATTTCATACCCCCAATGATCACTAATCCACAGACCAAAATGATAGTATTTTATGTATTAAATATTTTATATGGTGCTCATAGACTCTGGCAAGAGCACTTCTGCAACAGTAGGTGGAAATCTACTCACTGATCTACAAAACCACCTATATTCAGGGTACCTGACAGGCATTCCCTAAACTACCACCTATTCTCATAACATCAAAGACATCCAAAATAGTTGTTCACTTAACCTAGTCTTTGGATGAACAGCATGGGTGTGAACTGCATGGGTCCATTTATACATGGGGGTTTTTTTGAATAAATATCATATGGTATTATAAATGTGTTTTCCTTATGGTTTTCTTAATAATATTTTATTTTATCTGGTTAAGTGTGTTGTAAGAATATAATATATAATACATATGACATACAAAGTATGTGGCAATTGACTGCTTGTGTTATTGGTAAGACTTCCAGGCAACAGTTGACTATTACCAGTTAAGTTTTGGGGGAGCTAAAAGTTAAACATGGAATTTTGACTGCATGGGGGGGATCAGGGCCCCCAGCCCCTGCATTATTCAAAGGTCAACTGCATATTTAATTTTCCTTTAATGCCACTCAATAAAATGGTTTCTTTTTTTTTTTTAATTTGTTTATTTACAGCATAACAGTGTTCATTGTTTTGGCATCACACCCAGTGCTCCATGCAGTACGTGCCCTCCCTATTACCCACCACCTGGTTCCTCAACCTCCCACCCCCCCCACCCCTTCAAAACCCTCAGGTTGTTTTTCAGAGTCCATAGTCTCTCATGGTTCATCTCCCCTTCCAGTTTCTCTCAACTCCCTCTCCTCTCCATCTCCCCATGTCCTCCATGTTATTTGTTATGCTCCACAAATAAGTGAGACCATATGATACTTGACTCTCTCTGCTTGACTTATTTCGCTCAGCATAATATCTTCCAGTCCCGTCCATGTTGCTACAAAAGTTGGGTATTCATCCTTTCTGATGGAGGCATAATACTCCATCGTGTATATGGGCCACATCTTCCTTATCCATTCGTCCGTTGAAGGGCATCTTGGTTCTTTCCACAGTTTGGCGACCGTAGCCATTGCTGCAATAAACATTGGGGTACAGATGGCCCTTCTTTTTACTCCATCTGTATCTTTGGGGTAAATACCCAGCAGTGCAATTGCAGGGTCATAGGGAAGCTCTATTCTTAATTTCTTGAGGAATCTCCACACTGTTCTCCAAAGTGGCTGCACCAACTTGCATTCCCACCAACAGTGGAAGAGGGTTCCCCTTTCTCCACATCCTCTCCAACACACGTTGTTTCCTGTCTTGCTAATTTTGGCCATTCTAACTGGTGTCAGGTGGTATCTCAATGTGGTTTTAATTTGAATCTCCCTGATGGCTAGTGATGATGAACATTTTTTCATATGTCTGATAGCCATTTGTATGTCTTCATTGGAGAAGTGTCTGTTCATATCTTCTGCCCATTTTTTGATATGATTATCTGTTTTGTGTGTGTTGAGTTTGAGAAGTTCTTTATAGATCCTGGATATCAACCTTTTGTCTGTACTGTCATTTGCAAATATCTTCTCCCATTCCGTGGGTTGCCTTTTTGTTTTGTTGACTGTTTCCTTTGCTGTGCAGAAATTTTGATCTTGATGAAGTCCCAAAAGTTCATTTTTGCTTTTGTTTCCTTGGCCTTTGAAGACATATCTTGAAAGAAGTTGCTGTGGCTGATATCGAAGAGGTTACTGCCTATGTTCTCCTCTAGGATTCTGATAGATTCCTGTCTCACGTTGAGGTCTTTTATCCATTTCGAGTTTATCTTTGTGTATGGTGTAAATAAAATGGTTTCTTAATTTCATATACATACATAAAGGTCTGTTTCGGACTATAACCTGGTTCAACAGGTTGATCCTTGCTGTTGTACAGGATATTGATTTATGTCAGACTTTTAACTCGTGCAGGTGTTATTGGTGGTTGCTAAAGCCTTTATACAAAGCAAATTTACTATCACTGATACATTTTTTATTTTTATTTTTTTTTTTAAACCACTTCTTTTCACTGGCATTGTAACGCTGAAAGTTTTCATTGGATTATCTAAAATTTATGATGGTTGTGGGTAAACCAAGTAGTCGATCAATGTCTTCAACTCCTCAAGGTCATGTACCAAAGTAGCGTCACACTCCAGAACAGCCTATAGGATCATGATAGAATTAATTTTGCTATGTATTCGTGTGTTCAGTCTATATCCATGCAGATTTTAGGGTTTTTATAGGTAGAGTATAACAATCTGTGTAGAATCTTAGTTAGACCTTTCCATAGGCCATAATAAGTAGATAGATGATAAGAGGAATCCACCTGCTTTATGACAAGCTAACGTGCGGTGAAATGCTACAAGGACACATGGGAGCAGAATGCCTGGCTGTGCGGCAGGCTGTGTAATAATGAGGAGAAACAGCAACAGACAGCAGAGCAAATAATCAGCAATCAGGAGCAGCATGATTTAAAAAAAAAAAAAAAGAGTACGTAGACTGAGATGATGAGGCTAAGCTATAAACACCATCACTTTTTATGAATGTGGCTATAGTTATAACCCAAAAAGAGCTCTTCTGAACAATTTTTGGCCACATTCAATTAAAAAAAATAGGAGAGAGGAATAAAAAGAAAAAGAAATTGACGCAGGGGATAATGTGAGCCATAATGGTCTTGTTCAGCTCTGTGACATGGGGGTTCAGGGGCCAGTCAGAGTGGATCTGTACATGAGCTGTATCATTTACCCACATGTGTGACCTTGGCCAAGTAACTTAACCTCCTTTTGTCTCTATTTCCTCATTCGTAACATGCTTATTAAAATGGAATGTCTCATAGAGATGCCATGAGGTTTAAATGAAATATTGCAAAGAAAGTCCTTGGCACTCCATCCAACATGATGAAAATGTTCCAAAAAGTCAACTATTATCCTCAGCCCCACTGCCTAGTCCATAGGTCGGCAAGTGGCAGCCAGTAAATGTTGGGGTTGAATGAACTCATGTTACCATCAAAGACACTTTCAAAAATAACCATGAAACAAGGCCTACCTTCCTTTGGAGGGAGATGAAAAAAAATGTTGCTGCAGGAGAGAAGTGCTTCATTCTCATTAAGGAACTCTCAAAACATTCCTGCTGGAACTTCACAGAGGGCGTAGCTTTGCAAGTAAATCATAATCATGGAATCATAGATTTGGATAACATTTTAAGGATTATATAGTGTCCCCTCTTACAAAGGAATGTCTGCTGTAATATTCATGAGCATGTGGCCTCTGGTTACATATCCACAGAAGATGATCTCAATGTTAGCTGTAGAAATGAAATAAATACATGATAGTACATAATGACCATTTTTTAAAAAATGAATACATTTAACCGAATCATGAGCCTTAATTATACAAATTAATTATTGTCACACATATTTTACAATTTACTTTTTACTTTTTTTTTTTTTTTACTTTTTCTTAGTGGTTTTACATACTACTCATGCACTGTCCCATTGGTCCTTTGTCTTCCTACTTGATACTGACATTATTCTGACACAAATAGTGGAAGGACATTATTTCACAATTAAAAACCAAACAACTAGTTTTGGCTCTGAAAATGACATTTCTAGGAATATTGCTTTTTAATTGAGATATAAATAAAGTTGGGAAATAGATCTAGTTTTAGATAAATGTTGAGGAAACACACTGCTATGCTCATTTCACATTGTTATTGTTATTTATTAGTCTTGGTAGAATAAAATAATAAATAGTGTAGCAGTAATTAGGAAGTATTCACTCACAAAATTGCTAAAATCATAGCCATGAGCAAAATCCCCTCTGCTCCTGGTGTTCTGTTCATCATTGAGCTCAGACTCCTGACTCTCCCTGGAAGAACACTGCAGCTTCTTAAGGCATGATTATTTGCCTTCCCTCAAATCACATGCTGCTGGCCAGGGGTGTGTCCTTGCCCTGTCACACTGGATAAACCTCAACTCCGTTAAATTCTTACAGGCAGCTAAGCCATCTTGGACAAAAACATCCATCTTTGATGACGTAGTCTCCTTGTGTTTCCTGGCCACTCATTTTAGATGAGCCCTTAGCACTGCGTCCCATCTCACTCACCCACTCAAAACATCAATATGGCAATTGCCTCTTCTCTTTCTTGGGTCTCTGGTTATGCCTTTCTACTCTATAATTTCCCTGCCAGACTAACATGCTATCATTTTACCTTTCAAATACTGCCAAAGAGCATTTTTTTTAAAAGCCCCATTGACGTGACAGACAACTCGAGTTTGAGTTCCTGCCTTTTTCTCTGCACATCCTTAGGGCAAAACTCCTGGAGAGTTATTTATACTGTCTCTACTTTCTCTCCTCCCATTATTTTTTGAACATCTCCAATGTATCTCTTGCCCCACTAATCTATCAAAATAGAACTTGCCAATGGATTTTCACACTCCTAAATCCAATAGTCAGTTCACAGTGCTCTTGTATTGATCTGTCAGCAACGTCTGACACACCTGTCACTCTCTTTCCTGGAATGCTTTCATTTGACTTCCGGAACCCCTTCTACATCCACTTCTTCACTTCCCAGTGAAAGCACAGATAACTTCTGCATCTCCAAATTCTAGAGTGCCCCAGAATTCCCTCCTCACACTCTCCTCTCTCGAAGTCCTTCTATGAGTGACCTCATTCAGGATCGTGGCTGTCGATGCCGTCGATACTCTGAGGACAAAGGTGAGGATACACCTTTACCGAGAACTCTTTGCCTAACTCCACACTTTTGGATCCAGACAACATCCTCTCCATTTCGTGATTCAAGTTCTCAAATGGAATGTGCCAAAAATAGAAATTCTTCCGATCCCCCCCCCCCAGAATCTTATTCCTCAGCAGTTCCCTATCGCTATTATTGACAACTGCAATCTTCAAGCTTTGATAAAAAATCTTGGAATCATTCTTGACTTTTGTTTTCTCCAGCATGTCACAGATCACACATCAGCAAATCCTGTCATCTCTTCCTTCAAATGTCCAGAGTCTAATTCCTTATTACCACTCTTGCACTAGCACCTTTGGCCTGGCAATCATCATCTCCCAACCACATTATTGCAACAACTTGCAGATGGTTCTCTCTGTTTCCACCCTGCTTCACTCTGATAACATGTGCTCAATGTATTAGCTAGAATGAACCTTCAATAGTAAGTTCTATGAATAAGTCATAGGCAATAATATGTCTGTAACAATAAGTCATCTGCATTTACTCAAGACCCTCCAACTGTTCAGTGTCTCATTCAAAATAAAAGCCATAGGTCTTAGGATGCCACCCAATGCTCCAGAATGGTCTGGCTCCCTTTTTTCCTCTCTGATCTCATGCTCTACCATTCTCCCTCTTGGTAGTCATGTTCTACCTCAAACTTGCTCTTTCTTCTGCCTAGAATTCTCCACCTGCCTTCCTGCTTCTCTCCTTTCCAATCTACTCAAATATTCTCTCAATTCAGGCCATTTCCTTGATCATTTTATACATAAAAATATGGACTTCCCCTTTTTGCCTTTTTGATCCTTTTATGTTTTACCTTGTTCTAATGTTTTCCACAGAGCTCACAACACTGGCTTATGATCAATTTATTGATTGCTATGTGAACTGTCCCACACAAAATTTAGAGTGAGTGACCTAGATAACTAGTTTTATTTACCACCAAATTACTCATGTTACAATGATGTCCAGAATCTAATAAACACTAAATAATTTTATGACTTAAGTAAACAAGTAATTATTTACTGCTTGGTACTCTATACTACTGATGATGTTCTGTAAAACTATGTGTATAATGGTGATTTATGTAGATTCCCATTTCCCCATTAATTTCCTTCTGCCTTCAGAAACTTTTCCCTGGGGAGTAAAATGACCTTAAGCACATGTAAGGGGTCTGCCATTTGTCTTTAAGAGCATCTTCTCTCGGTAAGCCTGCAACCTAGCCACATTTATTTGTCCCACACAACTGACGTTAAAGAGGTATTTATATATCCAAGTGATTCTCAACTATTCATTAATGACATTCCATATAGTCAGTTTTGAGGTGGAAGGAAATGTTTGCTAATTCTGTGGCACTCATGATTACCTGGCCATGTTCAGTAACAGAAACATGGAAAATTTCTTTTTATTAGAACTCTCTTACTGTAAATATGTGACTTGCATTTTGACCAAATTATATTGCCGCTTAAAAATATGTTTAAATAATCATAGTTCTTGTTCTCATTAGTACTCGATTTAGAAAATAGGTATGTAACTGACTGACTTCACAGAGCACTTTTATTTCCAATTTTTTTTTAAATTTTATTTATTTATTTGACAGATAGAGATCACAGGTAGGCAGAGAGGCAGGCAGAGAGAGAGGAAGGGAAGCAGGGTCCCGGCTGAGCAGAGAGCCTGATGCGGGGCTCGATCCCAGGACCCTGAGATCATGACCTGAGCTGAAGGCAGAGGCTTTAACCTACTGAGCCACCCAGGCGCCCCTATTTCCAAATTTTTATTTTCATTTTTTGCACATGTAGTCAGAATTTGAAAAGATGAAATGGCAGTTACTAGCCCTAAAATACTTGTTTATGGCATCTTATTCATATTGTATGTGTTTGTATGTATATACTTGTGTTATGTATTTGATACACACTGGGAGCCCCAAAGAGAAACATGGTGCACATTTCCTTATTAATTTCTGCATTTTCAAAACCTAGCTTGGTACCTGACTTGCAGTATCTGGTCAGTGAAAGTCACAATGACCTTCTGTGATGTGTCTTGCACTAAGCCAGCTTTTTACAAACTGTTAATAGAGATATATTAATTCTGCGATATCTGAACAGTATTCTGAGATTTCACATTTAGAACAATCTGAATACCGAACCCCTTCTTGGGTTGCTGTAATGCTGATTAGCATAATTCAGCTCTCTCAGAAACTAAAATTTATCTCCCCAATTGTTTTAACATTGTTTAAGATATAAACAATCTAATTTTCTCAACGTTTCCTTTTTTTAATATCCTTTTTATTTTTTATTCCTCTTTTTTATATCTGTCACCCTGACTTCTCAAACATTCCAGTATTCCCAACACCCAAACACTATATAAACATTATATATGACATATATAATATAAACAATATAATATACATTACACATAATATATAATATAATAAACAAGAATATATATAGTATAAACAATATAAACACAAAGTGGCGATTGTATTCTTTGTCTAACCCTATGCTGAGGCTGACATGGATCCTCTTTACATGAGTTCAACCTGGGAAGTGGGTACAACTCCTTTATGAGACCCTGCAATATCACACAACAGAGAAGTTGCATATATGAAAAAAATAGATTTTGGCTTAAATGGAAAAAGTATTTATGTGCTTTTTATGCAAACAGTTACAATGCTTATTTTGTCACCCAAACATTTAGGCAGAATTTGAAAATATAATTGTTTTAAAATTCCACTGTTAATAAATAATCTGAGAGGAAAAATGTAATAGTTTGCCACTCTTAATTTCTGATTATCTTATGGTTGTGAATAGAAAGACTCAATAGTGTAAAGATGCCAGTTCTTCTTGAATTAATCCATCCTTAAATTAATCTGAAATAAAAATTAATAGGGATTTTGAGCTAGAGATACGTATTTTAGAGTTTACATGGGAAAATAAGTCTGTAGGAATAATTAGCAAAATTCTGTTAAAGAGAACAATAAAGGGTGTTTAGCTCTATAAGCTATTAAAACATATGATTAAGACTCAGTGAGTGAAACAGTAAGGTACTCGTATAAAGAAAAAAGATGGAAATATCCCCAAATACAAATGGAAAGATACCTTGAATACAAGTGGAAGTTCGGAAAATTCCACTGCCTCTGTATGTATCTCATCCCTCCCACAGCAAATTCCAAGCAGAGTGAAGCATTAATTGAACTGAAGTTGTAGCCAGTGTACTAGTGACTTTAATTTTAAAGACAGAGCCAAGATGGGGGGAAAAAAGAAGAAGAAGAAAAAGAGTTAAGATGGATATGCAAATCATTCAAAGCAAAAATCAACAGAAACTTGGAGTGAAAACAAATGTTTTGGGGAAGATGGAGAGAAGGGTATCAAAACTGTCGGGAGTTGGGAGGAAATAATGAGTTTGAAGTGCTGTGCATGACATGTGCCATACGCACAGCATGAAAACTATGTTTGAGGCCAAAAAATGTTTCTATTAGTTTGCACAGAGGAATCTAAGATTATATGTAGTTATGTAGAGAAGAGAACTAAGATCCAGAGAATGAGCTTTTGGCTATATTCCCCGGAAAGATGCGAAGGCAAGAAGAGTAATGAGAGCCTAGACCAGGCATGTTGAGGGAGGAAGTCGTTTAAAGCATGTGTAGAGCACCTGGGTGGCTCAGTGGGTCAAGTGTCTGCCTTTGGCTCAGGTCATGATCCTGGGGTCCTGCTCTCTGTGGGGAGTCTGCTTCTCCCTCCACCCTTCCACCCTGCTTGTGCTCTCCCTCTCTCTTATGCTCTCTGTCTCTCAAATAAATAAATTAAACCTTAAAAAAAATAAAGCATACAGAGGCGATCACAGTACTGAATGTTCCAAAAGGGTCACTGTATGTGCAAAATGAAACAAGGGATACAAATAGAGCAAAATAAAGGATTGGAGGAGACACTGCTTCTGTTCTTCACACCATGACTTCCAATTATCTCCAATTTACCTTTCCAGGAAAAAAAAAGTTAACTTGATATTGAAAAGCAGAGTAATTAGAGGGATCCCCTATTCTCATTGTATTTGACAAGTCACTACTTCAACACTTTTTGTCATACCAGTGTTAAATATTACATAAACATTTTGCCCTCTGTATTAGTTAAAATTGAGATTTCACTGATCAGGAAATACACAGATAGAACAATGTATTTCAGGAGGTGAAGAAATGTTTCAGAGGCTCTATTAAGAATCACCCCGGCAGGAGTCTTATTCATTATGTTTCAAATAATACAGAAGAGAGAATGTAGATGAAGATGTTCACGTTTGAAGTGCCAAAGATTGCACAATATTATGAAAGAGATAAACGAATATTATGAACCTCACAAGGGTGATTCCAACTTGCAATCACAATCGGTGATTCCCGATGCCCTATTTTCTTAGTCTTTCTCAGATGACAACATAATCTTTCACTGTCTTCAATTTCCAAATGCATGAGGTCTGAGAAAATAGAACCACATTGTATATCTTAAATCTTAAAACCTATCTATGCAAGCATGGGGTTTTGCACTTAGAGAAATGTACAAGTAAATATAATTTCATAAAATACATAAATTTTTAAATGCTGCTGTATCTTCCCTCCAGTAATCCTACTTTACCTTATTACTGTGATGGGTTTGTCTTGTTTCTAATGTGAAAGCTTCATGGAGGCAGGGACCCTGTCTTATTTCTATATTTGTTTTCATCCTTCTATATGGGTAGGGACTTTGTTGAGTGCTTTATGTATTATTGTATTTGTTCCATGCCCTAATACTATCAGGTGGCTGGTATCATCATCATCATCATCATTATTATTATTAATCATTAGTAGTAGTATTAATTGTCACTTTATTTCCGTGTCACCCATGAAGAAATGGAATTAGAGGTTAAGTGACTTGTCCTAGATCAGATCTAACTATTCCACTCCAAAGGTCAAAATTTGGGGGCGCCTGGGTGGCTCAGTGGGTTAAAGCCTCTGCTTTCGGCTCAGGTCGTGATCCCAGACTCCTGGGATCGAACCTCATATGTGGATACAAAATCTTAAAAAAAAAAAAAAGGTCAAAATTTTAGTCACCTGGTGGTGTTTCCCTATATCTGAACTACATTAACACCCTTAATCTGGTTATGAGTTGTAGACAAAAATGGAGGCTAAAATGGTAAGCATCTCAAGGTCATGTTATGGCAAAAATCAACTACAGATATTCAGTGTGGGGCCAAGAACTTACAGGGATAGGAATGTATTCATCATAAATATTTTGAAGATTGCAATATGATATATGATAGTATTTATGCTTAAATATTTTTTTTGCTATTATTACTGAAGCCCAAAAAAGAACCTGGAGCAAAGTATGGTTGATGTGACTCAGATTTTGGAAAGAGCATTCTTGACACACTGGCACAGTGAGATAACCGGGGGGATCTTTCTTATGGCTGGTGATCGGGCAGAGGGCAGTGATTATCTGTCATGAGTGTTGTTGAAGAAAGTCTTAGAGGCAAGCTGGCTTCTTCCACAGGTTATAAATCTATAGAATTTGGTTTAATGCTCAACATATATGTGCAAAGATTTCAGTGAACTTGAGAAAAGTGAAATATGTATACCAAGATTATCATCAACGTTTTTTAATTCCCTAGGATCAAATTCGATGTAAACCTCTGATTTACTTGGAGCACTGGTATTTATCTATACATTTTTGGAAGCAGATCTGATTGCAGTTGTAATCTGCTAAAATGCTAACTGCACTGTTGGCATTCAACCATTTACTATTTTGGTGTAATTATTATTAGTATAATTGGTATTATTCTGCCTATAAATATGAATGAGTGTGATAATTAGAATAATTAGAATGAGTCACATTACAAATCTTCTTCCTCTCAACTTTGTATTATATTTTATGTATGCTTTATCATTATAGAGAATATTTACGTAAAAGTTATGTGTTCTTGTGAAAAGTGAGAAAATGGTCATTTGACCCTGAATGACATGAATAAAACAGGTCAGGAAGACTACATATACATAATTTCTGAGTGGAATCTTACATAATACACCAATAAATTTTCATGTAGATTATTTTAGTAGTCATCAAACTTTACTATTTGGAAGGAAGTAGGTGATATAAAATAAATTTTAATAGATAGCCAAGGGAGAATTTCAAATTATGTAGTATCAAATTCTGTAAACGCATTAGAATATTATTATTTGTTATTGAAAAGATTGCAAAATATCAGTCATCTCATCATATTCTGTTGATTTAGTTAATTAAACCTAGAGTGGTGATAAGTTTCATCTTTGAGGTGGTAGGTAAGTAGGTAGATAGATAAGTTAGTTAGGTAAAGGGGTACCTGGGTAGCTCAATCTTAAGCATCTGCCTTCAGGTCTTAGTCATGATCCCAGGATCCTGGGATCGAGCCCCAAATTGGGCTCTCTGCTCCACGGGAAGCTGCTTCTCCCCCTCCCACTCTGCCTGCTTGTGTTCCCTCTCTCACTGTGTCTCTCTGTCAAGTAAATAAATAAAATCTTTAAAAAAATATATAGGTAGATAAATGATAGATACAGCTCTGAGAAATGCTAAAATTTTAAGGGGATGTATTGATCCATTTTGGCTTGAAATAAATAATGAATTAGATACAGAACACACATTAATTTTTTTCTAAAAAAACACAGCTTATATGTATTATAATACCTATATTACCTTGAAAAAATAGACTTGGATGATAGATACATACATACATACCTATAGTCTTGGCTTTTGTGTTTTACCTCTATTACATGATCATGAACCTCTTCTGTTATTTTGACCTCAAATGTTAAATTCAACAAGCAAAAATAGAATCTTTTCATTCAACAAACCCCACTTATTTTGCTTTAGGAATTATAAAACAAAAGCAGCAGGTGTCTCAGATTGAGTACTTGAAATGATGTGTCATCATTTTAAGACAGTGTCTCGTATGTTTTAGACCTCATTCCTTCCATTTTCTGGCAGCTGACACTCATTTCCTCTCAATGAGTGAATAATTAGCTGGTGAGAGTCCATGATGTCAAGGAGCTGTCATAATTTCCACGGAGTTTGCTCAGTAACGCAGCGCAGGAATTAAATGTGATCGTGCTGACAACTTGGTCTGCTCTTGGTGTAGCCATGAACTGTCCAGCAGAGCTGTTTGTACCAGGGCTAAGGTCAGGCTTCTTCTTGTACTATTACGAGAAATTCATAGTGAAAAACACAGTACTATTTGTGTTCTTTATTTTAAGAAAGGAAGAGATACATGTATATTTCCTTTCTAATCAAAAATTTCAAGAATTTCAAGTTATGTCATAAGCAGGCTCTCTAAAATTGCTGTTAGATCGGTATTAGTTGGCTAGTCCTATAGGGAAAAAAAAGAGAGAGAGAGAGAGAGACATTGATAGTCTGTTAGGTTCTGAGCTAATTTCAAACACAAGGTCAGATTTTAATCAACTATAGAAGTATTTCCCAGTGTTCAGTCTTCAAGATCCAGATTTTTTTTTTAAAGATTTTATTTATTTATTTGACAGACAGAGATCACAAGTAGGCAGAGAGGCAGGCAGAGAGAGAGGAGGAAGCAGGCTCCCTGCTGAGCAGGGAGCCCGATGCGGGGCTCGATCCCAGGACCCTGAGATCATGACCCGAGCCGAAGGCAGAGGCTTTAACCCACTGAGCCACCCAGGCGCCCCCAAGATCCAGATTTTAAGTGTTATTGCTATGTTGACCTACACTTCATGTTCTCCGTCTATTGCTGTTAAGTTAATAGAACGTCTCCATCGTGAACTATTTCTTGATCATTTCAGCGGGATAGATTTTCTCCTTCCTGTCCCTTACCATCAGTATCACGCAAATACCATATGCAGTCTCATTGAAGGTATTTGTTTAAATATATCATTCCCTTTGCCAGGTTCAAAACTCTTTAAGGCCAGGGCACATCCTTATACCTTTCTTCGCAGAAGAAAGATCTAGTACAGTATCTAACCTTAATGTGATGTTTGCTGAATGAATGCAGTTAATAACACAGATCCATTTTGAATTAACTGTGAATAAACAAGTTTAATTCTCTTCCCTAGGATGAAAATCTCTCTGAGTCAGCTGGTCAAGAGGAAGTAAATTTTTCATTGAGTTAATAATGACAGGACAGATTACGTGCTTCAGTGAAGCCTGTTCCTTTGTATAAAATGGAGTGTATTGTGGGGTCTATAATTGGGTATTGTGGGGTCTATAATTGGGAAGTTAGGAGATGATGCATTTCTCCTCTTATCTTTCTTATAGTCTGTACTACTCAAAGTAATTGATATAAGTATAAAAAATTGTCTTTTGTGCCATTAAAATTTCTTTCTCTTAAAATTTTTTTGAGAGAGAGAGAGAGAGAGTATTGCCATACAAAGGGGGGTTAGAGGAGAAGGCGGAGGGAGAGAGAGTGTCGTAAGCAGGCTCGATGCTCAGTGCAGAGCCCGACCTGGAACTCAATCTCACGACCCTGAGATCATGACCTGAGTCAAAATCAAGAGTCCGATGCTTAACAGACTGAGCCACTCAGGCGCCCTGTGTGCTAGTAAAATTTCTACCACTTAATTTCTTTTTTCCCTCAAGCATTGCCTCTAACCAACTGCATATTTTTAAAGGCTTTTAGTGTAAATTGTTGATTCCTTCCAATTTATTTTGTAAGCTCCATTTCCACTTCCATCTTCATTTCTCAATATTAATCCTTTCCCTTCCCCCTTTTTTTCGTATGGGTGATAAATTTCCACTCTCTCAACAACTTGTAATATATATACTTTTTGACTTTCTCCTAAAATGGTCAGATTGCAGCCTGGTTTTTGCACAAATAATTAATATTATTTCTTCTTTAGGTTTTTTGTTTGTTTGTTTGTTTGTTTGTTTTAAATTGGGTGCCTGGGTGGCTCAGTTGGTTAAGTGTCTGGCTTCGGCTCAGGACATGATCCCAATAATCCTGGGATGAAGTCCCACCTCAGGCTCCCTGATCCCCAGGGAATCTGCTTCTCCCTCTGGCCACTCATTCTCTCAATCTCTCTCTCTCTCTCTCTCTCTCTCTCAAATAAATAGAATCTTCTAAAAAAAGAATTTTATTTAATTAAAATTAAGGTCCTAGGAAAAAAAGTTATAATAAATAAATATGCTATAGAACTTATTTCCCCAGACCACTCACACTTAGGAAACATCAAAGACTGTGTCACTGTTACTCAGAGTTATTACTGATTCTCAAAAGTCTCATTTACTTTTCAGTAGCCTCATATGACTCAGCCTTCACCACACTGATCAAATTAGCTTTCATTCCATGGTCAGAGACCTTTATCAAAAAGTTTCTAGTGCTACACTCTCATCTCTCATGCATTTTTTATTTTTATTTTATTTTATTTTATTTATTTATTTTTTTAAAACAAAACCTCACAACCCCAAAACCATCAAATACGAATAAATGCTGCTCCAGCTAGGGATGGACCAAGTAGAGGAAATGTATTTACGTTACCATAGAGAAGACAAAATAATACCAGCTGATCAACAGATAAAATGCATGTGAGTGGCACCTGGGTGGCTCAGTTGGTTAAGCCTCTGCCTTTGGCTCAGGTCATGATCCCTGGGTCCTGGGTTCTAGCCCGGCATCGGGCTCCCTGCTCAGTGGGGGGTCGGGGGGTGAAGGAGGGGTAAGGTGTCTGTTTCTCCCTCTCCCTCTGTTCCTCCTCTCTGCTTGTGCTCTCTCTCTCAAATAAATAGATAGATAAATCTTTAAAATAAAAATAAAGGGGCGCCTGGGTGGCTCAGTGGGTTAAGCCTCTGCCTTCAACTCAGGTCATGATCTCAGGGTCCTGGGATCGAGCCCCACATCAGGCTCTCTGCTCAGCAGGGAGCCTGCTTCCTCCTCTCTCTCTGCCTGCCTCTCTGCCTACTTGTGATCTCTGTCAAATAAATAAATAAAATCTTTAAAAAAAAAGAGAAAGAGAAAAGTTTATCATAACACTGGCCAACAGAGGAGTCAGTTGGAGATCTCTTAAATTCAACTCCAGACCCGTGGTTCTCAAAGCCTGCTTTCTCTGCCAGCAGCAGCAGCAGCACAATCTGAGCACGTATTAAGACTGTAAAATAGTGGCCTGCTGCAGACCTAGGAAATCAGAACTCTGGGGGCGAGGCCTGGCACTCCTAGACTTCACAAGACCTCCAGGTGATTTTTATGTCCCAGTAAATGTTCTACAGTGGTTAACCTATGATCTTCAGGTGGGTCCTATGCACCACTAAAGTCGAGAAAAAAATCAGGATTACTGAAAAATAGATCATCTTTAGCTAATAGTTATTATATAACACACATAGAAATATGTGGACTCTGCATACCCATTCACGCATTTATATGGGTCTATTTTCAGATTAATTGTCTCCAAGCAGAAAGCAGGTCCCTGGGGGGAGGATATATATATAAGGAAATCAAAAGATTAGAAACATCTGCAACATGGGACGCGTCCAGGTAGAGCAGTTTGGGAAGACTTGATGCGGTGGGGGAAAAAGGTCCAAGTCTGAGAGGTACGGAGGATGTGTGGGTGTTTAAATATGAAGATTGGCTTTGCTTGTGCCTATTTGTGTATGCGAGTTTGGAGCGAGGTATGGCGACGCTTAAGGTATAGCAAGACTTAAAAGACTGTGATACTCTTGGTGGATACTGTCCATTTCAGAGTCCAGGGCAAAAAATCCCGGTAAATTCAACATTATTAAAAGTAGTTACCTTGATTGTAACATTCTATTATTACCTCAGAGTGCATCCATATTATAATTCCTGTTTTTGAGACATGGTTTCATTTTCCTCCTAATTAGTATCTCCTTCCAAAATAATCTTGATTCCTGCAAATCTAGACCATAAAAGGACTCGGTTATTTTCAACATAAGTCTGGTCTCTGAACATATTAAGTCAAGCGGTGCTCCTAGAAACGGTGCTAGTCATCTGTTAGCACATTAGCACGTAAACCTACTTTGAATTAGAATATGTTCTGAAAATGTTCTCTCTCCAGAGTAATTACGTTCTTGCCTTGAGCCCCGGGTGCCCCGATGCTGTTTACACATTAATTTAGTGAGTCTCTTATATGTTTAAGAAGAAAGTATATTAATGCAAATGAGAAAGTTCCAACCTCTGAGATTTGAATCAGGAATTTAAAACAAGCTAAAAGAGCGTCAAAAATGGAAGCAGAATTGCCAATAAAACTTTTAATGATTTTAAGGAGCATTAAAATGATACTTGTGAATCTATAAGCAAAGCTGTTTATGTATTTTGCTTTAAAAGTTAATAAACCACTAGGGTGTTCATTGGAAAAAGTATTCTATTATTTGTAGAAATGCTGTGGAAGGGGAAAAAAAATAATACCTGATACTTCTTACAGTTTGCGGCCCCTTCCGATGTGGAAGTAATTGAGGCCTATTGTTGGAAATATCTGAGGGGAAAGAAATGTATGGTTACTGGAATAGGAACCCCATGGTGCTCTAATTTGAACATATTTCCATGAAGGACACTTCTTATATATGCTTAAGATAGGCACTTTAGAGACATAGTGGGAATTTCTCTCTTGTATGCTGTATCTCCCTTCCATGAGTAAACGTAGGCAAAGGCTTCTGGTAGACCTAGGCAAGGGAACGCATGACTTAAATTACATCATCCGGTGTAACTTTAGGCAGTGGTTTTCATACACATGCTGCCTTCAGCATAGACAGCCCCGCCCTCTCGCCGACCAGCCCCACCTAGCATCTCAGGCACACCTGTGCTCTCCTCAGGCCAAGCAGAACTAGTCCTGTTTTTGCAAAATCAGCTTTCAGACGTCTCGGTGTGAGAATTTGTTCAGACTTCCCTGTTCCCTGCTTGTTACGTACATGGCATAGAAAACAGTATTCTTATTCATAGATAAGTCAGGGGAACAAATACATGTTGAATGCTTTCTTGCGCTGAAATAAGAGGTCTTCATTGTTGTATCAGAGAAGGGCTCCAGGCTTTTTATTTGCTGAGCTCTGTAGCTGCAAACCCAAATGTCAGAATTGGACCAACTCGAAAATAAGCAAGCTCACTGGATACATCCCCTGAGCGACCATCCTTCGGGTAGTCGTTTGCCAGAGTCTCATTTCAAAATCTCTTGTTCGCAGCCTGTTCTGGGATATGCTACGTCTTCTGTTATTTAGTTGGTAGATCTTTCAATTGACAATAATAAGACTAATAGTGTTGTGCAGGTTAAGTTGGAATTGTATTTGTTTTAAGAAAGAGCCTGGAAGAATCCCTAGTAGGTAGGATGATTATTTGATAAAAGTACTTAGTACTGTTATTATATATGTGATTTCTATTCATCGCATTGTAGAATGATAGACCCTCTCTCTGATAAGCTAACATGGACCTTCTCTCCTGGTGCACACAGTGTTAATAGCAAAATTAGTTTTCAGGTCAGAAAGACAATAAACTAGGAAAAGGAGATTATTTCAGATACTGCCTTATTCCAGATATTGCCTTCCTTGAGATAAGTAACATTTTGAGAAACCTAAAAAAAATAAATAAATAAAGGAGAAAGAGAAATGTTCAACTTATTTTTTTTTTATTTTAAAGAGTGTTAAAGAGATCTACGACCAGTGATTTAGTAACATAAAGGAACAAGTTGGGTTCTCAGGAAATCTGGCCAGATTTTATGCAGGATTCCGTTCTTTTTGCCAGGCCATTATTTATTTTTAAAGCAATCAGCAAAGGAGAACTCCAAGAGAACTCCAAGACAGACAGTGATGAGAGATTTTTAAGAGATTTTTAAGAGATTATTTCTATTTTCTCACAAGCATTATGACTTTTAACATGAGACTGATGCTTAAGATGGGACCTCCTTGAATCACCCTTTTAAACCATCTCATCATTCCCGCCCCATCCTTACCCCCTACCTGCTTTCATTGCCTTACACAAAGAAAAATATGTACGTTTTTAATCCATTACTCTGGCCTTTCCTTAATCTGAATGAAGAACTTACTGTTTTGTAAAACTCACAATTCTTTTGTGTCTGTGATGTGTCTTCTTCAGTTTATTTCCTAAATGATACTGTTGAATGTTGTTTCATGTTAAATGAGATGATCACCCATCACGTATATCTGGGACAATTTTTCTTCCACTTACGTGCCCAGACATCTGTCCTTTTTTGCTGCAAACTCTTCATTCCTGCATCTAAACCAGTAATTATCTATGTGGTGTTGCTCTCCCACTCACTACCAACGAGACTGATTGGGATGGTTGTCTATCAAGAGACCTGTAGAAAGGCTTATTGGCTTCAATATACTTTTCCTCTCTGTATGGTATCTTTTTTCCTCAAAGAACTTTGTGAGAAGTGCCAGACCTCCACAGACACATCATCTTGGTTGTATCTACCAGCTGTTAAGGTCTGCTCTGTCTATAATTCCCACAGTCTTCACTAGAAAACTTTTCATGAGCAAACGGACAACATCATGGTAACCATAGGAGGTCTCTGATACAAAAGACCTCTGACAGACATTCCTTAAGAATGATGCTTACATTTTGTCAACAGTTCTCCAAATTCCTTCTTTAGTTATTTAAAAACTTTAAGAAAATTGCCATCAGGTCTCCGTGAGACATCCATACTTGCTTTGTTCATGTCGCAGTACAAGTACATTGTAACTTTTGAAAACATTAAAATTCAACAGTTCAGAAGAAGTATAATGCAGGTCATAGGTGTGATTTTAAATTTCTAGTAGCCACATTCAAAACTGAGTAGAGATAAAATTAATTTTATGAATATGTTTTACTTCAGTATATGTAAAAGACTATCATTTAAACATGTAATCAGTATAAAAATTTAATGGAATATTTGACTTTTTAAAATGAATTCTTCCAGGGACACCTGGGTGGCTCAGTGGGCTAAAGCCGCTACCCTCGGCTCAGGTCATGATCCCAGGGTCTTGGGATCGAGCCCCACATCAGGCTCTCTGCTCAGCGGAGAGACTGCTTCCCCCTCTCTCTCTGCCTGCCTCTCTGCCTACTTCTGATCTCTGTCTGTCAAATAAATAAAATAAAAATCTTTAAAAAAAATAAAATGAATTCTTCCAGCATCAGGGCATATTTTATACTTAAAACACCTCTCAGAGTGCCTGGGTGGCTCAGTGGGTTGGGCCTCTGCCTCGGCTCAGGTCGTGGTCTCAGGGTCCTAGAATTGGGCCCCACATCGGGCTATCTGATCAGTAGGGAGCCTGCTTCCACCACTCTCTCTGCCTGCTTGTGATCTCTTTCTCTCTATCAAATAAATAAAATCAGGAAAAAATCCACCTCTTACTTTGAACTAGATATATTACACATGCTTCATAATAGTGGCTTGTGACTACCGTATTGGACCCTGTGGTATCAACTCCAAAAATTAATATAGATTAGATGATCTTTATGGATCCATTCAGTCTGCCTTTTACATAATTTTTAGATCTCTAACCTATATGTCTAAGAGCGCAGTAGGAGGTACATATTTTCCTGAAATCATTGACGATAAAGAAAGAAAGAATTCATTTCTTTTATAATTTTTTTTGGATAATAGACCCTTTGTTCTGTTATCATCATGAAATAACTCATTTCTTGGTTGCTAGTCTTTTTTATATGCTTAAATATATTTTAAACTTCTCATATGATATCCTGTAAATCTCATTTATTTTTAAAGCAATACATTGGAATGGTTTTTCTGTTTTTCCTGTAGTTAACCTTCCATTTCATGCTAATTAGAGATTCTTTTAAAACTATATTTAAATGGTCATGATGAGAAAAAGTAAATTGACTAATAAGTGATTAAGCTACAGATGTAGCTTATAGTTTATAGTTTGTAGTTTATAGAAACTAGTTTCTATAAAGAACTAGTTTGTAGTTTATAGAAAGACTTTACATAAGCCATGTTTATGTGCTTCCTAAATTAAAAGTTAAGGAAATGCCTATGAATGTTGGCAAAGTTTGAATTTCACTGATACTATAAGTTCATGGCCAAAGTTGATTAGGAAACTTAGTAAAAATTTTTCCACTAAGAGGTTTAAATAGAACAGAGAAAGCAGAAACATCAAGAAAAGAGAGAATATAGGGAATATGATTGCTACTCAGGTGTGCAGAGGTGATGGAGTGATGGAGAAAAGGACCACGCTCATGTCTACTGGGGATTTACCCTGTGCTATTATATCCCTCCAGCTGAACGTAAAACCTATAGACTTGTATGTTGTGCCCTCTGTTTCTCTACATTACTGTAAAAAAAAACAATAAGTCAACATGGCCTGTTACAAGGTATAGTCCTACTGGAGAAGAAAACTAGGCTCAGTGGCAATTTACTACAACAATCTTAAAGTTATAAAATACCACACACTTGAGTGACCTGGAAAAATTGAAGTTCAGGAGGGGAGCGTTACAGAAACCAGTGAAGTGTGGCCATTATCATACAAATAAAAAACCTGGGTGATTTCTTTTTAATTTTCTACCCACCATTATACATGTCCAACCGAGGTCTATATCCATATTTCAGATTCAACGAACACTATAATAAAAGAAAATACAGTGAGACCTTTTTTTTTTTTAATTTAGAAAATTCGCAGACAACTGTTACCATTTTAATTCTACCTGTTGTAAAGTCCTAATCTTGGTGATTTGGGGTGGAGGGGTGTGGGGCTGATGGAAGTAAGAATTGAACATCCGCTAAGTACCAAAATGGTGTTTCTATGCTGCTTCACTTGGTCTCTGTTGGTGCTAAAAACAAGTGTCTTCTATTAATATCTCCTTCTAAAAGATGAGGGCCCTGGGGCCGGAGAGAAATTAAACGAGTCACACTGGAGTCCACCATCATTAACCGAAGTTAAACTGAAAAACTAGGTCCATACAAATGCCAAGCATGTGCATGTTGTTTCCAGGCTAGGATAAAAGTGTGTCACTTTTTTGAGTTCTGCCAGTTAGGCCCCTAAATAGGTACAAGGACAATTGGACCTCCTCACTCCTTACAAATCACGGGATCCACCATTGTCCGTATTGGAGCCGGTCAGAGGGGCCATGGATTTCCTCAATGAAACAGTAAATATAGAAATAAGATATGAAAGTCAATGTTACATTGGAGTTACAATTTCACTTACATATGAAATAAGTAGCAGAATATAGTAAGGAAATAATTTGTTGCAGGTGCTGTTGGTGCCTCACTCATATCTCGTCTGCACACACCATTCCTGTGCATTCCAACTGGAAGCACCTGAGACTCTTTCTAAAAGCTTTTCTGGCCCAGGGATCTGGCTCATCGAAAGGGCAGACGGAAATGCCAGCAGTTCCTATCACTGGGGAGCAGCCTTGATCAATGACTGACAGCATAGTGGATAAATATTCTAGTTCCTTTGTTCTTCAGTGGGGGTAACCCTGAGACGCAGTCTACACGGTCTCCAGAGTTGTCCAGTGGGACTGCGTCCAAAGTTCTTCAGGTGCCTGTAGCAATAACTTGCTCAAAAAAACTTACTTTGCCAACTTTCTTCTCTCCCTGTTTCTTTTCCCTAAAAGAATCTTAGCACTCACACAATTTGTTCAAGATCTTCTGAAGGATTCAACTCAATTTTTCATTCCAACTGCAGACATCAGATTTGGCATCTCATTTCATGAATGATCACCAGTCTTTTTTTTTTTTTTCAATATAGCAAAAGAAGGAAGGAGAATCCATAAGGGAAAGGGTGAAGTATCTATGAAAGTAAGAGGGGATGAGAACAAAACTGAAAAGAAAAAAATAAAAAGAGATGAGGAGAAAGAGAAAAATCAAACCTAGAGGCATAGTTGAGAAGTGCAAAGTCATGAGGAAGGTGATTGAGTTGTGTTCAAAGAAGGTAAGATTTTAAAATAACTTAGTGTAAATTTGGAAAATGAACCACAGAGTCATTCCAAATATGACAGGGGTGTGTGTGTGTGTGTATGTGTGTAGTTTCGTGTGCATGCATGCGCGCATGAGAGAGAAAGAGAAAAGAAAGGGAGGCAGAAGAATAAAGGAATTATTCTGTACATTTGGTCTCAGTGGAGGAATGTAGACAAGTAAGTGAAGTCTGCAAGATGATACTTGCTCAGTATAAAATGGAATCACCAACCAAGACTGTGTCCTGGGACGAAGCTACCTCTCCATCTCTCCATGATCGAACCCTGCGTTGCTGAATTGGTTCAGATGGGATGGAATTTCTCAAGAGTGTGCAGGACATGAGTTTGGATTATATTACTCTATAGTCTCCAGGTCTGTGAATCCGTGTAACAAAGAAGAAAATTAAGCTGATGATGGGGAGACTTTCTTGACCATAAGCTAACATCTTCTTACCTATTTAACATTTTGTGATGTGATTTACTCTGGAAACTCCTGGATTCTCAGGGAAATGATCATCTCCTGTAGCAATATCCTTGATCCAATTTTCCAACAGTCCTGCCAAAGCAGGTCCATTTATTTAAAATTCAGGAAACATTTACAGAGCACCTGCTCTGTATCAGGGGCGGTTAAACCCACTGGGGAGTCAGGATCTCCACACAATTATCACTTGTAATAAAACATGCAGTGATGAAACAAAGTGTTCTATATGATAATGGGAAACAACCTAAAGTTGTAAAGTGGGCTTAATTATTGTAAATGCTTCTTTCTGGTCAACTGTCATTATAATATTGGGCTTAATAGTAAAAGTGCTGGTTTTGGGAAACCTTTAGCTGGGACCAACAGCTTAATCTTGGAAAGTCATTTAACCTGTGAGGAATGATGTTCCTTTAATTAAAAAAGAAGAACTTGGGGGCGCCTGGGTGACTCGGTGGGTTAAAACCTCTGCCTTCGGCTCAGGTCATGATCCCAGGGTCCTGGGATCCAACCCCACATCGGGCTCTCTGCTCAGCAGGGAGCCTGCTTCCTCCTCTCTCTCTGCCTGCTTCTCTGTGATCTCCGTCTGTCAAATAAATAAAGAAAATCTTTAAAAAAAAGAAAAAAGAAGAACTTGACCAATTCCCTGAATTCTACCCCTGGGGTCCATGAATAGACTTCCAGGATGTGTTTCTTTCTTTTTTTTTTTTTAAGATTTTATTTATTTATTTGACAGACAGAGATCACAAGTAGGCAGAGGCAGGCAGAGAGAGAGAAGGAAGCAGGCTTCCCACTGCGCAGAGAGCCTGATGTGGGACTTGATCCCAGGACCTTGAGACCATGACCAAAACCAAAGGCAGAGGCTTTACCCACTGAGCCACTCAGGCGACCCCAGGGTGTGTTTCAAATGTGTTGGAACTGCAAGCAAAAATGTGTTGGCCTGCACGGTTTTCTGGGAGAGAGAACATAGTTTTAATTGGATTCTTATAGGAGGCTATTATTCAAAACATTTTAAGAATCACTGAATTGTAATACCTTGAAAGCTTGCTTTTGTCTGGAATTCTTTGCTTCATAATTCTATGACTCATTACCTCTACCAGTTTTGAATAGCCATTTTTTTATGAAGCAAACTTGCCCCTTAAATAAAAACCAAAGTTATACATACATGCGAAATAATGGTTTAATCTAGCTGTGAAGTTGTTCACATATAAAAGGATGGTGTAGGGGGCCACCTGGGTGGCTCAGTCAGTTCAGCATCCAGCTCCTGATTTTGGCTCAGGTTGTGATCTTGGGTGTTTTGGAATCTAGCCCGTCAGTGGGGGAGTCGGCTTGAGGTTTTCTCTCTCCCTCTGCCCCTCCCTGTGCTTGTGCGCATACTCGCTCGCGCACGCTCTCTCTCTCTCTCTCTCTCTCTCAAATAAATAAATAAATAAATCTTTGTACAAATACTTTTTAAAAAAGGAAGGTTTAGGTTCTTTAAGACTGATCCGCTGATCTGTTGGCAGATGTAGAGATGCTAAAACTATGACGTATGATCGGGCGAAAATACGCTTAAAATGTCAAGAAGTGTGGCTTTTAAAAAATTCCAGGGAGGGAGGTAAAACAAATGCTGTTTTTCTTTGACGAAGCTGTGAAAGTCAAGTGTGGGAAATAAAATGTCTCCGGTTCTTCAGAATGCCAACAGCTTAATGAAGCAGCAAATGTAAAAGTGAGTATAGTAAGATGAAGTGTTTAAAGAAACAATACGTAGTTGTGTGAGCTTAGTTTGTCACATCAGTGTGTCTCATTTATGATTATCTGATTTTTGTTGTTGTGGGGTTTTATGTGATTTGCTTTTCTCGTGCTCAGTGTTGGTAAAAAAGGAGAGGAGAGCGAACGAGTTTAAATGAACTCTTTAAGCCATTTGTTGACTGTTTGTCACCTCCTTGAGCCTTGCGCTGCTAAGCAAGGAGCCGACATGCTGCCTCCTGAAAGTTCAATTTTTTTTTAATTTATTTATTTTCAGCGTAACAGTACTTACTCATTGTTTTTCACCACACCCAGTGCTCCATGCAATCCGTGCCCTCTCTATTACCCCCAATCTGGTTCCCCGCCCCTTCAAAAGAGATTCAAATTAAAACCACATTGAGATACCACCTGACACCAGTTAGAATGCCCAAAATTAGCAAGACAGGAAACAACGTGTGTTGGAGAGGATGTGGAGAAAGGGGAACACTCTTCCACTGTTGGTGGGAATGCAAGTTGGTGCAGCCACTTTGGAGAACAGTGTGGAGATTCCTCAAGAAATTAAAAATAGAGCTTCCCTATGACCCTGCAATTGTACTGCTGGGTATTTACCCCAAAGATACAGATGTAGTGAAAAGAAGAGCCATCTGTACCCCAATGTTTATAGCAGCAATGGCCATGGTTGCCAAACTGTGAAAGTTCAGTTATTTTATGGGCTACAGCGCTGAAGAAAAATCGCATGTTTCATAAGGGCTTTCCAGGAGAAGCTTGAAAGACATAGATATAAGGAGGTTCAATATTTTGAACTCTTAAATTTTTGATTAATAAATTGTGCTGTTTCTCTCAAAATCCTGACCAATTAAGACAAAGCTTGTGAGATTTACATTTCAGATTTTTTTTTTCTAAAGTTAACCAGAGATCACAGTATATACTGTTTTAGGATAATGCTTTCGAATTATTTTTTTTAAGATTTTATTTATTTATTTGACAGACCAAGATCACAAGTAGGCAGAGAGGCAGGCAGAGAGAGAGGAAAGGAAGCAGGCTCCCTGCTGGGCAGAGAGCCTGATGTGGGGCTCCATCCCAGGACTCTGAGATCATGACCTGAGCCAAAGGCAGAGGATTCAACCCACTGAGCCACCCAGGCGCCCCAATGCTTTCAAATTATTAACAGCCTATCTGCACTGTGCTGTACTTATATTTAAGAGAGGAACATGACCATGATTTTCAGGAAGGATGTTTCCATGAATATGGATAAATATATTTTCCAAAATCCAAAGCGTAATTAACCTAATCTAAAATTCAGTCTAAGGCAATAAAGTGACGCTGTACTTGTAAGCACAGACAGACTTGTTTTAATTGATAAGAGCAGAATACTGGTTTTTGTTTTTAAGAATAGTTATTTGACTTGAATCTCAACTTACGTGTTGGGAAAAATGTATGTTTATGCAAAATAATTCAAGCCATAGAAGACAAAGACAACTATAGAACATGATATAAACAGAAAAATACAAGTAGAGTTCCTAAAATTAAAAAAAATAATTGTAAGTTTTAAAAATTCTCAACAATGTAAAGAAAGCATCGAATTTACAGAAGCGTAACTAAATTTGATGTTAAACAGGCAGAAGATGGCTATAATACCTATTTCTGTCTAATTTTTTTGTATCTTCACCACCACTTGTTAATCATCAGGTAAACCAAACTGTAATGATGGATTAAACCCAAGCTCAAGATACTATTTCAAGAAAAATATTCTCCCTTCATTATTATCAGTATATATTATCTGCAACATCTAACGAAGTAGTAGCAAACTTATTTTACAAAACAGAGACTTAAGAGATAGAGTTATGATTTCTGTTAATATTAATTACCTGTATGAATTTGGCCAGATTCTGTAACCTTGTTGATCTTCATTATTCATGTAAAAGAAGTCTATTCAATGATTCATAGCATGTAATTCTATCAGTTTATACTTAGAGCGTCTGGAGTCCTCTGATTCTTCTTTCTACAGATAGTGAAAAAAGAATTAAGTATCACTAAGTTAATAAGGACTTGTGCCTCTGATTTGGCTGTGCCATGACTGCGTTTTTCCTGCCCCTGACATGGCGGGTACATGACATCAGCTGAATAATGCTGAAACCTACACCCTCACTTTGGCTATGGGAATGTGTGTGGCTGGCAGAAATGCCTGGTAGCTGGTCCAAAAAGTCAGGTTCTTGGTCAAGATGTAGAGCCATGCTTTGATAATTACTAGCTAGCTCCTTCACCTCTCTTCCTATAAATGTTAATGATAGCCTTGAAATCCCAAGGCATTTCTTTAGCATTTCTGTTCTTTTTATGAGAAATAGGGACTAAAAGAGGTTAATCAGTATTACTAAGGGGACTAGGGATGGAGCATTTTGTGAGGATCCATGTCTCCAATCGTAAGAAAAAGAGGATGGATGATGTTTACTAATAAATATGCTATGCTAATTCTTACAACCTTTTATAAATCTATAAGTTGAGTCCTATATATTCCACATGTATTATATCATATTTATCTTGACGTACCCTGAAAATACGATTCCATAACAGAAGAATATTGTGATGACCGGTTGAGATGAAATATGAGAGAGCATTTTGAAAAGCGTAGTGGTAAACATTATTATTAACTTGTTGCTAAGTATACTCACTTTTCTTCAGGTTTCTGTTCTTTATAACCTTACTTCATGCCTGTGGTTTAATTGAAAAAAAAATTTTTTTTGGAAAACCAAGTAATTTCAAATATCAAGTGGTAAGAGAGAAGGAAATAAAATGACCTTTTACATTATTCTAGAATTGCTAAATATGAAATCTTTCTTTCTTCTCCATTAACTGTATCATCTCTTATTCTTTTTTGCTTTTAGAGCTTTCCTTATTTAGTCACAGTGAACTGGTATCTGTCATGTTAGTCTTGACTTTGACTCAGTTTTTTACAAGTAGCAGATAACCAAGCAGCAGTGACGTGTAAGAAGGCATGGTGATGGGGTGCCTGGGTGGCTCAGTGGGTTAAGCCTCTGCCTTCGGCTTGGGTCATGATCTCAGGGTCCTGGGATCGAGCCCTGCATCGGGCTCTCCATTCAGCAGGGAGTCTGCTTCCCCCTATCTCTCTGCCTGCCTCTCTGCCTACGTGTGATCTCTCTCTCTCTGTCAAATAAATAAGTAAAATAAAATAAAATAAAATAAAAAGAAGCCCTCCTTTCTTTATATATATATATATATATATATATATATATATATACATATATATACATATATATATATATGGAATGATGGTTAAAGAACCTCACCTCTTCTCTCCTATTTTGTTACATGCCAATATAAGATTTTACAGCATCTTTTTTGAATAAACTTTTTGTTTCAGAATGGGTTTAGATTTACAGGAAATTAGTGAACATAATACAGAGAGTACTTACATCTCATTTCTCCTATCACCAATGACCAGACTCCTATATTATTAACATCTTGCCTGCATTATTAATTTGTGCCAATTTATAAAGCAATATTCATACATCATCGTTATAACCAATAGTTTTTCCGACTTTCTTGAGTTTTACCAGATTCATTTTCTGTCCCAGCATCCCATCCGGTTGACTTACTGTATTTTGTCATTATGTCTCCTTGAGATTCTTTTGGCTGTGACAGTTTCTCAGACTTATCTTCCATTTGATGACCTTGACAATTTTGAGAAATGCTGTAGAGTGCTGTGTAGAATGGCCATCAATTGGGATTGGTCTGTTGTTTTTCTCCTGATTACACTAGCCATTATGGGTTTTGAAAAGGAAGATCACATAAGCAAAATGCTGTTCTCATTACTTTATATCTAAGATGCATACATTCAATATGACTTTCCGCTATGGATATTAACCTTAATTACCCAGCTGAGATGTGGTTTACTAGGTTTTTCCACCGTAAAGCAGACCCTTCCCATAGCATACTTACACTTTGGAAAGAAGTTTTTATGTGCAGGCTACATTTGGCGGGGGGCAGGGGGCACAGAGAATTACATCCCATCTTTTTTGAAAGAACAGTATCAACATAAATTATTTGAGATGATTCTGCATGGGAAATCTGTCTATTCTCTCCATTTATATAACCAGTTCTTTATATCTATATGACCACATGAATACTGATTTTATAGTTTGGGTTACAATCTCTTACTGCCTTATTTATTTCCTTAGTATTACTAAGTATTAACTTAGTAATTATTACTAAGTAAGTATTACTAAGTATTAACTTACCCCTGAGTTTTAAGTTTTGTTTTTTTTTTTAATTTTGGATAAAAAGTACTTTTTAAGATATATTTTTCAAATACCTTGTCCCAATCAGTACTTTGTCTTTTAATTCTCTTAACAATGTCTTTTGAAAAGAATAGTTTTTAAAATTTTAATTAAGTCCAACTTACCGTTTTTTTTCATCGATTATGCTTTTGGTATTGTATTTAGAATTCATCCCCAAATTGAAGGACACATAGATTTTATCTTATGTTTTCTTCCAGGTGGCTTAATCATTTTTTAAATTTTACATTTAGGTCTATGATCAGTTTTGAGTTAGTCTATATAAGATGTATAATCATGTTTATTATTATTATTATTATTATTATCACACATATGGACATCAAAGAACCTTTGTTTCCCTCCACCTATCAATAGAAGAGAATGATTATTCTTTCTTATTGAATTGCTTTTGTCAAAGATCAGTTAATTGTGCTGCATCGGTTGATTTCTGGGCTTCCTAGATCTTCCTGTTCTGTTGATCTATGTATATCCATTGTTTTGCCAATACCTCACATTCTTTTTTTTTTTTTTCTCATTTTATTTATTTTTTCAGCGTAACAGTATTCATTCTTTTTGCACAACACCCAGTGCTCCATGCAAAACGTGCCCTCCCCATTACCCACCACCTGTTCCCCCAACCTCCCACCCCTGACCCTTCAAAACCCTCAGGTTGCCCCAACCTCCCACCCCTGACCCTTCAAAACCCTCAGGTTGTTTTTCAGAGTCCATAGTCTCTTATGGTTCGCTTAACTACTGTAGCTTTAAACTATGTCTTGAAATCTAGTGGTCTAAATCTTTCAACTTATTTTTTGTTCTTTCAGAAAAATATGTTCTATTGTGTTGACTAGCCTGCCTTTTCCTTTCCGTATAAATTTTAGAAATAGTTTCTCAATATCTAAGAGAATTTGCTGAAATTTTTATTGGAATTCTGTCAAATCTGTAGGTCAATGTGGGAAGAATTGACATTTAACAATACTGAGTCTTCCAACTCATGAACATGGAATACATTTCTAACAGCCTTCTGCTTTTATCCTGTGAACTAATGAAAATTCTTGTGCCATTATTTATTCACACATGCGTTTTTCCATTAAATATATCTTCTAAATCACATAACTCCAGAAAAGGAATAAAGAAAAACTGTCTGCATGAAACAAATAGCATAGACCAAGATTAAATATATTTATGCAAAAATTGGAGTTGTGCTAATGGGTTTCCAAATATATTCATATGAGAACTTTATCAAAGTACATTATTATTTATATTAATTATGGCTCTGCTTTCAGTATTATAGACAGTATGATATTTGAAATTCATTGCTCTGAAGACTATCACATGTGGCAAAACACCGTGAGTCTCAGGGTGCAGTGTTTACTCTTTTTTTAAAGTTTTTATTTATTTGAGAGAAAAAGATCATGAGAAGGGGGAGGGGCAGAGAGAATCCCAAGCAGTCTCCACACTGAACACAGAACCCCATGAGGGGCTGGATCTCATGACCTGAGATCATGACCTGTTCTGAAACCAAGACTCGGATGCTTAACTAGGGTTCAGTCTCATGATCTTGAGACCAGGACCTGAGCCAATACCAAGAGTTGGACACTTAACCAGCTTAGCCACCGAGGCAAACCTGTAGTGTTTTACTCTTAAGTAGATGGTGGGGGAAGTTAGCTAGGTACCTGACTCTCCGGGGAGAAGAGGATATGAAACTAGGGAGAAGCTAAAACAGTTTCTTTGGAATAGAGATGTAGAAGGAATGTAGGGTGTCGGAACAGAACACTTCAAGGGGAAAAAAGTAAGAGTTTCCTCAAGTTAGGGGTCAGAAATGAATGACCTAGGAAAGCATCTTCCTTGACTCAAAAACTTAAAGCATAATGACAAAGATATCATAGAATGTTTTAAATATAAAGCATGGGTTTATTACTTAAAGACCCAGATTTGTTTTCAAATTACTTACCTATTATTGGCCTGAGAGGTGCAAATTCTATATATTTGAACAAGTTCCATTTAGTAAATAATATTTTCTTTTGAGTAAAATAAGGTTTTTTAAAGATTCCAAAACACAGTCAGAAGGAAAAATCGGCAAAGACATATAAGAAAGTAAATATTTCAAACGATTATTTGGTTGTTAATATGTCAGCCTAAGGTTGGTTTTGAAAAGATCGTTGTTGGTTTTTTTTTTAATTTCAGAAGAATATGGTTCCAGTAATTCCCATAAGTAATTCAGCTATGAGCTATCAGCTATTGGTAATGAATTCTCCTACAAAGGAGTAATTTATTCTTCTTGAACCCACAAAAGCTGGGATGCTTCCGGGAACTCAAAGCTGCAAAAGAACCTTGTCTTATTAGCTACAATGCCACACTCACAATACATATCTCATGAGCCACATATTAAATGATGAGAGGTTATTAATCTTCCATGCACTAGATAGGAAATGGATGAATCATTTCTCATTTCTACCAAGTATATGCCTTGTATTTTTGTTCAAATTCCAATTTCTGAGCTTGAAACTTGTGGTACTTTATCTAATTGAAGCTATAGCATGAACACATGCACACACACAGAGCATGAAACAAATGACCTGTCATTTCTAAAGGCGATAGATATTAACAACAAAAAAATTAATAGTAATGAATTTTTACTTACCTAAAAATGTCTAGTTAACTATTAAAGTAAAATTATGTTGCATTCTTTTTCTAAGCAAATTTATTGCTGTAAGACATCCAAAATTTTAATAAATAGCATCAAATTTATTAAATATTGGTTTACAAATCCACTCATTCTATGTGTATTATCTATTTTGAGAGGGTCAATTTATGGGTGTTTATAAATTAAAAAATAAAAAGAAAGATTCCACGAGTGCAATCCAGCAGACATTAAAATATAAGCAAAGGGCATCTGGGTGGCTCAGTTGGTTGAGTGACTGCCCTCAGCTCAGGTCATGATCCTGGAGTCCTGGGATCAGGATTGGGTCTGCATCGGGCTCCCTGTTCAGCGAGGGGTCTGCTTCTCCCTCTGACCTTCTCCTTCTCGTGTTTGCTTGCTCTCATTCTCTCTCTTTCTCAAATAAATAAAATCTCAAAGAAAAAAAATATAAGTGAAAACCCTGCTTAATTTCATTATGAAATATATTGACTTAGCACTTCTAATCATAATTCAAGCTTGATAAGAAAGAATTTTGTATAATCTGAATGCTTAGTGGCATAGTGAGTATATGATTGTGTGCCTATGTTAAAAAAATTAATATTGATAATGAACTCTCCATGTATTCAATGTTCGCTTATATTCCCCATCAATATTTTAAAATGCCGATGGAGTATATGTACACAAATGTAGAATATGTTGAGATTTCATTATCAATATTATTTTTGTATTATTTTTATATTTTCTCCAAATATGCAATTTTTGATGACATTCATGAAAAAAATCAAAGGTTGCATTAAAAGTAATCATACTTTTTAAATCATACTTTTAAAAGTAATCATACTTAGCAAGATCTAAGCAATCATACTTAGCAAGATCTAAGATTTGTGAAGGCATCACAAGCATTGCTCATTTGAAAAATCTAACAACTCTTTCAGGAAAACCTATAAGGTATTTAGTTTTCTGGATCTGTATTTGAAATCTAAGTCTTATATTAGATCATCTCTTTAAAATATATATGCACACGTCTATGCACCTCATCATAAACACAAACTCTTTAAAATATGCTCACCTGAAGATGAAAATTCACACTTGTCACAACCCCTTGAGGCTCGTTTTCTGGTTGTTTGTTTGTTTGTTTGAGATCACTATAGGACATCTGCCCTAAGACTTAATTTACACAATTTTGGCAAAACTATAATCCATAGCTACCTGTATGGACAAAACACCTGACTACTGAAATAATAGCCAAAGACAGATTTTCTAAATGACATAGGGGACACTTTTCATACAGTTTTAAAAGCTTAAGCACAAATATCTTTGCTTTTAGTCGCACATTTTCTTATCACAGTTTTGTGATTTACTGGGCATCTCCAGTGTGCTGGGAATTTTGCTAAGAACTTGGAATTTAAGAGTCAGGTTTTTTCACCAAGGAACATGTAAAACTACAGAAGGAGAACAAATGGCAATTCCATGGAAATGTTAGAAGGGCCTTAATGTAGGTGCTATGGTGTGACATCAAGAAAGAGGAAAGGATTATAAATCCATAGGGTAGAGAGTGCTTTTTGGCATTTCTCCCTGGTGATACTGCCAGATGATTGTGTATGGAAAATAGTGGGTAGTTGGAGTAAAGGGAAGAATTCTACCCAATAAGCAAAGATCTGGGAACCAGTTTTCAGAAACGAGGTCTAAGGAAGTGCTTTCAAGAAGTTTGCCAACGGCGCATGTCTACTGTCTACTCTTTGTATGCAAATGTAAACATACTATGTGCGTTATTGACCGTGAGTGCGCTAAGTTGTATATGTGATAAATATCACTGACGTTCATTGATCTATGGACTGAATTTCATCCCAAAAATCCCCACCTAGGATTTTTGAAGAAGACAAAGAAAGTGTCTAACATCTCTTTGCAGGAATTAGCAATACAGTAAAAGAGCAAAAGGAGGAACTTGCCAACTAAATGTTAAATCGTGTAAAACCAGTACTAAAGAAAACACAAGGACGGAACAACAATAGCAAGGTAATTGTGTGAGACAAAACAGCGCTTCAAGAACGAGACTGAATCCCGTATTTTAACATACAGTTGAAATAGGCATCCAAACCTGTAAAACATAATTATTCTCTGAGTTATAAATGTACGCTCGGGCAGGAAGAAGAGTTTTCCTTCATTATTTATAGCAAATGCAAAAATAAACTCATCATGGATTAAAGACTAGATCAAAGAGATAAAAAATTAAAATATACAGGAACCAATTGAAATACTTATTTTTTCTTAGATAACATCTTCATCACAATAGAAGTTACAAATGTTGGCGTGGCTCAGTTGTGTGGCATGTTTGTGTCTTGGATGCTGCAGTGTTCTGTGTGCTCATGTATCTCACTTAACCCACAGCATGCTGCTTGCATGCTTACAGATGAAAAATGGGGTCACTCTGCAGACCCTGCTCTTTGTCTATTTCCCCAAGTCTATGCTGCTTTCATAGTCCCCGGCTGGATACCATTCATTTCTTAAGTGAACTGCTTGATATTTTTATGCATTATGTCTGAACATGGACTTCACGTCATGTCAACTGAGGAGTGGGTCAAACAAAATCTGATCGATTATGTTAAAGAGAAAAATTTTGTAACATAGCTAAGGGAAAAAAATGCTTTATTGGTCAGGATTAAAAGTGTGAATAAAGGGGGCATCTGGGTGGCTCAGTGGGTTAAAGCCTCTGCCTTTGGCTCAGGTCATGATCCCGGGGTCCTGGGATCGAGTCCCGCATAGGGCTCTCTGCTCAGCAGGGAGCCTGCTTCCCTCTCTCTCTCTCTCTGCCTGCCTCTGTGCCTACTTGTGATCTCTCTCTGTCTGTCAAATAAATAAATGAAATCTTTGAAAAAAAAAGTGTGAATAAAGGACTCCAAAACCAAAGTTTAGAGCTAGACTGATAATGATTACCTTCTTCATATCATTCTCCTATAATGCTTAATTCTTTTAAAACTTCATAGAATACTGATCTAGCTAAGACTGGGAGTAAAATGTGAAATTCTAAGTCAGGGAACTTAAAAATTATATATAATGACCTTAATGGTGTACATTTTGTTACCCGTTATTTTAGAGCATTGTTAATGTCTCAGATCATAGTTTGAATTACAGTTAAAATATTCTTCTCATCAACTTCACTATTTAGGCCCAAAAGGTTTAGAAAAGCTGGAATCTAAATGCATATTAAAATTTAGAGCTGTTTTCAGCTCTATGGAAACACCACAAAGGGCAAATGGATTCATGATTAGATCTACTGTTTCCTTCTTTTGTGCAACTTAGTTGGTTTTAAATTTTAGCTCTAATTCTTCAGTTTTGTTGTTCTGTTTGATTTGGGAAAGCAGAGCATTCAGTATATACTAATCCATGTGAGTTTGTGGGTAAACACATGTTTAACATAACATAGATGTTTAACAGTTACACAGATGTGTGGCTGACTATACAGTAACCTTTGTATCTGGTTTTTCCTAAGAGATATTTGGTGATACTGTGTAACCATGCTATGGCTCCCATGCTTGTCCCCATGAGCTATCTTGTCCCCCTTCATTTAAGCCAGAAGTAATTCTTAAGAACGAAACAGGCTTCCAGTATCGCCCATCATTTAAGAATGGAGGCCGTATTCATCCCTCATGGGAAGATAAGGTGCTTGGAGAGCTAGAGTATAACATGAGAGAGAACTCAAGGGCAGAGTCCCAGATTGTCCCATCAAAATCGTAGATCACATTGGTGGGAATAAAAACTTCCCTTAAGTTAATAGGTCAGTATTTAGAGACATCACTTGCAGCAAATACATAAGCAAAAAGACACTTAGTAACCAGAGCCCTGGAGCAAAAACATTCATCTCACACGTACTCCATCAACGCGGTCAGAACTAGGACTTGAGGAAGTGCCTCCAGAATGCTCTTTGTCCACGTTGCCTGAGGGATATTCATCATGAATGGAAATGGAGTTTCCTAGCAATCTATTCTATTCAAAGTAATTCATTGTAAAGAAATATGTTTTATGAGTGTGGGTCCAACTTTGACATACCTATGTGATAACCTTCCATTTCCAGTCTACCAAAGTCTTCCTTACTTTGTGTTAACTATTTTGGTACTTTGGATGTCATGATTCATGCATTGGATTGATGTTCTCTATCTACGTATCTATCTACGTACTCAACGTAATTTAAAAATACACTTCCTGAGAAATAGTGTGAGGCATATCCTACACAGCAAGCTGCGTCCAATTTTGTACTGGGGGACAAGAAGTTGCTTTCCCAATTCCGCTCTTGTGAATTACCCTTCTTCCCTTCAGTCAGCCCAAACTGGGACATTCATGCATTCTGGAAACTCAGGGGCGAATGCAAGCCTGATAGGCTCAGTGTCTTTGAGATAGTATTTGTCAAATATTTTTAGTTGTACTTGTCTTAAAACTCATAGGAAGTTAACATGTCTTCTTGAAAAGTGTGATTTCTTTTTCTTTTTTAATAGATTTTATTTATTTATTTGACAGACAGAGATCATAAGTAGACAGAGAGAGAAGGAAGCAGGCTCCCCGCTGAGCAGAGAGCCCAAAGCAGGGCTTGATTCCCAGGACCCTGAGATAATGACCTGAGCCTAAGGCAGAGGCTTAACTCATTGAGTCACCCAGGTGCCCCAAAAAGTGTGATTTCTTAAAATGCATTTATTGGGGCACTTGGATGGCTCAGCTGGTTGAGCGACCAACTGTTGGTTTTGGCTTAGGTTATGGTCTCAGGGTTGTGAGAGGGAGTACCATGTTGGGTGCTGCTGTCAGTGGGAAGTCTGCTTGGGATTCTCTCTCCCCTTACCACCTCCGCCCACTCGTGATACGAGTGTAGGCTCTAAATAAATCAATAAATCAATCTTTAGAAAGTGTATCAAAAATAAATAGTACATTTTTTTAAATTTAAATTTTATTTTTTATTTTTTTATAAACATATAATGTATTTTTATCCCCAGGGGTACAGGTCTGTGAATCGCCAGGTTTACACACTTCACAGCACTCACCATAGCACATACCCTCCCCAATGTCTATAACCCCACTCCCCCTCTCCTAACCCCCCTCCCCCTAGCAACCCTCAGTTTGTTTTGTGAGATTAAGCAGCTGAATAATTTCCCTAGGCATACTATTTTGATTTTATTTGTGTATGGTAGGATGTAAAATATCTTAAATAATGAGATATTTTATACCAAAGAATGTACCACATCACATGATTTCGTGCCAGAGAACTTTTCTCTCTTGATTATCTAAAATTTCCATTGTCCCTGATAATCATAACCAAAGATATATTTATTGGGTTGTTACTAGTTATTGAAAGTATAAAATAGGCAGTGTGAAAAATAATTTTCTTTTGGTAAATTATGTATTATTAGGAGAACCTCAAACCTTTAATGAATACTGCTCACAAGTTATAATGGCCAAAACAAATCAAAACCTTATTTTTTTGAGAATATTTCATGCAGAAACTGCCATTGGTTGTTAATATTAGAAATGCTGGGGTGATGAATTCATCAGGGAGAAATATACTATATTAGGATTCCTCATATTTTAAGGGTTAGATATCAGATAGCTAAGAAATGTTGCTTCATAAAATCAGTTCAGCCATGTAGTGAATAGAATACTACTGTCTCAAGCATTTTTTGCCTGCATTGAAGGGAAAGGAAAGCAAGGATTTGAAATGCTTGTGTTAATTCCATCACATGGAAGAGTTTGAGGAGAGTTAATTAATATTTAATTGTTAAGAGTTAATTTTTGCAGATTAACGTTTTCAGAAAATGATTCCACCAGAATCGTGGATGTTTGGGCCCCATTTCATTTCTGGATGTTTCTTATTATGGGGTTGTATTTATCACTGAGCTGATACCTACCTCTTTGCAAATCCCCGTCTCTCGGTTCTGCTCCAAGGTGAGAGCCTTTTCAGAACTTGATACATACGAAATGCTTTTCAAAAACAAATTTACCAAAGTATATGAAATAATGCGAATTTTCTTAATTGTTCTTCATAAGAGAAAGTTTTTGGTCTTCTCAAAATTCTTGTTACTCCTCTGTGGGTTACTAAAGGCCCTTCTAAAGTGAGTACTCTGAAGCCAATAGTCTGTATGCCATCATATGGCACACTATTGGATCATCTTGTGTCTGTATTTTAGTTTCCAGGCACCTACAATCCTGGGAATATTTATGTATGTACACGCTGGTAGATTATACTTTTAAGACTAGATGTTTTTCTAAACTCAAGGTCTACCAGATGCTTCCAAACCTCTAACGAAACTGAGAAGTTTTTGCGGGCAGATACCCATTGGCCCTAGGGCCATTGTGTATTGGATGGAAGGAGGGTGAAAATTAACAAGGTTAATAGATTTCCCTTTGCTAAAAAATTCTGCGTCTGAGCAGAGATAGTGTTCTTCTAGAGCATGTCTGCCAAATCATAAATTAACCTACAGTAAGTGACATTAAGGAGATAGCTTTGTTCCATAAATGGGTAGGAGACCATATGGCTTTGATGTTAGTGTAAAGTTAATCACAAGCTACATGATAAGCTATCATATAATTCCATAATAAATTATATATACAACTGCCATTATTATCATCTGCACAGCATGCATATTTTGATATCAGTAACCTTTAGGGAAAAATGAAAATAAATTGTTGACTAAAAAATAGATAGGATATTGTATTAAAAAGTCATACCTAACATGTAGGGGGACATAACGTATAATTATTGAGTCTCCTCAAAAAGAGAGGACAGCCTTTTCTCTCTTTGCCTTCTGTCAAGGTGGCTACAGTGTGATTGGCCTAATATTAGGAATGCCTGATGGGCCAGTTCTGGGCCCCTTTTAGGTCTCCTGGAAAGAGGGTAAGATGCCTTTCTTCAGGACAGCTGTTCCAGCTTTATACCACCTAACCACATCCTTGTGACTTTACTTCTCTGACAAGCATTAGTTACATTTTCCATATTCAGCACAAAGACTTTGAATGAAATCAGCAGATCTCTACAAGCTTATGGTATTTCCATTCTCTTGTAACCGGAATATTTGCTTGTCCATAGTTCCTTAGTCTCCAATCATTCTGAAAATCAGAACTCCTTTCCTTCATCCTCATTTGGAAGAATTATGACAGTCAATGTGGAAGTAAGTGTATTGGTGGAAAAAAATTACCAGGTCACTCCTGCACACTGATCGCATCCATTTTTCTTAAAACTGAAGGAGATATTTCCTGATTTTTCTGTGCTGTTGCAAGTTCAAGGCGACTCATAATTTATATGTAATTCATACGCCAATACAGAGGTTTTTCATCCTGATTGCTTTCGCTCTAATAGTACTCTACAAACAAATAAAGAAATTAACTGATGTTACCTCTGATCAGATGATCTTTCTTTGGAAATGTGACATTTAATCTGATTATTCATGAATATTTTAATGAGAGATTTATCACATGCCAGTCATTAGACTCTGAATTTTTAAAAGCAACCAATCATGCCATGTTGATGACAAGCTTCCATTTCTAATCTGTGGGGAAAGTAGGAGCAAGCAAGCTGAGTTTAACAGTTGGGTTTTATTTCTTTTTGTTAAATTTCATGTGGCACATATCTGCTGCAAGGGAAAAGAGAACTCACAATAGCAATCAGCTTTTCCTCCCTCATTCCAGTTAAATTAATGGTACTTCAATTTAACAGGAATGTGGCATATTAATGATTAATAGAGGACTAGTTGTTCATTTCTAATATGCAAGCAACTCCAAACTGATAAATGGTTTTGGGATTACCAAGGCTTCTTTCTTTTGTCTTTTCTTTTCTTTTCTTTCTTTCTTTCTTTCTTTTTTGTCTACTGTTTGGAACTTGAGCGAATCACATTTTTCATTAGAAATAATTTAACAGAGCATGATAAGATCTGAGATCAGCTTATAGAGACTGACCTAACCTCGCTTAATTTGGACCCTCTGAGGACAAAGAATGTATCCCGTGATGAGCACAATGTCTCAAATACAGCAGGCACTAGATAAATAGTAGATGAATGAAAGAAGAAGGAAACAAGACTGCTGAATGTGGTACAGCATGAGAGTGTAAAAATCTAACCCTGGTTTAAACTGTTCCTCCAGAAAACCTTAACCCATGGTTCAGTGCTGGTTCTACAACCCCCTCTGCCCCTGAGTAACCAGCAGTGAGGACACTTTCTCCCACACCACGGGTCAGCTGTCTGTGGTGCTGCGGGGGCTAGAGGAGAGGACGAGACTCCTAAAACGTCAGGAGATCCACGGTGGCTTTTTGAATTCCTTAAGTGAAGCGTGGAGATGACACATGGTAGAGAAAGGACGGAAGGTCAGATTAGCATTTGGTTGGGACACTAGGCTGTAAAACATCCCCATGAGTGTAAGGCAGAGAAGAAAATTGCTTTTATCAGAATTGTTCTTCAAAAGACTATGGGACGTATTAAAAGGAATTCTTGATTAAGCAGCCTGGGGCAGACTATAAGAAGCTCTCCTCCATTCCACTCACCGCAGAGCTTGTGTGCACCAAGGATTGCTAGTTAATTGGGGGGGGTGTGTGTGTGTGTGTGTGTCTGTGTCTGTGTCTGTGTCTGTGTCTGTGTCGGTGTCTGTGTGTGTTTGGCTAAGTGGATTATGCAAGATGCAAGGGTATTGCCTTCTGGAATCCTTCTCTGCCTTTGCCCTCAACCAGGTGTTGGCCTCTTCTATAAAAACGTTGAGTAAATATTTAGAGTTTCAGTTTGAAGGGGTGTCAGATTACTTTGCCAAGAGCATTCAAGTGTTCTTTGCCAGTCCGGGGTCTGGAAGTATGGTGGGGAAAAGGCATCCCCGTTCTAGCACCAAATAAACACAGCCGTCTTAAGTGTTGTGTGTTCATGTTTAGCAAACTGCCGTATTATGTATAAGCAGTATTTTATAATTGTTTCCTTCCCACATCTTCAAAAACAGACAGGTATATTTTTCCTGCTATTAAAAAAATGTAGGTTCTATGGAAAAGCTATCTAGAGATAGAAAATATATCAGTGGTTTTCCATACTTTGAGGTCAGATAGGGGTTGACTCTAAAGCTGCCCGGAGGACTTTGGGGGAATGTTGGGGCTTTTCTATATCTTGAATATGCTGTTGATGACTCAGATTCTCATTTGCCAAAACTTGCAGAACTATATACTAAAGAGGGGTGAATTTTATTGAATGTAAATTCTACCTTAATTTTAAAAATGAATTTTTAAAAGCTTTTATATTGTGATTCTAAATACTGAGATATATGTAATTTCAAGGGTGTTACTGGAAATAGACTTGAGTTTCTCCTCATTTAAAATATTGCTATAATGGGCTGTGATTTCCAGTATCTTTTCCAGTTTTTGCCTCTTATGATTCTATGTTTAAATAACTAAAAAAATCTGAAATTACTTGGCAACTTTGTCCTAGCGATGGCCATTATTCCACCATCTATGCTCAGATAATAATTATTACCTTCTCATAATTGTCTGGTGTGCAACTAAGGTCAACCACTAAAAATCATTTTAACTTCCATTCAGCTTCACTGATTATTTGTAGAGAGCATTATGTTTCTAGGTCAAATTGTCTCAGCACACACAGCTACCTCTGGTTGAGCCAAACCAAATTTCCTTCAAAAGCTCTGACTTTGAGAGCCTGCTCTGGCATTTCATTTGTTTGTATAGAAAATGTTAGGGCTCCTTTTGCCAAGTGTAAGCTCTGATTTCAAAATCCTTTCATAACCTTGCTTCTCAACTACATTCCAAGCTTAAAACTGAAATTGACCCTTCAGACAATGCCAGAGGCATACACAGAGAGAAGTACACTCTCATAATGCTACAGGACACGGCCATATACTTTACACATCCCTCAACTTCAAAAATACCCTCCGGTATTCATAATTTGGGCAATAATGTCAGCAACCAATTTAATTAAATAAAAATCTAAGAAGGAATTGTGTTATGTCCTTGAAAACCAAATATTGATACTTTGCTGAGTGGTTCCCTTTAAATGATCAAAAGAATGCTTCATAAATTCTAAAGCAGCCTGTAAGTCATATGACCAATAGACTCCCTGATACATTAATCGGGCACCTTGTAAAATAGTGGAATGGCAGAAACATAAAAGCATATCGCTTCTCATCTTCCATTTTGCAGTTCATAGTATGCATGAAAATGACTTGAAGTCCCATTAAACAAGGAGAGTTTGGGTGTGTCCTTTATACATTAGTTGAAAAGATAACTTCTAGGGGTGTCTGGGTGGCTCAGTCAGTTAAGTGGCTGCCTTCAGCTCAGTTCATGATCCCAGGGTCCTGGGATTGAGCCCCACGTTGGGCTTCCCACTGAGCGGGGAGCCTGCTTCTCTGTCTCCCTCTGCCTGCTGCTCTGCCTACTTGTGATCTCTGTTTCTCTGTCAAATAAATAAATAAATAAGATCTTTTAAAAAAAGAAAAAGAAAAGATAACTTCTGAAATATTCTTTGTACCTATGGCTTATTCCTCATTGAGTCACATGCTTTGGTTTTCATTCTTCTTGTATTTTTCACTAGTATTTCATTTCTATTCCTTTTCAGTAGAAAGTTCTGTGGCCACTGCCTAGCATACTCCAACAGCTAATGCTTTATTATACCTTGCCACTATTCTTTCAAGTGTATTTGTTACTCTGGCTCAATATTGTTTGAATTATATAATTACTGTTAGAAAATGCTCTTTGACTGGATGCTTCCTAGTCGCTGTTTGCTCAGGTCAAGGATTGTTTTTCAAGTTGATCAGACACTGGTGTGTCATGACCGCGTGCAGAATGCCTCTGACCCAGGCAGAGAAAGAAGTGATTCCTGCATCCCACATGTGTGTAACTCAGACTGGTTTAGAAAGGCGTTTGAACTTGAAATTGCAAAATACTAAGATATCAGGAAATAGTAACATAGCAGTTTAATTATTCAAGTCGGGATTAGCCATGGTTATCCCATTTCTGATTTTTTTTTTTTTTTTAAGGAGCAAAATCCAGTATTGGTACTTCAGCTATTCGAGTTGGGGAAATTTGCATTTTTCTATAGAATCATCCATAGCTGTCATCCATGATTATTGTTCATAACCCAGGTGCTCACGTAGGACCTTGCTCATCGGTACACCGTTGTACTAACTCCTACGGTGTAGGCAGGGTGCATGGCAATCCAAATCCATTCTAGTGATAAACTCGACCTGTTTGCTCCTTGTATCCAACGTGCTTATATTCCGGTGCATGTGCTCATGTCAAGCTTAAAAGAAACTGAGCTTAAAGGGGAGTTTATGACTATTCCCAAATGATGTCATATCCAAAAGGATGAACTGACAAATGACTTAAATTATTAAGCCTTAGAAGGAATCCCTGTCTTCCTGCAGTACTCCGTTCCATGAGGCTCTGAGAGATGACCTCCAACTTGTTGGACAAGGTGGGTGGGGGTGGAAAGGTATTCTGTCTTGGCTGTGACAACTGTCATGTGAAGTCTCACCAGGCTGTCCATCTAACAAGTGCACATATCTTCATGGATCTGACAATTACAGGTTTTAAAAAGTGCTACGTCCCTTCCTCCTCTCTCTCTCTGCCTGCCTCTGTCTACTTGTGATCTCTGTCTGTCAAATAAATAAATAAAATCTTAAAAAAAAATGTTTAAAAAAAAAGTGCTACGTCTCAGGTGTAAATGATCTGATTCCATCTGGAATTAGATATATCTTTGAATATTATATATTTGAGGCTAAAAGGCTAGTATCCCATTGTTTTACTTTGTATGTATGTTTTCGAAATCCTATCATTTTACTTCTCAAATTATATTCCTTCTTACTCTATCATGTAACCTTTTCCAGTGAAGAAAATTAGGAAGAGAGATAAATTATTAATAGAAATGTATTAATCATTCAGTCTGATGTATTTTGCCAATGACAAGCTTGAGGTCCAAGGATGTGCAACACTTGATGGTGTCTTCTGTCTGATTAGTAGCAGAACTAGCGTTGGAGCCAAGGTCTCGCTAAAGTCATTGTCCTCTGGGCTATTGTTTAAGTTTTGAACATAATCTAGGTTTGATTACAGATAGAGTAGAAATATCCACAGCTTGCAGAAAACTTTGTGTTCAAACAAGAAGTATGTCTTGTAAGAAGCAAATTAACTAAGGCCTATAAAACTGAGACCCCTAATCTATGCCCTAGGGAGACCTTCAATCTCCCCAAGTTCTTTTCCTTTGCCCTAGGACTCCACTCTCACATGATCTTTCCTTTTCTGCTCCTGGTCCTCTTCTGTTGTGTGTGCCTGGCAGTGTTGACTCAGTTGTGAGCCTCCATTCTCTCCTACCTGGGAAGTCCCTTGCTCCTGTCTTTGTTCCCAAATTTCACATTATACGCCCTTCATTATGTGGAGCTTCTCTCAGTCTTTGTTTCAAACCCACAGCTACAAACCTATCCAGGAGCTTAGCCATATGACATTATTTACCTTCCAAGATCATTCTAGGTTAGTGATAGAGAAGTAAACATGGCTTTCTATATGAAAGAAAGAAGCGAAAAGATCTGTTCTCATCACCACTGCTTAAAAAAGGACAAATTACATGATCGGAAAAGGCAGAAAATGACATCACTGTCTATAATAAAGAAAACAGTTGATAGCCACTAATGTTCAATGACCACTTACCGTGTGCATATCCTGTGCATTTCAACAACTTCCTGAGCTTTATCTTACCTCTCCTTATCCCACAAGCATCCTCCAAGATAGATTCTGTTATAATCCCCATTTTAGGGGGGAGAAAACTGAACCTCAGCAGGTTAAATAAAATTACCTTGAGAATAACATGTTTTTTTGTAACCTCTCACCACCTTTTGTTATGACACATTTACTAGGACTTTGTCCATATGATCATCTCCACATGAGCCTTGTGATCTCACATTTTCCAGTTTCTCCTCAGTGGTATGGAGTCGACCTGAATGATCACGAGCAATAAAAAGAACTGTAGTTAATGATCGCTGAGCACTTTTTTAATGGTACTTCAATTTAATAGGAATGTGGCATATTAATGATTAATAGAGGACTAGTTGTTCATTTCTAATATGCAAGCAACTCCAAACTGATAAATGGTTTTGGGATTACCAAGGCTTTGGGATTACCTGGCATTATGGTCAGTACCTACAGGCATTATCACTTGTAATACTCAGAACACACCAACGATGGGGATCACATCAAAATTTTTGGAGCACAGGAAAGTGAAGTTACAAAGATTAGGTCTCTGCCCATGAAGACACCACAGCTGAGAGGTGTCAGAGTCAGGAGAGGGAGGAAGGGAACCTGGCTCCAGAGTCTGTTCTAGGAAGTATTCAGAGATAGCCAGAACCAGCCTAGGCTTAGAAGCCTATGAGGCATTGCTGTTGAAAAGAGTTGCTTTTCTTTAAGGTGTGGCCAGAGTATAAGAAGGTCTTTCTAGGGCATAAACTCCTGTGTCGGGGTGCTTGCCTACGTGCTCTGCCTACCTATTCTGATTTTGGAGGATATCATCAGAGACAACAAGAAACCCATAAAAGTCTCTGCTTCTCATGAAATACCTTGGCAAAACGTTTTTATTTCACAAACATAAACCACTTGGTAGATTTGTGTCTTTGTTTTGTTATTTCCTTCTTTGGAATATTTCTTCCTGGAGTTTACAGGGAAATTATACTGAACACGGATGCGAATCCCAAACGAAAGATATTTTTTCTCTAATGTTCTGAAATGTCAGGAAATCATTGAGAGTGCGACTGTCTTTGGTGGCTGATTATAATTTGCCCCGTTGTTGGATCGTGTCTGCATTGTAGATCAATTGTCCAAGGGCCAGAAGGTCATCTTTGGTGAATGAATCTGATATCTTATTGAAATGGGGACGGTTTTCCTCCTCTTCCCCCTTCTTCTTTTTCTTCTTCTTCATTATTTTTTTTATTGCCTGGAGTGCGTTCTCTACCTGGAGTGACAAAGTGTGCATGAGGGGGAAAAACTTGGCTAATTAATCTAACGAGGACTCTGGTATTTACTTGGGGTGTTCTCTTTGATTGAAAGAGGATTTTACCATAGACTCTTTTTCAATGTAGGTTATCCAGAGCATCTACTATAATCTCTTCCTGAAAAGAAGCCAATACCCCCACAGTGTCACTGATCTGTTCTTCTTTGGTGGATTTTTCCATTTTTTTAATAAAAAGCATCTTGACTGGGAGAATTTTAAACTCCAGTGTTTGAAGGATAAAGTGATGTTGATTTTGTGCAAAGGAAAATAATAGATAGGTTTAGAGGAAGAAAAAGGGAAATAAATCTCACTGTTCCAGGTGATGTACAAAGAATGATAAGCCAGCCTAAGGAAGACAACATCTGGTGTAGCTTGTCTCTCAATGCATGGAGTGGAGGGGGGAAATGCCTAAAATGTGTACAAGTGAAATCCTAAGTAGGAATAAAGTGAAGCCAGCCCTCCAAAGCTTTAGCATTTGAGAGGAGAGAGAGGAAAAAAAAAAAAATCCATCAAAGTTCTGGGCAGTTTTACAATACTCATTTGTAAGAGAATATATTTATTTTAATTATTTAATTATTATGTAAGTCCTATTCCCTACGTAGTAGGAAGACAGTTTTGTTTCTCTTCTCTCTCTTCTTGGGTTTCCTTGCTTTTCATGTATTTCGCCACTTGTACACGTCTCTCGGTCTGGGTCTGTGGCTCTTTTTGCCCTTCAGTTTGTGGTTCTTCGCAGTAATGAAAAGCAGGTGTTACTGTGACAGTGGTCCATTGCTGATCACACTCTAGTAAATGGTGTTCCTTTGATCTCTGCTCCGGAGTTTTGTGCAGGTGTTTGGGAGGAGAGAGCAAAAGGCAATGGTTTCGCTAAGAATTTTGGCATCACAAAAAGAAACATGATTTCACAAGGACACTACAAATTGAGACTAGGTAAAGAGACACCTAACAGAGAGTGAGCATATGAAAATCTGTTTCTTTGTGTGTGTTTTTCTTTTTTGTAAACTCGGCACAGCAGCTATGAAGACAAAATTATTCCTAAATCTCTACGAGAGACTTGAAACTTCAAAAATCATCCCTCGTTTGTAAATACGAGCATTCAAGAACAGAGATCGTGAAACAAAATATGAATGACAGGGGATATGAAATACGTATGATGAAAGAGAACTTTTTTAGATTGGTACAACTCTACTTAATTTTTTTTTAAGAAAAAGGGAAAACAAATCATAACTTATTTAAGAAGTAGAAATAAAAAATTCAATTAGTGAAATAGGCAAGTACTTCTGAAAATAGCACATAAAGTACCCAGTATTGGCGTATTCTGATAATGCTGTCTCCAAGACCGGGAGTGCTGTCTGTCTTCTGCGCCGGTCTACTTCTGCATTTACCCAGGCGCACAGTTTATTGAATTACAAATGCATGAGTTTGGGTATCGGGGCGGGGGGGTGGGGGCGGGGAATCATGAACATGGTTGTCATTCAACAGTGTCACCGAAACTCGCCGCTAGTGGTAAGTGGACTGCACGGACTACAGGACCATTGAGGCCGGGGTGCGGCGGTAGTAAGGAGATTTAAAATAAGCAGGAGCGGGCACAGGGTCCTAGACTCTTACCACTCAGATGCCAGGCTTAGAGAGGGCTGCACACTCATGGCCAGAGTTCCAGTGGGAAAAAGTCTTTAGTCCCATAACGCTCTGCATAGCTGGAGGGAATGAGGGCTGGCAGCAGGAGACCCTGAAACGATGGAAGTTTCTTGACTGTAATGAGGAGGGAACCTTAATAGGGATGGGAGTGGAGGATTCGGGAACACAGTAATTCCATTACCTATTACGGTATTTTTTAACAGCTTGATTGAAATATACTTATTTACGTACCACACAGCTGGCCCATTGAAAGCGTACGACTCAGTGGCTTTAGTATATTACAGAGTGGTGCATCACTGAGCTAACTCAAACCTGTGGAGCCAGCTCTCCGCTGATCTACTGTGTGTGCGTGTTATGCATATAGACGTGAATTTGTGTGTGCCTGCACTTGTGTGTGCGTAATGGGGGGGAGGGAGGGACAATGACCCACCAGGCCATCCAGATCTGTGTCTCTTCAGTAGTGTTGATAATAGCCTTATAAAACCAGCAAATGTTTCCTGTGAATTCTCTGAACCATAAGTTATCTGAAGATACTGCCTGATACTGCGTAATAAGCTATGGGGGAAAGTCACATATGTCACTGTTTCAGGTGACAAATGAATTACAATGTGAAAACTTTCAGGCAAAAGGTTCCTAACATTAAATTCACATTAATGATTTACGGCCTTTGATTCACAACTTACAAATAAATGCCTTACCAAGGTTAGCTAAACCTTAGTCATTCGTATAAAAGTGCAAACATAACGGTTTCAACGTGTAGCAAAATAAAGCCTAGAGAAATCTCCATTTTAGAAAATAATAAAATGCACTCCATTTTAGAAAATAATAAATTGTAATTCACTTACACATTCTTGGAGGGAGATCAAAGATTTTCATCGTTTTGTTATTCTTACACCACAGAAATATGTAATAGGTATGGTGTGCATGTCCCATTTATATATTTATCTCTCTGTATTTACATTAGAATAAATTATCCAATTTAATTATCTACAGCAAATGCATCAGAAGTTTCAGAAATAAGCTATAACCAGTATTATATATAGAATAGTAATATATACAATATTTTATGTTTATATTAAAAATATAAATTTATAATTCATATCATATCGATATATTTTGTATAGTATAGATTATTTATATTACATGAAGTATATGATGCAAATCTATAAAAATCATAAATACATAAATACATGTCATAGCTTATATATTACAGAAAAATGATACGTAACAGTACTATAGATCTACATCGTGATACACAGTTTTTTAAAGAAATTGTAATTGAAGGAGCTAATTCATTCCTAAATATTTTCCTGAGAGTTCTATTTGTGGACATGGTCTGCAAATTCTCTGGCATAAATAATACCATGGGTTTTTCTAAAAGACTTTTCCGTCAGCCACACTGAGCAGACTCGTGTCTGACCAGCGTCGCCTTGAATTGCGGAGTCGTATCTACCAGTAACACAAAGATGCGCAGACTGACCAGGACAGTCATGAGCCGCGGGAACCATCCTCTGTGAACGGCAGCCAGGAACCAGAAAGAAAGGGTGAGGACGTGGGTCCTCCGGACGGCACCGCGCTGGTAACCAGGGAAGAAGAACAAGAACAAAATAGTCAGAATCCACGCCAGTTTGCCGCAGGACAAATCCAGAAGCAAATGCTGGGTCCTGCTGGAGAGGAAGGATGTGCACTTATTCCTCAGCCAAAGAGGCTTGGAGGCAGGCTCCAGTTCAGCATCTGCAGGAGCTCGGGGACGCTGTGACATATGTCCATGTCTTATCAGAGGACTGGCCGAGGGCAGAGTCGGCCGTGTCAATGCCAGAAGGGATTACAAGAGGCAGGTAAATCCCACCAGCTGCTGCCAGCACCAGACCAGGCTGAATCTTGAGTTACTCTGGTGTCATGGCCTCAAACCCGTTTCCCCCCATAGGGACCTTATTCTGGACTCGATCCTGGGTTCTCATCCTTACACCAGCTGCAGCAAAGAAATGCCAGAAAACCTGAATGTGATGTTTTTCTATTTAAAAAAAAAGGGGGGGGGGAATCTTACTTTGGTTCTCTGTGTACATTAAAAGGAAAAAAACATGAGTGTTTTGGTAAGAATTTTGTCAGAGGATTTACTGTTTAAAAATAAATAATTGAAAATATAATACATAGCATTGAAGCATTTTTCTTGTCTGTTTCTCTGTTGTTATTATACCCTCAAAAAGAAAATAAAACAAATTGCTTCACCTTGGGGCGAAACATAGACAGAAAGACGTACAGTTGCACCTTCTTCCCTGGTGAGCGATGTGACAAGCGACAAGTGTGGAGACAGTTATTCCCAAGAGCAGGGGACAAGGATTGATCTGGGGAGTGACTCCATCCAAGGCTGGAATTCCAGGTCACCTTTCCCAGTCCCAACAGTTAAAAGGAACACTGTGTCCTGTATACTTTGATTTCTTTACTGACTCTTTTCACTCGAGCGTCTTTGAATGTTTTACTCTACTAACCTGTATTCATCCTGAAAGATATTCTCATGTAAGAACAAAAATGTCCTTTATATCCATTTATATGTCAGAGATAGATGGCAGCCTGACCTAAGAGACATTCAGTCAATGCTGAACGTATTCATGAGCGTGGAAGTTGGGGCTTGGCCCTCGTTCTTCTCACCTGCCAACACTTCCAACTCAATTCTTCCAACCACCACAGTCTTTATTCTACCGAAGCTTAGATCTTGGCCTCAGATCCTCCACAGTTCACCTGGAGCTGGGAACTCTGCCATCTTCCAGGGAAATATGTCCTTGATATCACGAGTCGAGTTCATCTTTCTCATCAAGTATTTTTATAGTTCTCCACTTGAAGGGTTTCATCCACACCCATGTAGGAGCTTATATACAATGTTTAATATCTTCTAAAAAAAGGTAGATTTTCTTTTCTAACTAAGTTATTTTCAAGGAATTTGTTGGAATAAACTCTGAGTGTATGCCTTTCTATGCCCCAAGAATATAGGGGGATGGAAAGACAGAATTTATTTTCCCCATGAGAAAGAATTGAACTTCTTTAAAAGTGTATAAAGAAGTAATTTTTCTCTGTATAGTTGTAATCAGGATAAAATAATGAAAGCATGACCAAGATTTTTAAAATTACTTCTTCTAGAAAGAGAAAAAAGTAAAGAAAACACAGATTTTTAATCTGTAAGTGAAATTTTTATCGTGCAATGTTTCTTTGAATGTTTAAAAAACAAATATTTTCTAAAACAAATTTATGGAAATTTTTAAACTAAAAGCCATAACAGACTTATAGTGAAACTTCTCCTGGCATAGAAGGAATTGTCACATATTTTAAAAGCAATGGAAAATTAATTTGAAAGTGTTTTTTCCCAGTTGTGTAATGCATATTTATAATCTATAGAGTAACAAACAAAATCATATTTTGGATCTTTAAGACCTGATTTGGCAAAAAGCTAATTTGTTTTGAGGCCCTTTGATGCATTTAATTTAATTTATTGGAAGCAAATTCATGTGAAATGATAAAATAATTATTAAAATGGAAATAGAGGGAAGGACTGAATCAAATCAACAGAGGGGGGGAAAGTGGCTGATTACTGTAGTTCACAGGATAATTCCCAATTTAATCACATGAAATCTAATTGTTAGCAGACAGTTGATGGGAAATGTAGCTTTGCTTTGTAACAGAGAGAGGGAGAAAGACCAAAAAAAAAAAAAAAACAAACAAAAACAAAAGAATAAAAACAAACAAACAAACAAACAACCCAAAACCCAAAAAGCTAAACTGTCAGAGGGAGAAGTCAAAGAATGAAAAGAATCTAAAAAGGACTTCTTAAGAGGACACTCACTGCCCCTTTGCATTCTCAAATGAAACTTGTTAAATCAGTGTTTTATGGTTTTAGAAAACTAATTGTAGTTTGAAAAGCATCCATATTCAAGTCAATAAATGTATATTGGATGACTGCTGTTTTCAAGACATTATGCTCCTCATCTGTCTGGTAAGTTTATCTGAAAACCTAGGGCTATGGTAAAGCCAAGTTCTATTGATCAGTGGCAATCCCCATTAAAATGGTAATGAACAACCTGTACAGTATACCATGATATATTTTCTTATCCTGAGTGTGATGAATGTGTAATGTAATAGAACTTACAATAATCTGACAATGCACATGACCTCTACTGGAGGATTAATTTTAAAACTACATGTTGTAGTGTCAAACTTCAGTGGAATGCATGAGTTCTTCATTGCTGTTTTCAAAATTTTCTAGAGTAAACTTGAAAAAAGTGGGAGTTATTCTAATACTGTGTATTTTTTTTAAAGTATGAATAGCCAGTCCTCCTGAATAGACTCATTGAAAACCTGTTCAAAAATCTACCTTGGGTGCCTGGGTGACTCAGCTGGTTAAGTGACTGCCTTTGGCTCAGGTCATGATCCTGGAGTCCCAGGATCGAGTCCCACATAGGGCTCCGTGCTCAGCAGGGAGTCTGCTTCTCCAGCTCACCTCTCTCCTCTCATTCTCTCTTTCTCTCAAATAAATAAATAAAATCTTAAAAAAAAGAAATCTACCCTTTTCAATGGGAAAAGAGTCCCTTGTTGAATTCTGCTCATCTCCCTCCATCTTTAGTGATGTCCTTTTAGTCTAAGCTTTCGTGAGCTTTCTTCTGGACTGTTAACTTTAAGCAGATTTTCTCTCTTTTTCTCATCTTTTTACTTATTCTCCAAACTGCAGTCTGGGAGATGTGAAAAAGAAATGTAGAAGACTGGTCATTTCACCTCCAACAATGTGTTGGCAAACATGGCAATGCGTACATTTCAATCAAAGGGATAATAAAGCAACAGTGATAATAAACATAAATGCATAATCATAGCTTTGGACAGTATGGTGTATTACTTGGAAGGTTCCTTATATCAGAAAACAACCAAATTTCTATAAAATGGATTATCGTATTCTTTTTAGGTAATAAATTGCTGAGATCACAGGAATTCAAGGGGAAAAAAAGAAAACTCTGAGCCCTCTCACCTCATTTTGTGATATCTGTGGCACAATGTGACAACAACTCTAAGAGAACATTTTCTGAAGGATGAAGAGAATAGAATGAACGAGGAAATGGGGCTTTGGGGAAACCAGTTTAAGATGATTGGTTCTCTGGTTATCTCACTGCGGGATACCTCCTTTTCCAGTTGCTGTTTGTGATATGGGCACATTGCCAGGCTGCTGTCAGAATTAATTAATATGTGCAATCCTGTGAGATTTTTGAACAAAAGACTCTTTACAAGAATTATTGGTAAATGAGATTTCAAGACATAGGACTTTGATGAAAAGTTCCATTGTCGGGGCACCTGGGTGGCTCAGTGGGTTAAGCTGCTGCCTTCGGCTCAGGTCATGATCTCAGGGTCCTGGGATCGAGCCCCGCATTGGGCTCTCTGCTTGGCAGGGAGCCTGCTTCCCTCTCTCTCTCTCTCTCTGCCTGCCTCTCTATCTACTTGTGATCTCTCCCTATCAAATAAATAAATAAAATCTTTAAAAAAAAAAAAAAGTTCCATTGTCATGCCCCTTTAAAAATCCTCACTTCTGAAGATGTGTTTCCAGTTTAGATAATTGCTAATGACTGACTTAATCTTAAGGGAAGAGACCTAGGAAGATATTACAGACGTCTTTCATATAAAGTCAAGATATTTAAAATAACTTTGAACTTAAAGCAAGAGAAATGAGTATTTGAAGATAGGGACATTTGCAGACTAAATAGATCATGATGTGAGTCAAAGCATGGACTTACAATGAAATGATCAAGCTGTATTATTTTAATCTGTTTCTGTTGGATGTTACAGTTTTGTAGATGAAAGGAGAAAGAAAGCAATTATATAGAAGCAGGTCTGAAGACTTAACTGATGAAAACAAGGTGGATAGTGTGCCCGTGCTGTTACTTTCTTGCTAGCATCCAGAGAATGAAGACTTCTTTCTGGAAGCAATATGGTAGAAGAGCCTTTCCCCTTTAGTTGGCAGGATGTCCATATTCCCGGAACAGTGTTTGGATGCAACACAGACTGTTTTCAAATAAAAAGAGGATTGGGAGGCTTGCCAGCTTATGCTCTTTTTCTTCTCACTGAGAAGGATGTTTCTTTTTGGTCCATGCTAAACCATCCTCCACTTCCCACGTCACTGGGAAAGCAGTCCTTCTTGGTTACTAGATCCTAATTCCAGATCAGCGAGGGGTTCCACAGATTTCTCTCCCTGGTTCTTAGTTTTTACCTTTATTTTCAACAGTGGTGGCTTAATTTCACTTTCTATTATCAGTATTTATGGAGCACTTGCTATTGTTCAGTACCTTGTTAGGCATCTAAAAATATAATAATGAGTAAGACCCATGGTCGCTGCTTTTGTAGAGTTTCCTACACAGATTTTTGTATACATATTATCTTTTTAATTTAATTTTATCTTTTCAGTGTTCCAAGATTCATTGTTTATGCACCACACCCAGTGCTCCATGCAATATGTGCCCTCCTGAATACCCACCACCAGGCTCACCCATACCCCCACTCTCCTCCCCTCCAAACCCTCCAAAACCTTCAGTTTGTTCCTCAGAGTCCACAGTTTTTCATGTTTTGTTTCCCTTTCCAATTTCCCCCAATTTACTTTTCCTTTCCTTCTCCTAATGTCCTCCATGTTGTTCCTCATGCTTCACAAGTGAAACCATATGATAATTGACTCTCTCTGCTTGACTTATTTCACTCAGCATAATCTCCTCCAGTCCCATCCATGCTGACACAAAATTGGGTATTCATCCTTTCTGATGGAGGCATAACACTCCATAGTACATATGGACCACATCTTCTTTATCCATTCATCTGTTGAAGGGCACATATTGGCTCTTTCCACAGTTTGACGATTGTGGCCATTGCTGCTGTGAACATTGGGGTACATATGGCCCTTCTTTTACTACATCTGTATCTTTGGGGTAAATACCCAGTAGTGCAATTGCAGGGTCATAGGGAAGCTCTATTTTTAATTTCTTAAGGAATCTCCACACTGTTCTCCAAAGTGGCTGCCAGTTGCATTCCCACCAACAGTGTAAGAGGTTCCCCTTTCTCACATTCCCTCCAACACTTGTTGTTTACGGTCTTGTTAATTTTGGCCATTCTAACTGGTGTGAGGTGGTATCTCAATGTGGTTTTAATTTGAATCTCCCTGATGGCTAGTGATGATGAACATTTTTTCATGTGTCTTTTAGCCATTTGTATGTCTTCTTTGGAGAAGTGTCTGATCATGTCTTCTGCCCATTTTTTGATGTGATTATCCATTTTTTGTGTGTTAAGTTTGGGGAGTTCTTTCTAGATCTTGGGTATTAACTCTTTGTCTGTAGTGTCATTTGTGAATATCTTCTCCCATTCTGTGGGTTGCCTCCTTGTTTTATTGACTGTTTCCTTTGTGGTGCAGAAGATTTTTATCTTGACGAAGTCCCAAAAGTTCATTTTTGCTTTTGTTTCCTTGGCGTTTGGAGACATGTCTTGAAAAAAGTTGCTGTGGCTGATGTCGAAGAAGTTACTGCCTATGTTCTCCTCTAGGATTTTGATAGATTCCTGCCTCACATTGAGATCTTTGATCCATTTCGAGTTTATCTTTTTGTATGATGTAAGAGAATGGTCGAGGTTCATTCTTCTATACATAGCTGTCCAATTTTCGCAGCACCATTTATTGAAGAGACTGTCTTTTTCTCCACCAGATATATTTTTCTATGTTGTCAAAGACTATTTGACCATAGAGTTGTGGGTCCATATCTGGACTCTCTACTCTGTTCCATTGGTTTATGTGTCTGTCTTTGTGCCAGTACCATGCTGTCTTGGTGATCACTGCTTTGTAGTAAAGCTTGAAATTGTACACATTAAATACAGACTTTTAAATACAGATTTTAATATGAAAGTGTATATATTAAGTACAGACCAATTCTTTATGTTTTCACAGAATGGAGCACTTGTATTATCACTAATCAACACTTACAGACTACTATTTGAGAAGAATACTGAATCTCAAAGTGTCTTTTGGAAAAGGAATATTACATTTTAAAACTAGACCAGATTAGTCAATAGTTGCATGCCAATGCAGTGGTTAATGACCAGGAGAAAAATTGTAATTTGAAACAGTTTAGAAGGGTTTCCTTGAGTACCCTTATATCAAAATCACTTGGGAAAATTACTTTAGGAAGTATTGGAAATTATCTTGAAAAGCTTATTTATGGAGAGAGATGGGTAGGGAATTATTGAACATTTAGTATGTACTACATTCTTTGACTAAAAGAAAGTTGCTCATTAAAAGAAAAAGAAATAGAAGAGAATGAAGAACCAGGGTAAGAGATTTGCTGGGGTCATGTAACTGGTAGAGGCAGAAACAGAAATCCTGTTTCTCGCCACTTTATCTAATGCCTGCTCTGTTTCTGCACACTCACAAAACGGTTGTTTCCCCAGACTGCCTGGTATGAAATTCGAGTCTCAGAACTACTCCTTGTATATTTTAAAAAGACAAATCCCTTCGCACATTCCATGGGAGCCAGGCTCCATTGATAAAGCTGAGACCCAGAGGAAACTATTTTTCTTATTTGGCCTTTAATGTTCCTCGCTCGTGCATGGAGGTAGAGAACTAATAACAATAATGGACGGGATGTCCTTGCACATAAACATTTGGCTACTCGCAGCATGAGATGTCTTGTCAGCATAGGGGATGAAATAATGGTGTAAAGATTTACCTTCAGGGAGCTGGACGGGTCTCAGCAGGAAGGCAGCTCAAAGCAGATAGATGGCCTGGCACGCGTAGGTCACCTGTGTTTACGCTGATGAATGTGTGTGACTTCCCTAGCCTGCATCGTTATATTGAGTTGTGTGGTTTTTGGTAGCACATGTAACTCTCTCTAAAAAGTATCTTTCAGCCTCATATTCTGGCTTCCCTGAAATGCATGATATGATTCATATTAGAGCAATTTTCACCTAGATAAAGTGACTTGTAAGTCTTAGGAATTAAGGATAATATTATTTGTATTATGAGCATACAGATTTAGTTAAAAACAAATGCTTAGAGTTACATAATTTGTTGTTGGAGCATTTGCTGAATTTAGTTTGTTGATGTGTATGTGGATTTGGTTACATATTTTAGCATTTACATAGTGACTTTTTAATGTGCCATTTTTTTAATGAAATGATTTGTGGAATGATATTTTAAGAAATAAGGTCTTTGGAGTACAGTTGAAAGAGTTTCTTTGAAGTTATTGTTTTTTTGCTTTTACCCCAAGAGTTGCAATAACAAGTAAACTTTCTTGACTTCTAAAGTGAGTTTTAGGCATCGTTATAAAATCATGTGACCACTAGGAACTTAAATAAAAATCCGAATTGCATAGATGGATATTTTAATTGGAAAATTCAGTGCGTATCTCTTATAAAAATGAAATGCCCTTTTACACAATGGACAAATTTACAGAAAATCTATATTTATATGTGTCAACAGAGCATGTTATTAACATATATATTACATAATTATAAATTTATGTGACTGGTTTTTACCAAGCATACTCAAGTCATAGTCCACAATACATGATATGAATGCAATTTTCTTTGAATATGCAAATTTTAAAAGATTTATTTCAATATCACTTTCGTTGTCTAAAATCATGCCTTGTTTTGCTTTGTCTACAGACCTAGTCTTTCAAAAATCATTCTTGATGAAAATCTGTTTCTATTCCAAAGTGTATTTAATTTTTGGAAACAGACAAAGTGCCAATTAAAATCAAAGCTTGTAAATACAGCAAATAATTGATCTTTCTGGATATTACATCTTTAAAATAAAGCTAACAGAAATAATGACTCTCCTGTGATCCAACAGGTGTTTCTGACAAAGAGGCATTGGAAAATACCCTGCTAGTTCATTTTCTGTTTTAACTATTAAGTCCTCTAAAAGATATTTATGGAAACTATCTCTTATGGAATTATGGCTAATTATAAAGTAAGAGTCTTCATAAGACCAGCATTCTGTGTTTTCCTCCTGATTAAATAAAATACAGTTTCATCTGCGGGTGGTGTAACTGTACATTCCTTTCCCTATCTTCTCTGAGCATCTCTCTAGAAATGGGGGAAATAGTGGTTTCGTTTGGGTGGTTTCCACTGACGCTGAGCAAGGTCATGCTTTTGTATTGTCTATTATCAGATATAATTTCTCAAAAACAGATGGCAAACAGGCAGTATTAGAAATTTTGTAATTTATGATGCTGCGCTAAACACAGACCGCTGACTAAAACTGCAACCCCTCTAAACATCAAAACAACCTTCAATCATTCTGACCGGTTCTGCACACCTCACCCTTCATTGTCTTTTGGCTGAAGACCAAAGTTCATTTATTATTGCTGTTTCCTTCCCTCTGCTAAGATCATTGCACACTACACTTGTTTTGCATTCCAAACTGGTTTACATGGCAAAGGGAGCTAAGTAAAGCTGTCTTCCATTTTCATTATCATTCATTTTACCTTTCTGATACTGAGCCATTAAAATTAGAAGAAAGAAAGAAAGAATCAAGTGTATTAAAAACTTGAAACAATGTATTTATTTGACCCTCGAAAACTGCTCAGTATTGGAAATCGTCACTAACGTGTGTCAAATTCACCAAGCAAAACTGAAGCAATTTACTTTCCACATATTACTAAATGGCCATTTTTAAGCATCTGGGTGAGAGCGCATCTTTCCCAGACTGGATGAGTCTGTTGGTTTCTAGAGCGGTTTGGGGTTTCAGAGGCTGAAAAGGTGTGCCAGCAGGAGCAAGAAAACACAAAAGCAGCTGTTCTTAAAGAAGTCTGGTAGATTTTTCTAAGAGTTTACCCATCAACCCTCTTTTTCGAATCAATGAATAAAATATGTCAACTTTGGCAAAATATTCTTTGGAATATTTTCTTTACCGCCTGACTCCAAAAAAAAAAAAAAAAAAAAAAATCAGGTTTCAAATACCTAAGTGAAAATGTATTGCTAGACTGATTGCCTAAGAGACCAAATCATTGACCAGTGTCTTTCTGATAGAAAGAAAGAAAATAAACCTATCGTGTCTCCTCTTATCAGTCTCCTATGCAAAATGCTTTGGTATTTTTCCATACCCTATAGACTTAACATTTTGTGGGACATTGACATCCCAATGCAATCTTGTCTCTGTCTCTCTATTTTACTACAACCTTGGCTCAGATGATATCCAGTATTTATGCAAACAGATTCAGCTGCTCGCCGGGGTATGTCACGAAACTCACTGCATGTGTTTGCAAGTGTGTACATACACATATATACTTGCTCAACAACAAATGATCTCCTCAGCCCCCCACATTAATGTTCTACTTATCCTTGCAGTGGGCTTGACCTCTGACAAAGAATTTTCCTTAACTATCCTACTAAGAAGTGGTGTTTTTGTCCTCTGAGCTTTTGTTCTCTTTATAACTCATTTCAAATTCCATCCTATGTATATGACTTTGCCTTACATATTTTAAGGTTGTCTTATGGATACTTAAAGTTATTCTGGATTTTGGACTTAGTTCCTCAGCCCTACCTCACAAACCCCCAACCTAGTCCATTATACTCTGTAAATGCGATATTTTTTTCTAGCATTATTGAGATATACTTGAAATGTATTATGCAAGTTTAAATGTACAATGTACTGATTATATATTTTTATATATTGCTAAATGATTATGATAGTAAAGTTAACTAATACATCTATAACCTTACGTAGTTACATTTTGTGTGTTAAGACTTTTTAAAAAAAATCTATTATTAGTAACTTCCAAGTATATAATACAATATTGTTAACTGTAACCATTATGCTATACATTATATCTCCAGAACTTTTTCCTTTTTTATCTGGAAGGTTGTACCTTTAGACCACCCTCACTCATTTTCTCCTCTCCTTGCCCCCTACCACTGGCAACCACCAATCTGTTCTGGGATTCTATGAGCTTGTTTTTATTTAGATTCCAAATATAAGACAATGATCTTATGCACCCAAAAGCACAAGCAACTAAAACAAAAGTAAGCAAGTGGGACTACATGAAATTATGAAGCTTTAGCACGGTTAGAAAGGATTGGCAAAATAAAAAGGTAACCTGCAAAATGGGAAAATATTTGCAAACTACATAAAGATAAAGAGCTAACATCTAAAATAAATAAGGAACTCATAAGCTCAGTAGCAAATAAAACACAAATAAGTCAAATAAAAATGGGCAGTGGACCTCAATAGACCTTTTTTTTTCCAAAAAGATATTCAAGTGGCCACTAGGTACATCAAAACATGTTCAACATCACCAATCATCAGGGAAATGTAAATCAAAACCATAGTGCATTGTTCCAAGGATTCCTGCATGCATTTCCATGAGCCATATGTCCATCCAATAATCTTTTATCAGAGTCCATTTTTAAAAGTAATGATTTGCCATAAAATCCTTTGAGAATGCAAAATATCTAGAAATTTGAATCGTATTAAACAACAGTAAAACAGATGTGGCAACTATGGTTTTTTCTTTTTGACAAAATGGATTCAGTATTTGAAAAATGAACAGTGCCAAATTCTTACAAACTTAGCCTATGAAATAGAAATGCAAGCATTTAGACATATGAAAATGAACAATAAATTATAATATTTAAAGTAAACTTTGAATTTCAAAACTCTGGACTAGCGAGAGATTGAGAACATCACTTAGCATAACGGAGTAATGAATTTGAGAGTAATAGAGAGACCTCTACCTCCTTCTAACTCATGGTTAGGAATGAAGCTACATTCAGCAACATTGCTTCATGCTCTATGGGATTGTCATGGTCGACACAATAGCAGTATCTTGAATGAAGGCATAGAAAGCAGCTTATTAGATTTGCAAATGGCAAAGATAGAAGAATGAGAAATTATCTTGAGTTTGAGATTCCAAGCTGACCTATGGTGTTGGTGTTTGAACAGAATTTTATTTTATTTTTTAAAACAGAATTTTAAAATGAGTTTTATGAGCTACATGATTTCTATAGAAATGCAAATGCTATCAAAGTTTGCATTAATGGACAGTACTCAGATTGTGAACAAAATATTCTTTTCATTTTGAATTCTGTTATTAGACCATATCTGGAGTGGTTTGCTCGTTTTTGCTTGTGACATTTTAAGAACCAATAGAATAGGAGAAAATGATATAAGGAGGATGACCAGAAAAATGAGATATTTAGAAATGATGGTTTATGAGGGACAATGAGTAAACTGGGTGTGTGTAGTCTGAAGAAGAGAAAGTTAAGGGGAGACGTGATTCCAAAAGATAAAATTTGCATCCTTAATATTTATGAGTCACATGTCAGGTGTCATCCTCGTGATTGAGCAAGTGGTGAGATAAGGTATGAACACAGAAAATTGTACCACAGTGCAGAATGCGCTAAGTGTTCTGGGAGTTCACAATCAGGGTCCTGTCAGGAAAACAAGTGCCTCTAGATACTACAGGCAGAGAGAGATGTGATAGGAGGATAAAGGAGAAAAGTGGTATTACTCAGGGATGAAGTAGTTGCCACAGCTTTGCGGCTGGTGCCCAGGACCCCGCACTTGCTCCTGCCCAGAGCAAGAGCCACCTTCCCTGCAGCGATGGGAGATATCACTGTTGCTAATGCCGTGGGAGAACGCTGGTACATCAGACACCTGCTGCCAGAACCCCAATGCCTTCTTTCTCTGCTGGCCTTCAATTTTACCTTCACACCTGTCCAAATCCACCTGGCAAGGGAGTCTTGGAAATGATAGTTTTCTGATTCCCAGTGATCCAGAGAAAGTGGATTGGGGAGATAGTGGAAGAATAGGTGTGGGGTTGGTGATAAACTACATATAATAGGATTAGAAGTTGTTTTAGAAAGGGAGTCGCAGGCAAGATATAAGGAGACAGCCAAAGAAGGCATCATAGAGCCAAATATTTGAAGAACTACCCATTGAACGGCAGAGTGGAGACATTGTGTGTCGTTCTAGAGACCAGTAAGTGGTAGAAGTTATTTAGAGACACAATGTAGGTGTTTATGAAAAATAATTCCTTCACAACTAGAGTTCATGGCAGAATGATCTGCTCTTTCATCATGGGAGGTGTACAAGAAAAAATTGTCATGGTGATTTTTTCCCATGCATGGTGGAGAAGGGATTCCTGTAGTAGAAGGTAGATTGGATTGCATGATATCTAAGTTTCCTTACAATTTTATGAGTCCCAAACCACTCCTATGAAAATAACAAAGTATAAAAAGTGGGTGAAGTAACATATAAAACACGAAAAGTAACTAATGAAGGAATCAAATATATTCAACATGTCTCAGTAACCTGGAAAAGCGAAATGAGAACTGCACAGAGGAAACAAACAAGAAGGCTTTCTTATCAGCCCTTCTCAGGATCCTGAACTTTTCTTGTAAATATCCACCAATGCTCCAAATAAGCCTTTGGGGTTCTGTGCAAGATTTGAGTAGGGAAAAGTGCCTCCTTCCACGCAGGCTTTGGCACGGGGCTGGAAGGTGGCAGCCAACTTGCCAGCCTCAAATATCAGAGCCAGGAGCAGCATCTGCGGGTGAGAGCAGATTATGCTGTTGGCAAACTCCACTCGCTGGCAGGGGTGCCATTATGCTGTTACGGACCAAAAAGTCTCCTCTTTCACCTGAACATAACTGTAGTGGGGCAAGACGATGAAGAAAGATATGTAAGAGAAAGAAACTGGAGAGTAATGGGAAAAAAAAATGTGTAGAGGACAGGAGAGATTCTTTCTATGAGTAAGAAAAAAACGCTAATGAGGAATTTCATAATACTTATGTTCTGATAATATGTAAGTAGCAAGCAGATGGCATCTAGCTCGTCCGCTGTGGAACCCCTAATGAAATGTGCTGGCCAAGGGGTTCCCAGTAGGCTTGAGTGCAGTCAGCGATCACTGGTATGCACTGGGAGATCCCGTAACAGAGCAGAGAAAGACCCTTGACTCTTGACTACGCTGGTCATTAGCGCTATGAACTTAAATGTCTTATATTATCTATAAAAGCCCATTTCAAGGACTTAGGAGATTAAAAGAGAGAATGTGTGGCACACTCTCTCAACATATGGTAATGACTCTCCTTCTTTGGCTGCTTCTGATCATTAGAGACATTTTCTCTAGATTTAACTAATTTCGCCTTCCCCATGACAAATCCTTATCAGGGACTGGGAGATTCAGGTCACGAAGGCGTTTTTGTCTTTCCCTGATGGACTTGCAAATATTTGAAGATAGGAATTGTCCCTTCAAGGTCCTGGTGCCCACATCCTTCTCTCAGGCTTCGTGGCGCGGGTGCCCTCATGATCCTCGTGAGGAGTGATACTGTGAACATAAAGAGGTTGGAGTGTGAGCGGATTACGATTCAGTGGTTGAGCCGCAGAGAAAGGATGGAAAATAGGGAGGAAAACAGACTAGAACAGAATCAGTTTTGACTTTCGGACTGGAGGATTCAGCAGCTTTAATCTGCTTCCTGATGTTCACCCAGTTCTGAGGGTGGCGTTTTTCCCGGAGGCCCTAATTGGTGCCTTCACACTTAGCTTCTGACCTGGGGCTACTAGCAGGTTGAATAAGGGGTTCCTAGGTAGTGGGTCCTGGGTTTTCCAGAAAGGTTTCTCCCCCAAGCCTACTCTCCATCTCTAATTCCGGCCTGAAAATCATGTATTTAATTCTTTACTGTTTTATCTCACATGTCTACAGAAAGCCTTGGGTGAAACCATCCTTATGCGAATTTAATTACAATTTAATTATATATGGAATGTAAGTCAGGTTCATTAAGACATACCTCAACGCACTAAGATTTATTGTTTTCAGATACACAATTAGATGAATTTTGGCAAAGACGAATAGTCCTGTAACTAGCACCAAAATCAGATTTCGCTCCCACTACCCCAAAGAGGGCCCTCTCCCAATCCCCAGCCCCTGATAACACCACGGAGGATTTTGGTCTTGTTTTATTTTGTTTTTTCTGTTTCTATAGTTTTTGCCCTTCTCTGGAATGTCATAGAAACGTAATCATAGTTTGTAATCATTCAGCTTGGGCTTTCTTCACGTGGCATAATGGTTTTCAGACCCAGGGCACGGCAGCATCTGTACTGTGTTCCCTTTGCTGGCCCCGCACGTGGTGTAATCTTTCACTAGGTGATGGGCATTTGAGTTTTTACTAGGTTTTGTCGGTTTCGAATGAAGCCGCTATAAACTTGAAAGTGCAGGTTACCGTGCGGACGTACGTCTTCATTTCTATAGGGTGACATCCTAGGGAGAGACTTGCTGGGCTGTTGGCCGAGGGTGTTTGTCTTGTGTGTTCAACTTTAGAAGAGGCTGTCCAGCTCTGATTCTGCCGTTCAGGATTTTCTTCAGAAAAACAGAGTTTTGGGGTGCCTGGGTGGCTCAGTGGGTTAAAGTCTCTGCCTTAGGCTCAGGTCATGATCCCAGGGTCCTGGGATCGAACCCCTCATCCAGCTCTCTGCTCAGCAGGGAGCCTGCTTCCTCCTCTCTCTCTGCCTGCCTCTCTGTCTACTTGTGATCTCTGTCTGTCAAATGAATAAATAGCATCGTTCAAAAAAAAAAAAAAAACAGTTTCAGTTGTTCTGTGTCCCCATCAGCAATAGGTATTACCTGTTTATGGATATACAACTATATATATATATATATATATATATTCATTTTAATAGGTTTCATTGTGGTTTTAGTTTGTAATTACCTCATGGTTAATGGTGAACATTTTTTCATGTGCTGATTTGCCATCCTGATCTCTTTTTGGCCAACCATTCAAATCCTTTGTCCATTTTTAAATTGAATTGTTTGTTCTGTTATCAAGTTGTGAAGAATCTTTATATTTATTGACTTGTGATGATCCTTTATACTTATATTTTTGGCACCAGTCACTAATACATATATAGTATTTTGCAAATATTTTTCCAGGATTTTTTAACATGTATCTTTTAACAGTATCTTTCAAAGAGCATCAATTTTAATTTTTATTTCTCAGTATTCTAATGGTTCGTGCTTGTTATGCTTTATATAAGAAATCCATTTCTTTAATAGATATAATATTTTTTAGGCTGTCTATGTCTTCCTGAGTGAACTTTAATAGTTTACCTCTTTGTATGTGTGTCAGTTTTAACTAAGTTGTTGAGCTTAATGACAACTTTGTAAATAACATTCTTTTATTAGCATTTTAATGGCAGGAATTTCTTCATGGTATTCCCTCTTCCATTCCTGAAATTGATCATTTGTGCCCTCTCTCCCCTACTTCTCCCTTCTTCTTTCTCTGTTCCTCCAATCTGTCTGGCTAGAAGTTCATCATTGTTACAATAATGGTGGTTTTAGCTTTCACTTATTTGAATGTTTTAAATGTGTTGATTTATAATTATAATTTCGCAGTGATGACCTCTTTAGCCCATGTTTTATTTAGGAATATGTGGTTTTTTTTCATTTTCATAACTCTTTGGATTTTTCAGACATTTTTGTGAATGATTACAGTTTTAATTTTTTTTGGAGAATTTACAAATTTTAATTATTTTAAATTTATGACTCAGAATATGGTCTGCCATGATGAATGTTCCATGTGTGCTTGAAAGAGTGTATTTTTCTGTTACTGGTATTTTTTCAATATCGAGTAAATTTATATGATGACACTTTCTTGAAGGCCTATTTTGAAAGATACAGAAAAAGCGAAGCATAAGGGTTCATGATGCCTATAGTTTAAAAAATTAGGCCAATAGCTACAAGAACACTTTTATTTCAATCACATTGATAGCATAGTGGCTTTGTTCTCAGCATCTTGAAATTATGTTATTGAGGCCAAATAAAGGTATACTGAAAAAAGGGCATAAGTGTGTATCTTTGGTAATCCATATTTTTCATGAGCATGTTCCAATTCCTTTGATCCAGAAGTTTTATTGTAGTTTTGACATGGACTCAAAAAGAAACCTGTTAAACTTCAGGCTTGTTCACTCAGTCTTTATCGTCTCTTACTGTGAATCAGGGATTAAATAATGTTCAGGGAAGAGAGATCCTAAGAGGTACACTCTTTCAATATAATTCAGTTATAATATCAATCATTGTAACTAATCACAGGCCAAAAAGAAATCTGTGTTCTCTTAGGATTTAATTTGTGCTTTTAAGGATATATTAGCATCTTCTATGGAAAACGTGCTCCAAAACGTAGCAAATTTGTGCTCATTCTGGTTTTGGACCCACCTGTAGATAGTCAAAGAATCCTTCTAGACGAACAGTGTTATATGGCTCAGACTGTAAGTGTAAACACTGAGGATAGATGTAAAGGTCAGGTTATCTCCTCCCACCTTCGAAATGGGTATTTAAAAGAGTTTAAGAAAATCAGTGTCCTATATTAGAAATCATTTCAACCTTTTCCTTTACATACTAATACCAGAATTACAACATTTTGCAAAGCAACCTTGCAGGTCTGTTCTCCTAACTATTTCTCATATCCTTTTTCTTAGACAGCTCCCAAGGACAAAAAGGGAATGAATGTCGCTTTTCAGGAGTTCTTGCCTTTCAAACCTCCTGAAGAACAATCAAGTTTTGTAATCTTTAAAAGAGCATATATTCACGTTTTCTTCAAAGGCAATTCTGTCTACAACATACCCTTAAAGGAAGAGCTGTGAAGGCACCCTTTCTTTCTATGCTCTAGTGCTGCATTTGTTCAACATAGTTTTGTCTTTTTTAAAAAGGATATATCATATTTTTTTTTTTTTTTTTTTTTTTTTTTTTTTTTTTAAAGATTTTATTTATTTATTTGACAGACAGAAATCATAGGTGGCAGAGAGGCAGGCAGAGAAGAGAGGAAGTGAAGCAGGCTCCCTGCTGAGCAGAGAGCCCGATGCGGGGCTCCATCCCAGGACCCTGGAATCATGACCTGAGCTGAAGGCAGAGGCTTCAACCCACTGAGCCACCCAGGCGCCCCAGGATATATCATATTTTAGATGCTGCTAGACCATTGCTTCTGAGAGGCTAGAAATTACAGACCTTCTACTTACCCATATGTAACAGGTAGTAAGGTCACAGAACCAGTGACATGCTGCTTTGCCCAGTGTTTTTCAAATCTGTAAGACAACTCTTGGAAAAATCCCCTTCTCTGCATATCAGTTGTGGGAAAAGTAGCCTGCAGAAAAAACTAAAATGCTGACTTCTGGACAAAACTCATACCAGTCTCTGTCATGGGTAATACCCTTACATTCATGAAAAATAAGGCCAGAGGTATTCCTCGAATTGGAACACAAAGGACAAAACAAAACTCACACTTCAGGGTGTTGAAGTCTGGCAAAGGAAATGTTAAAATCTTCTGCCCTACTTATCCAGGCTTATAGACACACTGTAATTAAGGAATATGCTTCTATGGCTTTATTTCATAATAAAACAGATAAAACCTGCTTCACAAACTTGGGATGTGAATTTAAGCACCTCATTTAAATTTTATCCTCTTAGTGAACCACACTCTCCCATATCTTATCTTACTAACACAAAGTTCTAAATGACCACCCTAGGCCATCACTCCCAATTAGGCAAGGATCTCAGTATGTCCCAGCCTAAGCCGTATGGAGGCGTCCATCATACCACCCCTATAGCTCCAGTTCCTGCCTTGGCAAACACTGAATTCTTGCCTTGCCCACTCTGATAGACTGTCACTAAGATGAAGCCTCTCTCAGACCCCAGGCTTTTGAGAGAAGGCAACCCTAGTCCTTTATTACTAATTAATTGGATATTCTTCACCCGAGGATTCCAGTGGTGATAATTCTTAGCACGCAGCTCTCTCAACTTACCACCAACTTCCATGGTGCCAGCCAGCTCCTTGAATGCTTGACCGGAGCGAGATATGAAACTCCCAGTCCTTGCCTCCAAAGAAGTCTTCTTTGAAACTAAGTAGTTTTTCTTCACAAACCTTAAATAAACATCTAAATGAACTGATTATTCTTTTCATCCTCTAGGAAGTAAAGTTGCGTGCTCTTCTAAGGAAAGCTACTCTTAGTGACCTTGGATATTCTAAGGTTCTGTCAAGGTGCATATACCTAGACTCACAGAGGAACGGAGCAAAGAGGAGGGCTATTTTTAGTCTCTGTCTTTGCTGCTATATTCTTCTCTAAGCTAAATATCCCTCCCCATGTTATCTCTGTCTCCTGTATCTCTGTCTTTCTCTCTGTGTGACATCCACACTCATATAGAGCCCTCCCCCCTCCAAAAAGAAACAAACTAAAAATTTAACATCTACTAGAGTGTGGGTAAAGTCTCAACCATAATTTGGGGTTAGAGTTTGGGGCTATGTTAGTTATAAAGAGTGTGACATCTCTACGTTCCTAACTTTCTTTCTTTTTTTTTCTAAGATTTTATTTATTTGACAGAGAGATCACAAGTAGGCAGAGCAGCAGGCAGAGAGAGGGAAGCAGGCTCCGCGCTGAACAGAGAGCCTGATGTGGGGCTCAATCTCAGGACCCTGAGATCATGACCTGAGCCGAAGGCAGAGGCTTTAACCCACTGAGCCACCCAGGCGCCCCAGTTCCTAACTTTCTAAGCTTTAATTTCCCCATCTGTAAAGTATGATTCTAATAACTCAGAACTCATGTAATTTTTTGTGATGAATAACAAAGAATGCATGACAACATTAAGACTGTGCCTGACACAGAGTAAAAATAAATACAAGCCATAATTTAGCCCTATATTTCTCCATCCATTTTAGTAAAAACACTGTCCCCTTTATATAAATACAGTATTCCCATTCCTATATGAAGTCACCTCCACATCGTGTCCCCTCATGGACATTCTCTCTCCCTTCTCCGTTACACCGAACCATCCCGAAGCCCCGTCATCAGACCCTCTGCAAACCTCTTAATTGAAATGACCCTCAATGCTTTTCTCTTTTTTTCTTATATACATGTCAAAAATTAGTGTAGTGTTACTTCTAAGAAGTAATTTTTGTGGTGTGTGTGTGAGAGAGAGAGAGAGAGAGTGGTTTTGTTTTGGGTTTGTGGGGGTTTTTTGTTGTTTTTTTAGGTTGTTGTTATTGTTGGGTTGGTTTTGTTTTTTGTTTTTTGTTTGTTTGTTTGTTTGTTTTGACTCTTGGGGATATTCTACTCAGATCCTCCTGGTATCTACCAACAAAACTCCAAGGAGGTGAGAATGGAAGCTGTAAGGTTTCCTAAGCCTCTGGTGGGTAAGCCATTCCACACCACGTCTACATCTGCTCCATTTTGTTGGCCAGAGCAAGTCACAAGACCAAGGTAGATGAAGGGAGAGGGGAGATTCCTGCCTTCCTGTGGAGGATGGTAAAGTCCTATGACAAAGGACATGCAGGATGGGAATACTATGTTTCCCTTTAGAAAGAACTGACATCACCGATATTGCCAATCTTATTATGACACTCAAGGAGATGAAGAGTTTCCTAAGAGTAAAATAAAAGCATGGTTGTAGTGTTTCTCAAGTAGATACAATGTGCTGCAATACTGGAGACTTGAAAAAAAAATTACTCTCCTATTCATAACACGTATTTTAACATGCAAAATTACAACCTCAGATTCGTGCTAGAATCATTTGTTTTGGTATCATCTCGTCCCTCTACTGATAGGACCAGTACTTTTTATTGGGCTTTTATTTTATTTTTATAATCTGAATGTATTAAGGCAATAAATGTAATTTTCCAGTTAAAATAATCATTATGGTTTTGGTTACTGCCTATTGCTCAGCAATTTTTTTTCTTATCAAAATTCTTCCTGGTTGATTTACTTCCTAATTCTTTTTTTCCATTAAATGATGTAAATTTTAGGAGAGTATTTTTTCTTCTTCTTACATTAGTTCAGAATCATAGATTCATGCATTGTCTTTCTGATATTCAAATGACCCTCATTGGTTTTGATATTTTATAACTTTCATCTCAGAATCCTTTATTGCCTTTCATTGAATTCTTCTGGTTTGTGTTATTTCCAGTAATTTGTAAGCCGTTCATTCTGTTTTCAAAATCACTTATCTGTAAATTTTCTCATTATAATGCTCATTTTGGTTTTAACTAAAGTTCAATCATAATATATTGCATAGAATGGTAAGCTTAAAATATATAATAGAAGCATTTATATATATTCTATATATAATATAAGTTACACCAATAATGAAATAGAAGCTTTCTGCTTCCTTTATTAAATAGATAAAAGTAGGGTTTGATAGAAAAAGCTTAGTAGTATGTATCTGTTAGGTACTACAACGAAATCAGACACTGTAGGAGATACAAAAGGTATCTGACATTGCTCAAGATGTGTCCTTAATGTCCTCAAAGTCTCCCCCATGGAGATTACTTAACATTTGTATATTACTGTTAACTTCATTTAAATTTTGCCAGTTTTTCCATTAATACCTATTTTCTGTCCCAGGATCCAATGCAGGATGCCAGCTTGATCTTTTATTTTTTTTTAACAAAAATTTGTTAAATACCTCATTTCTTACTTTTAATCCAGTGTAGTCTGTTTGTACATCCCTTTGGATGTTTTCGGAGCTCAGCTAATAGGATTGATTTGCTTCCTTTTCTCCTTCAATTTCCAAAAGTAATTTCCCCTTAACCTGTATACATCCTTATTTTTTGAGATTTGATGTTTTGACTACTGATTCCTTGTAAAGCAGTTCAGGACTATCTCCTTCTCTGTCCCCCTCCAGGCTGGAGAGATCCTTCCTTTCCATGCCTCTGACTTCAGAACACATGACCATAGTTGTATTTTCTTTGTTGATTTGACATCATCTGCTTGAGTTTTCATAGCAGCCTCATAGCCAGCAAGACTGTGAGTCTTGAAAGTCAAACATCACATCTTACTCACCTACATCTCTCTAGAGTCTGTAACAGTGCATAGCATAGAGTAGGTACTCAGTAAATGAGAAAAACAAGTAAGTTGAGGGAATAATTAAATAATTCATATTTTTGGCTTTGGGGCAATGGGTTATTTTTATCCCAAACTGGCATTTCCCCACTTTCTCTTTTTTCTCTTCCTGGCAACATACCCTCCCATTTGGTCAGAGAGAACTCAAATGCTGGGATGCTTGAGGCGGATTGATAAACAATACTGATATGTATTTACGTATCTGCAACTCATCTGGCTTAATGTGACTGGCTCCATGACCTTAACATTTCATGACCTTGCAAGTCTCAGTTTCTTTATCCAAAACGACGGGTAAGACCTTTTGCTGTTTTATTTGCTTAGAAATTCTAAGTGCCTAGAACTAAAGAGTACTCAGTACATATGGTTGAACACAAACACATGCCATGTGGTGACTATTTTCTCGGTTGCTGTGGCGTTTAAACAGGCTGATGGATGTAAGTGTTTCTAATAACCACATAGCAAGAGCCCAGTAAACAGTAGCCATGGTTATTTTGTAAGTAAAACTCTCCACACACACAATTTCACTAATTACAATTTATTATGCCATTGGCTTTCTCAGAAGCTCTTATGTAATAAGCCATGAAAGTGTTGTTGAAGATCATGTCCTAATGCTATGTTATTCCCTGTTATGAATTCAGTGACATAAAACAGTTCTTTCCATATCAACACATATGCCTCCTTTTATCATGGAAAGTGCATAATGCATCTTCTTTTCTGGTTCCCTTGGATACCAGGAAGCTCACAGTGAAATTTAGTGCTTGAACTTCTTCAGCCATGTTATATTAGTAAAATTCTACCTTCTGCAGATTATTTTTTGGATATAAATTTGTTCCTGATGTTCTGTAATGTTTTCTGTAATACTGTGGTCTGTAATATTCTATAATACTTTTAGGAAAACATTTGTTATTTTTTTTTTCTCATTTTATTTATTTTTTCAGCGTAACAGTATTCATTCTTTTTGCACAACACCCAGTGCTCCATGCAAAACGTGCCCTCTCCATTACCCACCACCTGTTCCCCCAACCTCCCACCCCTGACCCTTCAAAACCCTCAGGTTGCCCCAACCTCCCACCCCTGTTATTCTTAATAAGTATAAAATGTATATCACAGTACAATTAGTATGTAACCATGTTATGTTTTCCACATAATTTAGTAATTTACATGCCATTGTTAACTTAATGTCTACTGATAAATGTGGTAGAAAATATAATAAGTTGCTCCTAGAACTTCTGCAGCTGGACATTTAGGTATTTGACTAGAGAGATACTTATAAAATGTAATTTTAAGTACACATAAATTACATGTTTTTATCTTAATTGTGACATTTGTAATTTTCAAATGTAATTTTTTTTTTTTTATTTGACAGAGAGAGATCGCAAGTAGATAGAGAGGCAGGCAGAGAGAGTGAGAGGGAAGCAGGCTCCCTGCTGAGCAGAGAGCCCGATGTGGGACTCGATCCCAGGACCCTGAGATCATGACCTGAGCCGAAGGCAGCGGCTTAACCCACTGAGCCACCCAGGCGCCCTCAAATGTAATTTTTAAAGCAACACCAATGAGTACTCAAATATTTAAAAAAATGCAAAATAATTACTTTTGTTTTTAATGTAACTTAGAAATAGCTAAATTATACTGTCGAAAATTTGTATATACAATTTAGTAAGGGATAATTCCTTAATAGTCAATAGGACATATTAGGTTCAATTAAGATAATTTATATTAGAAAGTTACAAATTATTGCCTACATATTTTTAAGTATCTATATTTCCAAAGAAAGCAGACTTTGCATACATAAAGTATTTATAAAAAATATCTGATTTAATTCAGGCTTTATAAAAAACATTAGCACACTCTCATTTTCTTTCCTCCTTTTAACTCTGGACAATTAATATGCAATGTTTTAAAACACACTAAGTGGGGCGCCTGGGTGGCTCAGTGGGTTAAAGCCTCTGCCTTCAGCTCAGGTCATGATCTCAGGGTTCTGGGATCGAGCCCCGTATCAGGCTCTCTGCTCAGCGGGGAGCCTGCTTCCCTCTCTCTCTCTCTGCCTGCCTCTCTGCCTACTTGTGATCTCTGTCTATCAAATAAATAAATCGTCTTAAAAAAATTTAAAAATACACTAAGTTTTGAAGATTTAGTGGGTAGGTAAAGTAAGTAAGATAATGTAAAGTTGCATCTTACTAGTCATAATAACTAATTTGTCTTCACGTTGTAAATTAGTTTCTTATGAAGCTTTTTCTAACACTTAAGAAAGTAATGTCAACTTGGGTATTTTGATTATCATAGCATCTTTTCAGGATTATCTTTCTTTCCTTCCTTACCTCCTTCCTTCCAACTTCTTCCCTCCCTCTGTCATTCTGCCTTTCTCTTTCTTTTTTTTTTTTTTTTTCTTGGTCATTTTGTCTTTTCCTTCTTCCTCCTTCCTTTCCTCTTTTGCCACTGTTCCCAAATAAAGCAGCAACCTTAATCCCATAATTCCATGGGATTTTCCAGTTTAAATCTTTATTTATATTCCAAATTAACTCTAAGGAATTTTAAGGGTTATTCTCTGCCTTGAAATGCAAAGAAATAATAATATCTAAGAAATGGGTCTCTTTTTTTTTTTTCAGTTGTATAGAATAAATATATAATGGTTCCTATATATCTTTATTTTTAAAACACATATGTCATACCTATTGTGTGTCAGACACCATTCTGGGAAGGATTTCCCAATATTAACATTTTTTTTTAATATTTTATTTATTTGACAGAGAGAAATCACAACTAGGCAGAGAGGCAGGCAGAGAGAAAGGAGGAAGCAGGCTTCCTGCTGAGCAGAGAGCCCGACGCGGGGCTCGATCCCAGGACCCTGGGACCATGACCTGAGCCGAAGGCAGCGGCTTTAACCCACTGAGCCACCCAGGCACCCCTCAATATTAACATATTTAATTGTCATAATTAACATATCAAATATGCAGACCTCATACCTTTGAGGTGAATATTGTTATTATGACTATTTTATGGAAGAGAGACTGAGGCAGGAAGAAATCGAGTGGTTTTCCCATGGGTAGTCAGCTTGTAAGCCATAGAATTAAGATTCAGGCCCAAGCTGTCTATGTATTACGTATGCAGAGGAAAATAAAGAAAAATGAATCAGAAGTTGCTAACGACAAAAAGCACACAATACCCCCAACACAAAAACTAAAAGCTGAATTCTGTATTTTAGGCCGTGTTAATACGCCCACTATCAACTTCTATAACTTACTTTTTCTTGGCAGCTGAGTGGTGGGAAGTGTTACAGCAGCAAGCAGGAAAGCCTTTATAGTATTGATCACAACACCTGGAGAACCTCTGAGGGAATAAAAGGAAGATATGGATTCGCTTCATCTTCCTCTTATTCTGTGTTCTCAGAAGCCATTTTAATCTGTCACTTAAAATGCTCCTCCTCCATTTTATGAGAAAATATAAAATAATTAAGCCCACTTTCATGATGTAGAGTTCACAGGTGTTGACTTTATGAGGTATGGTTTTCTATGTGTTCCTGGGATTCTAATCTATTGAAACCATGTATTTGCTCTTACAGAGTACACAAATAGCCATGATGCAACATGTAGTGATGTCACAGAAATTATAGTCCTGTTTGTCAGGGACTTGCCATCCAGACAATATTCATGATGCAAACAGGTGCTCTCACAGAGGTTCCCTGTGTGTACTCCTTATTTTGCTGCAAGTGGGTGAAGGTGTTGTCAGGAATGTAGCATTGATGTGGCTTGTTTGTGGGACCTCACAGGAAAGCTGGGGAGGTGGGTTGAAGAAGAGTCCATTACGGTTTGATACCAGCCCTTGAAGAAGTAGATATTGCAAACTTTGGCTATCCTGAAGTGATCGCAGTGGCGGTGTCAACGGAGTGGTAGGGGATCAGAGGGCAGGGGTAATCCGTGATGGCTTGGGGCCACAGAAACCTTCGAGGGAAGGTGCTTGAGAAAAGGCAGAGAAATGAAGGAGGGTGCAGGCTTGTTCAGAGGACTGCAACTTTCTGTGTGGCTCATGCATGCCATTCTGCAGTAGAAGGGGCTTAGGGAGGCTGGCATTAAAGAATGATGTCTCCTGTAATCGTTGTTTTAAGTTTATAAATCATAAGAGTTTTTTGATGTTTAGAAATTTTGCTATTGCTTTATTAAACTCATGTATCAACATACCATATATGTAACAAGCATGTGTAAAGTACAGTCTGTATGTAAACCGGCTAAAAATGAATCAGGATAAATGTTTAATTTTGTTCCTAGGAATCCTGATGAATACTGAGGTCTCCCCTATTAAAGCTTTTTTTTTTTTCTCTCAAAAATATATTCATGGCTTTTGAGAAAAAGTTCTCCTGCCCCCATCATGTTCAAGTCTAAAACTTGTATTGTTCCACACTGATGTTTTCTACATTTAGCATCATTAAAAATAATGTAATAGTTACTAAGTCCATAGTTACTATCAGATACAGCTAAATGGTCTATTATGCCCAAAAAACTATGTATTTTATTTGTGATTTTTTGCAGAATATATCGTGTTATCGAATGGGAATATATGGTTTTACAGAGTAGAAATGGGTGCAAGCTGTTGGTTTTGTTTTTTTTTTTAATGTTCCCTAAGAGTCTTTCTTTAGATGCTGAAAACATCTGTTCAAGAACCTATACTTAGGGGTTATTGTTTGTTGGTTGTTTTTTTACTATGAGTTTATACAACTAAAAGCCTACCATGTTCTGGAAAAAAAAATTAGGACCTATATATGTGTTAATTACCTCATTTTCTTTTTCATTGTAACTTCCTTTCCTTTTTTTCCCCCCAAGATTTTGTTTATTTATTTGAGAGAGAGAGAGTGCCTGCATGAACAATAGGGAGGGACCATGGGAAAGGGAGAAGCAGACTCCCCACTGATGAAGGATCCTCACTCTGGGCTCCATCCCAGGACCCAAGATCATGACTCAAGCTGGAGGCAGATGCTTAACTGACTGAGACACCCAGGCACCCCTAGCTTCCTCTTCAAAGTAGAATAATACTCAATAAAAAAATAAATAATTGTATATATACATATACATATAGTCCCTTGCAACATTATTAAACAAAATCTATGTGTGTGTGTGTGTGTGACGTCAGTACTTTCAAACAGCTGGTCGACCTGACCTATTTCAAATGACACATTATTTATATTTCCTTCATCTGTGGAACATGTAAATCAAATGCTTTAGGTTGCTGGTTGACCAATCTTGATTGCAAAATGTCAGGAATTTGCTATGAGCAGAAGACAATCAAAGGTTATTGTCATTTCTCTCCAACTCATAATGATTTCAGTTTAATCATTGACCTTTCCCCCCACTCAGTGCCTACTCAGAGGAAAGACAGAGGTTAGAAATAAATGCATTAGATGTATATGGAAGTGGTATGATCCATGATCTCAGGTTTCAATCAGAGTTTAAGAAGCGACACATTTACTCTATATCCAAACTTTATATAAATACAATACTGCCTGTAGGTATAAAGAACTAGTTTCTAAAATTTATTTATGATGTAAACTCTGCATCTAGAGCCTACTAGAAATTTTGATCTTTTAATCTAAAATTATTTTACATGTAATGATCTGCTTATGGAGATTAGAGAATTTAAGTACGTTATTACTTGTCATTGGTCCTTAGGTGTAAAGTAAGGACCAAAGAAACAGGTTTCCTGTATGCACATTGACGGTTTTTACTTTGCATGAAGACCTTTAATTTGTGTAAATTCGAACTGCTGGATTTTCTCTTAAACCCAAGGAAAAATTTACCTCATTTATTTCTCAAGGTCACCCATCATAATATTGATATGTGAAATGACTTTTGTAAAAATGCATTAAATTAAATATCTATGTAAAGTTTAGATTAAATGAACTTACAAACCCCTTCAGTGTCTGTTGAGGCATATCATTATATAAACCGGTAAAACCTCCTGATTTTCACATTTGTTCTCCCCTCCTCCCATACAGTATTGAGAATTAAACAACTTACATGCACAATTTTATATGCATTTTACAACCGTAATTCTTATATATTCTCTTGCTCATTTTGGAAGCAAACATAATGTTAGAATAACAAGACAAGTTAATTTTGAAAATTTCCATGAGGAAATTTCACACGGAGTGTCTCCCATAGGTGCCACTTTATAACCATGGGTTGATCGACGGGTTTCAGTGTGTTAGGTTCTCTTTGGGAGGCTTTCCTCCCATCTGTGTTAAGGCATGTCCATCCTTTTTTTTTTTTTTTAAGATTTTATTTATTTATTTGACAGAGAACAAGAGATCACAAGTAGGCAGAGGCAGGCAGAGAGGGAGGGAGAAGCAGGCTTCCTGCTGAGCAGAGAGCCTGATGCGGGGCTCGATCCCAGGACCCTGGGATCATGACCTGAGCCAAAGGCAGAGGCTTAACCCACTGAGCCACCCAGGGGCCCCAAGGCATGTCCATCCTTGTTAGCATCCCCGTCATCCTGATTATCCCTCCGTGCCCTGCTCTCTCCCAAGTTCTTCCTTTGGGTCCGCGACCTTTTGCCACAAGCCTGTCTGAATGTGCTCTGTTCCCTCTGATAACATCTTAGACATTTTCCTAGGTGCTCAAGACCTACCACATATCAGACACGTAATCAGTATTTGAGGATAATGGATTATGATTTACAGAGTGCTTTTCTACCTATTGTTCACCTGGCCCTCAACTCAGATCTTAGGTCGACAAGAAAATTGTTATCCCTACCTGATATGTCAGAATTTGGAGGCTAAGAAAATTCAAATGCCTCACGAAACCTTACAGAGTATGTATGCTAATGTGTTCTGTCTAGAAACTGGGGCTGTTCCCTCCCCTCTCTCCCTCCGTAAAATCTAGTTTTCTACCTCATCATCTGTATCCAGACATTCTGCAGAGTATCTCGGAATACTGAATATTTGTCTATTCCATGCTGCAAGGCCACCCACAATGCGCTCAGGTGGAAAGTACAGAAATGTGGGTATAAGCTACATGGACAGATATGATGACTTTGATGTTTTAAGTCACAGAACCATTACTCACTGTAGGACAAGACAACAAAAAATGATGCTTTATGAAATGAGAAAGTGAATTCACATACATCATGAATTCTACAAATTCTCTATATCCAATTTTTATTAGAGTCATGACCTAGTTTTCTCCCTGTAGAAAAATAATAGTGCACCTATCTATGTAGATGTAGATGTATATATACTGATTTAAAAGACTAGAACTCTCAACTCTAATTCTCTTGTGTAAAAGTGCTCTAAAAATTATAGTGGCAATCAAAATACACTGGTGGGACAAAGATTTTCTTTGGCCAACAGACATTGTGAGGCAAAGACATCGGCATTCCCAAACAGACACACATCACACATAAATGATCGGTAGATTATAAGAGGGAAATATGTATCAACATTTTCAGACCCTCCTTTGTGGCAGATGTGTTCCATGCACTAGATTATCTAATCCTAATGATAATTTATAGATAGACATTATTATCCCAATGATGACGAAAGCATTCTATCATGGAGAGATTCAATAATTTGCTAAGATGGCAAAACTGCTATGCTATTTACTCTCCTGTTAATCTCTCTCTCTCTACTGTGTGTGTATAGATAAAATAGATAAATATACAGAGTATTTGTTATAATGAATACATAATCTTTCTTTTCACCACCAAAAGTATTTTAGGGGAATGTTTGTCCCTTAAAATGCTTCCTGATAAAACTGTCAGATGATCAGATAATTTCAGAATCCTCAAATTCTCCTGTTTGCATTTTCGGTGGGCATCCCCCTCCTTGAATGAAGCTCTCTGGCCTGCAAATGAGGGACACTCCAAATTCAACAAAACACACACTTAGAAATTCTGCCCAGTGTCCTCCTGCACGTGGCATTCATTGCTTTTCAGATCATCCTGATTCCTTTGGACAGGCCACAGAAACAAAGAAGTATGGAGATAGTTTCCTTCTCATTTCCCGTGTGCTGGGAATTTTTATGTGTGTTCAAAGAAGCAGGGACCACCTCTCCTACTTGAGGAGTGCAGTTCAGACTTTGAAAAAGCCTGCGGAGCACCAGTGAAGCGATTCCACTCTTGATAAGACATTGGTGAAATGTATCACATGTGGCCTGTGTGGTACAACTCAGGTAAGACGCGTGTTCCTAAGACAACACCGTGCAAATGCTAGACGTGGGGACATTGCCCTGTGGCTTTGCAGGATCAGAGCCCCTTCCCTGCTGTGGAGACCCCTTCATCCTATGAACAGTCACAGTAGCCCCCCTTTGCATTTTGACCCAGAGGATTTCCCTGACCACTTTCTCCCACCCTCCAGTTCAAAATTTCTTGCTCTCCTTAGGCAAGCCTGTCTCTCCTTGCTGGTTCTCTCTGCGCCCCCCTCCAGTAGATAGCGGGTCCCTAGCGAGTCCCTCGGTGCCCTGCCTCTCGGAGCAGCCCCCTCTAATCCATCACTTCGGAGCTGCTCCGCCTCAGTGGTGCAAAACCTTGCCCTGGTCTCCTCGCCCTGTGCTGTTCTTCCCAGGGCTGGGGATGTCGAACACCATACTGTATACCACGTCACAAGCCGGTCAAAGAGCTTACACGGAGCAGTCCGAGGGGAAGGGGAGCCTTAAGCAAAAGTGCTATCAGTGAGCTAAATAAGAACAAAATGGTAACAAAAATGGAATTTCGTTGAGCTGTGGCTCCTCTGTACTCAGCCGCGGTGTGTCCTGAGCACGTGTTACAGTGGCATTTGTATAGAAGTGACATGGGGGTCGGAGTCAAAATATCTCCCAAAACTAGGTATCTTTCCATTTTAAAATATATTCGACAATTTTAAATCCCTACAAACCCTTGTATTCCTCAGTGCGTCCTATGTGGCTAGTGGAAGGTAACTTACATGGGCCAAATGTACTAGAAAATGATGATTTTTAATATTTATATGACGACAAGGCCACCATCATGGAATGGGACACCCCGCAAAGAGCTTTGAGCAATATATGCAGCCCAAACAAGGGGCAACAGGATGGCCCAGCTCTACAAATTGCTATGTGACCATGTAAAAATCCTTTAACCCCCCGCCCCCCCCCCAAAAAAATCCTTTAACCTCCTCGACATTTGCGAATCACATAACCTCCTTTCACAAGTAAGGATGCAAATGACTCCATGAGGATTTTTTTTTCCAAAGAATCGGTCTACACGACTATGGGAAGCACTATTCCTACTGTAGTCTACAGTTCTACCCTAAGGCATTGGTTCATGCGTGACCCTATAGCTGTAGGCAAGGGATTTGGCTTTGGGGGGAGAGTAAAGAGTTTTATACATTTTTAAATGTTACATAAAGGATAATGATGAAGTTACTAAAATTAATGATCCTTAAGGCAACATCAAATAATCGTTAATATGGAGCACTTTAAATCATCCTATAAATACAACAAAAATAAAGGTACCATTATTCTCAACATTCTGCAGATGAAGAGAGGTGTAGGAATCACAGAGCTAAACAGCTGGCGGAGCGAGGTCTCAAACCCGAACAAACTGACGTATAAAAATGACAACATTCTTCACCACTGAGTTATGCCCATAGTACATCATGCGTATTTCAATGATAGCATGACCACTTTATTTCTTGTAAAAGAACAAAGGATGCCTAAAACCAGGAACATGCTTATATAAAGACAATTCTGTGATTACTAGGACATGTGCAATGCCATAATTAACAGGATACATCTTAGATGATCAACAGAACTTAGTATTATGTGAACGTAATGCCTTATTAGGGGCTTGGTTGATTTTTCAGGTCAGGCTGGGATGGACTGATTGACATGTGTGGTGGAAGGGTAGAGATCCTCAAAAATACTGTCTTCCTTGGGTATAACTCCTGTTAATCTGTCCGAGATTTATCTGCATTTCTACTATTACACAGAGCAGTGTTCTGCACATAAAAGTTACTGGATAAGGATACCTTGAATGAAAAAAAATATCTAGGTGGTAATAGCAGTGTGGGAAGGAATAATTATTCTGTCATGAGGTAAAAGAGACTATTTAAGAAAGACATCTGGGCGTCTTAGAAAAAAAGTGTTTTTGACATTGAAGAGATGTGTATATTCATTTCACTTACTAGTATATTTGCTATTAAACTTAGAAATAATTATCTGTCAGATGAAAAGAATTGTTCATGTATTTGGAAATGAATGTAAAGAGGAAAACATTCAGTATAATTCTCTAAAAGCATGTACTCAATGATAGTAATGGGTACTAGGAAATGCAATTGTTTATTTTACTTGCTGTAACTAATCCATTACATTCAATAACAGTTGGTAATAGTGACCTGGGGATATAGTCAACAAATAATCCAAATCCACCTTTGAGTAGACAAGCAATATTAGAAGTTATATTTAGCCTATATGTGTTACAAGTGGAGAGTGCATGATGTTTCTGTGAGTATTTCCCAAGTTTCGATCAGATTTCCTTATTGTTCCCTTGTTGAGTTGGCAAAAATATTTAATGGGCACTGAATATGTTCTAAACACTGGGATAAAATATAGACTAATGTCCTACTTTCATAGAACCTGCATTCTACTGGAGGGCTGTTATCATCTCCTTTTTTTCATTTTTTTAAAAAAAGATTTTATTTATATATTTTAGAGAGAAGGAGAGAGAGAGAGAACACAGAGGAGAAACAGACTCCCTGCTGATCAGAGAGCTCAATGTGGGGCTCAATCCCAGGACTCAGAGATCATGACCTGAGCTGAAAGCAGAAACTTAACTGACTGAGCCATCCACGTGTCCTGAGTGCTGTATCTTCTATAAGATAGAAGACATATGTACTCCTCAAGTCCAAGGGTTTGAATTGAATCACTGCTATAGTTCTTTTGGAAATATATTCTCCTGTGTACAGATGCATTTTAGTATTTTTATTAGTGGTTTCCAAAGATTACCAATGAAACAGAATGAATACTGATAACAAGTCTTATAAGAGGATTTAGTTGTTAGGAAAATTTCATTATTTGAAAATAATTTCCTTCTCTGTAATGCCAGAACAATGTGTTAGTAATGTGCTAGAAAGTTTTTGCAGACAGGGACAGCATTTACCATCTCCATAAAGGATGGAAACTACTATATATTTTAAAAAATATTTTAAGTTATCCTCAATTAATTTAGAAGCCTCTTACTATTCATTTTGCCAGACTGCCCAACTTTTCAGCTTGCTGAAAAGATAGAAAAGATAAGATTCAAAGGATTCTCATTTTCCCTCTTTCTTTTTTTTTTCATTTAATTATTTTCATTAACATATAATATATTATTTGCCCCAGGGGTACAGGTCTGTGAATCATCAGTCTTATACATTTCTCAACACTCACTATACCACATACCCTCCCCAATGTCCATAACCCTACCCCCTCTCACTACTCCTCCACCCCCCAGCAACCCTCAGATTGTTTGCTGAGATTAAGAGTCTGTTATGCTTTGTCTCCCTCCCGATCCCATCTTGTTTCATTTTTTCTTTCCCTACCCACCAAACCACCCGCTCTGACTCTCAAATTCCTCATATCAGGGAGATCATATGATAATTGTCTTTCTTTGATTGACTTATTTCGCTCAGCATAATACCCTCTAGCTCCATCCACATTGTCACAAATGGCAAGATTTCATTTCTTTTGATGACTGCATAGTATTCCATTGTGTATATATACCACATCTTTGTCCATTCATCTGTTGATGGACATCTTGGGTATTTCCATAATTTGGCTGTTGTGGACATTGCTGCTTAAATATGCAGGTGCATGTGCCCCTTTGGTTCACTATATTTGTATCTTTAGGGTAAATACCCAGTAGTGCAATTGCTGAGTCATAGGGTAGCTCTATTTTAAACTTTTTGAGGAACCTTCCATACCATTTTCCAGAGTGGTTGCACCAACTTGCATTCCCACCAATAGTGTAGAAGGGTTTCCCTTTCTCCACATCCTTGCCAACATCTGTCGTTTCCTGACTTGTTAATTTTAGCCATTCTGACTGGTGTGAGGTGATATCTCATTGTGGTTTTGACTTGTATTTCCCTGATGCCAAGTGATGTTGAACACTTTTCGGTGCGTCTTTTGGCCATCTGGATGTCTTCTTTGCAGAAATGTCCATTCATGTCTTCTTCCCATTTCTTTATTAGATTATTTGTTATTTGGCTGTTGAGCTTGGTAAGTTCTTTATAGATTTTGCAAATATCTTCTCCCATTCTGTCAGTTGTCTTTTGGTTTTGTTGTCTATTTCCTTTGCTGTGCAAAAAGTTTTGATCTTGATGAAGTCCCAATAGTTCATTTTTGCCCTTGCTTCCCTTGCCTTTGGTGATGTTTCTAGGAAGAAGTTGCTGCGGCTGAGATTGAAGAGGTTGCTGCCTATGTTCTCCTCAAGGATTTTGATGGATTCCTGTCTCACACTGAGGTTTTTCATCCATTTTTACTCTATTTTTGTGTGTGGTATAAGGAAAGGGTCCAGTTTCATTTTCTGCATGTGGTGGTCCAATTTTCCCAATACCATTTGTTGAAGAGGCTCTCTTTTTTCCACTGGACATTCTTTCCTGCTTTGTTGAAGATTAGTTGACCATTGAGTTGAGGGTCTGTTTCTGGGCTCTCTTTTCTGTTCCATTGATCTATGTGTCTGTTATTGTGCCAGTACCATACTATCTTGATAATTACAGCTTTGTAATAGAGCTTGAAGTCTGGATTGTGTGGAATTGTGATGCCACCAACTTTGGCTTTCTTTTCCAACATTCCTCTGCCTATTTGGAGGATTTTCTGTTTCAATATAAATTTTAGGATTATTTGTTCCATTTCTTTGAAAAAAAATGATAGTATTTTGATAGGGATTGCATTAAATGTGTAGATTGCTTTAGGTAGCTTAGAAATTTTCACAATATTTATTCTTGCAATCCATGAACGTGGGACGTTTTTCCATTTCTTTGTGTCTTCCTCAGTTTCCTTCATGAATACTTTATAGTTTTTTGAGTACAAAGTCTTTGCCTCTTTGGTTAGCTTTATTCCTCGGTATCTTATGGTTTTGGGTGTAATTGTAAATGGGGTCAGCTCCTTAATTTCTCTTTCTTTAGTCTTGCTGCTGGTGTATAGAAAGGCAGCTGATTTCTGTGCATTGATTTTATATCCTGACACTTTACTGAATTCCTGAATGAGTTCTAGCCATTTTGGAGTGGATTCTTTTGTGTTTTCCACATAAAGTATCATATCATCTGCAAAGAGTGAGAGTTTGACTTCTTCTTCTATGCCAGTTTGGATGTCTCCATTTCCTGTTCTACAAAAACTGAACAAAAATGATACCAAACTTATAGGCCTATGGTGAGGTTTAAATGAGATAATACATGTATGATATCTTGCCATGGTAGGCACGTAAGAAGCATTAGCTACAGTTACTTTCAGTGCCTTTGTGGTAGTCTTTGTTCCCCTTGCATGTTTCACCATAGTGATGAGGGAATCAACGAGACTCAAAAGTTTTTGGCAGTATTCATGTATGTGGTACAAATGTATGACTTTAAATTACACAGATATAAATGGGCATTTTGTCTTTGCCCAGATAATTGTGATTGTTTTTCAGAATCAGGGTATCAGATGATTCCTTTCTCAGGTATTTAAAAATAATGAAATGAAAATTTATATTGAAAATTTGAACTTTTAGAAAACATATTCAGCAATAGGGTATAACAAACAAAAACCTCTTTTGTTTTTGCAACGTTTAAGTGTTCATAGGGTTAGTCAGTTCATTTAATTGTGTTGCAGTCAAACAACAATGCTTTCCACAAGAAAAGCAGTGGAACACGCGTGGGCACATGTGTGTGTACATGTGTATATGTGGTCAAGTTCTGTATGCTGTACTTAGCTGAATGCAAACTTCAGCCATGAAAATCAGTTAAGGATTACACTTCATTGTGGAGAGAGTGTAGATGGGAGATACTTAATTTCTGTGTCTAAAAATGGCTGAAGGTGAGGAGTTCATCAAACAGACACAGTTGATTCCCTGAGTGCTTATGGACCCCAAGTGGAGATGAAATCCCATGGTGTAAAAAAGACTTTGCTCCACACAAGCTCTGAAATGAATTGATTCATTTATGAGTAAGACTCTAATTTAAAATACTACTGCAATCATTGTTAATTTCTGTGCTATTTAATGATATGAATCAGACCAAACTTCCTTAATGATATATAATAGTCATAAGAACTGTTCTCTACAAGTTCTACTCTGAATTCTAATACAATTATTGTGTCATCATGTTATCGCAAACCAATTGGAAAATACTTGCATGAGATGACATAAAAATGAAGAAGGACGAGACTATTAATGATTATCCTAATTATCCTAGGATGGAAATCAAAACTCTTCATCAGTTAACTACTCTCTTATTAACTGATTAGAGCACACATGTATAAAATTGGTAGGCAAATTATATTTACAAAACTAAGATAGCTATTAAAACTTTCAGCATTTATCTTTTGTATAGAGTTTTCAAAATGCTAAAAAAATATCAAAATGATTGTAAATGTTGACTTTTTCAAAACCACTTTTTCTAAAACATTACTTAAAAATCCTGTTATATTCAGAACTTAAAGAGGAGCTGTTGGATATTGGAAATACAATTGTAGTCAAATGATTAGTATTTCCTTTTGGACTTGGCCTCTGATGAGCTGCTGAGCAAATCACACCATTTTGTGGATTCTTAGTTTCCACATTTATGCAGGGTCCTCCAAATTCCCAACTTGTCTTTTGAAAGGCAAATGAGATATAAAAGTTATAATGCAGCACATTGCCATGAAAATCTTTATGCCTTTTTGTCATGTTAGCATTGTGCTCTAAGCATACATTTATACATATTCCTTACTTGCTGATCATAAGATCATCAAGGGTAGGAGTCCTAAGTACATTTTTTAAAAAAGGAAGAGAGAGAGAGAGGGTGGGAGGGAGAGAAAAGAAAGACAAGAAAGAGAAAGAATGAAAAAAGTAAAGAAAAGAAAAAGATGGAGGGAAGGAGATCACAAAGGAATTTCCTCAGGGGCATTTTTTCCTTTCGCTCAAAACAGTAGGCCACCAACGTCCTTGAGAATCTTTCATTTATCTGTTGCTACATTATAATTATATCTGTCACTCTCCTTTTATTATCAGAACATTTGAACAGTTCATTTTAAAGTCTAACTTGTCCTTTATACTGACTGCCATGCATGTCTGAGGAAATATAACAAATTGAACAGTAGTGCCATTATTAAAAGAATCTGATAAAAAGCTGCAGTTATGAGGCATACTGAAGAATATATTTGGTTTCTTCAGGGAATCAAAAGCATTTCACACTTTGAATTATTTTCTGGAGTCTTTTATGTGAATATACTACAGTTTATCATGCAGATATATTGTCTTTTTTTTTTTTCTTTCTTTCTTGTGTAAGAGAGTGAGCAGGATATCTAAATAAGTATCAGGTTTTCATGTATGACGGGATCCCTCTTGGAAGAGCCGTGTTGTTTGTTTCTTTTTTAAGATTTTATTTATTTATTTGACAGAATGAGAGAGATCACAAGTAGGCAGAGAGATAGGCAGAGAGAGATGAGGAAACAGGCTCCCCGCTGAGCAGAGAGCTCAATATGGAGCTTGATCCCAGGACCCTGAGATCCTGACCTGAGCCGAAGACAGAGGTTTAACCCACTGAGCCACCCAGGTGCCCAAGAGCAGTGTTGTTTTAATCAAAACTTGATTGGCCGAGGGGAGCTTGGGTGAAGATGTCGGTCAGGCACCTGTGATTCTTGGTTTTGGCTCAGGTGGTGATCTCAGGGTCCTGGGTTAGAGGCCCAGCTGGAGATCCATGCACAGCTGGAATGTGCTTAAGACTCTCCCTCTCTCTCTGCCCCTACTTCCCTCAAATAAATAAAATAAATATTAAAATATATATATGTATATATATATATATATATATATATATATATATAAAGCAAAATCTTACTAAATTTGGAGAGGGTTCAATTTCATGTAATTATAGGAAGTCTTCTTTTTATTGGATTCTTATCTGGGGAGAGAAATGGATATTTCCCATGATCTAATTACATAAAACCAACTTCCCAGCAACTCAGGTCACATTTCAGTCCATTTGAACTGCAATGGTATAGAGTACAATAGTTACAGCTAGTTCTTCAATCCTTAGGTTACTGCAGGGGGACGCATGCTTATCATGATCAGTAACCAATCATATCACTTCTTTCAAAGCCAGGCAGTGATTGGTCACTGCGCATGTGCTAGTCGGTTCATAAGGGGACAGGGGCTTGGTGCTGCATTATTTTGGCCAGTTGGAGTTCTCAGGATGCCTTCCAGGTAAACCCACTTTTTTTTTTACACATTTTTTTTCAGCACGCTTAAAGGCTTTGGTTGCTCTAGAGTACTGAATTCAAAATTACTGCAGACTGAAAGAAATATTTTGTATAAGTGAAAACATCCTGGCTGTTTAATGCCTTCATTTACTAGGTTCTTGAGGGTTATTAAGAGCTGTATCTGTTCTTACACAGGAGAAGGTGATTGTAGCATTTGCCAAAAATTGTGTAATTATAATAGACAATTCTATGAAAACAAGTTAATGTTTTCCTATGTTCCTATGAATAATTTTCAAGAAAGGGGAAATATATCCTGACAGATGATTTTTAACAAGACTTTTTTTTTTTCCTAATCTCTAAATTTATTTTGGTTACAAAGGAGAAAATTAAATTTAGTTTGTGAAGCAAATAGTTCATTCCATTAATCCTCCTGGTTAAAAAACAAAAACAAAAAAAGAAAAAAAAAAAACTTGTGGAATAATTTTTTTAAAAATCTTGAAAGTTGTCACATGGCAACTTTCCCAAATGAATGATTACTCACAAACCCTACCATCCTGTGATTATGATATGATTTTGGAAAATACATAGTGTATTCCTTCCTCATTTTAATATGTCTTAGAATCTTACTCCAAATTTGTACCTACATGATTAGTGCATACCTATATGTACACATAGCTTCTTAATTACATGGATATAATAACCACTTCAACAAAGCAAGAGTCTTAATATTTTCATTGGGTAATCAGCTTCTTTAAGAAAATATTGAGAGGGTCACCTGGATGCCTCAATCTGTTAAGTGGCCAACCCTTTACTCAGCTCAGGTCATGGTCTCAGGGTCCTGGGAGCAAGCCCCACGTTGGGCTCCGCACTGGGTGTGGAGTCTGTTTGGTAATCTCTCTCTGCACTCCACTGCTCATGCTCTCTCTCTGAAAAAAATAAATAAAATCCTTAAAAAAGAAAAAAGAAAAGAAAATACCAAAAAATACTGATAAATATAAAAGTTGTAATGAGTTATTTCTTTAAGTATTTGTTCTCTGAGAAAAACATGTAGTTTTCAATCAGAAGGTGGAAGAGGGAGCTTTGACATTATCTAATACTTCTTTCCCGAATGTTAGAATGTTAGCTTAGTGATGTCAGCCTGTGTTATCTATTCCCTCCCATCCCCCTCCCCCATTTCCCACTCGCGGCCATTCCAAACTGTATCATGCCAATGATCGCACTGGCATGAATGAAAGAGTTTAATGCGTAAAATCAACAGCATTCAGAGATGAAATGGACAAATTAGTTTTCAGTGACTCCGCTGAACAATGGAATGGCTTTTAAATGGTAATGACTTGGGTTGGATTCAAACCAGTGACCTAGAAGCTTAAGGCCCTAATACCCATTACTAATCTGCTGAGACATCTAATGAAGCCCAGAAGAACTTGTAGGATTGCTGACTTGAACATGCTGAAAACGAGGCAGAGACGACTATGTAACCAGAAAGTAAGGAATGCAGTTTTCAGGTTCCTGGAGATAATGGGCACATTCACGTTTTTCATCTGTAGCTACTGTCATCTCGGCACTCTCATCTAGTCTCCTACACTCCCTGGTGTCTTGTAGGGATGCCTCTCTGTCACAGTTTACACTTTCATATGATAAACATTTACACAGAGGCCTGTCACTGTCGCAAGCATTTAAGATGCATTTAGAAAATGCAGCTTCACGTTGTATTTCATTTGACATTTTCCCTACATAAAAGCCTTCACAACTTCTGCTAACAAAGGCCAGCTTCTTAAATGCTGGACTTTCCTAGTTGCCTACTTTGGAGATAGTGTGGGTGTCTAATAAGCGCTGGCTAATGGGGGGTGCCTTTGGCCAGAGCATGCAGTTGAGCACACCGTTCGGAAGCTGTGGACATGTCTCACTGCCTGTGCAATCTCAGCCTGTTGTCACGAAGGAAAATAGAAAAGATGAAAAGGACCATTTTGACTGTGGTTAAGAAAGAATTAAATGTATCAGGAAGAGTGTGGACCCTTGAGGAACAAACCTCAGTTGGGACATTGACTCATCTGACCTCGGACCAGTCACCTAGGGACTCCAAGCCTCCTTATTTGCAAAATGGAAATCATAATTCTTGCATCATGAGGTTGCAGTAGACAACTGAGAGAGAAGTTCTTACTCGCCTCATGCAGGGTAGGCATGTGATAGCCACTCAGGAAGTGATGGCCAGTCTGACTATTAAAGTGGACTTTAAGATCATTAGTATTCATATTAATAGAATCAAGCAATCATATTAATGACATAATAATAATGACATAATTAATAATAATATTAATCATATTAATAGAATCAAGCAAAATGTAATCCTTTCTTTGCCCTCTGGTTTGCTGGCCACCATTTTGTAAACCTGTCATTCAGCACACTTCCCATTATACTCACCCATCAATGTTCCTTACGCTGAGCTCTAGTATACAGTAAAAGTGGTCTGGGTTGAAATCAGGAAGGTGAGCTTTCATTCTGGTCATGTTATTTAGTTGTGTGATCTTGAGGAAATCATTTAAAATCTCAGAAAATCAGTCTTTGTATCTATGAAATAGAGATAGTATTTTCTTTTTGAGATTATCCAGAGAATTAGATACCGTGAAAGAAGGTAGCATTGCACTTGGTATATTTGGCACTTAATGTTTAGTTAATGTTAAGAAATTAGTTCAGAACATAATAAATACCTTTAAGAAATTTGTACTTGGAATTAAGTTTGTTTCCTCTTACAATCCAATATGCTTTCTTATATCAGTGCTTTGGGGTTTTGTTTGTTTTTGTTTTGTTTTTTGTTTGCATTGCTTGCAAAAAGATATCTGCTAGGAGAAGTACATAATTTATTCAAATATCTGTAACTCCATTAGCTTTGTTTTCTCTTGTTCTCCATGTGTTTTCAGTTTTTCTCTTTTAATTTTCTCATTGCATGCAAGTCCTTTGAACTGGAAATAGTTCCGGTCTGAATTACTAAGGTAACCTTGGCTCTAGCATCCTTGGAACAAGGCAGGGTGGAAGAAATCATGGACTTAGTCCCCATCCTACCATGCTGACCTGTGACAAATCACCTCGGCTTTCGAGCTTTGGGTTTTTTCTCCCATCAAATGATGATGGTGCTGATAACACTCCTTTTATCAATATCCAATGAAATTCTGAGCAACGAAGTTTATTTTTAATTTTTAAAGTTATGTTATTATTAAAAGTGTCAGAATAAAGAAATCATTATTTTGAATATTTGTACCCATTTTATGATGCTGAAAATAATATTTTGTGTGGAGGGGGAAAAAGATGCCTTGAGAAAATAATTAGAAAGGTAAATGATCGTGTAAAGGAAACAAATGATGGAATTAAAACTCAGGGTCCCCAGAGAGCTGAGGAAGAACAGAGTTGCCATTTGTAAGGAATAGATTCTTTTTATTCTCTAAAAATAATCTGAGGTCATGTAGAAACAATAATTTCATTTTGTGAAAAGAATGAAGTCTCTATCTAGATTTATTTTTTGCATGCTTATACGAGCACCATTGGTTGAAAATACCTTTTTTTCGCCCATTCACTTGATTTTGCTCCTTTGTCAAAGAACATTTGGCTGTATTTATATACGCCTCTCTCTAGGTTCTCTATTCTGTTCCATTGATCTGGATCTTGTCCATTCTTTCACCAATACCAATACTACTGTCTTGATCACTGTAGCTTATAAATCTTTAAACTAGGTGCTTTGTGTCCTCTGTCATTCTTCAGTACTGTGTTAGCCATTCTGGGTTTTTGGCCTGTCCATATAAACTTTAGAATTAGTTGAATCCATATACACAGAATAATTTACTGTGGGATTTAGGGCAGGATTATGCTCAATATACAGATCAATTTGAGAATAAGATCCTAACCAGATTGAGTCTTCTTGTCCATGATCATGAAATCTCTCTGGATTGATTTAGATCATTTCTTATTTATTTCATCTGTGTTTTTTAATATTCCTCAAATAGATCTACATATTTTCTTAGGCTTATATCTAAGCATTTCAACCCAGAGGGTTGTAATGTAAATTGTTTTTTCATTTTAAATTCAAACTATTCTTGCTGACATATAGGAAAGCAATTGACTTTTGTATATTCAGCTTCAATCCTGCAAACCACCATACTCATTTATTGTTCCAGAAGTTTTGTTGTTGTTGTTACTTCTTTGAAATTATCTCAATGAACAATCATGCCATCAACAAACAAAGGCAGTTTCCATTATTCCTTCTCTATGTGTACAACTTTAATTTCCTTATCTGAATGCTGAATCTAGTCCCGAATCTACGACTTTCATTTCTGTACAGTGTTGAATAGGAGTGGTAATACCACACATCCTTGTCTTATTCTCTGTCTTAGGGGAAAAGCATTTCGTTTCTCACCATCTGGCATGATAATCACTGTAGATTTTTGTAGATTTTCTTTAGCACGTTGAGGAAGCTCTCCCTCTCTGCTCAGTTTGCTATAAGTTTTTAATCATAAATGTGTGTTGGTTTTTGTCAAATTATTTTTCTGCATTTAATATTAATGTGATTATATTGTTTTTCTTCTTTCTTCTTGATGTGATAGACTACATTAGTTGATTTTTGAATAATAAACCAAACGTGCATACCTGGAATAAACCTCACTTAGTGTGGTGTATAATTCTTTTTGTACATTGTTGGATTTGATTAGATAATATGTTGCTGAGGATTTGCATTAATGTTCATGAGAGATATTGGACAGTAATTTTCTTTCTTCCTTCCTTCCTTCCTTTCTTCCTTTCATGGGGAACAAAAAAACAAAAAACATGTTTTTATTATAACAAAGGGAAAGGACCCATGGGCAAATAGACCTGCACCGGGATTGTGAGGAGTGACTGATTATATACTTTCTAGCTAGGGGGTAGTTAGGATAGCATAAGTCTCTAAGGAATTTGGAAGCAAGGCTTCTAGGACCTTAAAGGGCTAGCTACTGTTAAGGTGAGGTTATTTACTAATGTCTAGTAAAACTTTAGTCATGAGATGCCTATTTTTGGTATTAAGGTAATGCTGAACTCATAGAATGATTTAGGAAGTGTTCCCTCTGCTCCTACTTTCTGGAGGAAATTATAGAGAGCCAGTATAATTTCTTCCTTAAATGTTTGGCAGTATTAATCAGTGAAACCATTTGGCAATGATATTTTATTTTTTGAAAGGTTAGCAATTGTTGATTCAATTTTTTTAATGGATATAGACCAATTCAGATGCTCTATTCTTCCTTTTGGGTCTTTTGTTAGATTATTTTTTTTCAAGGAATTGATCCACTTCGTCAAAGTTATTAAATTTGTGAGCATGAAGTTGTGCAAAATATCCTTGTATTATTATTTTAAGGTCCATGAGATAGTAATTACTGTCTTTCATTTATAATATTAGTTATTGTATTCTTTTCTTCTTTTCTTGGATAGCCAGGCTAGAGGGTGATAAATTTTATTGATACTTGCAAAGTATCAACTTTTAATTTTATAGATTTTTTCTATCAATTTCTTATTTACTATCATTACTTTCTGCTCTAGTTTTTATTAGTTATTTTCTTCTGCTTGCTTTGTATTTATTTTGCTGTTGTTTTTCTAGTTTCCTAAGGTGGAAGCTTATTATTTTAGATCTTTCCTCTTTTCTGATATATGCATTCAGTGTCATAAATTTCACTCTAAGCACAGATTTTGCTTTATCTCCTAAATTTTAATTTTTTTTTAAACTTTCACTTACTTACAAAATCTTTTTACTTTTTCCTGAGATGACTTCTTTGACCTCTGTATTATTTAGAATGTCTTATCTTCAAATATTTTGGGATTTCCCAGCCATCTCTCTGTTACTGAATACTAATTTAAATCCATTGTGGATTGAGAGAGTGCTTTGTATGATTTCTGTTATTTAAAATTTGTTACTTTGTGTTTTATGGTCCTGAATTTGGTCTATCTTGGTGAATGTTCGATGTGAGCTTGAGAAGAATGTATATCCTGTTGTTGGATGAAGTAATTAGAACCAGGTGACTGATGGTGCTGTTCAGTACAACTATACCCATAGTGATTTTCTGCCTGCTGGTTCTATTTCGGATAGAAGGGTGTAAACATCTCTAGCTATGATGATGGATTTGTCTTTTTCCCCCGCAGTTTAATAAATGTTTGCCACACTGTTTTGAGTCTCCGTTGTCAGGTGCATGGGTGGTAAGGATTGCTAGTTCTTCTTAGAGAACTGACTCCTTCGTCATAATGTAAATGTCCAATGCCCCTTTTTAACCCTGGCAATTTCCCTTGATCTGAAGATTCCTCTCTCTGAACTTAATATGGCTATTCCAGCTTTTTAAAAAATGTGTCCAAACATGATATATTTCTGTATGTTTTTATTTTTTTAACCAGTCTGTGTCATTGCATTTCAAGAGGGTTACTTGTAGACAACAAAGAGTTGGGTCTTGTGTTGGTGATCTACTGTGACAGTCTCTGTCTTTTAATTGGTGTATTCAAAACCTTTCCACTTAAAGTGATTAGTGATGTGTTTGGATTAATATCTACCATATTTGTAACTGTTTTCTATTTGTTTCCTTTGGTTTGGGTTTCTCTTTTTTGTCTTACACTTTTACTGCCTTTTCTGGTTGTAATCGAACATTTTATATGGTTCTATTTTCTCTCCTCTCTTAATAAATCAATCATACTTATTTTTTTACTTCTTTTAGTGATTACTTTAGAGTTTGTAATGTACGTTTACAATGAATCAAAATCCGCTTTCACATAATATTATACAACTTCACAGATAGTTCAGATTCCTTGTAATAGAGGGTTCCCAGTTTCTGCCTCCAACCATACAGTTGTTATTCATTTCACTTTTCCAGGAGCTAGAAGCATCCAGTATAATATCCAATATGTTGTTTTATTATTAACTCGAACAGACTCATATCAGGTCATTTAAGAATAAGAAAAAATACGAGATTTATTTTACCTTCATTCAGTCCCCCTCCAACACTCTTCCTTTTTAATGCAGATCCAAGCTCTGAGCTATGTCATTTTCTTATCTTTGAAGAACTTCTTTTAACATTTCTTACAGGGAAGGCTTACTGATGACATATTTGTTTTTCTGAGAATGTATTTGTCTTCCACCTTTAAAAGATAAGGTTACTTGATGCAGAACTCTAGGTTGGTCTTTTTTTCTCTAAGCACTTTGAATATTTCGTTCCATTCTCCTCTTGCTTGTGCAGTTTCTAAAGAGAAGTCTACATAACCCTTATCCTGGTCTTCTATAGGGAAGATGTTTGCAACCATGCCCCCTTTGACTTTTCCCAAGAATTTTGTCTTGAATTTTCTGCAGTTTGAGTATGATATGCTTAGGTCTAGATTTTTTTTAGATATTTATATTTATGTTCCTTGTTTTTCTCTGGGTTTACTGGGTATTTAGTTTTGTGTCTGTCATAACTCTTAGAAAATTATCAGCAATTATTACTTCAACTATTTCTTCTGTTCTTTTCTTCTCCTCTGGAACACCTTCCTAATGGTATTCCCATTATTATATCATATATATATTATTATACATTATATATATTATATATATTATATATATACATATTATATATATATATTAATACCCAATATATTATACATATTATATACATGTAACACCTTTTGTAATTGTCTCATAGATCTAGGGTATTCTGTCATTTATTTTTCATTCTTATTTTTTTCCCTTTGCACTTCAATTCAGGAAGTTTCTATAATATATCATCAAGTTCACTGGTGATTTCCTTGACTCTGTCTGGCCAACTAATGAGCTGATCAACAGCAGTCTTTATTTCTGTTACTTTTCTTAGATTGCTAGCTCTTGATTCTTTCTTCAGTTCCTGTCTCTCTGTCTAAATTACCTATCTATTCTTCCATGTTCTCTAGTTTTATCATTATAGCATTTAATATATTATAGAATAATCAGAATTATTTTAAGTTCCCAGTCTGAGGATTCCAAAATCTCTGTCATTTTGAGTCTGGTTCTGCTATTTGATCTGTCTGCTCAGACTGTGTTTTGCCTTTTAGCAAAATTTTAATATTTGCAATTTTTGACTGAAAACCAGACATGATGTATTAGGTGAAAGGAACTGAAGTACATAATACTTTAGCATGCGTTTTTAAGTTCATCTGACTAAGAGTTAGTCTTTGTTGACTATTTGCTATACAGCTGTAGCTATATGTTAGAGACTAAAATTTCCTTTTGTATCCTGGGTTTTTTTCCCCAGCTTTATTAAAGTGTATATTGAAGTATAATTGAGAAATAAAATTGAAAGGTATTTAAAGTGTTCATTGTGATCATTTGATGTACATATGCATCATGAAAGGGTTCTTCTCAAGTAGATAATTGACACATCATCATATCACTTATTTTTATGTGTTTTTTTAAATTTGTGGAGACGTTTTAGTTCTTACTTAGCAAATTTCAATTACATAATACAGTGTTATCAACTGTTGTCGCCATGTTAGGGTTTAGATCCTCATTCTGTACTCATTTTACACCTGAAAGTTTATGCCCATTTCCCAACCTCTCCCTATTTCCTCCAACCCCAGACACTGACAACCCCATTTCTTCTATTTCTTTTTTTTTTTTTTTTTTTTTTTTTAAAGATTTTATTTGCTTATTTGACAGACAGAGATCACAAGTAGGCAGAGAGGCAGGCAGAGAGAGAGGAGGAAGCAGGCTCCCTGCGGAGCAGAGAGCCCGATGCGGGGCTCGATCCCAGGATCCTGGGACCGTGACCTGAGCCGAAGGCAGAGGCTTTAACCCACTGAGCCACCCAGGCGCCCCGCATTTCTTCTATTTCTATGTGTTTGACTTATTTTCAGATCCACATATAAGTGATACCATGCAGTACGTCTCTGTCTCTGTCTGGCAAATTTCACTCAGCATTATGCCCATGAAGTTCATCCATGTTGTCCCAAAAAGCAGGATCTCCTTCTTTTTCAAGGCTGGATACTATTGCATTGTATGTATGTACCACATCTTCTTTATTCATTCATCTGTTGATGGACATTTGGGTTGTTTCCATATTTTGGCCGTTGTGAATAATGCTGCAATAAACACAGGAATGCAGGTATCTCTTTGAGATCCTGTTTTTTTTTTTTTTCCTTTAAATATATAACCAGAAGTGGGATTACTAGGTCATATGATAGTTCTATTGTTAATTTCTTGAGACACCTCTATGTCGTTTTCCATAGTGGCTACATAGGTTTATTTCTGGGCTGTCTACTCTGTTTCATTGATCCATGTGTCTGTTTTTAATCTAGTGACATACTGTTGTGATTACTATAGCTTTGTAGTATAGTTTGAAACGCACCGGTGTGACACCTTCAGCTTTGTTCTTTCTCAGGATGGCTTTGGCTATTTAGGATTTGTGATTTCATACAAATTTTAGGACTTTTTTTTTCCCGTGAAAAATGCCATTGGAATTTTGATAGGGATTGCCTTGAATACACAAATGAACTCAACTAAATTTTCCAACCAAGGAGTATAGAATATTGTTCCATTAATTTGTTTCCCTACCAGTAGCTGGCTCCAGCAGTGATTTCTTTTCCTGGTATGCTGTGATTTTCTGTATACACCTGTCACTCTGGTTTGCCTTCTGACCTCAATTCTCTGATTAAGCTAAGAAGTACTGATTTTCAGTTTATTCAACTTTTTTCCCCCAATTTTTTTCTTTTGTAGTGACTGGAGAAATAACTTCAAAGCTTTTTACATGTCACTACATGTCACACCAAACAAACTTTAAAAAAAAAAAATTCCCAGTTTATCTGGGAATCTGGTTTTCAGAAATCTCAATTTTACATGAAGTCATAGTATAAAAATTACTTCTGCCAATAAAGAACTAGCCTCTAGGCAGTGAAAATATATTGTGCAGGGTATTCAAAGGAGAGTTGTGAAGAATAAGAGATCAAAGAGATATTTACAAAGAGATATCTGTGTAGCCCTTTAATACATTTTTGATAGTAATATCTATTTCTGTCTATATAAGGTATGAACTATAAAATATCAGTCTTTGTTGATTTTGGAATCTCCTTAGTTTGCCCAGCAAGCAGGCTGACCATCATAAAAGCACACCAACAAATGGAAGCCTTCCGTCCAGGGGGAGTTTGGTGTAGCACAAAGCAAGACTAAGATAAAGTTTATCAAGTACTGCAGGCTGACTGCTTGCTTACAAGGCACCCAAAAATAAGGATCCCAAGATCTTTTAAGAAGAAGTTAAAAGCCTATGTAAAATTATACTGGCCTTATAGAAGAGATTGGAGGATAGTATAAGACCTGAAAAAAAAATGAGCACAGGAAAATGTTTGTGTTCTACTTAATGTTATTTACCTGGATCATAGGGAGTCAAGGCTCTGGAAAAGAAAAAAAAAAGGGTCAGACAAGGAAATTTTTTTCTTCTAAGTGACTTCATCACCACTTGGTTCTTCAGTGGAAAACATAAATAAGAGCAGAGCTTATCTGATGGCAGTAAAGTTATTCCTCAGCCAGACAGTTATACGGGGCTGGTGATCACCTGGTGTGCTTCATCGAAGCTCTACCCATTGTATTTTTTCTCAACTTTTGTTAGTGTCGCTGCTCCTAGTCCTCCTGATGCCCCTTGCCCCTCTGCTCTTGCTGAGGGTCTCCTCAGAGCGTCTGGCGTTTGGGAAGCCGAGGCTACCACACAGTTCAGCACATCCCTCCCTCGTGTTTGTCATGCTGGGCCCTGTCTCTACTGTGCTGGTTGTTACATACTGCGAGCACCGTCTTTCTCATGTGGAGGAAGCAGGCTCTGATGTCTAGGTGTCATTTTAAGAAACTTTCTTAAAGTTTCTGGGCACTTGGGTGGCTCAGTTGGTCAAGCAACTGCCTTCGGCTCAGGTCATGATCCTGGAGTCGCAGGACTGAGTCCCACGTCGGGCTCCCCACTTGACAGGGAGTCTGCTTCTCCCTCTGACCTCTCCCCTCTCATGCTCTCTTTCTCTCAAATAAGTAAATAAATGAATAAATAAATAAATAAAATCTTTTAAAAAAGAACGATACTTTCTTCCTGTCTTTCAAAATTATTTTAAGGATTTAACCTATAGGTAGTGGTTCTATTTAGAATTTAATCTTTTACAGAGGAGCTGTAATAAAGAATTTCAGTCAGTAGTCACTTGGTTACAAATGGTACCATTAAATGTGATTTTAAAAGATACTGAGCATATATGTGTATGTGTATGTATATGTATGTGTATGTGTGTGTACGTATACTTATATATTTATATATATATATACATATATACACATTTATATGTGTATATACACACATATACATTTATGATTGTTTCTGAAGTAGGATTAAAGTATGTTATATACTTCAGTATCATACCTGCAAATATGTTCTGATTTAAGAGATTTCTAGATTTGGGAGTAACCCATCCCCACAATACTCTTGCTGTGAAGTCTTAGGCACACGAAAGGTGTCTCTTTCATTCTGAGTAACAGGCAGTGCAAAGAACTTCAGTGGACAGAATCCAAAATATGTTTATGAGCCACCTGGAAACTGATGAAGCAAAATTTGAGTTGAATTGCTTGTCAAAACAAAAGACAGTTATAATAAGAAGGAGAAGGATGAATTTTGCTTGAGAATGAAATAATGATTTGGAAGATTTGCTTTTCATTATATGTTTAATTTTGAAGGCATGTAGCTGTGTTGTACATTCTTTGAAAACATGTAAAGGCAACATTTTTCTTCTTTATTGTGAAATAACAAAAAATTCTAATTATATTGTATAATTTTTCGTGAAAGCAAGTCTTAGAGAGGCTGTCACACCTAGAACACACTTAATCCTACATCTATGTACTTACTTCTAAAGCTCTGAATAAAAGTAGATAAACATAAATCAGGAAATGTCAATTATTCTTACTCTATTAAAAGAGCAGAGAATTGGAAAATCAGAAAGAGTTCTATTGAGAAAGATTTTTATATACTCTAAATCAAAGCTATCCAATAGAGCTCCTGTGATGGTGGGTAATTTCTGTATCTATCCTAATATAGTTGCCCTTGGCACATGTGTCTGTCGAGCCCTAGAAATATGGCTAATGTGACTGAAGGCGAGATTTTAAAATCTCATTTAAGTTTTAATTATCTTAAATTTAGGTGAAAATTATCAGGTGTGCCTGAGGTACTTTTTTTGGACAACACAGGCTCACATTTTTGAGCCTTAGACCCATTTACCCAGAATCTCCCATATCTTATCGTTCATAGTGGTAGAATTGGTGCATTTGTACAATTTTCTTATCAAAAATCATTTTGTGCTTCCCTTTCAGTGTCCAGACACTTGTTTTTAACAACGTTTAACCTGCTGAGCATCAAATATATACAGTCGTGAAAAATGCAAAGTTAAGATGAACTTATTTCCATCCAAATTTACATGCACTGATAGCCTTGCCGACATATCTCAGGAAAGCTCTGTCATTGGTCTTACATGCGTATTGACGGTTTCTGTTTTTATGTGAAACAAATCTTGGGCGCTTGGGGCACCTAGGCGGTTCAGTCATTAAGTGTCTACCTTTGGTTCGGTTTGGGATCCCGGGGTCCTGGGATCGAGCCCAGCATTGAGTTTCCTGCTCAGCAGGGAGCCTGCTTCTCCCTCTCACACTCGCCCTGCTTGTGTTTTCCCCCTCTCTCTATGTCAAATAAATAAATAAAATATTTTTTTTAAAAAAAGAAATCTTGAAGGGATCTTTAAAAACAGGGATTTTTTCCCCCCTCACAAAGTAAGTGATCCTTCCAATATATTCTGAACTCATTGTAATTATAGGGGAAGAAGAAAGATTAACAGAGCTATGCTTGTAAGATATTCTGGACCTGTCGTGCACTAACATTTAGTCAATTAATAGGAGCTTCAGTAACAGTCTTATTTTCAATGCTACTGACCAATCAATATCCTGAAATGAGCCACATGAGGTCAACACAGTGAAGTAGAGGGAACAGCCATTTCTCCAGAAGAGGCTCCAGGAGGGCTGGTCAAGCATAATTGCCTCATGGCATGACTACTTACTTGATCATGTCTATAAAGAAGGCAGAAATCAAAGCATGCGTAATATTTTCGGAAATAATAACTATCGTCCTGAAGTTCAACAAAGTGAATAGCTGTGATCTTCTTTAGTTTCCAAACTCATCTCTATTAGTTTCTTCTTACATTTACTCTGTTTCTGAATTTCTTTTGTCTTTCTGTCTCTCTCCCTTATCTGCTTCAAATCTCTATTTTTATTTTCTTCCCTGATAAACTCTCTCCATCAGCATGCTCTGTCATTTCATCTTCAAATATTTTATATGAGAGAATTCTGTAGGTCATAAGTCTATTCAATTTTGATTGTTGGGTTAATCATATTTCCAAATTGTCTTGGAATAAATTAATTAATACAAAAAGTTGAGCTCTGAAGAGAAGGAAACATAATATCAAGTGGTAAAACCATTTTATACACTCCAGGCATGGAGAAAGAATGTTTTTGCATTGACACACATGGTCAGTTTTAAAGTATGTCATTTCCACTCACTGTAAAAATTGCTTAATTATGCCACCAATCTCCAGTGTATGCCACATGCATTAAAAGCTTAGCCTTACTGCCCAGCCCCAGAAATATATTCTATTATAGAAGCGATGTATGGGGAGGGGAATAAAAATAAATTTTAGGTAATATAATCTGGAACCCAAATCTGCTAAGTGCAGACACTCATTTATTATATAGAAGAGTGAAGTTAAGGGCTAAGTTAAGGCTCGACTTAAGTCGTTAAGGCTTAATGACTAAGTTAAGGCTCACTCGTTAAGTGTCTGCCTTTGGCTTAGGTCATGATGCCAGGGTCCTGGGATCGAGCCCTGCACTGGGCTGCCTGCTCAGCAGAATGCCTGTTTCTCCCTTTCCCACTCCCCTGCTTGTGTTTCCTCCCTTGCTGTGCCCCTCTCTGTCAAATAAATAAAATCTTCAAGAGAAAAAAAAAGAATTGTGAAGTTAGAGGGGATCTTAGAAAACATCATTCGACAGATGAAGGAGCTGATAAAGAGATAAACCAATGACTCGTTCAAGCTTAGAATCCAGTTAATTAAAAAATCCTGAGCCCATGGTTCTATCAGATTCTTACATATAGCATGTATGTAAGCATAATCTGGATCCTATGTCTGCCCAGTAAGTTAGGGGACACTACACTGACATAAGGTTAATTGGTATCACATATTCCCCATGTTCTATATATGTCAGGTTGGCTTAGAAGCAATCAAGGGCAGTCAGTGAACTTTTAGTAACAGACAGTGTGACAGTTTAGGCTGGTTCGGTATTTGGGTATTGGATAGAAACATCCTCGAACTCTAGCTCAGTATCTTCTGTTGACCATATTATCCACCAGGTAAGCAAAACCCAAATGTATTTATGGACTCTTAGAGAAGAGAAATGACAAAAGCTTCTTTCCTCACCACTTCTCTTTAAAGTGTACTTCTTTGTACCTGGGTGGTCAGATCTGTAAAACTTTTGGGGCATAAAACACTGAAATTTTCCATAGAAGGGTCAGATGTGGTTCTCCCAGCTGAGAGATGGGACCTTGCTGCTGCATTATTTATTTGGAAGAGATCTTTATCCTTTGGATTATTTCATAATTTTAAGATGCTCATACATTTCCCTTTTGGTTATACCTCAATAACAGCTTTTGTCTAAAAAAAATCCACATAGAGCAGATACTGACCTCTGTCTCAGTATATTCATTTGAGTTGGGCAAAGGAACACCATTGACCTTTGGGACCGGATAACTCTTTGTCACAGTGACTATCTTGTGCCTTAATATCCCTACCAGATCTCTAGACACTGTCAAATGTTCAGGAGGAGCAGAGCCATCCAGGCTGAGAACCACCATGGTAGGGGATGGAGAGGAAGTAACATTTGCATTGTACCATTGTGTCTCCTGTACTCTGTGGGTGCCGGTGGTACATTGCAGAACTGAACAGTCCTGGCTTCTGCCCCCACCAGGTTTATAGCTGAGCAGAAAAGGAAAGTGCTATGCAGGTAAATCAACATAAATGACTCATTGTGATAAGGAAGTGCTAAGAAGGAAAGAATGAGGTCCATGGACGCTCCTCTTAGCCTGGGTGGCCAGGAAAGGGCTACTTGTGAAAGTTTTGAAATCTGAAGAAAGAGTGGGATTTATCTAGACGATGTGTTATGGAAAATCAATTCCAGAAGAAGGGAAGTCCTGGATCCTGGAAAGAGCCTGAAGTAGTGGCAGAATCAGGAAAGTTCCCATGGCTGGAGCAGAATAGGTAAGGGGAACGGTGATGAAGGTTGAGATTAGAGAGAGAATCGGGGTCATAATCTTTCAGACTCTTCGTTTTCATGCTAATAAATAAAGAATTTATTCTGAATAATTCAAGAGGACATGGAATGTCCAAATTCTGGATATTTGAGATTAAAATGAATTGCAGTCCTATTGTATTGAAGTACAGATTGTAAAAAATCCAACGACGGAGTTTTGGGGTACTCTGGCAAAAGGTATGCTTGCAGTGAAAGTCAGCCAAGCTTGTAAAATTAGCAACTCTGACTCTATATGAAAATTCAGTAATTGTTCTGTATGATCAGTGGGAGCAGAGGTGACATATTTCGTAACTTTTCAGTGACTATTCATGTCTCCCCATCAGAAGGACTCATTTCTAGAGTCCAGGACCAAGAACCACTGGATTCTTTAGGGGGAGGTTTATAATTGCCAGAATATCAGTACAAACTTCCTCTTCTGTTTCTGGCCACCTCACACACCTGCCTTGGCTCCTCATTCCTGACTCTCGGAAGAGCAGCTGTTTTCATTCTTAGGATCCTGTTCAACCATTGTGATTCCCTGATGCTGTCTCCATGTGTCAGGAAGGGCCCCTGCTCCTTGAAACTTTAGTTCAAAAGAAGCTTCGAAGTGGTCAGGTTTTACTTTATCTGATTCCTATTTCTTATTTTAAGTCTGTTGTCAGTGCTGTGTTCAATTCATGGAAATTCTGTGTAAAGAAAATTTTACGTGCACACATCTATTTCGTAATCAAAATAAGAAGGTGCGCTCTTAATCTTTCAAAGGTTAATTGTTTGGGCTCAGCCACAAAGTACAACTTGATTCTTGGTAATCAGTGGAGAAGTAGGAAGGGTAGGTATGGCCCTTTTCTTGCCATTTCATGCATGGAACAGGTAACACAAAGCAACGCTTTTTATTATGTACGCATCAGCAACTATGATTTATGGCACCTGTTCGTATCTGTTCCATGAGTGATGGGCTTATAAGCCAAAAATAAAGCTACTATATTCACACCTGAGACTGAGAAGCGGCAGTTGAGTAAAAGAAGTGGGAAAAACAAAATCCTATGAAAGTACCAAAGAAATAAACACAAAGAACATTTATAGCCTGCCTTCTTATTTACGAATATATTACTTTCTACCTTATATTATATAATTTTGACACTGTACTTCCCCTCACAAAAGTCTGAAGCATTAGGTTCCTCCTGCTGCTTGCTGTAGCTGTCTTCATTGTAACCATGGCCTCACCTGGAGTAGGTCTTCAATGATTACAGACGGAACAAATTATTTATTCGATATACATGTCAACAGAATTAAGAAGGTGTCACTGGTTGAAAATTTTTTTGGTGTCATTTTTTTGTTCCCTTTTGGGAAACTCTTTTGCCAAAGGTTAAATACTTTAAAATAATTTTAAAATAATTACACTCGTTAGTACATATAAATGAGCTTTTTAGCCTGAAACATTAGAGCCCTATTTCTAGAAATTATTTCACTGTATATTGTAATGGCTGTTATGTGTGCTCTTCTTTCTATTTAAGAGTGAAAAAAAGAGATTATTAAATTCAGATGCCTTGGTTGATTTGTGAATGTTTAAAATATAAATTAAATTTCAGAAGTATGAAGGTTCCAAATCACTATGGGAATTGAATATGATCTTTAAAGAGATTTGGAGGGGATTATTTTCTATGTATGAGCAGATCAAGTAAATCACAACTATAAATATCATTTATCTAAGTAACAAAAATTGTGATTTGATCTGTAAAGACAAATATAAGATTGTGTTATGTGGATCAAATACTTCTTTTTCATATTATAGAATCACAGTATTTGAGAGGAAGCCTAATTCAACTTCCCTTTCCATAAAAGGCAAGGAAACTGTGACCCAGAGTTCATGAAGTCTTTTTAAAAGTTCTAAACTAGCAGGTGGCAGAACCAGGACACGTTTATAAATTCTCATTTCTGTTTACTCACCACCACGGTTCCTAATCATGAAAACCGATGTAGATCTATATAGCTCCGTGCCCAACTGCTAGTGTTAATTAAATGAGAAACCTAAAATGGAGGGGAGATCAATGATCAATGACAAGAATGTTAAAAGTGTATCCGGATTCAGAATTACAGGCCGGAAGGCTTAGAGGACCTTCCTCATGAAAATGGGCCAGTGCAGGTTCTCAGTCATGTCAAGGCACAACTAGTCTTTTGCTCAGTGGGAAACAAAACTTTGGATGGTATGGTCCAGAGAACCACTTAGCTAAATAGCACAGAGACACACATAGAAAGGATAATTCCAGAAGCACAGTGTAAAGCTAAGTCTGATTCATGATAATTCTCTAGTTCACCCTTGGTCCAAGCCTCTACCAATGAAGAAGAAAAATTGGATGGGTAGAGCAAGGTAGGCTAAGGAAAGCCAGACCAAAGAACCAAGGGTGTGTGGTATATCTTAAGGGGAGCCCAGGACATGAAGGGGACCAGATGGAAAAGCAGGTTTTGAATACTCAAGCTCTGTTCAGAGTCCGGGAGCTTACATCTGGCAGTTTGGGAAAACACAGGCTGGCTGTGAGTACAAAGCTTTAGAGCAATAAAAAAGGTCAGTGTTTTATAGCAGAGACCCATGTTTCCACAATTAATTGGAAGCTTAGAGGAATTAGCTTGACAAGACCAGGAGATAAGCCACAAGGGCCTGAAAGGTAAAGTGTGCCCAGAGACCATCCACAAAGGCAGGAAGGAAATAGCCAGATACCAAGGCAAAAAGGCTGATTCACACAGGAGGGCAGAGTTGGAGGAGTAGGAGATGAATGAAAGCAAGGAGAGGAAGGGGGGGGAATCAACCATTTGGATCAAGACTGGGAGCCAACAGAGGCAGGATCAGGAGACACACACGGAAATTAACAACCACCAGTCAGTTCTCAGAGACAAAAAGGAATGATAGTCGAAAAATCCTAACCCCTGTAAGTCATTGCTGTCTTCACGATAGTGTGAAACAATACACATTCAGTAGAAAGCACACTTCCAAATGGGATTTTGGATCTTTTCCTGGACCAACAACATGTAGGGAGGATCCGCTCTCATGATGCAGCGGTACAGCTCACAGTCAGCCCCGTGATCACGAGGGTCGCCCACAAGCTTGTACCATTCTGATTGTCACATAACAGACTGATGTGAAATATTCAGTACCTTATTATACAGCAGGCTTGCGTTTGGTAATATTGCGCAACTGTAGAGTAATGTGAGTGCTCTGAGCACATTTAAGGTAGGCTGGGCTCAGCTAGCACAACCAATAGGTTCGGTGTATTAAATGTGTTTTCAACTTAGGCTATTTTCAATTAATTAGGGTTTTTTGGGGACATAACCCCATTGTAAGTTAAGGAAGACTTCTCTCTATATATCTATATCTATATCTATATATACATATTTCTTTATACAGATGAAAAACATATGTAGGGGTGCCTGGGTGGCTCAGTCAGTTAAGCTTCTGACTCTTGGTTTTGGTTCCTGTCATGATCTTAGGATCCTGGGATTGAGCACCCCTAGTCCATCGAGCTCCACATTCAGCACAGAGTCTGTCTTGTCCCTCTTTCTCCCTCTCTTCTCCTACCCCCACTCGGGTTCTCTCTCTCTCAAATAAATAAATATTTTTAATAAAAAAAATGCATGTATGTATACATGTCTGTATATGCACAAGTTGGAAAACATAGGAATGCATGATGCCAAATTGAGAGAGGAAAAAGATAACACTTTGGGAATAGCTGAATTGGGCTTTGAAGAATATTAAGGTTTTTCCACCCTAAAGTTGTAAAAATAGTTGGAGAGACAGACTGATTTATATCATTTATCATTTTTAAATTTTTTATAAAGACTTATTTATTTATTTGACAGACAGAGATCACAAGTAGGCAGAGAGGCAGGCAAAGAGAGGGGAGGAAGCAGGCTCCCTGCTGAGCAGAGAACCTGATGGGACTCGATCCCAGCACCCTGAGATCATGACCTGAGCTGAAGGCAGAGGCTTAACCCACTGAGCCACCCAGTCACCCCTATCAAGTTTATCCTTAAGAGAATATTAATACTTGGTAATCTGCCAATCTATTCACCAGGATTTTTTTTTAATCTTTTAACAACCCCCCTGCAGTAGAATTCTGATCGATTTTTTTAACTTTTTTAATTGACAATAAAATAATAACCTAACATCCAGGGCACATTTTGGTTGAATTTGATTATAAATATGTTTTTCCCCCTTGTTGTTATACCATTCTCAGGTTTTGGAATATGACTTTCATTTTTTTATTTTTCATTTTCATTTCTGTCATTTAATTTAAGAGTCTTCACCATGGCATTATAATCATATTTTGGGTGATCTTATTAGGATATTTTTTTAATGCCTTTCTTTTTTTCTGCTGGTTCAGTTCCCTTTCTTTTAATATGTACACATTCCCTTGACATTGATTCCTTCAAGCTGACCTCTGTCCCTCCCTTCAAAGTTATTGCCAGAGCTGAAATGCCCTGGTTGACCTTCACCTTGAGATCCATTCGCCTCTCTGAAATACTTCATTTGATTTTCAAAACTGCAACTTGTAAGAAATCTCAGGCTTTCCGGACCCTAAACATAACATAAATATGCCAGAAGGGGGAGAAAAAAAAAACATATAAAGGTAGACATACACGAAAAGACACTGTACAGAATACTCAAAAGATTTAATAGAATGAGAAAAGGAAGCATTAAATTCACATCAAACAAAGCTTTGAACATTAAAGCAAATGGAAAGCGAAGAGTAGAAATCTATATGGAAACCAAACAGTCACTGCTTCCTGACAGCTGCAGTTATTAATTAGTGGTCCATCATTTGCACTAAATGTTCAATCAATACTTCTGCTTCGATGGCAGGCCATTTGCTTTGTAGTTTGCTTCTTAATGGGAAATGATTCAGCTTATCCTCATGTTTGTCATTCTGCCCATAATGACGAGCCTGGCAGAGAGTCTGCAAACGATGCGGGCTCCAAATAAAGTTGAGAATTTTATTCGCGGATTTCAGTTGTCCCCTTACCCTTACCACCTCGCCTGCAAGCCATTGTTATTGTCATTGCTTCTTTGATTCTTTCTGCTTAGAATTGCTCAAATGGCTGGGTTTTTGTTGTTTTTGAAATATGGCAGTTTCCTTTCCTATGTTATTCCAGCCGTATTTTCAGACTCATCTTCCTGCTTTCCCCCTTCCTGGTCATCCTGCATGTCAGTCCCATACTCCTGAGTCAGTAGGTTTGGGCCAGATCTTGGCTCCGTTGACTACTTGGTGCAGGACATTGGAGAGGTGACTTAACTTCTGGAGATTTCTGCCACCTATCCATAGAGCTGATACCTAGCTCCAAGAGTTATTGTAAGTGTAAAATAAACTAATGTGTGTTTTTAAAGAGTTAGCTTGTTCCCTGGGTACTGGAAGAGACTCAAATAATATTTGTTGAATGAATGGTATAGAGTAAAGAATGAACCTATTTGGCTCTTATTATTACTCTTATTTTCCTCTTTCATGATTATTACAGTTCTCCCCTTCTGAAAAGCACTTCCCCACCTGACTCATCCTTTAAGACCTGTCTCATATGTATTCGACACAGTAGCCTTCCTTGATTCACTCCTTCTCTCTATTCTGTCCCGATGCCTTGTGCACTCCTCGTTGTATCAGTCGTTACAGCACATTTAACTACAATGCACATCTTATTGTCTAGTAGGCTGTGGGAATCAATATGGCTGGGATGTATTTGTTCATTCTTTAGGTTCCCGCTGCTATCATATGCTTGGAATGTATTTGTTTTTCAGTAAATGGACTCTCCTAATACCATACAGTATCCAAAATAACTAGTTTCTGATAGTAGAATTAAGACACTATGATGGAAGCATTTCATACTTGAAATTATTTTGAGGTGGACCTTAAAACTGTTTCTAAACCTCAGATGAGCTCTGTCTGAAAGTTTAGAGTTCACAGACCTATTTGTAAATATGGCGTTAACTGTACTGTTAAGTTTAACAGACCTATCTGTAAACATTCCATTACTTACTACTTATTGTTCTTGAAGTATGTGCCTGTAGGAAATAGAAATAGCCATAACCATAGAAACACAGAATCAGGCCAAGTTGGAGAGTTATGTTAAAGTGACCATTTGGTAATTAGACAGACCTGGAATTAAATAGAAAACTGTTATCTCTATAGGTATATGCAACTGAGAAAAACAAATGCATGCTTATTACAGATGCCTGATGGCACATTATTGAGTTCCAAGGCTGTTCCTTCAAAGTGCATGCCGTAGACCGAATCACTGTGATGGGTGATGTTTTCATGCGGGAAGTTCTGGGCTGTAGGCGTTGGCCCCGGTGTACGTGTTGTCAGAGGCCAGCCACTCCATCTCTTTGTCCACTTTCTAATCTGTAAAACAGGACGTGATCATGCCCTCTGACCTACTGCAATGATACCTGTGAGAAGGAAATGAGATAATTAAGTGCAAGTTTGGTATACTCTGAAACTCTGTAGAGCGGCAGGTGTCGTGGAATCAGGCAGGTCTCTGGTTCTTCCCTAGATCCGTGTAAGAGAGGGCCGCCACTTCACGCTCCGTCTGATACCCACTGTTATTTGTCTGCTAATTCACCCATCTTTTCAGGGACTAATCCTGCTGGATCTCCCACATTTTAGTGGCCCCAGTTTTGATTTACTTACAGTTTTAGCAGCAGACAACTCCCTATACACCATATACTGGGTCCATTTCCATTTGCCACTTTGTGGGCGGGGGGGGGCAGTGCGGAATCACTGTAATAAGCAAACCGATGAGCAAAAACATGTTTCTTTCGATGAATCCCCTAGTATAGTTTTTCCAGGCTAATAGCAATTGTTACTTAGGAATTGTAACTTAGGAAAAGACTATTGGTTCAAACCAACTTATACTATAGATCCTTTTATCTTCCAGTATTGTAGCCGAATGATTAATTCAGTGCCTGTGTAAAGACTTGGTAGAGAAACAAGTGAGCCACTCCTCCAGCAAGCCTTCAAGTTCTCGGCATGCGGAGCTGTACCATGTTCATCTCCTTACCCCTTCTCCCCAGTGTTGGCTCCAAGACTTGACCCAACTATTTAGAAAATGTTCAAATACATTCCTAATACAGTCTCCTGTATACTCCTAATACAGTCTTCATTGCAGTGTTGGGCATTGGGTGGTGCTCTCGGATGCATGTGGACCATAGAGAGGCAGAAGAGAGGCAAATAGGTCCCTGGCATGTTCTCTCCGTCATTCACTTACCCATAACTTCGAAGTAAGACCAAATGGAAAGAACATAGATTTTTGTCAGGCAGGGCATGAAATGCCTACAGTGTGGTACTTATGACTAAACAATGTGTTGAAACTTTGGCCAAATCGCTGCCTTGAACTGTGTGTGGCCCCTTGGAAGAAGGTCAGCCTACAGAGAGAAGGTTTGATTTGGGTTCCTGGCTATGCTGCAGGAGGGCCTCGTCCTTAGCATAGCCTCAGGAGAGCTAATGCTAGTTTGGGGATCTTGGACACACTATTCCTCCTCCGTGCTCTAAAGCTTACCCGGATTCAGAGAAATCCGGGATCAAAATCCAAGACCCTTCAATAACATTAACTTCAGAGAGGCTTTTGTGTGTTCAACAATTTTAAGTTGCCCCACAGTGTTTCTACGAGGCAGTGAGACTAGACAGGTTACAGTGCCAACACCTTCCCTTCTGATGTCTCGCACCAATTACATGTTACTTACACATTTGTCCTTTGCATGCATTTAATTTTCATACCCCATGGCCCGATAATCAGGCTAACATTTTAGGAGTCTTTCATTCTATGAACTACCTGGCTGACTTTGAGCAAGTAACTTAATGTTGCCAAGTTCCAGCTTTCTCATCTCTGCTGTGGAAAGGGTAATCATAATACCTGTCTGCCTGTATCAGTGGTTATTAGGATCAAAGGAGATCAATATACGAGCATGCTTGGCAATCCTTAAGTAGGAAGCAGTGGTCGTTAGTGAGGAAGGATGCACCCTGGATTAGACAGCTGCCAGATAAGGTCATACCTCTATTAGGCAGTTATAGTATTTTGTAATAAAATGCCTTCAATAATCAGGAATATGAAAATAAATGGGGACCCCATTCACACCTAGAAAGACCTTCAAAAAGACAGTACCTTGTTACAAGAGAAGTTCTGTGGTGAGGGGGCGCCTGGGTGGCTCAGTCATGAAACGTCTGCCTTCAGCTCAGGTCATGATCCCGGGGTCCTGGGATTGAGCCCTGCATCAGGCTCCCTGCTCAGCCAGAAGCCTGCTTCTCCCTTTCCCACACACCCTGCTTGTGTTCCCTCTCTCGCCGCGTCTCTCTCTGTCAAATAAATAAAATCTTCAAACAAACAAAGAACTGATGACAGTTTTCGTGCCCACGCTTTGCTGTTTCATACAGTACCCCGATAAGCCTGGAAGGTCGCTAATGCTTTACCCGGTGCTGGAGATGATTAAACAGAGGCTTAGCGATACTGTTGGCCCGACGTTACACAGATGACCAATGGTGTTGTCAAAATAAGAATGAAATATCATCAGATAATCGAATAACTCCTTTGAAAGTATTCCCTGACGTTCACTCTGCATGTTTAACAAATTAATGGTCATAAGAAAATACGTTTTGGGCAGCAGCCCAGTGAACTCCGAAATATTAACCACTGCCGTCCTCATTCGATGTAGGCGTTTCCAGATTCAGGTGTTCTGTTAATATCCCATATGCTAGTCCATTTCGTTTACCACCTGCGCCGCTGTAAACAGCTGTTGACTGGACTCCATATTGCCACTGTCCCGTGTTCTAGAAATCGCAGTTGTCCTCCTCCAAATGCCGAAGCCTAGACCTCTCCTAAGCAATGAAATAAATTGAATTACCCCTTATCTCGATAACCTCAGGCTCATTTTTATCGAAGAGAAAGTTCTCAAAAGTGAAGCCTGGAATACATGACTGGATGGCTTGTTTGTGGCACTACCTCCTAGAAAAACTGCTTCTTGGCGGGCAGCTGTAATCTGATAAGTGGGTAAGAAAATGGCACTCGGCGGCTGCAAAGAGCATCTCTCCTTAAACCATGTTCTGTTTAATTAGAATGAGGGATGCTGGATTTTATGCTCACGTAAAGAGCAGTGAAATGATCGAAAACAGCCACGTTTTACTTTTACAGTTTAGGAGTAATAAATAATTCTGAGTCCTTGGCTGACACTCTCTGTTATCATAATCATCCGTTGAAGCTTGGCTAAGGACATGCCTGCTTTTGTCTACTTGGTATTGGTGTAGTCTTACTGTTTGATATTTACGTGCCCGTCACTGTGAGTTCCCCTCCCGCCAACCAAGAAATCATAAGTACGGAAAAAATAATAGCCCCTTCCCCCAAGAAATTCACTTTGTCTCATTATTCTGTTCCTCTGACAGTCATTTATTCCAGAGGGCTCCCATGTCCCTAATCTGCCAGAGTTAAACATGTGACTTCTGTTTTGGTGTTTAACACTCAAAAATGGTATGTCTCTTTTACAACTGTGTTCAGTTTCTGAATTGAAAGTGAAACCTTTCTTCTAGAGTTTTCGTAGTCACATGATGACTTAATATTTATTAGCTTCTAAAGTAAAGGAAGACGACGCTCACAAAAATAAATCACACTACTTTTTATTAAATCCAATGTAGCTTCTTCCCCACCCAGTGTTGAAGTGACAAATAGTATTTTATTTTATTTAATTTTATTTTTAATCCCTCTCTAATCCAACAATTCTTTCTCTTTATACTCTTCAAAAGAAGCAAAAGGTGCCTACATACAATGTGGGACAGCCTGTCATTTTGTTTCCCCTCTGTCTGGTTGTTCTGTTCGACGTTTCTTTCAGCGTCTGCTTTATTTGAACTCTCTAGTCTGACAGCCCAGCATTTGCTGAGACCATGAAGAAACGCAAGGCCACCATTGGCTTTTAACATAAAAGCGGAAAGCTAAGCTGGAAATTTCACAAAGGCTTATGGCTGCTGATATGAGAAAATACAGTTTTAGCAAGTTCTAATCTGTGCCCTGAAACAATCTTAAATTGAATAAATTGAGAGAAATACAAAAAAAGAGGTAAATGCGGCATCCGAAGCGATCACATCTTTTTTTTTTGTTGCCTTTTTTTAATCAGACTTCAAAATTAATGAATTAGAATTATGTTAGAAATCCGCATTTAAGTTCGCAGGCAGATTTCCAGATTTCAAAACAAAACAGTACAAGAGCATGTCAGCAGTTACCTCCACTCACACTGTGGTCTTTGAGAACATGACACTGTATTCGTATTTTTCATTATCCCTGATTTTTTTTTTGTGGTTAATGTTTTTGCTATTTTTACATATTCTTTCTAATTGAAAAGGCTTAATGGGCTTGTCCTTGAATTCAGTTCTCAAAGGCATCTGAATGTTTGAAACCTCTCTCTCTCTCTTTTTTTTAATCCCCTTCTGACTGTTCTGTTTCTAAAACAAGGTAGCCTTTTGGTTTTGTCCTTCTCTCAAAAGGAAAGTGTTGTTTGGAGTATAATAGAAACAAGGACAGGAGATAACAAAGTGACAAATGTCCACAACTAACTTTCTAAGAAACCCAGGGAACAGCCTCCCGGATGGCTGTGGTGATCTCAACGTGGAGAAGTCCAGAGAAACATTGATTGGACCGGATTTATTGAATTCTTCCCTCAGAAAGAAAGGAGGGGAGTTTTCTTGTCCTTTTTCTTCTTGATTTCATAATTAATTGTTTTAAAGGAAAGAGAAGATGCGTTTTTATAGTCTCTTTTTTGGTTACACTCATCCAACTCATCCAAGACTTTTTGTTTCTCCTCGTTACTTTAACAAGAAGGGACTGTGCCTCTGGTTTAGAGCCATTTCTGATGTTAGTAGTTCTCATCCCTATTGTCTGTTCCCAAATGCTGTCAGCAGAAGTCTTCAGCCCCATTTATCATCCCGGGGAGGAGCACCTCTTTCCTTGCTCACTTTAGAATACTGGAGTTTGCTAATACTGCAGCTTTCCGTGTTACAAAAGACCCTGGTCCTCTCCCTCGAGAAGGCAATTATCTATTATGCTTAGGGGACACAAAAAACAGCTCACGCAGAGAAGTGCCTACATACTCCGTTCATGCTGGGGCTGACCTGAATCAATTTTAGATGACTTCAAACACAAATTGAGTTCTGGATAAAAGGTTAAAAACACCGCGTTTTTACTAAAGAATTATCCTGCTAGGGTAACTGCAAATATTGAATAATTTTCACAGTGATTACTAATGTTCAAAGGAGGTCTGAAATAGAAAGAAAAATGGCACCTAATTTGGAGTGTGTTACTTCCCTTACACCCACCGTGTGTTATATATTCATGCTTTTGTGGGTAGATTCTGTCTTTCTTTGGTTTGGTTCTCTAAAGTGTACTGTCATGTCCTATGCTCATCAAAGAGAATGTGTAGAGGGTGTGTGACCTTTCAATATGGAAAGCTGAGAAAACTAAGTATTATTAAGGTATGATTTAGAAAAGATGTTGTGCTGAAATGTATCAGACTATGGGGCACTCACTACTTTGTGAGGTATACGACATGAATAATTGTGGATAAGAGGGGTCCCTCGACCCCACATTAGAGGAATCTTGGACCTTTGGGTCCTATGACGCCTATGGCATGTTCTCTGCTTTCTAGACACCCAGAGCTTGTAGTAAGGTAGAGGAAATAAGTAATTCATTGCACTAATCTGTCATAGAGGCTATAATAGGGATGGCTCTCACCCTATTTTGGTGGATAATCTAGACATAAATGAGGGTTTAGAACCAACAGCAATAATTTCTGTTCTCCTTTATGGGTTAGTGCTTTAGGGATTTGTATTCTGCTGCTGGCTGGTGAGACACAGTGATACAGAGGACACTCCTTGGTCCAAGGGGAGAGGGACTTAGCATATTTATTAGGTAAATTCTGAGACTGATGTTATTAGAAAACAGTGGGTGTTATGGCAAACTGTAGTATAAGTTAGTGTTGAGTTCTGTCCCCCAAAAAAGATATATGGAAAGCCTAAACCCTGGGACCTGTGAGCTTGTTTGAAGATAGAGTCACTGTAAATGTCATCCAGTTAAGCTGGGGTCCCTGGAGTGAGCCTGCAGGCAATTTGACTTGTGTCCTTATAAAAGAGGGAATGTCATGCAGCTACTGAGATGCAGGGGGGCAGACAGCCACGTTCTACTGGAGGCAGGACTGAAATGAAGCCAAGAAGCACCTGGGAGAAACACCAGAAGCTGGAAAGGGCAGGAAAGATTGGCATGAGCATGGTCCTGACGTAGCAGATCTCAGACTTCTAGCTTTCAGAACTGGAAGATGTACATTTCTGTGGTTCACACCTCCCAGGGTGTGGCACTTTGTTATGGGAGCCCTGGGTAGTCCGTAACTTTTGCTTATTATTTAAAATTATACCCATCACAGACTATTTATAAATTAGATCAAAGAAATGGACCAGAATTAAAATCATATTTATGGTCATAATTAGATTCAATTAATAAGCTACAAATGAACATTGTCATTTATGACTCACCTGGGAAGGATTATTAAGGTAATTTGAAGAGTCTATTTTATATTTAGAGAAATCAGTTAAAATGGTCAACTCAATTTGTTTCAATAACATTTATTGAATTTACTCTATCTCAGGTCCTATGGGGAAAACAGGGATGTGAAGATTAAAAAAAAAAAAAGTGGTAATGTTGAAAGTCTGGTTCTACATCTCGCAAAGACATTTCCTTTTAGAATTCTCTTTTAAAATATCAGAGTTCTCTGTAGACTGATGCATTTTGTTCCACAAACTCAGGTCTTAGAAGAGTAGGATTGTGAGATAAAATACCAGAAGCCCAGTTAAATTTGAATTTCAGATAATGAATACACTCTTTCTTTCATTCTTTCTTTCTTAGTATATATATGTCCTGTGTAATATTTGGGGTATGTTTATACTTAAAAAAATTTGCTATCTGGAATTCAGATTTTACTGCCTGTCCTGTATTTTCATTTGCTATATGTGACAACCTAGATAGGAATAAATGTCATATTTAAAGAGACCCAAGATGACAGGGGCACCTGGGTGGCTCAGTCAGTTAAACATCTACCTTCGGCTCAGGTTATGATCCGGGTGTCCTGGGACCCCGCCAAGTTGGGCTCCCTGCTCAGTGGGGAGTCTGCTTCTCCCTTTCCATCTGCCCCTCTCCCATTCATGTACACATGCTCTCTCTCTCTCTCTCACTCTTTCTCTCACTCAAATAAATAAAATTTTTAAAAAGAAAGAAAGAAAAAAAGAAGGAAAGAAAGAAAGAAAGAAAGAAAGAAAAGGGGAGAGACCCATGATGACAAACCAAAAATCATTACCAAGAGGTGGCTACCTTTCCCAGTTCCTGTTACTTCTAGTCAATTTGCTATCTCAGTGGGTCTACAATGGCATTTGAAGTCATCTGCTGTACCAAAGTCTGACAGTAATTTTGGTGATTAAATAAGGTAATGCATATGTGCGTTAGAATGGTTACTATTAAAGAATTAGGGCCCTATAAAGTTTGCATAGGCTTTTTCCCCCACTATCTAGTGTGATGCTTAGTAGAGCATTAGCTCATGTTTCAAGTAGGGAGGTGAGAGATGGCTGCAGACATGCATTTACTCATAACAGTCTCTAACCCACTGTGCACACGGACTGTCAGGTCCCTGGAAAAGTTCGTTTTACTTTGTTTGCTTCTGTTCTGTTTTAATCACTTGGTGAAATTGCAGTTCTCAGCCTGGTGGAGCATCTGCTTTTAGAAGCACCAGAAAATCCCGCTGTTGAATGTAGACGTTTATATGGCCGGCGTATTAGTTCCCTACAGCTGCTATAACAAAGTAACACCCATTGGGGGGCTGAAAACAGCAGAAATTTATTCTCTCATGGTTCTGAGGTTAGAAGTCTGAGATCCAGGTGTTGGCAATCCAGGATTGGTTTCTTCTGGAGGTCCTGAGGGAGAATCTATTCCCTGCCTCTACTGAGTTCTGGTGGTGTTAGCCATCCTTGGCATTCCTTAGTCTGCGTCAGCGCAATGCCAATGACTGTCTCCATCTTCAGAGGGTGTCTCCCCTTTGTGTGTGTCTGTGTCTTTTCTCTGATTATAAGGACATTGCTCAGAGAGAATTAGATCCCACCCTCAACCCATGGGACCCCATCTTTACTTGATTCCATCTGCAAAGACCCTCTTTATAAGTAGGGTCACATCACAAGGACAGAGTGTTAGGACTTCAATATATCGTCTATATATTATGGAATTGTACACAGTTCCACCCACAACAACCAGTATCTACACTTCAGAGGTATTTTGGGGAGCCTCAATCATTGCTTTTTATAGATATGCACTGATAGATATGTATCTCATTATAACATTTGATATGTTCCACGCAGTTTGTCATTGGCAGAGAGAAATGAAAATGTTCTCATTTAAAAAACAACATTTTCTTCAGCATTTCTAAAACAGTTTTAGAAATTATTTAGGAAAACAATATCTAGATGGCAATACATGAATGCTATATTTGAACATCTTGTGATTGTAAAATAAATTTTACAGTCTAGAATTTCCAACTGCAAGGAAGAAATACAGGGGGGAAAAGTACAGTTAGTAAAAAACACAATTTTTTTTCTCTTTTCTTCTCTTATTTGTGGGCCTCATCTGTGTTTTGAACTACTTCAGTATTTTTTAAGTATTCAATTTTCAGTTGTTTGCTGAGCAATTATGCAAATTTTGTTTTTAGGTGAGAGATTAGATAAGCTGGATGGTAAAATACTTTAAACTCTCATATTTTTGCATGAGAATCTTTTTTTTAATTTCCCAAAGAAATGCCTATAAATTTCCTCAAACAATTAAATGCCAACAGATAGATGATAGTGAGTCCTAAAAATTATAACTTCCACAAATACTTCCAAAATTAGTATAATGTAATAGAAAAGTCCTGGGTTGTGAATGACCTCAAATATAAATTTACTCATATATAAAAGAGGATTAAGTACCTAATCATAAACCTATTGCCAGATTTAAAATACTCCACACGAGTAAAATGCCCATAGTGGAGATTTTTATATAGCAAATATTCAAAATATGTTATTCACTTTCCTTTTCCATATTTTACTGAACCACTCAGACATGCCAACTAAACATAAACAGGTATAGGTTACTGCTTTGCTTTCACTTTTGTTTTTCCTTGTGGGGTGATTAAAGGGGTAAGGAAAAGATTGCTTGATTTCTGCTCTGTTGTTGTTGTTGTTGTTGAAATTATAAATGTCTGAATTTGGAATTATTTTGTAATTCTCGTTGATATATGAAGGCGAAATTACTATAGAAAACATTTGGCTGTATAAACCACCATCAGTAGTTTTCAGGTGATCAATAGAATATATAGAAGAAATACCCGTCATAGGGCTGTTGTCCAGTAAACTATTACCTAGACCATGTCCTTCACCTTGTAAAGGATAAAAAGACAGATTATGTACGCTCATTTTGGTAATTTCCAGGAAACAACTGACTCACTGAAACATAGGTGTTGTATTTGGAATATAAATGCACATACGAATGGAGTTGATTTTATCGTCCTTAAAGCATAATCAAAGTCAATAATTTACTACCACTGAAGAGAAGGCTGCTTTAGATCCAGGCCACTTACCACAGGAAGGATGCAGCATGAGGTCATTTGTAAACCGTGTCCATAAGCTAACAGGTGGTGAGACAATTTCTGTGTTTGTCACAGAGGAAACTTTTGACTAGCACGTATCTGTACACATTGAAGCCGAATAATTTGGATGGCCTGCTTCTAACTTCTGTGAATATCTCCCGGTCACCTGCTGTTTTTGTGATCGTGCGGACTACATACAGATTATGGACATATAAGGTCACATTTCCCAGGACGGTTTGGCATCATGTAAAAATACCTTCAATGTTATGGCAATAGAAGCCATCCATGGTAGTTATATAAGATTATATATATGTATAATTAGTAGAAGAAATATCTGAAGATGATTGTATTACTCTGCTTGTGTCTTTTCTAATATGCTCAACATATTAGGAAAACACTCTGTAAACATTTTTGTGGGGGAGAGGAACAATGTTTTTTTTTTTTTTTCCTTAATGTCCATGGAGGTACTCACAGACTTTTATTTTGGTCCCCTAGCATTTTGCTGAATATTATAAATGTCAGGAAAAGACAAGGCACTCACTTTCACGTTGCTCGTGAAGTACAGAGTAGGGAGTTCAATGGCTGAAGAGACAGTTTTGATGCAGTGTGGTAAATGGTATTGCCAGGGTTTTCTGGAAGCACATGGAGGCAGTGGTCAACCCAGCCGGCAAAGACAGAGAAGATTTCTGGGGGAGACCAACCTAAACTGAATTGTACAGATGAATAGGAATTAGGGGCAGCACGTGATGCTCAGGGAAAGAAGCATCTTGAGAAAATGCATGAACCAACCTGGATGGGAGGAAGATGGGTTCAGATATGGCAGAGTGACAGAGTATGACTGAAGGTCAATCTCACCTTTCTCAAATGCCAAGTGGGGAGCCCTACTGTGTCTTGCAAACTGCTGTAAGTCACGTTCATCACATGTATTAGGTGAGATGGATGGTTTCTGTCTTGGGTAGATTTCTGTATCTTCCAATAATTAGATGCAGGTAACTGCTGCAGGTAGTTTGTTAACAGGAAAACTAGTCTAGACTCAATTCTGCTACACATTAACACATGTATTAAAACTGCAAGAACAAAGCAGGCATACGATCTGCTCTGTGAATTGGATGAATCCTCGGCGTGTTGGCAATGTGTTTGGTGTAGACTACTAGCTCGGATTTCTTACGCCCCGCTCAGGGGAGGGTCCAGACGCCCACTCAAGAGTGTCAGCCTTGCCACATATCTGGAATACCTCTCATTTCACCAATGAAAAATCCTTTCATTTATTCAATTCACAAATAAACTCTCTGGTGCTGAACAGAGCAGAGAACCAGTGAAGCGCTTTTAGTGTTTACCTCAGGGAAGTGGGCTTCCGATTAGTCTTTCCATTGATGATTTGCCGGCCAGCACACAAACACATTCTCCATCAGGGCTCCTCGGCTGTCGGCTCAGCACCTCTAGGGTACAGACTGAAACAACCAGCACGCACATTTATAGCATACTGTTGAGACAAAGTATTTTAAGTTTTGGGTTTTTTAAAAAAAAAATTATTTATTTATTTGACAGAGAGATCACAAGTAGGCAGAAAGGCAGGCAGAGGTGGGGGGGGTAGGAAGCAGGTTCCCCACTGAGCAGAGAGCCCGATGCGGGGCTCGATCCTGGGACCCTGAGATCATGACCTGAGCTGAAGGCAGAGGCTTTAACCCACGAGCCACCCAGGTGCCCCGAGACAAAGTATTTTAAAGTGAAATACAGGCATTGTAACAATGAGCTTTAAACAAGAGGTTGGTATTAGCAGACTCCAGTTTCCGAAAACTCCCATTGAAGGCTGATGGAAGTGTCATTTTGAGAAGGACGAGAGGAGGTACAGAGACCAAATGGCAGGTTATTACAACAGTCAGCACCAAACAATTTATACTAAAAAGAAGCAGAAATTTAGTGAAATGCATGTTTATGCTATTATGTCAGACTCTCAAAGTAAAAGGAAATTGTGTTAAACATTATTAGCATAGATATGTAATTACCTATACATAAATGTGTGTGTATATGTGTGTGTGTGTGTATTTGTGTGTCTATCTTTCTACTATGTGTGTGATATATATTCAGTAGGTAGATTTTACATATATATTATGTATGTTTTTTTTTTCCTAAAGTAATAAAAAAATAGGCTAGGATGTTATCTAATTCATAGTTCTTCTGAGTTTGGTCAAAAGGCCCATGATGCCAGTTTGATTGTTCTCATTTGTTTGTCTCCATATCTCGGTACAGTGCGACAGAAATCACCTCTCTAAAACCCTTCGAAGTAATCTTCACCTTGGACATAACATACAATGGACAGCTTGTTGTAAATCTAATCCAAGTTCTAATATATTTTGAAAAGTTACATGGTTTATAAAAGGTGAAGGGCAGTGAAGCTAATTTAAAATGCTAACAAGGTTGTAGTTAATCAATTTTAACAATTAGGTGGTTAATAGCTGGGTAGTTAATCATCACCAGGCCAGGAAGACTGCTGCTTAGTCCACGATTAATTGTTAGCCGGCAACATCTTGCCATTATCTATTACATCCAAACAGCTATTGTGTACGTTTCCTTTATCATCTGATGATATCATCTGATCTGTTCCCGACATCTCATTCTTAATGAAAAAAATCAAAAGGAACATTCTGAGAACTTAATGATGAAAATAATATAACGCACATGTAAAATAAATAGGTTTTCACTGACTGCTTGGAACCATTGGCAAGAAACTCGATTTACTGTCTTTCTCTTCTCTAAACTTCGATAAAGATGATAGTCTCAGTAGCTAATTTTGGCATTTAATATCACATTAACTTTCATTGTCACTTAAGTGTTCCATATGTGCCTTGTTTTCCCCAATAGCTTTTAAGCCCCTGTGTCTTGTTCATCTCTTGTAATACCTCATCCTAGCCCACATTATACACATTCAGTAAGTATCGATAATTTAATGGAACAGAATTGAATTTGTGACATCTTCTCTCAGTGACCTAGAGGATTTTGAATTACAGAATCCGCCCAGCAGTACCTAACTTGCCATCTCTAAAACTTGGATTTCTGTAAATGAATCATCGGTGGCACAGATAAGGGGTACAATGAGTGACCTCTCTTTTAGATGAATAATGAAAAAAAAAAAAAGGAGCTACCAAAAAACCAAGCAATAGTCCTGCTGTAAAACTCTAATTGTTTACTTACACACCAGGGAAAGTATGTTACAAACCTTGACTTCATTCCCTTTTCCAGCTCACCTCAGCCAAGCAGGAATAGTTTTTGATTCCTGACGTATCCTCACTTGTCCTGTCTACCTTGGGGTAAACACGAAGTCAGCACGGTTTCATGTGTTTTCATTCCATTGAATTGTTTCTCCAAACCATTACGGTTGGAAGCTTGCAACTTGTGACCTCACTGAAGCCACTGAAGTGACCTGATCATGCTACCTTAGAAAACAAAGCAGGTTGAAGTCTGGGCTTGGTTCTGTGCCTGAAAAAAGTCCCACCTACTGCTAAGAATGCAGGGACACGGGCAGTTCCCCCATTTGCAAATATGCATACATGACCAAATGTTTCCTAGTTCTTGCCCTCCTCTGGCATATACTTCCTACTTTACTTAACCTTAAGACTTCACTGTACTTATGAGTTGCTGAACACGTTAGTTTACCCAGCTCTACAGCTGGACAGGTGTTCTCAGAGGTAAATGTACAATATCACCCCCTTTCTGGAAAACATCTGATGTCTGCTTAAAATTTCCATACTACACTGAAATAGAATAAAATCCCAACGTCTTCCCACTCCTCAGAAAGATTGGGCTCCACTGGCATCTACCCTCAGGTCTTGTTGCATTCTGTCCTTTGCTGACTATAGCCTTGGCACACTCATGCCTTTATTCTTTCTAACTCTGAGCCTGTTCGCGTTGTTCTGATTTTGTGTTCTCCAGCGCTGCATACCTTCTGTCTGGAAGGCTGTCCTCCGAGGAGGTGGTGTGGGTGGTATTCTGTCATCACCAACGGCCCAAGTTTCACGATACTTTCTCAAAGAGGTCTTGCCTGGCCATCCTGTCTAGAGGAGCCTGCCAATGCAATACAATGCCTACATTCAGTTTATTCCTTCCAACTCCCCATTTGTTACTATCTAAAATAGTCCCTTTATTTTCTTACCTTTGTCCCTTCCTTTTCCCCTGACCACAGTGTAAATATGAGGACAAAGCCCTCATCTGTTGTCATCACAGCTGTGTCAAGACCCAGAACTTTGCCCCAGAACACTGGGGCTCAGTGACAGTTTCCTAATGAGGGACTAACAGTTTTTCTCAGTAGAATCCCCACTCCCTTTTTCGTGGACTTGGTGATTTTCTTAAGTCTCTCACTTGGCTGATTTCTCCTTGCCATTCTTTTTTATTTTTGTATCACTCCCCACTTCTAATGATCAGCTTCCACACCTTGCCTTTCAATGATTACCACAATGACAAATAATAATTATTTTGATCGTGTGCAATGCTAACTTATTTTTAAAGGTATTTTCCAACCATGAAGCCAAACCAGGATGGTGCTAAGATAGCAGAAGTCTACTGTTGATTGTGTTCATAAACTCGTGACATTTTCTCACTTGAAGTGACTTCAGAGAGCCTATAGTACAAACTTTTATTATACCCATGAGAAAACTGAACGTTGGGCAGGTTGAGTGATTTACCCAAGGTCAAATCACTAGTGAGTGGCACCTGAGATGGAAACCAAAGTTCTCTAAGCCTCACTGTGTCCAGATTACACAAGAGCACTCATGGCTTCCAAGCCAGTGATGTCTCATAGTGCAGTTGGGCAGGTTATGACAAGAAACGGGCCAAACGCGCCAGAGTTGTCAGACTGTGGAATGGATCACAGGGAAATGTGGAATTACGTGACTACTTCTATTTCCATCAAGGTTTGATTCCGTGTTGAAGGAACATTACAGAGCGGAGCCCAAGAGATCTGGCTTCAAAGACCCGAGCAGTACAGTGAGAGTGAGTCAGGAGCCTTTCCTAAATTCATAAAATGATCTGGAGGCTTTTGATATATAATTTACAGTGTCAGATTGGCAGCCTGGAAATTAGTGTCTTCATTGAGGAATACCGGAAAATCCTGAACTGAGAATGTTCAAGGAACTTTATGGAGCTAGATGGCAGAAAGGTGGGTGGGTCAGGAAAGTAGAAAAGTAGCACTGTGCCTGGTGATTGTTTCAACACATTTGCAGAAGTTCCTTTGGGGCAGGGGTTCTGTGCTGCTCGCCATCGAAACCCAGCGTGCTTTCAATTGCATAGGGCTTAGAACCTAGAGTGCATCAAATCAGTTGATTAAATATGCAAGGGTATATACCTTATTCTTCAATAGTTATTTGATATTTGGTAATAGTCATGTTTTTGTTTTTAAGATTTTTTAAAGATCTATCCGAGCATCCGAATATATTAGAAAACAGTATGATATTTAGTGCTGACTGCCCACCTCGAATTACAGTTATTCCCAGTGGCGGAATTACCCTGTAGATGCACTTGGTACAGAGACCAGAAATTCATAAGGTAAATTCTGTGCTTTTCCTTATGAATCGTCAGTGCTGGAATTCGAACTTAATGGAGAAGTCTCAAAATAGTCTTGTAGTAGTGGCCTCAAATTTGTTTCGACAGACCTCACACAATTTAAATTGCATTATTTTGATCCTACAAAGCAGGTATCATTTTTATATTTAACACTGGTAATAAAGAGCTCATTACACAAAAACACCATTTCACATACCCTAAAACTTGTTTTCCCTTTATAAAATATCGTGAATTTGCTTCAACCTAAAATGAGCCCACCTTGATGTTCTAGTTAAACTCAGAATTTATCATGTGTTCCTTGCTGCTACCCATTAAGTCAGTGAAAAAAGAAAATATTTTATGTCAGTTACCTAACCAAGTTTCATTTTTGTCTCTTGTTGGCATTGTTTCCAACATGTTGTTATTGTTATTGCTGTTATATAATATTCTGTGGCTCTTAGAAGAAGGAGAAATCCAGTGCATTTATAATAAATGTTTATCCATGCTATTCTTCAGATGATAGCTTTCCATTCACTCTTGAAAGTTGATTTGACCACCATATGAGAAAAAAAATATTTGAGATATGTGAAAGAGAAGCTACATTTTCAAAAGTGGATAACCTAATTAGAAAAACTGCCATTCACTGGTAATCACAGTGCATTAATGGAAAAGATCTTAATTGGGATCAAAATAGGAATTTTATTGTGGCTGAAAAGAGTCTCTAATGAGATTCACAGACTACTTCGACAAATAGCTCCTGTCTCAAAAATCCAAGGCAATAGACATTTACTTATTTTTGTCAAACATTCAAGAATGCAGACCCTCAGCCATTTGAATTTGGGAGAACTGCAAACTTGGCCAACATCAAGTTTGCCTATTACCATTGCTATAAGTATTTATCCAGGAAATCATGAATCATTCCATAAAAATTAAATATTTGGGAAGAGAGCATAGTTTTCTTAGTTTCTCTGTCCTTTGGTTATTTTCTTATCTTTGTTGATTTTATTGGATTATTTGATTAGTATAGTCAAAAAGCCAAAAGAACAAGAATTAACATTCAAGTCACACATTAAATTCTTTTTTTAATTTAAAATTTTAAACTCTGTAAAAATCTGACTTTAGATTTTAAAGTAAATTTCAATTAATCATTCCTCTAACCCATTTGAACTACTGAGATTTCATATTACAAATAAGATTGAGAATTATTTCGTTTTATTACCCTTTCCTAATGTGAATAAATTATTATTAAAAAATATTTTTTTGCTGCTTACTAGTAGTTGATATTGAATCATTAAAATGTGTAGTCATGCGCACCTGGATGGCTCAGTTGGCTAAGTATTAGACTCTTGGTTTTGGCTCATGTCTTGATCTCAGGGTCATGAGATCAAGCCCCACATCACGCTCCAGGCTCAGTGGGGAGTCTGCTTATTCTCTCCCATCCCTTCTGCCCTTCATCTTGCTCTCTCTCTTTCTCTCTTGAATAAATAAAAAAGTAATGCGAGGCTCAATCTCATGACCCTGAGATCATGACCTGAGCTGAAACCAAGAGTTAGAGGCTTAACCAACTCAAGCACCCGGGTGTCCCCCGCCCCACATCTGTTTCTTGATCATAACCTGGGATATGTATAAAGGCTCCACACAGGCCACACATAAATACAGAAACCAAAATTGCTCAAAACCTGGGAAATATGAGACATGAATTTGCTCTATAATTTGAAAATTATGAAAGGCTTGGGGCGCCTGGGTGGCTCAGTGAGTTAAAGCCTCTGCCTTTGGCTCAGGTCATGATCTCAGGGCCCTGGGATCGAGCCCTGCATCAGGCTCTCTGCTCAGTGGGGAGCCTGCTTCTTCCTCTCTCTCTGCCTGCCTCTCTGCCTACTTGTGGTCTCTGTCTGTTCTGTCAAATAAATAAATAAAATCTTAAAAAAACAAAAAGAAAATTATGAAAGGCTAATCAAAAAAAGGGAAAACTGCTCTGGGACAAAGTATTAACATAAAAACATAGAACTTTAAAATAATTTTTAAAAAGCATAGTAGGATATTCACCTAAAGTCAGTAGTAACCATAGGAGAAAGAAAGCATGCAGCGTCCTGAATTTAGTAACTACATTAATACTGAAAAATAACAAGATAAAAGCATAAACCACATCTGAAGACAGAAGTGTTCAAAATCTCTAAGTAGGAAAGAGTAACAGTTTAATGAGCAGGGAAAATTATCTCATGAAGTTCTAGAGCTGTCTTTTAACTTTTACATGAAATTTAGACAGTAAATATTTTGCATAAGTTAGTATATCCTGTGTCAAGGGAATAGGTTCAAATATGGCCTACTTGAATGGCAAGAACTCAAAGTAAAGTATTTAGGACCATACCATGCAAGATTTATATTACTAGTGACTAAATAATTTTACATAATGATATTACTTGTATTTGAGCAATGAATTTCAGTTGTACTCCCTAATTCTGAACTCTGTCCTTAGAGGTGATGTTAAAAATGTGCATCGTAGCCTTCCCTCAAGGAATCTCACTCTGTTTTCTAGAAGTACAGCTGGCTATCCAAACTAAGTTACCCAAACCCCTTCATTTTGTATAATGCTGTTATCTTTTACCTCCTGAGTTATCACAAAATCTATTTTTATTTTCTGAAGGAGTAGAGGGTGTATATATTAAATGCAGCTAAATGGACCGAGAAAGAAACCCAGATGTTTAACCATGAAATCTAAATTTGAAACAGTCTTTGGAAATAGGCTGAAATGTTTCCAAAGTATCATGAAGATCAAAACCAATTGCAGTTGAAATGACCTTCACTGTGAGCAATGTCAACAATCTGGAACTGTTGTGGGAAGCATTCTCCTTTCCTTCTTTTTAATATTTTTAGCTGTATCATGATAAGTCACCATCGATAGGCCAAAAATATAAATATCTGGAATATCATTTTTACCAAAAAACCAATCAACGTAATTATAAATTAAAGCTTTTAAAAACTTAGTTTGAAACACGTATGCACTTGAATATACATTGTGGTAATACCCCAGGTTAATCTTACCCACGCCGCTCATCCGTGTTTACAGATATTTTCAGCTATCTATCTGTTAGATAAAAGGCAGAGCTTAGAACCAGACTGTATGATAATCTATTTTAATAGATTATTGCATGAAAATAATAGAAATAATCATAAGACCCAAGGCAGAAAGTCACATAATTTTGTCAAAGACAGACAGGTTATGGGACCAAAGCTTCCATCTCCAGGGCTCCGTACTCTAAACTTTGTATTATACAAACTGTATATGGTTGGCCCTTGAACAACATGGGTGCCAGGGGCATTGACTCATACACAGTTAAAAATCCACAAATAATTTTGACCATCCAAAAACTTAACTACCAATAGCCTACTGTTGACTAGAAGTCCTACTGGTAATATAAACAGTTGATTACCATACATTTTGAATATTGTGTTTGTTATAGACTTTATTCTTATAATAAAGTAAACTAGGGGAGAGAGTGTTATTAAAAATATCATAAAGGGTGCCTGGGTGACACAGTTGGTTAAGTGTCTAACTGTTGGTTTCAGCTTGGGTCATGATCTCATGGGCTGTGGGAGCGAGTCCACATGGGGCTTCACGCTCAGTGGGAAGTCTGCTTGAGGATTCTATCCCTCACTCCTTCCTCTCATGTACATGCTCTCTCTTTCCTTCTCTCTCTAAAATAAAGCTTTTTAGAAAAGGAAAAAGAATCATGAGGAAGAGAAAATACATTTACACCATACTGCATGAAAATCCGCACATTAAGCATGGTTCAAACCTATGTTGTTCTAGGGTCAACTGTAATTCAGATCTATAAACACATCCTCAAATTTAAGGATTATAATTTGAAGGATGGGGCACTGGGGTGGCTCAGTGGGTTAAAGCCTCTGCCTTCGGCTCAGGTCATGATCCCTGAGTCCTGGGATCAAGCCCCGCATCAGGTTCTTTGCTCGACAGGGAGCCTGCTTTCCCCTCTCTCTGCCTGCCTCTCTGCCTACTTGTGATCTCTGTCTGTCAAATAAATAAAATCTTAAAAAACAAAAAGTGGTATTTTGAAGGAAAGGTGTCTTAGTTGGCAGCTATGATTCTGAAATCCAGTAATCATTAAGTCAACTCATACTTGTTGAAAGGCTGTTCAGTGATATCAATGAAATGTAATGAGACTAATACATAAGACTCATGAAAGTGTGTGCCAATCTACTTTATGTTTCAGGCAAGGAATAGATCAATTACTTTTGCACAGAAAGTGAGCCATTTTTGGTGATATCTAGCAAGTACATTGGAAAACACCTAACAGTATGGGAAAGGTTATTTTAGAAACCTCATATTGGTAGAAAATGTAGTATTTGTCCTTCTGTAACTGGCTTATTTCACTTAGCATAATGCCTTGAGTGTTCAACCACATTACAGCATTTCCTTTCTTTTGGAATGCTGAATAATATCTCATTGTAGTTCTATTCCACTTTTTAAATCTCTTCATCCATTCGTGGACATTCACGCTGTCTATCTCGGTTACCGTGAATAGTGAGTGCCTCAATGAACGTGGGAGCACTAATATCCCATTGAGATTCTGATTTCTGTTCTTTTGGATAACAAGTTCAATTATTGAGGGTGCCTCCATTCCAGAGCCCTACACAGCATTGTGTGTGTAGATAACAACACTCGTGTCCACCTAAAAATATGTTCAGAGGGTAGATCTCATGGAAAGTGTTCTTACCACATTGTTATAAAATTAAATAACCAATATGGAAGCCAACACAAATGAGACCATTGAGAAGCATTGGGAAGAATATAAATATTTTGACAACAGAAACATAGCAAAATTCAGAGAATGAAAACAATTTAAAAAAAAAAGTCAAACACTGTGAAAAATATTTAGTTGAGTGTGTGTGTTCCTTCTATGCTTTTGAGAAGCACCTGAAGATTTGACACTTACTGGTGCTGAATGCTTTGCTGGGACATTTGAAACCTGCAGCAGTGGTGGGTAGGTTGTTATCCCCACTTCTTTCATGCAGAGAGTGAGATAAGCAGATATTAACTGACTTGACCTAGTTAATTGCTGCTGGTAAAGGGTACAGCCGGTGTAGAACAAGGCAGCTTGACTCCAGAACTTTAGATCTGTATCACCCTGCTACAGCGCCTCCTAGGAAGTGCTAGCATTCGTAGGCATGAAATGGGTCTCCAGAATGAAGGCGTGGCAGAATATAGAACAGAAGAAAAATCAAACTTTTCATTTGAAGTAATAAAAGATTACAAACTATTGTAGCATAACTTCTACAGACACTGGATCGTGTGAGTAAAAACACAGAAGGAAAAAGGGGCCAATAACATCATTGAGTTTTCTGAAATTTGTTTAGGTTAATGAACATGTCTTAGGAACTATATGTTGGATAATTTTATTTTATTTTATTTTTTTACTTTGTTTCTGATATGTTCATCAGAACCAGTAGAGGGAGCTTTTAACCATGAGTTCATATTCCATTAAGAAAAGAATCAATCAAAGTGTGATGAAAAGTAAAGCAATCCTAAGTATGCTATTTATATGAAACAGTAAAGAATCCATAACTTTTTCGGGTTACTTTAGAAATCAAATGCAAGTCATTTTTGATGGCTCACCGTGTGTCCATTGCTGTGCTGTTACGAGCGACAGGAGAATTGCAGAGATGGGTACCTAGACATGACTCGCTTGTATCACACTTGAATGAAATTTTTGGTGTTTCAGAAACATATAGTGGGTCAATACATTTTATACCTAATAGAGTATTACCAATAATTGTAAGAGAGGAAATGAGTAAACACATGGTAGAAAGGCCAGATCTCAAAGAATATTTGCCGGCTCTAAAAGAACAAAGGCTATGGATCCATGGTGAAAAGCCAGAAGACTCTTTTCAATGGAGAAAGTACTGTGAACAACATCTCTGATGTTGGACTGAGCGTAGCGAGAGAGAAATCACCTATGCATCCCCAGAGTCCAAGCTTAATTCGAGAAACACTGGAACAGACTCACAAGTCATGTCAGACTGTGAGCATGGGCAGGGAGTTGATGCAGTAGATGGTGGGAAACAGGAGAACAGAAGCCCAGGAAGGGTGTAGGTGTGGGAAGGACCGGCTGGAGGAGAGTCAGGAAGTGGAAGAGATCAGGAGGAAGAAACCCAACAATGGGCAAGAACAATAATCCAGGCGGCAAGTGATTAACTTAGCTAGAAGAGTTGGCCTGTTTTGCAAACCATATAATAAACTCTCCTTGCAAACCACCATTACGGAGTGCAGTGATATGGTAACAATAATAATTATGTGCTTTCACTCTCTTGCTTCCCCTTTTAGACTGCATTAAAAAACATTTCAGCTAGTTTTGGCACTGCCCCAGGGAGCCAGTTTGTGGAAATTTCTCCCATCTGCCTTTACGTTCATGGTTTACTGACTGCTTCGTTTGCAGTTCCCTTTTATTTATCTCTTTCTCCATAACATAAATAAATAATATTTATTTCTCCAAAGCAGCAACCAGCTATGATGGAGATAGATTCCCAGAATTACTAGCTCCCGTCATAGCTAAAGAAATAGTCTTCTCTAGAAGGACTTCTCGGCAGTCCACTCCTGATGACTCTGAGCACGTGCACTCTGAGTCTTTCTGACTCATGGACGAATAGACAAGGTTAATCCAGTCAGGGCATGGTGGAGATGACTAGTGGAATATGGTGAGAGTATAAATGTAATTTGGGGTCTTCCTTACCAGACCAAAGGGTAATAATGAGGTATCGTAAGGCATGAATTAGAAGGTGGTGCTGTCACGTGGACACTGGGAAGGTTCGTGTGGAGATTGTCCTTAGGACAGTCTCAAGAGGGGGATGCTGACAGAGAGCAATCGGAATGCTACAGGTATGATGCCACAAGTGTGAACTGATTACAGTAGGAATGAAGAGGAAGAGATAAATGACGTAATGAGAAAAGAGTAAAAACCAGCAACTTACTAGCTGTGAAGAATGAAGAAACGATATGAAAGATGACTGACACATGCAGTTGAAAAGACCAGTGCCATAATGAAAATATTTGGGAAGAGAACCCGCACTTGGTTGAAAATTGTGAATTTGTTTTAGGCACGCTGATTTTAAGCACTAGCAGGAGAAATAGGCAAATGGCCAAATAGTTGAAAGACATTATTAATATTCTCATTATGTGATGGTCTGGATCTCATAAAAGGAGACCAAGATTCTGGAAGTTGAATAGCTTTCATCTTTTTAAAGTACAGAAGTCATTAGAAATTAGGTAATTTTTAGCTGGGAGATATTTGGCTGAAAATAGCGAAATTTTTATTTTTTTCTGCATTGAAACTCTGATAGATATTGCATGATCCTTCTTTTTTGTAATCTGAAATCAAGAATTAACTTTGGTACATCAGTCAATATGCTATCAACTCAGACAGAGTGGAATTGATTAGTAAAGAACAATGCTTGTGAATGAGAATTAAAGTTTCCCCTTTCTTCTTATTATGGGGAATGTGTGTCAGTGTCCAGAGGGGATACAGACGAGTTTATATGACAAGAGACTTGACAAAATGGCTCATTTGTCGCCTTTAAAATTGAACCATCAGTGGACCTAATTGGCAGACGTTGCAGCCTTTTTTTTCCTGAACCTGACACCATGACCTATTTCACCAGGGAGAACTGTCATCCCCAGATTTGTTTATAAAAGCATCTTATTATGCGCTGACACGTGGATCAAGTTATACATATATATTTTTTTATTTAGCTAAAAAAATTCATTTTAGAAGGACATTTTGGAAGCTCAGTTGTAATGCACTATCTTCTCTAAACTCCTGACTACGCATTGACTTAAGTATTTGTCTTAAATCATAAACATCTATGGCACCACCCTCCGCATAAAATTACGTGAATAAAGTTGTAATATGACATTACATGGCCTTCAGTGAGCACTAATGCATGAGGTACATAGAGTAGACCTGATATTTTCAAGCACCAACCATAGGGAACTGCATCCAAGAGGAAGCCAAGCCCCAAATCATGACAGAAACAGGAACCATCTGGAAAATGTTTCCTCACCACTAACTTGTAGGAGTCGTTGTGAATGATTTTGACTTCAGTTTGCAAGAATTCAGGAAAAGTTTTCTTCTTTAAGTTCGTAGTTGTCTCAATCAAAGATATATTTAATCTTAAATGCTATTTGAACAAGATTCTTGACAACCTAGTTAAATATCAAGTGATTAAACTTAAATGAGATCTATACGAAATATTATCAAGGAAGTAAGCCTTATTTTAAGGGATACATTCAAGGATTTCCATTTTAATGCTAATTCTTCTCTCATTATTTAAAATTGTAGAAAGATCAGATGCTGATTTTGGCTCACCTGCTTTTCCCATTTAATTAGCAAGTGTTTACCAAGGAGTTACTGTGTGCTGAGTACTAGTTACAGGTTGTCACGTTGTACTTAGCCCTGTGCTACGGATTTTAGGATGTCGACATTTCAAGGAGCAAATTGCTTTTCTCAGTGTCTGAAAACGGAGTTGTGAGGAAAAGACTCTTAAGACGTCAGCACCTTTCTGCAGGTGTTTCATGTAGTTTACTAAAACCTCCAATTTTGGAGCTACCTTTCTTCTTACCAAGTGCAGGAGAACTCGTGGCTCTTTATAAGTTTTGATGGTGGTAGCGTGTTTCCGGGGGAGCCCAGTTATGTGAGTGAATACTTTGGAAAAGTGGGAGGTTAAATATCAGGGCCTTTCTACTAGTGTGATTTTGCACGTGGAATAGTTTCCCTAAGAACGTAGTTTACGTTAAACCTTTTTAGTCTCCCCTTTACTTCCAGAATTGAGGGCTGAGAACAATGAAAAGAATGGGTCCTCTGTAGGAAGAATACTTACATTATGTAAAACAAATGGTAATGATGGTTTTTTTTTTGTTTTTTTGGGTTTTTTTTTTTTTTAATAATCAAGATGTAATGTGCAACTTCCTATTCTGGTCTCTTGTCTGTTAGAACAAATTTGGAATGTCCAGTTTTGTGTTCTAGGGCGTTGTAAGTCAGAGCATCTGAGAAGAATCCTTCGGAGAGCATAGAAACATTAACAGAAACATCCTCTTCACTAGATACATCATCACTAGATACTCGTAGCAGTATCAAGAGTCAAGTGGATTCCCGAATTTTCACCTTATTTAGAAGCATGCCCATTGCTCAGTACCCAGAGTTAGTTCTTATGCCAGACATTATTCCAAGAGCTTTTAATTTATTATCTTGTTTTATCCTCCCAATAACACTGTGAGGTTGATGTCATTCTATGTCCCAGGAAAGGAAACGAAGACAAGAGAGAACTAAGTGGCCTGCCCAGGGACACTAATCAGTAACTAACTGAGCTGAGATTTAAGCAAAGGCTGCACAAAGTAGAAACTTCACCTTCTTAAAAGTCCACGGAGAACAGTGTTTGCCATTGGTGGAGAAGGCTTCCCTTCTCCAAAGAGAAACCAGAGCTTCTAGGCAGTCTGTGCCTTCTGCCACCCACCAAATAGCCAAGGATGCATGGGTCTTGGAAGAGACTCATTAATCAAACAGATGTGGTTTCAATAATTTTGAAATCTCTTCATTAAGCACTGGCAGTAAGTCATTACAATATCTTCTCCAGCCTTTTGGCTATGATCAAGTGTAGAATATCTTCTCATTAGGATAATGGAGTTCAATAAAAGAGTATTCCATCATTCTCCATAAGGGAGCAGAGTGGAACTTTTTGTTAACGATAATCATTTAGTGATTCGTTTTATCTTTCTCAGATCTTGTTAATTCATTATTGTACAAGGTTAATTCTTCATGCATTTAGGTTTTGATCTTGACAAAATGCATTGGTCATAAAAGTTAACTTTGTAAAAGAAATCAGGACAGTTTAAATTAATGTTGGGAACATAATGAGTAGAAATTAGAAAAGTATTTTGTTTTAATTTGCTAGCCTAGAGAATTATTAATTAAAGCATGGTTTATGTATTTTAAATTAAGTTGTTGAGGGAATTTTTGGCATATGTTATTTTTTCAATGATTTTTATGACAGACAGTATCAGGAGAATATTAAAATTATCTGAGTTTTATGTATATTAGCAGTGATATAATCCATTGCTAAGCCCACTCCTCAGTATCATGTGATCATCTCTATAATTGTACATTAAAATCATCAGAATAAAGTTCTATCGAAAGTTACAAAATGTAGAGGTGAGCCCCCCTTTGAATTTTTGAACAACCAAAGTTAACAATAGCTGATAACTGTGTATTTCCTTTCATTATTTTCCCCTATAAAAATTTTACTTTATAAAATTTTACCTACTGGTAATTACAGTTAACTTAAAGTCTTATGGTTATTTCCACTTACCATTAGATCAAAAGCACTTTCCAATCATATCTTTATAATCATAATTTCATTGGTGTTAATATTTCATTGAGAAAATACAACTATGTAATCTAGCTATATGCCTATGATTGATCATTGTATCATTTCAAATATTTTTTGCTGTTAAAAATAACCAAACAACAAAAGTTTTCTCATATGACCTTTTCCCCCTTATTTAGGATTTTTTTTCCTGTGGAAAATCATCCCCAGAAGTGGATTTATTGAATGAGAGTATGAATACATCCAGAGCTTTTGATAGAGTCCCTGAATACTTAGGGAACACGTTTGACCCATCTGTGTAGCCTTGGCACCTGGTGTAGTACCCAGTATGCTCATTTTCAAGTTGTCAAAACTTTTGAAAGAGTATATACACTTGGCTGTTTTATCTACATGACTAATAATAATCCTTTGTACTTGAATAGATTTTCATAGTTTTCATGAACTTTCACATGTATTGTCTGATTTGAAACCTACATCATACTTTCAAGAGGCACAAGGAAGGTGATTTGATCATCACTTTTCAGAGGGAAAAAGTGAACCTCAGAAAGATTAAGGTCATTGGCTGGATCTTAGTCTTACCTGAGTTAGAAGTAGTTTCATTATATCCTCTCTCTGCAAGTATGCCCTTTTTTTAAGAAAGGAGTTGAAATCAGTTGACCATCTTTTTCTCTTCCTTTCAGTGAATAATTGCTTTTATTCTTTGGGGGAATAACCTATACTTATTGGAAGTATTTTTGTCTTATAATGTACAGTTCATATCACCCCTTAACCATCACCATGCAATTTTCCCAAGTGCTTCATGCAAAAGTAATATTAACATAAAGATTATTTTAAGATTTATTTATATTGTAGAGATAGAGAGAGAGCACGCAAGTCGGGGGGAGAAGCCGGGCGCGGGGGGGGGGGGGGATAAGCAGACTCTGCGCTCTGACCATTGAGCCAGATGTGAGGCCACATCTCATGACCCTGAGACCACGACCTGAGCTGAAACCAAGATTCAAATGCTTAACCCACCGTGCCACCCCACCGTCCCAAGACTTATTTTATATTTTATAACAGCAATGGAAGGCAAAGGTCAACATAATTCATTGAACTTATTGGTGTTACTTATATATTAGCAGAGAGAATTTTTCTTTCTTAAGTTTTTTAAAAAGTAAGTTATAAGACTAGTATTACAAAATCATTCCCATGAGAGAGTCTCATAAATCTGCCCGTGGAAGTCTTTACATAACGGTTTAAGATAAATATGGACATTTCCTAGCTTCGTAAGTGTCGGGAATTTATTTAACCTTTGTAGAAATTTTTTTTAACTGTAAAATTACTATTTTTTAAATAGGTTCCATGCCCAGCAGGGATCCCAACACAGGGCTTGAACTCATGACCCTGAGATCAACAGTCATGACTGAGCTGCCCAGGCATCCCTATTCTTGATAATATCTGTTTAATATGCTTATTAATGATTCTGTGCCCGAAATGCCCACCATAGAGCTGGGTAAGCACAACAGACAAACACATTAGTTTTATTTCTTCCCTCCTGATTTCTTCTTTTTTCTTTCCTTTCTTAATCAGGAAATTATCATCCTGATTTCAGAGATGAGATTATTGAAGGCTGGAGAGAAAGTAATTTGTCCAAGTTTATATAGCTTTTAGGTATCACCGCTGGGTTTCAAAGCCACTTTCTGTCTACTTCAAACCTTAGCTTTTCTCACTAACCAGAAAAGCAATTAAAAGGATGATGTTAGGAAAAGCTGAAAGTCCACTAAGTATACTTATACTAAAGAATAATTTTTTTCTATCCTGTATCACCATTTACCTGCCAGTAGTTTGGAATGCAAAACTCATTAAAGATTGTAACACAATATAACAAAAACACTTATAACATAATGGAAACATTTTGGTGGAACTGTTCAACAGTGAGTTCTTTTAGACCAAGTGGAGGTTAAATGGCTATCAGGAAGGCTGGAGAATTTCCATTCGAGGTGGGAGGTGAACTAGAGGAATTCCCAAGATAAAAACAGTTTCTGATTTTGTTGGTTCTTAAATGGATCTGCCTCTGGGTTATAGTCTTTACAGTATGTGTTTAGTAAGCCTACAATTCAGCCTTTTGACTACAAATAACCTGTAATTTGTTTCAAAGCTGTTGAATGTCCTTTAACTTTTAAGATGTTCTCTTGCTAAAGATAATATGTAGTGAGGGCATATAATGTCAGGTATTGTGAAAGAGTCCTTTCTCTTTCTGTTCCTCCTTCATCTGTCTATACAAAATATATACATATGTGTGTATGTGTTGTTTTTAGATACATAGACACACTTATGTGTTCTTTTTTTTTTTTTTTTAAAGGTTTTATTTATTTATTTGACACAGAGAGAGAGAGAGAGAGAGAGAGAGAGAGATCACAAGTAGAGAGGCAGGCAGAAAGAGAGAGGGATGCAGGCTCCCTGCTGAGCAGAGAACCCAATGTGGGGCTCGATCCCAGGACCCTGAGATCATGACCCGAGCCGAAGGCAGCGGCTTAACCCACTGAGCCACCCAGGTGCCCCTCTTTATGTATACATATACATGCATAATACATATAAATGCTTTGTCTATCTTTTTGAAGCCTAACAGCAATCTTACGAAGTAGGAGCTTTTATTACCCATACTTTACTGCTGAACATAAAGAAGCATACAGGGGTTAAACAAATTAGCAAAGAATATACAACTGGTAAATGGCAAAGCCGGGACTCGATCTCTTGGATGATTGACACAAAAGCCTTTATTTTCGACAATTAGATCACCTTACCCTAATTTAAGCTTGTGTATAGGTTTTGATTTCTTATCATCAGATACAAAAATGTATCAGTGTATCAATGCCCCCAAAATATTTGGGGGCATTGTAATCAGACACAGATACCTAATGATATTCAGCATCTTCTATAATGTAGACTAAACAAAACAAAGTTCATCTATACTAAAATGTAGAGAGTGGCTATATTCATAAAGCTCGACCATCATAACTTTTTTTTGTTTTTCCCATTAGACATTAATTCAAATAGTTCAGAGAAGATACAATGAAGGCCTAAATAAAGCAAGCTATAAAGGCTCGAATAGAAGATTAAAATTAGGTGCTAAGTTAGAAAAATATTGAACTTGGTAAATATTTATGTATGGAATGTAAATTTCAAACAGGGAGCATTTGTATGATTTGCTTACATGCCATTGCCCATCGCACAATGGCCCCGGGCTAAAACTATTCCTGTCACTTATTATTCACCCCGTATTTCACCTGGACCAGACAGTCAGTGATGTGATTTGGTGAGTAGCAGTGATGAAAGGCAGGTTTTCTTGGTGTTTGAAAATGAGCCATGAGTTCCTTTTCTATTTTCTCAAATACACTCCCAGGTCTGTGAGACCCCGGGACCCCGGAGCTTGCAAATGATCCTCTCTGTCATCAGTTAAGACCAAAATACATGTAGTTGCATACGGTGAACGGTCTCACTGTCAAGATCTGAGCGATCAAGTCTTGGTCTGAGAAGCCCAAATTCTGTCGGTGTTAATGACTTTTCTGACCTCGGTCCATGCCTCTGCTCCTTATTCTGTAGTCTTGGTGCAGATTCCATTTTGTCCTGTATTTGAAATTTAGAGCATCTGATTCCCTCTGGCTCCACTCCCACTGGACTTTGCTCCCTCAGAACTAGAGACTGCATTACTTGGGATGTCCTAATACTCTTCCCGTTACTCGGATTCTCAGCTGCTCATCTTACAGTTGTTTCTCTCAGTTTCGATCAAATGATTGCTCCCTTTCTTTTTCCCACTTTCAGTGAAAAGAGACAACCTTGACTCAGTAGTTTGGCCCAATACTTAAACACTTAGCCCTTACCCTTAGGCATGGCCATACAACTAACTGATCAGTCCTTTAATAAGGATCCGACCTTATACGACGGCTTTCATGAATGGGATGTCATCGCCTATGTGGCCACATTTGTTGAAGGTTTTTCTTTTTTTTCCCCCAGCCATAAGATGCCACAGTCTTTAAAATGGTCTAGTAATGTCTCACTGAAATTAATATTGCATCGTTTTGTGTTTTTTTTTTTCTATTGATGGTAGGGAGATACTCAGGCAGAAATTTATATAGTACTTGTATCTTTCCTGTTAATGCCTTATGAGACTCACTTAACTATATAGCTTATTAAGTATATTGCTCAAGAAATTAAGAAACTGGGGCGCCTGGGTGGCTCAGTGGATTGGGCCGCTGCCTTCGGCTCGGGTCGTGGTCTCGGGGTCCTGGGATCGAGCCCCGCATCGGGCTCTCTGCTCCGCGGGGACCCTGCTTCCTCCTCTCTCTCTCTGCCTGCCTCTCTGCCTACTTGTGATCTCTCTGTGTCAAATAAATAAATAAAATCTTTAAAAAAAAAAAAGAAATTAAGAAACAGAGCTTTTTATTTTTTCCAGGAAAAGCCAAGTATTTATGTGGTGGTTAATTGCTTAGTCTAGCTTCCTGAGCTGATAGTAATAACAGAGGAATGATTAAGTGCTTTTCCTCATTCATTTTATTTTTATTTTCAAAAGAACATGCTTTTCAATAGGATAGGACAATTAAACTTTTTTATGCGTTTTCTTGAAAGTAAGTCCAGCAATATTTTATAATAATAAAATGATGTTTGGATTATCAATGTGGTCCTGTCTCAAGGAATATTAATAGTATAGGAAAAATTAATTTTGTTGCCCATGCCTATTAATAAATTTTAAAATGAGCAATCTGGAGAACTTTTTAAATATTATTATATGCTAATTAATAATCTTTTTACCTTTGTTCTAGCCTAATTATACTTATGTGAGAACAATATGTAATTACATGTTACTTACTGTAAAGAGCATGTTGTAATTTGTCTACATATCATTAGAATGTTACAATGTTACATGTTAAATTAGAGTGGGAATTAGATACACATGTGCACATACACTTCCACAGACTTTGAGTCTAAATGGTTCTTAAAATGTTTCCCAGGTATAACATGGTTATAAGTTTATGCTTCTGGTTTTATTTATTTTTTTTTTAAGAATTTATTTATTTATTTGACAGAGATCACAAGTAGGCAGAGAGGCAGGCAGGGCGGGGGGTGGAAGCAGGCTCTCCACCAAGCAGAGAGCCCAATGCGGGGCTCGATCCCAGGACCCTGAGATCATGACCTGAGCTGAAAGCAGAGGCTTTAAGGCTTTGAGCCACCCAGATGCCCCTGCTTCTGGTTTTATAAAGAGGCTGTTAAATTTTCAATCTGATCATGCTCTCTGATTGCCTCCATTTCACTTTCCCAGTTAACCATGAACTAATCTGTAATTCTTGATTAAATCTAGATACTAAAGGCAGACTCTAGATGACAAGTGCAGAGTGAATGAAAAGTCAGTGAGTCTCCTTGGACTTGTCGCTTTATAGGCACAGGTGAATGTAGGGTGCACAGATCCTACCTTTCATGTATCCAAATTGGGTAAAAATTCTCTGACCAAAGTTTGTCACATGCCTTTGTCTTGGTCAAGTAAATCTGTATAAATTCCACTGCCATTTTACTCAGAATAGTGGGCACATTGTTAGGTAATACAAGATTGTTTCTTTTCAATAGAGACATTATGATTTGTGTAACTATGTTAATGTGAAAAGAAAGAAACATTGTCACTAGAGAAAACAGAAGTTATGCAGGAGAGTTATTGTAGCATAAGTACTTGACTCAGGTGTGAATAGTACTTACATAGTCATGAGGATGTAAATAGGGAAGAGCGATCCAAGGGGAGGTTCGATATAAACACAATAATAAGGTGGTAGGTGTGAGGACAGAAAGAATATGCCTGTGTGTAGTGGGATGAAGTGATAAAAGAGAAGGAAACTTTTATCTTTCATAGGGGGAAGTCCATAGACACTTAAAACCGAAAAATTAGGAAGTAACAACATAAGTGTGTTATTTAATGAAAGAAATAGAGATAAATTCCAAAAGAACCAGCTTGAAGACATGAAAATGATTGCTCTGGAAAATAGGAAACCTTGGGGCCCTGGAGTATGTGTATTTGAACATGTAATTAAAACAAATACATATATATATTAATTCTCCCTAAAAAGGACACATTATAAAATTTCTACTTATCTCTGTAATTTTCTAAAACTTCCCAGGACACACATTGATACATCCTTCTTTAGATCAAATCATAATTCAGGAATGAAAAATTGATCAGGTAAAGTCTCCTAATATATCACCTGTTCGTCATTCATTTTATTTTATTTTATTTTATTTTTTAAGATTTTATTTATTTATTTGACAGAGAGAGATCACAAGTAGACAGAGAGGCAGGCAAAGAGAGTGAGAGGGAAGCAGGCTCCCCGCGGAGCAGAGAGCCCGATGCGGGGCTCGATCCCAGGACCCTGAGATCATGACCTGAGCCGAAGGCAGCGGCTTAAACCACCGAGCCACCCAGGCGCCCCTCGTCATTCATTTTAAAAGCATATTATTGCTTTTCTATGTTATTGTAAATTTTAAAATTCCGTATAATTTAAAAACTTGAGAGAATGATCAGCATCTGATTCAATTACATGTTTTCCATGCTGACCTACTTATGCTGCGCTTATAGAATTCAGGCATCGGTGTTTTGAAGTTCATATACCAGAAGATACCGCATGTTAGGAAGAATTATCACACAGTTATGGGAAGGATCTGACTTCCAGCATTCTAGACTCCACCGTATATAATTCAGACCCCCCCCCAAAAGTCAAAGCACATAGAAATGCGGAATTTTAACTCCTGCACATTATGAAAGCAACATAGATCCCTTAGGGGATATACAAGTAGGAACTGATCTCTCTAAATTCTCTTAAAATTTTAAGAGAATGTTGTCTTTATACTCACACCAAGTTTCACCCACATTTATCATTAAAAGTTTCCATCTTTTTGAACATTTATTTGCCAGCTCTCCTGAATTTTTCTCCGTCATCGGTTTCCCATCTGGTTGTACTTTGAAAATTATAATACTGAGAGGTTGTACGAGGGGTGGATAAGATATAGGGGGAAATTCCATGTAGATTCAGATGTTTTAGATCTTTATGTAAATTCTTTAAAGATCTTTAAAATACAGCAGAAGCTGAAGAATTCATTTCTTGATATTTATGTTAGAACAACGCCAGCTCTGCCTACATGTAGCCCTGATGTTTTGTGGACGTACAGACATGTAGGTAAATTATATCGCAGATCTAGTCCAAGGCAAACTAACAGTGTAGTAATATTTCCTGCTTCTAACCAAGACCGTGATTTTATTGTCCCTGAAGTTTAATGTCTCACATTTTCATGTTTTCTTTTTCTACCCTCACCCCAATGCCCGTGACAACTTGTATTCAAAGCCTTTCTCAGGACTTGATAGCACCTTCCAATCCTGTTTCTCCAGAAACATTTAAATTTTAGTAGGTATCAAATTCTTAAGGAAAATGGATAAAACTCTGAGACAAATAGATGTGTTAATATGTAGGGTTAAGCCCACAATAAGCAATAAAATAAGAATGCAAGGTAAAATGGTTTTCCCCTCCGAGAGGAAAACACAGTGTCAGTTAAATGCATTTTGATTTACCCTTCATTGCGATCTTTGCTACCCTTGGAAACAGGAATGAAAATGTGTGTCATCTCTCTACCATTTAACTTGCACACATTCTGCCACAGCTTTTATCCAATGAGAAAGAAAATTAAATAATGTAGGTTGTTAGTTTCCTTCTTTTCTACTGAATCTCACCACAATAGTTGTGCTGACCTTGACCAAGATCTCTCTACGTGAGAGTTCTATTGCTGGGCCATAGAGTCAAACAGTATCTCCGCAGGTCTCCAGAATTCTTGGGTAAAAAGTGCATCCGATGGAGGCAGAGTCAGCAAGGAGCGGCTATTTATTCAACCCCCGTAGTTTTGGATAGAAAGAAAGACTTCTTTTTTTTAGGTGGTCCGTTCCGAAGAAGCACAACTTTGAGGAAACCACACACCACGCTCTCCAAATTATTTTTCTTTTCCTCCTTCAAAATTTACCCTAATCATCTCAGAGCGAAGGATTATTCTCAACAACACCAAAATGCTGCCGCTCACATGAAATTTGCTTCTACTTCAGGAGAAGGCACAATTCATATCTCTCAGAGATACTGTTAACTCCCCAATATCTGGATCATATACCCAGTTTATAGATGGAGTAAACCCCAGAATACAATCCCCCATGGTATTTTGGGGTGGCATTCTCCTGTAATGGAAGGGAACTCAGCCTCTCTAGGGTTTGTTGCAGTTGAGGCTGGGATTGGGGTCTGTGTCTGCAAACCCCACCAGCTCTCATCCTAAGAGAGGACTCAAGAGACGTGTTTAATCATTCAGCAAACACATCTCTAGCCTTGGTGTTTGTTAGGGATTTTGCAGGGCGTGAACCCTCAGAGATGAATGAGACACAGTCCAGGATGCCTGCAATCTACATGAAATTCTGCTCTGAACAAGGGCCGACTGCAAAGTATATGTGTGAATATATGTGCTCTTTTAAATCCACGAAAAATATTTTCCGCATGACCAATTGTGCCACCAAAAAATAAATTGTTATTGGTGTACAGTGGCATTTGAAGATATTAGAAAAGTCAAATCCAAAAGGGAACATTGCTCTGCCATGAATACGTGATGTTCATACTTCTCTGCAAATGGCTGTGTCACCTCTAGGGTAACTCGTCAAGTGCATTTTCATGTGATATTTCAAATAACACTAACCAATAAGTGGAACTTAGAAAAATGTATAAGCATGCATATTCTTATGTTCTGAACAATAAGAAATATGGAATGTCAAGCAATGAACTAATAGCAAACACATAATTCAAATCTTTTTAGGTTCGCTTGTGACATAGAGGTAGAAAGCGTGTCAAGGAAATGTAACAGTGTACAGAGCGAGTCTGAAAACTGATTTATTGAGGCATTCAAATAATACAGTGCTATTTATAGGTGCCTGTGTTACAGATATTCCTGCAGTACTACAGAAGAAATTCTTGTTTTGTGGAATCTCCATTGCAGATGGCTGCTTTGGTTCCGTAACATAGGTTTCTTTGCCTTATGGTGGTGCATGTCTTACAATAGAATATACATAGTAAAGCTAAAAATGATTATGAATGTGACTACAAAGTAGGTAGCTAGAGGAATTCTCTAGACATCTCTGATTGTGTGCCCTTTTCCTCACATTAAACATCAATGTGCAATTCTTGAATCTAACAGGATTTTCTATGAAAAAATAGGTGAAAGGAATATTGGGATCTAATCCATTGATTGAGACAAAGGCATGCAAGAAATAATGAAATACTTTCAACTACCAAAAAAAAAACAAAAACTTAAGTATATATTTTTATATACCTAATAATGCTTTATGTTTTAAGATGAACTCATCATAAGAAATCTGAAAAATATCCAATAGTTAACTCTGGTTTTGTTTATTAAATTATATTAGGAAAAAACTAGAATTTGTTAAGACTTTTCAGTTTAAAAATCATTTTCTGTTATATCATTCCATGGAATTCCCCATTAACAGCGATATGCTTGACGATATAGTCTTCTAGGCAGTATTAATTATTCTTTCCCTGGGGGCCCATATCATTTTCTTTTGAGCATTAGATCTCTGTTTTAGCACTTACTACTGTATGGTAGGGATCTGTTTTTGTTACAGCCCTTTCTAGACTCTAAAATCCCACCCAGAGAGATATGTTTATTATCTGCCCCACTCCCTTATTTCCCAAACTTCCTTGGCAAATATAACCTGCTTGCTGAGGTTCAGGAAAACTTCATTAGGTTTGATTTAATCACTATTTACCAAAGCTGAAACTGAAGTCCTAAAGTGTGAAAAGATGCATCCAAGAATATGTAAGTCTGAGAGGTAGACCAGGATGCCATTGTAGGCAAACTAACTCTGAATCCCAAGTGTGTGCATCTTTTTTTTTTTTTAAGATTTTATTGTATTTATTTGACAGATGGAGATCACAAGTAGGCAGAGAGACAGGCAGAGAGAGAGGAGGAAGCAGGCTCCCTGCTGAGCAGAGAGCCAGATACAGGGCTCGATCCCAGGACTCTGGGATCATGACCTGAGCCAAAGGCAGAGGCTTTAACCAAGTGGGACACCCAGGCGCCCCCCCAAAGTGTGTGCATCTTTCCCTATTCCTAGCATATTTGAATTATAGAGCTACGGTGTAAGGAACATTTTAAAAATGAAAACAGAAATGTTTTCAAATATCACTAAACATTTGTTACATATATATTATTTTATTCATAAATGTTTATATAAAAGCATTTTATAATATTTATAGAATAAATGTTTAGTGCTAGTTTAAAATATTATTTTTATGGAACAGCTTCCTACATACAGTCCACAGGACATTGGCTTCCGGTCTTTTCAGATCTACGGAGCAGTTCATCTATTCTGTGTAACAACATGATGGAATAAAGTAATCCTAAAGCGACATTCCTTTTGAGCCTATGAAATAAAAATTTCCTCAATGTGAACAGTTCAGTCCGTAATTCAGATCCCTTTGAATATCTATATTTCTCATGAAAAAGAACATTGTGATGATAAAACAAGACAGTGAACCGCATATGCTATGAAGATAGAAGTAAATGGCTGTCAGTTTCTTGAGAATCTGGAAATGTGCAAATGAGCAGAACTGGCAGTGTGTCCTGGGCTTTATTGACAAAGGAATGCTGTGTCATTCTCTGTTGCTTGTGATGGTTCGTTGGGACCGCTGGAAGTGCTCGAAGCCTGAAGAGAGAAGGAAAGGAACAAAATCATTTTCTTTCGGGGCTTTGCTATTGACTTATCCCAGTATTCATGATCTGTTTTATAGTTTTCTCAAAATTATTTAATTTCTTTATATAATAATCTATCTATATATAACCTGTTGTATAGTAAGCAACAGGTGCCTTTTTAAAATTTCGTACTGTCGTGAGCCTCCAGTGGCATTACAGAATCCAAGAATCTAGACCCTGAAAAGGACCGTGAGGATTTTATGGCCAATCCTCCTACTTCACAGATGGGGAAACTGAGATTCAATGTGAATATATGGTTCGCTCAGGAGAGGGGAGGAATGAACAGGGATTGGAACTGGGGTTTCTAAATCAGATGCAGAGGCCAGGTTCGATGACAATGTAGGTGCGTTGGGAAAACAACACGATTGCTTCCATCCAAAAGGCTGCAGCCAGCTCTCCATCAGGATGGTCATGAATATATATGTCTCATTTATTTTTCACTGCTATGGCTCCGTTTCTTATTTCGGAATGTAAACCCAGCAACTTCCCCCATCTCGCTGGAACTGTGTCAACTTCGGCAATGCAGAATTCTGCAGATCGGGTTGTCACCGTCTCCCATTTATTTCTGATTACATTGTTTTCCCGAGATCTGTTTTCTCTCCCCATCTGGAGTACATTCTCTGGGAATCTCCCTCTGTAAGGAAACTTAAAAACCGAAGAGTGTTATTTTCTGTAACTTTTCCTGCACTTTTACGCTGTAATTTCTCTATCCAGAAGCCTTTAATTGTTTCCAATTCCCTTCTCTAGGAGATTGAAAATTATCAGCTTAGTTTTCAAGTCTCAACACGCTGCTACTTTCAATCCTTTTTTCTTACTGCTCCCCAAAACACACCTGGCTTATTAATCAAACACACTTTTTGTAACCTCTAATTAGTCTCATTTCTGTGCCTTTGCTTGCTTATGGTTTCTCTTTCCTCCTCTCTTTGGAGGGCATATGATTTCCCCCCTAACTGTGAGAAATTCTTGAGACTGTGGAATTTCTCTTCTTATGCCCACCAGGCTGTAGAAAGAAAGAGCCAGAGGCTGGAAGAAGGCTCCCCCAGGACTGGTTCTCAGCAGTCTGGCTGAGATGTTGATCTCCTGTGTTCTGGTCCCTGCTTCCTTGCCTATGGCTGCTTGCTTTTTGATCCTTCCTTTCAGACCGAATTTTCTCCACTTGATTCTTTCCTGTCCTTCCCTATCTAAGACCTGAGTTCCATTTCAGTCCTTGTCTGCTTATCTCAGAAACCCTGTGCTAGGGGTATTCCCACTGAAATGGCACCACTCCTTATCCTTCATTACTTGGAATGGTGGCAAAGAAAGATCTGGGCAATTTTCCTTCCTGATTTTCTTTCCATCTAAAGTAAGGGCGGGGGTGCCTGCGTGGCTAAGTTGGTTAAGTGTCCGCCTTGGGCTCTAGTCCTGGGATCAAGCCCTGTGGCAGGCTCTCTGCTCGGTGGGGAGTCTGCTTCTCTCTCTGTGCTCTCCCTCTCTCTCAAATAAATAAATAAGAAAACAAAGTGAGTGCATGTGTACATGAATTTGAAAGAGTTATTTTGTTTCTTTTCTCATTTAGTTTGGTGTGGTTTTTGCCTTTCCATAGAAACCTTCTGCAACAACTATTTTGTTTAGAATTTAAATACTATCCAAAAATATATATCAAAGCAAGCCACTTGCTTGAATTAGAATATATTCCTGGAAATCAGCACAATATACTTTGCCTTTAGATTTGGCCCACATTTCTAGGACATTTCCTTTGTGGTAGAGTACAGGGCTCTCGCTCATGGGGCCAGCTCTAAGAGGAAGGGTGAGCAGTAACAAAAAAAAAAAAAAAAAATTCTTCCTTTTTTCTTTCTTAAAGTTATTTTCTCTTGTTTTATTTGTCTTTGCAGTAAGTGTAGTCTGTAATCCCCATGCCCATTTCCCCTCTGGAAATCACCATTTTATTCCCTAGTATTTCTTCCTAAAACAGGGAAGTTTGCATGTGCTTAAATCCAGAGGAATTAGAAAGGAGAAAATAAAAATGTTATAAGGAGGGAAAAAATGAGAGGGAGGTCCATCAGAAATTGGATGTGGACAGGCATTAGCACACAGAGATCTTCCTTTTCCAGTTTGCCATTATGACAAAAGGTACCCAGTTAGCAGAGCACCATTTAGCGGGACTTCGTGTGCTAGTCAGAGATCTCAATGAGTAGCAAAGTGTGACAGCAAATGAGACAAAGTTTCACAACTTAATATGTAGTTGGAAAAAGAAGCTCTGGATAGTTTAGTCTTAAAGAAGGCCATGGAGAATCTTACACTTCGTAGGGAAGCTTTACAGGGGCCACATTCTTACCTTCCTGTGTCCTGGTAAAGCAACTTTCTTATTTCCACAAATTATTTATAGAACCTGTGACTGGTAATTTTAGTTAAAGGTGTGAAATTAATTGAGTGTGAATATATTAATCTTGGCATATGGTTTTTAAAAATATATATATTTTATTTATTTGAGAGTGAGAGATAGCGAGAGAGAGAGAGAGAGCAAGTGAGGGGTGGGGACGGGGAGAGGGAGAAGCAGTCTTCCCAGTGAGCAGTGAGACCAGAGTAGGGCTCGACCCCAGGATCATGACCTCAGTCAAAGACAGACACTTAATTGACTGAGCCACCCAGGCACTCTTTGGCATATGCTTTCAAATTGAGTCAAACTCCTGTTTTAATAAATGATTAGAGCAAATGGGTCCAAAACCATATTTTATAATCTCAACAAATGACCTTCACACTCTACCATCACCTACATAAGAAATCTGCATGATTTTTGCCTCTCTTCTGGTTAGTATCTCAACATCCATTTGAAAAACACATTCAGTCACCTTCCAAAACATCTTTTGTACCTTTTTCCTCCTATAAACCCACTACCACTGGCTTTGTTCACCTCCATACAAACTGGAAATTTCCCTGCTGTAATACTCTCATTGTTTCCAGAACACACATCGAGCGATCACTTCACCCAGCTGCCAAGGTTTTTTTTGTTTTGTTTTGTTTTTTCCCTAAACTATAGATATGATTATATTATAATACTACTCTAATAAGCAAACCACTTCAGGTTCCTCAAGGTCCACAGAATATAATCCACATTTGTATCATGGTATTCATTAGCCTGTGAAGTTTGGGACATAAGATTTCTAGATTCAAACATAATAGGCATCCAATAAACATTTATTGAAAGAATCATTGAGGGGAGCCAGGGTGGCTCAGTCAGTTAAGTGTCTGCCTTTGGTTCAGGTCATGATCCCAGAGTCCTGGGAACAAGCCCCACCTCCGGCTCCTTGCTCAGAGGGGAGCCTGCTTCTCCTTCTGCCTGCCACTCCACGTGCTTGTGATCGCTTTCTCAGTCTGTCAAATAAATAAATAAAATCTTTTAAAAAAAAAGAAGAATTGAGAACATGTAAAATAGAAATGACCAAATAAGATGTTTTTATGCAATCTTGCCTTAACCTTCCTATTCAGATCAATCCCTCTGCAAATTAAATGATTGCTACCGTCTGTTCCATCCACTGTTCATTCATTATGGGCACCAGTCACTGTCAATGTAATGCATGTACAGAAATGAAAACTATCATGGACTCTATCCAATGCAGTGAACTAGTCACACATTAAATAAGTAAATATACAATTACTATTCATCTTAGTTGCTACAAAGGAAAGGGATTGGGTTGGTTCTCTTAGAAAGAATGGAAGTGGGCTGAATTTAGTGTAGGGGATGATAGAGTCAGGGAAGGTTTCTTCTGGCATTTGATTTAAGACCTGATAAATTATCCAAGAGGAAACTGGGAGAAGAAAACATTAGACAACTATAAGTTGTTCTTTTGTTCTTTCATTTTTGTTTTTTCAAAGATTCTATTTGAGTCTCAGTCCTTCTTGAAGAAAACATATATTCCCATACTTAGCCTTTTTGTGGTACTGGTTCTATTGTCTGGAATGCTCTTCTCTTCCATTTGCTATATCATGAAGTTTTTCTTATCCTCCCATATTTTTTTAAATATTAAAATTTCAAAATGTCCTTACCCCTTAAAAATACCGCACACGGATGTTCGTAACAGCTTTATGCTTATTGCCAAGGCTTGTAAGCAATAAAGATTTCTTTCAGCAGACACACAGATAAGAAACTGCTCTGTATCCAGACAATGGACTATTGTTTAGTACTAAAAAGTACTAAAAACCCTAACCCTAACCCTAACCTTAAATGTAGATTACTAAGTGAAAGAAGCCAATATGTAAATGCTGTATGTTGTCAGGTTCCAAGTATATGACACTGTGGGAAAAAACAAGACAGCGGAGACAGTAAAAAGATCCCTGGTGGCCAAGGTAAGGACAGGGATGTGAACAGCTAGAGCACAGGGGACTTTTAGGGCCATGAAAATACCCTGTGTTGATGGACACATGTCATTACACTTTCTCCAAGCCCTGACAATATATAACAAGAGAGAACCCTAAAGTAAACTGTGGTCTTTGGGTGATTATGGTGTGTTAATATAGGTTCACTGTGGTTAAAAAACATCCTCTTCTGGTGAGGCAGCTCTGCATGCGTAGGAGTATGGAGTATAAAGCAAATTTCTGTCCCTTCCTCTTAATTTTACCCTACATCTAAAACTGCTCTAAAAAAAAATCTTAAAAAGGAAAATAACACTATTAACATTAATTTTTCACTTCCTTTATAATAAATTTGGTAAAATATCACATTTTCTGCTGTCAAGGGCTTCCAATCTTTGAATGTTCCTAAAGCCCATTGTCTTAAAATCCCCTACAAGGCCCTAGAGACCAGCCCTTCCCCTTCCTCTCTGTGTCTTCCTGACCTCTTCCCCCTTTGATTCCCCCATGTTCCTCCTGCTCCATCCACAAAAGGGCTGGCTCCACGAGACTTGCTTATCCAAGTCCTGTTCCTGCGCTTCCTCACCTGGGTTTCTTGACCTGGAACTACCATTCCACAGATATCAGACAATACTGTATAGCTTGTTCCCTCTTCTCCATGACATTATGTGAAAAATGATGCTATTAATGAGGTCTGCTTGGACTTCTCGTGTAAAGGGCATTCATCTGCCCAGCACCCAACGGGTACCCTTGTCTTCTTTCCCTGCTCTCTTCCTCCCCAAATAATTATCACTAGCTTACATACCATGAATTTTTTAATTTATTATAATATAAAACTCTGTGTTGCTCCCTATTGTATCCCTACTGTGGGCACTCAGTTAATAACTGTTGTGTGTACAAATGAAGCATATCTTCTTTACATTCATCATCACTGGGGAGTTATTCTTAAAGTAATTTTTTCATATCTTATAATATCAATACACATTAATTGAAGAATATCTTCAAAAAAATAGGAAACATAGAGGAAAATAAAACTACAATGATCTAATAACCAATGTGACATCATGGTTAACTTTGGTTTATATATTCTTTTAGCCATTTATTCATCTACCAACATAGACTTCATAAAATTAGTATTATAGTATAAATACCATTTTATAGGCTGCTTTTCTTTAACTGCATCTACCAGAAATATTTGCCATTAATTAAACCTTCTTCTACAGCTTCACTTGACTCTCTCGTGCTCCGCTGTTTACTTTGTACCAAATGTATGCATGATGTAATCTGAAGTGACCGGGGCCAGGAACACTAGAGGATGTTTATCTATAGGACTTTAGTCAATTATTTAAAAGTAAAAGTGGTTAATTAGTCCAGGAGACAGACTCGGTTGTCAATAAGTACATTGCATCTTATTGTTAAACTCTGTCTTTGACTTAACCAGTTAATGAGATGAGAAGCCAAAAAGGGAGGCATTTGCCAGTGGACCAACAAATCACAATCCAGTGAGCCTCATCCACAGGAAGATTGTCAATGAAAGCTTTAAGAGTTCTCAAGTTCATTTAGTCATGTTGCAATTGACCTTGACACTGTTCAATGTTGTCAGTTTATTGAAAGTGTAAGGTAGCTCTGCCTCCTTATGAGACTGTAGAATTCGAATTAAAAAAAAAAAAGGCACTGTAACCATTGTTTTAGAGATGAAAACTTCTGCCTGGTTCTAGGACAAATGGTTGATTCTATTTTTAAATACTACTTCAGTTTTTTTTTTTTGAGTGAAGTAGTATGAATTAAATTTTCAGACACTTTTTTAGACTACACAAAGGGTAAAACCTGATTTTTATTATTTTGTGTGATAGGATTTATTTCTTTAAAAATTAGAAGATCAACTCAGAGGAGACAAAAATTTAACTTATTTTTTTAAAGAGCCTCACAGATCTATTTTTTTTTCTAGTATATAACAGTTCAGGAGATAATTTGAAACTGATTCATCTATTATACCATCTGTCAGAAATATGCTGCAGCTGTTAAATGTCCAGCAAAATTTGAACTACAAGTCTCAAAGTAATTTGCCCTTGGTACATGCAGACCAGACAATTTCCAATTTGATTTACAACGATGATTCCTGCAAACATGACTGATGTTTTAGCTATACTACTTTAAAATTTTTTTTCTGAGCATAGCTTTGGACCTATAAAAGGGATGAGGAAAGAAATTTGATCTAATTTGATTGAATTTATTCATGTCATAAGCTATTATACTGATGGCATTCAATGTTTTTCAAAGTTTTCAAAAATACCCACTGTGGGCTCTGTATTAATACGTGGAAAATGCAAACAAGTTTCCTTCCTTTCAGAATGGTCCAGTGTGTAGCAAGGAGATCAGAATATAAACAAACACTTACCACAGTAGATTTTCAATGATACAGGATGAGAGTGTTATGTTAGAAAGACCAAGAGTCTTATGTTCCTTTGAATACAAAACAAAAAATAGATGTAAAGGAAAGAACCCAGGGAAGTCAATAGCTTCACTGCTCATGAAGTCCATTTGCTGGAGCCAAGATATTTCAAGAGTTCTGGAGGTATATACTAATGATGTAAGCAAAACCTGTATATAATTCAAGGGTTCCAAACAACAAGTCATTTTCGGCTGATAAAGATCAGAGTGAAGATCTTTCTTGGGCAAGATATGGTGAGGCAGATCTATGCATAACATATGGTGTGAAGCCAACTCTCTTGGCAATGTTTAAAAAGGAAAAATGCAAAATTGTCTGTTAGCCAGATAAAGGGAATACGTTTCAATGGCCAAAACTAGGAACTGTTTTGCTTTGCTCACTTTTAGATGGATTTATTCCTTACTATCGTCAGTATTTCATTGATTCGGCAATTCTTTATGTGTTGCGTGCCAGGGTTTTAGGCCCTGGGAATAGAGAATCAGGGAGCTAGACACATGCCCTAGTCTCACGGTATTTATAGTCCCAGTCAACAAGAAAAGAAATAAACAAGATTTTTTTTTTTTTAAAGAAGCAGTCACAGTAATTTTAGATTGTGATTCGTGCTATGAATAAAATAAAATAGTGTGATCAAATAGCAAGTAGTATCTGGGAGGTGTGAACGTAGAAGTTGAATTGGTTAATTTAGATAAACTAGCCTGCGGGAAAAAAAACAAAAGGAGGTGTTGTTTGAATTGAGGGCAAAATGGACTGGAGCCAGCCTTCTTTAGATGTGGTAAAGAGAATTTTAGCCAGGATACAGAGAGAGTAGAAAGAACCTTGAGATGAAGTGTGCTGGGTATTTCTAAAACAGAGAAAAGAGAGTGACCCTAAGTTATGGACTCAGAGGAGAAGATCAAAATAAACCAAACCAGAGATGCCTTAGGGCCAGACCATCACAGGCTTGGGTGGAGTTCAGATTTTGTACTAAATGTGAGGGGAGGGCACTTGTGTGGCTCTGTTGGTTAAGCGACTGCCTTCAGATCAGGTCATGATCCTGGAGTCCCGGGATCGAGTCCTGCATCGGGCTCCCAGCTCCACGGGGAGTTTGCTTCTCCCTCTGACCTTCTCCCCTCTCATGCTCTCTCGCACTCTCTCTCTCAAATAAATAAATAAAATATTTTCTTTTTTAATAAATAAAATCTTTAAAAAAATAAATGTGAGGGAAAAGCATTGGGAGGTTGTCAGGCCATGGCATAATCTGATCCCCATTAAAAAAAAAATCCATCTGGCAACTATGAAGAAAATAGACTTTAGGGAGATCAAGGTTGAAGCAAGAAATAAGTCCCTGGTAAATATTTATTACATGAAAAAATGGAATAAATTTGATGTACATTGTGAATGTGTATTTATTCAATGTAGGCATATCAGTTGAGTGAGTGAGTGAGTGAGTGATGGTTTGGGGCTTTCTCTAAGAACACCTATTTAAACCTGCAGAAACCACTTCCTTT